>NC_072833.1:2337500-3585000 GCF_027744805.1 Dunckerocampus dactyliophorus | reverse complement strand
GCTGGTACAAAGATGGCTACATGGTGATCATCCAGCTACTATTAGAACTCTATCAGCCATGTTGGCAGCCTTGAAGTGCATGTTTGTGTTTTCCCAGTCCGGCAAAGGCGAGTTAAAGTTCTCCAGCTTGACGTTCGATGACTCCGGCATGTATCAGTGTGTAGCAGAGAACTACTGGGGCATCAAATACGCCAACGCAGAGCTGCGAGTGATTGGTGAGTCCACACGTTTCCCGAACGTCTCATCGTCTCATACTGAAGTCGTCGTTGCCTTCAGCGTGCGCGCCAACATTCGAGTTCAACCCCTTGAAGAAGCAGCTCCTCGGGGCTAAAGATGGCCGCGTGGTGATAGAGTGCAAACCCAGAGCGGCGCCCAGGCCTCGTTTCACGTGGACCAAGGGCAAAGAGCTCCTCTTCAACAATTCACGGTACAGTACAACCCGCTTTTAATACGTCTTCGGTTCTCTTCCGCTGACCTCGGCTGTGTTCCGTGGCAGCATCTCCATCATGTTTGATGGCAGCCTGGAGATCCTCAATGCCACCATAAATGATGAAGGTGTCTACACGTGCTTTGCGGAGAATGACAGAGGGAAGGCCAACAGCTCTGGTTACCTCACCATCACAGGTCCGTCTGTATGATGTATTAGCATTATTGGTAGTAGGGTTGTGTCATGGAAAATATATCATAAATGTTGCGCAGAGGCGACCAGCATTAAGGTGGCTCCAGAAGACACTGAGGTGAAAGTGGGTGACGAGGTGGTTCTGTCCTGCTCGGCCTCCTACGACCCCATGCTGGACATCACCTTCATCTGGGCCGTGGACTTCAGGGTCATCGACTTCCACGCAGAGTGGCAACACTTTGAACGCATCATGGTAGTGGCTTGTGGCTTGAACCCGTGTGCATGTTATTATTTCCAATATTCACATCTTCTCCGTCTTCCCTGTTGAAGAGCGAAGACGGCAGCGGGAGCCTGAAAATCAAGAACGTGCAGATCTGGCACGAGGGCCGCTACACGTGCACGGCTCAGACCGTGGTGGACAGCGACTTGGCGTACGCCGACCTCAAGGTCGTAGGTGAGCGCCGCTCTCTTAGATGTCATTCGAGCGTAAAAAGAAGTCAAAGTAGACAAAATCCTTCCTGAGTGCAGGTCTTCCAGGGCCTCCTGGTGTGATCCGTGTGGAGGACATCGGGGACACGTGGGTCAAGCTGCTGTGGACTAAAGGCGCTGACCATAACAGCCCCATTCTGCACTACACCATTCAAACCAGACACTACTGGGCGCTGCACGAGGATGACTGGAAGAACGCCACCACCTGTGAGGACCACCTCTCACCACTAGAGGGCCACCTCTATCCACACGTGTGATGATGCAACATTCTCTTGGGTCTTTCAGCTCCAACCTTCCTTGATGGCACTGTGGAAAGGGCAGATGTCACGGACCTGTACCCCTGGATGGAGTATCAGTTCCGCATCATCGCCACCAACGAGTACGGTTCTGGAGAGGCCAGCATCCCCTCGCTGAAGATCAAAACATGGGACGCTCGTAAGGACAACACTGTATATTCTTATCATGATTCTTCTTCCAGCTTTTCTGATTCATGCTTGTTCTTCTATAAAAATGTTATATCTATATAATAAATATATCTAAATACTATTATTTTAGTAAGTTTGGATCATGTTTTTTTTAAACGCTGACTCAATTGATACACATAAAAAAATCTACAAATTTAAGAATGAAATATTAAAAATGAAAAATGTCAATAAAAATTCTATTATTATTTGTACAACCATACTGGTTTATAATAGCACAATTATAATTTTCCTATATATTTATATCTTTAAAAAAATATTTGCCATTTATTTTAATGATAATAATAATTATTATTAATTATTATATAATAATTATTGGGAAATATATAAAGTGGGATATTCTAATTCATAAGTCATTATTTTTAAAATAATTATCTATCTTTATGCAGAAGACAATTCTCAATATTATGTAATAACAATAACAAACAAAAATACAATAATTGAGAACTATATAAGTACAACTAGTATATTTGAATTTATAATATATTATTTATAGAATAATTATAAATAATAGAAATGTTATTCTAATTTTTATTTTGTATTATTTTTTATTATTGTACTATATTTATTATATTTTATTTTAGTAGTTATTATTATTATTATTCCTTGTAAATAACAGCAATTTTATTTGTACTATATTTTATTATTATCAATATTGTGTTATTTAATTTCATTATTACGAATGCAACGTCATCCGCCTATACCCGCTCACAGCCACTAGAGGGCATTGTTGAACAATAATAGAATGCTATGAGGTTTTTGTATGAAATCTCAGCATGAACTTGTCATTTCTAAGAGCTGCAATTTGGAGTTGATAATCGTGTTCAATGACACTGCAAATATTGAAATTAAAAATGAACTCCTTTTCCCCGCCTAGCGCCAGTGGTGTCGCCCACAGATGTGGAGGGGTACGGCGGTAGAAATGGCGAGATAGTCATCACGTGGACGGTAAATAAGTAATAATATGACTTGAAACTCTACAGTACATGGATACAAATAGTGTTCTTCTCGTAGCCCGTGCAGCCGTGGTATTTCTACGGCAAGAAGTTTGGCTACATCGTGGCCTTCAAGCCCCACGACGCGTACGACTGGTGGTACGAGACCATCTCGGACCCGGAGACCAGGCGCTACGTTCACAAGGACTCCTTCTTCATCCCCACCGAGGAAGACTTCCAGGTTCGAGAGTTCCAGGTGAAGATCAAGTCGTTTAACGTGAAGGGAGACGGTCCTTATAGCCTCACCAAGGTCATCTACTACCCAAGAGATGGTGAGGATCTTCTCGGTGTCCCTCTAGCGAATAACCACATAGCAGTTCGATGAGTGCTTGTGTCCTAAAGTCCCCACAGAGAATCCTACAGACGTCTACGCGAGGCCGGTGTCCTCCACGGAAGCTCTGGTGTGGTGGCTCCCGGTGGTGGACACAGGAACAGGCCTGCAGCAGTACATTGAAGGCTACCAGGTAGAAGCTTCACAAGCACCTCCTGATTGCCTCACACTGACGTCTCCTTTGTTTTAGGTGAAATACTGGAGAAAGTATGTCGACACGGAGCCGGGAGCCAATCGCATTTTTGTCTCAGCGACGGTGAACCAAACCAGGCTGGAGAACATGCTGCCCGACTCCCACTACCTCATTGAGGTGCGAGCCTTTAACGGAGCAGGACTGGGCCCGCCTGGGGAACACTGCGAGATGTTCACCAAAAGACCACGTGAGACACACACGCACACACACACACACACACACACACACTAGAGATGTGATGATGATTACAGCACGTGTCGTTTGGGTGTCTTTCCAGCACCGCCTGATCCTCCCAGGATGTGGCGCTTCATCTCCTGGACAGGAAAGTGGTTGTACGTGTGGTGGGATCACATCCAGTACGACTGGTTTGGGAACGTGTCCTTCCCTCTCTACTACAAGGTGAGCCACAGCTAAACAAATAAATAAATAACAGCAATGCCACGTTCATGCTCGAGTACGGCATTTTTAAAAGTGTCTTTATTTCATCCATATTAACAACGTCCGCTACAGTTGATAGCGAGCTGTCGATCACACAAACAATTGTACAAAATAATGACATCATTATGTTTTATGCATCGTTTTATTATTATTATTATTATTATTATTATTATTGTTATTGTTGTTATTATTATTATTATTATTATTATTATTATTATTATTATTATTATTATTGTTATTATTGTTATTATTATTATTATATTATTATTATATTATTATATTTATATTATTATTATTAATATAAATGAAAATATTTATATATCGAATGAAAGTAGTGACATTTTGATTGGTCATTATTATTATTATTATTATTATCATTATTATCATTAGTGGTGGTAGTAGTAGTGTACAACATATAATAACAGTCATTTTTTATTGCTGGATTTAATCATTGGATATATAATATAATATTTTATATATATATATATATATATATATATATATATATATATAAAATATTATATTATATATCCAATGATTAAATCCAGCAATAAAAAATAATAATTAAATCCAGCAATAAAAAATAATAATAATAACATATATATACTGTGTATACATTAATAAAAACCATCATTAATAAAACCAGCTATGAAAACCTATGAGAAAATATGAGTTATATGTTGTATACAATTACTACTACCAAATAAATGATCTTAACCATAGCAAAAACATACAGTAGATATAGATAGAATATTCCAATTGAAAATACAGCGTACAAGTACTTGTACACTAATGAACCATCATTTTACATATGAATGTATCATAATAATATTTATAATGATAAATGGATGGACAGTATTATGATGACTTTTTCTGCTCCAAGACTGACTAAATGTTATGACTGCTGCCAGCCACCAGGGGGTGGTATGCGATTCCTGCCATGAAACCCTGTCTGGCATGCAGCATTTCCTCAAGTGTGTCTGTTTGTTTCTCATTGTAAGGTCATGTTTCGAAAGACGGGCTACATCTACGGGAAGGTGTACGTCACCGGGTGGCACTTCATGGACTTCCCCATGCCTCAGTTTGGAGACTACGAGCTCATGGTGCGAGGACGCTACGAGGGAGGCGACGGCCCCGTTAGAACCATTCGGCTTCTGGGTACGACTCACTTTCCAACCAGTTCTTTTTTTTAAATTGGAATGGCTTACGTCATGTGGTGTGTGCTTCTTCAGGGAGGGCCTCTATGACCACGCCCACTCTCGGCCTCACCTGCGCCGCGTTGCTGGCGCTGTGGCAACTTTAAGCCTTCAACTTCACACAAGTAGCGCAAACCTCGCAGGAGTATTTTTTAAAATGGGGTTATGACATTATTGGTAAGAGTGTATGTAAAGAGTTGTATAATAACTGTTACTGTGCTAGCTTTTATGATTAGCATGCTAGTCTGTTATTTATTAAATCACCACTACCACTAATTTCAGGACAATCTGTTTCTTTTCATTTTTAATCCGTTAAATGAATCAATGACGCCCCCTTGTGGCTCGGAGCGGCATGCGTGATGACATCAGAGCAACATGGTTGGGCACTTAAGAATTTAAATGATATAATAATGACAATAAGTATGTGTATATATATGTATGTATATATATTAGTATGTATGTATGTATGTGTATATATATATATATATATATAGACACTATTGTTATTAACAGTGTTTCAATTATTTTATTATTTGCAATAAGGATAATGATAATAATGTTTATAATATCACTGAATGAGATCACACATAAGTTCTAATAGGATTTGAATATAATATAAAAATAAATTACAATGTAATTATAATATAATTATTATGATAAAACATCAGTATTTTGTTTGGTAGTAATGATACTACAGCTAATAATGCAATTTTTAAAAAACTAATAATGCAATAATATATCATAATAAAATAATTACATCCAATTAATAAAAACTAAATTGGGGAAAAAAATGAAAAAAATTGTCAAATGAAAATACAGTAATCCCTCGCTATATCACGGTTTCATTATCACTCCCTCACTTTATCACGTTTTTGCAGGAATTAATTAATGAATTAAGGATTGTTGTTTTATGGTTGACTACTGCCCAAAAATATGCATATTTAAGCAAATGTGGTGTATTCTTGGGCTAAATAAAGCATTTTCAAGCACAAAGATAGCTCAGTGAAGGAAAATAGAAGGCCTGGGTGCATGTACTATCTAGTACAGGAAGTTATTGTTCAGTATCCTCAGCACTGATTGGCTCATCCTGGTGCAGCATCCACCCACGTGTTGTGTCTGTCACACGTGCTTCCCACATTGTTGTTTTGCAGCGGAAAGTATCTTTGCTCGTGTGAGTGAGTGATTTCCGAGAACTTTCTGTCATTTCGCTCATTTCTGTCATATTTTCTATAAAAAGAAAAACTTTTCTATACAGTGCAGTATTATGTTTGCTATATTTGGTGATATGAGTGTAAAGGCGATTATGGGGTGTTATTTCATGTCTGCAGGGCTCTAATGATGTTTTAAGAACGTGTTTAGGAGGTTTTAAACAGGTTTTTCGATGCTCTTAGTATGAAAATAATCAATTTATTAACATTGATTCATATATCACGGAATTTCAATGGTCATGGTCATGTCTGGAACCAATTAACAGCAATTATTGCTGTACATTTCCAACAAATGGATATGCTTTTTATGTCCACTGTTAGCGTCACTTAGTTTTTATCACCTAAATTGATGCAGATGCATTTTTAATGACAGGGGAAGTGAAAAATGAAAATGCAACAACAACAAAAAAACACCAACTTAGCACTTTTTTTAATGTCCTCTCCCTGTAGTAAGAAGTCTTTGTTGTATTCCCGCGAAGCTGACTGGGCAGAAATGATGACGGCAACTCTGCGATGACGTCACCACAGATAATTAGAGGTTAGTTTGATGGGATTAGCGTCACTGATGTCTTCCCCAACCTTTAACATGAAGGATTTCGCGGAAGGGATTAATATTTGGCTCAAGGACACTTTATTTTGGATTTAACTTGGTCAAATGTCCTTGGAAGTGTTCTTTTTAGTTGGAGCCACCCTCATTTGCTTGGCACCGTCTCGTGAAGGTTAGCAACAGAATACTGCCAACCGCTTTGGACACAGCGGGGAGAAGAAGAGCTCATATTTTTTATGGGACAAACGTCACACGTAGGGCATCCAAAAAGGGAAGCATATTGTATATTTGAGCTACTTGACTACTTCAAGCGGCTAAACAAGACAGACAAAATATCGAAAACATGTCTCAGTGTGATATGAACCAATTAAAACCACTAAATATAAAGCGAAAGGTGGAAATGACAAGGGATGTAAATGACGCCCTCTGGTGGCTGTGAGCGGCATAAGGGATTCGTATTTAAAAAAGCAAATCAATCGTAACGACACATTGTGCACACAAGCAACACACCGTGTGCTTTAATCTGATATTTATCATGTCTAATAAAAAAAAACAATTCTATTTCTGTTCTCTGTATGTAAATGTTAATGTGACGTATTTATGTGTTTGCGGAGGACGGAGGTGGAAAACATGTATTAATTACAACGTGTGCTACCTCATAAATGTCCTGCTTGCATGTTTATTAGCACAGTAAAAGCCGAATGAAGACATACACGGCATCACGATGAATAATGCAACTAAATGTACACGCGCAATAACAAGCACATTGTTTGATTCGAGCCTCAGAATGAGCTTCTGGTGTGCCTAATGTATCGTCCCATTACACGCAGGTCGAGGTGACCCCATGCTTCATTTGACCCCGTGTGACACCCACTTTATGACCTGTGACACGTATTGAAAGGAAACAAAGGCTTCTAAGCAGGAACATAAATCCATATTAGCCAGCTGACAGGCTATAATTGGAGCGGGCGGTTATTTATTATTATCGAAGGAATGACATGCACTGGAACAAATAGTTCTGGGTGCTCGTGCACGAGCAAGACCTTGGAAGCAGTGGGTATGAGCAACTTCTTCTTTTGCTTGCTGCCTTTACGTGTTAGCGCCGTCCTTACGCCATCCAGAGGACTGGAATGGTAACAACAATGCAGATGATGACGTAAAATCACGAAAAAGTAGAACTACAGTATATCACATTTCCAGTATGCAAATCGTTGGTGAAAGCATAATTTGCGCAGTGGCTCTACCTAGTGGACACATTGGTGCATTACAGCACAGACAATAAAGCTTTTTGGCCATCTTGAGTTATTGCTTGTACAACCTATACAGTACATGCAGGCTGTAACAAATACATTTTGAAATATTATAGTTTTAAAAGATTAATGTTCAGTCTAACACCAAATATGTCTTGACACTGTTCTTGTTTGGAGTACTTTATGTTAAAATATATGAAACACATTGTTATTACTAGATGTTCTAATGTTTTTATTGCTTAATATCCTGTGTAATTTAGTTAGATTAAATAAAAATATAAAGGTCTTAACGATTATTGAAAAATTTAAATGAAAATATATCTAATATATTATTTGTTATATATATATTTTAAACTATTTATTATTATCATTATTATTTATACACAATAATAAGCATATATACTGTATTTGTCATTTTATTGATATATTAATATTGCAAATATATATTTAAATATAAAACAAACTGTATGTAAATAAAATGTACTGTAAATATAAAATATACCGTATATGCTATTTTAAATCTGTTGAAACTTTTAATTTGTGCAAAAGACCTCCTTTTACAATTTCTGTTCAACTTTTGGGCAGCAAATGCATCATCTATCCAAATGATTAGTTTTTTTATTCTAGTATTCCATGCAGGCTTTTCCATTTGGTGCTCGTCCAAACTGTCATGAAGTAGCCTCAGGTGCCATTCTAGTAGTTTTACACGCTTTATACACACCTAGAACCAAAATAAACACTTTGTGCTCCTTTTAAATGGATCTCCGTGAGTCTTGAGTGTGCAGGTGTACCTAATGAAGTGTCCCGCGAGTGTGTCCTGCATGCATGTGTGCGAGTACGATGCTGCACACATCATTAGAGCGTGTCTCTGCCGTGTGGGAGCTATTTCGCAGACAGATCTCCTCTTTTGGAGCTCGTCTGTCATGTTGCCATGACAACGTATGTCCAAAAAAAGTGTGTGTGTGTGTGTGTGTGTGTGTGTGTGTGTGTGTGTGAGGGGCGGGGGACCGCCTGCTATAAGACAAGTCCAATCATATTTGACAGCCTCGTGTGGCGCATGTAAGTGCTGTGGGAATGGATGCCGTAAAAACATTGTTTAAGTTTGGGTTCAGCTTTGGGAATCAGGTTTGGTGGGGTTGGGTTAAAGGTCAAGGAATGATAGGGGTGCTATTATTGTGTGTGTTGGCGTGATATTCTTGACAGTCCTCATTAACACTGGAAAGACGGACACCATCTGATCCTTTTGACCTGCAGGGGTCATCATGCAGTAAAGCATCTGTGCAGAGGCCGGCATATTAAACCAAACACATGCTCGGCCAAATAAAAACACTATTTTACAACTGCACTTTCACTTTCATTCTAAAAAAGTGGCCATTTCTGCCTCTTTGTGCTTGTCAGCAAAGTACTCCCCGTTGTTTAAACATCGAAATGGTATCCCTTTTATTTTTTTGCACTGTACAGCCTTCAGGGGACTACTAAATGTTTTTATTAGCCACTTTAGCCTCAGCAGCAGGGAGCCTGAAGCCCCGCCCACCCAATCAGGCAATCAATCATCTTTATCTGCGCAGCTATCAAGAGGGAAGCGGCAAATATCTGCAGCTGCCGTAAGTATTTTAAACATTAGTTTAGTGCTGATGCGAGGCAAATCAAATGGGGGCTTAACGGAGCATTGTTTGTGTCTACTTAGCTTGTTCATATACGTTTACAAGACATTGCGTGATCGCCATGTTGCGTGCGTGTCTTGTAAAGCAGCAAATCATTCCTAACCTGGACAAATGTGGAGACAAAGTGTATTTTAATGCGGTTAAGGTGCCATATTATGGATGCAAATGACACCTAAAAGAAGCAAAACAACGACATCATCCGTATGTTTTGGCCATTGTTACCGTTTTTATTCAAATAACAAAAAGTAATACATTTTTTTTAATACAAAATAAATTAGTTAAACCAGTGGAGAGGTGATTAAAATCATTCTTTAGAATGGTGCAAAAATGTTTCTAATAATGTAGAATATATTATACAGCAGCATATCCATACCCAGTATTGTATTGGATCCAATATTGCATTATATTATTATTTTTGTGAATAAAAATAATTCAACAATCATGTAGAATGGTACAAAAATTATTTTAAAAAAACCTAAAAAAAATTAAAATGTAAAAGTATAAATACAATAATCGGGGCTGTCAAACAATTACACATTTTAATCAGATGAATCACAGTTTCCAAATGAACTGATCCTGATTATCACCATTTGCAACTACAGTATGTCTGAAGTATGATGTGACAGGATTATGATATTTGTATGTATTAACAATACATGTCTTAAAATATATCTATTAAATATATATGTATTAAAAAATACATATAAGTACACACATAAGTTTCTCTGCCATTTATTATTATTATTATTATTATTATTATTATTATTATTATTATTCCGCCGTATTTTAAATTTGTTACCACCATTAACGCACTTTTTTTTGACAGCCCTAAAAATAATACTTGGTCAAACTTTACAATAAGGTACACAAAAATATAGTAGTTACTGAGGAACTAATGAAGAGCTGAGGAACTAATGAGTAGAGTAGTTACTGCGGAACAAAGGCACATACATTTAGATTAGTTACTGAGGAACTAATGAAGAACTCATGAGTAACTAATGACTAAGGCAGATAAATTTAGACTAGTTACTGAGGAACTAATGAAGAACTAATGAGGAACTAATGAGTACAGTAGTTACTGAGGAACTAATGAAGAACTAATGAACTAATTACTAAGGCACATAAATGTAGACTAGTTACTGAGGAACTAATGATGAACTAATGAGGAACTAATGAAGCACTAATGAGGAACTAATGAGTACAGTAGTTACTGAGGAACTAATGAAGAACTAATGAACTAATTACTAAGGCACATAAATATAGACTAGTTACTGAGGAACTAATGATGAACTAATGAGGAACTAATGAGTACAGTAGTTACTGAGGAACTAATGAAGCACTAATGAGGAACTAATGAGTACAGTAGTGACTGAGGAACTAGTGAACTAGTGTGGAACTAATGAATACAGTAGTTACTGAGGAACTAATGAGTACAGTAGTTCATTAACTACTGTAATTTTGTGTATCTTATTGTGAAGTGTTGCCTAATATTTATTTATTTATTTATTTATTATTTTACACATCTTTTTCATTCTTGACACGTTTATGTGTCATTTCCAGCTGGAAGCTACCTGTAAAATGCCATGATAATCAACTTTTGAATTAAAAAAAAAACATTAGTGCTTAGCGGTAAATGTGCATTTGTTTGTTAAAACGGACCAATGTAACGACCGTAGGTCAAAGGCTAACAGTTAGCAATCACTGCTGCTCTCTGACTCCTGCTTGTTGTTATGGATGCTCTCTGAAGACCAACTGTGTTTGATCTTCTCGTGTAAAATATAGGACACAGTGGTTCTTATCCTCCATGCGGTGCAATCAGGATTAGAAAGGCAGCTGGAAGCAGGAAGTGAGACGACACAGCAGTTCTTACTTGGAGCTCATTGGCGTATGACTAATCTTACGGCCTCTGACCTAAGCACCCGTTCTTCTCACGTGCGTGTGTGTGCTTCTTTATCTCAGGCCGTAGGCTGCCAGAAACATGAAAGAAAATGAAGGATGTGTCTAATTGTATTATAGCAGCAGCATCTTTGTGGATTGATTGGTTAGGTCTGAAAAGTGTCTGTCACCTATAAAGCCAGGGAAGAGGCAGCGCGTCCTTGTTGATGCGTCCATCTGCCTTTCAAGTTTGAGGTTAAGTCTTTGTGTCAAAGTGTGCTGAACCCCCACCGTCCTCTATTATCATATTAATCACCTGGACAATGGAGGAACAGCTAGCTTGGCCTTCTTCTTGAGAACATCAGTGTGCTGTGATGGCTTCAGCACGGAGATGGAAGCATCTTCACAATGGCTTTGCAATTGTGTGCATTGCATCCCTGACCGTGTTTTGACATTACGCCTCCCATGTTGTAAAAGTCAAATGTCTTCATATATGCAGCCTTTCCCTCACCCTGCCTTTAGGTGGAGCTTGAGTTGGTTCAGTAGCGGCACAGACCTGTGCTTGAAAGTTAAACAGCCCCGCTTGTGCCTTGTACGATGTAAACAAGGGGTTCGGACATGGAGCCCTGTGGTATGCCAGAGTGTACCCATGTCAGCTTAAAATGGTAGAAAGGTTGCAAAAATGGATCCCAATATACATGAATGCACCTTTCCCAGGCCAAAAATGTGCAGAAATGACTTCCAGAATGCACATTTTGTCCTTTTGTGTCCGAGCGAGCATTGTGTGTTAGTCGCCAATGAATGCTTTCTGCACAAGCAGCACTTTTCAAACCAAAAGAATGTCTCCATCGCCTTTTGTTTCCCAAACAATGCACATTTTGATAACAAATGATGTATTTTGTTCTAAGCAGTCCATAATTAATAGTTACAGCTCTGTCATTTCCCCGCTCTGTCTTTAGCTTTGTGGAGTAAATACAGTAGCGCTCTAATTGTGTTTTTAGCCAGATGAGTGGCTCACAGTGGTAAATAATGTATGGTTAGCGGATAGCGAGGCGCCCCCAGGCTCTTCTCACAACACTGGCTTTGAGAAGAGTCTCCAGAAGACAACTAGGACATCTTTAGAAGGTGGGTTGCACCCAAAAATGACATTTTATGAAGAAGGGAGTACATTTTGCAGCAGAGTGGGGTGCCATGAGATCCTGATACAAAGCATTCGGCAGTTGAACCCACTGACATTTTACAAACTATCCGTGATTGCCACATTAATAAAAAATGTGGAACAAAGTGCATCCTTTAACAGCTAAGTATGGAATGCATACTTTTGTTTAAAAATATGGGACCATTCTATTTTTTAAGGGACAGCTGGCAACCCTGCAGGTGCCAGTTTTACCTAGTGGCATCAAATCCGGCGGGTATATGGACAGGAAGTTGGCCATTTTGATTTGAAATGGGCTGACGGAGGGGCGTTCAGGGCACGTCCCACCAGTAGGAGTCCTCGAAGAAGACCCAGAAGATGTTGGAGAGACTTTGCCTCTCAACTGGCCTGAGAATGCCTCAGGATCTGCTGGGAGGATCCCTGCTTAGGCTCCTGCCCCCTCCACCCAGCATCAGATATGCGGAAGAAGATGGATGGATGGACCACATTGGGAATAAGTCATTTATTGTATCTTTTAGGGCTTGGAAGGACAATTTGGTCTTGGAAAAGAGAAACAAAGTTGTGTTTTTGAAAGGATATACTTCAAAAACACTGGTCGGAGATCCTCTTTTTTCTGGAATCTTCAGCCCAAATGTTAGTCGCACCCACGTTTTGACCAGTTGCATACCCCTCCCCATACCTGTCGACATTCGCGTTTGAAAGTTTTCCGGAAAATATGGGCGTTTCCTGAGGAAAACGGGAGGGTGGACAGGTATGACCCCACCTTCCAAGGCCAATTTTCCATCAATGTCGCCCGTGGGAGACCTCATGGAAACTCTGTGTTGCAGGTTGCCTTTGAAGTGCAGCACCCTGCAGCAAGCAAACTACATTTGGTTAACCTTTGACAGACGCACATTAGCATCAAATTTGAACTTTCCAGTGCAGACCTTGAACACCTCATGCGGTGGCTTTTATATGACAGCCGTGCACAGGGTGATAAAACAGCAGAGATGATAGAAAGGCGATGATGATGGGTCATAAATGAGCACCTTTACAATTTTATGTTCCCCTCCTGTGAAAATGAGCTCAGTGGAGTGCATGTTCTCAACTTTTGCAAAAATTCATTAGGCGGTGATGTCACCTCTCGCGGTGACCTCATCTATAGGGAAAATGGTTAAGTGTTATCTGGGGGGCTGTATCTGGTCATGCCCCGACGCCCTTGACTGGGCCGCTATGGTCCTTGTAGCTGCATGACTGGTGATAAGGAGGATGACGCATCTGCGTTCGCCTCCTTCTCGTCTTCTGGGTGGTGACAGCTATTCGTCTTACTGGATGCTAGTTTGCTGGGAGTTCCCTCGCCGGACGTTCATAGCAAACATAAATCAAGCTAGTGGCCTTTTTACTGCCATAAAAGGACAATGTTGTTTTCACCAGCATTTCTGACAAGCACAGATTTTTTATTTGTGTTTTGTTTTATTTTTATCATTTCAAAAACGCTTCATTTTCTCCTTAAACAGTTGGTGTGCGTGCACAGTGGATGCCCGCATATTCACGACCGCACAAAACATTCTTTTTTTATTTATGGGAAAAAACCCACTTCAACCCAAATGCCGACCTCACTCACGGTGCAACCAAAAATAACACAACAAGTAACACGTGGAGCGCGCAGTGTAGCGACACCACACCAGTTAGCCTGAAATGTGTTTCTTCTCAACTTAAGAAGCCAAAATCTTACCACTTCCACACGGGATCAGAGGAGAGCTTTTTTTTCAGTCAGTCATATCGAACATGCCATGGCCGACTTCATGACTTCATGCAGTGTTAAGGTAATTCATGTAATGTAAGGTAATGTCTCAATGTTTAGTGTCATTACTGGCGTCAATATCCATCCATCCATCCATTTTCTATACCGCTTCTCCTCTTTAGGGTCGCGGGGAGCTGGAGCCTATCCCAGCTGAATATGTATGACTAATAATAGACGGTCTATTATTAGTCAAAACATACTGAAATTCAAGTCTACCACGAAACAGCCATCATTTATTCATCAAATAATTTCTGACAAAACGAGATACAGCGAGGGATGGCTGTATTTATAAATTACGGCCGACATATGAGATGCGTTTTCTGCGGTGAAAAAACAAATGGTCTATTTTCAAGGACAAACAAAACCCACAAAAAGAATTAAAGAATATATTTTTAGACCAAAGATCTACAAATTAGCATGAATGCTGATTGTCGAATGTGCGGTGGACCCACTGTGTTAGAACTGCACCCAGCATAACCTCTCGATTTGATCCATTTATTACAAAACAAACCAGTGGGACAGGAGATCGCAATGCGTGGTATCATGAAGAACAGAATCGCACTGCAAAAGTAGGACCTGACAAGACAACCACGTACGATATCCGTGGATCAGGTTCTCTGCACATGAAACATGCAAAATACAGTCTATGAGAGTCTATGAGAGTCTATTTCTCATCACAATTGATTCTGGTGTATTTATACTACATGCCATCATGATATATGATATGTGATGCTACATATTTGCGATACTGATACTTTGCCCCACATCTAATCAATACACCAGTATCACAATACTTTTCTATAGTAATATCCTCACATGTGCATATATTTTTTGTTCAACAAATGCACACTCGTTATTTGATCCATTCTATCATTAACGACTATCATTTCCTCACATGTTTTTCTGACAATATAGGCCACAAATGCTGGATGGGTAGTCCAAGCGTGGCGTGAATTCACTTTCCCCCGCTCCCCACCACCGAAGCTAAATTGAAGCCAATCAATAGGAGTGTGTGTTTCTTCCTGTGTGTCAGTGCCCTTGTCAAAGTGTCCATCCCGCATGAATGTGTGGCACCGCTGTTGTGTCAAGTGCAGCAGAGGCCATCTGTTTGAACGGGACTGACATTGATTCCGATGCCAATGTGTGCGCACTTGATTAGCACTTGTTATAGTGAATTCACTAACAAAGAGATGGCACAACAACAACAAATACAGATGGACTTACACCTCGCATTCTGAACCCCACCCTCCTCTCTTCCTCCTGCCCCCCTTTTCTTCGGAGAACCAATGAGGAGGCTCCTCACTCAGGAAGCCCACCCGGAGCATGGTGTGTGTGTGTGTGTGTGTGTGTGTGTGTGTGTGTGTGTGTGTAGGCAGCCTGCCACAGGAGGAGGTGTGTCTGCCTGTGCCAAAAGTGTGGGTGCGAGCGAGAGTGTCCTCACACTGAAGAGGAGGAGGAATGCGACTGGAAGTCAGGTGCTTTTATCATCCCTGCACACACACTCAACATCGCTAAAGAAAGTGGTCTCATCTGTGTGTGTGTGTGTGTGTGTTTGCGCGCAAGAGAGCAAAGGAGATCCTCTGAGGGTACACGGATGCGAGAGAGAGGAGGGGGCCGAGGACGAGGAGAAGGAGCGCGGGAGGGAAAGCATCGCACTCCCACGGACGGCGCTGCGTCTCCCTGGCAACCAGAATGGGCTGCAATTTGTGCACCTTGCAGAAGCGGGAGGAGCACTACAAGCTGCTGTATGAGATTGCGCAGGTGAGTGATGCTGCCACCCCTCACTAAGTTTTGGCGCTAAATATAACATCAACATAAAGTGTACATAAGGATGGGAATTTACGACTAAAAATCGCATCGCAGCCCTCGGTTACATTCAAAAACGGCCTTTCGTCCACACATAAATGTCTTTTTTTGTTGTTTTGAGGGCATGCAGCTTTAGGAAAACTTGACTGTATTGACCAGTGGAGGCACAGAGTCGGGTGATGTTGCTATTCCAGGCTTCTGTGCTTCTTATGTGGACTTAGCCAGAGAACAATACAAGAGAATGAAGTGTCTCTCGCTGTGTGTGCGGCTAGTTATTCCTCCAGACGCAGTTACTAGAATGTATCGCCTATTAAGCCATAACAGCAACATAAACTGTGCATAAAGTAATGATAAATATGTGACTTTACAGCATTAATTTAAAAAAACGTGTGGATGACCCAATAAAAAAAAAAAAGCGGCCCGCGACCCGTTTTGGATGCAGACCCTCAGTTTGGGGAACCTGTCTACGCAAAAATGTAGATTTTTTCGATGAGCTTTGGTCTTTTGTCCACACAGCTTTTGGAAAACTGGATTTGAAACATACTGCACCATACACGTAAATATAAAACCAGACTGGCATTCTTTGAAAACATGCGAATGTGCTTCTTATGGCGGACCGAGCTTGAAAGGAAGCATGAAAAACAGGAGAGAAATCTAACCGACGCGTCTCACAGCCTCAAAGTGTGTGCAGCTAGTCATTTCCCCACTAAATCTGTTTTTTTCCTGAAAAAGTTGGTCCTATGGGGCTGGGGGGGATCTTTTGCGCCTTCGTATTTTCAGTAAGTGCTGAAAAGGAACAAGCTTTAGATGTGTTGGTGAGACAGGAAGTGGTAGTAAAGTGTGAATCTCACAATGGGAGCCATTCGTTGTATTGCTGAGCGTGGCAAACACGTGCTTTAGTACAGTGAAGGACGAGTACAGTTCATTCATCATTTAGCGTCTTACGCTGTCACACAGCAGCAGAGCAATGGGATACGCTGTCATGAGGATGGAGTTCCCTTTTTTTCTGTTGCAATGCATCATCCAAAGAAAGCCTGCCTTCTTCCAATGTCGCCGTGCTTAGCAATGACATGGTGAGCGTCAGACAGTTGACAGTTGAAAAGAGACAATTGCCGTCTTCATGCTAGTTAATTACGCTGAGTTAAATGTGTGACGGTTAACCCGCTGAGGGATTCAAAGATGCAAATGCAAAACAATGCAGCATAATTGGAAGAATCTTGCATCATTTTGTGTCGCGAAAAAAAATACTCCACAGCAAAATGGAGCTTTTCAGCCTCGCCTCGCACGTCGACCGTATTTGTGGAGTATCCGCTGATTCCCTCGCTGCTTCGAATTTTAAAGTGGCTTGAATTTCAAATTTTGCGGCTTCGCTTTATCACGGTTTTTCAAAAATGTATTAATAAATCATGCTGTTTGTGGTAGAGTACGGCCTACTTTTAATGTAAAAAAAAGCATTGTTCAGCAAATTTGATGGATTTTTTTGTCTAAATTAAGCATGTTCAAGCATCAAAATGGCTAAACGACTTCAAATAATTCAGACATCCCTTTCTTTACGCTCCCCCGCCCGCCTCCGCCCGCTCAACTCCTCTAGCACTGAAACACTTTTACAGCAACACACACGAGCACAAGACTTATTATAGGGGTGTTATTTCATGTATAGAAGGCTCTAATAATGTAAAAAAAACATATTTACAAGGTCTAAACAGGTTTTCTATGCTCTAACTACAAAAATATTTCATTTATAAATATGGAATCCTACCTTGCCGAAATTCACTTATCACGGTCGGGTCTGGAACCAATTAACCGCGGCTGTAAAGCCAATTGACTGTCAGGATTATGTGTTTTATTGTGCGATATTAAACTCTTAAGACAAGCTGGCTTTGTCGCACTAAAGGCAACTCTCTTGGAATTCTAACTTGTTGACACAAGAATTTAGGGGCGACTCAGGGGGGCAATGTGCTTCACAAATGTGGTCAACCTGCCAGGGTAACAATGCTATACATTTGCCATAATTCCAAAGAAAAAACACACTTTAAGATGCATTGTTGCTAATTGTACGTTTGTTGTTACCACACCTGGTAATATTCCACCCCCTAGTGGTTGGGAGGATGGTATTTGAGACATTACAGTTTAGTAATGCAGCAAATTGTGGCTTTTTCTGAGCACAGGAGACAAATAGAATAAAAAGAACACAAACAGTAATTCAAATCACATATTAAATGTCAAAAAAGCATTGTGGC
The DNA here is from genome assembly GCF_027744805.1 of Dunckerocampus dactyliophorus. Lineage (NCBI taxonomy): Eukaryota > Metazoa > Chordata > Actinopteri > Syngnathiformes > Syngnathidae > Dunckerocampus > Dunckerocampus dactyliophorus. The sequence goes on along the minus strand of NC_072833.1, from coordinate 3,566,728 downwards.
ACTGTGGAGGATGTTCAGCTACACCCTCCCCATTGCGAGGGTGACAAAGACGGGAAAAATAGACAGAGTTCATCATCTTGTGTCAGCAATAAAGTGGGTCACTGTCAGTTTGTCCTCCAACTCAAGGCTGATGAGGGACTCCTCAGTCGTCCCCCGCCACTTTCATCATTCTACTTTTGAATCGCCTCCGTACTCACTCTCTCCCGCTGCGCGTATTTTGTACAGTTGTGTTTCCACGGATACCACCTGCTTGGAATACAAGGATGAAAGCTCATGGATGAGGGGGATTTTGCGCAAGTCTTTTGCTTTTCTCACAGCAATTTAAGCACTCATTTTCAATTACATCGGAAGGGCTTGGAAAGATGAAGACAAAAATGTTTGTTACTGTCCTGCTGCACGTTGCTAGGCGGATTTTGTGAAGGCTTATTTAAAAAATAAACAGACACAACTCCCTTACCTGCTAAGTTCAAAGGGCCCTGCCCAAACTGACAAAAAGGGACAGGGAAGGTCGGCAGGAAGTTTTGATTTTGCACTTTTATCACTACTTTTTTCATATGTATACAGTATATAAGAATAAAAAGTTTTTGTTTGCACACCCCAAAAACGCAGAATTGGGTCAGTTGCTAGTGTGTTTGTGTCCTCCAGGGGCAGACGCTTTAGCCACATGTCCAGCTTGTTAGACAGCACCACGGGGGCTTGGATGGACACCCTCCAGTCCAGTCCGGTCCAGTCCACGCACAGCCGGCTCCTCCATATGGGCCATGACATCATCCAGCTCAGACCGCTCCCCCTTTTGTTGAGAAAGCATTGAATAGGGCGACCTTTTTATTTGAGTGTTTTATGTTTCAAGCGTAACAAGTTGTCTTGTCTATCTGACCTTTTCACCTGCGACTGTAATTGCACCTGACAAGCCGCTCGCTTTCTATCTCTTACAAGCGCTCTGTGACTCCATAGGTGGCCTTTTTGATTGCCTGTCAGAAAAGAAAAATGTATCATATATTTTACATTTACGTTTGGAAGGATGGAAGTTTTGCTCCACCGGCCAACAAGCCTCCTGTGTTGGCTTGATAAGCCCACAATGAGAGCCCTCTCCTGGGGTCGACATCCCCCCGCTCCCTCCCTCTCTCCCCACCATGCATATTTACACAATAAAGATGCTTGTTAGCCATTTCATTTTTACGACTGCGTAAAAACGTCATCTTAGCTGACGAGGCCACTGATCAGTTGTTATCAGCTTTGCCCAATTAGCCTGGCTGAGATAATAGGATAGGAAGAATAAAGAATAGATCCCATTCCCTTATCAACTAATGCCATTATTCATACATTTGGCTAACTCCGCCTCCTGAAAGCAAGATTCCCCCCCCTTGAGACCTATTTCACCAACTCTCCATGTGTGACATTAATATAACTGGAAGACAATCTTATGCCAGAATACCCTAATAATAATAATAATAATCATAATAATAATAATAATAATAATATTAATCATAATAATAATAATAATACACCTTATAGTCACATCTGCAGGCTATGTAATGCCAGCCGGCAGCCATATTGTGTGTGTGCACACTCATACAGTACGTACACACAAACAAACACAACAAATATTAAGTTAAAAAAAAAATGCTCCCAGCCTTCACCTGGAAAGCGTGCATCAAGCTTTTGCAACATATTACAGCTTTCTTTTTTAATCTTTTTAAGATATATAATATGTTTTATATTGAATGCATTATCTATGTTTTATTACTTTTATTGCATATTATATTATTATTGAAATAATCATTTTTGTATTTGAATATTTGCATTTTTTGTGTCATATTTAATTATTCTAAAACATACAAATGATGACATTTTTTTCATTTATTTTTTTGTAATAATTTATTTAGGATTATTTTATTTTAGTATAAAAACACATAAAAAAATCACCTTTTAAGCTGTATGGAGATGTCTATGCACACTTTCCCATCTCCTCCAGCCCAACAGCAAGAAATTGGTAGAATTTCAAGCATTTCATCAAAATTCAAGCCCTTTTCAAATACATAAAACGCAATACTGTGCAATACTGCAATTCTGCAACCAAAGCGTCACGTATGAAAGCCCCAGCGAGCATGTGATGGTCCAGGTGGTCTGAGGGGGAGATGAGGTTACTGCACGGTGTTGAATTCCCACTTAACCAAACCGGGCTTTGGAAGTCAATTAGGCCCACTCTGAGTCTGCGCCGAGTCCCGTTACAGATAGAATAACACAGAACCATCTGCGTGGGGGGGTGGGTATGATTACAGTGAGCATATAACACACATGTGCCCTCTGGGTTGCAGCGTTAGATGGTTCAAGTGGTGTGGAGGTGTGCAAATAGATTGGATCTTCCCCGTGGAGCCTTTTAACAATGCCCTTATGTGTGAACATGATATTTTAATTACATTTTCAAGTCCAAATTAGGTTAAACGAAGATTTTTTTTAGTCAGATTTTGTTTGTTTCCACTAACAAAAGACATTAACAGTACTAAAATAGTTGAATTGTACTATAGCAGCTCTGTTCGGGTAGTGTATGGCACCAAAGGGGCGGAGTTAGACACCCTGCCGTCTGCTGATTGGTTGGCCGAGAACTGAGGCGACAGGAATGGAAGGAAAAATAACACAAATTTGGATTATTTTGTGTTTATGCAGCACTTTTACAAAAATAAGACCTTTTCTTTTCTACCAAAGGGCAAACTTCATGATATGAATAATGCTAATCAGCTCCATGCTTCCAGTTAGAATAAACATGCATCACTTTGAAATTCATTTAAAAATTAAAAAAAAAAAAAGTCTGATCACGATAGCCGTGGAAAAATATTACACTCCAGGCTTTCATTTTATGCAACGAGAGCAGCAGCATAAATCTTTTATTTTCTTGCTCACTCCAGGAAAACGTTTCACTTTGCAAGGCTTGGGGTATTTGGCTAATTATGCATCGACAGTGTGACCCTTTTCGTTTTTGCCGTTAGCCAAAATGATCTGAAAAACTTAAATTCAAAGAGTGCAAACAATACATTTTGGGGCTGTTTTGGTTGTAAATTGCGGCTCATTAAAACTCTTAAAATGCTTTTATGTTTTAGGGATTATTTACACTTAAAATGGGAGATACGAAATGACATGTCAAGTGGTGAATGCATGTTCTAGGAGCGTAACACATAACCTCCATGTGAACTCGACCATCTGGATGAATAATGGGGGTCTGGTCAGTGACCCCCAGCAGCCAAATTCTACCTCGGAACAGCTATTGTGTGTTATTTTATTTCATTTAGGAGATGAATGGTGATCTAATGACCCTGATGCACATTACGCCAGATCCCAATGAGAAATATGTTATTTTGTTCCTCGCCCTGCAACGGCACAACAACCTAAGCTCACAGCCCCCTCCCCTTTTGACAAAAGCAGGCTAATTAACACGCTGGCAAAACGGCTCGCAAAGCTCGATGCTCACTAATTGTTATTTGCTTGGCAGGATGTTTGAGGGTAATGAATGTCTTGCAGCTGCAGTTTGTCACAAGGCGTGCCCTCCGTGGCATAGCCTATTAGTTCAGCAACAGACACCTCGGGCATGCTGTAACATACGAGGGCATTTGTCATTTTATTTGTCGTTTTATGCGCTTTGGATATGATGCAGTGCACGTATAAATAGTAGACTGGCCTAGTTGCGATTGCCTTACAAAGGGAAATTTGTCTTGTTATTAGTTGTGTACAAAAGGCTGGGAAATATATACGTAAATAGATATTTTTTAAAAATGATTGCTACTTTTCAATAAAGGTGATTTAAAGTGGATAAACACACCCAGTTCTAATACATAGAGACAATTAATGGAGATGCCCTGTTCACTTCCTGTTGTGACAGCCCGTCGAGGCAGCAAAGTAATCCCATTCTTTGCTGATTACTGCTTGGAGTGAAATCTATTTTTTTTGTATTTGTATTTGTATACTGTTTTTGTATATTGTTATTTTTCCTTTCTACGTGTTCTAAAACTAAAACTGCACCGCACATCCTACTTACTTGCTGTTTTGCTCCCGTCTAGGCAGCAATGGTATTATTTTGGTTTCTAGACGCTGAAACATAGTGAAGAATTTATGTTTTTTAAACTGTTGACAAGTAAAACTTATTGGATGTAACTTTTATTGATTTAGCTATGTTTGTTTTTTATTTATTTTTTCAGTCGTCCCTCGTTTATAGCGGTTAGAATTGGTTCCAGACCCGACCGCTTTAATAAATTGTAATATTTTCATAGTTAGAGCATAGAAAACCTGTTTATGACTTTCTAAATACGGTTTTAAACATTATTAGAGCCCTGTAGACATGAAATAACACCCACATAGTCACCTTTACACTCCTATTATTCATCGTTTACACCACATGCAACTCTTATGCTGCAGGGACTCCAGACAGCTGGTGAGCTAACAAGCTAGCGAGCTAACTAGTCAGCCTCAAACTTATTAGCGCTAAACTTCAGTAGGCAAAAACTTACCACTTCCACACGGGACGGGAGGGGAACTTTTTTCACTCTGTCATTTCGGACATGCCATGGCTGGCTTCATGACTTAATGCAGTGTTAAGGTAATGTAATGCAAGGCAAAGTCTCAATGTTCTGTGTCATTACTGCCGCCTCGTGACCAGAATACGACACATCACTTGTATTTCAACATGTTTTGACTAATAATAGACCTTAGTCTACCACGAAACAGCGATCATTTATTAATGCTTTCATTTCTGAAAAAAGCGTGATATTGCACAGGACGACTGTACTTACTATTTCATATCATTTATTGTTTTATTTTCATTTAACAATATGTATTATTTTTCAAAATATGTGTTGTTCATGATTTTTTGTACCACACGGTTTCTACTTCCACAGAACAAAAGATGGCAAAATGGTTCCTTTTCAAAAGCATAGCTTGTTGGCAACCACGCAACCCGGCAAAACATCAGAGTGAGTCTCTCTGGAGGACACTTGAGCATTGCAGAAGCTTCATAATGAAGGGCAGCATAACCAGTTGAAGGACAGGACAGTGTCCTCTGTTGTTGCTATGAAACAAAGAAACTTCACAAATGCATTAAAGAAGTCTGACAGCGACTTTTGCAACCGTCACGCTCTTTAATCCACGTTTCATGCTGTAGTTCATGTCCAACTAATTGCCTGTTTGGGCAAAACCGGCGAAAGACAATCATTACAACCTGAGTTTGCATCCATGATGTCCAAACTCCTTGAACCCATGTTTGACATTCGGAAGCAGCCGCCGTTATCGTTACCGCCACTGCCTTCTGTCTGTGTGATTTGCATTTTGGCTAATTGTCTCTCATTAAAGGTCTTGTCACTTTGATTAATTGGTGCAACGGAGGAATGTAAAACTGCACCGTATTGCTGATTGGAGGGACAAGAGTAAGGATTTGAATTTGTGTCCATTTAAGAAGAGCTACAGTATGTTTTGTTGAACATGTCGTACCAATTGCTACCACAAGAGGCAGCAGTGAGTCATCTTATACTGACTGGTACTGATTTTTATTGCTTGAGTTACAAGCTATTCAGTAACAAACCTATTTTTCACCAATTTATTTATTTAATCACCTATTTATTCAGTATTTACTCATTGAAGACCAAACTATTTATTTTTTTAACTGCTCCAACAATTTTGTTTCATGAAAATGTACCTACAGTGGAACTTGGGTTCTTGTAATGAATTTGTTCCAAAACGTCCAGCCAGAACTGAAACCGAGGCACTTGTTCCCCACAGGAAATAATGTACATCCAATTCAGCCGTCTCCTGCCACACAAAAATATGAACAAAACATACATTTCATAGGGAATAATTGTCATTTTACATGCCAAATCCAATGAAACGGTGGACGTTCTAGTTGACGCGGTCTTATCGTACGACCTGGCGAGATCGAATTCAATAATGTCTCTTTTTCAAATTGTAGGCACTTGCAACTTCCTTTGGCCTCATGGCGGGTTATTCAGCAATTGCACTCAATAAAAAATTGCGAGCGAGCAACACACAGTGTGCTCTACAGGGCCAACGGATTCGTTTGTGTACAAAAAAGGAGGCAAAATTTGAGCAAAAATGTGTATTTATTATTATTTCAAAACCACTTTCAAAAGCGCCATGATTTCTATCTCTCATTCCCGTCTAGTTGATTGCAGGCACACAGCAGTCAAAGTCATTAGTATTTCCCGAGGTGCACTTCCCCGCCGGATGCATCAATAGCATCACGGTGTCATCTTCTTCTGCAGGCAAAGAGGTCAACGCCATCCACTCCAGCCTGTCACTCAGAACTCCTCATGCCGTCAGACACTTTTCTTATTGAAATGAGACATTTATGACTGCTTGAATAGTCTCAAAAGACGGCTGAGAAATGAGATGGAGCAGATTGTCGGAAGCACTGCCACCTGCGCTTCCTCCACCAAACGCCAATTTCCCTGAATGGAATAACAATGGAGCGAAGTGAATTCCACAACAATCCTGATGTGAAGGAAGGATGAATGACAGCAGCATTATCGGCGCAGTTAATGCGGCAAGCATGTCTTAAGTCTTGTGTCGTGTCTTTTTTTTTTATTGCTCACGACGACGTCCTGTCTGTCAGATGTAGCGATGAGGCCGCACGCTCTCCATCATGCTCTTATCTTGGCACGGCAAACACACAAATGTCATCTCTTATCTCCGGATTTCCCTTTGTATTAAAAAAAAAGGCAACTGCATTCAGCTCCGAGATAAAAAAACCTTGTGACACATTTCAAAAGGGGACATATTGGAGGCCTCAGGCTGACCTTCGATGTGCTACATTCAACCCCAGTTGGAAGACGGCCACGTGTGCTCTATTGGAAGCCCTCGTGGTCAGCGATGTGTTTAATTAGCAGGCTACGTACTGTTTACTTTCTGTTTTTTGACAGCCCGTCCATGCAGCAAAAGTGTTCTAAAAAATAGTCCTGCACGACACGTCCGGGTTACAGCTCGTCTAGGCAGCGATGTTATTGTTTTTGTTGCTGGTTGCTGCCTATCCTGAAGACCTTTACGCCTGCATTGCTATATTTTCTTCTAAGTGATCTAAAACAAGTCCTGTATTACACTTACAGGTATGACAGCCCGTCTAGGCAGCAATGTTATTGTTTTTGTTGCTGGTTGCTGCCTATTGTGAAGACTTTTACACCTACATCGCTATATTTCTTGTAAGTGTAAGTGTCTTACAGGTTTGACAGCCCGTCTAGGCAGCAAAGTCATTTGATTCTTTGCTGGTTGCTACCAAATAGAAAAATAAATTACACCAACAGTGCTATTTTTTAAAATTCCCAGTGTTCTAAAAAATAGTCCTCCACCACATGTCTTGTTTACTTCCTGTTCCAACAGCCCATCTAGGCAGCAATGTTATTGTTGCTGGTTGCTGCCTATCGTGAAGACTTTTACACCTACATCGCTATATTTCTTGTAAGTGTTCTAAAACACGTGTTGCACCACACTAACAAGTTTGACAGCCCGTCTAGGCAGCAATATTGTTGTTTTTGTTGCTGTTTGCTGCCTACAGTGAACATTTTTACGCCTAAATTGTTTTTTTTTTCCTCTTCTACTTCTTCTAAATCAAGTCATGTACCACACTTACACGTTTGACAGCCCTTCTAGGCAGCAATATTGTTGTTTTTGTTGCTGTTTGCTGCCTACAGTGAACATTTTTACGCCTAAATTGTTGTTTTTTTCCTCTTCTACTTCTTCTAAATCAAGTCATGTACCACACTTACACGTTTGACAGCCCTTCTAGGCAGCAATATTATTGTTTTCACAGCTGGTTGCTGCCTATCATGAAGATTGTTACACCTACATTGCTATATTTTCTTCCAAGTGTTTTAAAACAAGTCCTGCATCATACTTACAGTTTTAACAGCCCGTCTCGGCAGCAATATTATTGTTTTTGTTCCTGGTTGCGACAAAGTAGAGAACTCAATTACACCAACATTGTTATTTTTTAATTCTCAGTGTTCTAAAAATAGTTCTGCACCACATGTCCTGTTTACTTCCTGTTCTGACAGCCCGTCCAGGCAGCAATGTTATCGTTATTGTTGCTGGTTGCTGGCTCTTGCAAAGACGTGTCCACCTACACTGCTTGATTTTCTTCCCCGTGTTCTAAAACAAGCCTTGCACCGCACTCACAGGTTTGACAACCCTTCTAGGCAGCAATATTATTGTTTTCGCTGCTGGTTGCTGCCTGTGGTGAAGACTTTTATACCTACATTGATATATTTTCTTCTAAGTGTTCTAAAATAAGTCCTGCATCACAATAACATGTTTGACAGCCCATCTAGGCAGCAATGCTCTTGTTTTTGCTGCTGGTTGCTGCCTATAGTGAAGACTTTTACGATTCTCTGTGTTTACTTCCTTGGGTTATTTGTTGCATGCAATATGCACGGTAGATTATCACCTCATTAAAGAACATACAGATGATCTTTTATGCCTCTGTCGGAATAGATAAAGTGTATATTTGTGTTTTCATTTAAAGCGTCTCCCGTTCCTTTTATGCTGTGATTTGTGGTTTAACTAGCTCCTTAATTCAGCGTGTGCGATGAACAACATGTGTGCAAATCAAATTATCCCCCCCGCTCTTCATCACACCTGCTGGCTATTAATCAGCCCCCAGTTAGCTCATCGCCATGCAGCACCAGACTAATTCATCCATATGGACCCAATTCTAACTTTTTACTATCAGAATGAGGTTGTGATGGATTCACATGAGTTGGAGCGCGGGCTTGTCATGGGAAAGTGTGGTAACTGCTTGAAATGAAGTGTCAGCGCATGAGTGAATAAATGCGTACGGGCTGGTTAGACGTTTACGTTCAGGTTAGTTGACAGGTGTCACTCAGTCCCCCGCTTACATAATGAGCACCAATAAATGCTTCCTGCTGCTATTATTCATCTAATAGGCTCACTGTGCTTAATTAGGGAGCTGAAGAACAAATGGCCTTCCTCCCGCAGGTAAACGGTCGTAACTTCTCCAAGGTGGAGCAGGATGAGCCCATTGTGGTCCAGGTTATACGGCCCAGCGGAGCCGTGGCTTCAATGGCACAGCATCAGGCGGAGGAGGACGAGGCGTGCCTGACAGATGTGTGCACGCAAACGGACATCACCTTCGAGCACATCATGGCGCTGGCCAAGCTCCGGCCCGCGACGCCGCCTGTCCCCGACATCTGTCCCTTCCTTTTGTCTGACAGGTGAGAGATGTTTGAGGGTGTTTTGCCACTTTCAACATCAGTTATATCCATATTGTATGTTTTTTCTGCAGCTGTCATTCCATCCACACAATGGAGCACGAGTTTTATGAATGTCCCGAGTACCTGTCCACCACGCCGGCTGAAGCGGAGAGGACTGAAGAGTATGTTTATGAGGTAATGTTTATGCATTTATGCTCAATTAAAAAAAAAAAAAAAAACGAAAAAAATGATTGTTTTAGATTTAGCATTTTATTATTTGCTAAATAAATGAACATTTTTCTACTTGTGGTTAAGACTCTCTCCAATCATTTGTGTTAGTATTGTGAAGATAGCCCCACCCCTCATGCGTCACAGCCAATCAGCTCTCTCCTTGACCTGGCTCTCTGTCCAGATGTGTCGCATCTTGTCATTTACTTGAGTTTACTTGGTTTTGTGGGCTTTTGGTTAGATATGTCAACTGTGTGTGTGTTGTGAAACCTCCTTTTTCCAGTACTTATGGCTTTTAATGGATATAATACACAAAGAGTTTAGCACGTGTCGAGTGTATCAAGTGCATTACAGTACACCAGCCAGAGAGCAGACCTGTAGGTGATTGTCTGTGACAGTGATAAGCCAGTGTGAGTGTTCTCCACTGGTTTAATGGCCACCTCCAGGTTCAGTGAACTGCATTGTGGGTCATTAGGGCTCCTCTGCTGCCAGATGAGGCCTCTACCTTGCTGTATGATACGCATGTGGGGGTTTATATAACAGAGCAAGGTTACACACCATCTGAATCAAGCATCCTCACTTCGCTCCGTGCAGCCATGTGTGTCTAGCTGAAACATGACTGACAGATTATTGTCTGTCCTGATATTTACCAAGTCTATGCTTACTAAAGATTTGAGGGTCATGTACTGGAAAGGGGTGAAAAAGCGCACAAAACAAGTACTTTTTGAGGGGACAACGGCTTGGGGTGGGAGCCTCCGTTGTCCACTTTCCCTTTTTGGTTCTACAAAAAGAATCTTTGAGTCAAAGATGGGATGTTTTAGTGGAGAATCGATGCATTTGTGACAATGCAGAATCTCCAAAACTCTTCAGCACTATGCATCTTTTCATTATTGTTTGGCTTGGCAAATATTGTCTGCTGTTTGAGAACTGTCACTGGAAATTACGGGTGTCTTAGAATAGTCGGCTATTCCACTCGGAGGGAGTGTGATTCAACCATCAATCTTGCCATTTAATCGTATGAAAATGTCGTGTGATCAAGATCGCACCCTCCTGCCTGCATGGGGGTGCCCACAGCTGCTGCTGAGCATACATTTTTACATAGAATGTCTTTGTTTTTGTTATAAATATGAGGTATAAATATAAGTATTTTGATACAAAGAATTGTAAATGGCATGTGCCTTCAAAAGAAGACCTATACTTGCACAAGATGGCGCAAATATACACAGCGAAGCCCTGCGCCTCTTCCAAGTTTGCAGCTTTGTAGTTATTTTTTATGTTCATATCGGGGCTGCTTTAACATCTGACACTCGACAAGAGTGACTATATACATATACCTGTATATAGCTTTTGGGCGTTTTTATCACCGATCTTGGACTCATCTCTGAGAGCTCCACAGTACCGGAGTCTACACACACCACCCAGCTGGGCGGAAGTACTTGCAAGTGACGCCAGCACACCGCACAGACTCTCCTTACCAAGCATTTTTCTTGCTAAAGTGTAGTCGTTAGTGAATAAAGTGGACGAGTTACGATTCCACATCACCCACAGTAAGACAGACAACCATAATTGCAAAGACATGGAGAAAGGGTGTGATTAAATAAGCCTCTACTTCTTCTTACTCCTTTTTGGAGAAGTTGACTTGTGCAAACATGCGATGCACTTCAATGTAACCTTGTTGCAAATAAACTAAACCATTAGCATTAGCATTACTTATACCAATCAGGGGTAAAACTGAAGTAGATGTACTATTAAGACCAATAAATGAGGCAAAGGCTTTGCTCTTTAATTCATCTTTTTGAGAGATATTTGTGAATTCAGTGCACAGTTTTTTATGGTGAAAATTCTGCAAAAACACATGGTTGTCAGGGTTACATATATCTTAGTGACTAAAATGAACATCTCTACACCCAGAGACGTGCGTGTGTGTGTGTGTATGTGTGTCGTCATGCAGTGCAGAAACAATGAACATGGTTTCTTTTCAATTACATCATAATAGAAATGTTAAGTGCCAATTAGGCGGTAATGTGGCGAGCAGATGTTTCCAGCAAAATGCCACACGCGTGCTGTGATGTCGCTTTTATACGTTAGCGGCAGCTGCTAAATGAGATACTTGCCATTTGATATTGCAATGACAAAATGAGATTTTGGTGATTTAAACACCAATGTGCCAATCATGTCCAAGTTAGCTTCTTTACAATTTTTCGCGTGCAGCGATCCATCGAGTGCATCTAGCTGGTATTTGGCTGCCTTGTTCAAATCAACCAGTCTAATAAAGTAGCGCACTTTGGGGGTTGCACATGATCATCAGCATCTCCAACAGCTCAACCGTTGAAGGTCAGTTTAGCACACCGGGTTAAATGCCATAGAAATTAATTACTTTCGCTGTCAATCTCAGATAGCCCGGCTAGCCTTTTACCTTGTTTTACACTGCACACTAACCTGGTTTCTCCAACAGGAAGTGGAGTTATGCAGGCAGAACAGTCATGAGAAGCTCGGCCTGACGTTGTGCTACAGGACTGACGACGAGGAGGACACAGCCATTTATGTGAGCCAGGTAGGGGCCTTTTCACAAAGAATTAAGGATTAAAATGTAAAAGCAATTCACATTGTTTTCTTTTAAAAGTATTCTTGTTTTTTTTTTATCCAGTGAAAGCGAATTTCATGGGGGAAAACGGCTTGGGAAAACATTTACCTGTATTTATTTTTGTGTCTTTGATGGAATGCAAATGTAGCTGATTAAAATGCATGAGTACGAGTCCCACATTGGAAAGCAGGATTTTTGTGTGCGCGTGGTTTGTTTAGAAAATGTTTATTAATGATCTGTTGCGTGTGTGTGCAGATGCATTTGTACTAAACAGCCAAATTCCAATAGCAGGAACAAAAAAAGCTTTATGTCCTCCATTGTTGTCCTTTGTTCACGGTGTTGTTTCTTTTCTAAAGTTTTGTTTTGTTGCACTTCAAAATGCAAGCTTGTTGTGAGCAATTTTTTGTTGTTTTGTCGCAGGTGGAGCCAGACAGTTTAGCAGCAAGAGACGGCCGCATTATAAACGGAGATCGTATTCTCCAGGTAAGCCGTACAGCATATTTCACGTATGTAAATGCCGGATTGACTTTTTGGAAGACTGCGACGCTTCTGGAGTGAGTACATGTATATTTAATTACCACATTTTACCAGGCAAATTAAAGTCTTTCGGCACAGCTCCAGAAGGTACTAAATCATCTCTGGCGCTGCTCTTTGTCTTTGTGTTTAGCTTCTTATCGAGAAAAGAGTCACCATTATTTGCGCATTAAACTGCAAAAACAGAAGCTTAAACTCTGTTCATGCAAATTCTGCTGCAAACGAAATAGTCAACAATGTGTACGCTACTACTTTTGGAGCCAACTCCTATTTTTTTTGCTGCGAAGACCCAATATAACAATCCATTACAGTATAGTGTACAAACAAACAAAGACCGGCGCTATGGATTCTCTAGCTGTAGTGTTTCTGTTTCTGTGAGGGATCATGGTCCTCCCGGCCCCATTATCTCCTTATGGCAGCCCCCATTACTCTAGAGAAGAAAAGATGAACACCACCTGTCAAAGAAGAGTTAATTGTGTGGCGAGTAAAGACTCCAGAGAGGTCTGACCATAAGGAACATGCCCAAAGATAGAGCAGGTGATAGTGTGGAAGGATAGCCAAGAGATGGGAAGGTTGCAACGTGTCTGTTCTTGGGGAAACAACCATGCTAAACATCATGCTTGGCTTTTGTGTGCAGATAAATGGCTGTGCGGTGCAAGATAGAAAGAAGGCCGTTTCCTTGTTGTTGGGAGAAGATTCAAAGAGCATCGTCCTGCTGGTGACAAGGCCGGAGACGCAGGTATACATACAGTATGCACGTATGCAAGCGTTACAAGCGCTGTTTTGCAGCTGAGTGTGAAGCTTCTGGGATGAGACTCGGCACCTCCAAATCCCAGGCCATAGTTCTCAGTCGGAAAAGGGTGGATTGGTTGGGAGTGAGGTCTTGATCCAGGTGGAGGTGTTCAAGTATCTCGGGGTCTTGTTCACGAGTGAGGGAAGGTTGGAGAGTGAGGCTGACAGGCGGATCAGCGCAGCGTCTGCAGTAATGCGGTCGTTGTACCGGACCGTCGTGGTCAAGACAGCTGAGCCAAAAGGCAAAACTGCCAATATACCGGCCGATCTATCCCCCCCCTCTCCTATGGTCATTAGCTTTGGGTCATGACCAAAAGAACGAGATCGCAAATATGAGTTTCCTCCTTAGGGTGGCTGGATTCACTCTAAGAGAGAGGGTGAAGAGCTTGGTCATTCGGGAGGGGCTCAGAGCAGAGCCACTGCTCCTTCACATCGAGAGGAGTCAGTTGAGGTGTTTCGGGCATCTCGTCCAGATGGCTCCTGGACACCTCCCAGCGTGCCCAGCTTGGGAGGAGACCCCGGGGCAGACTTAGGACACACTGGAAGGATTATGTGGCACAGCTGGCCTGGGAACACCTTGGTGTCCTCCCGGTGGAACTGGAAGAGGTGGCCGGAGACTGGGAAGCCTGGGCTTACCTACTGAGACTGCTGCCCCCGCCACCCGGACCCGGCTAAGCGGAAGAAAATGGATGTATTTACAAGCATTATCTTAACATGTTTCTGAAGAGATGTTTGGTTTTCAGCTTGAAGATGATGCATGGTTAGATGATGAGCAACAGGAGCTTGTGGAAGAACTGAAACTCCTGGAGGAGAGGGAGGAGAATCGGAACTTGACGCAAGATGAGGTAACCAGAGAAACAAGGTTTTGGTCAGGTTTTGGGAAGATTTGGAAAGGCTAACTGCTGCTTTATTCTTTATCCGCAAGGCTAAAGAAGAAAGGACAACCGACACGTCCAACAGTCAAGACAAAGACAGCGGGTTTGGGTGCAGTACAGACAGTCCCGACCACCAACCTTTACTGGCCAGATTCTATAGGAGGAGTCCAGCCCAGTGCTTGAGGGAACAATGGCGAGCCCAGCATCCACACACAAAACAAGCTTCTGTCAGATCGCAGGAGTCCAAAAGCCAAGGTCGAGAAGGGCTAGTGAATATTCACAGTGGTGGAAGCGGGATATTAGGTTTGGAGAACCACTTCCAGCAACTCCTGGAACTCAAGTGTCAAATCCGGAATGGCGTTGAGTGTGGCGTGTACTCCATACGACACAGCATCGAGTGTAGTCTCACAGAGAGGGAGAGAGATGAGGATCTTGAGGAAGGCGAAGGGATGGAGCAAGAGTTGAGGATGTTAAACGAGGAGCTGCGCAACATTGAGTTGGAGTGCCAGAACATCATGCAAGCCCATCAGCTCCGCCAATCACAACAGATGAGCTCCTTTTCCTCATCCTCACCTGGTCGGAGGCTCAAGGATGAGCACAAGAGCCAGAGCAGGCTTGCTGACATACGCGAACATCCAGAAGGTGATAAGATCCGAGAAAAGGACAGCTCCAGCGCCTACAACACGGCGGAGAGCTCACGATCTACTCCGCTGGGTAAGGAGCGATCTCCTGAGCACTCCCTACAGAGACGCATCAGCATCACCAACCAGAAGAACCTCCAGATGGCCTCATCGACACCCTCCAGTCCCATCCCCATCCCCAAGCCTCAGGGATCAGCCAGCCAAGGTGGGCAACCGGATCCTTGCGCTGTTTTCTCCAGCAGCCCAGACCAGAGTAACCCTTCTCGATCAGAATCCGACCCAGCACTGCCTGCGGACGACGAGAGGTGCGAGAAAAGGGGTAGAACCAAAGATCCAAAGAGAAAACCACCGTTTGCCTCATACCAAACCACCCCTTACCATGGATCACTTGGATCCCACCAACTTCAGGTTAGTATAAAGAAGATAAAACATGAACATAACACAACAATAGTTGTACTCATAATAGTTAATTTGTTGCAGAGCTACATGCAACTTCTACAACAGCACTCTTCCCTGGAATATTCCCAGAGCCAGCTGAGTCTTGTCAGTGTCTGCGGAGATCCACTAAACCGGATTGGTCGACCCGGGGAACCCCGTCTAGAGTGGAAAGTCAAAGTCCGGAATGACGGATCTCGCTACGTGGCCCGGAGACCCGCCCGTGACCGCATCTTGAGAGAGCGAGCGTTACGAATCCGAGAGGAACGCAGTGGCGGTATGACCACGGATGACGATGCGATGAGCGAGATGAAGATGGGCCGCTACTGGAGCAAAGAGGAAAGGAAGCAGCACCTGGCTCGAGCGAGGGAGCAGAGAAAGAGGAGGGAGTTCATGCAGAAGAGTCGCTTTGAGTGTCTCAAGGAGGGTCAGGCTTATGGGGCCGACGGACGCAAGGAGATCAACATCTTGGAGCTAAGTCAGAAGAAGATGATGAAGAAGCGGAACAAAAAGATTCTTGACAATTGGATGACCATTCAAGAGCTGATGAGTCACGGGGCACGAGTGCCAGAGGGCTCCAAAGTCCACAACGCCTTCTTATCTGTCACAACTGTTTAGGAGTTGTTTACAGCGCACTTTTTTTACATCATATTTGCTGAGAACATGTAGCATTTCTTCACTTGAAGACTCTCTTTGCAATGACAACATTTTACTGTGTTTTACATCAGTTTTTGACTGGAGAGACGTCATTATCATACAGTATATGCTATGTATTGTGATTCCATCTAAAGCCTCATTCAAGGCAGTTTTTTTATACCAGGGGAAAATACACTATTTTTCACACTTTGTAATCTCACTACTGAACTTTTTGTATGGACTTTTTTTTACATTGAATGTTGTGTGAATATACTGATGTAACTGTATCACCAAAACTGTGGCGGTCAAACATGACACTATTTGATTGTACCATCGCTACACACCAGAGCAACATGGAGACAAGGATATTTATTATTAACACGTTAATCCAATTGGCATTGACTGTAAAAAAAAATAAAAAATAAAAAAAAATGTCAAGTCCTGAAAGTTTTTTTTCTGGAAGTTTTACCTCAACTAAGGACCTGATTCTGTAATGAATTAACGCGTGATTTATTTAAATGTTGAATACTCATATTTACAATGGTTACTATGATTTCTATTTATTGTGAATCATCATTCTGATTATGTGGCTACCCATGGAACAATTTCAGATAATTAAATAAAATGTCTCACATTTGCAGCCTTATAACTCAAAATGACTTATTTTCATTCAATCACTCATCGGGAACATTGGTGATAAAAAAATCACCTTGTGTGTTGATTTTGTTGTGTGACACAGGAGTTACACAACATTTCTTTGTGCAAATTGCTGTTATTTGAAATGGCTAGTGTTGGGAAATGTTATGTTATGTTTTTTGGTTATTAAAATCACACAATTTTTTTTTTGTACTAAACACTACAAATAATTTTCTAAAAAACAATGTTATTTTTAAAAAAATATATTTGCTGCTAATATGCAAAAATAATTTAAGCCCATTTTCCAGGACCAAATGGACAGTTTTTACATTTTCCGTAAATGTACACACGGTTTTGTTGGTTTCCTTCTTGAAAAAATGTCTTTTTGTCACTTTTGCATATTTCCTGCATGTTTGCGTGCTGAGCAATGCCGTGCAATCAGTGGAACTGTAAAACACAACGCCTGTTTGAGGGTGATTATAACGCCTGATCATTGCTAACCAAACACATGGGAGCTCCGCTAATTGCGGCACCTGGGTTACTACCTTCCGTGCACCAGTCTATCGTCTCCTGATATCCATATTATTGCCTGCTGGAAATCAGACGGTGTTTTTTAATGTTTCCAAGACATAATCATGTCACCACAGTTTGCAAGATTCATGCATTAACAGTGGTTGCATATGAAGGGGAGGGGGATGTGTGTCCATTCAGCGCTTGGAGGCATGCGCACTAATCTATACTTCTATTTGCAAGCATCAAGGAGACGCCGGGGAAGTCTGCTCATCCTCTGTCAATCTGCTGTCTACAGCCCAGTGAGCTGAAGAATTAATGAGACACATCAGAGTGGCGCCTTTGTGCAACACATTAAATCAAGTACACTCCCACCCTCCCATGTGTGTACATCATGCAAGGACCGAGGGACAACTCTTTGCAGTTTGACTGATTAATCGCAGCCACACGATCCCGGATAATCAAATGTGTTGATGAATGCATAGCTTCATTCTAACACATTAAGCCTTCAAGACGATACCGCCATTGACACACACTGTAGATATGAATATGTGAAATCTTCTCATCTACCAGTACGATACATGCACCTCATTCATATTCCAGCAGCTGCAGAGCACGTCAGGCCGATGAAAACTGGCGACATCCCGGTGCTCTTTTAATCTGACGATGCCTTTGAAGCAGCGACTGAGTGAGCGGGAAGAAGTCAGGTGTTCTGGGGGCGTCGGATGTGAAGAGGTGATACACTGTGGGTCTTTAATTTGTACTAAAATATAAAAATGTTCTTATTTAAAAGTAAAGCAGTGTGGCAAACCTCTCTTTTTGTAATTTAGATGGGCAAACTGATGATTCAAATAGCTGATGTAGACAATTTCCAACCCTAACCCTTTAGTCTAAGTACAGTGGATCCCCGCGTATTTGCGATTCAGCATTAGCGTCTCTGCAAATTTGCACGTTTTTGGTCCCGCTTTGTCCCGTGTGACGCCATGCAACAGCAGGCATCACCCCTATAGCTTCATTAATTCCTCTATTTGCAAGGGACGTACAAGATGTTGAAGTCCAGAGAAGAAGCTCATGCAAAAATGTCAAAATATTACGGGAATACAAGTCATAACATTACGGGAAAAAATGTACAAGGAGAAACTTTAAATATTTGAAGAAATTAGAAATAAAAAACAGCATAAAAGTGTAATGGAAGGAGGAAAAAGTCCATACTAATAATAGGCTTTGGTCCTCATAACACAAAGCTTAGACATACAAGTTGCTTTTTACTATTTTTTTACTATTATTAGTAAAAAAAATTGAAAGACAAGTTTTATGTAGTATTATGGTCACTAGGTCACTAAGATATGACGTCATGTGACATTATCTCCACACTGCATGTAGTCAGCCATGGCATGCTTGACATCAAAAAAGTTCTCCCATTCCGTGTGGAAGTGGTCGTCTTTAGGCTTTTAACTTTGTCCTTCTTCCCCACTCCATTTTAAAGAGTTTAAGTTTAGAATAAGTAAACTGGAGAGGCGTTTACGTATCAGTAACACACTTGGAACACTATTCGTGACCGAAAACGGTGCGCACCGGCACGAAACGACCACACTCCCGCACAGCTTGTTTGCACCTTGTCAAGTTCATTGTACTCGCATGTCATGTCCTAGCATTTCTCGTTTTTCCTGCCGCCTGGTTTTGGATCCTTTTTTGTTTTTTTTAATACCTCTTCTGCCTGCTTTGCCTTTCCGGACTGTGTACCGACCCCTGCCCAAGTATTATACTTTACCTTGACAACCGCCTGCCAACTCTGCCTTTGAGTCCTCTTCATGTCGAGCCATGATAGTCACCACCACTTCCTGCATCCATGAAGCAGTTGTGGCATTATTTGGTCCCCGCTTCGTCCTGCGTGACGCCACGCAACCGCAAATATCACCCCTACAGCTTTTTGCAAGGGACGTACTCCAGGGAAGAAGCTCATGCAAAAAATAAAGGTAAGTCTATATTTCCTTGCAGTTGTAGATAAAGAATGTGCAAACAGCAGGAAGGAGATGATAAACTAGGGGAAAAAGAGGTACTGGCAGTGTGGGAGAGGGAATTGCTGACTAGAAGACATTGTTTTGGGCATTATGGTCACTTATCACAAGGAGAAATTACTTGAGAAAGGAGACTTGCTCCAAGAGGTGGTGGAAAAGTTAACCCGTTCATGTGAATTGGTACTACACACATTGTTTGCACATAGGTGGCGGTGCGTTCACGGTGCGTTCACGTTGCATTCATGACCAGTTAAACTATGCGTGCCACAAATTTTGCAAATTTCAAAATTTTCTTTGCGCACTGGCACGCAGCCCCGCACAGTTCACACATACTTCATATCTGTTGATGACCAATTGGCACAATGCTCATTGGCACGACACTGGCACGCAAAATTGTGTACCACTGCGGGGACAAAGTGCGTGCAAGTGTGAACAAGGCTTAACCACTTAGCTCGGTAGCTTGCTATGTCCCTGCAGTGATCCCGTAGCTCGCGCAGCGTGGTGTAAACAAAGAATAAAAGCAGTGTAAATTCGACTATAGGGGTGTTATTTGATGTCTCCAGGGCTCTAATCATTTTAAAACCCGTATTTAGAAACTCGTGCAGGTTTCCTTTGCTCCAACTACAAAAATACTCAGCTTATTAATATTGAATCCTAATTTACGGAAATTTTATTTATCGCGGCCGGATTTGGAACCAGTTAACGACTGAATGTAATTGTTGCTTTAAATCATCCATATAGGTTTTTTTTTGGTCCGCTCACTACTGACGCAATTCTGGACCGATCTTCTTCAAACTTGCAGGGATTATTATAATAATAATAATAATAATAATAATAATAATAATAATAATAATATGTACCCAAGAACAATACAAACTTTGAATCACGCCCGATTCAAGACGGGGCTAAACATGCAAAGATTGTCATACCTCGTGTTCCATGGCAGTTTTAAGTAGGCCCGAAAGTAACAGTAAATCGGGGAGGTCTCTTTTTCAACAGTCAGCTAATAAAAGCTGCATTTCATGATACAACCTGTTTTATCTAACCTATAGTAAATGTTGCTTAGCCACCAATTTTAATCTTTTGGGGAAACCTCACTGCTGAATGTGTAACAGCACCCAACACTACGGTGCCCTTGAGCATAGAAACCTAGCAAGCTTTCATGCCGTGATTATACCGCATTATGCTGTCTGGCTTCCAGGTATTAACGTGTCTCGCTGTTTTAAGTGAGCAACAGCATTCCAGGGACAAAAACAACTCTAAAACTAGAAGGACAAATGCAAGGTTTCTAAAATGAATCCCCACAGAATGTGTGGGGGAGTACAGCGATGGATCGTTCTGTTTGTATTGGCAGTGACAGGAGTGCATTTTCCTCTGTTACCCGACACCTCAAAATAATCATGACAAACAGCTTTGGTTATCTTGTGGGGGCAAAATGGGGGGGTAACTATTGATCTGGCTCCTTGTTTTGTCTGACTTGTTACTGCGTGTGGGTTTTGGGGAGGCACCCCGCTGAGCATCTCACTGCTTTTTGTATAAAAATACGATTCAGGAAAGACTGGAGTGAATGTAAAACAGAGCACTCCAAGGTGCAAATGACATGTTTTGACAGACAACACCTTTTTATTTCTGCCTCCTTACTGCTGCTAAAAGATAAAGTGTTGTGATTTAATGGGGGGAGTGAAAATAGTTCCATTAAAGCTGTTAATTGTGTAGAGTTGTGCTGCATTAGACGAGGCTGCTTTTCATGGATTATGGTTACAATATTTTGTTGCTGCTTTCCTCAAATTGACTACTGTATGCTCTTATGTATATTTAAAAATAAAAAGACCTCTACCATGTATTACAAATATTTAGAATATAATAGCCTGCTAATAACCTGTTTAACATTTTAGTATTATGTTGCATTTCAATCTTCATCACGATTCCAAGTCCAATAAAAAAATATTGCAATCGACTAATTTAATTCCTACTATGTTGCACTCTGTGTGTATGCAGGCGGCCCCGCCTCCACCCACAGAGACAAAGCCTGTATGACTAACAAAAGGGCTCACTCCGTTCATGCCGTTTTTCTATGGAACAAACGCACCAAGAACTCTCTTCCTGCCTGTTTTGGAGCAGAGAGACGAGGGGAACAGACACACATACACGCGGCAATATATTAAGGCAGGCAAAATTGTGGCATTCATTTTTCATTTATTGGGTGATTTAATTTTATTTATTTTATGAACAAGAAATCTTGTCATGTTTTAATCTTGCAAGAACGTGTGCGTTAAAATATATAATCATGAAAAACATTTAATCACTATAAATAGCAGAAAGAGGACCTATTTTTGGTTAATTAATTTTTTATGTTGGAGGAAAACAATCCAGTTTAATTGTAATATTTAACTTTCTCCAATTTCCTACAAAATCTTGCAAGAAAACACATGACTACAGGACAAAAGGAGTCAATTCATCTTTAAATGTAAAACAGTAGAAAGTTGGTGTATTTTTGGGTAATTACATGTAATGAATTTGACATTTTTGTGGCCAAATATAGCATTTTTAAAAAATGTTTCAGGACAATTATCAAGCTTCATACAGTTCATTCAGCCATTTTCTATGCGGCTTAATCCTCACTCGGGTCGCTGAGGTACGCTGGAGCCTATCCCAGCTGTCAGCTTCATACAGTAACCTACTTCATTTTGTGTACAACTTCCGATTAAATCTTTCAAGCACGTGTGACCGCAGGACAAAAATGAATGAATGAAGATGTATTATCAAATCCTAAAATGTGTATAAAAGAGCCCGTGTCCTTGTTTGATCCTCTGACAGCTGACCTGCTATCATTCTAATTTAGTTTATTTTCCCCCAATTTAATGGTTTCACTTTCTCTTTTGTCGAGTCCTTTCTCTCCGAGTCCACTTTGATGTGCGACCCAGCTGTGTCCTGTTTGTCCACTGGTCGTGTTCTCATTTTTAAAAAGGGCACCAAGCTGAGAAGCGCATGCTTGCATCCATTGCACAATTTTAACTGCAGACTGTTTGTTTTCCTTTAATGCTCCTAATGTGCGTTATTTTATTGTATTTGTCCAAGTAGCTCAAATGATGCATGTAAAGGTTGTCCTATCTTGGGTTTTTAAACACATCGTGGATCCTATTAGGAAAGGATGCTGACCATATGGATCCCTCAGTGATGAATTTAAGCTTGATGAAAGCGTATTGATTTTAATGGACAGAGGATTTCTAAGACAAATAAGAGCCTTAACAGATTCGAGCCTTTTTCTTTTCTTGTTGTACTTCGGCAGATGGTGCTTGCTGCTTCTGTTGTTTCTGTGAAGTGCAAAACATTAATAATGACACTAAAGTAGATGGGGGTCCTACTTGGGTAAAAACAGGTTTTAAGTGTTCTTTAATCTGTTGCAAAATGGGACAGTTTTTTTTAAATTGCAAATACTGGAAAGTATTGATTACATTTCTACACAAATAAGAACTGTGTTTGCACTCAAGCATGGACGAAACAAAGGCCGATCAATAAGAACAGCATCACAGCAAATGCACCAAATATTTTTTTGTGTCGTTCGATGACACTAATTAAGCGTTTGACCACTGTGCAGCTTCGTGAGCGACTGGTCAATGGCGACAAATCACTTCATCAATTAAGAAACTACTTTATCCTGCACTTCATGAAAGGGTCCCTGGCATGATTCATTAACTTTGCTTCAAGGGAAACTGTGCTTTTTTAAATTTATTTATTTTTTTTTAAAGATTTTGCCCATCATATACAATCTTTATGTGAGGCATGAACACACATGACTTTCTCTTTTCTGTGCGTTCTAAAACAGAAAAAGAGCCGCTCACTGCTGCACATAATGGGACACACCTATGGCGGCTACAAAGGCCGCTATTAAAACACTTCCACATACCTCCACCAAGGTTTTATATCCATGCTGTGACCATGTAGCAACCGGTACATTGATGACAACATATAATACTTGCAGTATTTTGGTCCTTTTAAGCAGTACTGGAACTTCCTTTCTGGGCGGATTGATTTCACATAGCAACATAGAAACCAATGCCTACACAGAGCATCAACTTGTACAAACTCAAAAATGAAAACACAGCAGCAGTGGCGGCAGCTCCAGTATGTAGCGTTACCTTTCGGGTAGTGGTCTGTGGCGCTGGTGCGCTGCGGGCGAGTGTGTGGTGAAGCTAGTAGCTAGCCAGTGTGTTGTGGCGAAGTGTCAGTGCGTCAGGAACATAGTTCGATCAGCATAACAGTGTCATCGTAGCTTGGTTAATATGCACGTCGCATTATATGTAAATGATGCTTTCTTGGCACTTTTGGAGTCTTTTTCAGAAGGCTTGATAGGCGGAATCTTAAGTGTTTCCCATTACGTGCAGTAATGAGCTGTCTCTTTTTATCTGTTTTTATATCTTTTAGAACCCACAGAAAAGAGACTTATGTGTTCATGTCTCACATAAGGATTGTGGATGATGGGCAAAATTCCCCAAAAAATGCAGTTTTCCTGCAAGTTATTGTGCTACTACTGTGGAAATCCCTCGTACAAAACTGAACTGGGGGCTATAATGCTGTTGAAACGTTTATATATTTATATATTTATATATTTATATACTACAGGCAAATATGCCCCTAAGTGGCTGTAGTGGCAGAACAATCTGATTGGACAGAAGCTCTATGAGGTGCACATATTGCCTATGAGAGGATACGATGAAGACTTTTAATGTAGCAACATACAGTACGCATGCTGTAGCTACGTCTCTTTGGTGTTGTAGATGCTGAGTGATGTAGTGATGGATGTCACGATAAAAACGCCTCTACTGTATGTTTGCCTCCGCTAACCTCCCTGCAGGCATCCTCGCCATCATGTAATCCATCTATTTGCTCGATGGAACCTCCTTAATGCTCGCTTATATTTACCGCCGTGTTCTCCTCGGGGTGTTGAGGCCTGCTAATAAGCAATAAGCTCCTCTTGAACGAATGCAGCGATTCCTCTGTCGCCTTTAAAGCCACTGGGGAGGGCTTTTCGGGGAGTCTATTAACTCAGGATCACCTCAAACGTGCACATGGGGCACAGCATTGGGTACACATGCACAATCCAATCGAATATGAGGTGCAGTGAAATGCTTTTTTCTTGTGTGTGCAGATCATATTTAGGGCTTCTTTTCCTCCCTATGTGGAGGGGAAAGCTTACAGTAACTACATTGTAATGACAGTGAAAGCATTTAACCTTCTCTGACATCGATACATTAGCTGCAGCCATTGTTCAGAGCAAGCACCACCAGGGAATAGATTCACACAGCAATTATGGCTGCAGATAATTTAAGCTTTCTCCTGCAGAAGAGAGAAAGAAAATACTGTGTGGAGCCTTCATGGTAATTGGCTGCCATGGGGGGTTGATAGCAACTTCTTATTTGAGGCTAAAACTCCAAAAAGACTTTTAGATCAGATGAATAAATAATAAATTCATGCATTTCCAAGCTCAAGGTGTCTTTAAGGGGAATACTGGGGCCAGCTCTTTTTGCATATCCTTGCTACTTTACTGTATCGCGCTTTCTATAGCATCTCGAGGAAGTTGAAGTGTGCTTTAAAAGGGAAGAGAGATGGGTTTTCACGCAATTATGGCTGAGGAAAAATGGGCACTATGGAGATAACCCATTCTTCTTTTAATCCCAACGTCTGCATTAATGATTGCCTTTATGTTTTCAGACAGCATCACAGCTACTGTACCACAAAACAGTGCTGCAGGCGTTTGGAATCTTTTTTTTTCTTGTTTTTTTTTTTTAGTCAATCTGCAGCAAGAACACCACCCAACCCCCCTTTGTGGAGTACCTTTTGGGTATGAGTCCCTCCAGTATTAGCCAACCCAAACAAGTAGTGTGGAGACATTCTGGAAGGAAACAAATAATGTTGATGCTGTGAAATTAGCTGAGATGCGGCTTTATTTAAACCAGCATGTTTCCAAAGCTTAGGGCTGAGGCAGTGGGCATTTTTAATCACATTTGTGGCATTCATTAGCATTAACTTATGTGCATATGTCTGCTATAGCAAGACATGATGTGTTTTAGCAGTCTTGATACGATACGGCTCTGCAAAAGCAGCATTGTAACGTGCATGTCAGGCCAGTAGCTGGCGATGTCCTCTGAAACAGCGATTCTCAAGTGATGGATCAGGACCCAAAAGTGGGTCAGAGATTCATTCTGGGTGGGTCACAGACAGCTTGTGGCGTTGGCTCTATGAGCAAACTACAACTCTGCTTGTTGGCTCGGAGTCAGTGAGCGATGGTGGCTGAGGAGAGCGAGACTGGTCGATGCGTTACAATAGTCAGCCCTAGCGAGCATTTTAATTTTGAGGTAGCAAAGGCAGATTTTGAGCCATATTAACGTGCTATAATTACTGTTGTGTCTTCAGGCACATCGCTGCGCTCTGTCACTCTCACTCTCTTTCTCGCAACCTCTGTATGCTTGTCGCTGAACGCTTGTCGTTGCAGGGCGGGGCGAGGCGAGGCGAGCCGTGTGCGTGCGCTGGTACATCTGGCTGTGTTTTGGGGAGTGGGCTCCGGGCTGTGGCTTGCAGGTTGCATGCCTGGAGGGCGGCGAGGCGTACGGGCGTGTTCAGTGGTCAAAATGGCGCCTGTTGGTCACCCTCCGGGAGGAGAGGGCACTGATGTAACACATTTTAATTTTTTTTTTCTGATTATTCGATCGGCCGCCAAAGATATACTAGTAGCTCGCGATCGACGTGTTGGTGACCCCTGCTGTAGATCAGGGGCCAATGGAGGTAGAGTCTGGGTGAGGCTCGGTCGCATTAAGTATTGGGAGTGGGGCCTGGACTCTCAGGGTACCTCACCTCACGATACGATCTGATTTGCGATGCATGGCTCACGATAACAATAATATCTTGATAAGGTGACACAAAAAAATAAATAATTTCATAGTTTGTCGTTTGCTGCAGTCAGATGGGATAGGCTGCGGCCGAATGACCAGAATAGAAGCAGCAATGCTGCAAAAAGAATGAGACTGTTTTCGTGCATCCTGGAGTCGAGGCCCAGGCCTTTTTAAGCATATATTACATCGACTCTATGCAAAACATCTATGAAAATACTGTACGTATTCCCCCTAGAAGACTACTCCATCCAAGGACAAATCAATTAGTAGTGAATGAGGCAGATGGCCGTGAAGGACGTCGGCGGATGTGCCTCAGGTGAGAGGCTTCGCATGGCGGCGAACAACTGTCAAGTATCATACTTGTCTGATTCCCTCACGACCCACACACACCTCGCAGACAGCCTCTTGCCAATATCATACGCCACAAAGAGGAGCTGCTAGCAGCTTATTGGAGGGGGAGACGTGTGAATATTTCATACAGGCACTATCAAACTGAATCACAGATTAGCATCCTTCACAATTACCCCAGGTGATACCCGCTGCAGCAGCATTCCCGCATTGGAGTTTAAAGTTGGGGGGGAAAAAACGTCTAATCAAGTCAATCATTTGGAAAGGGGACAATGCATCAATCATTTGCTGACTACTCCGAGATAACAAGCTAACTAAATTATACTAGCGGCTTATCTGCAGGTAACCAGGACAACCGCTGGGTTTAGGAAGCCTGGTGGAAAGGATGTCCTTTCAATTAAAGGGCCCGTTGTCTCAGATTTGTCCATAATAAAGACTGACAAAGACATGAGGATAGGAAATCAGTGGCTAGACAAAGGCTAGCATAGGAAATTAGTAATTACGCAACAAAATGGACAACAAGAGAGAGAAGCACAGTGTTTGGAATGGTAAAGGACTCCAATCCAGCTAATTGAGATTCACGGCTTCAAATAGCAATCAGATAAAGTGATTAAACCTTTGCTTGTCCACATATTCAAAGCCTCCCAATGCATCACCCTCTGCAGGCTCCCCTCCATATCATTCCCTTATTAATCTTTGTTTTGGAACAGCACCACTCATCCCGTGGGAGAGCCGACTTGATGCTATTAGGAGATAGTGGCCTTTTTTTGGCGGCTATTAGGAGATGTAATTATTCCCAAGCATTATTCCCAAGCAATGCTGTAAATAAGTATATGTACTTGTATATACTGTACACACACACACACACTGGTAATTTGGATACAAGAAAGCAGTAGAAAATGTTGCATTTGTTGTACATTTAAACTGACAATGGTAGACTTTTTTTTTTTTTTTACCTCCAAGTCGATCACTGTGGCCGGAGTCTGCACCATTTTCCCTGATGAGATATTGAAAACACGTCAAGAAAAATGACAAGGGGCTCGAGGATCTGAGACAATTACCGCCCACGCCAGCGAGTGCTCCAATCAGCAGTGATGGAAATTTAAAGCTTTAATCAGCATTAGCCCACGTAACATTTACAGTACGCCTCGCACGTGAAATAGCATTCACACTCGCGCCGAGAGCACTAAATCGATAACAAACGCACCCACTTTGCAAACACAACACATTCAGAAGTGGCTGCTTTTATTGGTGGACATAAAAGAACAGACTTGACTCTCACGTGGGTAGCCAATTTTTAAATTAAAACATAAATTGCACCTCAGTATGAAAAGGGCAAGAGTTTACATTGTTGGTAGAATTGCCGTTGAGTGGAGGGAGCGCTTCATTCGGCTTAATCATAAACACATCTGGTCTGCCAGAGAATAAGAGGACGGCGCAGGCGCAGGAGCTAGCCACTTTGTTGCTATATTTATCGAGTAATCAGACCCCTCTAGATACTCTTTTTCAAAAAAGCAATGAACAACAAATCTAGGGAAGACTTTTGCAGACTCTGTACACGTGCAGTGGAGCCTCAGTGAGCGTGTTTTCAGGTAATGTTGAAAATCGATGGCAAAATGTTCCAGTTAGCATACAATGTGGCACGCGTCTTGTAACGTTATTAATGCATTGCCGGAGTCCAAGTGTGTTCATGTATTTTTTTTATCACAAAACATCCTCATTAGCAGCCTATGAGCTTGCTAACACATGGAAACAGGAACCCTTTTTTAAAATTATTTTTTTACTTTTTTTTTTTTTATGGACGCCGCAGCCAGGGAGTCGAGGGGTTCCGGGTTGATGGCTGCATGCAGGATTGGGTCTCTGCTTTTTGCAGATAATCGGGTCGTGATCTGAATGAGTTCACAGCAGAGTGTGAAGCGGTTGGGACGAGAGTCAGCACCTCCCAGGCCCAGTCCATGGTTCTCGCCCGCAAAAAGGTGGAGGGCCATCTCCAGGTCGGGGATGAGGTCCTGCCCCGAGTGGAGTTTAAATACCTCCGGGGTCTTGTTCATGAGTGAGGGACGGATGGAACCCGAGATCGACAGGCAGATTGCTGCGGCGTCTGCAGTGATGCGGACTTTGCATCAGTCCGTTGTGGTGAAGAGGGAGCTGCGGCGAAAGGCAAAGCTCTCAATTTACCAGTCGATCTACGTTCCTACCCTCACCCATGGTCATGAGCTTTGGAAAGTGATTGAAAGGACAAGATCGCGAGTACAAGCGGCCCAAATGAGGTGGTTGGGCAGAAACTGAGTAGAATTGCTGCTCCTCCGCATTGAGGAGCCAGATGAGGTGGCTTAGGCATCTGGTCAGGATGCCTCCCAACACTCCTCGGGGAGGTGTTCAGAGCATGTCTCACCGGCAGGAGGCCTCGGGGAAGGCTGAGACACGTTGGAGAGACTGTCTCTCAACTGGCCTTGGAAGGCCGCCGGGAGGAGCTGGACGAAGTAGCCAGGGAGCGGGAAGTCTGGGCTTCCCTGCTTAGGATGCTGCCCCCGAAGCCTGACCTCGGACAAGAGTAGAAGATGGATGGATGGATGAATGAATGAGTGGGATAAATGAACATTTAGGTTACTCTCACCTTACGTGTGATTGTTGACAAAGACACAATGTGGCAGCAAGATTACTACGGACACCCCCTTCGTGTTTTGCCATGAGTTCTTTTTTTAAGTCAGTGGTGTTTCTCACCTTCTTTATCAAAATGCTGCCACTCGCAACTTTCTTTGGCTCCATTTTGGTTTATTTTGCAGCTGTGATCAAAAGTGGTAACAATCACGTCCTCAATGAAGGCTGGACGACTTTTTTGGACAATTGCGTTGTATTTGTATTACATTATGAAAACCATTTCGACAGAAATCCGCAAAAAAAAAAAAAAAATCCAGTTCTCGACCTTAAGCTAATTGCGCAATTAGTATTTGTGAGGGGGGGAATAAAAAGGACCATCGTGATGTCATATTTGTCGGCAAATGTGCCCTTCTATCCACTTCACTGCCTCCCAAAGTGTTTCCACATTGACGTTTTTGATTCCCCTTCACCTCCGCGACCGCCACCATTCTCCCCAGACAGCACAAAATCTATCTTCCAGCAAGATAATCATGAGTTTCCCTCCCAATTAAATCCTTTCACCGTGTTCCCTCGTTAGGAGACCTCGTTAGTCGCCTTCTCCTGACGCTATTGATGATTGATGGCAAGGCAGTCAGCCTCATATCCTCTCCCCCGGAACATTGCGGCTTGATAAACACGGCCGATAAGCTTCGAATGCATTTAATCATGGACGTCATTGCGGAGTACACACACACACACACAGTATGGCAGACTTGTTTTATAGATAATTAAGCTTGAAAGTTTTTAATTGATAGTTTTTCCATAAAGTACTTACCATTACTATATTGTGTGTTGTGACTTATGCGGCAATACACACTTTAACCTGTCCATCACATCGCATAACAACAAATTAGAGGCTTTAATTAGCAAGAGAGCCTTTTCGTCACAAGAACAGATAGCATGTGTTTTGACACCTTTTAGGGCTTGGACAATTACAGTGCATACATGCACACGCACACGCACACCAGTGATGTGTGGTGAGGTTCACAGCTGGGGTTTTTACCACATATAGACTATTAAAACAGGTTGGTCATGAAGAGAATAAGAGAATAATTTTAAAGAATGTAGTTCGGATAAGCGGCATAGAAAAAGGATGGATGGATAGTTTTCAAATACACCCTATCCAAGGGGTGTCCAAACTGCATTTTTTATTGGCCTGTGGGAGCTAAAAATAGATATATTTAAAAAAAAAAACAATTAAAAGGAAAAATCAGCAGAAATTTACATTACAATAATAAAGTCAAAATGTTAAGAAAAAAACCCTGTAATCTAACAAGAAAAAGTCATAATTTCACAAAAATAAAGTAATATCATGAGGAACAATGTCATTAGTAGCAACAGGTTGAAATATAAAAATATTGTGGGAATAAAGTCATAATATTACAAGAAAATTTACAAAAGTTTTTGTAAAATTATATATATATATATATATATATATATATATATATATAACAAAGTTAAAACGGCAGAAATGTTACGATAATGTCAAAATAAAAAGTCGTATTCTAATGAAGAAAAAAGTAGAAAACATGAGGGAAAAAATACCGTAGTTATTTTAGTAGCATGGAGTTGAAATAATGTTATCAGATTTATGGGTATGATGTCATAATTCCCTCATATTGGCCTGGTGATTATCATGCACTCTTAATTGGAACGCATAGAAAAACCAGCAGATGCCCAGCAGGATACGTTGTAGTCATCTACAGTGCTGTGGAAAAGTGTTTTCTCCTTCTTGATTTCTTTTTTGATTTTTTTGCCTGCTTGTCACACTTAAATGTTTTCAGATCGTCAAAGAAATGTAAATATTAGTCAATGACACACACAACTTCCAAAAAGTTCAACTGTTGTCTCGTGACACCACAGAGTATTTTCCCAAAGGTCCTGGGGATCATCAAGATGTTTTCTGGCAAAATTGAGACAAGCCTTAATGTTCTTTTTTGTTCACCAGTGGTTTTGGTTTTGGAACTCCGCCATGCAGGCCATTTTTTCCCAGTGTCTTTCTTCTGGTGGAGTCATGAACACTGACCTTAACTGAGGCAAGTGAGGCCTGCAGTTCTTTGGATGTTGTTGTGGGGTCTTATGTGACCTCTCGGATGAGTCGTCACTGCGCTCTTGGGGTTATTTTGGTTGGCAGGCCATTCCTAAAAAGATTCACTGCTGTTCCATGTTTTCTTCATTTGTGGATAATGGCTCTCACTGTGGTTTGCTGGAGACCTAGAGCTTTAGAAATGGCCTTATAACCTTTCCAAACTGATAGATCTCAGTTACTTTCTTTCTGGGGACGGGCAATAGAGGGGGCAATCACTTTTTTTCTCCTTTTTAATAAGTTTCATAAAAACGGCATTTTTGGTTCAGTTGTGGTGTTCTTGACTAATATTTAAATTTGATGATCTGAAACATTTAAGTGTGACAAACATGCAAAACAATAACAAATCTGGAAGAGGACTAACACTTTTTTTCACACCACTGTGCATGTAAACCCGCCTGTTTCAGCCAGCCCCGCGCTGGACCTGAACACGATACCTTTGGAATACGAGTCAAGAGCGCTGACTGCTGGGCCAAAAGCCCATACTGTCAACCCAGCATTCAGCACGGCCCTTCAGGCCAAAGGATTGAGGTTTTTAATCCAATATACATTTACACAGCCACACTGGCTGGCTTCTGTTACATCCAGCCATACATTTGTACTTTTATTGTATTGGATCCCTTTTGAAATAAAGCAGAAGGACCTAATGCTATGGCTGAATAATGTATTGGTAACATAGCATGAAACAAATACATCCATTGTTGCCACTATACCTGCTTAATTAAGTGCACAGCTTCACACAATGCAGTGAAATGTGCACACACACACACACACACACACACACACACACACAGTATGAGACAATTGCCTGTAACGCCCCTCCAGCCAGGCAGGTAATTGCTATCTGCAGGGGGACAGGTGCTTGTACAATAGAGCACCAGTGTCCATCCAGGCTCTATTCTCTACCACTGTAATTACCTAATTGAAACACTAGCAGGGGAATGTGTGTGTGTGTGTGTGTGTGTGTGTGTGTGTGTGTGTGTGTGTGTGCGCGCTTAAAGGACAAGCTGACTGTAAATATAACATTGATGTCCAAATTTAGTAGAAATACTGACAGCTTCCATGGTGCAGGCAGAAGAATCTAGCAGGAAAAAAGTGCTCCAAAAAGCTCCATTTTGGCTCTGTGACATTTGCAGCTCCCAGGCTGTGAGGTAAATAAAGCAATCTGCTGGAATGCCCAACGCGGCGTCTTCTTCAAGCCGCAGTATGTCACAGGGAGCAAAGATGTCACATTCCATCTCGGCCGACATCAAACGTATACCACACATTTAAATAAGGTGCCTGCAGAACAGGACATCCACAGCCGTGATATGTAGACTCTATTACAACATGTAAATGCCCCCCTGCTGGGTGCTGTACCTGCACATGTGCAAATATCGTTATACACTGTGCTGGAGCGGCAGTATCTGCTGTTTATACAGTCTGGTTCCAATGTTTTCTGTTTTTAATTGTGCAGGCTGTTTGAAAGCCTAGTGCACATAAACAGTATTCACTGTGGAAGAAGAACAAAAAACACCTGCGCAAACAACAAAATGCAATACACAATACTGCTAGAAACCATTTTTGTGGTCCAAATGTTTCACTGAGTGCTTCATCCAAAAGAAAGTACACAAAAGCAAACAAGATAATTGCAGTATTGGCTGTGACAGACCTTGTCTATTCTGCCATCACAAACACACAATCCTTTCACTTTCACATCATTTCACTTGTACTTCACTCTGCTCTTTTCTGCTGTCACAATGTATAAAAAAAAAAAAAAAAAAGTACCTCAGTTTTCTTCCACTCGGTTTCCACACTGGCTACTCAAAATGCTAAAAAAAAAAAAAAAAAAAAAAAAAAATCCTAATTAGCTGTTTTACTGTGCTCTACAGCTTGACAAAAAGCAACAACGTGACACTCAGTTTACGTCTCCCCAGCTGCATGTTGGATCTAAATCAATAAAAGTAAACTGATAAGCTCTCATATGGATCTATAGTGATGAATGGCATCACATTCTCATGTGTTTTATCAAAATACCCAAGGAGCCATAATCAGATGCTGCCGATTGGGCAAGAACATTGCAGCTTGCACCTATAGGCCTTGCTTATTGGGTCATCACTTACACTTTTATGAGCACCTCGGTTACAGTGAAAGCAGGTGGTCTGGCTTGAGAGTATTGGCAAGCGCATTGATCAGACTGAGGAGATAGGCCAGTGGCATCAATCTCCATTAAGTCCTTACACAATCAACTGAAAAGTGTTTTCTTTGTTGCTGGAAAGCTTAAAAAATATGAGATGCCAGGAAAATTACGTAAATTAAGTAAAAGTATTAAAATATTTGTTTCCGCTACATTTTGTCTCTTTGTTGTTTGGCTCGCTTTGCAATAGTAATGCGAAACGGCGACCTCTAGTGGCTGACAAACACACTGCTCTCAAACATACAAAACACTTCGTTTTTTTGTCGTTCTTATACAATATTACAACATTACAATCAGTGTTTCAATGCATTAGTTCATTACAAACTCTTGTTTTCAACATATCGTGTCCAAAATACATTCAGTGATGCTGTAATAAACGCACTTTGGCTTAAAGAGGGTTTTTTTCAGCACAGTACGATCATTGTGGAATACAGTGTTCCCTCATTTATCGCGGGGGATAGGTTCCCAAAATAGCCCACAATAAGTGAAATCCAGCCACCTTCGTTTGAATTTTAATGATCAACACAAGAAATTAAGTCACCTGGGCATATTTCACTCCTGTGACCGTGCCTTTTCGTACTGGTGCCGTTCTGCTGTACTGTAGCGTTTTTGTATCCTTCTTAAAACATATTGCTGCAGTCGACCCGAAGGTTAATTTACAAGCTAGCAGGCAAGCTAGCAATGACACAGGAGACATGGCATTAATCAGAACACAGAACAATGGGCAGTGCAGACAGATTAGAGGGAATAGAGAGACTCAACTTCCCACAATGCAATTCTTCTTAAAGGACCAGGCTCGGCATGTAACGGTTGCATACGCTGTAATAAAAAAATAAAATTAAAAGCACTAAAAAAAAAATTATGCGAAACAGTGAATCCGCGAAAGGTGAACCACGATGGAGTGAGGGAACACTGTACAGTCGTCCCTCGTTTACAGCGGTTAATTGCCTCCAGATTCAATGTTAATGAATGGAATATTTTTGTAGTTTGAGCATAGAAAACCTGTTTTATGGCTTTCTAAATACACTTTAAAATTAGAGCCCTGTAGACATGAAATAACACCCCTATAGTCACCTTTTACGCGCCTATTATTCATTGTTTACACCACATTGCAACTCTTATGCTGCAGGGACTCCAGACGGCCGCTAGCCAGCGAGCTAACCAGTTAGCCTCAAATTTATTTCTTGTAAAGTTAAAGGAAAGCTGCACTGTTTCTGCACAAACGTGCGTTCATGTCTCGCATAAGGAATGTGAATGATGGGCAACACTCAAAAAAAAGTGCAGATTCCTTTTTAAGAGGCCAAAATCTTACCACTTCCACACGGGATGGGAGGAGGATTTTTTTCCCCACTCTATCATATCGTACACACCGTGGCTGACTTCATGCAGTGTTAAGGTAAGGTAATGTCATGCAAGGTAATGCCTCAATGTTTTGTCATTACTGCCACCGAGTGACCAGAATTCTACACATCACTTGTATTTCAACTTGTTTTGACTTATAACAGGCCATAGTCTATACCACCAAACAACCATCATTTTATGAATGAATTCATTTCTGAAAAAAACACTAGCTAGGGAGCAATAATCGAACCGCGATATTGCGAGGGACGACTGTATGTTCATTAAAACGCATTCAAAGATGCACTTAAATGCATCATTCACTACTTTCCCCTGTACAGTATTTATGTCTCCAATATGGAAAGTGAAAGTTCTCTTTTTGAATTGCGACAAAAGTTTACGCAATAAAAAAGTTGGCAATATCAGTTGGAGAGAACAAGTTAAAAAAACAAACAAACGGATAAAATATTAACACGCGGCACAGCCAGTATAAATGGCGGGCCATAATTAACGTAGCACCATGTCTTTTTTGTTTAAGCCTCCTTTCCAGGCTGTGTCACCGTACGAGTGGGCTCTTCCTGTTGACGTTAGCCAGGCTGTGCACCAACGCCTTGGTGAAAAGCGTGTGGGATTTCCCGCAGTAGGTGTGAGTCGTCTTCAAAAGTTGCTTCTCCAGGGGAGCCAGCAGAGACGCCACAGGGTCTGCGCCAAACGAGTACTGAAATAAAATGTATCGGGAGTTAAGTGTGGCGGTGGTGTCCGTTCCGGCATGCTTGGAAGAGTGTGTTTGTGGAAGACCACACTCAACACACATGCAGCTTTGAGTGAGGATATCATCTCTCAAATGGCAAAATTAAAACCTTAATCTGCCAGCCTCCAGATATCTTCCCAATAATGAAGGAGCTTTAACAGCGCTCCGAGGAAATCAAAGGGGAATTACTGCCCTTTTACGCCGTCTCATTTGCCTGCCGTTCCCGGCACCGGGTCACAAAGAGAGCGGCCGTCATTTCTTTTTTTCTTATTTTTTTACGAGCACGTAGACACTCGCTTGTCATAAAGCAGCATTTACAGTTGCTGTTATTGATTTTGTGAGGATGATGGGGCCGCTCGCCGCCGTGCCCACTGCCGATTCCACATTATAGCGCCGACAGCTGTAAAGTTTAATGGATGCTGTTCGAGACCCAGACAGACAGGGTTGGAGGGCTGCTGCTCGTATTCCTGTTCCTTCCTTTGTTTGAAAGTGCAGACCTACTTGATCATAAACTAAATTGAAATGTATTAGGATGCTTAAAACAATGTCAATGGCTGCTTTCATTTTGGGCTGTTCATATACAGTATATTCAACAAAAAGCATTAAATAAAAATGTTTGCTTTTATGAATTGACATTTCCTTCATACAAACAGGCACATTCGTTCAAATATGTACTGGTGAGCTGGGCCAAAACAGGCCACAAAAAAATTCTGATGCAATAGAACTGGGGTGTCCAAACCTTTTCCAGCGAGGCCCACATACAAAAAAATGAAAGGACGCAAGGGACATTTTTATATTTTAACTGTAACACAAACACATGTAGGTATGTTCAGAAGTTACATATATTTCAAGAAAGACAACTTTATTTTTTGTTTCTTATAATAAAAAATACAATTTTTTCTTTAATATTTATGCTCACTATGCTACTAAAATTACATGATTTTTCCTCATATTACAACTTATATTACAACCTTTATCCCCATGATATTTAATAATTTGACTTTATTCTTGTAACATAACTTTTTCTGCAACCATATCACATCTTTAGCAGTCCCGTCCCGTTTGTGCAGCATTTACTTTTATTTTGTGTCCAGACTGACTTGAACCTTATTCTTTTTAGACGCTTGATCAGTTCCATGAATTGGTAGCCTGTTCGGCATGATGTTGTACGCATGTGCTGGCCTAGGAGATAAGGTATGCCTTTACTAGTCCCGCAAGAGGACTAGTTTAAAAATGTCCTTCGAGTCGGATTCAAAGAGACAGTGTTCACTTTCCACTGATTCCAGCCATTTCACAAAGCCTACACTTGTCTAGCCTGGGTTAGGCATTGGTACTGAATACAAATCAAGACTGTGATTTTCAATTGAGTTTTAATATTTGAATGGGCCTCGGGCCCTTCTGTCGTGAAAAGGTTGGGGGGAAAAAAAGGTTAAGAACCCCGCTATAGCCGACATTAAATCACCGAAATGCAAAGATGTGTTGCACTTTGTGAAAAAAATGTGTTTTATAGCAACTAAATGCACATATGTAATAATCCTGCTTTTTAATTGACATTTTTGTATGCATTGCTTGTCGTGAATGTATACTTTTGTAAAAAAAACAAAAAAAAATGGTCTACCCAATTTAGGAACTCAGCTTTTTTTATGTAAAGAAACATTTTTTACTTTCATTTATGTAAATTGTGAGCAAAAACAAAGCTTGTAGGTCTATAGTTTAGTTTGTATAAGCGCAGAGGAACAGAAAAATATACAAATAAACATTTACTTCTGTGACCTTTCACACCTGGGTTACCCGCAATTAACCCTCACCTTCAGCCAATTTGCCACATACTGCTGAGCTGTGAGCACATGCCTTTGCATTTGCAACTGTCTTTTGTTTCAATTGTTTCACGAAAGGATGCACACGCTGCTCAAACCAGAACTGTTTTAAAAAGTTATGTTCATTCAGTATTCCATTAACGTGCTTGTTTTTTTGCCACTCCGAAAGTGAAAACTCACCTTTCGTATGGCATCATAGACCGATCTGAAGGATGGTTGCTTGTGGTCGTGATATACGCCTCTGTTTCCGTGCAGTATATAGATGCCGTCGCTCTCAGCGGATGCGCAGTTGCTGCCGTAGATGCAGTGGTCTGGTCTGTAATTCCACTGGCATGGAAACTCCAGCAGGAACTCTGCAAAAATAGTCATGCATGTTAATGTACCGGAAGGTGAAAGTGAAATGAAGTTGTTGCTCTATCTAGTGGAGAAATGATTACAGTGCAACCCATCAGGAGTCAAATGTATGACGTGAATTTCTTACCTGGATTATAGTGGAAAATGATGTTAAGCAGATCCTGGTCTCCCCATGTTATGTTTAGCTTGTATTTTTGAAGTAGCGGCATCAGCAGCTCCTCCCATCGGAGACCCACGGATGTCATATCATTCTGTTGGCACAAAAAACCACAAACATACTGCTGTAACTTCACATAGAAACTACAGTGAAATTGCGACATCTTGTGGCCACCATTGGTGTTACAATAACAAAACGCTGGAAAACTTCAATTATGGCCAGTGCTTCTTAAATAGTGGCCCCTGGAGTGGTGTGGTGAACTATGGGGGGGGCGCGAGAGGCAGGGGAGACTTTCAGTATTTGTGCAGGCCTGCCAACATGTATGAATTTGTTGCCTTACCTTAAAAAACACATTCCTCATCCTTGTGAGGTTCATCAGCATCACCCCCGAGTTTATGCCGGTTTTCCCGTAATAGGGGTGCCGGGCGAAGCGGTTGTACCAAGCAATGCGAGGCTCCTCATGCTCTGGGGCCACGGCGGCCAACTGCAATGCATTGAAGTGGGACAGATAGGCCCACAAGCGGTCCACCGGCTGCAGGAAGAGGATGTCCGAGTCCACATAGACAAGAGAGTCAACATCCTTTAGGATGAGCTGAACAAAAACATAAGTTACTTGGAAATTCAGTATGATGCTCCTAAAAGTGGTTTGGGATACTGACAGGTAGAAAGAGTCTTTGTGAAGCACAAGGTTTGAAGAGTTTTTTCCATTCAGCTGCATTCTCACTGGGGAAGCTGATGGGGTAGACTGTATAGTTAAACCTGGAGCGGATAAAAGCTGGCCAGGATTCCAGCTACAACGCAAAAAACAGTGTTTTGTTAATAGGCAGAGCATGCAAAAGCCTACCCTAATATTTTTTTTACTCACAACTTCCACGAAGTCCACATGCAGTTGATCCTCAGCAAAAATGTGCAACTGTAGGTGCTTAACGCTAAAAAGCACGGCCGACTTTAGCATATTTAGAGTCTCTTCCAGGCGCTCGCCGCAGGCCACCACGGCCAAGTGTATGAGGGGATGCGGTATGCTCTTGGTGACTGCTTCCAGCTGCCCCCGCTGACGCATGATGTACCTGATAGAGGAGATGGTTAATTAATTAATCCTGAATTAATCTTCACTAGCGATACATGTTGAGCAAGGCCATTGCGACATTATTGTAGAGCAATAGTACTGTAATAGAAAACAGCATTTTTTTTAAGGGACACCCAAATAAACAAACTTTCTGGAACGTACCTGAATGTAACGTTCTGTCTTGCCAAGTCTCGCGTGAATACCGTTCTGACCCGCCAGCTAGCTGTGACGTACACGCTAGCGAGCTTCACATTCCATTACACAAGTATAACTATTATACATCTTCTTGGACTCAAATTATGGGCGCATTTCCGTTGTTAGTCGTCTAAAATATATAAACAAACGGGGAAGTGGACCAATGTAAATCTTTTTACCTGTTGTGCCGGTGTGAGCTTTGTCGCTCAGCTTTGTCCCCCCGTCTGGTTCCTGGAACTCTCGGGGGAACGTAAATCCTCTTTGCACCGTTTTCCTCCGACAAGTCCGTTTCAAACAGCTTACTATATACATACAACCCAGAAAACACGGCAAACACCGTGCACATTAATAGTGCACGAATGTAACGCCGCATTATGAAGTTTAAAGACGGAACTCGGGGCTGAAGTCATGACACACAAGCCTGCATTAATAACGAGAAGCCAGCAGGCATGCCAAAGCATTTCCGGTTGAAGTTAGGAGAATAAAAGCTACCAGGCAATAAATACTTGCCTTGAGTCACACTCGGGGAGCTCTACGGTACATTTAAGCAACGCGATGTAACCTGTGCCGAAAATACTACTAGAAAGTCTGGAAAGCTCGACATGTGTGCTGCGTACTTTTATTCTCGGGGGTGACACCACTTTCCGGCTCTATCTGCTCTTTACATAAGGGCCCACCCCCACCTCCATCAGAGCCACAGGAGATCGAGACCCTCAATAGGGGGAAGGGTGGGAGCCATAAGTAAAGCTGATTCCTCCCCCTTTCATACTCTCTTTTACAACTTTCAATTGATTTCACCTCTGAAAATCAGCATTCATGGCCATTCATGACTTCATGTTCAATTGCATATACATGCGGTGTGGCTGTATTTATCAATGTTTGTGCTGTAACTCAATCAACAGGTTAGACATACATGTACTATACGTTTTTGCCTGAGAAAGTGCATATGTCATACACCAGGGGCACAATGAGCATTCCTTCAGATAACATACATTTTAGGGTGGAAAAAGTGATTTTCAACAGCATTTTTTGTGCTCAACCCAGTGTCAATTTTCTCACTCACCGAATCAACTATTGACATAAATGAGGTTAGCTTGAAAAAGATGTTTTTTGTTCGTTTTCCTCAAGCTGCTGCACCTCCCCTGAAGTTTTCTGTCACCCCGAACTTAGAAAAATTATTGAATCAATCCAAAAATTTACTATAGCAAAAGATCACTATGTTGCCTATGTTGGCCATGTACTAACTAAAGGCATTTTAATAGAAGAAATCCAAGCAAAACTGCATATAAGTTTGCATTTTGTTACTTTCTAATATAGACATGTAATAAACACACATTTCAAAACAATTGAGCATGGCAAAGCGAATGTATCGACACATTTCCATCCAAATAACACATTTCTAGGCAGTTCTCATAGGCTCACACATAGTCCCAGCTAGTGTTGTGAACCTCTGAGTACACCTCTAAACAATACTAACACCCCACATTATACCATGTTATCATGCCGTGACAGATCTCTGCTAAAAGTGATTTCAAAAGAAAAGAATAACACTGATATGATGGATTATAAAGCCACATCAAAACATGGTAGAATATGGTCGCTGGAAATATCCATTTTATCTGAGGACTTGTGTAGTTAGGATGACTATATAAATTATCAGTTTAGTACATCTAAAGCTCGCTACAAGAAATGCAAGTCTTCTTGTCTTTGTCCTTGTGGTGCCTTATGCAGAATTGGGTCCACAGAGCGGTATCCCTGGCTTCTGTCGTGCAGGAGTAGCCATTTGTGCAGCGGTAATTATAGTATATTCAAATGCAAACCTGCGAGCTTGTTTAGCTGAAAACCCCAAATCAAAACAGACATGTTGGAAAATACAGAAACATAACTAATTCTGTTTGTATCAATCCTGAGTTACTTTTAAGTTCTGCACTCATCTCAATTCCATCAATTAATTCAATAGTGTTATTAGAGATCATCAATCCACTTAGCTAGACACAAAAACACTGGCTTTAGCCTATACAATAATATACCAAACCTTCCCTAAAACTGGGCTTTAATCCAAAAACCTTTTGTCTGAACAAACTTGAGCAATATTCTCCAGTCTTTATGGAATCGTCCAACAAAAGGTGGTGAAAGATGACGGAAAGGCTGCACACTGATCAATGATAAGCCCAAAATAAAGAAAATATGAAATGGTGCCTCCCTAGAGTTATGTTCCCACTGTCCAAAGCTTGTCTAAGCGTGTTTCACAGTCCTGTAAAAAGGCTGTTAGCTGTCTTTGAGGAAGCTTTGCATCATGTGTGGGTCCTCTCAAGATGGAGCCTGGATAGTGTTAAGTGTAATGCTGAATCTTATGGCTCCCACTGAAACAAAAAGTTTAGTGGGAGTGGGTTGGGTGGACTCAGTGAGACTCCCCGTTGACCGAGCTCCCCTCTCCGCGAGGCGAGGACGAACGAGACAGCCCTTTCTCCGTGGCTTCCGAGCTGGAGCCGTTCTGGCTGTGGTGTTCGGCGACGGACGTGGCGCTGGAGGATGAGGACGCCGACGTGGATGAGGGCTTCGCCTTCTCCTTAAAGTCTGTGATGATGACTGTCAGGTCGCCGACCGTCACCTCCAGGTGCTGGGCGCTGCTGCGGTCGATATTTTTTAATCTGGGCCTGAATAGCATGCGGAGTCCAAATTAAATTAGTATTAAAACAACTCCATCTTGGTGTGAGCTGACTCACCTCATCTTCTTGTGACTGTTTCTCTTGAGCGCCGGCTCCTTGTCGCTCTTCTCCCTCTCCAGACGCTCCTTCTTTTCCTTTTTGGGCTGCGGGGGTAACACAAACTGCTGAGTGGCCTGCTGCTGTGAGACGAGTTGGGAGACTGGGCGTGGTTTCCTGGTCGATCGGGGTGTGACAGGACAGGGTAGAGCGAAGTGTGAGAAGTGTGGCAGATTAATGAGAGGGAAAATCATAGTGAGCATGCCGTAATCAGGAGCCAATAATGGCTGCCAAGGCTGGTTAGAGGGGTGGTTCTTGAAGTGCTCTTTAAACTGACAGTTGGTAACACTTGGTGCATGCAGAGTACCTCTGCCACAAAGATCTTCAACAGGGGCGCAAAAAATTCTTGCTATGCAATACTATCATACTATTCCTTTACACATACTGTATACAATATCTTCTCAAAGGACAATCCACTGAAAATAAAGACAGTCTTGCAATCAAATAGACATACAGTATAGGCACATTTAAAACTGCAAAACGGCTACTGGACCTGCACTCCCAGTAGGAGTTCTTGCTTGTGAAGGCCAACTTCATAAATATGCACCAGGCTGTGGCACACAATCGCGACTCACTAAGACTGTAACAGCGCCTATATGCACCTCTCACATTTCAGCAACCATTTTATCATCTTGTCAATGGACAATATTATAGAAATAAAACTTGGGATATACTTTAGAGTAGTCAGTATACAGCTTGTATAACAGTATAGATTTGCTATCCACTGAAAATGACGCAACACACAGCCATTATTGTCCTAATGTCATACTGTCAAGTGGCTATATGATAACTGGTTTAGTGTGTTCTCACTGTCCACTGACCCCGGGGGAGCTGTGGCTCATTGAGGGAAATATGACGTCTGATGTACTGCGACTAGCATGGGCCCGTATGACATTCTGACGGTATGATAACCTTGGCCAAAAATTTCACGGCATTATAATTACAGCTCTAAATTGTGATACTTAATAAAATATATGAAAAATAACCAAATTCTTCCTAAATAAATAAAATGCAGTTCTC
Source organism: Dunckerocampus dactyliophorus (assembly GCF_027744805.1). NCBI lineage: Eukaryota > Metazoa > Chordata > Actinopteri > Syngnathiformes > Syngnathidae > Dunckerocampus > Dunckerocampus dactyliophorus. The sequence continues at coordinate 3,524,033 of NC_072833.1, read as the reverse complement.
AATGCAGTCTACTGTGGCTAATCCTACAATTGAAGTCACAACACAAATATTTTCTTTGTAAAAAAGCAAAGCAAAATGCAATCAAGTGGCTCAAGAAGGTCACATCATAATTCATCTTTAAATAACTCGTAATGTTATGTTATTTTATGGTAGTGAATGTGCAGGTCACACTTTTCCACAAACCTCCGTTTCCGGGTCATGTGATTGCTGTTAGCAACTGAAATGTTGTTGCTTGTTGTTCAGTGGAGACTAAACAGTACCTAAGTAAACCACTTATCCTTGACTCGTGTCTCGTTCTGAATCACATCTCCACATTTGGTGACCCTCGATGTGAGTAACAAGTCAACCGCGCGGCTGTCCTGGTGCCACTCAATGCTAACGAGGCAGCCAACGCTGGTGCTATCCATGTCCACATTTTGGCAACACAGCACACTGCTGTGGTTTCAATACATGAAAGCCCGGTTCCAACTGCAAGGAATAACACAGAACGTGACAAAGTATTTCCACGTAGTGGCCGTGCTGGATCTCCACTTTCTCTCATACCGCAGGAATAGTATGACGGACAAAATTAGTGATTTTGAAACTGACTTTTTCACACCGTGGTAGACCTCGAAACCGGTAACTGGCCCATGCCTAATTGTGACAGTATGAAGCAGAAATTGGGCCGCATGGCAGTTTTCCAACATAATAACGAGCCCAAAACACACCTCCGAGATGACCTTCACTTTTGTGAGATACTTTATTTACATTTTACTTCTAAGGAGTAGTAAGACTGAGCAAGGCTGAAACTGTATTTTTTCCATGGTGTGTGTGTGTGTGTGTGTGTGTGTGTGTGGGCATGTGTGTTTTGTGGCTGGCAGGAGCCCAAGCCAAGAGGCAAGTGTGCTGAAAAGGCCATCTGTTGAGACACGCGCATCTTGTGCCCACTTGCATGCACACAAACACACCATCAAAGCACAAAGTCGCATTCAACACGCACTGGAGATAGCTCACCAAGAATGCTGCTTCTACATGTAACATGATGCAATCTAGAAACCTAAAACGGATGACCATGGCTGCACCTACGCATGCACCAATGAGCACAGAGCGCATTAATTTCTGTTCTTGGTGTAGCCCTCTTGTTAGCACTCATTCGGGTTGTGTGCAGCATTTAACCTTCTAAGGCCGACAAGCCATACTACTTTTACTGTGGTACATCGGGCATAAACTGTGTTTCATCAACCTTTTGAGTGAACTGTTCACTTTTTATTTTAGGTCACAAACTGTAAACAAGAATTTACAAAAAGACATCAGTCAATGTTCTTTAATGATGATGCAGTGACAACCTCATTTGCCGTCTTCTGTCATCAGTGCAGTCAACCATTGTGTAGTGTTGCAAGAGTGAAATGCGACATATCTGTCTTGAACCACAGACACCTGAAGCAATCCGCTGCTCTCCTTGACAAACCTGATGCGACTCGTGCACAAGTCACAAAGCCTGTTTAGTTCATCGAGGAGCGAGCACAAAACACAGATTGTCTTTCTTGCCTTCGGGGCTAAACGACGCCGGCTGGCAGCAATCTAAACGCTCCTCGGGAGGGTGACAAATGCGTTCATTCAATCGCATTAAGAGATGCGTTGCAGACGGAAATATGACAAACGTATATTGTGAATCATGAAAGACAATCTCCAACGGTTTGCCAGTTCAATAACGCAGAGGTGAAATAGGAGACGGACAATCTAACATTAGCACTGTGGGGCTAAACAGAGCGGCGCCTGTTAACTCCATCAAAGGGTTATTATCTTCACACTACATTAGGAATCATGTGTGCCATTGATTTCAGAAGGAATGTGGGGAACAAAAAACTGCATAGCTTTGACAAATCTACTGAGCAACATGCATCGTTTAAACCCACTTTCAACGTGTCCTGTCCTGCAGGAGTATAAATGTTACCACTAATCCCTCACACTCACTCTACAGGCAGGGGAACTCTGGTTAACCCCTTCCCAAATATGTCACAAGCGTCTTTAGCGCTATCACACTCCTCTAGCTCCCCCTCCCTCCTTCCAATGTACCCACTGACCCTCGTGCACTTCAACATGTGGCTGGACAAGAATGACCAGGCTCTAAAATGTCATTATAGAGGAGTGGAAGCTGTTCAAGCTCCAAACGGAAAAGTGGGGGTATAATGGAGGTATAATGGTCATGGACAGCAGTGTGAGAACACTTAAGGGACCATACTATTGTAGTTGCTAGCCTCCGGAAGGCTTTAAACCACCGGTTTTCAAAGTGTGGCACACCCACTCCCTGGAAAACTGATGTCTGGAGCACATTTTGTGGCGTTTTCGGCTTTACTCCAGACTGAGAGTACCTGCGCCGCGTGGGATCTAAAAAATGCTGCCTTTTAAACTAGGGATACTCCGATCGATAGGGCACCGATCCGTATCGTCCGATTTTCTGTGAAAAAGCATGTGATTGGCATATGCCGATAAATGCTTTTCAACGCCGATCACCTGTGGCTCGTACTACTGCAGCCTGTAGCGATCCCTGTGTGCAGTGTAGTGTCTTGCCCTACCTAACGCCTTGGCTAACGTCCTCAGCCCACTTTCCTTCAGACTGCGCAGGTGTGCCAGAACAAAAACAAACATGTCTGCCATGTGGAACTTACCTGCTAACACATGCCATGAAAAATACCTCGTCAGCACGTTAAAAAGCTTTTGATTTAAAAAGGCATTTGAAGAGCAAACACTTGACGGAGTATGGTGAGTTTTCAAGGCTCACGGTGTGCTCATCCGTCAAACAGCAGCTCACGCAGCCAAAACACTTGCCCGTATATGCGTGACAGTCAGAATGCTAAACAAATAACTCAAAAAATAATTTAAGTCACCGGATGAGATGACCAGCCCTCGTCAGCTGTGGAAGACACCGGGTTCGCCTGCCGACTGCTCTCTCACTTGGAGACCACTTACGTGCTATCTAGAAGTCCTGCTGGAACACCAACAGACAATGTACTCTCACATCCAAATTCTGACTTTCCCCCCCCCGTATACTGCACCCCTGGCCAATAGCACTCATCATAAATACAGTGACACAATTATAATTATCGGCCGATTTCACTTCTGGATGATTGGAATCAGCAGCATAAAACCCTGATCGAAACATCCCTACTGAAGTTAGCTTAGCAGATTTGAAACATGTTTTTTTTTTGTTTGTACTTTTCTCAAATTGCTCAAGCCCACCTAACACTTTGTACACTGATGTTCTCAAATCAACTCTTCCATCAGTATTCCACGTATTAGTGATTGGCATTTGATTGACAATGGACAAAATTACGAAAACTTTTAATAGAATGTTTTTTTTAAAACAGTTTTTTCTAAATATACAGAAATTAAGGCAAGTGTGTGTGTGTTTTTTTCCCCACCATTTTTTAAAAACTCTTACAGCATAAAATGTGTTCTTCAGACCACAGTAGTACTTGAGACGGAATCAACAGCGCCTCTGCTGGTTGAAGCCAAGTACAACACTCTACTACACTCAATTACTCACCCATTAATTCCACACTATCTACACAATTCTTTACAATAAATTAATCAACCAAACACATTTCTTGTAATTTTATAGACTTTTTTTTTAAAGCAGAAAACCCGCAGCTTATGTCATCTTCTTTTTCATACTGTAAACTAGATGGCACTGAATCAACAGTGCCTCTGCTGGTTGCAGGTGGGTAGTGCACTCCTGACAGTTTCTGCCACCCTACCCACAGAATTCTTTACAATAAAATGCCCATCTCTACTAAATATTTGCTAATTCAGGATCTATGGCTTCTCTCATTGTGTGCTAAAAATGGCTTTGTGCAATGAACCAACAACCCACACTACTCTTGCTACCGCATTCATCCCACAACACAACTCTGTGATGATTGTAAGATGCTTGCGAAAGAGCTTATTTTATGCCCTGTCGCACATTCTCCACTCGGGTGTGGGCGAGCGTGTGTCAGGACCCGCTCGTGTGTGTGTGTGTGTGTGTGTGTTTCCTACCTAGCAGGTCGTAGCTCCACCAACCTGGTGATTAATGTCTCTGTGCCTGTACATGCTAGCATTATGTGTGTGTGTGTGTGTGTGTGTGTGTGTGTGTGTGTGTGGGGCGACAGATGGCTTGTCGAGTCCCGTGGTTTATGACACCTTTTAGACAGCCCGCCAGGCCGCGCTGTGCCTCTCGCTCATAGCTGAATGTCATGCATCAGTGTCAGCGCCATCATTACAGGCTTATCACGTAGCCGTAATCTTGAGCCACACTGACGCGCCCGCAGCACGCTTCATTGTCCCCGGTGTACGTTCGCTATTTGTATGCAGCGTGGGCAATGAAAGTGCTAACCTGCAAAAGGGTGTGATCAGTAAAGAGAGGCTGATCAAACACACGGTTTTTATTTGAGCAAAGTCTGTTTGACCTGCATGATACATGTTAACAAATGAAGCGTGGGTTACTTTGTGACTGCCGAGAGTCAAATCGAATTTACATTGTATCTGGAGATTGGTATGATATGCTGTGATGTATTATAGCCCTGTTGTCATGGTCTATTTGGCATCGGTTCCTATATGCACTGTATATGGTAAACACATACAAATATACAGTGAAAGTGCTAATGCAGCCTACAAAGTCAAACAAAACATGTATTTCAAATAGAGATGTCCCGATCCACATTTTTTGACTTCCGATCCCTTTTTTTTTTATAATCTTGCCGATCCGATCCTTGTATTATTATTATTATTTTTTTTTTTTGCAATAAGCTTTTGTTACAAACATGAAATTGTGGAATATGAATATGAAAATACCTCCTCAAAGCATTCCAAATAATTCAACCAAAGTATTGCTGAATGTACTTTTTTTTTTTTAATTACACAGCATGACCAACAATATTGTTTGGCTTTTGTAACAAACCTCTGAGACAGGTCCCTAATCCAATAAAAGTCCATCCAATAAAAGCTAAAATTGGAAAAAAAATGGGCGTGCAAAATACATTTAGGGTAGGACTTAACATTTAACATGGTTATAGATCAATTTGTGGTGAGATTTAGAATATTCGACTTTTTTTTTTTTTTTTTTAACAAACTCTCTTCAATGCAATAGTAATTTATTGATGGTCCCTAGTATAAACAACCAACGGTTACAGCGGCACTTCCCATGCAAGCTCCCCGCACCATGACACAGCAGTCCGGGGTGGACTGAGGGGGAACTACCGCTGTAGCTACGGAGCCGAATATCCAATGTCCAACGTGAAACTAACTTCACCACGGTACACCGCGGACACGTCTGCATGGTGATGTTGCGTTTACTACTACTTCTTGCGGGTGGCGGGAGTCGAGTTGCAACCATCTTTGAGGCGCATTACAGCAACCTACCCTGTTGGAGTGTGGCCCAGAGTTCCAAACGTTACACGGCAACCGGATCGGCCCGATCTCGTGGCGGAAGCCAATATTATCCGATCTTCAAAATACAGCGGATCGGCAGCTAATCCAGATACTGAAGATCAGATCGGGACATCCGTAATTTCAAACCATTGTCATGCACACAGTATTAACGATGCAAATCTCACAATACTTCAGTTAGCTGTACATGTAAAATATTAAATCCATGTTTTCTTTTATTTAGTTTATGTTGCCTTTACTCTTGTGTGACCGGGATGCTAAAATGCGACTTGCATTATTACCTATGGGAAAAATGCTTTTTAACTAGCAACTCTGGAGGTTGTGTGTCTAAATGCGCCCAAACCTAATTAAAGCCCGAGGACACGCGAGTATGCACACAAGATGACACAACCTTTCATCTAAATTCTGATTCGTTAGCAGGCTGCTTGTTTGTTTATGCAGCACAGATGAAAGGTGCACATCAGTCAGCCTGTCAGGTAGCAGAGGACGCCCCGGGTTACTGCAGAGAGAGACCAAACGTGGACGGTTGGGGAAAAAAGTCAAACAAAAAAGGAATAGATCAGCGATTATGCTTGCTGTTGAGACCTGCAGCGTATGACTTTTCAGAGTGCTGCTGAGTGAATTAACAGATATAGTATATTTGTCTATGAAAGCACCACCTCTTCCTGCAAAATGTAAAAAAAAGAAAAAAAAGAGTCAGATACTTCAGTTTAAATAGTAATGTGATGCTTGCGGTGACAAAATCATGTTACGTAACATAGAATTGAGGTTTAATGGCCCTTATGACCAAGAGAGTATACCAAATGGCAGGACAACACTTGGGCCAGTGTTTATTGTTGTTAATGAGGGTGTTTCTAATATTTGCACATCTCAGAGGTTACCAAATATCTCCATCCTGCATGTCATTTCCCCTTTGCCACCTCACCAAGCAATGTGCTTATGTTTTGTACACCATCTACCACCTATGCCACCATCTTTGCCGCAGTATTGGCAAGAAAACGCAACATTTCAGCACCCAACATGTAGTGATGAATTATTGCCCCCCCCTTAAAGTTCCCTTCACAAGAGCACAGCGTGTCCTCTGCTTTGCACAAGCGTGTGTGTGCAGCCATGTGTGAAACGTGCGTGTTGAGTGCATCTGTGCTTGAGTGTGTGTCCGATGATGACAGCCGGCTGATTAAGCTGTTGCATAGTAATAAGCTATGGCTGGCTGTCTGTCTGGCAGCTGCTGTGACAACACATCCTCAGACACACACACACACCCCATGCGTGCATTTTTGTTATTGTTACAAGTTTGCAAAAAGCCTGAAACACTTCCTCCCGCTCATCTTTTGTTGTGGCTCATCCTGTTGCAAGCCGTCCAGCAGGAATAACAGTCATTTCCTGGCTCACTTCACTCGCATCAGCGACAGCACAGGGGGCACCGAGTCTGTTAGCCGCCCCCCTCCCCTCGCCTTTCCCCTTCATCTCCTACTCCAGGCAACAAGATGGATGTGTTTAAAGAGCAAGCCCTCATGCGATCTCATCTCACTGAGGTCAGTGTCAACACCGTGGCACAAAGTGCACTGATTGCAGAATAGAAAAGTAATTGGGGGAAAACAATACAAAAAATTGGATAATGTGACCGATGAAACTGCATCTGAAATGGTGCCATCACAACACATCATAGCAATCCCGATGCCATGCAAATTGAGCAAGACACCGCCCGTCCTGTACGGGCTGCACATTTTCTTCTTTGATTTGAGGGTAATCCGTTGAAAGGCAGCAACGTTAAACATTGGTAAAATGTGAGGCGGCCCGCCACAATTACATTTGGACTGCCACAAGGATTTAGCGCAATATTTTTATTTATTTCTGTTCACCTTTGCTCACATACACATAGCAACAACGTGACTGACAGGCTTGTCGTCACAATTTCAGCCAGTAGATGGCATCGTGACACTGCATGGTCAATACCCAACAACTAGCTTGACCCCCTCCACTGCAAATGGCTGTGCGGCCATAAAACACAAGAACTGTCTTTCTCACAGTGCGAACCAAAAATAAACAGCACAACACATAGCAGTTAAGTTGCCACACAACACCAATGAACTACCCTTCTATGAGCGTAACGACAACTAAGCCCTAACAACAAACTTAACTTTAGCTGTTATTCACAAAGCGCCCACAAGGCAGTAGTCCAGTGGCAACTCCCCTCGACCAGCGACTGACATATGCAATAACGTATTAAGTCAATCCCGGTTTTCTGACGTGTGCGCTCAGTGTATTTGCTTTGTTTTGCTGTAGTATTCGCTCTCTGCTGTAAACTCTTATTATTCTACTTGTTTATTCTCTGCTGGAACCGCTGTAAAGGGCACTTAGCGCTTAACCTTCTGTTGGTTCGCGACTTTACATTCAAGCTTGCTCGGCGGTTAGCATGGCTTCTCTGTCTCCTGCTGCTCCAACCAACCCCGATAAGTCAATAACTTCATCTCTTGTTCAATACGGTTTAAAAACATGAGATAATGTGGCACATTTCTTACGACACAAACCCAAAAAAGTACAGTTTACCTGTCCACATAGATTTCAGATTGCAGCTGAATATACAATGCTACTAAATGTCTATTTGATAAATCATAGCAGTCCCCAGATAGGTGATAACCTTCTTTTCTGTCTTGCATAAAAGTGACAATTTTTGATTCCAACACATATTCTGCATTTCCCACAGGTCTGCAATCTATTTGTGGTGGTTTTGTTTCCCGGCTTGTATTTGACTACCGACGCGTGTGCAACAAACACTTCCTGTCTTTCACTTTTCATGTGTACCGCATGGGAATTCGGACAGGGGTTCTGATGCAGGTAGGCGTCAAATCCATCCGTGGCGGGCCGCTAAAAATAAATGTATTGGAAACACTAGTATTTGGAAAATATAAAGTCCCCACTTGTCCAGGACCAGCCGTACATTTCTTTCTTTCCTTTGAGTGCAATTCATTGAAAGACAGCAATGCTGAATTGGATTAAACATACATCACCACTGCTGCTGAAATGTCAAATGAATACATCATAACATGTCACAGCAATCCCCTATACCATGCAAATACATGTACTGTGCACGTGTCATGCTAGGATCTTATTTTCTGCCTTGCATAAGTGTGATATTTTTGTTGTTTGATGCAAAAAGATAACAGTGATGGGAAGCAAACGGCAATGTTTACAGATCTATTGGAAAAAGGTAAATATGCGTAGTCTTACCTTGTTGATGTCCCTTTCCTGACATCACACATCATGCACTTAAAAGCCTCCGCTGTGTTCTTGTACGTGCACACGCTGCAGTCCCAAAACCCCTCGTCGGAGGAGGGCTTCGGTTGACGCTTCGGCCTTGAAAACAAACAGACAAAAAAATAAACCAGGGAAGCGACAACGTGAAGACAACAGAGCGTAGCCTCTTGCACCGAGCAATAACCACACATCGAAGGGAGCTTGTCGGTCTACAAGGAAATCATCAGCTCTGTGATCCAAAACGAGGTTTTAACACGGGGGGGGGGGGGAGAAACCATGGAGAAAACCATTTTTAGCCCCCGCGCGTTCGCCACTGTCTGCCCCCACCACCACTACCGTCACAAGGCTTCTTTTAGCTCGCTTTCCGCTCGCCATCGTTACCTTGTGGGACTCCTCTTGTCGCCCATGCCAGACCAGGGTGTCTCTGGAGGGGGTTGCCGAGACGAGCAGAAGCCTGGTTGGTCCCGATCCTTTCCAGAAGAAGAAGCGATGCGCCCTTTGCCGCTCGCTTGGCTTCCAGCTGTCGTGGAAACTCCGCTGTGGAGCCGGTCACATGACTCGCCTGGGCCAATCACGGGCAGCATTACTTCCGGAGGCTGCGATTCTCCATAATGGCTCCACAGCGCCTTCATTTGCGCTGCGTGTGCATTATTTACTTCATTTTTTGTTAATAAGATCACAATGTTGACACGTTTAAAAAATATAGAAAATATATAAAAATACAATTCCTTCAGGTAATAAAATGTTCTCCCTTTTACATTGGTAATGCTTCAAATCCAGTGTGGGTATACTGCGAAGCGAGTTTAGTGGGTTAGCAAGGTGTTCAGTGTAAAGCCAAGCTTGCCCGTTCAACGAAGGTAGCTCTGTTTTAAAGCAGCTATATCACCATGGTAACTTTGGCTAAACTCATAACCTGGTCCTGCCCAGGTTATGTCCAGACTTTCACCTTAAAATCGGCTACGAAAGCGCCTCTGTTTCACTGTGTAACTCATTCAGAGATGGCACAATCATTTATTGAGAACTCGGTGGAGGTGGGAGCAAGAATAATTTGAGCAGCACTACGACGGTAAAGCAGTAAAGCGATTGAGTATAATAAGCACAACATATGCACATAACCTGCAACTGTACTTTATTCCACAACGGGGAAATGTAGATGTTAGATGAAATAAGTGCTATATACAGGTGCATCTCATTAAAGTAGAATATCTTTGAAGAGTTCATTTATTTCAGTAGTTCAAAAAGTGAAACTCTTGAATTCTATAGATTCACTACACAGACGATGGTTGGATTTGTTAATTTGTTAATATTTTTCAAATTTAGTATCTTGTCAAATTTGAAAAAGTTCAATATTGTAAACTACTGGTTCGTGGTCTAATCAGCAAACGAACTGCAAAAACTTCCTGAGCCTTTAATTGGTCTTTTTAGTCTCCTAAATAAAAACAGTTTTAGTTACAGCTCTAATTAAAGACAGGAATGCAGGCGTTACAATACACGTTATTTTATTTACAATATTACAACTGAATATTCCAAAATTATTCCAAGATAAAAGAAAAAGCCGTTAAAACTGTAACACAACATGTTAAACTATATCAAAAGGGCTGCTTAGGACATCCAAATTGTGTCCACTTTAGTCACTAAGCTCCTCCTCGTCGCTGAAGTACGCACTTTTCTTGATCCTCGGTTTCCTGGAGTCTGCAGACGTAGAAGGATGAGCGTTGCCATCCTGGGCCACAACAGTGTGATTTCTTCGCTGCTCTTCTTCCTCAATTCGTGCTTGCTGGAAGTTCGCAGAAACAACAACAACAAAAAAAAAATACATACAGCATACTGTTCATTTTATAGTAACAGGGTGAAAAACTCTGGGTCTGCCTGTTACCTGAAAAGCTATGGCTTGACTAAGACTATCAAGAGCTGGATCTTCTCCTTCCTCCTCACTTTGTAGTTCTTCTTCTTCGCTACAATAGAAAATAAAAACTTTAACAGGAAAACACATTATAACGCATATTCAGTACAGTGCGTTACTTACACATGTTCTGGTTGTTGATCTTTTTTCTTCTTTTTCTTTTCTTTCTTCTTTGGGGGTTCCCTCTCTCCCAACATATTTTTGGGGCACGCATAGCTCATATGTCCTATATCCTACAAGACGCAACACACTAAATAATTATGAAATATCCACCCATGCATCCTTTTAAAAGTATGATTAGTTTACATAGTTTATTATTTCACAAAGACAAGGCCGTCACAATAATCAGTAAATCCAATAATCGCACGATAAATAAAAACAATCTATAATTTTGCCGGGCTCGATATATTGACATGTGCATGCATGTTTGATTTCCTCCTCTCTCTGTGAATCAAAACAGATCATCGTGACAAGAAGGAAAGTTTGTGTGGCAAAGTACTTCCCCCAGCGGGCCGCTCAATGGGAGTGTCATCACAAACACTAACCCCCTTCCCGAACTAAACTTGTTGATACGGCGGCCTGAAACACCGGCAGAAGTTGTCGGAAAATCTCCTCTTACAGAGCGTGAATGGAAGCTAGCTGGGTTAGCTTAGTGTAGAAGAGCATGCTAGTGCGGCTGTGTGTCTCTTTACACTGTGATGCCTTTTTCTGCTTGTTTAATGTAAGCAAGCGTTTTCCAGTGCCCGCAGATGTTGTGCAAGTTTTCAGTGAACTAAGACGAGAGGCACGTTTATTCTTGCTCCCAGCCCATCTTAACCGTCAACAGACATTCCCAACACACACAATACAGTTCCGGTCGTCAAAGTAAGAGCGCCACATCCTGTCTAATTGTGCAAACAAAATAAGGGTGCCATAAAACATATCTTGCATTACAATTGGAATTTTATTGGTGAGTATACAAAACGGCTTCCTTAACCACAAGCACGGGCATTACAATTCGTTGAGGATTTTGTAGAAATATTTGCAGTGGCTGACATCCCATTAGAAAAGTTAGCCGAGCTACAGTACATCTGCTGCTGAATTTCTGGTCATAACTGTACAATGATCTATTGCATCAAGGAAGTGTACTGTACATGCAAATGAGCCGACATCTGCTTTGACACACAATGAGAGCTTCGGAGTATTTCCGTTTTTTTTGTCACTATTCAGACAATAACAAAAGTGACACTGATTCACAATCAGAAGTATTGTGATTGTGTATTTAAGTGCATTTTTTGCTAAAAGAGACTGACTTAATTTTATTTTCATTGGGGTTTTTTGTCTAATTTATGCTTGTTTACTTTATTTAAAAGATCTTTACATTCCAATTACAACATTAAACACCCTTGAGAAATTAAAGTTTATTGCTTTCGATATGGTGTACTTGCATTATTATGCCATATCATCATTACATTAATTTAAAAAAAACTGTCTGAAAATAATGTTGACAATAATGTTTATTGGCAATGATTTGTAGGACAATTATCGTCCAGTATAATGCGTTATCATGACAGGCCTAACAAAGAACATTATTATTATTATTCAAAATGTACTGACCCCACATTCATAACACCTGCTTTTGTCTGTGTAGTTGCGCCTCCTTATAAACTCAGCTGCCCGTCCATTGTCTATTGCAATGCTCGCTTTCACAGTTCTGCCAAACAACTGCAAAGACCGCACACTTGTCAATCACATATTAATACAATAATCATGAAATAAAAGCCACAAAACCCACCTGCTTGTTGTTCACCGCTCTCGCACAGTTATGAGCCGATTCTCTGTCCAGGAATAGAACGAATGCTACGCCTTTGCTTTTGTGTGTGTCTTTATCTTTCACAATTGTAACCCTTGGAGATAATCATTATAGTATGACCACAATTTTGGGTGCTCTAAATTGTGCAAAAAGGATAAAGAAATGCAGTACTCACTTGACCACTTTTCCATATTTGGTGAAGAGCTGAAAAGAAAAGTACTCAACATCAGCGTTTTTTGTTTATCATGTATGTTTTACTGTATATATATAGGTGTAGCTAAACACATACATTATATATTTTAATGTGAATGTATAAGAGATGCTACATTACCTTGTGAAGGTCATTGTTTGTGAGAGAGAATGGCAGGTTGGACACATAAACAGTGCTTTTGCTCGGTGCTAGACCCCCACTCATGTTGAATTCACATAACACTTAAACATAGCAATATTAATCAATTAGCTGCGCACGTAGCATTGATGTAGAATCGTGGATTATAGCCATTCACTCCAAAACGACTTATCAACACGGCAAAACTACTATACATACATACATTCTGCGTTCGGTTGAGCGTAGAACAAGCACAGTTTGACTGTCGCAGGGTGATGACGCAACACGCATTGGTCCAATAAGAAGCCTCTATCTATGTATGTAGCGTTCGATATAAGCTAGTGAGGCTAACCCACCGAAAGGTACGCCGGGTTCGTTATTATTTATACGCAATTAACTATATAGCACACTGTAAAGGATGTGACACGCTAGAGTTTTTTGCAGGTAGCAGTAAGCCAACTTCAATAAAATCTGCGTATTTCGACAGGCTACATGGAGGCTAACGTTAGCTAGCAACGCTGGTGTGAGAGTGTCTTTGTAGCACACGTACATCAAACGAGTAAACATTGCTCGTTACTTCATGATTTGCTTTGTGCATATTTGCATTTTGCTGATAATAGCATCCGTTTAAATGAGTACAACAATTGTTCTTTTGATTAGGCTGTAAAAAGTAACAGGATAACTTGAGATGTCCCGGCTAGCATGCTGTTTGTACACATAAAGTTGTATTTGCTTGTGATGCATTTGAATATGAACGTTTAGTGCTAACGTTGCCTTTCAAACTCTTTCCAGATTGCTGAGAACCCTTGAAATTACAAAAGTAAGTTAATGATGTGCATGCTCTTTTCTGTTGCGAAGATACTGAAAAGAAACTGAAAAAGTAATAGTATGTTCCTTTGTTGTTGTTGTTTTGCTCTTTGAAGTGTCATTGTTTAGATTGCTTTGTCTGAATTTTTTTTTTTTATTTACCTTTTTTGCAGTGACGTACAGGAGGGACAGGGGTGTACGAGAAGCGTATGAAGAACGCTTCTTATCAGACAGGCCGGTGAGAGTATGTCTCTGCTCTCCTATTATCTATTACATTTTCTCATAGGGAAACACATGGATTGAGACATGAGTCAACATTCGTCCATCCTGTCCACTTAGGGCCCATACTCTCGAGCAGGAGGGGATAGGCGAGGCCACTTTGGCAGACCTGACGAGGACTACAGCCGCAGCGGTTATGAATACGAAGGGGGTCCTCGCTTTTTCCCAAATGGAGGTGGGCCGCGGAATTACCACGGAGATGATCAGCGGGGCTATCATGGGGATGGTGTTCATTTCCCTTCAGAACGCAGAGGAGGTCCCCCATCAAGAAGGGTAAGAGCATGGATATCACACTTGTTATATACGGTGCATATATGGAGTAAAATTGACTTAGTTGTCTTTTGCAGGAAGATTATCCTTACAGAGGACCCAGGGAGGATCCACACACAGGACGGCCTATGGAATATAGGTTAATGCTCAATACATGCTGTATTCAATGTAGGGATGTCCCGATCCCATATCAGCAAAAACAATATTGAATTCTATCGGACTGCATCTCAAAGTTCCAGTATTGGCACTTCAATATGAGCAGTCTATTCCCGACTCCTCCCCGGCACGTTTATCCAGTATCAACTGGACAGCGCCCATGTAATCACAACTGCAACGTTTGCTAGCACGCTAACAAAGTAGCAAGGAGCAGGAGCGATGTCAGCTGCGTGGCGGTAAAAAGACGCTGCACTTGTCACGCACAAGTTTCCCATGGTGGCACAGAATTGGGAAAGTTTAGTACGACCAAACTCATTGCACATATGAAGCAGCATCACACGGCGAAACTCCCACAGGGCAACAAAAGGTCATTAGCTATAACAGCCCTGTCGGTGGTGAGTAATGTGGGGTTTAAACGCTTCACTGAGCACCTCAAACCCCTCTGTTATGCCACTACGTTGTAGATAAAAATATACCCCACATGCATAAAGAATTAAATGTGTGTTTTTCCTCATACTTACTGTCGCAAATTGTTGTTCTGTGAATAGTATCACTTGACCAAGCCTTTTTCTAACATTCCACACTACAAAGTAATATGTAGGATTCATGTTAATATCGGATAAATATTCAAGACTGCAATATCGTATCGGAAGTGAAGAAGTTGTATCGGGACACCCCTAATTCAGTACATACTTGTTTCTGCACCCTTTTACAGCTACATGCACAAACTTACTATTTGATTTGTTCTTATCTTCAGCAACCGTGCACCACCACCTCACAATGTGCGAAGCCAGGGCATGTACCCTGCGCCCCGATCACTGCCAGAGAGCGGAGCAGACACGCTAGTGCAAGCCATCCTCAACCTGGATCGAGGGTATGAATTGAAAACATTAGTGATAAAGTTGTACTTTAAAACAGGAGCAATGTGTTTTAGGATAGTCAAGTTTCTCTATCAGAGGTCCCCAAACACTGGGAAACCGTCACTTTTGCAAGTATGGGCCATTATTTTATTCAAAAAAATAATATACAGTTAGAAATCCCACAGTTGTCGCATATTTATTTTGTTTCATTGTGTTTCGGCAAACAACGCCCTGTCCCACTTTGTTGGATGGCCCTTGAGCGTGTGCTAACTTTCTTTTGGAGTTAAAACCATGCCAAAACCTCACATACACACGCACAACATGTTTTACTCGACGGCAATGATTCACACACTGTGTGGTTTGCAAATACAAAACATCATTTACAAACTTGACGCATTTTGTTTTGCAAATAACAAACGTACCTATCAAATAAATACATACTGCTCCAGAAACAAGCATGTTTTACACATACAAAGCAACACATTTCTTCAAATACAAACTAATATCTTTTAAGTACAAAAGAGAACCTTCAAGTACCAAAAAAAAAAAAAATCACAATACACAAAACAATTCTACAACTACGAAAAACTGTCCAGTGACAAAATGGACCTCCAGTGTATAAAAAAAAAAACCAATGTACAACAAGTAGACATTGCTATGGTAAACTGTCTATCACTCAAATATCATTCTCTTCAAGCAATCAATCTCATGAAATATAATTGTGACAAACTTTACAAATAAAGGTTTGCAGAAACACCCAACAACTAAGTGAAATGAAAACGTGGTATTAGAAAAATAAATATTGGCAACTTACAAAAATAAACTGCTCAGGAACAGTCAGTAGTTTACAGAAGTAGGACTGCACCCGGATACCGTAGTACCGTCAGGCTATACTGTGCTTCACTTCCATGCACTCTTACAGAGACACACACACTCTTTCACACATTCACACTTTTCTTAGTCTGGCCAATTCAAAGAAGTATGACACCGTGGGTCTTTCAACATGCAACTTTTATTTTGTTATCTTTGACAAACCAGCAGTTCAAGCACCAACGCTAATAAATCGCTAATAAATAACTAACAAATTCCCTCACGAGCCTTTACTGCCATCTCATTGAGCTCTGTGTGTGTGCTCGCTCACTTCCGCCTTTGTCACAATGACACAAGCCCACAAAAAGCTGTCCTCGGTTATGCCTGCCGGTGACTAGCGGCTCGTAACCCAAAATTTAGCTCGCAGTTCAAAGCAAAAAAATCAATAAAGAGACAACTCGCATCTAAAAAAAAAACACTCGTTAATTGGGTATGCCAAGGTACCACTGACAATAATTTTAAAAAAATACAGGCAGTGCCCAGTACCAACTCTCTTCTTTCTGGCAGTCAACGTACTCCGTGACAACTCAACGCACAGCCACAGTAGATACAAATAACTTTGGTTATTTGAAGCTAAAGTTACCATTCAAAATACCCTTTTCTTTGTCCATTTCTGCTCGATGTTTGTTCCCGCTTGTGGGTCCACATCAACTGCCACACTGCTGCATTTCCTGAAACTACGATGGGGGGTCAAACAGGACATGTGCACGTTAATTGTGCGTCCAAAACAAAAATAGTGCCGTCAAAGGAAATTTCCACGTTAACTTTGACAACCCTGGTTTATACCGAAAAGAAATAATCAACGATCATTCAATAATTTCACTTCTGTGAAGTTTAGTGCCACCAAACTCACCTCAATGAATTGCATCATCCTGGTTATTTCCAGCCATTAGTTTGGGAAGAGATGCTTTTATATTTATTAATTCATTTTTAAATGATTGAATGATATTGCCGCGCAGTGAGGTTGGGGACCACTTCTCGATATGACAAGTTTTAGGACCTACTATGTTTGAGGACCTACTTTATTAAAAAACAAAGAAAAAAGCTAGTCAAAGATCCTCTTTATGACAGCACTGGTGTTTAGGAGTCTGCTAAAATGTTAGTGACTTCCAAGTTTTGTACTCAACATGTGGCCCCAATCTGAGGTCATGGGATGGTCGTGGGTTGCCAGTTGAATAGAACAGGTACAGTAATTCCTTGCTATATCGCCTTTTTTCAGAAAATGATCAATGATAAATGATCACTGTTTTGTGGTTGAATATGGCGTTTTAGTAGTAATAAAAAAAAAACATATTTAAGCAAATTGTACTTATTCTGGGCCTAAATTAAGTATTTTTAAGCCTAAAATGGCTAAATGATCTAACTAAATGAACTAAAATACAAATAAGGCAGAAGAAGCATTGTAATTGTGAATATAGGACTGTATTCTACATGGGCCTTGTAGACACCTTCACTAAGGTTCCCAAGGGAACACATTAACTGAGACAATGCTCCAGCTTTATTTACATCTTACATGGTTTATTTACACATATGCTGTCTACTGTATTGGGTAACACGAGTGTAAAGTAGGGATGAGCGAATACACCACTATTAGTATCTGTTCGCCTATCTTAAGTGATCCTTGTCTGTGCTCAGAGTGGGCGGGCATAAACCAAAGATGGCCGGGGCTTAAATCGGTACATAATTTTTAATCTGAAATTGACATGGATTGATCAGAAGTTGCTATATTTGTTTATTATTCAGCTATATGTGTACTGTGTATGTGTGTAAGTCGTCTGTAAGACTATTATGTAATTATTTTATAATGATCTGTTAGAAGTTGTTGATTCATGCAAACATCCATTGAAGGCAAAGAGGGAAATAATCTGTCAGCCTTGTTCACTGTAGCTTTCTCAAAAGCAGTGCGTTCAGTACTACAAGCAACATTTTCCAACTTCATATCACCAGCCAAATTGTAAGCAAGCAGACGGAAAAAAAACGGCAGTGAATTGACGCACAAGCTTTCTTGTGAAATGCACCGCGTACATTACGAGTTTAAGATTGCGACGTGTATACTGCAACGTATTGAGAGGGGTGTAATATTTGACCACGACTATGCATAAAATGTAGTATGATAGCCATACAGGCAGAATGTTTGATGCAGCTGTGCAGGTGTACCTAATGTTACTGTTACCACTGTCTGTGTACTGCCAACTGAAAATGAACAACATTTTTATATTGTAGGTAGCACGCCTGTTTTATGATGACTTCATGGAATAAGACAAAAACACATTACAAGGAAAAAAGCGGTCATGCTACCCCAGTTGAGTTGCATAAGTGACTGACACAACACAAGCCTGCACAGCGCTGTCTTGTCAAATGCACCGCGTACTTTACCAGACAAGTTTACCAACTTTTTTAGATACAAATTGAAATAGGGGCGAGCTGAGGAAAACCTAATAAAGTTTTCAACTTGCCAATTGCACCTTGTGCGTAAATGAGGCACCGCTAGGCTCCTATGTGGCTCCAGCCTGCACAGTGTGTCTCGGGAGGGGCGTGAAGAGTGAATACATAATGAGGATTTTCTTTCATCTCGATTACAGATAATGACGAGATGTGCTCGTTTCATGCTCGGCAAAAATGCATTATCCGTAACTTATCCCTGGTGTAAAGCCATTTAAAGCCGCAAAGAAGTACGCTGGAATTACCTGTTGAGGGAAAAAAAACAAGGAACTGCTAACGTGTGCCTATTTATAGGGGTGTCACAAGACCTCGCAAGATTAAAACATGAGATTTCTCGTTCAGAAAAAAAATGTCTCGTGGTCACTAGGCCTGGGACGATAATAAATTAATCCCACAATAAATGAACTGTATAATTTTGCCGATGTCAATATATTTCCATGCGCAATGCGTGTCCGTTTTGCTCGTCTTTCGTCTCCAAACAGGCAGGAAGAGGATTAACTCTGCATTGGTTTCAGCACCTCAGCGCGTTTGTTCCATAGAGCAATGGCATGAACAGAGTTCAATCGGTGGAGGCGGGGCCACAAGCATACACACATAGCGCAGAAGAGCGTAACATAGTAGAAAGAGTATCATATTTTTTCATTGTACTTTTCTTAAAAGTAATGTTAAAATCTCCTCTCGTTCTCAGACAAGACCCAATCTTCTTTCGTTTGGTGAACTTTGTCTTGCGACACCCCTACTCCTTTGTCTTATTTTCTCTGATTATATCACCTACATTGACTAATACAAGGTGACTATAGGAGTGTAATTTTATGTTTTGAGGGCTCTAATAATGTTAAAAACCATATTTAGAAGATTGTAAACGGGTTTTCTATGCCATAGCTATGAGAATATTCCATTTAATAATATTGAATACTACTTCACGGAAATTCACTTGCAGTCTTATCTGGAACCAATTAACAGCAATAAAGTAGGGATTACTGTGCATATGAACAGTCATTACTGACAGGGTTGCATGCTGATTCTGCTCAACATGCTAGATGGCAGTGTTGTACCTTCCATCAAAATGCTACCTCATGATTTACATGTTGGCTCAAAGCCAAATACTTTTAATGATTCCTCCTCCTGCTCTCTCAGGGAGGACAGAGACCACTTCCGGAGGAAGGCAGCTTCCTTCCCTCCTCCCAGAGAGCGCTCTCCTGCACGCCGCGACCCGACCCGCTCCCCCCACAGTCGCTCGGGCTCCAGCGTCAGCAGCAGGGGCTACTCGCCTGATCGGACTAAAAACCTCCCATTCCCCTCACAGCAAGGCAAGAGTATGTCAGAATGCTGACACCTTCCGTTCTTTGAAGCACGGCTGCGACATTTCTTTAGCCAGGTTTGGGCAAAATTGTACTTAGTCTGATAATTAGATGCGATGTAGTCAAAACACATTAACAAGCCATTCTCACACACGGGTTTGAAATCACTAACATAGTAACCATATAAATATGAATTCTTATTTCTGATTTCTCATCTGGCTTGACTGGCTTTTCAGGTGTGGATGGTCCAGAGGCGCACACTGGTCTTTCTGATCACCTCTGGGGGGCGCTCTTTCCTCACAGTGGACATGATTCTACGGGTCTGTACTTAAGTCTTGAAAACAAACCTGGACCTGGGTGACTGGAGTAAGAAAACCCCTTTCATGTTAAAACGCAGGAAATTTTGTCTTGAAATTGCTTAGCAAGAAAAGCAGATTTTTGTCCGAGAAAGCAGTCACTCCAGCAATATTCAAATGATGCAGATCACCCAGGTCTTTTAAGAAAAGGTTAACTGACAAATGTTTCTTTTTAGAGGTGGCTGGTCTCCATTCACTTCCTGTCTGTGGAGATACTTTAGAACTTGAGCCAATTCCTCCACTTGTACATTATAGGTCAGGAAAAATAAGAAATTATCTCAAAAAATGTACAGTAATGTCATTTGCAGTCCTAGTGTGCCATAGAATATTGCAATGCTACTAGACTAGACTGACATAATTCAAGTACTGAAGTATTTCCTCATTTCCATGTTGTAGTCTTTGGTAGAATGACCCCCCCCCCCCCACCCCACCCTAACTTCCTTTTCCCAAAACTGACATTTTATATGGCCAAAGGATGTCTCTAAAGCAAACAACAAAAATGCTTGAAGCACTGTTTCTGTGCATCATCGCTCTCTAACACACCCTCAATAAAAAAATAATGGGATAATAAGGGAGGTGAGACGACATGCACAGAATTTGTTTCCTGAGGTCACAGTCGTTAAACTTAACCTGTAAGGTAACCTGAGAGTGACCGAGAGCCTTCTCTAATGCATCCGGCAGCCACTTTTTTTTATCAGGGCTCATAAACATGCCACCAGGTCGTGTGTGTGTGTGTGTCGAGTCAGAGGGGACAGATTGGATGTCTGATGGCTATTCCTGAAGGGAAACGGGGAGTTATTTGGCTAGAAAGCCTTGAATGTTGCAGACTAGAATAAATGACAAGCCATCGAGAGTGGAAGTGTGTTGAGTTGATGATATAATCTACAGGGGTGGAAGTGTACATTCCAGGGAAGCCAACCAGTGGAGTTGGGAATGCAATCGCCAACTGGTGGTGTGCCTGTCCTGACCCTTGACTATTGTTTTTTCCATCATCCGGCCTGTTACTGCCATCCTCTTTTCTCCATGTGTCCCTTTTTTATTTATTTCATTTCTCAAGAGCGTGTACTTTTTATTTTCTCTTTTAGAAAAAATCCCAGGTCTGTCAGGAGAAGGCTCCCCGCACAGTGCAACATCAAATAAGGTGAGTTCGCATTGCTGTCCAACAAAAACTGCATCTGGACCTTCTTAAATTCTGTCTTGCTAATAAGTGTTTAGTCCCCTTGAAGTATGTTAATGGCTTTCAAAGTGGCCCTCATGGAGAGCATAAAAGCCACAAGGCCAGGGGTTTGTTTACCTGCCGTGTAAGCAGACTTCAGTCACAGGGACTCAATGAAGGCTCGGAAGGAGGAGAGCTCGACTGCCACCAGAAGTCCAACTTGTATTCTTCTCTTTTCTTAAAACCCTCTACTGTTCTTTACAACGCGGTGTATTGACTAAAGCAGCTTTGTAAATAATCGTTGTTGCCGATATCGCCCATCCCCATCATTGCAGCTCGAGGTTAAATGGAATCAGATGTGACTGGCTCGGCCACCCAGAAGTGAAGAGGCTAAACACATTAGCCAGACTCGTAATTTTATCATAGGATCTTAGCCACAAACCTAAGAGAGACTCCCAATGGAACATAACTTGGACTGCTTCCTCTCTCATGGAGGGGTCTGACTGGATGGGTTTGCTTGTTCCTCAAAGCCATAACTCTGAGAAATTGGAGGATGCAAGAGGGATGCCTGGTCCTTTCTGCAGGAACCACGCTGTGAGGGCCCTGCCTCCAAAGCGTGTGCTCCCATCAGGCAAATTGTTCTGTGCCTGGGCCCACTTCATACCTTAAGTTTGAGCTTATCCGTGCTCCACGTTTGGTACACTTGGAAGAAGAGGCCTCTTCGACACGATTGCATGCACATGTGCATGCTTGCGCACAACATAGCCAAGTCATAGAATGACTACTGCGATTGCTATTTGCAGTCACAACGACTCGAAATAAGACTGGAAATAGTCCACCAAATGCTTAGTTTGAGCCGTGTTCAGGAGAGGGAGAGGGCCCAAGTGCATCACAGTACGAATGGCCTCGTGTGACTCCGCCCTTACTCGGTGTTTGATCTAGGCTGCGGCGCATTGTTTCTCTCTGCTGTGGGGGCACAAACCCATAACCTTTTGCCGAGATGAAAGGCCTGTGCTGTGCCCCCAGTAAAGCATATACTAATGGGCCCACCAGCCGCAGAGTCAACACACAGGAATTCTGGAGCCACCCTACATGGGATACAACGAAATTCAAAAGTCTGACGGTGTGCCAGGCTGTTGGACAGGGTGGAGTGCATAAGTGAAAGGTCACCAAAATGTTTTGGTGATGTTTAAAACAATGAAATGGCCTATTTGTTGGTGGTTACAATCTGTAAGGACAAGTCTGAGTTCCACAGCGGATGATTGTTGCTGCCCGAGTACAGTAATTCAATTTAGAGAACTTCTAAAAGATGTGTAGCTGTCCTAAGGCAGCTTAGAACCACACAGTTTCTCAAAATGTAGATCAAAGTTTCCCCTAGTTTTAAATTGGCATGTTGGGTGGTGCCCGGTCAGTGGAATAAAAGGATTCTGACAGGGATATTTTTTTCCACTCTGGACAACAAGGCTATGGAATTACACAATCACACGCACTGGGCTTCTCCTTGGCATAGCCTCGGGGAGAAAACTGGAATGGATCCCTGACCCTTTGTAATCCAGAATTAATATTCTCTTCCATGGTCCGATTCATGTAATGTACGAGTAGACTTTAGTCATGGCTGGGTGGCTGTGTTCACTGGCCTTCAATCTCTTACGTTGTCAGGAAACGAGGAGGATTGGGAGTTGGCCCTGTTTGTTCCAATTTCTTTTTCTCTTGGCTTGTATAACAGGCTTCTAGCCCACCTATTGCATTCAAAATGGCTGTATTGTATATGTTTTAGACCAGGAAACCACAGGACTTTAGGGTAAAAGTTGGGCATGGGCACGATCATTACAGGCACATGAAGAGATAATCTACGTTAACAAGCTGGGAAGCAAAACCTTGCAGGCCAGTGAAGATAATGGGTGGACCTCAAAGCAAAACTTGACCAAAATTATGACCGCAGCTATTGTAAATATGGTTTCCTCACTTCCAGGCATGCTAACGTGCCAAATCCTTTGCGTGTTGTTTGCAGGGAGAGGTTCGTTGTGCCGTCATTGTGGATTAGTTTGAAAAGGAATTTTCCACAACAGTATTGAAGACATTTTGCGTCCTCTTTAGGAAGAGACCCATCCGCCTGAAGGAGAAAAAGAGGAGCCGTTGACGACTCGTGTCACAGAGGAGAGTCAGAAGACCACCACAGACAACTTTCAACAGCGTCGAGCGCTGGCGATCGCAGCTAAAGCCCAGGAGATTGAAAAGGTACGTGTTTTTTTGTGATTTGAATAACCTGCTCATTGTATAGAATAGGACCTAGGAGGAAAATGTTTTGTTTTATCCTTGAGATGCATGTAATTTTATAAATACATTCATACATATACACCATGTTCTATATTTTGTTGGGTGTGCAATACCCAAGCAACCAAACTCGGGTGCTGTCAAAGCTCCCATTTTACTGCTCACCACTGGACAAAAAAAAAAAAAAAAGTATTTAAACATTTAAAGTTAATAAATGATCTAATTTCCCTGGCTTTTCCCATTAACTCTTGTAAATCTCTAACAAGGCTCCCTGACTGGAGTAATTGCTCATTCTACCTAACAATAACATGATACGCCACATGGTTCAAACTGTTCCCCACGGTGTTTCTGGAAGCACTTGGCCCATACCCCTGGTACATGAACATATATAAAAAAGTTGCAGTACAAATACAGGTGACCAGGGCATAGCTCTGTGCATACAATAAAATGAGAGGTCAAGAGAGTTAAAACCACCTCAGGGCTGGAGGTCCTAGCTCTACTGGCTTATCTAATGAGGGTCGTTCCTGCAGCCGCGAGCGCTACCGCTGCTTTACTGGGACCATTAAACCTGGACCAACGTACGTTGCGCTCTTGCATCGAGCTGCGCAGCAAGAGCCTACAGGCGCTTGTAACATAGTTGCTGACGCTGCAGATTCAGGCCTGTTTTATAGCCGTCTTTCCAGCCCATCTGTGTGCACCTCTCATTTCAGTGGGGTTTTATTAAAAAGAAAAACTCATTTTGAAAAGTGATTACTACCTTTTTTTCCCCCCAAATGTTCAGTTTGTTTATAAATATACCCTTCTCACACTTAACCTAAAATGTGTCCTTGTTTAAGTAACCAGCCATTTTTGATAATTCTGTACCCTGCACAAAATAGACTCTAACAGAGCTAAATTTTCAAAATGTCGTTGTTCCCAATAGTGTGTCATTTTCTCAGATAATGTTAACTCTGTATTCACAACTCTCCTGTAATGGATGGCTTCATGCCAAAGTGGCTCACAAAGTAGACAAACCAAGCAGCCACAAAATTGGCTGCCATTGCGTTTCCATCATTCAAAGATTATATAGCTGTAGTAACCATTCCCCCCACCCTCTTCATTTTTGGAACATTTGTGGTTCTTTCGTAGCAGGCACTCGACACCAGTTGACAAGTGTGTGTTGATTGTTTGGTTTTTCCAATCTGGTCTAGCCATCTCGCTCTAACACAGTTACTCCTCCATAGCGCAAGAATTGAACTTGTGCTGATTTATAAACTGAGCTTTTCATCGTCAACCTGACATCATGCTGGGCTGTGTTTATGTAGCTTTTAAAATTGCCCCGCTGAAATTCTACCTGAGCTCTTTCTTTAAGTCGACTTTGGTTCCAGTGAGCGACAAGGCATGATCAGCAATCAACCACATCATTTTTACTCCTCACATTCCAGGCTGTGACACAAAAGGGTGATTTCATTTGCTGCGGAATCTAAATATATTTGGGCTACCAGGCAGAAGTACAGACATTTTAGACGGTCTTTTGTTTTAGCTTCAAAGGTGGAAGCAGATCAGCCATCTTTCTAAAATTGGGCAGGAAAGCAGTCATGCTTTGACCACTCACGTGTACCCTAGCATCATTGTAATGCCGAGTCACAATCAACATACAATTTTAAGAAAATTAGACAAGACTATTTCACTCAGTTGTCTGCTCCCACCCAGAGTCAAGAACAGCTCTTTTCCTTCCTGTTTGGATAACAGGGGAAGTCATTTGTAATACAGGACGTATATTTTTAGCACATTGTTTCTGGGGTCTACTTTTCCTGTATTCAGACGTTCTTTGTTCACATACTTAATTGGATATTTCCTGACATACGCTGATACAATAATTTCTCACACTAATAAACACCTACTGTAGTGGAGAGTGACTGCACAATTTCCTGGAACTATTTTGTGTCTTCTGGACCAATGATAGACGTGGCACCTCTGGACCTATATTGGATATCCCTGCGAAATTGTAAACTGGCTGCCCTTGAAGACAAAATCCAAGCTGCAGTTTTATCTGAACGGGAAACCATTTCGTCTGGAAAGGATGTCCCTTTGAACCTCAATTTAAAGTCTTTTATTTGCTTCTTGGCCTGCCTTCCGCAATATAAAGGGCATTTATGGAATTCAAGAAGATCCTTTCAATGTGTTGACACCATGTTCAGCCCGGGATTGTTAAAAACAAGCATGTTCACACCTAGGTGAAGGATGAACCAAGAGGAAAGCAACTGTTCTAAACTCAAGATTTTTTCTTAAAGTGCGTCATCTTGTCTTCAAACCTTATTTGCCTCCTAAAAATGCAGACAAAACATTTTATATTCCCTGTCCATCCCTCAGGTGTACCGTCAAGACTGTGAAACGTTCGGGATGGTGGTGAAGATGCTGGTCGCAAAAGATCCCAACCTGGAGAAGCAGCTACAGGTCCCCCTCAGAGAGAACCTCGGGGACATCCGCGAACGTTGCCTTGAGGATCTCAAACACTTTATCAGCGAACTGGACGAGGTCATACGTCAGCCGGAAACCCCCACTTGTGACTCGACCACCGTTTCTGCAATCCACAGCAGTCATAAACCTTCAAAGACGGCGATCAATCACAGCTCGAGTTACTGACAAAAGGGCCTGACGGAACATTGCAGGATAAACTTTTCACTACGACGGACAGATTTGGACACATTCTGGATCATTGGACACATGATGCATTTCCAGGATTTAGACATTTTTCCAGCACAGGGGTGGTGGTTAACTCGTTAACCAGTGTTAATTTTGAGTCTATAAATAATTTTACCTGTTGGTGTTCTCTGTTGAAAGTTAGTGAATTCTACCGGTGAAAAACATCACTTGCATTTCATCTCTTCACTTGGGGTTCATCAATATGCATTGTGACATTTTTCAAATAAAAAAACAGACTTGTTTTGTTGTACTTTTTGTGTTTGTGCATGTCATTTTGTTGAAAGTGTGCACTTGATGCTGGGAATTACACAAATGTCACAAAACCTGGAGAAAGTACGACTAATTCTGCAGCTTCGCAAAAAAAATATTTTATTCCAAGCGTCTTTACAATACTAGGTATATAACTGGTTATGACACAACAGGCATGGTGAATATTTGGGCTGAATATAGGCTTTACATATTTTGTTGCAATAGACGCTGGCACTTAAGAAATGGCACCTTCTTGCTTGCACTATGAACAAGGTTTGTGTGCTAACAGTTACAGCTGGTATTTTCTTCAATCACACTTATTTAAACCACCAATATAAGAAAATATTAAAATCTTAACTTAGTATATACAGTCATTTTTACTATTATGCATTAAATAATTATCTGGTTAGTTTCAGTCTACTACTATTACCCACCTCTGTGACCGTATATGCTGTATGTACTTGTATATCTGCAAAACCTAAGCATTTTTAAGAACACTCAAATGTATGGTTTTTTTTGTCTGCACACAATTATAAAGGCCATTTTGCAGCTCGTGCATCACATTAAAACACAATTTGAAATGAATTTACACACATTTATAACTACAATTTACAGATTCTATATTGTCATTGCCACCATTAAAATTTCTTACATAAGTGTAAGCCTAATTATAACTGAACATAGTTTTTTAAACCTGTACAAAACATTTTAAACAATCAAAAAATAAAACACTATTGTTTTGTGCATGTTATAGTATGAATGCAGCCTGAGCTTCAGGAGATGATACAGTTTTTGGAGCGGTGGCTCTTTCTGCGACCTGACTTTGAGCCACGAACTTGGGAGGAGAGGGCGGTGACCCTGGGGTAGTCCTCTGCATAGTAGCGCACAGTGGGTCGAGGCTGGGGGATAGGTTGACCCAGAAAGTATCCTTCTTCCTCAGAATCCGATGATGATGACGAGCAAGTGGAACACCACTCATCCTCATCTTTGTACAGACCCATGAAATGCTCAGCTCGAGGGTCTCCTTGAGATGGCCCCTGAATCATGTAGTCTGACCTGGTTTGAGAGTAGGCCAGAGGCTGTCTTGGAGAGGGATGTCGAGGGTTGACTAGATTCTGTCTGTGCTGTCGGTAGGGTCTCTGCGCCTTTTCTAGAGGCATCACATTAAGAGCAATGTCCGAGTGGGTTTTGCGGCTCCTGTGGTGCCTACTGTGGTGGTGATGCTGTCTGTTGCGCCCATGATGACTAGATGGGCGGTTTCTGTCCCTGCCCGCCTCATCAGAGGCGTATGCCCTCCGCTGCGGCCTCTCACTCATGGGATGCTTTCTAATATTGACCTCAAAACCATCATTGTATCCGTTGTCCACAGTATCTTCTGTGAACTTGACCATCTGAGGAGGCCTGGACTGTGACTTGGTCCTCCTCAGTGCGGGTGCATGGACAAAGGGAGAAGGTGGTACTTCGGAATGAGAGTACAAAGAGCGAAGTCCTCCCCTTGTTGCTAGGTTTACCTCCTGTTCTTTCTCCTGTTCTCCTTTCTCCATGTTAAGGTTGAGAGAGTTTGTACTGTGATGAAGATGAGAGGAATTAAAGGTCCCCATGTTGCTCATTTTCTCACAGCCATCTCCCACCACAGGATCCTGCACTGCATGCAGGGAGTACACCGTTGGCCTATCCCTGCCATCTCCATCAACTGATGCACCTACGGAATCAGAACATTTGTTTATAAAGACATTTTAAGGCATTTTCACTGGGAAACAATGGAAATTAATAACTAGTATCTTCCTCCTTACCAGTGATGTTTGACAGCGCTAGAGAGTCCATAGAGTCTCCAACACCTTGCCCAGCCTTCCTCAGCTCATCAGCAATACATTCCAGTGTATCTTGGTACCACTGCCTATTGTCTGGCCACAGAGCATGTTTTCCTTGGTCCTGATCTTGGTCCAACTCTAGCTCTTGAATCTTTCTAGCACTGGCAGGTCCTGGATGACTTCCATATGCTGAGTCTCCTAGCCCATCTTGTGACTGGGCCCAGTACATTTCAGGAAGATGCTTCTTGCTAATGAGTCCAGAGCTAAGGTTGTTGGCTCGGGATGGATTGGAAGTCTGGCTCTGGGTGGGACTGGTAGGGGTAGGAGAAGAGGCAGTGATTCCCAGGGTGTCGGGCTTTAACCAAGGGTCAGAAACGCTTATAAGATGGTTTCGATCAGTACTGGGACTTGGAGATTTTAGGGATGGCTGCTGAATCTGGTGCAACATTTCTTGGTCGCCAAACTTTAGCAGAAGCTGAGTCATATAGTCCTCATGTTGGGCCCATTCTTCTGGGTCCTCCTCTCCCCCGGCATCCTGCTCCTCACGATCCCGCCAGAACCGTTCCTCGTCCAGTCCAAGATGGGAAAGCTTCTGCCCAACAATATCCACATCACCGTCAACTTCACATGCAGACACAGTGGTAGAGGGGTTTAAGACTTGTGACTCTCTCCACTGCTCTGAAGGTCTGCTGCTCTTCCCCATGCGGACGCTGCGCCGGGATTCACGAGAGCGAGCAGACTGGAAGGCAGAGTCGGACGAGTCAGAAGTGTGGATATCCTCTCCTTGGCTGCAGGCCTTTGAACAGTAAATGCGACCTTGCTTCGGGAGGAAGGGACAGCCTAGCAAGGAGGTCTTGCACTGGGCACAAGAGAAACACTCATCTGTGGCATGCCAGTGTCCGCCTTCGTAGGTCATTTGAGCATGGTCCACTCCTGTAGGACCAATGAAAAAAGGTACATTGAATCAGGGGGGAAAGGACCATGTATCTTTGCAATGAAAGCATGTCTAATCTTTAGCTATTGAATCTTGAATCTACATTCAATTGACTTACCGATGTTTTCACCACAAGCCTCACAGTACTCTGCGTACAGTGACTCGAAACAGCCACAGCAGAAGGGCCGGCCTTCTTTCATGATGTAGCGTTGCCCCCCTAACATTATCTCACACTCAAAGCAGGCAAAGTGCTTCATATGCCAGTGACGACCTTCCGCCTCTGTGCACTCGTCTGCTAAGATGATCTGTTGGAGAAATGCGGGCAAACTGTTGGTAAAATGCAAAAACACAACCATAGATGATAGTCAACACTGCTGTAACTGCTACTTACTTCGTCACAAGAAGAGCATCTTGGTTTAAGGAGTTCAGCGTGGTGTCTCCCACAAAGGATCTTGCCATTTTGGTAGAAATAGATCAGGTCCACAAGCAACTCTTGACATGTGGCGCACACAAAGCATGCTGGGTGCCAGCAGGGGCTCGATCCAGCTCTGGAGGCAAAAATTGCCATCTCCCCTCCATTGATGCCACCTTCGCACTGGGAAAAAAAAAAAACACATGCCGCATATTCAATTCACACTGTAGGCATCTTGTTAATGCAGTGGCTTACAGTCAAGACCCTGTAACTTAGGCTATAATATGAATCAATCTGTTCATAAGTACTACATGTTCACATTGTGGTCGGACAACATTTCAAAATAGACGTGTTGATGCCACTTACACTTCAGCAATGCAGCACCAGCAAATAAAAGATGCCATCTCCATGAACAAGAGCTGCGGAGAATTGTAAACGCACAACCATGTAGACACAAATGACATGCTGCCTTGTAAATAATAGCTATGAGAAAGGTACTCTACCATATGATAGTCGGGAGAACATTGCACTAGTAATTCATTGTATCTCTTGAGCTTGAACAGAGCTCACTGGCCTTGGTCTTGAGTCGACAAAGATCATATGGCTCCAGAGAGATTGTCAAAGCATGTCTGAAGGTGCAATCACAGGTCTTTATTTAACCCAGAAGACTGAGGGGACGCCAATAGACAGCGATAGCATTGCATGCCCAGCTGTTTGCCATTATTATGAGAGTGGACAGACAGGGGCCTTGGCTTATGTATGTCCCTGAGAATGATGGAAACTGGAGCCTCATATATTTGTATGTGAACATGTGTGCAGTCATGGGTATAGGTACGCAAAAGCATGTCTACATGACATATGGCCTATGAGTATGACACTATGGATTGGTGACAGGGTGGCATTTCCACTACGGCTTAGTGTTTGTGTGAGCATGTGTCGCTACTTTTCAACATGTGATGGGTTTGTTAGCATCTGTGTTTGGGGCAGTGACGTGCTTTCAACATAGCTGACATAGCCAAGCAGAGGATGTGGTTTCCTCATCGGTTAGGGCTTAATTTGTTTGACCTTTTCTATAAGGACATCTTGCATGTAAACAAGGATACTTGTGTTGGTTGAGATCTCACAAAAAAGGGGATAGTTACATCTGGACAGAGGTTTTGTTTGTTAGTTGTCATATTGCCTGTAGTTTGCATCCATTAGTAATAAAGAATCCAGACACGTGAAGGTCAGTCATGACATCCCACAGGGTTCTGTGCTAGGACCTGTACTGTTCAGCCTTTATATGTCCCCCTTTAGGTAATACAGTATCATTACAAAAAACTCCATTAACTTCCACTGCTATGCAGGTGACACACAACTCCATTTATCAATGAAACCTAACAAAACTAATCAGCTGTTCAAACTCCAGACATCAAAAGCTGGATGACCTCAAACCTTTTGCTATTAAACTCAGATAAAACTGAGATCATAGTTCTCAGTTCCCAGCACCTCAGAGACAAGATAGCAAATGATATTACTGCCCTAGATGGTCTCTCTCAACCCCCACAATACAGTCAGAAAACTTGGTGTCATCTTCGATCAGGACCTTTCCTTTAGTTCCCAAATACAACAAGTGTCAAGTACAGCATTTTTGCCGTTACGAAACATTAAAAAAAAAGTCAATTCCTGCCACTACCAGTTGCAGA
Organism: Dunckerocampus dactyliophorus; assembly: GCF_027744805.1. Classification (NCBI taxonomy): domain Eukaryota; kingdom Metazoa; phylum Chordata; class Actinopteri; order Syngnathiformes; family Syngnathidae; genus Dunckerocampus; species Dunckerocampus dactyliophorus. The sequence continues at coordinate 3,492,799 of NC_072833.1, read as the reverse complement.
AAAAGGTGTTCTTGCTTTTGTGACCTCCAGGTTGGATTATTGTAACTCTCTGTTAATAGGTTGCCTTAATAAATATTTAAAGACCCTTCAATTGGTCCAAAATACTGCTACACCAAGTCTTAACCGGAACCAGACGAAGAGATCATATTTCACCCGTGTTAGCCTCACTGCACTGGTTACCTGTAAAATTTAGAATTGACTTTAAAATTCTCCTTACATATAAAGCACTACTTGGTCAGGTACCAATATACCTTAAAGAGCTCCTAGTACCTTATCAACCCAGTAGAACACTGCTCTCCCAGAATTTACACTTACTTGCCACTCCTAGAATTTTTAGAAGTAGAGCCTTTAGTTATCAGGCTCCTCTGTTATGGAACCATCTCCCTGACTCAATTTGGGGGCAGACCCCCCTCCGTGTTTTAAAAGTCAAACTATTTGCTGAAGCATATAGTTAAAAGTGAGCCCTGATACACTGATATGTATCAGTGACACCCCTCTGTGTTTCTTGGACTAAGATAAAGACTCTCTTGTTTTGTGTCTTGATCATCTATCTATCCCTCTACTCTCTTTTTCTATCTCAACCCAACCGATCAAGACAGACGGCCACTCCACAGAGCCTGGATTCTGTTCTAGGTTTCTTCCCCAGAGTCAGTTTTTCCTTGTCTCCGTCGCCACATGCTTGCTCATTTGGAGTTTCAGTTGGTTCTCTTTTTCTTCCATTTATGAGTGTGACCTTCATGTGTAAAGTGCCTGTTGATAACTGTTGTGATTTGGCGCTATATAACTTCATTGAATTGAATTGAATTGAATAGTTATTGCGCAATATTGAAATTCCCACAGACCTTCATGGAACAACCCATTAACTATTGGATGCAGATCCAAATTAGGATTGTTCGCACTCGGATGCCATTCCACTTGTATTTCTTACATACTGTGACTGATTTTGGAACAGTTGCATCAGTTGTGTAAACCTGTAGCAGTTCTAGGTTGTTGGCAGGAATTTGGCAAGACAGGTCCACTCGGGGAGCTGACTTCAGCGCTCAACTTGAGCATAAGATTTCTTCCGCTTCCTCAAAATAATGAGGGGGATTTATTAGCGAGTTCCAAACCACATCAGCCAATCAGACTAGCTTAAGATATAAATAGTACAGCGGTTGTTTTTTGTGCCTGATCGCTACATGACCTCTTCGTGCGTGTGCGTGCTCATGGGCATTTGTGCGTGCTACCTACATTTTCACAGCGAGTGTGTTGCAGAGCTCGGGGCAAGATCTTGGGCGTTCCCCTCCCGAGTGCCTCTCTCTTCCGTTGGGCGCTGAACATGTGAAGCTCCTTCTTCTCCTCCTCTGTTAGAGATTGGCAGTAACGAACCTGTTCGAAACAAAAGTGTTTTTTTTTTTGTGGTGCTGCCAAAACGGAAATAAGGCGGTCTGAAAAAATGGTTTATTTGAAAGTCATCCGCTCAAGGCTTTTGTTGAAAGGATGGCATGGGCGAGACGTAAACTCCTTCCTTGTGTTTAGAGATGGTGATGAATGCCCAGATAAAAGACAGCGACTATCTTAACAGCATGCTGGTGCACTTTCTCCCTCCCTAACCACAGTTACGCAAGGAATTCACCTCAATCACCAACAAACATTATAAAACCACCCCATCAAACACTGTTTATATAGAGACCACCTCAGTCAGACAGAGTGGCCCAGCCCCTCGTGTGGCCTGATAAAGCCCTCCGCCATATCTTCTAATGTAAACTCTTATCAGTGCAGATGTGAAAGGAGTGCTGCTTTACGCACCATAAAGCTGTTCTACAGGCGAGGCGGCGTGGCCATTGTTCTGTTTGTGTTAGTCTAAGCTTTAATCAGCTGCTGGCATTTTATTGCTAACAGCATCCACTACTTTCTCTGAAACAGTGATGCGTTTTTTTCCTCTAAGAAAAGCTATGACCTGAAAAAAAAGTGATAAACAATAATTTTCAAGTTCTTCAGACACTTGAGTGTCAACGCTTCATAGCTTTACCTCATTGTCGTGAGGCGGCAGCTGGTAGAGGAGTTGCCGGATTCTGTGTTTCTCACCAGAGCTGTTAACATACGGCACCTTGTCCTCAGGCAGACAGGAAAAATACATCTGGACCTGCAGATGCAAGGAGGTATTAGTTTGGTAGTAGTCTTGCAACCATCACACTTTGGAATGAATGAGGACACAAGAAGCAAATATGGAATCAATGAATGGAGAATGGCTGCTACTGTGTGTGTGCCCTTATTTTTTCGATTCAGCTGGCCAAACATGTCAATCTTGATCCCGTCACAGGCAACCGACTGTGAAATCTTTCTGGACACACGAGAGAGCAATGTTTGCTTAACCCGTTTCCCACTAAAAGTATGAAATGTTTACGTATTCCGAGCATTTTATGGGGAAAAAATCATGTAAACATGCAAAAACAGCACACAAACTAGCCATTAGCTATTGCCACAACCTGAACCTCAACCGTTCTGGAGTATTTAGTGTTGAGGTCTTACCTGCTCAGGCCTAAGTCCTGGTGGCACCCACGCGTACTCTTCCAATGCACAACCTGAGTCGTCATCGGAGGTGGAGCTCCTCTGGAAGCTCATGGACACCTTGCCCTTCTGCACCACAGGAAGAGGCTCCATCTCTGGGCCTCGATGCGACAGGCGCTCGCCTCGTTCACTGCGCTCCAGGTTCATCATGCACGGGCGCTGCAGACAGGGGGAAAAAAAACTCTAATATTTTGTTGTTTTCATCCTGTTAGTGTCTTAATTCCTTTGATGCTTGATGAAAATGCAAACAGCACTTAGCAGCCACTTCAGAGGATGTGTAATGGAAAAATCCAACCAGGCTTTTCCATTAATGCTACAATGTCTCTATTCCACTGTAAATTGTGCTTCTTTAAATTTTTAGAACATTTACTGTATGTTCTTTAAAATTGCACACGGTGTGGTTGGACAAAAAGATGTTCTCAGCCAGCAAACGTCTGTTTGCAGGTTGTGTAAGAACATACCGTATGTGACTTGTGCCACATATGCATCAGAGCATAAATGGACTATTTGATTAGTTGAATCAACTGCATACTATGACATGAAGAGGGCTGTCCTCTTATCTACGACTGCCCTAATAGTCTTGATAGCAGCGCTTTGGTTTTGGGGGGGGGGGGGGGGGGGGGGATGACTTGTGATTTGCCCCGTCTCTTTCACATGCAAATCTGGACCAGAACAAAACTTGTTTGGGGACAAACAAGTACGCTTCACACGAGCTTTGCAAAGGTCACATAGGTGTGATCTAGTACATGCTTGAGGGCGGCACTATCAGTGTCATTCGGATCTGGATGGCCTCTATTGGCAAAACAATGGTGTGCTACTTGAGTTGGGTAACTGTTGGGTCAACTGTGGTGCTTGGCTGTGAATGAAAAATTTCAATTGCAACCAAAGAAAACGTCTGTCACCCTAAACTGCAGACACACAGCTGGACAAGTATTGGCATTCTCCCTATTAGCATACAGTTCCGTCTAAGAAAGCCCGGGGCCTCAAAACACGATATTTGCACATTTAAAAATGCTGTTAAAGGGCCAATCCAAAGCTCTTGTCATGGGACAAAGGGGTATTTGAATGTCGCTTTGTTCTTCTGTGACTAATCTATCAGGTTTTATGGTTGGCTAGATAATGTTATCACTTTTGAGGTATGTTTTTTTTTCCCCCACCTGCTCTACACTACTATTGCAGGTAACCTAGTTAGGAGCAGCACCATATTTATTTGGTGGCTCCTCATCAATGACAATTTTTGCTGCAATCATGACTGCATGCATTTAGTCTGTTGCACCAGAACCAACCATACCAAACACTTTACTTTACTTTACTTGAGACTGTCTTCACAGTTTCACAATATGTTGGTCTAGATCCGGATAAATCTCTGTAACTGCTCATTTCTTAATGTTTTTCATACTTTTAGGCATAATGTGTTGATCTTGATATGTTCCCCCATACACTTGGGTTTGAGTAATTTCCTGCCCTGTCTGCAGTATGTAAGACAGCAAGTTAAGCGAGTTTCTCACAATCTCGATTGTTTCTTTCGTTGTCTTTGTAGAAAAACAACCAGCACCTCCTCTAAATGTAGGCAGCAGTGTGGACGTGACGGGGGAAGGTTGTGGCACTTTTTTCTTTCCTTTTTTTTAATAAGGCGTCTAAAGAGTCAGAACATCGGGGCCTGTGTAAACACGGGCCAGATGTAGCCGACTAACGGTTAACTGTGTGCTCCTCCCCCGCTTGACTGACACTTTTCAAAGAGTTTATCCTTCACTGCAAGCAGGAATAGTGAGTGGGTTGAAAAAGTTGCCTTTTAACAAATCATCATAGTTTACTTTTTAAAAAGCAGTGAAATATGAGCTAGTGTAAAGCAGCATGGATATTTATAGCTCAATGTGGAGACAAATGCTGACACAAAGAAGGCAAATGTTCCTCAACGGTTTAGGAAAAGCATTAAACGGTGGAGTTCAAAGGCCGAGGTCATCCCTCTTTCACTGGCGAAGTGTGTTATTTTAGGGCCAAATGGGTGTCACAGCGTGCACGGGACACTTACAATAGCTGGAATGAGGCCACTTACACTCACACATAAACATACTGCCATTTACATTTGCAATGCATTGCATCATGTTCGATTCATACCTCAAGGAAAAGCATCTTTTTGTCCACCTGATTGGAATGTTCATTCACTTCCTCCCAGCAACACAGTTTCCAAACTACATAACTGCAGCATCAAAGCCGATGTGTCTTTTCTCATCAGTTCCACATCCAACTCGATCAGAAAGTCCCCCTCTCTTCCCTCCTGTCTTGGAGTTAAGGAGGCGCTCTGCAGATGCATTCAGGCATCCACAAATCGTCGAAGGTCCAAGGGAGATGATGTCTCTAGTAGGAGTGTCTCAGATGTGTTGAGTGTGTTGTGAGTGCATGAGTGTAGGCAAGTCTGCGTGGCAGGCCCCTCCCTCATTCCTCCCCTCACTAGCAAATAGCCTGCCATTGCACTTCAATCACATACACACACACACACACACACACACACCCGTTCCTCCACCAACTTGACTGCAAAGGTTTCCTGAGTGCCAGATGATATGTTGCTCTGACTTTTTTTTTTTTCTCCATAGGTCTTCCCAAACTAAATACAGATAGATGTAGTATATCTTAGCATGGTGCACAGTGAGTGCACACTGGTTAGTTTTCTCTCATATGATCACTTTAAATTCCACCCTTCTGCTGATTAACACATGACCAGGCTCATAAAACACTCAGATTTTGACCTTTTTAAAATCTATTCCAAGGACTTTTTCAAACTAAACCCCTTGCCCTCGTCTGGCTTCAAATATATGAAAGTTGAGTTAGTTCATCTCACGTTATGGGGTAAAAACCTGCAGAAACAGTCCACTTGATTTAAAACGCAAATCAAGAGTCAAAATGAGTGACTTCTTCCCATGACGAGGCGACTTATTTGGACAAGGTCGCAACCATCTGTCATTGTGAAAGCCTTGAAAAACAGTGATCATTTAAGACGCTCGGGGATGAAAAATGAGTTTACTCAATTGTCTGACAGACAAAGACACCCGCCCCCGCCCTGTCCAACCCCATGACAACCCGCCTAAATGACTTAACAGTGGGGACGACGGGGACTGTTTGTCACATGCCAAATTAGCCGCTACAAATGAGAAATGGCTTGATTTGCTAACTCGCTTAAGAGGATGGAGATGGAGGATGGACCCGTCTGCCTGCAATGCAGTCTTCTTTCCTGGCAATGTGTAGTAGAAACAGGGAGGGTAATACTTTTTTAACAAACAAAAAGAGGTGCCATTGTGTTCCTCTGCAATAAGCACTTTGCTTGCCTTTCTTGTTTTGTCATTTTAAACATTCCATTTTGAGGTAAAGTACATTTTTATTTGTTACATTGACATTTTGACAAGAAGGCGACAATATACTATTAAAAATGTGTGTCTGAGATATTTTATATTTTTGTATTAATTAATCATATATATTTCTATATCGAGAGCAGGGGTTTTCAAAGTGTGAGGCAGGCCCTCCCACGCAGCAGCTTGAGGAAAATAAAGAAAAATATATTTTTCCAAACCTGCTAAGCTGAATAGTTTTGGTGTTCCTACTGTGGAAACAGTTTGGGGTGAGCCCCAAACGGTGCCACACTTTGAAAACCCCTCATGTAAAGCATTCTAATCTACTCTGCATTTAAAATGTGGTACTGTATATGCATGTATGCAGAAAGGCTATAAATAATTCCGGACATGTACAATATATATACTTTAAATTACTTCTTTTAATACTGTCTTGTCACTTTGTTAAGAAAGATAATCATTCTCCACACAAAAAATCCCTTTAAGACAAAATGTGGCCATGCTATGAATAATTTACAGCTTAACTGTATGAATTTCAGTGGAAAAAGAACCACATTTGGCAACGTAAGTGAAAAATTGACACCTCACTACGAGGGAGAAGAGATGATTTCACCCATATACGGGAATATATTGGAATATTATAGCTATTCTTAATGCTCCAATGATTGTCTAAGGTTGAAACGTCCAAGTATTTCAATATGTTCTCTCTAACGTTACAATAATTGAGGAAGACAATAAGATACGATTTCTTCTAGGACTGCCATATAAAGCAATAATTATGGACAATTAGGTTTTTTTTGTTTTAATATGCTCCAATAGTTGTCATGGGTTGAAATGTCCATGTATTTCCATGTGTGTCCGAAAGGAGCTATGATAATGGAGGCAAACAATGAGCTTGCGTAGGAAAGCCTGAATGGAGCATGAGTGGCCTCATCCCACACAATAGACACATATCAGCCTTTCACACTGGGCCTGGACTTGTGCTTCTTTAGGGAACACAATAGGAACGTTGACCTTGTCTCATCTGCTTCCTCTTAAGAGAAGAAACTTTTCCAACGGATCGTTCATGGTGCAATGTAATATTGCAGATAATTAATTTACTTGATATTGTTAGTGGTTTGGATTCATGGAGAGGTTTTTTTTCCCCGGTAGTAGGCAAGGCAAAAACATCATGTAGCTTTTGCTGAGCCATTAGACATGTGTTGAATTGATTATTCTGCGGTCCAATTCACATGTCCAACACTCATGCGCACAAATGTAACTAATGGAGGGTTTATGCAGTCACCTATGACCCCTGAGCTTTTGCCAATGCAAACACATGATGTCCGCATAGTGCTTTTGGGAGTGAATGGGTGATTTGAACTTTTTCATAAAATGCTTTGGATTTGTTTGTTGGAGTACGAAACGCACTACTTGTTGCTTGACTGTACATGTGCTCAATCAAATGGTAATTCCGCCTGTCCTGAGCCGGCAGGGAGGCTTTTGCAATGCGACAGTGCTCAGTTTTCATTTATAATAGCCATTCACACCTGCTCTCTACGACCACCACTGTGTTGCCCCCCAGGAGGTACGAGCGAGGTTCAATGAGTCCTTACAATGCAAATATCAAGAGGCAACATCCCCTGCAGTTTCCCCGAACTGAAATTGCAAGCCGGGCAGTGGCAAGTCTTAACTTGTGGTGCGGTTTGTCATAAAAAAAAAAAAAGAAAGCAAATGGCGTCTATTTCTGATGTTAAAGTAGCATGCATGGCAAAGCAGGCTTGTTATGCATGTATTGCTTGTTAAAACCGTATTTTTAAGCTTATAATTTCATTATTATCTCATCATTGAAGACCTGGCCGCCCCTGGCCAAATTGAAGCCCCCCCATTACAAAGTGACTGTATCATGAACAAGAGTGCAGCTGTGGTCACCACATGTCTCGGATCAGACTGACCCATTAAAAGCTGTTTTTATACTATTTTACTTCAACCTGAATTTAGTTAGATGCATGTTTTGGGCTAATACTGAAACACGGGAAAGAAATTGTTCAATAAATAGTTTTTAGTGCAAAATAGCTACCAGAATTTTAAAAAAAAAAGTGCTCCCCCTGCCTTAAATGGCACCAGTTACACCATGACACCACCTTACAAGCTGTCATTCATTGACTCGGTCCTCTATGCCTCACAGCAGCAACGCACATTTGCCGAGAATGCGCCCCCTTCCACAAAATCTGGCCCATTTATGGATTGTGGGGGTTGTGCGTGTATGGGGGGGCGACCACGCTTCCAGCGTAATGCAAGAAAGCAATGCCATCAACTACTCCAACTAATTTGTACTTGTCAGTTGTTCTTCTTGTGAGCAGAGCATAACCAGAAAAATGTAACACATCACCCTCCTGTTGACAAGCCCCGACAAAATGAATCACCAGGGGGGCATGTCTAAATCGGAACATTGCGATTTATGATGCAGATTATCATAGCTAAGTATATCTGCTGTATCTATTTCAGATTTTAATGCGCCTTGACCCCAGGCCAAATGCACAGCTGTGGACCAAACCCTCAGACATCTCAATTCAAATCCATTCTCGGTTAGGCCAAAGCTAGTCCTCGCTAAGTGCTTAGCAGACGTCTTTGCCCAAGGTCTTGCCAGTTCAGTGTCAATTTTCCCTGACACTTTGAAACTATGGGTGATTTAGGCTTCGAGTCATAAAACCATACGCAGATATTTGCTAACCACCGTGGGGTGTTACTTAAACGCCTTGGGGACAATGGAGGCAGCCGTAAAAATACCGTAAAATGCAGGAAATGGTCAAGTAAATTGCAAGGGCGCTTTGAAAGAGGTTGCAAAGTACCGGCTACAGTTACTGTCCGGAGTTCTACCAATCTACCTCTCAGATCATGGCTTCATTAGTTGATCACCTCGATAATGTTAACTAACTGACAAATTAGATTAATATCCAATTAAGATGCACTATCTTATGCCGGGTACTGTAAGGTAAAGCACTTTGACACTTTGCTCTGAGACGACATTAACATGGAGAGAGAGAGAGAGGGTGTCTTCACACACAGTTACTATTTCACTGAGGAACTGCAATGTAAGTGACAAACGCACCATCACAAAACTGTTATACCTATTAGGAAGCAATGCAGTCTTGCGCATCTCATCCTGCACTGATTTGATTTTCTTCACCGATGCATTCTGACTTTAATAGAATCCAGAGGTCAGTGGTAATGTCATTGTGTATAGTGAACGTGTGTACGTACAGTATTTCTCTTCCTAGTGGGGATCATATTCTAATATTGAACTAGTGGGGACCATTTTTTCCAACTAAGCAAGCTCAAGTGTTGTGGTTAATAGCCAAGAGCATGTTGGGCATGCCTGATACTATTTTCTTAGCTAAACATTTGGTCCACAATTGGTGTGTGTACCTGGTGATTTTTGCATGTTTTTCTATTGTTGAAAACATCTTTTTTTGGATTTAATATCTAAGAAGAGAAAGCAGTATTGCACGCGGGCATACATGCAGGTTACAAGGTATCTCTGTAATGACGGACAAGAATTTTGTAATAGATACAAGTGGATTTAAACTTGTGCAAGATGAGAGACCTGTTTTGAAATGCTTTTAGTTACCAAGACCTCCTTTTCATTGAAAAAGAAGCCCTCCAGTGTTAGCTCACACTGCTTTTCTTAAAGAGACTGTATGTAACTAGTTCCAAATTACAGTTTTTTCAAACCAGAAAATAGAAGAACAGCACCGCCCGACCAGCATATGTTACCAGGAGTTATTTAAAAGAAAAGATTGTACAAAAAATGTAGATTTTTCCACAATTACAAATTAAGCCTTGGTCACAACCGGATGTGCAAGTTTTTTCGCTGTGCGATTTTTGGCCTTCCCCAAATTGCTGTTTTTTGTTGGGGTTTTTTGTACACGGAGAACGTAGTTGTGGTGACCATGAAGGAGTCACGCATGACGTACGAAATATCTGAACGTGCGTTGGCTGCACTAATTACGTATGTGGGGTGCGCGTGTGGCGCAAGTGTGACATTTTTCAAGGTTGACATTTTACGCAAACCTGACACCAGAAAACGAAAGACACACGTTGGCGTACAGACAACGCACAAAGACGTACAAAGTGCGTAAGTCTGTCTTGCAACCTGAAGAAAACACAACCTCTGCAGCCAGTCTGCAGCCAGACTATGGCTCAAAAATCAGCACATCAAATGCGCGCCCACTGTGCGTTTAGCAGGTTTGTGACCTAGGCTTTAAACTGCATAAGTGGTGTTCATAGCACACAGAAAAAGCAGTCTCAGAGAGGCAATCCTCAATTTGCAGTCATGCTGTTGTTACGATAGGCTATACATTCAATGATAGCTAACATTAGTAGCTAAACTATGCCATACTGCTATCATTAGCTGACAACAAACATAACTATTGCGTGTGTTATGTTGGCGTACTCAAAGCAGTAAGAGGCGGGATGTAATGCTAGCAGTACTTTGTTCCCTCACTACATTACAGTTCACCTTTTGCGGATTCGCTGTTTCCTGGATTTTGTTTAAGCGCAATTTTGCATTTTTTTTTTTTACAGTGTATGAATGCGCATTGTGTTCTGCGTTCTTGTGGCGTATTTGAGCCATCTATCGGTGCTCTGTTGTATGTGTCTGTTATTGTATTCACTACTGCTACCAGTAGAGGGTGTTGTATACTCATGTGAGAGTTGAAGACGCGTACAGCCACACCTGACCTCAGTATGTGTATTTCCCTGTACGAGCATATTATGACCCCACTGTAGACAACAGACAGCTAAATATAGAAACACATCAGTCCTTATTGGCTAAGAGAGAACCCGCCCATTGTGGTCTGCGTCCTGATTGGCTGTAGACCATTGTCAATCAATCTCTTTCGTGCCGTCTCCTGTTGTGGTCAATGATCGCTAGCAAACTAGCTAACTGCGTGAGCTCTTGTTAACCGCAAATAAACAGAAGAAGAAGAAGCTAACCGGCTTTAGGGCGCCATTACGGAATAAATGAATCTTCGCTTCAAGGAGTAGGACAGGAGGAGGGAAATACGACGGCAGGAGCAATATGTTCGAAGAAGGATACAAAAACGCTGCAGCTGAACGGCACCAGGACGAGGCACGGTCAGAGGAGGGAATACACGTGAGTCACTTAATAATGTCTTGTGTCCAACCTAGTAGATTGAGCATTAAAATTCAAACAAAATATGAACTTGGAGAGTGTTTAAACAAGAGAGAAATGTGATAAAATGTTAATGCCTGTCTGAGAAAAGTGTATAGTGGGGGGTTTTACAACCTTAAAACATTTATAATTATTGTAAACAAAATTGGCTACTTTGCGGATTTCACTTATTGCGGGCTATTTTGGGAACCTATCCCTTGTGATAAATCAGGGAACACTGTACATTCGAAAGTTGGCGCCCCCTAGGTAGCTGGAGGAACCCACTGCATACAGTCCCTTTTTCATATGCGGGGTAAAAATGACCTACACAGCATACCACTGGCTGAAAATAAAAAATGCACTTCAGCTGAACCTACAAGAAAGAAGTATACTTGAGCGCTGGCCTGAGGAACGTTGTCAACTCATGCGGAGGTTTGTATTTCATAATGATCTACAGCTTGTCACATGTGTGAGCCAAAAGAAATGCTGTCAGTCAAACGCGGAGATGTAAGGTATGAATAACATTGGCAAAGACAGCCAGGATGGTTGCATCACATTTGGTCGAAGCCAGCCCCCCCTCTGCACACACAATGCGTTTTGTATAAGATAGATGTAGGCCAGGGATTGAGGTTGTGTACACGGGGCTTAATGACAAGCCCCTGAAGGGATGGTACATCAGATATAAGTTTAAGTGGCTGAGAGTTGCCTACAATTTGCTAGTTGAAACACATGCGTTGGCAACAGCAAGTCTGACTCAGACTGCAGTGGCTCTTGAGTCACCCTGGCATTGCTCGAGCCCACATGGGCTGGCACAGTCTCAGGTGTTGCAGAGGGGCGTGTGTGTGAAACTGTATCAGCTTTCAGCAGATTCCGTCTGCGCTTTTGTTGAGCGTTATGTGGGTTACCAAGCCAGCGCCACAGAGGCGGACAACAAAACAGCTGAGAGGACTCTGCTTAGCTCAGCACGTAGCTTTTTAGCGGCGGGTTTGGATGCCATGAGGGCGACAGATATTGAGGCTATGTGACAATGGCTTTGAATAAACTTGCTATCACATGGAAAAGTGGCATCATTGGCTCTCCTCTGTCTCCTGGGCACTCTGGTTAAGTGTGACCATTCCAAATGGAAGCCTGTCTTACTATCACTCCACTCCCCACCCGGCCATATCCTCAGATAGCCCCTCTGTCAATTTGGACCAACCTGATTGTTTGACTAAAACCCTCAGGGTTCACTATCAGTCCCGCACGGCTGTGGTCTCAGCTCTCTAAACACACACTGAAGACTAATCTGCAACAGATGGAAGAGGGAATAGCTAGAGGAAGTGGCTTTAAAGGATCTACAGCATATTTGTACCCTTCGTAACCAAATGATAGGCTTTCAGGCAAACAAAGTCATTGGACGGCCGTAATGATGTGCACGACGGCTCCCCAAGGGGCTCCAATGGACATACTTGGACTTCCAAGCTGTCCATCCACAACCAGATGTCGGAAAGGGCCCTGAAGGGGATTCCAGGATAAGTTTACACTACAGGGACTCCTGCGTGCTCTCCAAAAGGACCAGTGTACACGTCTGAATCATTAGAAATCGATGCACAGTGGCAGAAGCAGCGTATGTACACACATAAACAAGCTCTCACAAGTTTGATTTCACGGGTGGCTGGTTGGAGATAATGAATGCTTCCAGCTTAGTGTCTGGGTTTTTTTTTTTTAGGTCAATAGTGTAAACACCACAGACACTTTTAAGTACCTCATTAATGCAAAGGGTAATTTAAAGCTCACTTTCCACAAAAGCGAGGAAGGAACAAATGGATCTCATCGCACTGTAACCCAGACAACAGCCAGATTACTGTTTGTATCAGTCGGGCCTTGCTGTTGGAAAGCCCCAAGCTTTCATCAGCTAACCGCTGTGTGCTTTCTCTTTTGGAGAGGCAACACTGCAAAGTCGAGGAAACAAAGTTTGCTCGCTTTCTGCAGAGGGAGGTCCAGCCTGGAAGCAAGGTGTGTGCAAATTCAACCTGCAAAAACCTCCAGTAACTGTCTTAAAATAACAATAAAATAGACTACCTTTTCCTTTTGCTTAAAATGTGCAAAGAATATGTTGCATTCATTAGCAACTGCATTTTTTTTGCAGCTCACAACAGTACGCACAGCTTTTGTCATCTGTTTGCAAAGTCCAATTGCCTTCAGACATGCAATGCGATAGAATAACAAAATAATATGTGCAGCTGTTGAACAAATACAGCTCTCCCAGCCCTCGCTGTCACCAAATTGTCATCAGATTGGATGAAACAATTTCCCCTCTGGATGAAATCCTCAGGGAAGCTGTCTGCAGAGACAGGGAACCACCCAGAGGTCAAAAGATCTTCCTATAGCTATCACTCTGTCGGTTTCTACCTGTTGGAGATTTGGCTGCAAAGCTGCCATGCTAGGTGCATTCTTTTTGATTTTTGGGAAAAGGGACAGACATGCAACGCAAAGCAAACTTGTCAGTCTTTGCCTCTAGACCACAGTATCGAGCGCATGAGAGCACATGAGACCAATTTAAAGAGAGACGACAGGAGCATATTATCCTGGTTGTGTTTTGGACTACTCGTGCAAAAACAACTCTTTGCACGCCACAAACAGTTGCAAGATAAGCTGTTTCCATTGCTGTTCATCATGTTTTGATCAGCCACACTGAGCTCACAGCACCGCTCGTGCATACAAAACCATAAATACTCCGAAATGTCATCATTTCACTAACAACACACAGAGTGTTTGCGCTTCCATGGCGATGCACTTTTGACATCATGCATTAGTTCGGAGGTTTGATTCTTATCACAACCTTGATCGCGGCATGTGGTCCACCAAAATTGGCAGGAGGATATTTTTACATGGCAACAAAATGTCATAATTTATGTTACTGTCTCCGTGAGTGTGCATGTAACCAGCAATAATTATAAGCTTGTTGCAAAGACATCTTACTATCCGTGCAATTATACCAGCAAGCCTTTTAACTGTTATCATCTAATAATCGGCACCTTTTTATGTCTGCGTGGCTGGAGACTGGCGGTGTCTGGGAAGGTTTCTGAGCATGTATGTGTGAGAGAGGGCTTTAATCATCATCAAATAGAGCTGTGTGTACAGGTAATTAAGTTGGTGCCGAAGCGACTCTCACTCGCAAGCGGGGGAGTCTCACTTGGCTCTGCGGGCGCACAATTCATGTACTGCATTTACTCAAAAAGTCTGGCTGACTTGTCCTCGCCGCAAACTGACCATAATACCAGCCTTGTGCAGCCAGTGCGGCCTGCACGGTTCAGTGTGTAACCACCGGAGCAGAAAGATCCCTATTAATGGTCATGGAGGTAGAACTGACAACCCCCCGGTATGCTAACATTGAGACGCCACACTCTTCACCACCTCTGCGCAACCATAATACCACGGACCGTGTGAGCGTGCTTGTAATACCTGACTTTTTATCGGGTTTATGTTTTCATTGTAGGATTACACAAAAATACTAAACTGGGCCTAGGAAAAATAGGTTATTGGTTAGAAAATATATTGAATTTTTATTTGTCTACAAGACATTTTCAGGGAGTGACATTTCGAATGGTTCTTATAAGAATGAATAGGCTTTTTTTTTCCATTCACCCTAATTTGTAGGTAATTTATAAATACCTCACATACACGGAAAATGTGCAGCATACATGTCCTGCTGTTAGAAAGCCCACAATTTTGACATGTTTGTCTTTATGCGTTACTGATAATGTTTATTCGCCAAGCGGTCCCTGAACGCACCAAAATTTGTATTGCTACAGAAGCTCTAGCTTATCAGTCAATTCAGACTCAAAGTTTACAGTTAATATAAAGTCATGGAAAAAATGATGAGACCACCCTTTTTTCCTTCGGTGTCTGCTTCATTTTAATGCCATGGGTGTCCATACTTTTTCCATTGAGGTGAAAACTCAAAGGTTGCGGGCGCCACTTTGATATTTTTATGTTTTCTAATTTTGCAAAAGGCATAAAGACAAGCTGTTATTATTTTTAGTTTTAAGTGTCAAAATTTCAGCCTTACCGCTTTATATTGTGCTTTTTTTCTCTTTTTCTCCCTTTTGCTGACTATCTTTCCAAAATGTTATTTCTACAATGTACCAAGGGCAAATAAAAAATTAAGCACGGTGCCAAAAGTGGTCCCTGGGCCGCACTTTGGACACCCCGGTGACACCCCCAAATATAACGACAACAAAAATGGCTCCAACCAATGTACCTTTAGTTGTACCAGGCATTAAAATGACAAGAAACTGAAGAAACAAGGGTGGTCTCATCATTTTTTCTATCACTGTATGATTGCTACGTCCTTTCTGGAGTTACAACAGGCAAGCCGTGTAGATTATGTAAACGAGGCTTGGAGAAACGCGTTCTCCAGCCTGCTAGCCTGACGACCAGGCTAAAATCATCTTACGTTATCATTCATTAGTGGTGAGTACTTGTACATTTTATACTTATACAGTATGTATATTTAGGGCTTCAATCTGGATTGTGTCGCGAATGAACAATAGCAATTGAAGAGAGAATGGGAGGGTTCTTGAGCTGAATCTAATCTAATAATTACAACATTCCTTTTATTGCAAATGTTGATCCAACATGGAAGGAGAGCATCAACACCGATTGCTGGTGGTCCTGGAATGTACCTCCCACGAAAAGGAGGAATCTATTGTTTTATGATTCAGATAATAAAAGCTCACAACATTTTTAAACATGCTTTTTGTTGAATGGCCACTCTGTCTTCTGAAAAATAGTACAGGCAGCACAGTAGGGGGGCATGTTTTGCAAGTGGAAGAAGAAGAGTTAGCTTTTGCAAGCGCCTAGACAATTTTGTCAACCAATCAGCTCCTCTCTTTGCCACCAGCTGCGTGATGATCCTGAATCCGTTTGAGTTTTGTCCGATCATTATCAGTCTTGCAGCAGATTTTTGCCTCTTTTAAACCAGTCTAGTCCCCATTGAAATGATTTGTTCCCATTGCTTCTGTTTGTCATTATTAGTGTTCTTCGCTAACTGGAACATCTCACACGCACAACCAGAGGGAATGGCTGCTCGGCGAGTGTGTTTTCTGAGGTTTGCAATGATTTACACACCCCGGTGCGCGATTAATTCCAGTGTGTGACTGCACAAACATGCCAGTGTGTGCGCATGTTGGTTTGAGGTCCGAGACTGACAGACAGCACACAGACGGGACAGTGTTGCGCGACTTACCAAGACACATGCGCACACATATATAGCTCACATTCATGTTTATGTTTCTTATTAGTGCAATTTGTTTGATCTAATTCCAGTCTGTGCTCTGTGCATGGAAAGATCTGACTGCTTCGTCCCTTAAACCCACGAGTCAGGCAGCTGCAAGACACCCTAAATCTCTGTTGCTAATCTGATTTAAAATTACATTAACTTGAGAATTTAAGCCAATATCCCTGTAAAATGTGCATTTGTGCTTCATCCTTTCAAAACGAAGCTCCTTTTGGGCTCGGCCTTACCGCTGGGACCAGATGTGACCAAAAGACTCGTCCATCCATAGCCCCCCTTTTTTTAGTTGTTGAGGGTTTTTCCAGGAGAGTGTCCAACAATATCAAAACAATCTCTCAGGCTGGATTTCCTCTCTGGCGCTCAAACGACGGGCCGACAATAAGAATCTGGGTCGCATATGACAAAACAAAAGACCTCGGAAGATGGAGACACTTACTGGGGAGCTATCACTCTGACAAAATATGCATGTGTGTTTAGAAGATCTTCTGACATATGATATGTTCAAATGTGGTTTTGTTCAGTTGAAAATTGCGAGGAGTCGAAAGCTGAGGATAAAAAAAAAAAAGATTGGCTGCCTTTTTATCATTTCAAATCGTCGTGAAATAGAGAAGAAAGTACTCCGATCGTCAGGAGAATGGTTGAAATAGTGTCTGTGTAGAGTAGTAGTGCTGGTTGAAATAGCCCGATAATAAAATAGCCGAAGCACTTGAGTGGGTAGGCCACGCTCACACCGCAGGTCAATAACGATTTTTTTTGCTTATATGTGACCTGTATCCGATTTTTTTTCATGTCAGTTGCGATTTATTTCAAATGCGGCTCAGGCCTCGTTCGTATGTAGATGAAGTGTAAATCCGATGTGTGTCCGATCTACTACAGCCAGGGCGTGGATATCCATCGTCATTCAAAGGTGTTTGCCATGCGAGAAAGATGCTCACTGATGTAGGCAAAAGTTCTTCTTGTCATTGGAAAATTATTTTTAAAAAGTGTCAGTGAAGCGGCTCACGGCAACGTCCCACCAGTCTCCATTCAGTCATCCACCCACGCGCTCCTCGGAACAGACGTCGCAGCAAGTTCTCCACGAACTGCCGTAGCCATAATTCTTGCCCTCTTTGTTGTTAATCTCCTACGCGGAATAATTTGGTTACGAAAATACTGACTCCCCTTGCACAAAATGCTTGAAATTGCCACAAACGCATTAAGGAGAGCACACGCTGCGGCAATCTTTACTTCCGTAAACACACGGGAACGCGTGTGATGTCGTGCTTTTGCGCATGCATGTCATTTCCCGGACGCTAGTCACATTTTTTTGGTAATGTTAACGATCACATAAAATATTGGATTTTAACAAAAAATCGGAATTGGGAATCATCCTGCAGTGTGGACGTAGCCTGAGACAGGGCTGCACCTGTAAGCAGAAAAAATAAAAAACGAATAATGACAAATACTAACGTGACTTCTTGAGAAAAAGGAGCCATTACATCACGAAGGAAAAACCTCCTTCCCCATGGACATCACGCCTCAGACCCACTGCCTAGCTAGATGAGCTCGCCCCCCTTTAGGCAGGCTTCGCTACACATCTGAACAAAAAGCCTAGAGCTCTGTCAATCAAACATCAGTCCACTACAGACATGGGAGCTGTTTGATCTTTTTTTTCCCCCCGGCAAAATAGGCTAACCTAGCACGTTTGTGTCCTCCTGTCGCACTGCCTAATGTTAGGTTGTTGTACGTGATAAATGGCATCTATTATGTGGTTTTTGTGGTTTGGCGTATTTGTGGATTTATTTTCTCGGTTTTAAATTGTGATTTTGTTTTTTTTAAATAGAAATTGGTTTGATGGCGTTATTTGCGGGGGGGGATGCTGCAGCTATGAATCCAGCTGTCTCATACGTAAATTCACGACCTTGATGTTGTCTCAATGTGTCCAACTGAATTTAAAATGCGTTTAATAACTGTGACAGGCATATTGTGTCAAAAATGGCAATTTTAGACCTTTTAAAGGGTTTGTCCATTTCGGTCGTATCTCGGCTTTTGCTATTAATTTCTTTCAAAAGGGTAGACAAAAACTGAAACGTATGAAAAACGAGGCAGTTTTTGCCATAGGAAAAATGTAAATCCGATCAATCTGTTCCAGACAGCCAAAAATAGTAAATACACTTTATAGAGAATAATTACAGTTTTACATGCAGAAAACAATGCAAAATAATTATAAATCTATGAATGGATGGACCTTATTGTTGTATACGGATTTCCCGTACATCCTGCCAAGCTCTTTGGCCCCATGACAGGTTATTTAGCAATCACACTCAATAAGAAATGCACGGTGAGTCACCAATTCGTAGGGTGCTTTGTTTGGCCACTCGATTTCTTCCGAATAATTCAGTACAGGGCAAACGGAATAGTTTGTTACGGGCAGTAATGTACGAAAACCGAAACTCTGTACGAAAACGGAGGCTAAATTTTGGCAAAAATCTTTGACAAAAAAAGTATGTGTGTACAAAATTTGTTTGATTGGTGAGAGACCATATTATTTAGGATTTTAAAAGGTCATGGGTGCAAAGTAGATGTTTAAATGCATTTGTTGTACATGAGCGCTTGGGTTGACCATCCCGCGTGGTTCGAAAATGGCTGACCAATTAACCGCAGCTTAACTCCCAACCGGGCCCAAACACCCTTTCCGCACACACTCACATTTACGTACGAGCAGGAAGAGGCACACTCACATGGAAGCGCCACACACAGACAAGGACACACACACACACAGATACATACTCATTAACAAAGGCTTAGCATTGCTTAGCGTCCCCCCCAGCAATGAACGGCCCCCCACAGAGGGGAGACACACACCTCGGTCACCTGATCCTCACCCTTCACTCCCGGGTATCAGCTGTGATAGCTAGGCTCCGCCCCCTTGAATCTTACACAGGATATGCTATATGCTATAAAAATGATGGATGCATCTTGCAGAAAACTTGACAAATCCCACTTGGCTGCTTGTTTACAATAGCTTGTGCCACCACTAGAGGCCACTAGTAGCTTCCGCAGTCATACCAAAGCAGTGACAGCTCAAACTTTATCCATCATCAACGCTCACGTTTGCGTTGAATTGATGAAAACACTCCAACAAACATGACTTTTCTGGAAGACCATTTTTACTAGCTTCCGAGTCAATATTTGCAATTGCTGTGACTTTACCACACTGACACGTTTATGAGGCACACTACAGAAGTGGGCTCATAAAAATAAGAACAGACAAGAGAAAGGCAGCGGGACCACCTGAGTGACAAGCAACAGCTGAGTCCACACATCTGGAAAGCTAACCTTGCGCCCCCCCTTCACTCCCACCCCCACCCCCATTAGCTGCGTCTTTACACTTTTAAAGCTGAAAATCCCACAGTGCCCCAAATTCCCCCTGGGTTCTATAAAAAAGTGCATCTTTTAAATGTTTACTAAAAGTTGTGTCCATTTCCCGATAATCATAGTCTGAAAGAAGAGAAAACTCACCCAAGAGGCTTGATCTTGAGGGCTGAAGGTTGGATATTCCTTATAAAATCAGTGTGGGGTCATCCGTGCTCAATGCAAGCCACTAGAAGCAACTGGCCGCCTTCTGCAGGACCATCTCAACACTTGAGTGAAGAGAGAGAATGAGCAGGAGTGAGCTTGTGTGTGCAGCTCTGGCACTAACTTAGAGAGTCTAGGAATGATATTAGCAGTGCTGGATGCCTATTGGCTTAAAAAAATACCCTCCATCCCTCCTCCTCCTCCTCCACCTCCTCCTCCTACTCCTATTCTGCTTCCACCACACACACCCTTTTTTCTCACTCGGGACAAACTCTGTGCAACAGTTTGTCCATCATCTTCAATAAGTTTTCAGCTATTTTGGAATAATAACCAAGTTAGGCCCACTATGAGATCACTTCCCCCGTGTTAAAAGTACAACAACGTATGATGAGGTCATTGTAAACTGTCACGGCCTGTTAAATGGCCTGCTTTAAGTTATTATCTGCGTAGACATTGGGCCATAATAACATTATAATGTTGTCTTTTCATTCTAGAGTGGCCATGACGACTAATTGACCTCATCAGTCTCTTGGCAGGCACCATGTGTAATGTGCAAAAGTAAAGTTCAAAAGGACAAGTAAATGACAGAATCAACCTTTCATATCGTTATTGTCAACATCATGGCTCAAAAGTATGTTAAAAATGTGTAGAAAGGGTTTTAGTAGGATTTTAGGCAAAACACTTAACTGTAATTAGTCGAAAATTTACATCATTTTGACTTTACTAAGTCTTTTTTTTTTTTTTAAAGAAGGGAATGAAATGAAAAACATTGTTGAATACACTTCCTGCTTTGAAATGATGGCAGTGATGTTGTGCATGGGGCCAATAGGGTCTGTTTTTTATGTTTGATCAAATTTAGTAGGATTTTACACAAAATAAAAAAAAATTACCATAATTTGAAGTTTGCTTTAAAAAAAAGAAAGTAGCTTTTTACATTTATAACCATTTTTGAGAAAACTACTGTAAAAACATAATTGGCTAATTGCTTTGTAGATACTTTCAAAGAAAAGTAATAAATGTAGTAAATAAATGTAATTAGTTACCAAAGAAAGTAATTATTGCATTGCTCTGGTGGGTGCTGTTGAGAGCTTACCATATCAGCGCCTAATATGCAGGGGTGTCCAAAGTGCAGCCTCGGGGGCATTTACAGCCTATTTACAGCCTATTAAAATTTTTTTAATTTAAATAAGAACACTAAAAAAAAACTGTCAAAATTGAAAAAAGTAGTAATTTTACAAGAAAAAAACCCAAAAATATTAAACGAGTAAAATCATAATATTAATAGAAAAAATAGCATAAAGCTAAAAGATTGAAGAAAAAAACTTGTAATATTTAAAACAAACAAAACAAAAAGAATGAAGTTGCAATCTTTGGAAAATTAGGTTGGGGAAAAAGTTATATTACAATTATAAAGTCAAAATATTATGAGAATGAAGTCATAATATTTTGAGCAAAAAATGTGAATTAAGAATGAAAGAAAAATAAAAACAACACGCAAAAAAGTACAATGTTAGGACAAAATGTTCATAGTCCCGAGGAGTGTTGTTCGAGTGAGGGAATGCAACGCAATGCAAGCTTGACAGGCGAATCGGTGCGGCGTCTGCAGTGATGCGGACTCTGCATCGGTGCGTTGTGGTGAAGAGAGAGCTGAGCTGAAAGGTAAAACTCTCAATTTATCGGTCGATCTACGTTCATAAGCTTTGGGTTGTGACCGAAAGGACAAGGTTGTGGGTACAAGCGGCCGAAATGAGTTTTCTCCGTAGGATGGCTGGACTCTCACTCAGAGATAAGGTGAGAAGCACTGTCATCCGGGGGAAACTCGGAGTAGAACCGCTCCTCCTTCGCATCGAGAGGAGCCAGATGAGGTGGCTTGGGCGTCTTTTCAGGATGTCTCCCGGACGCCTCCCTGGGGAGGTGTTCAGGGCATGTCCAACCACTAGAAGGCCTCGTGGAAGACCCAGGATACGTTGGAGAGACTCAACTAGTCTCTCAACTAGCCTGGGAAGGCCTCGGGATCTGCTGGGTGGAGGTGGACGAAGTAGCCAGGGAGAGAGAAAGTCACACTGGTGCAAAATATAAACTACAGTATACTTTTTGAACTAAATTCTTTGACTTCATACTTTTGCAATGCTGCTGTAGACCTCACCCAATGCAACACAAATCTTACACTGCAGTCTTTTATAAAAAGAGAAATCTGATCGTCTTTTGTGTCCCGATTGCTCTTATTTCCCAACCCTTCTGCCTGGCCCGGTACAAAATAGAGCCCGCCCCAGTGCCTCTTTTGTGAGTCCACACAGACAACTGTAACATTAAGCCTATTTACAGCAGACACAGAGAGGGAAAGGGATATAAGAGGTAAGCCCTATAGGCCTACACATGCAGCCGAAGAGGAAGTGAGGATCAGTGCGGCGTGGGCAGCACAAAAGGGGGAGCCTCTGGGTCAGTAAATTGAAAACAAGGCCCCGGTTCGAGGCACAGGCGCACCACACCGCACATCCCCGAGCTTGGCTTTTATCTCCCACCACTTTTATTTTCTCTGCGGCTTTGAAAACAAGCCGGATTGATGTGGGCCTGCGCACTTTGTGATGGCAGCTTGGATGTCACCAGCAATGAAAGGCTATCTTTCTATCAGCACGTAGCGAGAGACGCAAGCGAGGGATCTTATCTTTTTAAGCCGCGCCAGGCTCATCTGTCATGCTGCGGCCTGGTTAGTCATTCCAGTTTGTCGTCATTCGTCAGGATGGATGGGACGTGTGAACTTTTGATTACCGTTGCATTGCTTCATATGTCAAATTCTCACGCCAATGAAGGGGATTCCAAAGGCAGTTTTGGATAACAACTATGAGCACAAGCAGTTGGACACAGGACATTTGTGGCGCCCCCCCATGGGCTATGTCAAAAATGCTTTGGACTTCAAAAGGTTTATAACGGAGTGTCCAAAGTGCGGCCCGAGAGCAGCAAAAAGGGAAAAAGTATTTTACAGTGATTTTACAAGAATAAAGATGAAATATTAAGAGTAAAGGTAGAATATTAAGAGGAAAAAATGCATACAATTTTTAAATTAAAGGAAAAATTATATGAGAAATGAACAAAACAGAAAAAGTTTTTGGAAAATTAAGTTATGAATTTTTTAATAAAGTGAAAATAATATGAGAATAAAGTCGTTAAATTATTTTAAAAAAATGTACAAGAAGAAAGTTGAAATATTTGTTAAAAAAAATGGAAAGAAAGTAATGTAAGGACAAAAATGTCATACTAATATAATACGCTTTGTCACTGATAATAGCTGAGATGCAGGCTGTTTTTTTTTTTCTTTAAATATAAAAACAGTCTAAAAATTGAAAAGCGGCCCCTGCATCCTTTTGATTTTTCAGTATGCGTTCCTCGCTGGAAAACGTTTGGCCACCCCTGGTTTATATTCATTAGACAAATGGTCAGTGACACGGTCAATTCTAATTGTAAGACTTACAGCTACAGTAAGTCTTGCCCGTGCCTTCAAAGACGTTTAGCTCGAAGGCGGCCATGTTTTTTGGGGTTTTTTAGCAATCTTGCTCAAATTTTGCAGACATGCTTGGCAGTGATTCGGCTTCACAACCTATAAAGTTACAGTGGGTCTTTTGTCGACAGTGTGGTGAGAAATTTCAAGTCAATCCTATTTAAGGGGGCAATAACAGCGGCACCATGTGTTGTATTTGTCAGGAAAATAATAGCACAGGCAACACAATAGTGGTGTATGTTTTGACATATTTTCTACCTTTTGTGTGCAGAGGCTCAGGTGTAGAAGCGTTACTCATCAGGTGTCCTGGGCCTGAAAGGTGATATGCAGTCATTAAAAAGCCCACCATGAAATTAACTAAAGACTTCTATGTTATAGGTGTCAGTTAGCCAAACGGATTAGCTAAACTGGAATAATAGCCTCAAGCCAAGTGCTGAAAACCCCAATAAGTAGGTTTTTATATATGTGCTGATACTCTTACATTTATATAGCTGCTAAATCAGTCAGCGTTCATAAGCCCAGCCTCCGAGGGGAAGACATTAGTTTCCGTTTCTGGCCATGACCCCGCCGGGCCTGGCTTTATGCCTCTTTCTTTCTCCGTGACCCCGAATAACCCGGCTTCAAACCCCCTAACCCCCTTAGTGAGAATGAGGTAAGTGGCTCCAGACATGGCCCCGAGGAGAGCTGTCAATCACGCTGTGGGAATCATTAGGATCCCGCCGTCCACCAAGAACATCAGCAGATAGTGAAAGGCAATTCGGGAATAGGAATCGCCTTCAACCAAACAGTAGTTGTCACTGTCACTCACCATGTCTACTTACCTGCAATCCCACCTCTTTCTAACCGTGTCATCGCCACGGGAGTCACAGGGAGAAGAGAAGTATGGGTAAAATGATGGCCTGTGTGTGGGGCGGGGGGTGGGTGTTGTATATGTGTGTGTTGGAGGGTGTCACTGTGTTATCGCTGAGCTGTCATCAGATATGTCAGCTCACTCAAGTCACGACAGATTCAGTTACACGTGCTGGTAGGCCTTATGGTTGCTAATGCCACTGCATGTAATATCATTTATTTATCTTTTTTGGGGGTATGTATGTAGAATTTTAGTGTTTTACGCATCAGTTTTTGCGATTTCCCTTATTGTCATCACCTCAGTTGTGCCAAACAGGTCCTGATTGGGATATTTATGTGAAACAGAACATGTAGGCTCTTTTTTTTGTCATTTACAATCGCTCTAATGTGCATTGCAGCTGATTTGAAGCAAAGATTTCATCGTTCTACCTCCATGCTCAACATGAGTCACTTTCCAGACAAAGGCATAACTCGTGGTGACAGGTGAGCCTCTCAGGGTTAGATGTGCCACGACACCAGAGACGCTTAGCCGACTAATTCAACTAATTCTGGTATTTTTATGAGTGGGAAAGCTCCGGGTGAATGGAGTGGAGCAGAGTCGTTCCTCATTTTTGGAATTCTTGCCACCTCTGAGAGGTAAATCAACAGTCAGTGAGGGACGTGCGCACACAGCTTCCCCCGACGCCTCGGCTTTTTAAAGACAGGTGTGTGACACAGAGCGAGTTAAACGTTAATCCCCGTTGTGTGGATGTGCCGTTTCCTCGCCACACAGCTCCTGGTGACAAGTCCCAAACAGTCCTAATGAGGACTGAAGACACACATCACATCCGGCCAGCTACCTCCAATCTGTCGGACTGCCAGCAGCTAAGCCACCGCAGCTGGCATACCTGAGCACTTTGTCAGTCTCTTTGGGTGTTGACCATATAAGGCTGGGGTTTTTTCAATGGTATATCCATCCATGCATGTACAGTAGAATTGCCATTCATTTGGATGTCACTGACACTCTTCGTAAAAAATAAAAAATAATACAACCAAGCAAGTACGATCCCATATGCGTTGTACCACCCGCCAATGTGTAGGGGCGGAGTGGAGTTTCCCCCTCAAGGCTCTACTGTAAGACGGTGAAATCCCAAACGTGGCAGCACTTCAGCTTGTGGCGAGATCATCCTCCAACTTAGGGATTCAGCTCATATTCCTTCCATGTTGTGCTGCAGTCTGAATTTGCAGGCTTACACTTTAGCTCGTATTTGTTGGCTGTTCCCCTATACATTGTAGAGTGATGACCTCACTCTTTAAAGTTAATACCAAACCTCTTCTATATGACATTGTCTAATCTTTAAGCCTCCGCTAACCCAAAGTTACCCAACCCAAATGTTCGGCATGAGGTAGCCAGATTTAATTACAGATTCAAAACCATCGCGTCCTTTCTTAGTCCAAACGTGGTTTATGAGACGTGAATACACACACTCCTAAAGTCTGTTTGAGTTTACAAAGAAACCTCTTAGCGTTGTGTTTGCAGAGGTGAGCGGAAAAGCAAACATTGTAGGAGTAAGAAAACACACATGCACTTAGAAGGACAAGGTGCTGAACAGGGTTGTCATCGGTATGTTTGTGTGACGAGGGCGTGATAAAGTAAGTTCATGTAAAATTGACAGTTACTGAACTCTCAAGGTGCGAAAAGATAAAGATACCGTACGTTGGGTGCAGTACCCGCTGACAATACATTGTACCAATACCCCTGCACAAGGCTAAAAAGGAGTTGTTTTCGGGGTCATACACCAGTGAAAAGGACGAGGCCCCTAAAAGTGCACTATCCATGAACCAATGTACCCTTAGGGTTATGTCCGGACTCCAACCTTGATATACTTTCCAGGGTTTTACACGGTATAACTTAACGACAAAACATTGCAGCCTTAACAGTATGATTACTCGGGCTGTCTTCGACTAAGGGTTATTGTTTTAAGAACACCACTAATGGCGATCATGAGAAAAATAAACACATCTCATTTGCAACTTTTTCCATCATAAAGAAAAAGGCTAAAACACTCAGATAAACAACTTAACATGTTAGGTGTGCAACAACAGTACCTTTATTTAGTGACACAGAAAGCAGTCACATAGGTGCACAGTCCTGTTCTATTAGCCCAAAGTGTGTGTGTCGGCTAGCTCAAATGCATTGTTCGGTACTCTGCTGTTAAGTCATGACTGGGTGAAAATGATGACGTTGCAGTCCAAAAGTCTCTCACTGGGAGTGATGTGGAATCATAACTTACATTTAATTCACTAAAGACCGCATATTAGCGAGAAAAAGCTTTGGTAAGTAGGCTGTGCTGTGTGCTCGCTTGGTGTTAGCTCGTATTCCTCCGCGCCGTCCTTGCCTTTGTTCACGTTCTCGAGGCTGCTTGCAAGCGTTTCCGCCCGGCAGGGTGTTGTGTGTAGACACCGGTACTGTGGAGCTCTGAGACGCGTCGAAGATCAGTGATAAAAACGTTGGCGCTGCAAAATCCAATCCAAAAGCTCTTGCTGAGTATCAGATGTTAAACCATCCCCGATATGAACAAATTAATAACTACAAAACTGCAAATCTGGAAGACACACTGTGTATGCGGAAGTATAGGTCTTCTGTTATAGACACGTCATTTTCAATGCTTTAATAACACAAATGAGGCTGAATTTGTATCAAAATAGAATAGACATTCTTTGTAAAAAAAGTATGCTGAGCCGCAGCCATGGGCACCCCCATGCTGTCAGAATAGTACAATCTTGATCACATGACATTTTCATATGATTTGACTGCGAGATTGATAGTCAAATCACACTCCTCCAAGTCGAATAGTCGACTATTGTAATACAGCCCTAAAGTACTTTGTGAGAGTATAAGGTCTCACCCAAAAGAAGGGAGTCCAGATGCCTTTGACAGTCCAAAGATGTATTTTCCTGCCTTTGTTACAACTGTGTCCAAAAGCATCGAAGCCTCCCTCATTCCCTCCAGCCCACAGCCTGTCAAAGAGATAAAATATGAAGGAAATACAGTTCTGTGTTTGAACCCTCTTGGCCATCTCGTGTGCAGATGAAATCTCCATTTATAAACCGCAAATTTTGGGTAGTCCAAAACCCCTTCATCCCCGTCATCCTTTCAGGACATGGTTGGTTGTAATATTCTTCCGTCTTTCAGCATAATCTAGTAACGTGAGATGATGGTGTATTTTCCTCCTTATCTCATCTGTGTTTTAGCACATGAACCCACGAGGCTTCGGAGGTGGGAACTTGGCTCCGATAGGCAAATGAAACCCAATGAGAAACACATGTTCTACAAATGGACGCCTAGTTCTGATAATCGTGTGCTTGTGTTTCACATGATATATGCACACATTGCATATAGGCGGCACTTAATCAGCAAGCAGGACCCTGTGGTATGGACTTTAAGGTATTAATACGCTGATGATGTGCGAAGCAAGGGACTTTAATGTACACAATGTTATCCACAGGATCCCAGTCGGATAAAACGGCCATTCCTTTTATTTGAGGAGAAAAACCAAACGCGTGTTGGCCACAAGAATTTGTCTGGCAGTTTCATAGTGTCCTGTACCATTTCAAAGTATTAGGAATGTATGGGTTCTGAGTTGAATCCTTTGTGTTATGACAGTCGTTTTATGAAAAAACGATGTGTTCAGAGGTTGCCTGAAACACAAAGCAGACCCAAGGAATATCAAATAATGCACTCGGGGTCTCTTATGACAAAAATGCATACAAATGTAAAGAAAGAATAATAAAAATCTTTATATCTGTGTTTAGATTTGAAAAGAATTAATGTGAAAAAATTGCACGTGTATTGCAGGGACCATTTTGGTATGTGAGAATAGAAAATGTAACCGGGCCTCAAGAGTAAAGCTGCTGATGATTTGTAGTTAAAGCATGTAAGTGATGTAACGTGACACCTGTTGGAGGCTGCCGTTGCTACTTGGTGTCGAAAGGTGCACACGTAGGTGGAAGCCAGGTGTGTGCGTGCATGTTTTAAAAACAAATGAAAATGGAGACGGCGTTTTGCCACCACCATGTCCTAACAGAATATCTCCAATAAAGATGGAACCCTCGGGATCCCCATATCTTGTTTACTAGGGGTGTCACGAGTTCAGTTCTACGAGAACGCGGCAAGACAAGATTTTAACATTACTTTCAAGAAAAGTACAATAAAAACTATTTTAAGAATATGACAATATATTGCGGTCTACTAATTTCATTTCTACTGCGTTACACTTTCCTGCACTCTGTGTATGCCAGCGGCCCCGCCTCCACCCACTGAGACAAACAGACTGTATGACTGACACAAAGGCTCACTCCGTTCATGCAGTTGTTCTATGGAACAAACGTGCCAAGGTGCTGAAACCAATGCGCAGCGTGAACCCTCTTCCTGCCTGTTTGGAGGCGAGGGACTAGGAAAACACACACGCATGTACAAGGCAATATATTAAGGCTGACAAAATTATGGAGTTCGATTTCATTTATTGTGTGATTAATTAATTATTATCGTCCCAGGCCTAGTCCCCACTAAACAGTTTTTGTTTTTTCTTTGAACGAGAAGTCTTGTCACATTGTAATCTGGCGAGATCTTGTCACACTCCTGTTGTTTACAACCTGGTCTCTTTTGCTAAAGGAGAAAAATCTAAGTGTCGTGACTTTGCGTTTTTGGGAAGTAGCGGTATGACTTCTGTTTTTCGTTTAATAGGGGCTCTTAATACACATTTGGCAGCCTATGGACGTACTAAACATGCATGTTTGTGTATTTGTGCGCCACCATAGACATCTGCATCCAAGTGCAGCATCACCAAGAATGTAAACAAAGTCATCTCTGGAGACTCAACGGCGTCTTCTGCTCAGGCTGCTTCTCACAGTCTGCTGCATTGTTGTTCTAAAGTTACGATGTCTTTGAGCCCTTTAAGGTGCAGATGACGAAGCAGGAAGTAGAGAATGTGTAATAACGGGAAAAAGAGATGTGAAAGATGCACTACACAGTGTTTCTGTGTTTGCGTGATGAATGGCATCTCGCTATGTTCCTGCGAGCTATGACTCAGCATCATTGCCTCACCAGGCTGCTGCCTTGGCATCCCTCCGTCGCCACGGCAGCCAAGTCCTGCTGATTTGCCGATGCTGTTAAAGAGAATTACAGAAAATATACGCCTGAAAAATCAAACGCATGTGTCTCGATCCTCTCCCACTTGTACAAAGGTGCGTCTTTTTTTAAAGGAGCCTTTCATGCTGCTTGACAGAGCACAACCATCTGTGTGGAGCAGCAGGGGAGACCGGAATCGAGATTAAACCTTCCTCTGACTTCAGTTGAGTCCCCGGGGAACAAAGCTATCAGAAGATGCCCTCATTGGATGCTTTCTTAATTTAGTCAACCTCCTCTGCGCTAATGCTGCTTCATTTACGTGAGAGCCATTAGTTTGACCTCCAGTGGATGCTGAAAAACTACACAAGCATCTGGAACTGCTACTTTTATGAGAGAACGCATTATATTTGTAGCCCAAAACCCTAGATTTGGTGTTACATAACAGAACAGCTTGAGGCACAGCTTGACAAAAAAATAAAGGCCAGGTTGGTTCAGTGCTGCAGCAATGATTAATTTATCAGCAGATGACAAGCATTACAGGACATACATAGAGACGCTCCCTGTTAATCATTGAACTTGTGTCGTCTGCAGTTGATCTGATCTCTTTATAACTAAAAGGCAAATAGTGAATTATAGCTTATGACTAACAGTGTGGTCGGTCGCAAGAGCGGCATTGTCCGGTCTTGTAAACAACAATTACGCATAATCGCCACCTTCCTCTGCCAAAAATGAGCTTCAAGTCCACATTTTAGACAAGAGCGAGGGCGGCAGCGTGCCCACCGTTCTGTATACAAAGAGTCCATAACTAAAAAGAAGGGTTTGGGAAGGGTTCCAGCAAACCAAAACAAAAAGACTTGTTTTCAGGCCGCAATGTGTTCCAAACCCAAGAACTCTTTGGTGCCTAAACCTAATACAAGCTTCATTTTTTGGGGGGTGGGAAACTGCACTTAGTGGCAGTTCAACCTAAAACCCCTTGGGGGACATGATTCTGACGTCTGAAAATCCTTTCTAGTGTTACGTCTGCGACGCTGGTTTGTTAGCAAGATTAGCAACGACTGAAGTGAAGATACAGCAGGGGTGGGAAAGCCAATATATACAGTATATATAATTGGTTCCAGCCGAAAGCGCAATAGGTATTTTCATAGAGCATCGAAAACCTGTTTGTGACCTTCTAGAAATGGTTTATAACATTATTAGAGCCCTGTCGACATCCAATAACACCCCTATAGTCACCTTTATACTCGTGTTACCTAGTATAGTAGACATAATAAGCAATAAGAAGACATACTAACTCACCCTTAACATTGGAAAGTTCCTTGATGTTGGAGTATCTCGAACTTAATATGAGTCGATCGCAAGGCGTTTAAAAAAAAAAAAAGGATGGACATCAGCCGATCATCCATCCTCACTATGACGTTTGTCACTTGATTGATGGGACAGCCAGTCTAATATTAATCTGAGATACATAGACGTACCCTCCGACAATACTGCTGGCTTTGTTTACACCACATTGCGCACCGCTTATGCGCAGGCTACGTGTTCTCTTGAGTGACGCAAGAGACGGCCGCCGCTTTAACAATAGCAATCTACAGATCTAACGAGTTAGCCTCTAATTAATTTATTGTAAACTTAAGAATAGCTTGGAAACTGAGTGAGTTAAGATAATGTAATGGAAGGTCATGTCTCTTCAATGTGACATAACTGACGCCTAGTGAACAGAATACTACATAGGGCTTGTCTTTCAATAGTTTTTTTACTAATAGGCCACACTCAACCACGAAACAGTGATTTTATATTTCTTAGGTTTTGAAAAACAGCGATAGAGCGAGTGAACGATTTTCAAATTTTCCAAAGATTTCCTAGGGAATATGCATGAATCAAAACAAAATTCCCCTAACAAAAATGCTAAATGAAAGATTAAATAAGCTGCTTCTTCCCACTCCTTTGTGAACATGTGATGTACCGTGTTCAGCATGTTCCAAATAAACTAAACCATGAGCAACATGCTGCCGTATGCAGCTTGCCAAACACACGTTGAAGAGTGAATGATGCACACATACCTGCAGTACACTTTCAAGTGAGAGTGCCAACACCGACCTGGCACAACAAAGCCACCTGCATTCCGCAGTCGTCCTGTATATATACTGGCACTTATTAGTCTGTCTCGCTCGCTATAATGACACCTACAGTCCTCTCACCTCGCTCACTTCTGACACCAAAGGCTTTTGCAGTAAATCACTGCAGCCTGCTAGACTTGGCGGCTGTGGGAGAAACTTAATATGTTCGCAGAAAAGGCTTCAAAGTCGACTCTGTACACTTTCAGGGCTATACTGTAGTAGGAGTTCATTTCGGTCCGTCAAGGTTTAATCCATAGCAGTGTACCCCCATAGGGCTAATTAGTAGACCTTGCTTGGCATAAGAGTCATTTATACAAGCAGGTTTACCACCCCTTAAATGGACAATGTTTTGAGCTTAATGGGTATGTTTGTGGATTTGAGGGTCCCTCTGACTCTTGTGACTTGCCGGGTCATGGTGAAATGACCCCAGGACTAACGGGGGGTTAAAGGTTGTCTACCCTGAGGGGGACCTACAGCCGACACCGTAGCGCACTCAAGTCAGACGCTCACAAGGTCACATGCATGCATATCAAATGCGTCATGAAAGTTAGCAGTAGTTATTTTTGCAGTTTTTGCGTCGCAGAATTGAGTCTGCTTCTTCAGGTTATTTATTTTGGATGTCCTTGAAGCACAACAGAGGGAAGCTTGTCTGCAAATTCAATTTGAATCCCAATTGGAACAGAAAACAAAATAAAGTCGCCCGTTAGTTTGATGGATGAGCGCGTCCCAATCAATGCACAACCATGCATCATGTCAGAGTACGAGCAAAAGCGGCGCAATCATACGTCTGCAGCTTTTAAAGTCCCATTCCGGCGTGACGCGGCCGTCTGCTAATCACATTAGGGACCTTCTAATGTTGTTAATGGGCTTCCTCCTTGAAAAAGCGCCCTCTTTTTTGATGCACAAATAATCTGTTCAATAAAAATTTTGCACAGTAATTCACTTTCACTCCAGTCTGCGCTTAAAATGAGACCACCGAGTGGACGCTTTTTTAGGTAGCAGTCGCCGTCGAATAAAGACGCTATTCATCGACTCGCTGGCACCGCTACTGTTGGCTTAAGCAGGGGAAGAAAACATGAAAACATATGATGACTTCGACAGTTTCACGACCTCCAGCCCTGCATGAGTGACTTTAAATGGACACTCTCTTGCAAAATAGTGGACGCTACACACAAAAGATGCGTTGCGGACGGCGTGAAGCCAAAAATCATGTCCTTCCTTTACCTCTTTTGCTTACATTGTGCGTGCTTTAAGTGTACAGGACGCTGCAGTTTGTCCCTCACGCCCGCTCATCCTTTGTTTACCGTGGATCATCCTCACATGGCCCACACAACGCCCATGCCTGTTATTCACAGCCCATTGACTCACAATGAAACCTGACAGGAGCTAGCCCAGAGCGTTGTAAAGATATTGTGCATGTATCCTTAACTTTAATATGCTCTTCTAATGTCATTCAGTACTCAAAAGCCTGTATTTGTATGCTAAAGTGCAGGTATGAAGCATCAGAATGAGGCTAACTTGATTAACCTCCTTCACCGTATGTGTGTCGCCCTTATGTGCGCGTTTGTGTACCTGCAGCTCAATGTAAACACAGGAGCTTTTTGCACTCATCATTGCACATCAGTTGAAAATAAACACGTGTAAAAGGTGGTCTGCCGGCCGCACCCCCTCCACCGCAGCCCCCCCTGCTACCACCACCACCCGCCTGCTACCCCCCGGTGGGTCTGTCGGCCAACACATTAAGAGCGCTTTTGTGCG
This sequence comes from Dunckerocampus dactyliophorus, assembly GCF_027744805.1. Lineage (NCBI taxonomy): Eukaryota > Metazoa > Chordata > Actinopteri > Syngnathiformes > Syngnathidae > Dunckerocampus > Dunckerocampus dactyliophorus. Next base: position 3,459,584 of record NC_072833.1, on the reverse strand, counting down.
GCGTGCGGCTCAACACTGGGCCAGCGACAGCGCTATACAGTAGGCTCGTTAACTGTATGTCAGCCCGTAGATGCTCTACATTGTGCAGGATTAGCCAACAAAGGCTTGTTTGTTGTCGTTTTTGTATGCATTTTGCATGAATAGGTGTGAAAAATGTGTTTCCTCTAGTGCGCTTGTAAAACAGTGACATCTGACTCGAACAGTCTTGAACCTCTCCCCGTAATATCTTAAGGGTCACATAACACCGACGGTGTCATACATTTGTAATGCAACGCAACAAACGACAGCATCATCAGGTCACTGACTCCTCGCTGTCGTCATGGGGATGGATCAATTATGTATGTAGGCTGCGCGTTATTGACACTGCGGCAGCGTGCGACACAGGAGGCCTGTGGCGTATGTGAGTCGGACATGCGCGGGTCACAGAAAGTAATCATAAAGTACTTGACAGGAAAGAGTCCATATATGGGCTTATACATGCAAGGAGGAGGTCTACTGAGGTTCGCTGTAGGATTGAGTGTGCATTTGCATTATTTTATTATTTATTTTTAGTTTATTTAGCTTATGTACCCCTTCTCCATGTCCCAGCAGCTGCTGATGGTTTGTTCATATCCTGTGTTCAAAATGTACGAGATTTACCAGGATAAAACATGTGTAATAGCAAAGTTAATGGAGTCTTTTTCAGTAAAGAGTAAATAAAGAAATAAAGTCGACTGGAAAAAAAAGTCCCCACTAAGGGAGACAATAAAGCTGCCATGTTTAATCTGAGTGCAGCCTCATCACTGTCGTTAAACAAAGACGTCTGACTCCTTCTGATGCTCATTACTGTAATCCCCAACTCCCCCCAGCCCCCCCATTTGGCTCCACTTTGTATAGGGCCAGCCTATATTCCACAGTGGTCTGTTATTATGTGCCTGCATCCTAATAATATACAGACTGAGATTTAGCCTTAATTTGACCCCAGTCTCATCCCTCCCACCCTCCACTTGTCCGTCTGTACGGCCATATGATGGGGGACAGTTTGAGAACAATAGACTCAAGTGGGTTGCAATTTGACTGAAACGTGACCTCCATCAGTAGAAATGCTGATAATAGCACATGAGGGCATATACTGTGGCACTGATTGTATTATTACTTACTATGTTGTGTGTTATGTGGCTTTTACAATGTTAAAAAGTGGGGGGAAGAGCAACAAATTGAAATGTAAAGGTTGACTATGCTTCATTTTGAGTCAGCTAAGAACAAGACGGCCACCATTCATCCCAACGGGCATCTTTTGATTTTTTTTCCTCATGCATTCCAGTGTTTTGACACTTGTAAATACAATAATAAGCAATAGCAACACTAAGCTAGTATAAGTAAGCGCATATGTACACGGGGATGGCTTTCTGTGTTTGTGTGTGTTTGTGCTCTAAGTGCTCGCATACAGAGCGAGGCTGTTCTCCGCCTCAGCCCACCCCCTCCACCCCATTCCTCTACAAGTCCACATGTGTTTTATTAGCGGGCAGGCCCATCCACCGGACTGTAAATTCCAATAGCGGACCAGCCTGGGGATACGCTAAACATCACAGCACAAAGTTGCAAAATAAGAAATGGACACACTCATATCCTTGTTGTCACGAGTCGGAAACCACGGCGATCCCAAAAAAAACACCACAGCAAAGCTGTGACCTAAACAATAGTTTCCGTTTGCCTTTGGATACACACACACACACACACACACACACACACACACACACATTCTACATACTCCAGACACACACACAAATGGCCCGGCACCAGATAAAATTTATGTTTGCTTGCTAATTTTACACTCTGTTCTCACCATCAACATGACAATCACAATTAGAGCGTGACATGGCGGGTCGTGACCTCGCCAGTGCCCCCTCCGAAACCCCTACCAACACGCACACACACATTCGATGTAATCTAGTTCTAAAGATCCCAGATAGCGATGACGACATTGTGCGGTTTAATAAGCAGCAGGCCTCCCAATGTTGTAGCGTGCCAAACTAAGGACAAACATCTTTAAAACTTAGGAGATTTTTGCTGCGGTGGCTGTATTGTTTCCATAATAATCCATAGGACATCCCGGTGGCGTGAGTGGCTGCTCAGCGTGATGCAGCAGGCGGAGAATGTGCACCACAAAATATAAAATAGGGAGTTACATTGCAAAGGAAAAAGAGCTTGAGGTGAATTGAGTGAATAGTTCTCCTATGACTTAAAGCCACAACTTACATTTGTACACAAAGAACTCCAATAACGTCACCCGCAGTGTTCAATCACATCCAGCAGATGGCACCGCGGTGAAAAAGGCTCATCACAAACAAAATGAACATGCATAAATACACGAAACGTCTCAATTTTATGCCGTAACGTACTTGAAGCACAGTCGTCCCTCGCCACATCACGGTTCGAATTTGTTTTTTCAGAAATATATTCATATATCATGCTGTTTGATGGTTGCATACGACCTATTATTTGTCAGAAAATATGCACAATTAAGCACATTTGATGTTTTTTTTTTTGCCTCAATTAGGCATTTTCAAGCATAAAAATGGCTAAATTAACAAAAATACAAATTTTCAGAAGATGCATTCAAAGACGTGATGCTATGTAGCATTCTACACTAGGTGTCAGTAATGTTACTGTAATGCTCGGTGAGACACAAGCATCGCACTTGACGGCAGGAACAACAGACTTTTATTGCAGGTGTGAATTGTGGCTGTTCAAATTTTGCAGCTTCAGTTTATCACCGTTTTTCAAAAATATGTTCATAGATCATGCTGTTTTGTGGTTGAGTATGGCCTATTATTAGTAAAAAATATATGCATGTTTAAGCAAATTGTACGTATTTTTGCCTGAATTAAGCATTTTCAAGCATAAAAATGGCTAAATAAGACATAGATGTATAAGACATTCAGAAGGTGCATTCAAAGACATGATGCTATGTAGTATGTAGTCCATCACCGTTTTTCAAAAATATATCAATTAATAAATCATGCTGTTTCGTGGTTCAGTATGGCCTATTATTATTCCAAAATATGCATATTTAATTGCATTTGATCGGGGTTTTTTTGCCGAAATTAAGCATTTCCAAGGATAAAAATGGCTAAATGAACTAAAATACAAATATAAGGCATTCAGAATATGCATTCAAAAACACGATGCTATGTAGTATTCTACACTGGTCACTAGGTGTCGGTAATGTTAATGTTCGGTGAGACGCAAAAGCCTCATACTTGATCGCCGGAACAACAGGTTTTTATTGTAGGTTTGAATTATCTCACAACAGTCACAATAATAATGATAATAATCACAATAATAAAATGGACTACTGTTGCGGCCGAAGCACATTCAACTCTGAACCCCCGACCTCACTTCCTGTCCTCCACATGTCCAGAACAAATTTATTGCAACGTACTCGCGCACGAGTCTTATTTATGTCTTATACGGCTTATTTACTCTGGTTATGTAAGTGTAAAGGTGACTATAGGGGTGTTATTTCATGTCTAGAGGGCTCTAATAATGTTAACAACCGTATTTAGAAGGTCGTAAAGAGGTTTTCTAAGCTAACTAAACTGAAAATATTTGATTTATAAATCAGCAATGCTAATTCACGGAAATGTACTCATGGGGACTGGAACCAATTAACCGCGATAAACGAGGGATTGCCGACCCTCCCTGTCCTTCCTTTGCTGTGTTTTACAGATCTATGCCTAGCAACAGAACGAAACTTAAAAAGTCTGTCATTTTTTCTCACAGACAAAATACATCCATCCATTTTCTGTGCCGCTTATCCTCACTAGGGTCGCGGGTATGCTGGAGCCTATCCCAGCTGTCTTCGGGCGAGAGGCAGGTTACACCCTGGGCTGGTCGCCAGCCAATCGCAGGGCACATATAGACAAACATTCACACTCACATTCATACCTGCACGGCAAGTTCTGCCTAGCAACAAAGAGCCTGTCTTCAGGCGTTAGTAATTCATAGCCATCTTTCATGAATAATACATTGGCTAAATAAAAATAAACATGTTTATGCATTTCAGCATTTGGATGAATCTGCTGTGTCACCGACTGTGTGATTGTCTGCGGTTTGGTTTGCACCCCCCACCCCAGAGAGCCCCATCACTTGTTAATTATCTGTGCATGACACCTCCGTTTCCTCGTCAAAGGGAATGACTGGATTTCCGCTGACGCGCCAGAGGCGTCGCTTGCACTGTGAACGTTCCTCCTTTCTTTCAGTTTGGAATGGATACTTGGTGAAGTCTGCTCCCAAAGATGATATAGCGTGACTTTATTTTATATACGCATGATTGTGAGGCCTCCTGCTGATTTCTTTCAAACATTTTTTTATTTGCCGAAGTGTTGGAAGGCTCCGAAGGAAATTTCTTCCTCTCAGTCAGCCGGTGAATGCAAGAAAACGTGCAGCTGGTGTGCTGTTTTTTATGAACATGTGGGCATAAAGATGAGTGATGGTATAAAAGGAAATACGCTGGACTTTTTATGGGTTTGATTTAAAGGGCAGTCCAATATAAGGAGGAGGATGTGTTTTTTTATGGCAAGGCAGTAAAAGTGAGCATGAGCCAAAGTGATGCACGATGGGTAACAGTTTTCTTAAATTAGCTCCATCTTGACATATATGGAAGTACACAATACTTATCATTGCTGCTTATGTGCATTTGATTCCCTTGTACTTTGTGCATGCCCCTTCCCCGGCACTCCCCTCCCCTTTGTGGTGGTGCGTGATGGTCTGGTATGGCAGGAATGTCACACATCACACGGATGCGGCAGCCATGGCGGCGACCACACACTCCCGAGTTTACGGTCACTTGACAAGTGGATTATCAGGCCTTAAGGAACACACGTCAGCATGTGTTTCAATTATTCTGATCATTTTAGAGCCACATTAACTCATTCAATACCAAAGACGTATTTATAATCCCGGCCGCCCAATCTCAACAACGTATTTATACGTCCTTTAGGTTTTCTTGCACGAGGGGCAAAAAGAGGTGATGGATTTTCACTTCGGAGCAATTTTAAGCCATAAAAAGGGCCACAAGGTGGCAGAAGCGCATTTAATGGGAGCTCGGCAGAGATCACGTGGATGGAAAAATCACACATGACAGGAAGGAGGAAGTGAGAGAGCGTGGAGGAGTGTGGCGTGCAGAGGGTTACGCATTGTAGGGAAATTTTAGCACATGCACACGCGTACACGCACATGCGTGCACACACACGCGCACACATAGTTCAGTTCCAAATGTGAAATTGTAAATAGTTCATGTTGTTATATTTGTAAATAAATTGTTATTTGGATGTAAAGCAACTCCTTTTTGGTGGTGTTTATGGTGGTATAGTTTAGATATTTAAGCTGTCAAAACAGCAAAAAATATTTGTGTCAAAGTGAAAGTCATGCTTGAAATGTCTGTTTTCACAAAAAGCTGGTTGTCTCTGTTTTTTTTTTGTTTTTTTTAGTCGGGAACTGATATTTTCCTGAAACTTACCTACGTTCTACTGTTGATTACTAAAGAAAGGAAATAGGTAGAAACAAACTTTTTTTTTCTGATGAAAGATGGGAGTCTAATCTTTGTTTTGGTAGGTTCCATGTTCATATAGCCGTAGAACACAATATACTGTGCGCCTTGAAAGATCAGTCAAAATCGTCTAAAACTGAAGGGGTTGTCTTTTGAAAAAGAGCTGGGAGTGAATGAGTTAATGCATGAAATCCTGCTAAAATGTCATGGAAATCATTAAAAAATAATAATAATAATACAGCTTACAGTAATGTACAGGAGCAGTCAAAAGTTTCGAGACACCTTGTCATTCAATTGCATAAGAAGGTGGCTCTAAGGTTTAGACTGGTACTTGAGAGTGTATATTTTTATTGTTTTATTTATTTAAAATTATTACAAAATTATTAATATTATTATTTTACAATTTTTCACATTTTTATTATATTCTAACTAACCTGTTATTGTTTAGAATTAACCCAAATAAATAAATAAACATTCTTAAAATGCAGCTTCATCCGCCTTAGCAGGAACTCCTCATATGGTGGTAGAGTGGAACAAGTAAGATGAATCCTCAAGATTCAAGAGTTTTATTGTCATATGCGTAGTAAAACAGGCAGTTATACTATGCAATGAAATTCTTATTCTGTTCATTCTCCCAAGAAAAGAAAGAAAACACAAGAAAAAGAATAAGAACATAAGAAAAATAAATACCAATAAATTAAGCAACAACAACAGAAGAGACATTAATACAGATAAATAATACAAATAAATGAATAAATAAATAAGTAAATAAATAAAAGTGCTATGAGTGTGTGCGTGTGTTGCATGCGGCGTGTGTGAGTGCTTCGTTGAGAAGCCTGATGGCCTGTGGGTAAAAGTTGTTTGCCAGCCTTGTGGTCCTGGACTTCAAACTCCTGTAGCGCCTGCCTGACGGTAGGAGTGTGAATAATGAGTGTTGTGGATGTGTGCTGTCCTTGATGAGGTTGTGTGTTCTGCGTAGGACTCTAGATTTATAAATGTCTTGCCATATGTCATAAAATGTCATAAATGAATGTGCTCACATGTGCGAGGAGCGGCATTTAAAGTGAGTCTTAAGTGTGAGGCACATCAAAAAGAAAACAAAAAGCCAGAAGTGATGCATGAAACGCAGCTGGAGTCATGAAACCTATTCATTTTTCTCTCTTTTTTTTTCCACTCTCATTGAAAGAAATGATCCCGCATCACTTTAAGGCATGAGTAAACGATTTCCGATGCGGCGTTGCGGGTGTTTTTTGGCACACGGGAACCAGACGGCTTTTGCCATTTGCTTGCTAATGCACATCCCACCACCAGGAAGTGTTTTTCCTGTCATTCATCACCAGGAATTCATTTAGCGCGCCGAGGAGGGCAAAAGATTTTCATTTAAAAGAACCATCAATAATAGAAATCATCTCAAGCACAGTCCCGGCCGCTACACAGTTTGCACCCGTCGCCTCGGCAATAATAGCCGACGTCTCCGCGCCTGTCAGATTTATGACCCTGCAAAGAAAACATTTTGGGATTCGTTTTGGGGGATACGTGTGGGAAAAGCGCGGCGTCATTTATCCAGACGCACTCGGAGGCCTCTTTTTCGGGGAGAGTGCTGCACAGCGCTGAGTCGTCGTCATCGTCACTTTGCATCAGCTGGTTGAGACGTTAGCTGTTGGAAACGTGACACTGCTACGCTTGGGACGTAATTGGCCACTTTCAGCAGCCTTACTTCAAATTATTGATCATGACCGCATCGCCAACATCATGTGCCCACATTGAACGAAACCCCCCGACATGTGGGAGGCTTCAACGAAGAAGCGGGCTTGAAAACAAGGAGGCGAAAGGAGCGGCGGCGCTTCACAACTGCACTGAGTGACAAAAAAAGCTCAGACGTGTCGAGGCCGCCATGCGGGGTTTTAGGGATCAGATGACAGGGAGAAGAAGCACGATAGTCCAAGTAGGTTAACGCCACGTTAGCAGAATCATGGAACCAACCACACTTTTTCTTTTTGGGAAATACAATTTGTCACCCGTGATGGCGTACCTTGGTGGTACCAAGTAGTACAGGGCTACACTGAAAGGAAAATAACATCAAAATATTACAAGAAATGCAGATATATATTACAGGAATAAAGTCATAATTTGATGTGAAATAAGGTATATGAATATATGAGGTATATGAATGACACTAAGTAATATTTAGTGGAAAGAAGTCATCATATCTTAAGAAAAAAGTCATAATTTTACGAGAAAATGACAAGAATTCTATGCAAAGTTACACATTTATGTGGAAAAAGTTTACATTTTAGGAGAAAGATTTAGTGTAATATTGAGTAAAAAAAAAAAAAGGGAATTTTATGAGAAAAGTTTGTGAGAAAAAGTTGCCTGTTGTGGGGAAAAAAAACAGGGGACGTTAAGCTATTTTCGGTTAATTTTTCCAAAAAAGTTAAAAAAAAAATGTCTCACTCTCATCTGCCATCGTAGTTTTGTCTCAGTTCAGTCTTACTTTTATGAGAAAAGTCAGGTTTACAAAAATTCTGTGGGGAAAAAGTCATAATTTTACGCAAAGTTGTACATTTATGAGGAAAACATCTTTTTTTCTGATTTAGTGCATCTGATTTTTTTAAAATAAAGTAATTTTTCAAAAAACGTTTTGAGGAAAGTCTTACTTTGATGAGAAAAGTTGAGTTCATGAGAATTTTCCTTTTTTTGTGGGAAAAGTCGTAACTTTACGCAAAGCTGCTGTTATATGAGAAAATAAGTCTTGATTTTCCAACAAAATGTCAGTTTTATGAGAAATATTTCATTTTTTGGAAAATAAAGTCATATTTAGTTAAAAAAAATCATAAAAAGTTATAGTTTTGAGGAAAATTTATGAGAAACTTCAGTTTTATGAAAAGTCGCCTTTAACGCAAACTTGTAGTTTTATGAGGCAAAAATCGTGACTTTCAAACACTAGGTCAATTTTATGATAACATTTTTGGAAAATAAATGCTGAGTAAATAAAGTCTTAATTTTACAAATAAATTATATATTTTTATAAAAGAATGAATTCATATGAAAAATGCAACAATAAGTAAGTTACGTAGATGATGACAAAAATGTTGATTTTCTGAAAATATTTGGAATGTTATGAAGACCAAAGTAATTGATTACATGAAAAAGGCTCAAATTCATGCCAATGAGTAAAAAATACTGTGTACTTGAAGAGACAGCATGCTAGAAATGCAATAGCCGGTGTTTTGGCACATCAACACCGTCATCAAAGAACTACACTGACATTGAATACAACTTTATTATTGTAACATTACAGCTTTTTTCCCCCTATTTTTCCCCTTTTTTTCCTTTCCACTACTTTGTACCATAGAAGCAAGTTTGCAATAAAAGTGAATGATGCTATAAACGTTTCAATGGAAAGTTCTGTGAACTTGAGCCAGTTTTCTCTTCAGGCCTACAATTCTTGCCGGCCTTTCCAAGCTATGTTTCTTTAGCGCAAACATTTACGTCTCCCGGATGTCCTTAATGTGAGAATGACAATAGTGTGAGTTTTATTTCAGGGAACCAGAGTCACTTAGTGTGATTGATAGCAAAGAGAAAGAAGTGGTGGAATGGGGGGGCGGGCAAAGCTACAGTCAAAAATACTTGGGGAAAACCATAAATAAAATGGATGGAACGTCTTTTTAATTTTGATTACATTTACTAACAATACAGCAATCATTTTTACAAGAATAAATCAAATGGTTCCTTGTCTGTAGTCCACTGTAATAGCGTCTCCAATTGCACATGAAGCTAATAGGTTCAATGTGTTTTCTTGAATGTGGGAGCAAAAAACAAATAAATAAAAATGTAATGTTTAGTAAAAAAAAAAATAATAAAAAAAAAGTTTTGTGGAAAGTTAATTTTGAGAAAAGTGAGGTTTATGAGCAAAGGTTGCCTGTTGTGGGGAAGAACAGGCAACTGGATTTTTGGGGGATATGAAGTCATGTTTAGTTTTTTCAAAATAAATAAAATGTATGACTAGCGTCTCCAATTGCACATAAAGCTAATAAGTTAAATGAGTTTTCTTGAATGTGGGAGCAAAAAGAAGAAGCAACGTGTAGGGGGATGAGGACGTTTCCAGGCGGGATGCCACAGTAGATTGAAGCCTGATCCGATGACATGATGCAGGGCTGTCATCTCACCATGTGCGCCTCAGACCATCTTTCCTTTCCCAAGGCGAGCTCTGCATCTGCATCTGCATCTGCCAGACTACAAGTAAATGCGCCCTCATGTACGTCGTATGTGTGCTGCAGCTTCATTGCGTTACATTGCACAAATTGCAGCCACATGTTGCAGGAGAGAGTTCAAACACACACCTTGAGCAACAACTATTATCCATAATTGGCTTTAAAGTAGAGATGGAACAATCAGTCAGGAAGAAACAAAGACAGAAGAACTTAGATGGGGCATTGATCCCTCAATGCCCCCCCCCCCCCCCCCCCACCTCCCCCCATGCCTTCCCTGCAGTCAGAATTTTAGGGAAGATTGATTGCCTTCCAAGGATAATCTCTCCCAGCCTTTCCCGTCTCTCTTCCCATACCTCTGCTTGTCTCACTCTCATCTGCCATCGTTGCCCTTTGCCCCCCACTTTTTGCTCCAGTCCCATCCGGACAGTTTGCCAGCCTCGTGACGTCTTCATTCCCCAGATTCAGGTTCCTCCTCCTCTTCTCTTTTCCGTGTGCTGCTCGAATGTTTTTCTCCAGAATTCATTCGTCAGGGCGGCGTAGCAAAGCGCTTCCATCTGGCTTTAAGCTACACAAAAACATCTTGACGGACAGAAAGGAAGCGCGCTTGTCTTCCTCGTCCTTAACATTTCACCGATTAAACGAGACGCTTTCAAGTGATGCACTAAGCCAAGGTGTCCAATAAAGCTAATTCATACTAAGAGTTGCTTTGAGTGGACATTTGAGGAAGCGTCTTCAATTGATTATCAGGTATATGAATGGTTGTGCAATTGTATTGTCAGCTGTTTGTTTACAATTGCTAGCCTTGGTTATATAGGTCCTTTAATAGGAGCGAGAAGACCACACAACCCCTTTGACACATGCTAGCCAGTAGGCTAAAAGCCCAGGCTAAAAGCCCAGGCTCCCAGCCGGCTCCCAGCCGGCTCCCTAGCGCTGCTCTTAAGGTGTCGGGGAGTGAGGTTTATTTAACATTTTAGCATTTACAATTGCTAGCCTTGCTTATATAGGTCCTTTAATAGGAGCGAGAAGACCACACAACCCCTTTGACACATGCTAGCCAGTAGGCTAAAAACCCAGGCTCTGAACCGGCTCACTAGTGCTGCCCTTAAGGTGTCAGGGAATGGCGTTTATATAACATGCTAGCACACAGCTAAGCTAGCAGGCATCCGTTACACATGAAAACCGCTCTACAATATTAAATAAGTGTTTTTAATTGATTGGTAAGAAAAATCTGACGTAGTACAGTAAAAAGGTATTTCCTGAATATTGATTTGTATGTTTTCGTGCATGTGCTCCCTCGCAATGATCACATCAAGCAAACAGGAAGTGTCTGCTCAAACGTGCTGATGTCGCTAATATGCGCCTAATTTACAAAAGTGAGCCCCCCCCCTCCAAAAAATCATGCCTGCTTCCCGTTGAACTCCTGGTGACCCTGCTGGCAGTGGACCAAGACGACGACCCCGTGTTTATGTTTGACCTCCGTGTGGAAACCGCTTCCCCAGTTACCCTTGGAAAATTGCGGGGTACAGAGCGGACTTGTCGCCGCGAGCTCACGTGCTTCTTGATTGATGTGTTGCGACGCGCTCTTCCTTTCTGGATGGCGGAACTCATCCCCACGGTTTGGCGCGCCGCAAAACCATCGAGAGGGATTTTTGGATGCTCTGATTGCCAGATTCAGAACGTACACCACCAAATATCCACTTTCCTCCACAGGAAGTGGACTTTGTCGTCTTGACAGTCACATTTAAAGGGGCAAGGGTTGCTGGGTAGAATTTCTCCTCCTGCGTAGGACGTGCCCCTCTTAAAATACCTTGCGTTGTGGCGACGATGTCTGTATACGACTCGTTCAGAGGGCATACAGTCGTCAACATTTGACTGTTGCAACACCGTAACACTCTCTGTCTCTCTTTCATTTCCATTGTTTGCTCGCAACGAAGGTAGATTACAAGCTAATAAATACATAAATAAATAATAAAACCCCCAAAATATGTAATGTGATTTCAAAAATCAAATAAAAGAATTAAAAATGCACAAAAAGAATAACAAGCTGATAAATAAATAATAATAAATAGAAACAATAAGTACTGAAATAAAAAAATAATATAATAAACATTATTCAATAAAATAATTAAATAATTTAGAAAAATACATTTAAAATTTGTTTAAAATAACAATAATAAATAATAAAATAAAACACAATATAATATAAAACAGAACAATATAATATAATAAAATAAAATAAAATAATTAAGAATATATTAACAAGCTAATTAATAATGAATACAAATAACAAATAATAAAATAGAACAAAATAATTTTTTAAAAATAAAAGAAATAATTTTAAAAATACAATTCAAATAACAGGCTAACCATAAATTAAAATAATAAATAATTAAATCGAATAATTAAATAATTTAACAAAATTACGTACATTAAAAATTAATATACTAATAATACATTAAAACAAGTAATAAAAAAACGAAATAAAATAAAGACATTATTTAAAAATACATTTAAAAATATTAAGAAGTTAATAAATAATTAATGCATACAAATGATAAAATAGAACAAAATATAATCAACAATATTTAAATAAAAATAACTAATTGTAATAATACATCGCAAATAACAGGCTAACAATAAATGCAAATAATAAAATAAAATAAAACATAATATAATAAAATCATAGAATGAAATAATTTTAAAAAATACATTCAATATGTTAAAAAATGCATTAAAAAGATAAACAACAAGCTAATAAATAGTCGAGAAATGCCATCACACGTCACACGCTCAACCCCAGGCGAAGAGCTCGACTGTAAAAGAATCGGGACGGCGTTGTGACTCCACAGGGCATTAGCGTATTCCATTCACGTTGCATAAGGCGCATGTTAACGTGACGTGTCTTTGTTTGCACTTGACGTGTCATTTGCACTTGCAATGACGTGCAAGTTCACCACGTGAGTCACGTCGTCCATCATCCCAGTAACGTGGCTGCTGCTTGCATGTAAAGAATCAGCATGGCGCCGCATAAGCGCACAAACCAAGCAGAGATCCCGGGCACCAGGTATTTCCACACCAGGCGTGTGTTCTAACGCTTATTTTGCTACTCGCAGCCGCCAAGTGTTTTGGAAAGTGGGTGTCACGTATCGGGAAGGAGGTAGATCCTGCCAGCAGAGCATCAACCTGCATTTTGTCTGAGGCGGCTGCTTTGAGCCGCAGCTTGGATCTCCAGATAACGCTTTGTTTTGGCCTCCGTTTGGAACACTCTGGAGTCTAAATACGCTGTTTAAAAAAACATTTGCTTCAGATATGTTGCTTCCTTCTTCATAACAGTAAGTAAGCTTAGATATTATTGTTAACCCCAGCAAAACAACACTCATGCACTCGCTCATTGATTCTTTTGCTCAGGGTACTGATGGTAACCCGTGGTCAAACGTGTAAGTCACTGTCCTGAGCATGGCTGGAAAACAATCAACATAATACAGTGTGTTTGGAATGCTCTGTGAACTTGAAACAAATTTAGCGCAAAATAAATAATAATACATTTGATAAGCTCAGTGGTGTCACTCCAGAGTTTTTTTTGGTCAAATAAATGTAAAGACAAATAAATAATTCCAGCCTTAATGAAATAAAATGTCAAATAATTTTTGAAATTGTCCATAATTACTTGAAATGTGAAATATACTAATAAAATATAAAATATAATACTAAAACATCTAAAATAAAATAAAACAAAATAAATATAAAATCAAGTAATAAATAATAAATACTCATGGTAACACAGTCAAATATGTAAGTTCCTTTTCCGAGCATTGCTGAAAGTAAAATAATGAGGAACATTGTATTTGCACTTTAAATTCGGCAACCTCAGTCGTGTCACTCCAGGTTAGTTTTGTAAAATAGATTTAAAGCCAATGAAATAAATAATGCCAGCCTTAATTAATTAAATGAAATGTCTAATAACATTGTCCATTAATTACTTAAAATGTGTAATATACTAATAAAATATAAAATAAAATAAACCTAAATAAAATCTAATAATGTAATACAAAATAAATATAAAACAAAATAAGTGTCTCTCCAGGGTTACTTTTGTAAAATAGCTTTAAAGCCAATGAAATAAATAATGCCAGCCTCAAGTAATTAAATGAAATGTCTAATAATTTATGAAATTGTCCATTAATTAATTAAAATGTGAAAAAAAAAATTTTTAAATCTCTTCATTTCCAATTTATTTATTTCATGGCCATTTTATTTCTTTTTCAAAGCCGTTTTGAAAAACGATTTACATTTATTAAATCTGTCAGCCACACGTCAAGCGGTGGTAGTGTCAAATAAAAGGACAAAAAATGATAATAATTGCATTAAATAAAGAAATTGGTTGTTTTTAATGACATTTTATTCGATTCATTCCAATTTAAATCTTGTATTGAATTGGCTTCATAATCATTTAATGTGTCTCAAAGATACGCCATACCGCGCGCTGTAGGACGCTTAAAAAAGGCAAGAACTCATATGGTTTTGTTTGACACCTGAACATTTTCATGGGGTTAACCAGAAGAAGCATCAACGGTGGCACATATTCTTTACAGCCCATATGATTTTTCAACAAAACAACAAAAACCAAAGCTTTCTGATACATCGTACAGTATCTGATACATCGTACAGTATCTGATACATCGTACAGTATCTGCACTTGGGAATAATATTCCAATCGTTAAAGCGCACACTTTTTTACCATGTTAAGATGTTAACGCCGTCCCAGCGTCCTTCCAGGCGACGAGTCCTGCCAGTGAATTCTCACATTACTCAACAATAACATCCATTAGTGACAGAACCACAAACCTGATCCAGTTTGTATTGGCTGGCTGGACCGTTCACATGGCCAACGTGGAGGAGGGGAAAAAAACAAAAGGAAAAGGAAAGAAAATATAATCCAGAGGCATTAAGGCACTATCACACGCTAATTTAGACGCATTTCATGAAATCCTGTCGCCTGGGCTTTGGTCTGGGACGTTACTCGGGTTCTTAAAGGACACTTAATCCAGGCTGAAGGTGATGGCCTGTGACGCTAATGACCACCACCCAGCGACACCCGGACCACCGCTTTGCCAAATTTCTTATTCAGCTGCTTGGTACAAAAATGTGCAATCAAGCTTTGGACCAAAACCTGGTGGAAGTCATTCTTTCTCCACCACACATCCCTGTGCTTCATGTTTTTGCAAAGCCAGATGAATTCCACGCCTGAGGACTCAATCAGCCACTTATCAAGCAGACCCTTGACTCTGTGCTATTTTAACTGCAGGCTCGGGGTTTTTTGTTGGTTTTTTTTCTTCCTGGATCTCGTCCATTGTTCCTGGAGGATCTGTGCTTAATCAGCGCGGGAAGTCGTGTTTGGGCAGAACGTTTCATGATGAAACGTTTGCTGCTGACTTAAGCGTTTCAAACGGAATTTGCAAGAAAACGCCACGCCTTTTTGTGTCGTAGCAACAAAGATGGTTTTCATTGATCGTCATGTCAATGATCAATAACGGTGCCGCAAGATCTCGCGAGATTAAAACGTGACAAGATTTCTCGTTCAGACAAAAACGGTCTTGTGGTGACTAGGCCTGGGATGATGATGATGATGATGATGATGAATAAATGAATTCATCACACAATGAATGAAAATGTACTCGATCATTTTCCATATGTTGCCATGTGCATTTTTCCTCTCCCGCCTCCAAACGGGCGGGAAGAGAGTTCACTCTGTGCATTGGTTATCAGCACCTTGCCGTGTTTGTTCCATAGAACAGCGGCATGAACGGAGTGAGCCCTTTTGTCAGTCATGCAGTCTCTTTGTCTCGATGGGTGGAGGCGGGGCTGCTAGCATACGCATAGAGTGCAGAACAGTGTAGTTCCAGTAGTAGATTGCAGTATATTGTCATATTTAAAAATATTTTTCATTGTACTTTTCTTAAAAACAAAGTCAAAACCTTGTCTCCTTGCATTCTCGCAGACCCAACCTTGTGTATCGTCTCGTCTGGTGACACCACTAATGAGAAAAGAATCGTTATTACGTGTGCTTGTACTTGTTCTTGCATTTACCCGCGCTAAAAGGAGCACAAGCGCCATCTAAAGTTAGAGAGGCACACAGCATATGGCCAATAAAGAAACAGGGATTATAGATTATTTCAGCGATCTGGCTAATTTAGCGAATGGAAACGTGCTGACAAATGTAGCCGTGGCAGGACTTTCCCAATTCTAACATGTGTAAGTCTATATTATGTCTTATTTTTGTCTTATCTTTTATTTTCTCTGATTATATCAACTATAGTGGGTAATAGGAGTGTAAATGTGACTGTAGGGGTGTTAGTTCATGTCTAGAGGGCTCTAATCATGTTTTAAAAATGTATTTAGGTCCTAAACACATTTTCTATGCTCAAACTCCGAAAATATTCCATCTTTGCGGAAAGTTAGTTACTTTCCCCAAAAAGTAGTTGAATTATTAATGGAATTTTGTCCTTTTTACTGTAATTAGTTAGCAGGGAAAGTAACTATTGCGCTACTTTTATGAAAAACCTTCAAATATGTCAAAGAATTGGATTTCGAGTTGGAGTGGCTTTGCCGCTGAGAGACTTTTCATGAGATTCGGCTAATTGGGCTTGCAATTCTCTACCAAAACGCTTGGGGGCAGCGTTGTCCTGAGGGCGCGAAACCACAACTCTTGGTGACTAGCTGTTTGGTTTCCTGTGTAGAAGGAGGAACAACGGCGACTGATTGTCGACACAGATATCATGTACGATAACGTGCCACGTTTGAAATAGTCATTCATTCGATTACCCGTTACTGGAAAACAATAACAGCGTTATTTTTCAACACTGTCACCACTCATACTGTTCCCTGTCCCATCTCAGGGATACAGTCCCAGATAGTGTTCCGTTTCAACTCGCCATGGGAGGAGGGGGCGAGGGGGCGCCGTTAAACATAACGAGCTTTCCTTCCACAGTGCGCTGCTTATTTACCAGAGTGAGGAAATAGTCCGGTGTGTAGCCAGAAACCAAGTAACGCTTCATACGTTTTATGGCTGCTGTACATGCGGGTGCAAACGGGACCTGCCGGGTCACAAACGGGGCAGGAAATGAACTTTTTCCATTCACTGCAAGCCGATCGATGTTGAGCTTGCGTAGCTTGTGTAGCTTGTGTTTTATTTTACATTTCCAAATGATGTTTGTCGTTGAAATGATAAAGCTGTGCAAAGCATGTGTTCGTTGTATTCAATACGCGCAGTAACTGCATTCTTTTTGCTGGTGTGCATGTCCTATCTCTGGTGTGCAGCTCCGCCCCTATGCCAGGGGTGTCCAAACTTTTTCCACCGAAAGCCACGCTGTGAAAAATGAAAGGACGCAAGCTTGGGCCACTTTGATATTTTGTTGAGCAACACATGTACCGTAGGTATGCCAAGACGTTACATATTTTCTAACTTTTTCCCCCAAAACTATCATTTTTGGGGGTTTTATTTGTTTCTCATAAGACAGGGATTAGGATTTAAATATTTCAATGTTACGCCACTAAAATGATGTAATTTTTTTCCCCTCATATAACAGCGCACTTATGGTAAAGATTCCTTTTTCAACTTTTTTTCATTAGATTCCAACTTTTCCTCTTAATAGTTTGACTTTATTCTTGTCTGTTTATTTTTACTGCTGATTTTTCCGTTTTTGCTGCTCTTTTTTTTTTTTTTTTTTTTTTTTTTTAATTTTTAGTAGTCATGGATGTATTGGATGAAATGAGTGTATACTGTGCCCCCTGAGTTCTGCCTAGCAACAAGTTGCTCACGTGCACATTAGACGGTAAGAGCGAGTACTCTAGTTTCCTTTCAGTACGTTCATTCTCAAGTAGTCTCACTCCACATTCAAAATGACACCATGTGAATGCCTCATCCAGCTAGTGATGCATGCAAAGCAGCGCCACATCGACTAAAATCAATTTCATAGCCCCCCACCCCGCCCCTTTCCTTCCACTTGTCAATAGGTCGGCTGTCGTTATCAGGTCAGTGGCGGTGCCACATGTTGGCCTCTCACATGTGGCTCTGCCAAACTGACCAAACAGCAGCCTGCGGGCAGAGACGGGGATCATCGGGTTTACTGCTCTGCTTGCAGACACCGTCCCACAATGAAGGGGGTCACAGGTCACGACCTGCCAGTGTCTCCGGCTTCCAGCCATGTGTGTGTTTGTGTACACTAAGCGTCACGAACTACGTTAAGATGATACTTGACAAAATTGATGGAGGCGTACATTACTACAAATCATGGCAGTCAGCGGATATCATGATGGGTTACTTGGGAAGTGCTATGATCTTCTGGCCCAGAAACTCTCAGGTTCCAATATAAAAAGAGGGAGAAATATGTTGAAAATGAATAATATCTGTAGATCGAGTTGAATTCCAATAAAGCATTTTGCGTTTTAGTTCCAAATATGATGTGCTTACGTTCTAAGACCCTGAAAAAATGTGGAAAATAATCAAAATACCTTTGATACTCTAAACCAGGGGCGCTCACTACGTCCATCGCGAGCTATCGGTAGCTCGCAAAGATCATTTGTGTCGATCGCGTAAACGTCACTTTGCACATGTCATATGACATTAAGCTAGCACACCCTCCTGATTCACTCTTGCTTCCCCGCAGCGTTTCAAGCGACACACACAGATGCAACTTTCACCTTTGTTCTTCTGATTCGGGATAAAGTAACCGAGTGGTAAGGTGTCTATATCTATAACAAAAGTTAGCCGTTCACTTGTAGAGGCGAGTTATGTAGAAAAAAAAAACAAAAAAGTGAATTGTTTGATGGCTTCGCTTCGCGCCCTGAACTCCACTACAGAAATGAGTGTTTGTACACTTCCATTTCTTAAACTATTATTTCATGGTGAATTGGAAAATGTGCCCGTTGCTGAAACCTTGTTAATGTGTCGCCTTGACTTCGGCTGCATTGTTTATTGTATAAGCATTTCCATTTCTTGTGCATCTGTAATGTTTGATAGCGAATGCTAACTGGACGTAAACATGAACTGTGTGTCCCAGTGAACACTACGTACCTATTTTGACTGACATATTACCGGGCCAGTGTTCCCTCACTCTATCGCGGTTCACCTTTTGCGACATACCACATATAGTACCACGGAGTATTAGGGCCACATTGACAAAATCTGAGATTTTGAGAATAAATCGTAAATTTACAAGAAAAATTTGTAAATTTGCAAGAAAAAAATGTTTAATTTACAAGAATAAAGTTGGAAATTTGCAAGAAAAAGAGTCGTACATTTACGTGGAAAAGTCATAATATTACGAGAATAAAGTTGTCAATTTATGAGAATAAAGTTGTAAATTTATGAGAATAAAGTTGTGAATTTCCGAGAATAAAGTTGTACATTTGCAAGAAAAAGTCATAAATTTACAAGAATAAAGCTGGAAATTTATGAGAAAAAAATTGTAAAAAGAATTTGCGTGGAAAAAAAGTCATAATATTACAAGAATTAAGTCGTAATATTAGGTGTCATACGCGTCAGAGGGATGCAGCATACAGCATAGCTCTTCAGGAAGGAAGGAAACGTTCCTCTTGCTTCAGGCAAGCTTTTATTGATAACGTGGCAGCAAAACAGAGCAGTAGAGCACAAACACATTAGCATGGCTAGCTAGCCCTTCTCACGTCCGCCTTCCTGACCCCGCACCCTCCACATGCCCAAAGCCAAAGGTCACATAATTGCCACCTTTTCATAGCTGTCTCAGGCAATGCCTGCAACATAAAGCTACGAGTTTTTTTTCGCAAATTTACGACTTTATCCTCGTAACGTGATGACTTTTCACGTAAATTTACGACTTTTTTCTTTTAAATTTCCAACTTTATTCTTGTAAATTTACCCCTTTTTTTTCTTGCAAATTTACGACTTTATTGTCAAAATCTCAGATTATTTTAATACTCTGTCGTAACAGGCAATGCCTGAGACAGCTATGAAAAGGGGGGACTTATGTGACCTTGGGCAAAGGCAATATTACGACTTTTTTTTTCACAAAAAAAATCTGAGATTTCAAGGGAAAAAAGTCATAAATTTGAGAAAAAAGATGTAAATTTACAAGAATAAAGTCGTAAATTTCCGACTTTTTTCCCTCAAATTGATGATGTTTTTTCTCGAAATCTCAGATTTCTTTTCCCCAATGTACACGCTGTCGTACTATGGATATATGTCAATTTAATAATATTCCAAATATGTTAATTCATGTTATTTTCAAATTGAAATTGGAGACTGATGGATGCATGCGACACCACCTTTCATTCTCTTGCTGGAGCGTAATATATTTGATATATGTTTAACATATATTTTTGAACACTTGCACACATGGGCTTGTTGTTTCTTTGTAATCTTCGGCTTTACTCCTGGTGGGTCAGCCTCTCTTGACCTTTCTCAGCCACTTTTTTGTTTATATGTCGCCTGTCTCGCATCTGGACAGTAGCTCCTTTTTGACACGCGCACGCAAACACCAATTTTGTGACAGGCAGCCCAGACAGGTCAAAGGTGACTGCAATGTTTACATGGCCCATCATGAGCTTGGTGCCACTGTGTATACATTTTTATATGCCATTATAAAGCAATTAGAGGCTAATCTCATGTTATTTGCTTAAGGAAGGCATTTTGGAGAGCGCTTAGTCCAGTAAAAACAGGATAAGTATATTTCCCAAGCATAATATCCCAGCACATGCATAGCAAATGTCTTTTTATAACTTCCTCGTGTCATCGTGGAAGTGGGTCAATATTTATCTGCAGTCGGCCGGGATGGCAATGGCTTATCCAGACGCTGTCCCGGGCTTGGCTATTTTGTATTTAGATGACGTTATTCTCTGTTTACGATTAAAAGCAAAGCATCTTCTGCTTGTTGTTTTTGCTGTTCTGTTGAGGAAAGTCAAGACATCTGGAAGCAATGTTCAGCAAAAAAAAAAAAAAAAAAAAGATGTAATGAGATTGTCGAAAGAGGCCAGATTATTTCTTGCCACCTGGGGCGACAGAACCATTTGAGCCGGTACTTGACTGAACATAAAAAACTATTTCATCTGCCAAGATCCTCGGGCTAAAACCTTTTACAGATCTTAATTTAGACTCCAGGATCCAGGGCGGAAGTGTTAAGACGGGATATGAGTTATCATCAGTGCTTGCTTGTGATATTTTGGTATCAGCAGAGCTTCAAAAAGTGTAGAAATGAGTGATTTTGCGTGGCGGGTGATCTTCCAGACGGCTGCATGTTACAACCTACAACATCCATTCAGACCTTCCAGTAACAGGAATTAAAAATAGCCTTAAGGACTCATGCAAGGAGGGGGGATTTTTTTTTTTTAATCACTTCACGTTCTCATCAAAATTCCAGAAATTAGTCACACAGGAGATTGGTTGAGTGCGGCCTCCCAGGAGGGATCTCAGCAGGGGTGCATGCATCATTATAATTCATGGCTGCTCTTTAAATGTCTCATAAAGGTGAAAGATTTAAACGTGCACTCATTACCCTTTTAGTAGTGTGTTGTTTAGGCTGTTTGCACAGCTTAGCATCGTTTCGATGTAAACTGCTGAACACTGGGAATCATTATGGTTGAGGAACAGCTGGAGCATGTCGCCACCTCGTGGTAAATACGTAGTTGTGCAGCTAGGCAGTGTCAGCAGAGGGCGCTGTTGCTCAGGAAGTGACAGTAACTAGCAAAAAAAACACGCAAGTCCTTTTTCAAGTTTGGCATTTATGTCACAGAACAGACAAGCTTTGCACACAACTCGACAAAAATCCCCAAACACTGAATTACAAACACAATTACAATTACTGTTTTTGTCACCTGTGACTTCTAAGGATCACACTTCATGATCTCCCTGAGGCAGATGGTGGCATAGCAGGAGGAGTCCAGGTCAAAGTTTAAGGTGAGCACCTCGCCGCCTCCTGCTCCTTCTTCCTTGGTCTGGAGGCGGTAGCGGAGGTTGCACAGGTTGGCCAGCATAGGGCGGTAGCAGCCCGGCAGGTTCATCTTGAGGCTGCCCACTCGGAAGCGGCAGCTCTCCAGGCCGTCTCTGGCCAGTCTCTCCCGGTACCACGTGCCCATGCCGTTCTCGGGGTACTTCACCGTGTTCCCCGGCATCGGGAGCAACACCTGACGACACAAAAATACATTCAGTGGCGTTCTAGTTGCAGAAATGTGGAAATTGTGCGCCATACCTGAGCGAGGGAGTAGACTCCTTGTTGTTCTTCTTGCTCTGTCACGACATGGATCTGGAAAAGCAGCAGAAGCTCAGAGCTAATGCTCCTGGCACAGTTGCAATGCACAAACCACCTGTAACTGTGCCGATTCTTTTTGAAATTCGTCTTAACATGTAAAAGCAATTTAGTGGCAGTCAATGCTTAGCGCTAACTTCACCATCCTCGGGAGCCTCACTCCATACCCAAATTTACCTGAGCTGTGCTGTTTCTCTCATCATCAAAATGGCCAAATCAACTGTAACTGTGCTGATTCTTGTTGAAAAATATGTCAAAATGAATACTAAAAACCTAACTCCATACCCGGGCTCAGAGCTAATCCTTCTCGCATTTTAATGCTCAAACAAACATTCATTTAATTTTGATAATTTCCGTAAAAAATGTACTGCAATGTTGCAAAATATGAGCATAACAACATGTGAAAGCAGTTTGCAACAGTTAGGACTTAGCGCTAACCTTAACATCTTCAGGAACCTCACTCCGTACCCAATTTTACCTGAGCTGTGCTGTTTTGTTTATATAAGTTTATATGATACTAAGACCCTAACTCCATACCCAAGCTCAGAGCTAATGTTTCTAACATTTAAATATCTAACCTTTATGGGGGGGGGATTTTAATCAAATGTTTTATTTTGTTGCAAAATACAAGCACACTGCGTGTGGAAGCAGTTTGTGACGGGCACGCTAACTTTACCATCCTCGGGAACCTCACTGCATGAATCTATTGTTACCTTAGCAGTGCTGCTTTCCTGGTTGTCGTCCATGTAGTCTGCTCCCTGCATCCACACCA
The DNA here is from genome assembly GCF_027744805.1 of Dunckerocampus dactyliophorus. Lineage (NCBI taxonomy): Eukaryota > Metazoa > Chordata > Actinopteri > Syngnathiformes > Syngnathidae > Dunckerocampus > Dunckerocampus dactyliophorus. The sequence continues at coordinate 3,436,787 of NC_072833.1, read as the reverse complement.
GGTCCCCTTGTCGCACACCGTGCCCCAGTGTGGCTAACCTGTGTGCCACAGCCTCATTCCAAACTCTGCATGATTTAAAAAAATAAAAAAAAAAAAAAGCTGATGGATTAGCAGAAACAGGCTGGGATCATGTAATGATGTTCCCTGCGGCTAACCTGCTACAGTAGGCGTGTGGATAGAAGACTCTCATGCCGTGCGGAAGGCTGAGCCAGGCTTTGGCACAACCTTCTGGACCGGTACCGTAGCGGTTCAGCGCACGGAGCATGAGGCGCTCCCTGGCTTTGGACACGGGCATTAGCGCCAAGGACTCCTTAGCATTATCTGTAAGGTGGAGATTGGTGGATTGCATCCAAAAACGTCTCAGGAAGCAACTTTCAGATCACCTTTGAGTGTTTTCTATCCTGACAGGAGTAAGTGAGAGGTTAGTGTTGCGTCAGCTCTCACCAGTCTGGAGGAAGTGTCTCTTTGCTTGGCTCTGAGGATCATCGCCATCGTCGGGACTGAAGAACAAACGGACGGCAGTCACCTGAAATCAAAACAAAGCCAATTGGGTCGACAGGTCGCTCATGAATGTGGAGTCACTTCCGGTTGGCGAAGTGTGTGTGTGGGCTTCCCAGCATGCCTTGTGGGTTAAAAACTGGTATTGTTCTGCATGTATACAAATATGTGAGCGTCGAGCGCCGAACTAACCCCATTGGTTGTTTGTTTTAAAAACAAAATGCCACTGCTGTAAAAAGTCACATTTGGAGTCCGAAGACCAGAAGCGAGGCGGATAACTCTAGCTAGCGAGCTAGCTGGCTGCTGTCAGTGACAGCTGGGCGGAGCGTGTAAACAAAGATGCAAGAAAAGTCGAACGGCAAGAGGTTTGATAAGGGAGTAATCAAACACGCTGGCATGGATTGGCGTAGCCTGTGGCAAGCTGAAGCCATTGAGGTTTTATAGACTTGTTTTGATTCTCGCGGCAATACGGGACAAAGTGTGTCCCGTGTCAGCCCAAAACGGGTGTTGGTGACGCAGCACACAATGTACAGTTTGCCGCCGCATGCCCACCATTTTTTTTGTGATCGGACGATATTGATCGGTGGCAGGGTGCCTAGTACAGTTCAGTCGTGTGTTCCGCTTGTGTTGCTAATGCTGTTGTGTTGTTTTTGGTTGCACCGTGAGTCAGGGGTCGGTAAGCTCCTGTTGGTTTGTGATGTGCGATTAAGGGTGCAAATATTGAGCTGATTCATGCATGTAAAGAACGCCTCCTCAAGCGAAGTTGAAGTTTGTCTCACACTATTTTCTGTGCAACTCAAGCTTTGACAATGCAGGGCAAATGTGATGTTTTCTCTACCAATAAATGACCAAATTATGGACATTATAAGCAGAAAATGGCGGATTTTCCTCCAAATAAAAATCTGTTTTGATCACAAATCTGCAAAGTAGTGGGATGGTGAATGTATGGGGATCCAGTTCATTTCAAACATAAGACTCACCATGTCTTCTTGGAGTAGAGCCAGGCCGACGTGATCCGACTGAACACCTTGCCCGGTTCCGAACCTCTGCGGCCCGTAATAGTTGACGAAACCTCTGGCCTACACACAAAAAACCCAACCAAGATGTGAACAAGGTGACAAGCAGTGCTGCACGGTTCCAGCCGACATCTTCATACCTTCACATTCTCCAATGCTTCTTCCACCAACGTTGCAAGATGACGCTGTTTTTCAGCACCGGTGTGAGCGTCATCGGCGCCGTGTGGTCTTACATTCCGGACCACCAGGTCAAAGTGGTTACCTTGGAGGCGCCCCAGCTTCAGGGGCTCGGCCACAGAGCGTATTTGAGAAAGACGCATCCCTCTTTTCTCAAACTCCGCCCTCTTCTCCATCAACCTAGTGAGAAAGCACGTGTTTTGTCTTCACTTGTGGACCCCAGTGGGCAGTATTCACCTCACAGGCTTGCTGTTACCGTTGAGGCGAGACCTTCTTGACCACCATGGACTGGTAGGTGACCGCTCGCTTATCTTTGATGCCAGCGTAGGTGAAGTCTGACGGGAGGACGCCCAGTGTTGCCGCCATGTAGCTGATAGCCTCCAGAGTCTCCAGGTTTTCCTTACACAAAGTGAACGCTGAAAAAATAGCAAAGTGAGGCACCATGCAAGAGAGAGTGCGCTGTTTTGGAATCTTTTTCTAACCTGTGTAAACGTCCTCCTCTTTCCGCTCATCTGCGGTCCGTTTCTTGGGTCTGCCTCGCTCCCTCAGCCGCACCGAGATGGCCGTCCTCTCCTGTTCGCCAAAGCTCTTCGTCTCCACCAGTTTCCCAAAGCGGCGGTTCAGGAAATGGTGCACGGCCGTGCGGTGCTCCTTGTTGTCGTCCGGATGAAACGTGTAGGACGAGTCCTGCACTTTGGCGTCGATGAACCTGAAGAAGTCCTCCGCCTCTTCTTCGGTGACCAGCTGGGACAGCTCCCTGTAGTCCGGGTCCTCCCTCACCCTGATCTCCGGCTGAATGGTGACAGTCATGAGAAAAGGGAAGCGGTGTCGGACGGCTCGGTGGACATTGGCGCGCTGGTATTTGTCAGTAAAGGAGCCCAGGGAGAGCTCCTTGTTGCCTGGAGTTTCACCTTCCTCCTCCATCACATCATCTCGGAGACTCACCACAAACTGCTCCAGCTGCTCACTCACTGCCGGACCCAAAATCATGCTCAAGTCCAAGCTGTCTGGGCTGGATATGGTCAAATCGAACCTACAATCTGCTGAGAAGGCATGATGATCCTCTGCTCCCTGAAAGTCCTGTTTACATCTACTACTGACCTTTTCTGAGCAGTGAGGAGCCGGAGTGGGTGCTGCTGTATTGACTTGCTGTCCATGGATGTCTATTTCGGTCACCACGAAGTCTTTGATCAACTTTTTAATGCTTCCAAGAAAACCCTCGTGGCTTGATACAAAGCACACGGGAAGACTGGCAGCATCACCGTCCTGCTTCATTGTCACTTAACGAATAAACCCCGGAGCAAAACGCAGCCAATATGCAGTAACTTGCTGATGGAAACAACGGTCTTTACTACTGCAGACACGCTAGGAAGCTAATAGCGACAGACGCTTCATATCTGACAAAAAAGCCGTAACGACACAACTGTCAACACCACATAAATGCTCAGGAGTACCAAAGCTAGCGATTAGTGCCTACCGAAATAATAGACGTTGTCAAATAATAACGAAAAGGCGCAGGTGTCAATGAAGTGAGGAGCGCGTATTTTCGAGTAGCCCGCTTGTGGCACGTAAACAAAACAACACAGCACGCTGGAGCAGCTACTTCCTGGTCATGTGACATGTCACGTGAGTTCATGTTCTTAAAGTGACACCATCGCTTCTCGCACGATTCACTTATACAACATGATGATTGTAACTGTTTTAAATTTTATGAATTATTGTGGTCTCAACATTGGATGTTGAGTGATTTTACGCAAGAAAGAGTCATTTAAATGCCTAAATTGTTAACACTGCAAGGCTTGTGCCAGGGGTGTCCCAAGTGCAGCATGCTAAACATTTGTGGCCCGGGGAACATTGTAGAAATAAAATGTTTTTAAAAAGTATTCTAAAAAACGCACAATGTAAAAAGAAAAACAAAAATGTTGATACTCATAACCTATAATAACACAAAGTTTTGTCTTTAAATATACGGTATGTATTTTTTAGCCTTTTTCTAGAACTATGAACACCAATGTTTTAAACAATTCCAAGAAGTATCCTAATTGGAACAGCATGTCGTCGAGTATTGATCCAACCTTGAATGAACTAAAAGAAGTCAAAACAACGGATTGGCTCGTCACTGTTGAGCTGGAAGAGGTTAAAGGTCGCCTGCAGTGAGTCCAAAAACAACCCAGCAGGCAGGAATGCTCGAGATACAGACATTTCTCCAAGGTGAAGGTCCGTTTCCTGACCCAAAACACTTGCATAACGTCCCCTAAAACTTCCTCCTCCTCCACACTGCATGTTGATCACATTAATGCTGCGTTGCTTCCAACCAACTGACTTGGACCTTTTCCCAGAGGGAGATGGTGGGGGTAAAACGAGAATAATATCTGCAAAGTACATTTAAGGACGGCGTGTTATCTTGCTCATTTCACAATGGGTGGGATTCTCAAATAAAAAGAAGCCTCTGTAAGAAGGGGGCGTGCATGTGTGTACAGTGCAAATATTTCCCTTGTGCAGTCAAAAATAATGAAAGCAAATGCTCTCAAATTCTTACTGTGTAAGCAAGACGGTGAGGAAACGGGATACGAGCCTGGAAGCATGTGGAAATCTGGCCTCCATTGTTTATGTGAGCGTGACACGTACAGGAGTCGACGGAATGTTGCACAGATGGAGCAGCAGGGACTCTGCGCAACCTTTCTGGGTTAGTTTGGATTTGAAAGGCTTTTAGATGTGTGACACTCTTAAAGCTAGAGAAGAAACTTCATTCTACCTTGCAAGTAACAATGGGGTCCAATAATTCCCAAATGGGCCACTGTAGCATCCATATTTTTCACTGTTTTATGTCTGGAAACTGTGTTTTTCCCTACATTGATGTCATACGTCAGCCAATGCAAACATAAAATGGACTAAAATATGCACCCTTCTTTGGTATGTAGCAGCTACAAACTCAAGAGCAGCCTGATACCAAGTAAAAATACTAAGAATAATTAGTAATAGTAGCAAAATCTATTTAATATTAATAACAATAATAAATTACACAAAAGGTCAGTAATATTAATAACAGAAATATCAAGTCGCTAAATGAAAAATGAACAAAAAACTTTTATCTCAAGTAGAAAAAATAAAAATATCAAGTAGCAAAATGAAAATTAGTAATACTAATAATAACAATATATTAATAAATAATACAATAGTCGTTCAAAATGCAATCAAAAATAAAACATAGTAATAACAATATATGTAGTTAAAAAAATAAAAACAAAACATAATAAAAAATCTCTAGGCAGACAAAATGGTAGAAAGTAGTAAAATTAAAAATAATATTTAGAATAATATAACAAAATGTAAAGTAAAAAATACAGTTAAAAATAAAACATATAGTTATAATAATGTTAAAAAAAAGCACAATTAAAAACAAAACTAGTAGAAAAGTAATACTAAATCTCAAGTTAGGAAAAAAATTAAGGTAGGAAATAGCAAAATGAAAAATAACAATAATATTAATAAAAGTAATAGTGCAAGTAACAGTAACACAAGTAACAGTAATACCCACTCTATTAATGTTGTTAATAATAATGTAAAAAATGCCAAGTAGCAAAAAAAAAAAAAAAAAAACAGAAAAATGTTTCGAGCCAGAGTTGTGTGTTTTGCAGAAATGAATCCGAGTTCGTGTCCTTTCATGTTTGCTGCGAACAGGAAGCTCTCACGGCTCGATGTGTGTTAGCAATCAAATGCTTTTTTGTTCTTCCACAAATGACTTGTGTGTGTGTTGTGGGGGGTTGGGGGGTCAACACCAGACAATCAGTGCTTTATTGTGTCTTGAGCGGCAATGCACACGCATGCTATGTCAGGCCCCCCCCTTCCAGACACAGTTCAGCCATTCTCACCTCCACACATCTGGATGTAGGAGGAATTCCCCTCCTGTCTTTACATCAACCACTAATCCCCCCGCCCCTCCACAAAAAAAGAAAAAAAGCCTCAGTGGAGTTTGAAAAGAGAAAACGAATGGATGACTTTCTCCATCTTGGAACAATGTGTGCATGTGTTTAACGTTCCTCCCAAATATCCTTCACTTGAATCACTACCCCGCCCCACTCGTCCTCTGTCCCCTGTTGCTGTCTTAATCCCGCCCACCCGTTTTCCAGCGCACAAGTTTTGGGGGGGAGTGTGGGGGGTGGGGGGTGCGGCTTGTTGCTTTTTTGAGTGCGTCTTGCACATTTCTAATCATCAAAAGTGTTGCGAAAGGACGTCATTTCTGAGTTTTATGCTTTTTTTAGGAGGACGCCAGGGGACAAAATGGGGAAAGTGAACATTTGGGTGAAAAGGAGTTTCATAGTTGTGGCAAGTCTGATGGCGGTGAGTGTTGTTTCCACGCTTCTTCTTTTTTTTTTTGACATTTCCTGCACATGACACCGTACGCTTATAATTTCTGGATGTCTACTTTTGCAGTAGTCACTGTTCCTGCTGGGCTCACGTCTTGTTTTCTTCTAAACACACATGTGCTTCAATGCTATGTTGGTGCCATTGTTACCTGAATAAAGTGTGTTGTTGTTGCAGGTCATTGGTGCGGTGATGTTGGCAGGCATTCTCTTCATACATGGTCACTACCACCGTGATGAGGAGGTAACGCCCCCTATCTTTCCAACTGTGACTGGATCCTATGAAACACTATCAAAGAACTACACTCTAGGTTCCCAAAGTGGGGTATGCCAATTGTAATAGGGGGTACGTGAATAAAAATTTAAAAAAACAATTAGCGTCTAACACTGTCAATTACGAGTGCGCCTGAACGCCTCAGGGCGCAGTGAGTGGAGAACGACGCAGAAAGCAGGAAGGAGACATCACACGATGTTGCTCATTGCTATGTGTGCGTCATGTGAACAATTAGTACGTTTGGTGATTATTTTGTGCATTAATAGTGCTGAATCTAAAGATTTTACTTCGGATAGTGCTTTATCGTGATTGTTAAACTTTCCCCATCAATTGGGTAATAAATTGTTATGCAGATTTAAAACAAAGCCATCGTCAGTGGACAAAAAAAGTGATGCTCAAATTCCATCCATCCATACATCTCCTATGCCGCTTATCCTCACTAGGGTCGCGGGTATGCTGGAGCCTATCCCAGCTGACTTCGGGCGAGAGGCGGGGTACAGCCTGGACTGGTCGGCAGCCAATCACAGGATGCTCAAATTCAAGCCATTCAAACGGAAGGATGCCAACATCAGACTGGAATAAAAGATATGTAGGATGATTACTTATCTGTTTATCGTTGCTCATGTGAAACTTTATCAAAATGCAACCATGCAAAATACACATTTTGACCCAGAATTACTTTCAAATGAGTTAACCAAATAGCTATTTTCAATATTTGCAAAAGATATGTTGGATGATGACTTATCTATTTATTAGTGCTCATGTGAAACGCTATCCAAAATGTGACACAAATACACAATTTGACCTGAAATTACTACAAAATTGATACCAATTAATGATGTTCAATATTTCAAGTGAATTAATATCCAAGGCTGTGTGCTTTTTAAGTGTGCAGCAGTAGGGGGTACATGGCTTCAGGTCAAATGTCTGAAGGGGTACGCCGCTAAACACTTTTTCAATTCTATTCTAGTCTTTTATAGTCGCCGAGTGCGGGGTTTACAAAAGCAAATAACCACAGGGGTCCCTGATTAGCACCTGAGTACACCTGATCTAGTTTTTTCTTAATAACGCCACAAGATGGCAGTAGCTACATGTGAAGTATCAAATGACATATGTACCTCTGCATGCGCTTTAAAACATTGCTCCTTCCTGTCTGTGTGAAAGTCACACATGCTCTTTAGAAGGAATATTCCCAAGCTGCTTGGAAATGAAGGGAAAAATACAAGGTCTGTGCAAAGTGAAATAAAGCGCTAAAGAAGTTTTAGGACCAAAAAAAAAGATGCAAAAAATATTAGAATATGTTTATATGTTGTGATTGACTGGCTGGGATAGGCTCCAGCATACCCGCCACCCAAGTGAGGATAAGCGGCATAGAAGATGGATGGATGGATGTGTATAGGTCTATATAAATATGTGAACAATAAAATATGTTCTGATCAAATATATAGAAAATTCTAAAATATGATTAAAATATCGTACATACTGTAGACCACCAATGTTTTTCCTTGTGAGAGCTACTTTTACAAAATGAAAATGGCCAAGAGCTACTCATTTTTGTAACAATTATTTTTATAGCTTATTTCAACCCAAACAATCCGAATATGCTTGTTTTACCAGAACATCCACAACATGCTGGTGTCCACAACTCACATTTTGCATTTCAGAATGCATTTCTTTTTAGTGTTCTCACATTATTAACTAAAAGGTGATTGAAAAGCAGGCTTGAGGGCGCCTCATATGGTCCTGGGGGGCTACCTGGTGCCCGCGGGCACCATGTTGGTGACCCCTGCTGTAGACGTTACGTTAACGTCTGCTAACGTAATGTGAATAGGTGGTATGTAACCTAACATGTTAACAGATAACAGTTATTCAAATAACTATAGCCTAAACGACATAACATAACTGGTTTTCTTGCATCTTGTAATCTGCAGAATTTGGGTTTTTTTTTGGGGGGGGGGGGGGGGGGGCATTTGTGTTCCGTCTTTCTCAGTTGACGTTTACAATGTAAATGTTCAGTGGTACAGGAGTGATAGGAGTAGCAGACACTGGCACACAAGCCTACAGCATATATACAGTATATAACATAGATAAGTCGCTTCGGAGTATAAGTCGCAGGACCGGCCGAACCATGAAAAAAATGTACGACTTATAGTCCGGAAAATACGGTGCAGGTTAAAGTATTTTTTTGTTGACAAAGTCCACAAAATGTAACATAACATAGCGCTGAAATGTGATTTCCTGCTAAACACGTTCATTCAATCACTGTCCACAGATCGAGGACATGATCGTGGGCATACGTGCCGTGTACACGCTTGCCGTCATCATGCTGTTATTGCCCGTTGTTGGCTTGTATGGCGTCTGCAAGGAGAAGAAATGGATGATCATTGTGGTGGGTATACAAACAACCACGCGCACACACACTTGATCACCAGACCCTGAAGGTTTATTTGTGTGTCAGTTCACAGTTGGAGTCATCCTATGCAGCCTTTTTGTGTTTTACATTGGCATGGGCCTGCTGTTTGTGCGCCCGACGGTATTTACACTGCTCTCCACTCCATTTCTACTACATAGCTCATCAGCTTTCGTGCCTGTTTACTCCTGGTGTGTGCTAAGAGTGTGCTCTTGTCGTGCAGATGAGGAAAGCCATCAACATGTATTACATGGGCATACAGCCATTGAGCAACGCCACTGACGCAGATCTCAAGATTATGCACGAAACGCAAAAAGAAGTCAGTAAAAGACGTCCAAGTACAACGTGGGGGTGGGATTTATTCGTGTTGTTTTTTCCAGTTGGAATGTTGTGGGGTGCAGCAGGGCTACCAAGAGTGGGGTTATGACGTCCCAGAGTCATGCTTGTGCGCTGACAACTCCACCAGCGCATGTGTGAGCGTGATCACAACAACAAGCTGCTTTACATTTTTGCTGCGCTTTCCATGCACTCTTTTCACTCTTCTGTTTTGTTTCTAGGTGGCCGCTCCAAAGAACAGCAGCCTGTCCGAGGGCACGGACGACCCTGTCATGATTTATGAAGAGGCTCGTACATCGTTACACAGCACTATCACAGTGGATCCCTTTTAAATGTCCTTTTTTCCTTTAAATCGAACAAGCAAGGAGGAAGGCTGCTCTTTGAATGGAATGTTTTGCTTTATTAAATGCCAGAGAGCAGCCTTTTATTTGGCATGGAACATTTGTAGGGCACTGAAGTGGATGTATGAAATCACCTAGAGAAGTTGAATATAACGATATTATAACCGAATGTAACTGTAACAAATGTAATAATATACTGTATACGGTGCATTTGTATAAAAAAAAATCACTTATCATTATTATTAGTATGTTGAATTTACAATTATATTCATTTTTTTCCGTTACTATATATATATATATATATATATATATATATATATAATTCATACTAACTTAAATAACAAACAGTATACAATACAGTAGAAGAGATATTTTAGAAGTATAAAAAATACAAAACGTAAAATTAAAACAAATAAGTACTTAATACGTACAATACATACTTAAAACTTAATATTTCACAGTTGCATTACTATTTTACTCCTGTTTTTGTAGTTTTAGTTAAACGGACTGCAAGAAATTATTATGAATATTAGTCAATTCCACAATATTAATTTACTAAAATTGTAATGATCATTTTTCAAAATTATTTAAAAACTTTAACAACGAAAATAATACAAAATTAAAAATGCTCAAGTCTTATTTATTATATTTAGTTTTATGTATTAGATATAGTAGTGCACCACCTTTTCATCTTACTACTTACAAATGCAACATTTTTAAAAAAAAGGCAATTAGATGAAAAATTATGAGAAATATTCTAACATTTAAAAAAACAGAAAAATGTAATATTGCAGTCATCCCTGGCGATGTCGCGGTTTGGTTGTCACTCCCTTGCAATATCTTGAAAATGAATTAATTCATAATTGATCACCGTTTTATGGTGGAATACGGCCTATTATTAGTTTTTAAAAAAGCATATTTAAGCAGATTGTACTTCTTCTTGGCCTAAATGAAGCATTGTCAAGCGTAAAAACGGCAAAATGATGTAACTAAATGAATAAAAGTACACATGCTGTATCAGGCAGAAAAAGCGTTGTAAATGTGATTGTGGTGCCGTATTCCACATTGGCCACCAGGTGTCGGTGTTTGGTGAGAGGGCACTCGACTCCTCACCAAGGTTCCCTGAGGAACACATTTACTGTGACGCTGCTCGAGCAGAAGTTTTATTTACGTCTTACATGGCTTATTTACTCTTTTTCTGTCTACTATATTGGCTAATAACCAGTGCAAAGACATTTAAAGCCGCAATGAAGTGCGCTGTCCAGAAAATAACAAGGAACCGCTAGCGTGTGAGTCTGTGTTATCTTATTTATGTCTGATAAGTGGTATTTTCTCTGATTATATCTACTGTATTGGGTAATACAAATGCAAAGGTGACTATAGGAGTGTCTGTGATTTATGATCATTATTAGTGTGTGTGTGTGTGTTCTATTTCTATGCCGATATATTGTCATGTGTTGATGTGTGTGACGCTTGTGTGTTGCAGCCGTGTCTTCCAGTCGTCATCCAAAATTTAGACCTGGCCATGGACGTTGCGGCGGGTATCTCGGTGGCGTTGACTTTACTTTGGGTACGTGCCAGTTCCTTTGGACAGGTTCAGAATAACTTCCACACCATTTTTGTCTCCATACATGTCGATGTGTCTTATTGCTGTATTTTTATTACACTACAGTCATGTTGTGTGTGTGTGTGTGTGTGTGTGTGTGTGTGTGTGTGTGTGTGCAGACACTGGCCTGTGTGCTGAGTATTGTCATCTTGTGTCAGCTCAAACCCAAGAAGGACACACACGCCGTGGCTTACAGTCGAGAGGCCAAAACCGGCAACTACGCCGTCCTCACTGAGCCTGCGGAGCTCAGCTGAGCGGAGCACTGCGAAGCCAGTTTAGTGGGTTCGCGAGGTCTGTTGAGTCGAAAGCCGGGCTTGCCTGTACTACAAAGGTGGCTCCCTTTTAACGCGGCTATATCACCGTGGTAATTCAGGCTCAGCTCGTAAACTGGTCCCAACTTTAACCAGCTTAAAATCGGCAACGAAAGTGCCGCTGTTGCACTGTCGAACTCATGCGGAGATGGCGTCACCGTTTTTTGAGAACCCGGCGAACATGGGAGCAAGAATAATTCAGGCAGCGCTCCGAGGTCACACTGACCCGCTGGCATTCCCTGATGAAATTCTCGATAAGAGATGTAGATCTTCAGCCGAGGGAATTCGCCGCATTTGCCCACTTTTTGAGCCGAGTGTCGGGAATAAACACCAATATGAAATATGAATTTGGCCGGTGTTAGCAGACGTATGTGTTGCAGCAGTGGCTGCTCCTGGTAAGTTAACTTGTGCAGTTACACGCTCGGCAATCTTCTGCCAGTGTTGCTTTTGGAAATGGTGATCTTGTTCAGCTCCTCATCACACGCCATAATCATTACTTGCTCCTCATGTGCAAAATACAGCCCCCGGGATTGCTCCATTTTTCTTTGGAAGTACAACGATATGATTTCAAACGCACATTGAGCACAAAGCCGAGAAGCAGACGTTGACAAAGTGAGTCGATGACCACCGTCGCGGGACCGTTGAACTCTGTTTGTGGGGAGTTGAGGTTTTGTTGAGCTGCGTCGTGAGCACAAAGCTCAAAGTTTATTGAGCCACTTTGGCAGTACAGGCCTCTGATCATCGATTGACTGTTGATCAATATCCCATGTGAGACACCAAAGCTGACTTGGAACTTCCATCCATCCATTTTCTATGCCGCTTGTCCTCTCCAGGGTATCCTGGAGCCTATCCAGAGCTGACTCCGGGGCGAAAGGCGGGGTACAGCCAGGACCGGTCGCCAGCCAATCACAGGGCACATGTAGACAAACAACCATTCACACTTGCTTTTAACTTAACAAAATATACAATAGAAAATATATACAACAATACCATGCTTTGCTTTTTTTTGTAAATGCATTTGCATTGTGTGTGAGTTTTGCATGTCATGAAATCACATGACGAGGTTCAGCTTTGTTGTTTGTATAATTCTGTTCTTATTATTTTGTGTGAATAAAATTGTTGCCTTTTTGCTTCTTTTTAAACAGTTTCTTGAAAGACTTATGGAGGATTTGAAGCTACAGTAAGATGACCGCATCATTTTCATTTAAACAGTATCGATATTTGTAAGCATGTAATTGTTTGTTTCTACAGCGTAGCATTTTATCAATGTGGTTTTGGGTTTTTTAATGTGTAATAACATTGTAATTTGAATACACTCCTGATCAAAATTTTAAGACTAGTTGGAAAAACAGCAAGAATTTACATTTTGGACTGTTTGCTCTTGAGGAGGTTCCAAGAAGAGCTTCAAAATGAAATGCAAAAAGAGGAAATGGAAGTGAAAAAGTGTTTTGAAGAAGCAATTTATTGCAATAAAGACAAATAGGCTGTCCTTAAAAGCCACCATCCTCGGCCCAAATGAAGGTTGTTGCTGGTGCCCAGTGCAGTCCGATAACCATCACGCGGCACCTGCCAGAGAAGGGTTTTAAGAAGAAAAGGTCTTCAAAGGTATCGTCTCCTTCAACGCCACAAAACTGACCAATTGGAATTTGCAGAAGCGCACCAAACATGGGACATTGAAAGGTGGGATGTTTTATTCCCCCCAGGCGGTCCTGATGGCTTCCAGCATTACTGGCATGACAAGGAGATCCCACCTGAGATGTTTTTCACACGACACAGTGGACGGGGCACCATCATCATACTTCAATGGAACAGTGGAGCTTCGGGTTGTGCAGGGTCGTCAAACGGCAGCTGGCCATGTGGAGATGTTGCGGGGGGCGTCCCTCATGACTGAAGGCCCTCGTCTGTGTGGTAATGACTGGCTTTTTCAACAGGACAACCCTGCGGTTCACTGGGGGAACACTAAAATAACACATCCTAGATCTCAATGAATGAAATATTCTTATTAAACACTTCATTCTTGGTCACACTTTACAATAAGGTACACAAAAATACAGTAGTTCCTGAGGAACTAATGACTAAGGCACATCAATTTAGACTAGTTACTGAGGAACTAATGAAGAACAAAGAGGAACTAATGAGTAGAGTTGTTACTGAGGAACTAATGAAGAACTAATGAGGAACTAATGAGTAGCGTAGTTACTGAGGAACTAACGAAGAACTAATGAGTAGAGTAGTTACTGAGGAACTAATGAACTAATGAGTAGAGTAGTTACTGAGGAACTAATGAAGAACTAATGAGTAGAGTAGTTACTGAGGAACTAATGAAGAACTAATGAGTAGAGTAGTTACTGAGGAACTAATGAACTAATGAGTAGAGTAGTTACTGAGGAACTAATGAAGAACTAATGAGTGGAGTAGTTACTGAGGAGCTAAGGCACATTTCCAGTTGTTACTGGGGAACTAATGAAGCTCTAATGAGTAGTGGTTAGGGTTAGGTAGGTTCGTTCCTCATTAATTACCGTAATTGTGTGTACCGGTAACATTTTACAACAAGGTGCACAAAATTAAAGCAAATTAATGAGGAACGAACCTACCTGAACCTAATCACTGTAAATGTATGTGCCTTAGTTCCTCGGCAACTACTGTACTCATTAGATCCTTATTAGTTCCTCAGTAACTAGTCTAAATTAATGTGCCTTAGTCATTAATTAGTTCTTCATGAGTTCCTCAGTCATCACTGTAAATTGTATTTAGATCAGGGGAACACTCACCAAAAGAGTGAACCTAGTCCTCTGGAAGAAGCCTTTTGTGTATATTGAATATATTTTATGCGTATTTTTTCATATTTTGTAATAATTGTGTTGGTTATAACCAAAAATATAGTCGAAACATCCCTCATAATAAAAAAAAAAGCAACAAAAGGAACAATTATGACATGATTTATTTTTGCTATTTACAATCATTTTTACATTACGTGACATAGTACATTACATGTTGATTTGACATACTTTAAAAAAAACAGTGTATGACAAAAACAAATTGCATGAACAATATACAATACTGGCTTAAGTGCAGACATGATTTCAGGTGATAAGTATAGAAAGCGAGTACATGTGCTTTTACGGGAACATTCGCAGTCATTAGCCTTTAAAACCCGTGTTGTTGTAGTTCTAAGTAAGCATTACATCCATACATACTGTAAGTAGTCGGTTACATTGCAGAAGTTCACTCTAATGCTGCAATCCACTTCGAGACAGATGACAGTGGCAGCAAAATAAATGGACTGCACACGACAGACTTTGTAGGCGTGTGCCTGAATGCGCATGAACCTCTCCTGTCCTGCTCAGATACATCGGCCATTCGGGTTACATGCATGTCTATATTCAAAGAGCATGACGCTTGCTAGCAGCTAGTCAGGTTATTATGGTTATTCTTACAGCATATTGTGTTTGTTTATGTGCAAATTCAAAGAAGCGATGCTGAGGTGACCACTAGAAGGCACCGGGGACGTATCTGTTGGACTGGAGCAGAGCCATGAACTCCTGCTTGCGCTTCATCTGCACCATCAGCTTCAGGCTCATCACCAGTAAAACAGCCTTGGAGGAGATGGGACAGTTCTTTTATATTAACGTGCTATCTTAGCGGCATTTTTAAAATATTTTTTTTAAAAAAGCACATACCCAAAATATGCCGCTTCCGAATTTGATACCCATCGCCAAGGAGAATCCTCGCTTGAGAGCGGATACATATATATGTAGGCATGCCTGTGGAGTCGCAAGCTTTCATTCAATAAATAACTCTGTCTTCATCTTTATTTCATTATTTATTTTAACGTATTCATTTATTTTCATCTTGAAAAGTGTGCTTTTACCTCCTGATAAACATACTGGTTCTTTGGAGCCCCCAGGGTGGCACTGCCTCGCAGTCGTATCTGACGAAGAGAACACGAGCATTTGCTGTCACACCACCAGAGGGCGCAGGTTGTATAAAATCAACATGGTAACCGGCGAAGAAGAAGGTAAACAGGAACTATCTCCAAGTGTGGCGTTTGACTTTTTTCCCACTTCCAATGTTAGTTTGAATTATTGCAATATATGAATACAACGTCAATACACACTGATGGTAAGGGAATGCAGTATTGTGGGTAACTTTAGTACCTTTGGGGCAGGTTTTTAGAACAATTACTTGAAAGCGAAATAGTTTAGCTCTATGCCACAGACTCTTTAAAAACAAGGCAGCTCCTTTTTTGTTATTTAATCATGTAAACACTTTTAAAATACAGGCAAAAAGAATGTCATCTAATAGAGTTCCTTTTTTTAAACAAGGCAGTTAATGCTTTTACTTAATTTTTAATGGTGTTTTGCTTTTAATTGATGTAACATGGCAATGCTTAAAAAAAGCAAAATTATCTGATATTTTTTCTACGTTTTTTGAGTTCTTTAAACAAAGGAGCTAATATTTTTACCAACGGTTTTAATGTTTTTTTTAAATTCAAATTCATTTACCTAATAATAGTAATGCTTTAAGAAATGTAAAATAATAATAAAAAAAAACAATACGGCAGCTAATGTTTTTATTCAGTGTTTAATGGTTTTTGTTTTGAATTAATTTATCAGAAAGTAGCAACGTTTTTTTTATCACAAAAATGATAAATGCATTTATAAATGTATATAATAAATACATTTATAATAAATAAATGTATAAATATATATTATAAAATAAATATAATATATATTCCCTGCTTTTTAAAAGAAAACATATTTAATTGTGGCAAGGCTTTAAAATAACAAATCTTATCTGACATTTAATATAATATTTTCACGTGTTTATTTTTTATGGGAACTATATTTAATTAAAAAAATATATAAGATATAAGACAATAATATACAATAATGGTGAAAAAAACAGATAATATTTGGGAATTTTGGAAATGCTTTTTAAAAAATAGATAAAATTATCTTTAAAAAAAACCAAACAAGTAATATAATACTGCATAATATAAAAATAACACTTGGTCATTCATTTTCTGTTTTTTTGTATATACAATGTTTTTGAACAAAATAAGTTTTAAATAAACATATTTAATTAGGGAAATACTTCAAAAATTATACTTGGCTTTTGTTACTGTATTTTTTAATTAAAGAAGACAGTAAATATTTTTATTTCATTTTTGAAATGCTTTTAAAAAAAAGATAAAATGATCTAAAAAAAAAACAAACAAGTAACATAACATTTTTTTTTAACCAAAAGACTTTTTAAATAAACATATTTAATTCTGGAAATAGTTATACAAATAAAACAAAATAATCCATATGTCATTGCTTATAAAAAAAATAAATAATGTAATGTGAAAATAATATACTTCATTGTTATGAATGGATTTTTTTGCAAGCTTGCACATCTTCCAAAGGGATACTCACGCATTTACCCGGTGATTGACAATGACAGGAAGCAGGAATGGAGGTGCCCCAGTCCTTGTAGCCTTCTATGAGTCCACAGCACTTAAACTGGAGATCACACACACACATTCAGAGGATACGCCGTGTATTTGTATGATGTGTTAAAGGTGCATAAATGTGCTCACATGTGCTTGAATACTGTGAAGTAAGGTCCTGTTAGTTTTGCTGGCAGCGCTCAGAGGCATCATGGACAGCAACTTTGCCTCCTCTCGCGCCACACCTGTCTAAAAAGCAGGTTTAAGTTAAATTGTCTACGCCCGTTGTATGATTAAACATCATACTGAGCGGCATACCTCATAAATGTCCTGGTAACTTAGTGCCGTTTTCACTATGATGGTTTGACTGGCTGCCGCCATCCCAGCTGCAAACTGCATGCACAAAAAACACATTCATTCTGGCACGGCGTTTGACGCCAGTTATGCACGACGCTAACGACGCACGCAGTGAAGCGAATTACCAGAATCAAACACCACCTCTTCCCCCTGCAGGCTCCGAACACGCCGAGCAGCGACAGCAGCAGACAGGCGATCTCCAGGATGTACAAAATCACCACGGACACGTTGGACACCAGCTGAAGACACAGATCGCACGTGAGGAGCATCTTGTTGTATTTCATCCACTTACAGGACTATAACTAACAAATACCAATAACACAAACATGTGCATGAGTATTACTAATACTTAAAATAAAAAAAATGAAATGACTGCATAAAAATAAGACATAAAATTAACATGTTAAAATTATTTGTTAAAAATAAATTTAAAATCAAAATAATTACTTAATTTGAAAAGCTTAAAATGAGAAAACAATTGATTAAAATTAAACAATATTAAATAAATATACTTTGTCTACTTCATTAATATTTACTAAAACTTAAAAACAATGAGAAAATATGAAATAAAAACATAAACGTGACAAACAACGCCCGGTATGATGCACTGCCTTTCTCCACCACTTTTTTTTTTTTTAATAATTGCATAAAATAAAATAATAATAATAGCAAAATAATACATAAAAAGAGTTACTTGGCACTAATCTACAAAAGCTTACAAAGAAAAAACAATTTAAAAAATACAATTAAGCAATATTAAATAAATAGAAACACTTTGTCTCCTTTATCAATACTTACTAAAACATAACAAAAATAATTCGAAAATATTAAATAAATAAAAAATGTGAGCCTAATACATCTTATTAGAAATAAGTCAGTCTGAAAATAAAAATTAAACAATATTAAATAAATACAAATACTTTGTCTACTTAACTAATATTTACTAAAACTTAAAAATAATTAGAAAATATTCCATGAAAACATAAACTTGAGGCTAATATTTGAACTATTAGAAACAACACTTTTCTTGTAGCTGTTTTTTTATGCATGTTTAGAGTCAACACTTTAATTTGACCTTTTCATTGATTTTTCCGTAGCGTTTGATTTGAATGTAATTAACTCTACATTGTGGCTGAACCATTGTTAAGTATAAAATAATACATTTCTGTTACTAATGAACTATTTACTTTGCTGTAATTCTCGTTTAAAGGAGACAAGGTTGGCTGCAAGAGCAAGGCTGTAAAGTCGGTCAAAGGCGAGGGTCAGATGTAAAGTGGCGTCCGTGTGAAGATAAGTCACTGTCTGGCTCAAGGACATGTGCACACGCACACGCACACGCACACGCACACACAGGGGAGATGCTCTACATAGACTTGAACTCTTTGTTTTGTTGTTTATGAAAGTCCTACCTGGCCTGCTTGCAGGAGGTCCCGATGGCCGGCTGCTGTCATGGTTAACATGAAGAAGCACAAAGCCTTGGAGGAGGTAATTGACACAAAAAAACACTGCTTTAAAACGAGCACTTTTACAAGGGTGTGCATGCTGCACTTTAAAGTCACACAACAATCACTATGTGATGTATATACAGTATATTGTATGTGTGATGCTGGTGAACCACACCATTAACATTGACAGCATTTCCGTGACGTCATCTGTGATTTACATTCTATCTGCACTGCCGTGTTGCCACGCTAAAAGCACCCCAATGCACGGGGCAGAGACGCCTACAGGCCTCTTTGCACAACTTGCCTCCATCAATGCACCTACCATATTGACAGCACAGGCGAATATAAAGGGCCTCTTTAGGCTCGTTTTGTCCGCCACCACGACCACGGCGTTCCGCTGCATGTTCCCGCCGCAGACCCCCAGCTTTCACAACAAAAAACAACACACACGAGAGAATGAGAAAGGCAACAAAAAATGACGCGTGTGTGATGATATTTAGGGATGTAACGGCATCCGAGTGAGACGTCACTGCGATGCGCTGGATGGCTAGCACCTTGCTGCATTCAGGGGCACTCGGAATTCTTGGCTTCGAGAGACAACGTTAACTGTCGATAAATGTTGACAAAGAACACAAATGAGGGGGAAAGGACATGACAGAACAACCTCATCTTCCACAGATAGATGAAGCCACAAGTGATTATTTCATTTAAAATTGTTGGCGTGCTTATATTTCACTTTTAGAATGCCAATTGTCAACATAGGCAGACGTCAGTGTGTTTCTACCTAAGCTAGTATTGCTCTCTTTGTAAAAAAAATGTATCACATTTTACTATTAAATGAGATATACAGTGGTAGAACTAGGTTGTGGTGTGCGAGTACACTGCATCGTACTGATGCCGTTTCTAAAGTTTTGCATACTTTATTTATCGCCACGAAAGAGTCAGACTATTAGAAACAACCCTCGGTATGCCGCGATACACTCCTACACCGCTACAAACTGCTTTCACAGTCACAACATTGTAATGACGGCTGAATAACACAACAGCGGAATGGCTGTAAATCAGTCAGACGTTTACCAGACAACACCAATAAAGACAGTTTGTCAACACTTCCTAGTTCCCTCCTTCCACGGACTTTTTCGTAAAAGCTTGCTCTATAACCCAGCTTGCAAAACGTTACTGCCCTCTACAGCCCACACTCTGAACAGCAGCCCAGAAGTGCACAATATTGTACACCCGTCGTTGCAATATATTCATTTCTCAATCCATTTTAAAATACTGTATGACACTTTTTATGTGGCCGATGATTGCTTGTGCCCATAAAGAGATGAATATTTTCATTAGTTTATACATCTAAAGATTTTAAACTGCTTTACCACGCGTGATTATTTAAAATACGGAGGAACGTCATTGAGGTTTGGCGCGGATGGACTGCATTTCCCACAATCCTGTAGCTGCAAATGGGGTGGGGTTATTTATGTTTCCAGAACAGGTAGGGCGGGATTCTATTGTTTCCACAGGTGCTATGGAGAGAGAGCGAAGGGGGAGTGACGGTATAAGGGGATGTGTGGATTGGACAAAAAATTGGATTACTGAAGAAAAAGCAACTTTTTTGGCTATTTTTTTGGTACATTTGAATTAGGGACGCAAGACGCAAGACTTCCAGGGACTACAACAATGCAGGGACATGAAAGGATGTTGTCCTTGAAGAGGGTCACAACCTGAGGGCCGGAAGGGCGAATGATAAGTAGGAAAAAGAAGAAAAATGTGAAGAACCTTTGAACAGCACAATTTGACACCTTCTACGGTCTTCCATGCAGGAACTGGTTTGACAGGAACACATGCGGACTCATTCCTTCCAATACCCCCTGCGGTCAGGTATATTTGCTTGTGCATATTGACTTGCACTTTTACCCAAAAAAGCCTTTAAAAAAAACCAACAAAAAACGACAAACAGCGTCAGCATCCGGGCCAGAATGCAGAGCCCGGGACCCGAGCATGATGACTCCTTCGACTACCTGTTCAAGATCATTCTAATCGGGGACTCCAACGTGGGGAAGACCTGCGTGGTGCAGAACTTCAGGTCGGGGGTTTTCTCCGAGAAGCAGCAGAACACCATTGGAGTGGATTTCACCGTTCGCACGCTGGATATAGAGGGGAAGAAAGTGAAGGTCAGTGTGCTCATTGTGTAGTTGGTTTCAAACAACCTGTGGATAGTGGGCCATATACGGTACATATCCAATCACGTGATTGAAAAGATGCCATCCAAATGTCCCCGAATGCGAGGATGTGAAGATTGAGGAAGCACGACAAGTAAATTCCCTGATGGTTATCATGCAAACATGTCTTTATTATGAGTTCTTGAGAGGAAAAAAACTCAGTCACTGTCAGTTTGACTCCAAACGAGTCCGACCGGCCTCTGGAAACCAGAACCTGATCTTCAAGTTCCCCTCGCCGGACGTCACAAGGCAAGCTGCAGCGTCATTGGTTCCTGCAAATTGGCGTCATACTTTATATTCATTTCTAATGATGCAGGTGTTTCTTGTCTTGCACAAAGCTGAATGATCGGGATGACATGATCAGCTCTGGAGCAGGATTAGGAGAAGAAGCTGATGACACAGCAGGCGTTGCTATGGCGGCTGTTGCCATGCTAGCATAGTTTGCCCCTGCAGATCTCCTCGGGGCTTTTTGTGCCTTTCAGTTTTGTATTCGCAAGCCATTCTGCCTGCGTTCAATGATTATCGGTCGAATATGACCGAGGAGGGCCATTTTTTTTATTTAAAAGTGACACATTTCCTCCTAACATCCAAAAAGATTCCACTGAAAATGATATTTTGAGCCAGCATTTGTCTTAACATAAACCATCCTTTTTGGTTAAGATTTTTATGGTAAGACTACTGGCTTTGTATTTTTTTTATTTGTCGACCAGATGGCGCAACGTTTCCCAATTCAAAGCATGCAGCCAAATTTCACGTGGAATGTTTTATGCAAAGGTTGCTATTTTGCTGTGTTGCTATTGATGTTGGATAATGGTGGGTACGAAAAAAGGTGTGTGTGTGTTAACATTTACATAGTTTTGTTGGGGGGTTTTTGTCAATAAAAACAATGGCGTTATGCTAACATACTGGCCTTTTAAAGGGCTAAAAAATATAATGTCTTTCAAATTTTAAGTGTATATTTCAAGCTTAAGTCCTTTTGAAAGAGCCGCTCATTGAGAGTGGGGAAATAATGATATATTTTCAGTAATCCCTCTCCACTTTTCACTTCGAATTTTGCCACTTCACCACCACTGGTTTTAAAAATTATATTCAGTAATAAATCATCCTGTTTTGTGCTTAAACAGCCTTTTATAAGTCTAAAAATATGCACATTCAATCAAATTTTACATATGTTTTTCCTAAATTGAGC
Source organism: Dunckerocampus dactyliophorus (assembly GCF_027744805.1). Taxonomy (NCBI): domain Eukaryota; kingdom Metazoa; phylum Chordata; class Actinopteri; order Syngnathiformes; family Syngnathidae; genus Dunckerocampus; species Dunckerocampus dactyliophorus. The sequence goes on along the minus strand of NC_072833.1, from coordinate 3,414,810 downwards.
ATTTTCAAGCATAAAAACGGCTAAATTAACTAAAATACAAATATAAGGCATTCGGAAGACACATTCAAAGATGATATGTAGTATTCTGCACTGGTCGCTAGGTGTCAGTCATGTTACATTGATGTAACATTTGCGGAACTGTACTGTACAGAACATAAAGTAAAGAAAGAAGGAAGGAACTGTCCCAATGCTAACGTGTGAGTCTATATTATGTCTTATATGGCTTATTTTCCCTTGTTATGTCTACTATATTGGGTAATACGAGTTTAAAGGTGACTATAGCGGTGTTATTTCTTGTCTAGAGTGTCTTGTCTAGATTGATAATCATGTTAAAACCCGTGTTTAGAAGGTCGTAAACAGGTTTTCTGTGCTCTAACTATGAAAATATTCCATTTATGAATAAGGAATGCGACAGACGTTTACTTAACCAATGAACCGCAATAAACGAGGGATTGTTGTCCTGCATTTTTTTTTGTTTTGTTTTGTTTTTAAATATGACACTAGAAAAAAATCACAAAGCATGGAAATCAATGATGGTGGCAATCATAAGCCCATCTCAGGCCCTTTTAATAATAATAATAAGGACATGTATTTTATGGGAATTATTTTAGTCTTTTACATTTTTTAAATTAAAAAAACGCTGTTATGCATTGGCTTTTACAGGGTTAGAAAAACATATCATTCTTATTGATATTTTAATAAAAATAAGTTGAAAATGAATAATATTTTCATAAGGCTAGGGATGTTTAAAGGACATCTTTAATATTAAGCACTGTTGTTTTTTTGTGGTTGCTAAACAAGTGTATGTGTGCGTAACAGATGCAAGTGTGGGACACAGCAGGACAGGAGAGGTTCCGAACCATCACCCAAAGTTACTACCGCAGCGCTCACGGCGCCATGATCACCTACGACATCACGAAGCGCGCCACTTTTGAGTCAGTAGCTGGCTGGATACAGGAAGTGGAGCTCTACGGGGCGGCCAATGTGGTCCTGGTTCTTATTGGTGAGTTGAAGGGGGGATGGGTCAAACGTTGATTATCACTTCCATTTGCTGTGCTAAGGTCTGTCCGACTTTGCCGACTCTCCCTGTCCTTTCTCTGCTGTGTGGCAGCATAATGTCTTCCCACAGTTCCCATGGAAACTTCACATTTTATGCCTTATTGCATAAACAGCTTTGATTTGAACTTTTTTTCACATGTCTCAGTTCCTCTTTTCCTCACCCAAGGTAACAAATGTGACTTGGAGGAGGAGCGGGAGGTTCTGTTTGAGGAGGCCTGCAGTCGGGCAAAAGAACGAGGGATACTGGCTGCCTTGGAAACATCTGCAAAGGTAGAAACAATGGAAAAACTATTTCTGTTGTCACCATTGCGCCTATAAAGGTCGTGTTTGTATGCGTGTGTCCAGGATGGTCAGAACGTGGAGGAGGCCTTCATGATGATGGCCAGGGAGCTCCTGTCTCGTAACGGTCTTCAGGTCCAGCAGGGAGAGCTGGAGAGCTGCAGCAGGCCCAGACTTCTCCTCAGGACCAACTCCCGTCCGGTTAATGGCACAGTGGGCGCATTCACAGCGGCAGACAAGAAGTCATGCTGCTGACCGTGCTTGGGAGAAACACAAGGCGTAAGGACGCACAGGGGTGATTATGACTCTGACGTTAACTACTTGAGGTTTTCGTGACACTTTACACTGCATTCTCCTTTCGAAGAAGATTGTATTTATACCAGTGTTTGACACTGTGACTTCTCTCTCAGCGGAGAACCAGTGGACAAGAAAATGATCAGTGAATGTTTTTAAATTTCTAATTTCTATGTTATACTGTATGCGTGATGATGTTATGCTCATTTTATTTGGATTTCAGTGAATACTCTGCTTCACTTGATAAGTCATAAATAAATTTCCAATTATTTGACAACTTAAAAGTAACAGTGTTTTTCTCTTGTAATTATTTATCAATATTTTAAGTCAAGTAGAGACCTGAAACCTCCTGAGACCCAGCAATACATTTGTTTACTCTCTCAGGGACAAGCGTTTCACAACATTACATGAAAGTTGTCGACTGCAAAGGTCAATGCATTAAAAACATTTATTTTCTCACCAAAAATATATTGGGATGTATTGTTTTCTGTGCCTCAGAAATGTGCATTGGTCTCCAGTCCACTGGGTGCTGCTATTTGATCATGTTTCCCGAAGAAGCACATCATAGCTAACGTCTCATTTCAACCTGTTGTGGCTTGTAGAACCACTGTCTTGGATTTGTGTTTGTTTAAAAATGCCGAACTTATAAGGCTATACAGGTTTATGTTAGTTTGTTGAATGTTGAATGAATGTAGTGCCATGTCAGAAAAATACGCCTTTGGGATTCCACTTTATCATAAACGAAGGCCGTCCACTGATAAATTATCGTGAATTTTACAGCACTGATGCAGTCTCACAAGAGCTGGACTCCTTTTTTCCATGTAAGTTTTGTAGTGATGGAAAGGATGCTTTTATACTTTCTCCTTCACCCGGAGACGCTCACTGCACGTCAAGTTAGCGGTAAATAGCTTCCGCGTTTGTGCTCGTTCCAAGTGTTGATAGGCTGTACTTGTGACTGACAGATTATTGGTCCAGTCACTTTCCAAGTACTTTTGAAAGCACCAGCCTTTTTTGTAAACAGGTTACTTTGTGTTTTTGCGGTGTAATTTCAACTATTAACTGTTAAAACCACTGCATGTGAGTTTATTATTATGGTTTGTCTGACACAAAGTCATAATATTGAATCATATTTTTGCCCAGTGAGTCATGCGTATGTAGTTTTGAGGCCCATTAATGAAGAAGAATCTCAAGAAAAAATAGACACAGCTTTATTTCCAAAACATGTAAATTACCATTCATCCATCAATGCGCAGACAATTGAGAGATAAAGCACCTGTAGTTCATAGTTTTGAGCAGCTGGGGGCGGTGTTGGATTTGTGGCAACTAAACCTATTGATAAACAGCAAGAGGGGCTTTCATTGTTATTTACATATAAAATAGGACAAAAATGTGTCATAAAGCCTGAATGATTGTCAGCGTAAAAAAAAATAATCCCAGACTCCACTCCCATCTAATGCATGCATACTAACTCAACCTGATAATCTCAAACCTATTTGGCTTCTTCTCCTTCAAGGGTCGCGGTCGGACCCCCGCTTCAGTTTCCCCCACCAGCTCTTGTGCCTCGTTCTCATTCCCCCCCTGACCCCCCTGGCCCGTGTCCCCCCCTCCTGTCTGTCTATCCTTGGGACACTCCCCATTGTAGGTCTTCACGTAGTCCTCCACGCGCCAACCGCGGAACTCCTGCGGCTCGGAGCATTTGAGGCCCGTGTAGGCCACACCCGGGTGCAGCTTGAGCCAGTAGATCAGGTAGTGGATGTTGTAGTCGCAGATCCACGGGTTGTTGCCCAGGGAGAGCTTTCGCAGGAAGTAGAGGTCCTCCAGGACGCCGTAGTGGAAGTAATGGAGGCTGTTGTTGGACAGGTCGAGCTCGCGGAGGTAGAGCAGGCCTGCAAACGCACCTAGGGAAGGACGATGACATGTTAGTGGACATCTTGAACTGTCTTCGCCAGCGTTGTCCTCTGCAGGAATGTGAGTCAATGTGTCTCGGACACTGACGGGAAGGAAAGGCATAATAAAACAGCTTGGAGCGTTTCCTGCTGTGCGCCGGCCTTGGGTTTAGCTTTCATCTGGACGAGGAGCGAAAGGAAACGGGGAGGCGAGGGACGTACTTTTAAAAATAATGGAACGTATAATGCAGTGTTGTTCAACTGGCGGCCCGTGGGCCAAATCTGGTGCGTGAATGACATCAGACCAGCCCACGACATCAGTTTATAAAGAGTCTTTGACTAGTGTTTTTTTGCAGTTGGTCCTTAAAAACAGCAGAGCAGTCCTGTCCTTTAAAGGATCTTTGACTAGTTTGCAGCCGGTTCACAGTAGGTTCTTAAAAACTGCAGCGCAGTCCTGCCATATAGAGGCTCCTTGACTCGTTTGCAATGGGGTCAGTTGGTCCTTAAAAACAGCAGAGCAGTCGCCTCATATAAAGGATCTTTGACGAGTGTTTTTTTGCACTTTGTCCTGAAAAACAGCAGAGCCAGCCTTGTCATATAGAGGATCTTGGACTATTTTGCAATAGGTCCTAAAAAACAGCACAGCAGTCCTGTCATATAAAGGATTGTTGACTAGTTTGCAGTAGGTTCTTAAAAACAGCAGAGCAGTTTCCTCATGTAGAGGATCTTTGACTAGCTTTTTCTTGCATTTGGTCCTTAAAAACAGCAGAGCAGTCCTCTCATATAAAGGATCTTTCACTAGTTTGCAGTCGGTTCCCAAAAACAGCAGCACAGACCTGTCATATAGAGGATCTTTGACTTTTTTTTTGCAGTTGGGGCTTACACAGTCCTGTTGTATAGAGAATCTTTGATGAGGATTGTTGACTAGTATGCAGAAGGTTCTTAAAAACAGCAGCGCAGTCCCGTCACATAGAGGATCTTTGACTAGCGTATTTTTCTTTTTTTTTTTTTGCAGTTGGGGGGGCTTAAACAGTCCTGTCGTATAGAGACCTTTTGATGAGGATTGTTGACTAGTGTGCAGAAGGTTCTTAAAAACAGCAGCTCAGTCCTGTCACATAGAGGATCTTTGACTAGCGTACTTTTCTTTCTTTTTTTTTTTTTGCAGTTGGGGGGGCTTAAACAGTCCTGTCGTATAGAGATCTTTTGATGAGGATTGTTGACTAGTGTGCAGTAGGTTCTTAAAAACAGCAGAGCAGCAGCCTCATATAGAGGATTTTTGACTAGCGTTTTTTCGCATTTGGTCCTTAAAAACAGCAGACCAGTCCTGTCAGATAGAGGATCTTTGACTAGTTTGCAGTAGGTTCTTAAAAACAGCAGTGCAGTCCTGTCATATGGAGGATCTTTGACTAGTGTTTATTTTGTTTGTTTGTTTGTTTTTTGCAGTTGGGGCTTAAACAGTCCTGCTGTATAGAGAATCTTTGAGGATTGTTGACTAGTTTGCAGTAGGTGCTTAAAAAAAGCATAGCAGTTGCCCCATATAGATGATCTTTGACTAGCATTTTTTTGCAGTTGGTCCTTAAAATCAGCAGAACCTCATGTAGAGGATCATTGTCGAGCGTTTTTTTTTTTTTGCAGTTTGTCCCGAAAAACAGCCTTGTCATGGAGAGGATCTTTGACTAGTCTGCGGTCGATCCTTAAAAACAGCAGGACAGTCCTCTCATATAAAGGGTCTTTCTTTGACTAGTGTTTTTTGCAGTAGTGCCTTAAAAACAGCAGAGCGATCCTGTCATATAGAGGATCTCGGACAAGCGTTTTGTTTTTGGTTCTTAAAAACAACAGAGCAGTCCTGTCATATAGAGGATCTTCGACGAGCATGAACATCTTTCTTCTGTTTGAATTTAGGAGTTCATTCATGACTATATTAGTCATTTGGTGAGTCAAATTTGATATACCCCCCCTGTGCATATGATGGGCGACATCCTTACAGTAACTCTTCATATCTTATCTCCTTGCCTTTGAAACTTCCTATCGTGTCTCAGAAATAGCGTGCTACGGTGCCATGGCAGTATTTATGGAACATACCGCGTTTCAAACCTCGTATGTTCAAAATGGTTTGTCTCTGAGCGCTCTTTAGTGAAGGATTGCACCTTAAACAGGAGATAATGACCACAATTAGTGTGCCTGTGGTGAGATGATTTACTCAGACATGCTAATGAACACAAGTACAAGGTTTAGCAAAGGCTTTCGTTTCCTCGGCGTAAACATCATTAGCTTTGAGCCTCACGGCGGTCCATTGGAGAAACGAGAGACACATGCTGGAGACTTGAACTTCTAAATACAATTATTTTCCCATCAATGAATGCTGATGTTTTTGCACTTGTCCCCTTGTTTACACAAGAGCGTTTACCTGTGTCGATGTGGTCCAAGCTGGTGCTGCTGAGGTTGAGCAGCTTGAGGTCTTTGGACAGCAGGAACTGCTTGGGCCTGAGATGTTTTATGTTGTTTCCGGAAAGATCCATCTTCACGATGTCGGAAGGCAGGTCGGGAGGGATGTTAGTCAGATCTGTGGAAGAAGACGGAGGAGTGATACTGTTGCAAAATAGAAGGAAATGCACGCTTGTGGACGAGCACGGTGTGTCCCGCTGGCTGTCTGGTGGACTGCTGGCCCATTTGGCTGCACTGGAAGCTTTTGTAACATGTTACGTGACGTAACTCAAATATTCCAAACCAAAGTGGCTTCTGCTGGCTTGATCGCTTTCACGCTTGAACGAACAAACAGGTTCTTTTTAACCGAACCAAACACGACAAGCGTGAGCAAATGATCAATTTGTCAATGTAAAGGTCAAGCGCTGTTATGACTACAGGAAATGTGAACATGCTCCGCAATCGCTGCCTTCTTTGAATCTGTTTTGTCCATTTTGTCAGCGTCTCCAGCTCCCACCGGTCGCATCGGAGTCAGCAGGAGATCCGATTCGTCTGCATCGTTATCTGTTTTCAAGATGTTCCGTGGGTTGTGTGTGCAACATTTTCACTCTTTTGTGGTGTCGTGAGGCGTTTCCAAGGTTTCAGGTTGCCATTAATGCATGAAGCAGTGGTTCTCACAAGCAGAACATAACAGCAAAAACACTGTATTCCAAAGCGTGCGTGATATCAGTGGAAGATTCCTCAAGTGTCTTCAGAACCAGAAGTCTCTCTGATGGCGCCCGTCAATTGTGTGTTTGGATGAGGGCGAAAAGATTTTCAGTAGTAAAGGAAGCCATGCTGGTCACGCTTGATGTGCGCATTGTTGACATGCTTGCCATTCTCTTTGGCTCAATATGGACCGGTGCTGCTTGTGAAGAATTGAGGCTCAGAGCGAACCTTTTACATGTCAACTGATTTTTGTTGAGCCAATACCTGCTCCGAAGACACCGAATTTGAGTGGATGCAGCTGTAAATAAATCTGACCTTTGTAAACGCCCGCTAACTTCAACCACGTGGGGAACCTCACTCCGAGCATTTTTTCTGAATGAAATTTTGCTCTCTGTTTGTTTTCTATTTCTGTTTCCACTGCAACTTGTATAGGCAGCCAAGTTGTTGCCTCTGAATAAATTTCTGATGATCAGCAATAGTTTTATCCAAACGCAAAGGCTCAGAGCTAACTTTTTACATTTTTATGGCAGAAGTTGCTAGCCTACTGGTTTGTATTGAAAATATGAGCCGTCACCCTCTTCAAAGGTACAATAGTTGTGGGGATGCATACCTTTTGTCCCGCTAATGTTACCTCCTTGTGGAACCTCACTCCAGTCATTTTAAACCAGTCTTGTATGTTGTACTTTTTTCTTTTTTTTTTTCAACAAACATTGATGTTTTTTAGTCAAAAATGGCCCAGACTTGGCTTTCTTTCTGTTTATAGTCAAATCTGTTCGAATCGAGGCTCCAAGCTAACTTTTTGAAACACAAGCCACCAGCATACTGTTTTTTTTTTGTTACGACCCATTGCCCTCCAAAGGTACCACAGTTGAGGGGATGCAGATGCATAGACCCGCTAACGTCACATATTTGTGGAACCTCACTCCAACAATTTTCCACCAGTCTTCGATGTTATTTAGTACTTTTTTTAACTTAGTTTATTTTTGTCAAATGGGCCAAAGTCGTCTCTTTTGCTCTGTTTAAGTTCAAATATGTTAGAATGGAGGCATGTAGACATGCTAACGTCACCTACTTGCGGAATCTCACTCCAGTTGTTTTCCACCAGTCTTGCATGTTATCGGGTACTTTTTTTCAACAAACTTGGTGGGTTTTTTGAGTAAAAAATGGGCCAAACTTGGCTCTTTCACTCTGTTTAAGTTCATATATGTTAGAATGGAGGCTCTGAGCTAACTTTTTAAAACACATGCCACCAGTCTGCTGATAATTGTTAAAAAATATGAACTATTACCCTCTTCAAAGGTACTTGAGGTGAGGGGATACAGACATATAGACACACTAGCATCATACCTACTTGTGGAACCTCACTCCAATCATTTTCCACGATTGCTTTGTACTTTTTTTCAACAAATGTTGATATTGTTTTTGGCCAAAAATGGGCCACACTTTGCTCTCTCTTTGTTTATGTTTATGACTGGAGTGTGGAACCTCACTCCAGTCATTTTCCACCAGTTTGTAGGTATGCCCAGTATGGGATCTTTATTCCAAAATGGCGCAGTTGTTCTTCAAGAATATTTTCAGTTGATCATTTCTTCAGGAAACGTGGCGGATTTGTCTCTGAAGCAAACTAGCTGCAGGTTAGCGGATGTCATCATGCAAAAACATTCAGGATTGTGTTTGTATGCGTTGTACGCCTGCAGATTCACCTCTCTCTGTTTCCTGCATGGACTGTGTAATTTACGTAGAAGAATGCTTTTTACAGTGCAGATGTTTCCGATTTTATAGGCACAACACAGATGTTGGGGGCTATTATCATGGTGGCATGGTGCCATGAAGCATGGATATGTCTGGATACAAAGATACACAAAGGGGTTCTGTTGTTGTTGCACCTAGCACTAATCTATTGTTTCCTCTTGTGTCCACATGCCCACGAAGCCTATTTAGAGGTGAAAATGGACACTGTTTGGCATATGTAGATGCAAAATAACAACCTGTGTGTCAGATCTGAGCACGTCAGGAAGCTTAAGAACATAAATCCTACTCCAGAGCGTAAAAGTAGCATGACATCCAAGTCTATACGGTATTTATATTGCTACAGGAGGTAAGATGCGTTCTGACAAAGTTGTTAGCCTGGTGCTTAATGGTTGCATAAGCATAAGTCATTGCTTTGCCAATGCTGTAAAGTTTTCACAAGTCCCGAATGGACGTAGAAACACAATAAGTCTTGCTGTTTCTGCACAATCATGTTCAGTGTTTTCAGAGTATTTAGGTCTGATACTGGAGTTAATTTTGTTTAAAAAAAAAAAAAGCTCATAATTCAGCTGCTTCACTGTAAAATATTCAAAGAGTGTGACTCAGGGCTCTTCCTTAACTTCCCTGACAGAGTCCCAGCTCTGATCTCCACTAGGAATGACGTGGAGCCTTGAAATGTGCTGTGGTTCACCTCAGAGAAGCAGCCCTCAAACCGCAGGGGCGGCGCCGTTTCGACATAAGGGGGGAGAAACGAGGACATAGAGAAAGGGGGGGAAGCTAACCTAGCGTTTCTCTGGTCTTGTGTGAAAGGAAACCATGTTCCAAATTTGTCCTCCCCCATGTGGGCTTGCCAATCTCTGAATTTGGACCAGTGCTGCTTGTTGAATTGAGGCTCAGAGCTAACTTTTTACATTTCAGAGGCTAAAGCACCATCCTACTGGGTTTATTTTGGGAAAAATATGAGACAGCACCCACTCCAAGTGTACCAAAGTTGAGGGGATGCAGATGTATCGATCCACCATCTTTACGCACCGAGGGAACCTTACTCCTTGTAAAGTACGCTTCCTCCTTTTCCATTTCAGTTCCTACCGTAGCTTATTGAGGCAGCGAAGTTGTTGCCCATGCATCACCTGTGTTTGCTGAAGCTCTGAGCTAACTTTTTATATCACAGGCCACTACCCCACTCATTTTTTTTGTTGATAAATTTGAGCCAAAACTCGGCCAAATGTACCAAAGTTGAAGGAATGCAGACATACCTAAAGACCTGCTAACTTTAGCCTCTTGGGGAACCTCACCCCGCTCCTTCTCTGCCAGTCAAGTCCAGTATTGAGTTTTTTGGGGGGGTCAAAAATGGCACAAATGTTGCTCTTTTCCTGTTTATTTCCATTTCTACCGCAGCCCTTTTAGGCAGTGGAGGTTTTTGGCAGTGTGAAGCTGTTACGATGAAATTCTACATTCTATAAATCTATTCATCATGCCTGTCCGTTGTCGCAACAGCTATAGCAGCAAAAAAAAGAGCAACATGGGCAGCGAGCAAGTCAGATAGAGCCCCCATTCACCAGTCCTACTGTAGAAATACTCGGAACATATGCTAAATATCTCCGCAACCATTTGCCTGACACAGATGGCGCATTGTCAAGGGTCCGGCTAGTGGATGTTCAGGGAAAAACGATGTGAAGGACGCTTTTTGGTCGGAATCACGCACACAAAAATAGTCTATCTTTTCAGTTCTGCACCCAATTCAGGAGTTGTCAGGCCGTATCTGGAAACGCAACACAGAAAGGTTTCTTAAATAAAAGATAATTGAAGACACACATACACAACCAGATGTTAACCAATTGGACAGCCTTCTTCCTCTTTGTTTCTCATATTTTCTTCACTAATTCTGGCCTATTTCCATCTTTCCTGCATTCTTCTGGCCAAGCAGGTTTTTGAAACAAAAACAGATTTACTACTTCCTCTCGGACAAGAAAGACACAAATGAAAAAGTGATGAACAGCCGTGGATATGTGTTTGTGTGTGCAGTAGCCCTTCAAGCATACACTTTAGTTTCATCGAGTTGAATTGTTTTATGACAAAAAGTCAAATCGGACATTCTCACCTTTGTTGCTGCAGTCCAGCAGGGGTTTGGGGAACATGTAGGTGTGGCACATGGACGTCACCATTGGCTTTTTGATTATCGGTGGCTTTGGCCGAGTCCCGTCCACCTGATTGTCACCTGCACACAACGAGTCCACGTTCAGCTTCTTCAGCTTCTGGCCCCTCAGCGAAAGGGGCTCCGCGCATTTGGCGTAATTGCCCAGGTTGCGGTTGGTAGGCACCTGCAGGGTCCTAATCAGGCTGTCCATCGGGCAGTAACAACTCCAGGGGTTGTCATAGATACGGAGGTAGGTGAGGCGGGGCATGGGGAGGAGGACCTCGTCCGAGGCCGTTTTCAAGCTGTTGTGTTGCAGGAGGAGAGTCCTGAGTTTGGATAAACCGCTGAAGGCTCGCTCCTCCACCATGGAGATGTCATTCTGCTGGAGGTCCAGGCTCTTTAGCTGGGTGAACTGGGAGAACATGTTGTCTCTCAGAACCTAAAGAAGGAATGTCGAAGGATGTTATTCGTCAACCTCAGACTCAGAAGCATCGAAAACTTTCTTTTCGACAGCGTCCCGTTTAGGCAGCGAAACTACGTTTAAGAAAGCATGCCAATCAATAGTTTATACTTTAAACTGTTAAAGGCTGCATTTCCAGACGTTCCTTTGATCCCAACCCCCTGTGATTCTCCACAGATGTTCATGATGTCAACAACTCGGCTTTATTTTGGGTCGTAGCGAGAGGTCATATCCACTGACAGCACGGAAATGAATGCGGAGATCTTCATTAGCGACATAAAAGTGCAACGGGCAAGCTGTGTCCTGTATCTGGACTGCAGCAGGTGCTACGTGTCTTGTGTCTCGCTAAAAACTGCCTGTACTCGCCTGGATTTTATTCCTGGCCAGCAGCAGGTGGTGGATATCTTTGGGCCAGTCTTGCATCACGTTGGTCAGCTGTCTGTCTTGGCAGTCCAGGTACTTCTCCCCTGCCTCCACGTACTCCTTACACTCCTGAGTTTGACGCCTCACAACGCCGGCCCTGCCCTTGCCCCGCGTACGGCCCCACTCGGGGTTTCCTCCGCCGGGCTCGGCTAACCGGAGGAGCAGCAGGAGGCACAGGGCGGCGAGGGGACGCATGGTGGATGGTGGGCAGGTGGGGCTGGGAGTAAGGATGATGATGTCACAGCTGGGGAAAAAAAGAGCAGGAAGTCGGTTTAACCTTTGAGGCACCTTTGGCAACCAAACGTGTTGCTTATTTTATTTTTTATTATTATTATTCAAATGTCATTTATTGCAAGGTGATTTACAATATATAACTACGCTCTTTACCCTCGGGACTTATTTGGTCCCACACAGCCGTCCCTCGTTTATTTACTAATTTATTAATTAATTTCTGAAAAAAACGCAGTATAGCAAGGGAGAAATAATCGAACCGCGATATTTTAACAACTGCAACTTATTATTATTATGATTTTTAAAGCGTTTCATGGGTCACGTAGCCGTTGTCCTGATACACCCATGGTGCTTAATGGTAAAAATAAGTGAGTCACGGTGCACCATGAGTCAGTTCCAACTGTACCAAACCGCAGACTTCCAGTTGTGCAGCTTTACTGTTTGGTACAGTGGAACAAGCCCGTCAGTGCGGATGATCCTTTTGTGTGAATAATAGACAGAAACAGCTGAGAATGTATGCACGGATGCATTTTCCGATCCACTGGGCCTTCCTAGACGGTCAATCACATCGATGCAGTCACTCGTAATAAATTCTAGTGTTCTTCCAACCCCCCAAAAATGTACAATTGCACTCTTAAGTCTGTGGGATGTGTGGACTGAGATGCAGACATGACAGCAGCTACTATCTGCCTACGTGTCACTTAGGAACCATTAGCACTTTTTTTTAAAACTGTAATTCAGTTTATAGTCGAGAAACGTTTCCAGACCAGATTGTTTTGCCATCACAGCTGTTTACATTGCATTCCGCAGCAAACCCAATGCGGTTCACCCTCATGCCCGCACCGGCTTGAATTAGCCATCGCAGGCTAGTATTACTGTCCCTTTCTACTGTGTAAAAATGCTGGTCAGTTAGCTTAAAATAGCGTCCAAAATGTCACTTTGGCGCAATAGGAACGTGTATAATACATGAAAATGAAAACCCTGTACACAAGTCACAGTGTAACACGCTCAGTATCCTGTGTGTGTTCAAAATGCTTTCAAGCGTGGACAAAAAGCCCCGGAGGCACCCCCCGCACAGACGTTTCTCAACCAGTCTTGCTCAAATGTTACACACATGTGCTTGTCAGTCCCCGAAATGGGCATAGCAAATTTTGTGCTGATTCAGCTTAACACCCTAAAGTTACAGTGGGTACTTTGCATAGAGCGCATTGAGAAGTGTGAGAAATTTCAAACCAATCCGACCTAAGCGACACTACGTGGTGTGTTAGTCAGAAAATAATAGCACAGCAGGGGCGTATGTTCTGTTACGTTTTCAAACTTTTTCCACCGGTGGTCATTAAGTGAAAAATGAAAGGATGCAAGCGCCACTTTGATATTTTGTAAACCAACACGTGTCAAGAAAAAACTGCATCTCAGCTTTGTGATAAATTAAAACAATGAAAAAAAAGCATATTATTAGTATGAACTTTGCTCTTCTTTCCCCATTTTTGCTGTTCTTTTTTAATGTTCCAAATAGTCCAACTTTCTCTTCAAATAATCTTCGTACATTTTCTTCTCGGAATATTATGACTTTATTCCCATAATATCTTGAATTTCTTCCAGTAATACAAATAAATTTTCCAAAAATGACAACTTCTCATAACATTGCGACTTAAAAAAAACATTTTTTTTCCTTTAATATGTTGCTAAAATTAGATTTTTTCTCCCTCATAATATTGCGAGTTTATTCTCGTAAAATCTGCAACTTTTGTCTCGTTAGAATAAAAAAAAATTATTTTGATATTTTGACTTTATTCTCTTAAAATTACAGCCATGTTTCCATTTCTGTCATTTTTTCCCCTCGTAATTATGAATTTATTCCCATAATATTTTGACTTTAGTCTCCTAACATTATAACTTTTTTTTCGCAACTTTTATTTGTTGTTTTGTTTTTCATAGTATTGCAACTTCATGCTACCAAAATGAAGTTATTTTTGTCTCTTAATTTTTCTACTTTATTGCTGTTAAATTACTGCAGATTTTTACATTTTTTTTGCTGTTGTTTTTTTTGTTTGTTTGTTTAGTTTTCTGATTAAATGTTGTTTTTAGAATGTGCCACGGGCCAATAATAAAACAGCCACGGGCCACACTTTGGACACCCCTGGTGTAGTGATTCAGGAGTAGAAGCTTACACAAGCCAATACATGCACTGATAAGACTTTGACTCCCCACGGGTTTGCTCCCGCTGCCTTTCCGTATGCTGGCTAATCCCATACGAGGCTGACGATTAGCTGCAAATACACCAAACCAGCATGAGTAGCTTCCATGCTTCAGGTTATATTAGCTGCTAATTGTAAGACTTTTTGGTTTTTGTGAACATTTCTGGCTCAGGGTAACATGTACTCTTAACTGCGGGAGGGACCATTATGTCGTATAGTTAATCTTTTAAGCCAACGTGATTGCTAAACCCTTGTTTCTGAGACATATTGGAAGCAATATCATTTGGTGTAAAAACTAAGCAGATGTGTGGCCCCATCGGAACCCAATGGCTCGCCATATACTGCATACGGTGCATGTGGATTTTGTCGCTGAGGCTGTTTTGGACAATTAAATTTACAGCTCAATCCAATTATTGTCCTTGTCAGGAGAGAAGAGAGACACATGCTGCGTGTGATGGTTCATTTGAGTTCAGCAGACCAAAAAAACAGACATCATCACAAGAGGAAAACTGTGTGGGATAGCTGGAGAACACATATGGAAGATGCTTACATCTTTGAAAACCATTTTAAACAGGTGCCACCATGTTGGGAAGAAAACCACAATGCTACAGCCTCGCCAGCAACGCCTTTTGAATGCATCGCAGGTTCCGAAAAACGGGTTCCCCAGAGAGGCTGTGTATGCGCTAACTCAAAACAGGGCACCACAGGGAAGCCCTTTGGAACCAAAGAGCTACTTTGTTGCAGAAAGAAAGAAAGTAGAACCAGAAGGACGTGAAAAAAACAGACCATGAAGGGGCTTTCTCTGGCGAACACAAAGATCTGGAGTCCTTGCAAACAGGAAAGAATCTTCTACCTATTACTTTTCAGACATGTTGAATTGTGCAAATGTAAACATGTCATGAAGTTATGCTAAGAAGTTAAAAATGTACTTTTTAGCTTGTTAGTACAAAAGTACTGCGATTTTTGCGATTATTTCATCCCACAAGGTCAGACGAAAACCAAAATGTATGAAATCTGACGCAGTTTTCCCCATAGGAAACCCAATTAATCCATTCCAGACACCCAAAAATATTAACACAAAATAAGTTTTTTAGAGACTATTTGAAGTTTTACATGCAGAAAACAATGTGAAATAATTACAAATGGCGAATTAAATGGATAAATGAACATTTTAACAACGGAGAGGGAGGCGGGGGGGAGCAGAGGGATCCACTAGGGGTGTCACGAGACAATACACGAGATTTGGTCCACAAGACAAAAAATTATTAAAAAATATATGACAATCTACTGCAACCTTTCTACTACGTTACCTTGCGTTGCTCCTCATAAGGCTACACTCTTTTGCTCGCTGTGTGTATGCTGGCAGCCCTGCCTCCACCCGCCAAGACAAAGAGACTGCATGACCGACAAAAGGGCTCACTCCGTTCATGCTGTTGTTCTATGAAACAAACGCAGCACGGTGCTGGAACCAATGTTCAGCGTGAACTCTCTTCCTGCTTGTCTGGAGGCGGGAGACGCGGAAAGCAGACACGCGTGCACATGGCAAAATGATGGAGTTCATTTTCATTTATTGTGTGATGAATTAATTCATTTATTATCTCCCCAGGCCTAGTGCCCACGAACGGGAAACCTTGTCACCTTTTAATCTCGGATTCACACCAACAACAACAACTTCTCAACGCCTTGCATGGTTTGTGATTTCAGTTTTGTTAACGCCTTTCCACCTTTCGCAACATTAGCTTCCTCGATTTCTTCTGTCTTCGCCAGGATGGAACTTATTGCTGATGCGGCAAACGGACGAGTTTGTACAGCATTATCATTTGAGTTTGCCAAATGAATGGACCTTACAGGATATCGTAGTATTGTGTAGACGAAGCATCGTGTTGGGTGTGTGATGCAAGATGGCTGAATAAACAAGCATTGCTGACAATAGTTCACCCACATTTTCATGAACAGAGGATCCATGGGGTCTTCAAAAGTCTAAAATCCAATCATCTGAATTTAAGGCTAAAATTATCTTAAAATCATTCAACATTGCGATTTTGAAAGGTCCGAAAAATGTATGAAATGTATTATTATTACTTTTAATTTAAATGAAATGCGTAAACTTTAGTCTCGCTTTTGAATGTTTTCATTTTTGAGGACGCTCGAACCAAGAAGTTGTCTTGTCTCTTGTTTATTTTGAAGCCAGCAGAACATTTTTACTTAGCACGGGAGGGGGGCGTTGGAAAACCACGGTTTGACTTTATTACCGTTTCAACTTTTTCTCTTTAAATTATGTTTTTTTTTGCTTCCTTTTTAACATTTGTTATTTAATTGCATTTTTAGAATGTTCCGCAGGCCAATGAAAAACAAGCTCCTGCGTTATAATTGCCCTGCTCTAGATAAGAAAAGATCAGACTTCCAGACATGTTTTGTGTGCGAGAGGACCCTGAACGCATCCCGAGCACCTAATTGAGGACAGATTTGTTTGTTTCTGCGACAGACCCCAGAAATAGGCACCACGTAACAACATAGCATCAAGAGAACATGCCTTCCATGTGTTCCCGTTATGTTGGGGTAGCCGATGTAACACACTTATGATATGTATCCCCCCATCCTGTTTCATGGCTGCGGCACTAATGCACAGAAAAAACCCAACATCTGGATTTTGTCTTGAGTGGGAAAGCAGCATTCATTCAAATCATTCATCAATGACTCAGCAGGCATCATGGGTACCGGCTCGGTGCGAGGGTGATGAAAATATAGGACACCCGGGCGGGCCTCAGGGCTGTGTTGGAATTTCTAATCCATGCATTTGCACAGAAAGATCTCATTTGTGGTTTATTTGCTGAAACAGCAGGAATTGAAGTATATGAGCCTGACTAATCAGCACACAATTGCAAGTTAAGCCTCCTCCCCCCTCCACCCCTCTGCTATTGACTCTTCCAGGGGTGAACCACATGTGAATGGAATTTTGCTCACACAGGGGGTATTGCCCCCCTCGCTGAGTCGCTGTGTACATTTAGTTGCACAAACAAGGCTAGTAAAAAGAGCGTTATGTAACACAGCTGACAACGTGTCCATATTGCCAACGGGAATGTTTTAGTTTATTTCAGACATGCTTTAACAACGTTGCACTGAAGTCGCAATTCAACATGTCCAAAAAGGAGTAGGAAGAAGCAGAGCTGATAAGGATAAGAGTGTGCAATAGTGACGTTAATACTGTTTGTTGACTTTTTCAGTCATAAAGAGGAATAAATAAAGGCGTAAGTCAGGCATGAATTCTTTACCAAAGTGGCTAAATTAAACCCCACACTCGTAGAAGTGGTGCTCATCTGCATAGGACGCTCTACACGGAACCATAACCTACCGACTTTATTTATGAAGCACTTCAACAACAGCCACAGATCAGAGAAACACAAAAACAATCAACTGCAATAATACAATAAAGAAAAAGTGGGTTTTAAGATGACGTTTAAGAGGGGACGGAGCAAGTGTGAGTGTGGCTTTAGCTGCATGGATCTTTGTCTTTTGCAGGCAAGACAGGATGCATGCAAGACTTAAGAGGTTGGAGCTTACATCAGCAGAAACTGGGTCACAGTCCCACTGAGACCTCAGAAGTCTTTTTGTGCATGCTTTAATAGAAAGAACATGTATGCAAAAAAGCTGTATGTATACACCTTTTCCTCCTTTTCCAAGTGCCTTACCTGTCCGGGGTGGGAATCTGGCTCGCGATCCTGCAGCTCACCGGTTGGTCCCGCGTCCCCGGCTCCTAATCCTGACATGAGCGCTGCGTCC
This sequence comes from Dunckerocampus dactyliophorus, assembly GCF_027744805.1. Lineage (NCBI taxonomy): Eukaryota > Metazoa > Chordata > Actinopteri > Syngnathiformes > Syngnathidae > Dunckerocampus > Dunckerocampus dactyliophorus. Next base: position 3,397,182 of record NC_072833.1, on the reverse strand, counting down.
AAGCCAAGAACGTCTGCCTCTAAACTTAAAGCAGCGTGAGTGAAGAAGGCTGCTCTGTCTCTCTCTCTCTCTCTCTCTTTCTCTCTCTCTCTCTCTGTCTCACTCTCTCTCTCTCTCTCTCTCTCTCTCTCTCTCTCTCCCTTCACTAAGAAGCTAATTGTCAAAGGGGCCACAGGGCTGTGTGTGGTTTAGTGTTACACACCCCATAACACACACATGGACGTGGAGGAGGGTCTGCACTGGCTTCCCACCTTCATAAACATCCACTGCAGCTCTTCCAGGACATAGTGCGAGCAGGTCTGATGCACTGTGCGATAGACGGGTCCATCAGCACACATTTTATGGCGATAGTGATGTAATCCAAGCAGACATTACAGACATTTTCATTACTGCTGCCTAGTAACCACAATACTACATTTTGACTGTAGTTCAATATGTTTTGACTAATAATAGACCATAGCCTACCGTGAAACAGCAATAATTAATTAATGAATTTATGAAAAACTGCGGTATAACGAGGGAGCGGTAATCGAACCGCGGTATTGTGAGGGATGACTGTACATTCATGTAGGTTTTTTTTTTTTACCTACATGTTGTAGTTCAACATGCAATGCTGCTGCTGTACTTAGTTCCTATTGTACAGCTTGCCATTTACACCTGCATATTTACTATTTAATCAGCTGTTCATAGTATATATATATATATATATATATATATATATATATATTAGTTCATGTATTTTTTGTGTACATTCACATACACTGCTGCCGCTCATTTTCCATTTCCAAAATGCTTATTCTATTATAAACAAACTAGGCTTCTATCTACACCTTTTCAGGCATATTGAACTGTGCAAATGTAAACATGTGATGTACTTTACACTATACAAAACTATTCTGTGCTATTCTATTATGCAATTGACATGTACTGATACACACATGGAGCTGGTGAGTATTTACTTGCTCCTCTGGTGTTCCCTCTCCAGTGCATCAACAGTACCATATTAGGTCCACCATTGTGCTCAGTCCTCAATAGATTGTTTACTGTCAAGTGCTTTCAAATGTCTTGAGGGCACTTCAGGTTGAAGTTAATAGTCGAAGGAGGCCTTGAATGATTTACACACCACTTGCCAAACACTAAATGAGTTCAGTTTGCTGTCAGAAGACAAACGGTAGTCAGTAGTGGAGCCTGAATGTGCTTGGATTGGTCTCGTAATACCTTGTCGATCCTCTAGAGGCAGTGGTGAGTAGTAAAGATGTACCCGATGTGGTAATTCAGTAAATTTAATTTCACCAATAATTCATTTTTCATTTCTCAAGTATGTATTTGTTGTTATATGCACCTTTTTATGGGCAGTCTTTATTTTATTTGCAATCCTTTTTGTTGTGTGAACTTTGACATAGCTGTGATGTCATTTCCTGCCATTCTGGCGCGCTCGTTTTTAGTCGCCTTCTGGACTGCTGAGGAGAGGTATGTTAGTCTCGTGGCAACAATGTTTTAATGTGTTAATATGAATATAAGAGACATTTCATGCCATTGTGTGCTCTCTGGATTATGTACAGCATTTGAAGGCAACTCACGAAAGTTATTGCTGTTAATTAAGCTAGTTTTGGGGAGTTCGTTTTTCATGTGGTTTTCTTTTTTTTAGGAGACGTGTGCATGAAGCTTCTTCAGGTTGCTGTACATTTTATATGTTGTGCACAGGTATGTCGGCTCCCTCTTTTTGTATATTTTGTTTAAAATGCTTAAGTCGCCTTCTGGACTTCTGAGGAGAGGAGACGTGTGCATGAAGCTTATTCAGGTTGCTGTACATTTTATATGTTGTGCATAGAGAATAAACGCCCCCTCTGGCTGGCAAGAGAACCGCAGCTGTCTCCTCGTCACTCACAAATGTCAAAGAACACAACGCAGAATCAATTTTTAGCCAGTGTCAGCACAGACCGGCTACAAAAATATGTGTATGCAGTCGTCCCTCACTCCATCACACCCTCACTCTATCGTGTTTTTTCCCAAAATTAATTAATTAAATGATCGCTGTTTTGTGGTTGAATTATTAGGTAGTTTTTTTTAAAAGGCATATTTTAGCAAATTTTACTTATCCTCGGCCAAAATTAAGCATTTAAATGAATTTAAATACAAATACAAGCCAGAAGAAGCATTCTAATTTTGAATGTAGGATAATACATTGGACACTATGTGTGAGTAATTGTTCAGTGAGACAAGCACCAGGCGTGATCGTCAGAGCAGGCATTACTGCAGCTTTAAATTACCTCACAACAAGCACAGTAATAATAATCAGAATAATAACACAAACTACTGTTGGAGCCGTAACCCACCACAAGCTAAAACTCAACTGTGATCCACTTCCTGTCCTCCACATATCATTCCGCCTGCCACTAAGATTTCTGAGAGAACACGTATACACTCACAATTAAGTTTTTTATTTACGTCTTAAATGGCTTATTTACTATGTTGGGTAATACGAGTGTGAAGCCATTTAAAGCTGCCATTACAATACATTGTTGAGACATTAGCCACCGCAGGAAGTACGTTGTCCAGAAAAAAACAACAAGGAACTGCTAACGTGTGAGTCTGTTATCTTATTTATGTCTAATATGTCTTATTTTCTCTGATTATATCTACTATATTGGGTAAAACAAATGTAAAGGTGACTGTAGGGGTGTTATTTCATGTCTTGAGGGCTCTAATGACGTTAAAAACCGTGTTTAGAAGCCCGTAAACAGGTTTATTCAGTTTTTAATATTAAATGCTACTTTGCGGTCGAGTCTGGAACCAATTAACCGTGATAAACGAGGGACGACTGTACAGTATAGTTACTTGGATTCACAGTATATACTGTAGCACCTTTTGAAGGTAATCAAGGGATCTTGACATGATTCTAATTGTCCAATTAAACACATACAGTACTTCTCGTTCAACAGCATGCGGAAATGTGTCCAAACTAACTTGAACTGGATATACTGTGTCATATGAGGTGTTATTAAAGTAAACCAATGTTGTATACTGTTCATACAAAAAAGGTGAAAATAAGCAAGCCTAACCCTTTTTAAACAATAGTAAAACCTTCTAAATCTTGCATTTGTGTGCCATTTTGTGCCTATTTACATATTTCTAGGGGTGTGCGTGACATAAATGTTAGAATGTCTGCATCGCAATAAGGGAAAGTAGTAGTGTTGCGCCAGCCAACAAAGTGCCATAATGATTCATTGCAATTGTGCTATTTTGGAGTGAGTTTGGCAGCAATGTAAACACAAACCAGTGCAGGCCTCCAATTAGGCTAAAGTTGCACTTCCTTCCTTATTTACTCCTCTGTATGACCTCAGAAATCCAAAGACGTACACATTTTATCTCTTCCCCGCTCCCTTTCACCTTTCCAGGGTCTGTTGGCCAACTTTCACTTGCGTCTGTCTTTCCTAGTCTCTCAGTCCCTCGTTCCTCTACTGTACCTGGACACCAGCCATCACACTCACACACAGCTGTACAGATGCAACCATTTGAGCGCATCAAATGACCCCCATGGCGCCATGTGCAATGCCTATTGAATGACTTCCTTCTTTATAGGCCAGCGAGTCCGGATTCTGCAGTCTCACATAAAAAGACAGCCAGCATGAATCACTGTTGGGATCAGGGATGCTGTGTTTTCCCAGCCTGTCTAATCCTCCCACATATCAAAATGACTCTTTATCTTATTAACACTGGGTCACGTTGTCATTGATTGAAAGTCATCTTGCTTATTGCGCCCTGTCTCTGGAATGTGGACACAACAGAGCAGGGCTGCGCAACTGCCGGCCCGTGGGCCTAATCCCACTCTTCAATGACATCAGACCAGCCTTTGAGGTTAGTTCAAAACCTGGGAACATTTTTGCAGCAAGTTTCCTAAAAACAGCAGCGAACTATTTGCACATGATTAGAGGATCATGGATTGCAGTCGATCCTTCAGGCTCTCTGAGCTCTGTTTTTTTCAAAGCCTGCATCTCAGCGTTGTGAAAAAAAATTATTCTAAATTTTGGTCTTTGCTTTTTTTTTCCCCATTTTGCTGTTTTTTTTTTTTTTTTTTTTTTTTGCCTTTTCCATTTATCTACTATACTTTTATTCAAGTCAATTTTCTTCTTGGAATTATGACTTTATTCCCAAAATATTTGGGCTTTATTCCTGCAATATAATTACTTTTTTCCCCAATCTAATTTTCCCAAAATTGCACCTTTTATTGGTTTGTTGTTTGTTTCTCAAAATATTTCAAATAAAATACAATTTTCTTGTTAAATTATATTTTTAGAATGTGCTGCAGGCCAATAAATACAGCCGCAGGCCACAAATGATCCCTGCACGGCAATTTGGACACCCCTGGCTTAAAGATGCCTCAGAACGACAACACAAACAAAAGCTGGCAGGGGTTGCTCACAAGCGACACCGAGGATGAAGAATTCAGTGGATCGGTAACTTGCTTGTTGGACTTTCTGACTCATTCAGCCTCCCATGCATGTTCTTTGTGTAGCGGAATAATTGTTAATGTGTTACGTTACCATAGCAGACATTTATTCAGTCTGTTGTTCTGTGTGCTGTTGAATAACTTGCCTTAACTTGCCTGCTGGAGCCTATCCCAGCTGACTTTTGGGGAGAGGTGGGATACACCCTGGACTGGTCCCAGTCAATCAGAGGGCGCATATAGACAAACAACCATTCACACTCACGTTCACACCAATAGACAATTTAGAGTCTCCAATCAACCTAACATGCTGGATAATGCTTATGGCACATCCGACACCTGAGTAATGTCTGCTTAGGTATGAGTAACGAAAGGCGTTTAAAAACAGACAAAAACTCGCAGTCTTCACTCTTTTGTAGTTTTTCAGGCGTGAGCCACACTCTCCAGGCATGACTAATCAACTTACACCCAATCAGACTGTTACAGTAGCTGCTGTGCTAGCACCATGGCTCATTTTGAAAGTATATTTGGATCACCATTACCTTGGAATACTTATTTTTGGACTACAACAAGCGTACGTCTTTGTTCATTAAACTTTAGATGTTAATGACAATTTACTGGTACCGTTGAACACAAGTAAGCTGAAATCCCCATGGGGGCGTGCAGTGTGGGGTCAGCAGGACAGGATATTTCCCTTTCCCAAGCCAACTTTAGCCTAAGCAAACACATGTTTGAAAAGGGAGAGTGGAAAAAAAATCCTCATCCAAAGCGTTTTTCACCTTTTACCCTTGGTGAAAATACCTTTTTAGTCCCGAACGGCTTTTTTTTTTTTTTTTTTTTAAATACGGTCATTTTGAACGCTTCATTCTGTCAGACACATCCAATTTAGGAATACCAGGTGTCACCCCAGTCTACCATCACGTTCACGCATGCATGCCCCGGCCTGATGATAACATTCCTGGTTCAAATCCCAACGCTGCGGGGAAGAAACAAAAAGACACGCTCAACCAGAATTTTCAGCCTATGTTGCCGTGTTGCACGGATAGACCCGACGCACAAAAACACTCCCAGCTGGCTGATGAAAGTAATTATCTGCCAGCGTGTCTGCCTTTTATCACAAGCTCAAGTGTCTGCTGTTTCTTTAGAAAGATGTGGAAAGAGCACAAGCTTTTTAGTTAGCTGGGATTAAAAATGTAAATAAGGCCAATGGAGTGCGCTACATAGCTGCAACCAGCAGAGGTGCTGTATAGTTGGTCGATATACTGCATATACACAATATATGACATCGTCTGTGCGATAATTAGGTACATCCACATGATGGCATCAAAACAGGAAGGCGGGGTACACCCTGGAATGGTCACCAGCCAATCCCAGGGCACATATAGACAAACACTCACATTCATACCTATGGACGATTTATGTTGTTTACTGCGAGCGGTGACCCGTTCCACTTTGTTGGACGGTCCTCGAACGCACCATTTTGCTTGCTTTTAATTTGATGTTTAGTTCGTTTTGCTTGCTTTTTATTTGATGTTTAGTTTTGCACAATACATGATAAATTAGATCACTCTAATGTACGACCCCCCCCCGTGGGAACACGTGGGTACTCTACATGTAGGGTCCTTCACTTGTGTTTTTGCAGGAGGTCCTTATAAAAAGCAGACCACTCCTGCCATTGAGCAGACCTTTGACTTGCATAAACAAACATATTGCCTGTGGATTTATGATGTTATTTATGACTATGTTTGCCATTTTGTGGAATAAATATGTGAAGGCACAGCAGAGTCTTGCATTGACATTATATATACAAAATAAGACTGAAGTGAAGGAGGAAGTCCTGCACCTCTGGTCCTTAACGTTATGAAAATGTGGCCCCCAGAACAATTTGCCAAAATAGTCCTGGTCTCTCGCGTCCCCCCCTTTCGTTTGCATTGTAAATACCTCAGAAGCTCACATATCAACTTCTACTTTCAACTGTTTGACTTTTACCTCATGCGTCTTACTTTTCGAGACTTGCACTAACTTTCCCTTCAGTGGGTGTTATTTAAAAGGGTGACAGCTCCATACCCCCGGCGCTGGTTACCTGCCAACTACAGTATGTCACCTGCTGTGTTTATGCCGCCATCGCTCTATCGCACACTCTCACATATACGCACAGATTATGTGATGGCGCAGTCTACAAATCATTCGCTCCTGTCAAAGCCTAAAGTGTTAAGTGCTATTTTAAATGACTTACTAAGCCACAGCTGGGTGAGCTTGACAGGCGGATTGATTATATTCTGTGTGACAATAAATCAAGGCCTGCAATGTGACGTCAGATCTATTACGGCGGGGCTGACTAATGGGGGGGCAGGGGCAGAGGTCATCCAAGATAAGATGCTGAGCTGCAAATCGTCTGCGTGATGTCATCCTCGCTACATCGTAATTAAAAACGCGTGTCTGGACTTGTCGGCCTCCTCGTTAGCAGTACTTCTGAGCACAGTTTTGGTTTTGGTGGTCAGATTGTTACTTCTATTCAGCGTGATGGGAAAGAGCTCGTTAGCTGGCCATAAAAAAGGGGAAGTGGTGCGGTTAAGGCAGTGCTTCTCAAATATGTCACGGAGGGCGTCAATATTAGTGCAGATCCGCCGGCATGTATGAATTTGTCGTACTCAGCATGCAGTTTGACTCTTGAATACGCTTCTATGCTTCACAGCTCTCCATTTTGTTGCATTTCGCAGGTTTCAGTTTTGAGTTCAGGCTGTACAGGACAGATACATAAATAGATATGTTCAGTTTCTCAAAAGTATTTCAAATCAATAATTGAGAACCACATGGTTAAGGGAATGTTTCGGCATTTTTCCACCAATTTATATTTCAGCAAGCATGTTTGTTACACTATAGAAATGTATTGTCTTTAGATTAGTCTGTGTACAGCTTGTGAAGCAGTACAGTGGCTCCTTGCCTGTTCGCAATTTGGCATTTCTTTTCTCTGCTCTTAAAATATAAATAATTTGCCTTTTTATGGTGCGAAAAGGAGTGCTGCAGCTATGAATCCAGCAGAGGGCGCTGTCTCAAGTCAATTCACTCAACATTTTCCAGCAGGAAGACGCTTGGACAAGATGTGATGTTGGTTTTCATATTGACATGTTCAGTGATCCCTTGTTTATTATTGGTTATTTGGTGACAGACCCGACCATGCTAAGTGAATTTCTGCTAAGTGGGATTCATTTTCACCCTTTTGGTACCCCAACGGAAGGGTGCAGTACAAATACAAGTCAATTATTTTGGTACCCTGCACAGCTTTCAAGAGTGGAAAGAGACAAAATTTGTCTAACTTAAAACAAAGTTGCACTTGTGCTAAAGTGAGCTGAACTGTTTTGTAGCAATAAACGCAAATTACTATTTCAATTTTAGGACCTTAATTAACTATATTTAATTTACCCTGCTATTCTCTGCTCTCTTTCTCTGTCATTACACTTTGGAAGTGAAGGCAAAACCTCGCCGAGCACCAATCCGAAAACCTTCCACACGCCCCTGGAAAGATTTCCATCATTTTTCTTACCGCAGACAAGAAAAAACTGAAATATGGCGTATCATGCGAGGAAATGGAACTGCGTGTTCTTCAAGATGCCACCGCCGCCATCCACGGAAAATTACATGCCTGTCTCTCTGCGGTCTGCACACGGAGAGAAATAGAAAATGAAAGAGAAAAACAAGAAGTTTGATGGCTGTGGCAGTTTCTTTGGCCTTATTAAAACATGCTGTTCTGGTTGTATAAATCCCAGCTTGGTGGGCTTCTCCATTGTTTAGGTAATGCGTAGGTCTCTCAGCACTTCTGAGAACAATAGGCTCGAATTCTGCTTATAATTCACAAAAACAATAACTTATAGCTAAAACCAGATGGTTATTGTGGTTCACTTTGTCCTCAGAAGGTCATCCAATTAAAAACAACAACAACAAATGGAAGAAAGACAACACATTTGATTTTAATGTGTAGCTTTTTCTAGCCATCCCAACCATGAAAGGGTGGAGTTTACAAGGATGTGGTCGTCTGTGGGATGAAAGGGGCGCGCTGGAGGATGCCTCCCTTTGTTTCAAACACACACACACACATATGTACACACAATATGTAAGTAAATAAATGGCTACCCTCGATGTCTGGTGAGCAGATGATCTTAATTGCTTGCATGCAATGCATAAATTTGTTATTTCCGCCAAAATCTTACTTAAATCCTATATGAAAGTATGTATTGTTTTTTTTTTTTTTTTGCAATTTTTAAAATCTATTTCTTGATTTTTTTATTGCATTGTTTATGTAGATAAAATGAACAAAAGGATTTTGTGTAATATGACATGCCTTTGTGTCTAATTAACAGTAATATAGTCATGATTATAATAGCACAAATGACTGCCATGTTATGACCATAAAGGCTCCATCACTTACATAGCTTGAGTGATGAGGGATTATTTTCCTTTTAAATTCAAACGCAGCTTTAAATAGAGCTGTGTACTCTCCATTTCCAGCTTCACTTAAAACAGAAAAAAGGCACTACTTTTTACGCTATAATCCACTAAAATCTGCATAAAATATAGTTTGAAAATGTGTAGTTTTATTTTTTATTTAATATTTTATCAATATTCAGATTTTATATATTAATATTTTGCAGGTCGTTACTCAATAGACAGTCTGACTCACGGTGTCATCTTACAAAGAACACTCAACTCATCACACAGCAACTTAACACTCAAAAAATACCTAAAATATACAAACATGTACCAATAGGAGTTTAAAATGAAAACCAACTATTTTTAAGTTTTCCCATGATGCTTTTCGTCTGAGCAAAGCATTTCATTGGAGCACAAGTGGCATAGAAAATGGATGGATGGTGCTGCAATGCTACCCCTGTCCACCAGAGGGAGCCCAGGGGAGGCTGACGTTATTGGAGCGCCCCATTGAATAAGTTGCTCAAACGCAATGCATTATGGGAAAACTTTTTAAAAAGTTGCTTTTTTTAAATGTTAAACTCTTATTGGTACATGTTTGGAGTTTTCTCAGGTATACCTTTGGAGTCTTTAGATGCTGTGTGATGAGTTTAGTGTTGTTAGTAAGATGACACCATGAGTCAGACTGTTATATAGTTATACTGTTAGATATAATGACCTCCTGCAATTTTCAAGCTCATTGTGAGTGCACTGATAGCTTGTGACTGGCTCCTGCCAAAGAAAGAGCTACCGTTTCCTCACTGATTCGCAAGCGGCACAGTATTTAAACGATGAGTAGTAGTTCTGAAGTAAAAGAGATGTCACGAGGTTAGAATTTAGCCATAAAGTAGCCTCACCGCTGTATAAAATGCATGGTTTAAAGTTTAAGAAAAAGATAGCTGCTTATACACCTTAATTTACGGTATATTGTTGTTTCTGCAGATTACATTACAATGTAAATTGTGTTATAATTAATAGTTATATTAGATAATATGCAAGGCCTTTTGTGTCTCTTACTAGCACAAACACTTGCAATATTATGACTTATTTAGCTTGTATCAGTTACTTCTTCTTTAAACTGAGCCGTGTACTCTTCATTCTTGCTACTCTGAAAGCGGGAATATGGTGCTGCTTTTATGCCGTAATCTCCCTTGACAGTTGTTGGGTGTCCTCAGATGAGTACCTCCCGAAAGGTCACGGAAGGTAGCTGGAATCAATTAAAAATGGCTCCACTCTTAACGCGGCTTGAAGCTTCAAAGCTTCTTGCAAGAACATAAGGCATGCATGTATTTAAATCCGCTAAATGCAGGTATTTGCTGAAGGAGGTTTACAAGCTGGGTATCGTCTGACAAAGACTGTGAGTCAGTTTGTTCCAGTAAGCTGTTACTGAAGGGGGTGCATTTATGGTGAAAGCTGAGTGTTTAAGTAAGTCTGCTGTATTATTTCAGGTGCTGCCAGTGTAGAAAGTATGTACCCCAAAAAAACACCGTCTGAGGTGTGCCTAAAGAAGTGTCTTCCTTCTGAATGAAGTCAGGCGTGTCAAGGGAAGGCATTTCACTGTAAAAGTGCGAATGATTCCCCATAAAAGTCGGAGTCGAGGTTTTTTTAAAAGGCACTTTGAAGAATGTGTTTATGAACTGTCTCCAGACAATTTGTCTCAAGGACAAAGTCTATGACTACAGAACGTATTCCATCACCCGGATATGCGCGAAAGATCCTTAGTGGTAATTGTTGCACGGAGAAAAGTAGTGTATGAGGAGCGTAAACAAACGATAAAATCAGAGCTATGAGTCTGCAGGTATCTATAGTTGCAGCGCACAGTATTTCTGCAACTATTCCGCGTTTTTAGAAGGTGGTTGAAGGTTAATAAACCGCTGACTCTGCACGTTTTGACTCCAGCTCAAACAAAATCGCCATGAAGCTGCACTATATCAACTGTGCAGCTGTGAGCTTTATGTCGGGAGGAACCCATGCGAAATCCCGGGGGGGGGAAAAAAAGGGGAAAATAAACCCCGCTACAGTTACTACTGAACACAGTGCATAATCCCGCTTTTCAGTCATGCTAACAGCTCCTCTTGCATCACTCTCATCTGTTGTACATTATGGAATGTCACAGCAATGAACTGTGGTCGGTGACATAAGACTTTTACACGTTGAAGAATCAGCAGATTTTGTCGAAGGACAGTAAATAGACCCAATGTGCATCACAGCATACAATGCAGGAAGTGGAGATATAAACATGTGTGCAGACATCATGGGGGCGCTTTGATCGTTCCCGCATACGTTTGCAATCATCACATCAACCTCCCTCTTCCCCTCCAAAAATGTCTGGAGTTTATGTAACCCAAAATGGAAATACTTTACTCCTGTTAATTAAATATGATGAACCCCAGATCAGAGCCTTGCTTGTGCAGATTGTTGGGCAGGAATGCGGGTTAATTTGGAATCGCTTCCAAAGGGTCTTGGACGAGGTTTTAATTTGTATTTAATGAGGGGTGGCACAATGAAACTCATATGACTAATTTAATTAATCTAAAACATGCAATTGGTGACTGGCGAAAAAGGCTGTAGATGAACTAAAATGATAGATAAATAAATGCATGAATTGAGGGCTCGTATGCTGGCTATTCATTAGAGTATATTGTAACAACCCCTATTTACAGTAATCTTTCCTTGGTCATAGTTAATTGGTACCAGACCCGACCGTGATAAGTTAATTTCCGAGAAATAGGATTCCTTATTTACAAATGATATATTTTTGTAGTTGGAGCATAGAAAACCTGTTTACATCCTTCTAAATTTGTTTTTTTTAATGTTATTACATCCCTTTAGACATGAACTAACACCCCTATAGTCACCTTTACACTCGTATTACCTAATATAGGAGATATAATAATAAGTAAACCATTTAAGACATAAATAAGACTTTTGCTCATGTGTGTTGTTGTAATTGTGCTCTCTAGGGGAGATGAGTGGCGAGCGGACAGGAAGTGACAATGGGAGTTCAGAGTTAAGTTTTAGCTTGGCATGGGTTACTGCAGCAACAGTAGTTGAGGATTACTTTTAGGGATTATTGTGCCTGTTGTGAAGTAATTAAAACCTGCAATAAAAGCTAGGGGTTGTTTTGGTGATCAATTCCGGCGTTTTTGTGTCTCATCGAACATTACCGTAACATTACTGACACCTAGTGACCAGTGTAGAATACTACATATCATTCACAGCATCTTTTAAGGCATATTCTGAATGCCTTGTTTGTACTTTAGTTGATTGAGCCATTTTTATGCTCGGAAATGCTTAATTAATGCAAAAATCTATAAATTTGCTTCAATGCGCATGTTTTTGGACTATTAATAGGCCATCTTCAACCACGGAACAGCATTATTTATTAATGAATATGTTTCTGGAAAACTGTGATAGAGTGAAGTGGCGAGGGACAACTGTACCATGCATGAAATGATGTGAGTAGCATATAGATTGAAGGAGTGACATATTTTTCACTAACAGTTAAAATAAAGAAAATTACAGAAAAAATCTCCCTAGATTTTCATGCCAGGTCTATTAAATTAATAACAAACAGTATTATAGATTTTCTAAAAGGGTATGTTTGGACAATGCATGCTATGCTAACTTTGTTAAATACTCTATCCTGACCCCTGCCGGACATTATTTTGATTTCAGTCAGTAAACGTGTTTCTTGAGTGTGTATATTGTATGTAATTTACTAACACTGAGTAGCGAAAACATTTGTATTTGTCATTAAATTGTATTTTTAATAATGCACTACGTTATAATGCCGTGTTTGGAAAATGCAGGCTATGGTCGTTAAATACTCTTTCCTGGCCCCTGCTGGACGTTATTTTGATTTCAGTCAGCAAACTTGTTTCTTGCGTGTGAATATTGTATGTAATTTACTAACACAGAGAAGCAAAAAACGTTTTTCACTTTTAAAAATAGTATTTCTAATCAGGCACTTCGTTATATCACCTGACATTGTCAAGGGTGTACCGTGTCGTTGCTATGACAACCACCCCAAGGCCCGCACACACACAGCTGAGAAACTGTGATTGGAGTTTTAAGAACATTGTAATAACTTTGACATGTTTCTTTGCTAGTTTTATCCTAATGTTCAGCTTCTTGGAGAGTGAACATTTGAAAAAGAAAGGTATGAAAACTTTTTTTTGGTTGTTTGCGAGACGACGACGCTGCTACGTTAGCTATAGCCTACTAATGTTAGCAATCGTTATATGTTATACTGCACTGTTTTTACTGTCACCCTCACAGAGGTATACTTTTATCAATGTTTATAATGGCTTGCGGTGGATGGGGGAGGGTTTTTGGGTTCAGTTTCCCATCAAAAATATCAATTTAACAACTCATGTTTGCGCCTATGCTGTGAAATTCAATGTCCATGTCTATTTGTGTTATCAAAGATGGGGAGTGAAGTTGCCGAGGAGGAGGAGGATGTCTTTCTTGCTAATATGGCACCCGATCCTTCGCTTTTAGAGGATGATGTGTCCGCTTGTCCAACTTTTCAACGCCTAGACGAGGTAAAAGTCAGTTTATTAGTTGAGTCTCATTCTTCTATTTAATGGCAACGTTAAAGAGCATTACACGTTTACACTTGCTCAGTCCAGCGTGTCGGAAAAGGAGTACGAAGAAGCAGAGTTAATTTAACCCTACCCTTTTTCCAAGTTCACTTCCTGTGTTACCATTAGATAAAGTTAGCAGATATCGTATTCGGTAAGGAAACTAATAAATACAGGTGTAAAAATATAAATGATATCATAGATAAAACCCTATTGAATAATAAATTAATAATTCAAGATAAACATAAAAAAAACATGATGTAACAAAGAAAAACTGTTGAGAAGATGCAAACTTTGAATTTGTGTTGCACTCCCTTAAAAATTCATGACACTTTTACATTATTAAACAATTTGTTATGAAAGAATAATTAATCCATTGAATATATGGAATGCAGTGTATCTTTTTAAAAAGTGTTGTTTTTTTAGTACCACTCACACAGCCATTTAAATTGAACTTTTTTTTATATATATATAAAAAGTGCATATCCTTTGGGTTGACAATGAGTATGAATGATAGAAAATATATTGTACACACACAAAAAACCCAAACGCTCATAATTGCTTCTACGAATGGCCACAACAATGCACAATATTTTTCATTGCCCAAATATTAACATCATCATCATTTATTACTATTAGACCTTGTTTTTGTATGACTGTTGCACATGTAAAGTCTAACAAAAATCACAAAGTTAGAATAAATACTGTACACGTACTTTAAAATGGAAGCAAAAAAATAATAATCAGCATTCTGCTCATTCACAGTGTGTGGAGAAAGGAACTCAATGATGCAATACAGTTGTGTGACACTGGGAGGCGGTATTGTACAAGTGGTGCAGTAGTTCATTACTCCAATAGAAAAAAAACAATGAACCGTCTTTTCTTCCTGTCTAGGAAATCATCAATAATGCACAATGTGTAGCCTATTTATGCAGGAATTGTTCATATCGTTTAGGGTGATGAGTTAAATTGAATAAAAACAGCAACAACAAGGAAGCTATTGCCTGTACACTGTGGCTCAAAATGTGTGGTATTGCTGCCACTCAAAAGGGGAGCCCCACTTGAATAGCCGTTGTTAATTATGAGTGCGGCTAAATGATAGCTCATTAGTTTAACTACTTCTGTGCGCTGAGCTGAGTCTAAGCTGCAAGAAGAATATTGACAGAGAACCAGTGGAAAAATCCTCCACAGTGACACCCCGTTGGATATAATGGCCCCGGTAGGAGGCTAGCTTTTACACGGCTTGTGTTATCCAGGCCATTGTTCTTTATGGTGGTTTTAATTCAACATTGTGAAGGCTATACTCGCCACAGCGCTTTCGGTTTTGTTTGGACTGCATTCAGGCTTGTGTACGGTTTGTCGGTAAGTATGTGCATGTTTCTGGTTCTACGCTTCTGTCCATCCATTTTTCCCATCTCCTTACGGAGCGTAATTCTTGGGCCTTATCATCATCTTGACTGTCTTGAAGGCCTGCCTGTAGTTGGTCGGGTAGTACTCCGTGGACATGTTATGCCACGTCCCCCAGAAGATCCCATTCCGGACACCCTTGTACCTCTTGTGGTAGTACTTGCCGTTGAGGTTGGCTGACATGCAGGCATCAAACCACCAGCCGGAGCTGTAGTAGGCGCCGCAGTTTCCCGAGGGGTACATGTCGTTGTCGCGGTCAGGGGTGGAGAAGAACTTCTGATCGTGGTTGAAGTGCTTGTTGAAGCTGATGGCGTTCCCGGCTGTCCCACTGCAACGACACATTTATATCTATCATCGAGGGCTACAATGGTACTCCGTAACCACGGTTTGGTTCATTTTGGTTCGTGAAATGCAAAACATAATAAAACTGCTTTGCTTTTATGTGTATCGTGTGGAAAAATCAGATTACATGTGCCATTACTCATCTTGTTTTATTGTGTATTGTCATTGACAGGAAGCTATACCGCACCTGTATCCGCTGATGGACAGCCTGTATCGCAGGAACTCATTGGCCACGTAGAACTGGTCATACTTTGCATACTCCCGTACTCCCTCAAAGTCCTCCAGCTCAATGCGCAGCGTCATGTCTTTGGCCTTTGTCAGCAGATGGATGTGGTCATTGCCCAGCCAGAACTCACCTCTAAATAGATAGAGGACGAAAAGGATGGAGATAAATTACGAGAAGACCGATATAGATGTTTCCTGTTAGTCATACTGAATTTACGTTACGACTACGGGGGACAGGTTGCAAGGGGAGAGTAGTGTGACAGTAACCGAAGGACAGGAAAACGGGCATAACTCTTTTTACCTGAGGCTTCCAAAGCCCTTCTTATATTCAGTCCAGGTGCGGTTGAAGCTGACAGAGCCGTCAAGTCGCTGCTGTATCACCGTCCAGCCGCCTCCGAAGGACTCCATGTCGCAAAATACATCAAAGGTCCCGTTACGGGGATCGGGGGTCACACGGTACACCCCATTCTTCCTGGTCTCCAGCACATTGTAGTCAGAACAGTCTCGGGGGGCTAAGATGACTGCCGGGGAGACAGAAAAGGGAATTGAGAGGAGGGCATTTGTAAGGGGAATGTGACTGGATGATATTCAATCTTCTCTGTTATTTCCTCGGCCCTGCTAAGAGGACCGTAATAGAAATGGCCCCCGAGGCTGAGGCAGACCGAAGAAAGTAATTCAATTTTTAATCACAATGAAAGTTTTCAGCGCTGAATTAAATCCTGAGGCACTGTATTCCTACACAAAACAGTTCACCAACTTTTTTTCCCATAATTTAATACAACGGGCCCCGTGTGAAGCGCAATATAACAGGAAATGTCTTCATATTTGCATACGGTCGTCCCTTGACTCCTGCCTTATCCCATCTCAACTGTCTGAAAATCGTGCTGAGAATCAGGTCTTTTTCTTAAAAGACTATAATGGAAAGGCAACAGATAGCAAGATAAAAGTGACCTCTGTTCTATACTTTCCAAGATTTTTACAATTACTCCTGCCCGCTTATTTTTTCAACACCCGCTCTCCTGCGGTTGCACTGAATGCTGAGCTAAAGGACTCCTTGTTAAAGACTCCAAGGACTCTTGGGAGTGGAAAAGAACAGACTTGTCAAAAATGTGTGAAACTGGATTAGAGTGGCTCTTCCCATGGGGCCTACAGATTGGTGACACTGGGGCAGGCAGCATGCAAACTCCTTTGGATTCGCTTCGTTGCGCTGTGAAGTCTGGCTCGTTGGTTCTGCAGTTTTGGGAGGCTGTGAAGAAGCCCAGACATTGGGTTTTGTGGAAGAACGTGCACCCTCATGGTACATCCTGACACTCCGCTTCGACCCTTATCATGCCTTAGCGGAGAATACATAACTCACTGAGGCTTCCTTGCTGCGCGATGATGAATCACATGACTGACAGTTTACAGCTTGAATTATCACAGAGTCCCTGTAGATAAGTGACTGGCACCAAAATGCAACATGACAGCCTGTCCTCGACGCAAGATCGGCATCTGTTACGAATACAAATGTGCTTCCGCCTAGATAGTGCGGTCCTCCTCCTTTGTCATGGACGTAAAAGGCAAATTCCATTCACAAGTAGACTAGTTCTCACTGTTTGAGTGCTTTAATGTTGCTGAACTTGGACATTAATTCCTGTCAGTTCACCTCAAGGCCCTAATACATCCCCGCAAGAGAGAAAGGGGAAGATGAGTGCTGGTGAAAGCGGTTGGGATGAATACACTGCAAGTCGGAGGTGATAAAAGCAAGTGGAAAAGCTTTTGACGAGTCAACTTTTACTCCAAGGTGGCTCTTTCCAAGCCCATTCAAAGAGCCGCGGCAGCGTGCCTGCTTTCTAAGTCATTGCACACTCGAGTCATTTAGAATTTGTGTGCTTTACTGCTTCTTCACATTTTAAATGGCGCATTCATCCGTTTCTGGCTGCAATGTGGCAGCTGGTGGCTCATTCTTAAGTAAGGGGAGATCTGCAGATTTCTCCTCTAAACACATAGACTTTGTGAAAAATGGGAAAAACATGAAAGTTTTCCCAAGAATGTTTATCTGCGCGAGCAGTGTCGGTGTTCATTTAACATCTGGAATGAATCGTGTGAGGAGAATTGCGGGTGGATTTGTCAGACAAAGATTTCATCATTGGATTTGCCATCAATCTCCATGGCAACAGATGTTTAATGCTGTTTTCTTTGGGACTCACTTCAGACACCGCCCGGCACGGCTTGTGTCAGAACCATTATCCGCTTCTGGAGCTCAACACGTTTGCGCAAAGACGAACATTACCGCCCCCCCCTTACTCACCCCATCCCACTTCCACGCACACTTCAACCACCTGCGTCGAATGTCAGGGAAGCCGCCTCCTTTGCTCTTTGTGTTGTTGGCAGAAGATAATGAGAATTAGTTGTTTCATGCACGACTGAGCACTCAAGAGCATGACCTCCAAAATGGGCGAGGCCGACAGGAAAAGAGGGATTAGATAGCGAGTGAGGAAAGACGTTAAGCCAAGAGGAAAAAGGAGCATCTAAGAGGCAAGAAAATGAATGAATGATGAAGGACGCGTGCACTCGGGATAAACATTTGAGAACGGCATTGAAGTGGAGTTTTTTGAAGGAGAAAAAGGCAAGATGAATGCTGGGATTCCCTTCACACCATACGCCAGACTAATCTACTTAGAAATAAGCTCACACCAAAAAAAAAACATCCTAATATAGCATTGCATTCTATTTCACCCATGCAAATAAAATCCACTCAAAAGTGCCTTTTCCCATCTTTCAAAGTCCCCCCCCCATTCCTTCCTATTCCAAGTATCTGCCCTTCCTTCTCCCTCTCCCCATTTTTGGAGTGCATAAGTAAAAGTAGTGGAATGTCAAGGCACTTACATGATGTTATGTAAGAGGTCAATTGTACATATTTCTTCCCTCAAGTGCAATGGTGATGACCACAACCTGAAACTATTCGCTCCGTTGCACAGGAGCTCCCTTCAAGAAACATGCTGGACACAGAAGCTTTTTCATGAAACTACACTTGATGTACAGTAGGGGTGTCCAAAGAGTGGCCCGGCGGCCACTTATGGCCTGCCGCTGTTTTTTTACTGGCCCTTGGACGATTTCAAAAATACAATCGAACACAAAAACTAATAAAAACAACAGCAAAAATGAAAGAACAGTAATTTTGCAAGAATAAAAGAGAATTATTAAGATATTGAAGTGATAATATGAAGAGGAAAAAATAGTATATAGGTGAAAAATTAAAGGAGAAAATGGTCATATGAGAAACAAACAAAACTAAGAAAAAGTTGACATTTTGGAAAATTAAGTCTGGATAAAGTTATAATATTAGAATAATAAAGTCAAAATATTATGAGAATAAAGCCAGAATATTACGCACAAAAATATACAAGAAGAAAGTGTAGATATTTGGGAAAATAGGAGAGAAAAAAGGGTAATGTAAGGAGAAAAAAATTGCTGTTTTCATTAAATTAAAAAAAAAAACGTAGTTGCACAATTTAAAAGTTGCCCCTACAGTCTTTGATTTTTCAGTATGTGGCCCTTGGTGGAAAAAGTTTGGACATCCCCAATGTACAGTATTAACCTTTTTAGGTTTTAGGGAAAACTTGTATAATCATTTATAATATAACTGAAGTGGATTGTTTAGTGACCAATTCATTACAAACAAACAAAAAGATTTGAAATACCCCCTAAATGTGTCAAATTACAGTTCCTCAAGTTTTCATTTTATTATTTGTTGTAGTGATATCAATAAAAACCGTGGCCGGGAGTCAAACCAATGTATTGTTATGAAAAGCAGAAGTGTGTGTGTAAAATGACTCCACAAGGGATTTTGCAGGAGAATTATTTAGTAAAAAGAATCAAAAAATGTATATAAACGTTTAATAAAATGCATTTTCATGAAGGTGAAATTAAAAATAAAATGACTATTATATTACGACAATTGGTGCCAGTCTGCAAGATTTAATTTGACAAAAAAAGAGGAAAGGCCTCTTTGGGTGAAGGTGAGCACCAAGACTTTGTTGTTGTTTCTCAAGATTAA
Source organism: Dunckerocampus dactyliophorus (assembly GCF_027744805.1). Lineage (NCBI taxonomy): Eukaryota > Metazoa > Chordata > Actinopteri > Syngnathiformes > Syngnathidae > Dunckerocampus > Dunckerocampus dactyliophorus. The sequence goes on along the minus strand of NC_072833.1, from coordinate 3,377,672 downwards.
AATTGGCCACTTTGCCATTATTGAATAAATCTTTTGCCAGGAAAATCACCCCCATGGCAACCTCACGTACTCTTTAGAGCCATTTTGGCTTGTCTAGACATGGTCAGCACAAGGAAATAGAGGACATAGTGAAGGGATGCTTACACTGTGGCGTATTCTGCACTGCACATTGGGTGGTGCAGGTGGAGCTCAGCTTGTTGACCACGCCGCTGATGTTCTCCACGCGTCTGTCCACCATGGCTTGCACGTTGTCCATGTTGAGGAGGTTGAGGGCCTCCATGCGACCTTGCAGAGAGGTGATCTGGTTCCTGGCATTGCGCAGGCTTACCGTCATCCTGTTCAGCTTCACCTGGATGGAGACATCAGGGTCTTAGGGTTAGCCTCCATTCTTGTTGTTGAATTTTGGGAATAGAGAGAGACAGCGAGAGAGGCGGCATGATGGTTGAAAGTCTGCCACAGTGGACGTGAGTGTCAACAAGCTCAGCAGGCAAAGCAACAATTTACCGCTGTTTGGATGGTAGCTAATGTGAGTTCTCAGCACAGTTTACAGAACCAGGAATGTTTCCTAATGTCCAGTTTACGTTCCAGCTGATTGCATTTGACTGGACTTGCACTTTTTCCAGCGTCATTCATTATTCAATTTTTGTAATTATTGTTGACATGCATTTTTAAATCATGCTTTTCTTACCTGCATCTCCTGCATGCTGCTAGGACCAGGTGTCATTTTCCCAAAATTAGGTCCATGTTCTTCCACAGTAGCCCCAGACACCATCACATTGTCCCTCTCCTCTTGGCTGGACCCACTTTGCGCCTCCAGCCCTGCCACATCACTCCCTTTTTGTCCCTGGTCCGCTTGCTGATGTCCATAGACTCCGCTTCCCCGTGTCCCACGGCACTCCTGGCAGCTGCTCTTCAGCTTGTTCACCACCTCCTTCAGGCTCTGCAGCTCCTTCATCGTCTTCTCCAGCAGCCTAAACTGCTTGGGCAGCTGGATGGTGAGAGGGGGCAGGGTCACCTGATAGGGGCACTCCTCGCTGCCTTCCTCCGATCCGGTCCCGGAGCCCCCACATTGGCCTGACGGTCTCAGTTTTATGGCACAGGAGGCTGGGGTGCCTGAGTCCACTCCCAAAATGTGGGGTCCTCTTGCGTCCCATCTGTGGTGTAAATTACCGGGGAAGTCTGCTGCATGGCAAGTGGCTGCGAGTACGAGAGTGGCACACACCAGAATGGTCCTCATTTTTGTCTTAAAAGTGCTCTGAAACAAAAAAAAAAAAGTGTGTGTGATCCAGTCAGGCTGTGTGTGTGTGTGTGTGTGTGAGGGAGTGCAACCTGCAGGATGAGAGAGTGCAGGGGAACTGGTGCTGCCTCCGATGCTGTGTCATTAATATGAGGACGGGTGAGCGAGGGAGGAGAGAGAGGGAGGGGTGGCGCTTTTACGTAATGCCCATCACCATATCAGCAGCATTGTGAAAGCTTGAGTGATGCTGCTTGAGTTTTGTTTTGTTTTTTTGCATGGGGTGCATTTGGAAAGAAAAGGTATGTCCTTGTCCCTGCCTCACTCGGAAGTACCGCCAGTCTCCCCGAGGAGCAAAATGACTCAGTGCACAGGAACTCTCCACTCCAATGACTTTAGGGGGATGCTTTTTTTCCCTCCTTACTTTACCCTTTTTGTGAACTGAAGTGAACGCAGCAATCCGTCTTCCCACCAGTCAGTCTTGTACTGTAAACCCAGCCACATCAAAGAGGCTCAAGTACCACTTACAAGCTTTTTTGGGGGGCTTGAAATGCTGCAAATTAATTCAGTGCGCTCTAGTTATTAGAGACTTACAAATCAGATTTATTGCTTACATGTCCTGTATTAATATTTAATTTTGTCCCTTACCACCACAAGTGGATGAGGGGAAGACAAAAAAAAATGAGTATGATGTTCTCGGGTGTTTTGTACAGTATGAGACAAAACTGTAATGTCAGTGTAGGCCAGGGCAGCCTCCTTTTTTTTTTTAATTGTTTTTTTATTTTTTACTGAATCTATGGAGATGAAAAAGCAAACCCACAAGTGTCTCTCGCGGACTCGCTGGTGGATGTTATTAAGACTCTCTATTCATTTGTGCTGCTTAAGGATTCTCTGTGTGCTTGGAGGAATAACACACTCTAACATTGCATCAGAAGTTAATTAAGCTTTCTTTAAGTTTGTCCAAAGCTGTGCAACAACCAACTAATTTATGTTTCTGCTAACTTCTAGCCCACATTCCATATAATTCATTACCTGACAAAAACCTTGGATACCATTAACCATTATCAGCAAATTTGAAATGTATGGCATTAGGGGCGTAGTTCTGAACTGGGTGAAAAGCGACGTACAGTCGTCCAACGCCTAGTGGGCATGTCACAAAATCTCACGAGATTAAAACGTGATAAGATATCTTGTGAATAGGAATAGGAATAAAATGTCCGGTGGAACAATAATAAAATAAATAAATTAATCACACAATAAATAAAAATGAACTTGATTTTTGAGCCCTTTTGTCAGTCATACATGCTCTTTGTCCGCTAGCATATACATAGAGTGCAGAATAGTGTAACTAAGTAGAAATGAAATTAGTAGATTGCAATATATCGTCATGTGTTTTTTTTCATTGTCGTTTTCTTAAAAGTAATGTTAAAATCTTGCCTCGTCTCGTCAACCCAATCTCGTGTATTGTCTTGTCTTGTGAGTGTCTTGTGATACCCCTACTGCCTAGTCCATCTACAGTATTATTACACATTCCCTATTAGGACATTAGGAAATGCCATATAAACACCGGAAGTGAACAATCAGTCACTGTTGAAACATGGAGAAGGGGTAGGATGACATCTGCTTCTTCCTTCTCCTTTTCGGACTTGTTGAATTGTGAGTGTACACAACATAACTTGCTGAACATAGCATAACCATTAACTTTTTGTTTTGATTCCACCGTTGTTCTTACTGCATTTTCATTAACTTTCCACCAGTCTTAATGTTTTTCAACATGCCAACAGAATATTTAAAGATTCATAACAGGCATTACACATTACACAGAGGTGGAGCCCAGAGGGAACGGCCGAGGGAAATATTACAAATGAAAGGCCCTCGCCCGTCACCTTGATTCAGTCTGGCTCTGGGCGCATTGCCAAATCAAAAAGTCAATATCAGAACATGACTGTAGAGATGCACAGATAGAGGGAGATGATGAGTCTGTCCACACAGTGATGATGATTGTTTTTCTCATCGAGGTTGCAGCCTTGTAAACCCCTCTGCTATCTTTTTCACATGCATTGACCTGACATCTCATTAGGTTTTACCTGCATTGTGCAATGAAACCCAATCCATATAAAACCCTGCCCTTACAAAGACAATCCTGCTCCGTTTTCACACTAAAATCTTTATTATTGTGCTTGTAGTTTGCAGAGATCTGCACTGCATCATGCTCAGATCTGTTTCCACCGTTTTTGCCCCTCACCTCTCTCAGTGTGGTGCACTTCAACATGTTTAAATTCCAGGAAGCTATTCAGTGCCCCTCTGCCTGCTCAAGCCACCTATTTGTGCCTACATGTGCAGGTCCAGCCCTCCTGCTGCCTGCACGCATAAATATAATTTAGCGATTGTCTCACTTCAAAGATCCACGTGTTACGCATTCACCCCATAAAATTTTGCAATTCCCTTTTAACTGCTGCAGATAAGTCTCATCACCAGGAGGGGCAAGGCTGCCTACAAACCGCCTTCGGGCTGTTTCAGATAAAACGCTCAGTGCACGCTGCTGCTGCTGCCAAGATGTCTGCTGCATCACTGCCGTGTCAGCCGTGATGGGGGAAAATTACAACACAGAGCTTATTTTGGTGACTCATCTGTGGTTACAAAAACATTTTGTAGTTAAGATTTTGCGCAAGAGTCCATTACTAACAATGACCCATTTAAAGTTCCAAGCATGACGGTTGTGACACATTTAAAGGGAAGTTGTTGATGTTACTCTCATTGGAGCACACCAAGTGTTTGGTAGCCAGATACTACAGTATGTAATGGAATGAATATTTAAGAAAACACACACACACACACACACACACATTACCATGTCTAAGAAGTCAGGTTGCCTTTATAGGCAAGGTTATCCCCTCATTATCGCATCCCCAGCTCGACCTGCCTGGCTGCCAAGATAAGAGCTGAGCACCTGTCCACAGTTTCCATCATTGTGACACGCCAAAGTACCCGACACTACGGGGGAAAATTCACCCACAACAACACACTCTGCAAAGACGGAGCACCGCAGAAAAGGGGGAATTACCTGCTTTTTACTAGAGTCCTCCAGCTGTATATCTTTCAGCGTTAATGGTAGCTTTTTAATCCTTTAGAGGTATTACCGTTGCTTTTACAGGGAGCTTTCTACTACTTTTTTTAGCGATCGTTCGTTCTTTACTCCAATGACGATGATAAACACTTGTTCAACTCTTCAGACACATTTGTAGTGTTTTTATGCATCATTCAGTGTTAATGTTTTTTTAATCTGAACATGCTCAACAAAGTACAAGTTGTCCCTTGTTTATTGCGGTTAATTGGTTCCAGACCTGACAGCGGTAAGTGAATTTCCGCAAAATAGGATTCAGTGGTAATAAATGGAATCTTTTAGAAGTTAGAGCATAGAAAACATGTTAAAACGTAACTTTTTTTTTTTTACCATTATTAGAGCTATGTACACATGAGATAACACCCCTACAATCACCGTTACACTCCTGTTATTCTTTCTTCGCCACATTGTTAATGTGCAGGCTACGGGATCACTGCAGGGACACAAGAGATGGCCACGGCTCCATAGCATGCTACCAAGTTAGCCTCCAATTAATTTATACTAAACTTAAGAAAGGGTTTCAGACAGAGTGGGGAAGAAAGCCAAAATAAGAAGCCAAAAACATACCACTTCCACATGGAATAGGAGGATAGCTCATTTTCACTCTATCATGCCCGTCATGCCGTGGCTGACATGCAGTATAATGGTAATGTGATGTAATGTCACGTCTCATCAATGCTTTGTGTCATTACTGACACCTAGTGGCCAGAATACTACATATAACTTGTATTTCAATATTTTTTTACTAAAAATGGGCCGCAGTCAACCACGAAACACCGTTCATTTATTTAATTCTTGGAAAACCACGATATATTGAGGGAGCCATATTTGAACCGCGATGTAGCAAGGGACGACTAGTATGCATGTGTGAATGCTTGCCCAATTCAACATGTCTGAAAAGGAGTAGGAAGAAGTGGAGTTTATTTAATCCACCCCCCTCAGTATTAATGAATATGCCTGATTGTTGCCTTCCAGATGCTGTCACTCGGTAGAGTCGGCACAGCCAAAGTGGCCAAGTTGAAAGCGATCTACAGGCAGCTGAGTGATGCACTGAAGAGGTATGCTAATGGAAACAATTGTCTACCCCTCTTAAATTTGCCTGTTGATACGATGGAGCCAAAGACTGCAAAACTCAAGTCGGGGAAAAAGGGTGATGTCGGACATTTGTGCCAAAAATGATCTAGAGGTTATTTGTTCTAGCATATTTTCAGCCTCACAGTACTTACCTAGCAGCACAGCAGTTCATCATTTTGCAGGAAAATGTGATTGGTACACCTGCGTAAGCCAATGATAACCAATACCATAGTGTAAAAAAAAAAAGTTCAATTTTGAGTTTACACCGTTTTTTTGCAACAGTGCCCAGGACTCAGAGCTGCATCTTTTGGAAGAGACCACAAAGTTCCGTGCCGACCTAAGGAGGCTCCAAGCCGACTTGGTGAGCGCAGAAGAGCCAAGCTCCTCCGAGGAGCCTGTGAGTGAGGCGGGCAGACTGAGGCTTCAGCTCCTGCAGGCGTTCAATGAGCTGAAAGCAGCTGAGGACAGAGACTACGTGACACAGCACCAGCTCAAGTGGTGAGCTTTCTGCACGGAACAGCAACTATTACATGTTGTTTAATCTCCACGTGAAAATGTACCACCACTTGGGATAAATATGATTTATCACATTTACACAATTGATCCAAATACCAGTTGCCAGTGGAATTTTAACATTTCCTCCCTGCAAAGTGTTTACTTGTCCAAGCGCTCTGGCGTCAGTGTGGGAGTTATTTCTGCTCCTCTCTCTCTAACCCTCATTTCTCACAAGCCACTTTCCTCAATTCTGCCGCAGGCCTCACTTTTCCTTCCTCCAAATCTCTCACCGCCACTATCGCAGCGTCCAAAGGGTCAGATGCGCCCAGAGAAATGGAAAAGAACACTTTTTGCACTCGAGTCAGACGGAGGTCACGGGAACATTGCTAGGCAACATAACATGCACTGCTGCTTCCTGAACATTCAGTCCTGTGACCCCCTTTATTTAGACAAACAAAAATAACACCCACTTTCTAGTCCCTTTGTGACATACTTGCCTCACCTTGCCTCACCTTGCCTCACCCTTGTTGCAGTCTCCAGGAAGAGAAGCGGTATCTGGTGAAGGAGAACAACATTCAGCACAAACCTGATGTAAGTTCATCACAGCAGCTGTCAGTTGGAGTTACTGCGATTTCACCTGAGAGGGGATGATTTTGAGTTTTACCTTAAGCCTCCATCCAAACTTCAGCATTAGTATTCCATCATGCACTGTTACAAACCTCGAAGAGTGGGTTTCAGCCTTATTAAATACAGCATGTATACTCGGCATACCCCAAAGGACAATACTGTAGAAATGAATATATTTTAGAGTAGTCCGTGTACAGCTTGTATAGCTGTACTACCCGCTGTAAATTATTTAAGACACAGCCATTATTGGCTGGCAAGACAAGTGAGTATTGAGGGTCTCCCCATGGGCGCTCAAGTAGGTTCAGGTCTGAAAGAGACATACTTGGTCACTCAATCACCTTCACCTTCACCTTCCTTAGCAAGGCACTTGATCATCTTGGAGTTGTTCTTAGCCTGGCTTGCGGCCCAGTTTCTGCCTTTGAATGTCACAGTGCATGTTGGAATTCATGTTTGAATCAATTCAATTCAATGAACCACAGTTTCCCAGAATAGGCAGCACTCGTGCAGCCGCAGACCATGCTTAGCTCTCTGCAAGACATACGTATCTTGCTACACTCTTGTGTTGCTGGCTAGTTAGACAAAAATAGCTGTGTGCTGAGCAATTGCTGTACTGCTGCTCAGTACATAAAATACATAAAGTATATACATATACAAATACAAGTATATACATTTCCATAGTGTTGTCCCTTGAAAAGATACACTGCAGCAAAATGGTTGCTGAAATGTGATTCACTTTTTTCAGATAGTGTAAGTAGAATAATTAATCTGCTGTTTGATCATACAGGATATGGAGAGCACCACAAAGACCCTCCAGGACAAATGTGAGAAACTTCAAAAGGAGGTGTCCCAAAGACAGGCGGAAGTCAGGTATTCATTTCCTCCTATGCACATACTGTATTTCCACTTTTTGTGGTTTTCTTGAGTGGAAAAGGGGCTCTGCGGCTATTAATTCTGTATGAAACACTTTGGGAGATTGTGTACTTGGTACATGTTTGCACAGAAGTCTGATGGAAGACATGGCAACCCATCAAATGCGGACATTGCAGGAACAGAAAGAGCTGGAAGACATGAAGAAAGTCATTCAACTCAAAGAGGTGTGTGTACGAGAGAGCGAGTGGGCATTGGTTCCATCTCACCATTAATAAAATAACAAATCTGCCTTCTCCCTTTCTCTCTTGTGTGTTGCAAGGCCGAGAAAGCTCAGCTCCTTGCCGCACCTGAGCAGATTTTAAAGGAGATTGGAGGGAAACGCTCCAAGAGGGAGTGAGTGCAAGAGACATGTCTAACAATTTGTATCCAATAAGTGCAGGAAATGCTCCAAATGCCGGGGATATAAAGTGTAAATGACCCGCTAAGACTGCAGCACAAGAAAACAGAAATGGCTCAATTCGTCCACTTGATACACACTCCCACACTGCCTTGGACTATCAAACTGTTCATTAAAGTAGATAACGCTGCAACTATGCCTAATAAAACCTTTTGTTCATTCTTAAAAGGTGTTTCAAATTGAAGGTGTCAAGATGTCATTGCTGGGAGTACCAAGTGTGAAGTGTTTTTTTTTTTTTTTTTAAGAGCCACAATGAAGATGCTAAAAGCGATGGATGCCGAGGTTTCAGGCATTAAGCGGCAAGCCAAGGAGGTGGAGGAGCACAATGGCCTCCTCAGGGCTCAAAAGGAGGAGCTGGCCAAGGAGCTGGAGGGTCTCAAGGCCCAAATAGAGGCCGGTGAGAGGAAGTGCAGGCAGCTGGAGAACGAGCAGGAGGTCAGCAGGGAAGAGGAGGCGGAGCTAATGGGGCACAGGTAAAGTGTTAACAATTGTTTGTATTCATTTATGCATTCATGCTGCACGAAGAACTACATTTGCATGCTTTTTTTTTCTTATTACCAGGGGGATCCTAGAAATGAAGTTGCAGAGTATCATGTGCGAGCGAAAGCTCCTCTACGAGAGTCAATCTGTGCAGCTCAAAGAGAAAAAAAGGTAAAAATAAATAAATAATACCATTTTAAAATACACTGTCCTTGAAGGGGATTTGTGTTAGAGCTCTGAAATGAACAAAGATGAACCTTGGAGTCAATTTGTGCTTTTAAACCAGATTGCAAGCAAACCAAACGTCTTCTGCAATCTTTAACGCGCCTCATTTGAGACAGTGGTGGTGATGAAAAATTTAATGTCTGGTGCAGGCAGATGCAAGCCTTCAGCAGGATGGAGCGTGGACTGGCCATGGCCACCGAGCAGCTCAAACACACGCAATCGACCTGCAGCGACTTACAAGCACAGGTGACCTGTCGCATGTCATATTTCACCCACTTTGCGGCTTAATGTTCAGACAAATTTTGGCTTTCATTTGTCCACGTTCCTGTTATTAGGAACATTAATATTTTCCATTACATCAGGAGCATGTTTTTTTTTGTTTTTTTTACGGCTTCCTGTAATTTCACTGTTGCGTACAGTTGGTGAAGCGAAAGAGAGAACTCAAGAGAAAGGTGTCAGCACATATCATACTCACATGAAAGGAAATCACTATGACACATCAGGGATTTTGCATAATTTGGAAATGTCGCAAACAAAGCATTTTTTTGCTGTCATTGTCAAAAATTGACGTCTAAGGATGTGTTTTAAGTGCCTTCAAATTTCAGTCATCACATCTTTTCCAATTTAACTGTATCAACAAATCATCACTTTAAAGGAAAGCTGCGCTTTTGTAGGTAATTTTGCTCATCATCCACAATCCTTATGTGAGACATGAACACACATCTTTCTCTCTTCCGTGTTTGTTCTAAAGTTTAAAAAACAGGTAAAAAGAGGCAGCTAATTAATGTGCGTAATGGGACACACCTATTCCGCCTATTAAAAGACCTCCAAAAACCTCCAACAAGGTTTTATGGTTTTATATACATGCTATTTTACCGTATTTTGATCATTTGAAGCATTACAGGAACTTCCTTTGTGGGCACAATGATTTCACATAGCGAGATGCTGTAGAAAGGAACGCTACACCTAGCATTAACTTTTCCAAAGTCAAAAACAGAAACATAGCAACAGTGGCGACAGCTCCAATATGTAGCGTTGCCTTTCGGTGGTGGCCTGAGGCACTGTGTGTGTGGTGAAGCTAGTTGCTAGCTGGCTAGTAGCTAGCTGATGTGATGTGGTGTGGCGAGGTGTCACTCTCCAGATAAGTAGTTCTTCGGCGTGATGTCGCTGTAACTTGGTTAATATGCAGGTCATTATGTCAGTGGAGCATTTTTGGAGTTTTTTTCAGAAAGCTTTATTAGCGGAATAGTTGTGCATTCTTAGCTGCCTCTTTTTGGCTGTTTTTATAGCTTTAGAACACACAGAAAAGAGAAAGACGTGTATTTCTCACATAAGGATTGTGGATGACGGGCAAAATTACCAAAAAATGTCTAGTTTTATTTTAATGTTGTTTACTATTATTGCAATTCATATGCTTTTAATTTTAAATATAGGTTTCTATTTACAGTACACGTATGTGGAAGTGTAGAAGTTGTTGAGACCAACAACAGTGCACAAAAAATTTTCACTGTGACTTTTTGACTTCAATTTCCAGTTAGGTGCTCTTCTGAGAAGAGGGGCCAGCGTTGCGCAAAGGATGGCTCTTCAGAAGGAAGTGGATGCTCTCAAAGTCAGCTTTGAAAAACAGGTGAGGATGTGGGCACAGTGTGTGGGCGCCAACAATATTGTTTGCGACGGTCGCGTGTGCCGCCTCATTAGTCCTGCATATCTACTACTGCAGGGACAAAGCGTAGCATTGTCTACCTCCTTTTAATTGCTCGCAAAAAGCAGCTGAGAACAATGCTAAATATCCCACCCCCTCTCTTTCTTTGCAAGTTACCAAAAAGCAAAGAAGCGAGCCAGAAGCAGCAGCAGTATGGGATCATTCAGGAGCTGCTGAGGGAATCAGATGGCCTGAGACAAGAACTGCATCACCTCCGCTGTCTCACGTACATTAAAGCAGAGGAAAGGGGCCACAAGCACCGTGAGATGATAAGAGCTGAGGTGCAGCAGAAGCACACACACCCGCACACGTAATAACCTGCTCATGTGGTGGAAACGCATATTTTCCACAGACTGTTTTTGAGATTTTAAAGGCCCCTCTTCCTGTGTCATTGAATCCATCCACAGCAAATGAACCAACACATCCGACAGGAACTGCAAGAGAAGGAGCTCATCATGATGCACCACAGCAAGCTGAGTGCTATGCTGCAGCGCAGGTGTCATGCTTGTTTTCCCATTTTTCTTTGCTTGGTGCCAGCTTCCCTTCATTTAATGTTTGCACGGATAAGGACACAACCTTATATGCAGCAAACTGATGTGACCAGTTTCTCCTTAAACTCATCTTGGCAATTTATGACGCTCACCTCACGCTGCCGGCTGCAACGCCAAGCTCTCACTTAAAAGGCATCTGTTGTCTGCAGACACTGATTACAAGCCTGACTGAGCCGCTAATTAATTGTTCCTTTTATTCCTCAGAGTGCTACAGTACGGCGGACTTTGCGACGCGATCACCGAGGAGAAGAATAAGTATGTCAAGCTCAAGCAGATTGCCTCACAGAGGCTCACGGAGTTACTGGAGCAAGTGAAGGTGCTTGAAAATGAGCTGGAGATCCAAAAAAGTATCGCTACCAGGAAGGACAGGTGTGTGCATCATATTGTTGGAGGAAAATACAGTCTCTATACCCTTTTATAACAATATATCTTCTCATGGCACAATACTATGACAATGAATATACTGTAGAGTGGTCATTGTACACCTTGTTTAGTAGTATATACATTTACTATCCACTGAAAATTAGTCATCACACAGCCATTGACTAAATAACTGGCAACACAATTGAGTCCCAGGATAATTGTGTCTTGCCTACGGCGAAGCATGGTGTGGTAACGTCATGGCCTGGGGCTGCACGAGTACTGCCTGCACTGGGCACCTGCAGTTCACTGAGGGAAACGTACTGTGTAATTCTGAAGCAGAAACTGAGCTGCCTGGCAGTTTTCCAATGTGACAAGGAGCTCAAACCCTCAAAATGACAAGTGCCTTGCTGAGGAAGGTCAAGGTGGCCAAGTATGTCTCCTGCACACCTGAGCCCTATTGAGCACCTGCGGGACATCCTTGAGCGAAAGGAAGTGAGTCCACAAGCTCCACCAGTGATGTCACCATGGAAGAGAATTCCAGTAATGTGCAGCTCTGGTGAATTCCATGCTCAAGAGGATTAAGTCAGTGCTAGACACCAACATGTCCAAATGATTTGGACATATTTGCTGTAATCTGTACCTACTGGTGCTGCCAGTTGACACGATAGTAAATCCATACTGGTACAGTATATACAACCTGTACACTGACTACTCTTAAACTATCCATCCTTTTTCTATGCCGCTTATCCTCATTACGGTCGGGGTACACCCTGGATTGGTCGCCAGCACATATAGACAATCATTCACGCTCACACATTCATACCTCTGGACAATGTAGAGTCCAATGAACCTACTATGCATGTTTTTGGAACGTGGGAGGAAACCCGTGCATGCAAACTCCACAAAGAGATTTGAACCCAGGTCTTCCCAAACTTCTGACTATGTGGCCAACATGCTAACCACTCATCTACCGTGATGCCTCTTTTTAAATTGTATCCTGGTTTCATTTCTATAGTATCGTCCCTTGAGAAGATATAATAAATGTGAAATGTGAGGGCTGTACTGTACGCACTTATGCTGTTGTGTTGTCTTTTTTTTTTTTTTTTTTTTTTTTTTTTAACAGGTTCCTGACTAAAGTTCATATGAAGATTTCTAAAAGCTGCAAAATGAAGGATAAATTACACAACAACATCAACAAGGTCCAGGCTGCTTTTAAGTGCGATATATGGACATGGAAGTACTGGGAGTCTCTCGAGGATCTGTGTTTTGCTTAACATCCTGCAGGTTGCTTGGCAGAGCCGTCAGGTTGATCAGGAGCGTGAGGACAACGAAGTGGAGTTACGGAGGCTCAGGCAAATGATCAGCCACCAGGAGCAAATGCTTCTCGATATGAACAAGAACCAGGAAGGAACCGTACAGCGGCGCAATCTGTTGTGTGTATAAATTCAAGTAGGCGATTTGAAAAATGAGCATGCGTCATTTTTTTGTTTTGCCATCTTCCCACGCAGAGGCATCCAGCTGTTGGAGCACGAGGAGGTCTTGTTCGACTACCAGGAGAAGGTGAACATGCAGGAGGTGGCCATCAATGAAGGCACCGTGGCACTGGAGAACCTGGAGAAGGAGATGAGAGACTTAAAGGTGGCCATCAGAGAGGTGACGAGACAGATCGGCTTCAAGAGGAAAGAGGTGCTGGTCCAGAAGAAACTGGAAGAACAGATTACTATGCTGCAGATAGAGGTAGGATAAGTGATGAGCCTTGCTTGTTAGTTTTACAACAGGGTTGGACAGTGTGTTCCTTTCTTGCCAGTAAATGTATTATGCTGTAATGGATGGGTATTGCCTCAACACATGCAGTACAATGACTCCATCATGAGTATCGGTATGGACTTTAAGTTTCATTCTGTGTCATCATCTCAGAATTCGAGGAAGTGCATGAAGTTTATGCCAGTGCAGGATTGCATTGCTCAACTTTAATGTGCATGTTGGCCAGTCTGAAGGCGCCATTAAGAGTCTAGCAGTGATTGGATCCGTGTTTTAAACATACCTTTTAATGAAACCTATATAGGCAGGCTGGAATATGCTCACCATCCATCTTTATGTTAAACCAATGGGCTGTTTGACAGAAACAACAGTGTCACCATCTCATCTTAGAAGGCGACCATGCATTAAGATGAGCATCCAAACAAGGAGACAGAAATGGAATAAAACCAAAAATGAAGCTACTTTACAATGCATAGAGCGACACCTTTTCACCAGCCAGCGTCCGCGTCGAGGGATCGGGTGTGTGTGTTGCCGCTGTACACTACTGCTATCAGGCTGACACGTTTTGACTTGCAGATACTTTAGATGAAACTTGTGTCATCCCAGTCTTCTTGGATGATCACATTGTTGGATCTGACTTTGCCATGTGCTGCCATTTGAGAGAGACAACCCCACCCATCTGTTTGCTCCGTCTGGTGTTTACCATTATCCCGTTTCTTTCTTTCTATCTTACATATTGTGTTGTATTGTTGTCGTCATTGCTCCCAGTAGCTCTTAAAGGTCCTCCATTTAACTGTTTTACAGTAAATACATCTCAGAGTATATTGTGTGTTGCCAAACATCTAGCCTAGATTCTTGAATGTAGACAGTTTAAAAGTTCTTTTAGTAAGCCCCACTGGGAACCCCCTCATTTTGTTTGCAGCTTTTATGCTAACGAGCTGTTTTTGTCCACTGTCTTTGACAGAGTGCGTGCACTTTATCCGCTTTTTAGATAGTACACTGCACCGCTGCACTTGTCCAACACAGTAGATACCATACAGCACATACAACAACGAAACATTAATGAGTGCTCATACACAGGCTCTAGGGACACATTGTTCAAACGTCATTAAAATATCAATTTGCCATCGTAGAGGACCTTGAAGAGACGTCTCCTGCTTGTAATGCCATATCTTGCTAAGAGGCGTAAGGATGAACGTTATAATCAGTATGACAACACAGGATATATCCTTCCTGTGTCCAGTCTCCTCTGTTATTCCTTCTGTCAGCTCATCTGTCTATCCATCCTGTTTATGCCAAGCATTCTGCCTCCAGTGTACAACAGATCATTTTCCAAATTGCTCATCTTGGTCCACCGGGGAGGCCCAAATTAAATCCATTGGAGGACGCTTGCCAGTTCAATTCACTCTCTATGCGAATGCAATCTCCATGCCATCCATTCCTCACAGACATTATGTATTTGTATTCATCTGTGACCACTTTATTTGCTCATCCCATGCCGGACACCCCTTTCCCTTTAGATGGCAAATTTAGACAAAGATAGATCAGGCCATCTGCGAGACTATTGCAGTTCAATATTCCGCGGCTTTTATTTGCTTGGAATTTTAATAGAAGCCGGTGTTGGATTCTGTGTGTTTATGAGTTGCTGGCATCTCCCCCTGCATGCGTAATGCTGGGATAACTCCCTTGCAACAGTTGGAAACAGTCGCTTCATCCTCATCCGCAGATAATGTCACAACCCTTTTGGACAGAAAGCCCTCACTCCCATCACTATTTCTTCCAGGGAGGAGCAGCTGACACGCTGCACACTCCCTGTGGTGGTGAGTCATTCTGTGTCCTCGATTTTCATCCAACCTGTCTGGAAGTCGAATGTGGGGAAACCCGCCGCCGAAAGATGCTGCAAATAGAAACAAAACAAGCTTTGCTTTATATCCATTGTGAGCCATTTGTCTGGATAGATCTGGCAACTGTTTGTCATTCCTGCAATATTACTCTCCACGGTGGGAAGGGAGTTGACACCTTTAATAAAACTTAGAGATAAAGACCAGTCTTAGGGTTGTTCTGTCAAAATGTACCTATTTTAGCACCTTGTCCACATGTTTTCCACATGTGTATTATCATAATTAATTTAACCACAAGGATTGGCCTTCTATAACATAAAGTCTTTAATTTCATGCATGGCCTGCACCATCGTTATCATTCTTTTAATGTGTTTCAAGATTTGCTGAAGCCTGAGGATGCTTCATTTTCTTTTATTTTCCTATCTAAGCAGTATGAGAGTAAGGGGGAGGGGGGCTTAATCATCATCATCAAGTAATTTGGTGGTCGAAATCAGGCTTTGATGATTAAACTGTTCCTTATTATTATTATTATTATTATTATTATTAGTATTATTATTATTTAATAATAATAATAATAATAATAATATTAGGGCATAAGTGATAGCCCTTTTGAAACTGCTATGTTTATTATTGTTATTATTAATATTATTATTCTCCCAATTTAATCGCATTTTTGAGGGCCTTAACATGCATGAAAACTCATCAAAATTTGCAAGCCTGTCCGGTCACCCAGAAGCCCCCCCATTTAAATTTTTTTTTTAAATTAGCCCCTGCCACCAGTTTCATGGATTGGCCCGAAATTTGGTGAAGACTTCAATCATGACAGGACACACAAAGAAGTCTCAAGAACCCATATTCCCAAATGAACAGGACATCGGCCATGTTGTTATGCGGCGGAAAAGGACATGACCGCGTGGCCACCTTGGCACCACTGTCGCCCCCACCTGGCCAAAAATTATCGTTCCGCTGTTTTTTTTTAATGCCCTCCAGTTCTTGTCGACCCAGATGGCGCCCCCTACTGGATAAATACTATGCATTTTCAGTAATAAAAAAAGTTTAAAAAAATAAAAATAAATAAATAAAAGTTTTTTAAAAAAGAAAAAAAAAAAAGAAAGAAATCTGTCCTGCTTAACTTAAAACAGATAAATTGAGTGTCCAGCCTTCATCATTATTAGAGCTGTCAACTATTTGTGTTTTATTTATGACTGGCAACATTTAAATTGTACACTACTTTATTTGCTAAGCACGTCACCACTCAGTGTGGCCATCGTTTTGTGCTTTGTGTCTTTGTGTGATCATTATATAAAAAGGTACAAAGTCTGAATTGAACAGTTATAATAATAATAATAATAATAAAAAAACTACTAAGAGTTGAAGCAAATATTCTTTGACCCTTTGTGAGCTACTCAAAGTCAGCTGGTGGGATAGGAGACCCCTGTGATAGTATCACCATCATAAGGCTGGACACGCTATGTGTTTATGTTCATTAAACAACCACACACAAATAGTGTTTTTTTGAGGACAAGACATAATTAGTATCATGACGACAAGTGAGCCAAATTGTTCATTGACACTTGAAAAAGTTAGTACGTACCTCATGAACGTAACATCCACTTCCCCGTGGGACAAAAACAAGCATTGCTTGTTCGTTTTAAAAACAAAATGTCACTATGTTAAAAAGTCACATTTGGAGTCAGAAGACGAGAAGCTAGGCGAATAATTCTATGTGGCAACACAAGTGTGATGGGTGCTCGGGTTGCCACATCAAGCTAGCTAGCTGCCACCAGTGACAACTAGGCAAAGCGTGTAAACGTAAATGCAAGAAAAGTCAAACAGCAATAGCTTTGATAAGGGAGTGATCAAACACGCTGGCATCGATTGGCGTAGCCTTTGCCAAGCTGTCAAACTGAAGCCATTGAGGTTTTACGGACGAGTGTCGATGCTCACAGCAGTACGGGACAAAGTGCGACCCTTGTCGGCTCTATATGGGTGTTGGCAACCCCACGTGACACAGCACACATGTAGGGTTTGCCGCCGCACGCCGATCGGTTTTTGTGATGGGTTTTGAAAGGCATATGCCGATCACATGTTACTGAAATCTGCCGATTCTAACCGGTGGCCGATTGGCGCATCCCTAGTAGATACTGCAATTACAGTATTTACCCTTGCTTTTCATTCAGAACCCAGAGAAGCGACATGGCATCCCACAGTCACATAATGAGGTGCCATCGTTATGGAATACCTTTACAGTCAGGCAGTGTCCCGCCTCTGTTCTACCTCAGACGCTCGCCCCCCATTCTGTGTCTGCGCGTTTTGTACAGCGCAGCCGCGATCACAGCTTCTCTAATGGTATACTGTTGTACAAAGCTGGCCTCGCTGTCTTCCGTTTGGCCTAGTTTGCAAATCTCCCGAATGTTTTTAGCTCTGAAGAGACATGTGGCTGAAATCTGGTGCAGCACCCTCCACCCCCAGAGAGATTTTTAAAGAAGAGATGATTTGTGTAAAGGTTTGTCGGCTACACATGGGCTGAGAAGTGCTTTACAGATGGCAGTGCATTGCGCGGATTATATTTTCCTCCTTCCAAATTTATTTAAAAGTGCATTTTAAAGTCATGGACGGTTTACTTGCTCACAGGAAGTGTTTATGATATGGTGATCAAATGGTGTCATGTGGGTATCGTCTGCTGGAGATGTGATTATTATGACAACTGCAGATAACCCCGCGCCCCATCTGTCAGCTCAAATTCTCCCTTTTTTATTTTTTCTCTTTTGATTTCACATCCTTTATCTACCGCTGCTTTCATGCTTCTTCCACTTTATCTCCTTCCTGTATCGCTCTCACCCATCTCTGCCTTGGTGTCCATAAGCGGTGCCGTTCACATGACGCCCATATGACACAGAGGGGTGAGGCAGCTGTATTTTAAAGGGCCCCGAGATGTCACTTTGGATCAGACTTAACCGCCTGTTGGCACTAAGAGAGGCTTCGTTAATCTGGTGAAGTCGGAGGAAATGGGAATCATCACTTTGTTCCACGCTGGCTTCACACACGTTGCGGTGCAGGCGTGTAAACACACATAATCCGCGTGGTTGAGCGGAGGGAAGCGGCTGTTTCATAAGACGGGTCGGGTCAAGACCGCCTGTGTCTCCCTCGTTGTTTTCACACCCTATTTTTCCTCTTCCAGCTCATCCTTACTTCCTCAAGGAGTCCGATTGATCCCCTCCGGCATCCAGAAATATTTTCTCATGTTGCTTTTTTATGCATGTGACAGTGCACCTGTCTGTTTTTCTCTTGCGTTCTATTTTCTGCTACGGCTGCTTGATCATCTCAGCTTCATATGTTTATGTCTACAGTATATTGCCACAATCATTTTAACTAATATACCCAGCCTTTGAGCTTATTATTCATTGTTCCAACTGGAATGCAACACAAGCTAGTTTTTAGGCAGTGGATTGGAACTGCTGGACAATTAGCTATAATTCTACCTCCATTTTGCTGTTTGGTTATTTGCATTTGCAGTATCTACACATTCGTCTATGGCAGGGGTGTCCAAGCTGCGGCCATTTTCGGCGTTTTCTTTTTTTGGCACTGGGCATATTTATTTTCTATACTGCTTGTCCTTATTAGGGTCACGGTTGAACTGCAGCCTATCCCAGCGCACATTTATAAAAAAACAACCATTCATATTCACATTCACACATATGGGCAATGTGGAGTTTCTAATTAACCCAACATGCATGTTTTTGGGATGCGGGCGAAGCCACAGGAGCCGGAGAAAACCCACGCAAGCACGGGGAGGGTGTGCAAAGTCCACATAAAGATGCTCCAACAGAGGTTCAAACACTCAAACTCAAAATAAGTTGCAATTTTACGAGAATAAACTTGTAATAGTACGAGGAAAAATAATATTGTTTTAGTGCAGGGAGTTTAAATATTAAAGAAAAAATGTTATTTTTTAAAGTTGTCATATTATGCGTAACAAAACAGAATAAAGTTGTCATTTTTGGAAAATTAGCTTGAGGAAAAAATGTATATATTTGGGGGGGAAAAAGCAAAGACCAAAGTTCATACTAATAATACTTTTAATACCTCACAAAGCTGAGGTGCAGTTTCTTCTTGAAATATTTTTAACTTTTTAGCATATGCACTTGTGTTGTTTTAAAAAATATCAAAGTGGCCCTTGCATCTTTTCATTTTTCACAATGTGACCCTCGCTGGAAAGTTTGGACACCCTTGGTCTATGGTAATGGTAATGATTTGAAACATGCTGAACAAAGTTGCCGTACATTGAAGCATATCACACGTTTACTTGCACAATTCAGCATGTCTGAAAAGGAGTAGGAAGAAGCAGAGCTTATTACATCCTCCTCCATGTTCTCAGGTTACACATTGTATCTTTATCTCACAGTTGCTGGAGGCCCGAGATCAGACGCTTGATCATCTAATGCAAACCGCAGATTACAAAGAGCTAAAAGGCTCCGACCCTTCGTCTTCTGACCTGGTCAGGAAGGTTGAGAAGGTATTCTCCAACTTTTATTATGTTCTTGATTTGGTTGACATTGTGTGGTTAAAGAAGCTGTTGTGTCTCATTCGTCGTAGCTGGAGGCCAACCTTGCCGAAAGGGAGAGGCAGCTTTTGGAGAAAGAGCTCCTGGTGGACCAGGTGACCCGGCTCTTGAAGCCCCTCCAAGAGCAGAACGACAATTGCCAGCAAGACAGACTGTCATTGGCCAAGAAGGTAGCTTTCAAAGGATGAGGCTCAGCTCACATCAATACATGTTCTCACTTGTTGATGTCCAGTTGAACGAGCTGCGGACACGCATCATTGACGCCAGCCGCCGTCTGATGGCCACGTCTGCAGAACTGTCAATGAAGCAGGCTGCCACCCTGTGCCTCCAGCGGGAAATCAAAGAAAAACAGCTCCAGGTCAGAGGTGGAACCATGATGAACAATCGGGAGCCTGTATGTTTGCGGCTACAATACCGTGTCAGGTGACTGGGTTTTTATATTACCCCCAGATGGACAGGAGTCACAGGCGGCTGGAGCAAGGCCTGCCACCCTGCCCAGAAATGGAGGAGGAGTGGAGGAGGATGCTCCAGGACAAGAAGAGGAGACAGAGAGACAAAGAGGAGCGAGAGAGGGTAAAAAGAAATAACCACACTTACAAAGATCACCGCTCAGGACTTGATTGAAGCTCTTGAGGGAAGAGGAGGAGGAGAAAGGAATTGATTAAAGCCACAAGGCAAGTGTTGCTTTCTACCTGTGTGTGTGCACGGTGATGCAGAGGAGAGATTTAACATGCTGGCACAAAGGCTCGGCAAGGACAAGATGAGATTTGTCAACAGGCCCAACACCAGACTGGCACACAAGGCGGCATCAGTCGTGTCTGAAAGGAGTCCAGCTGCTCTCATCTGTAGTGTCTTCTCATCCGCATTATTCTCGGTTATGGCTGCTGCCCCATAAAAGGACACCACAAAGCTCCACATGCAGATGCAAGACAGAACATTGTGAAATTCAAAAATCATCATAGCCTCTTCAGAGTTCAATGTGTTTCCTGTTAGTTGGCCAGCCTTTTTTTTCTAATTTAAAGCTAATACTTCTGGCATCCATGCCAGACAGTAATCCATTCATATCCTTTGAAGTCTCTTGGATTTCAGCTCACCTCATTTCAGTGCTGCATGAATTTGAGGTCATGAGGTCCATGGCGGCTTTTTTACCCTTCAACA
Source organism: Dunckerocampus dactyliophorus (assembly GCF_027744805.1). NCBI lineage: Eukaryota > Metazoa > Chordata > Actinopteri > Syngnathiformes > Syngnathidae > Dunckerocampus > Dunckerocampus dactyliophorus. The sequence continues at coordinate 3,357,146 of NC_072833.1, read as the reverse complement.
GAACTTTGACCCCACATCTAATCAGCCATGCTGTATATATCAATGGATGGATGCCCTCAGAGCAGTTGAACAGTATAGATTCCCAATTCAATATATGTCAAGACTACTGGTGTTTAAACATGCAATTCAAAGGCCTAGCTAATCAGAAGCCCGAAGAAAGCTGTCTCGGGAAAAGACAACAAAAGGATCATCCAGTTTAATACAGTCCCTCATTTATCGTCGTTAATTGGTTCCAGATAAGTGAATTTCCGTGAAGTGGGATTGCTTATTTATAGGGATGTCCCGATCCGCTGTATTTTAAAGATCAGATAATACCGGCTTCCGCCATGAGATCGGCCCGATCCGGTTGCCGCATAACGTTCGGAACTCTGGGCCACACTCCAACATGGTAGGCGCGGTAATGCGCCTCAAAGCTGATTGCCACTCGACTCGCGCCACCCGCAAGAAGAAGAAAACGCAACACCACATTGCAGACATGAACGAGGTGTACCGTGGTGAAGTTAGTTTCATGTTGGACATTGGATATTCGGCTCTATAGCTACAGCGCTAGTTCCCTCTCACTGTACCCGGACTGCTGTGTCATGGTGCAGGGCGCTCACACCGGAAGCACTGCTCTAAACACTGGTTGTTTATACTTGGGACCGTTATTAAATTACTATTGCGTTGAAGAGAGTTTGTTAAAAAAAAAAAAAGTCATATATTCTAAATCACACCACAAATTGATCTAAAACCATGTCAAATCATTAGTATTTCACACGCCCATTTTTATCTTTTATTAGAGCTTTTATTGGATTAGGGACCTGACTCATAGAGGTTTTTTACAAACGGCAAACAATATTGTTGGTTATGCTGTGTCAGCAGTAGTAAATTCAGCAATACTTTGCATTATTTTTAATGCTTTGAAGAGCTATGTTCATAACCATATTCAATTCCACAAATTCATGCTTGTAACAAAAGCTTATTATTAAAAAAAATTGGATAGGGACATCCCTACTTATTTAAAAATGGAATATATTTGTAGTTAGAGCATAGAAACCCTGTTTATGACTTTCAAAATAAGTTTTTTAACATTGTTAGAGCCCTGTAGATTTGAAATAACACCCCTATAGTCATCTTTAAACTCCTATTATTCTTAGTTTACATCACATTGTGCAACTGTAATGCGCAGGCTACAGGATCACTGCCGGGACATAAGAGATTGCCTCAGCTCATAGCATATAGCAAGCTACCGAGCTAACTAGTTGGCCTCCAATTTATTTGTTCTAAACTTAAGAAAATGTTTCAAACGGAATGGGGAAGAAATACAAAGTCAGAAGCCAAAAACTTACCACTTCCACACGAAATGGGAGAACTTTTTTTCACGTTGTCAGGTCGAACATGCCATGGCTGACTCCATGCAGTGTGACGGTAATCAACTCTAAAGTAATGTCTCATCAATGTAACATTCCTGACGCCTATTGACCAGAATACTACACGTGACTTGTCTTTCCATATTTATGGACTAATAATAGGGCATAGTCAACCACAAAACACCAATCATTTAGTAATACATTTTTGAAAAACTGCAATAGAGCGAGGTCATGGTGTTTGAACTGCAATCGAGCGAGGGATGACTATAGCGCATTGTTGACTGGATATTACACTTGCATATTAAGCAATAAACACAACAGGAAAGGTTAACAATGCCATTTGCTGAAAAAAACATACAGGTTTTGTCAGCCACAAGTGTCTACTCTGGACACTCAAAAGTTTGCATGCGGACAAAAGGTCAAAATGACTTAAGTTTTCCAAATATTGGTATTCACTTGGGCATTGCCTTAGGTAGGAAGCGTGACTGCTTTGCACTTTGGTGGTTCTGGACTCCATAATGCCAAGTGAGTCACTTTGCTAACAAACTAGTGGATTAGTGCACATTTGCGGCGATGTGCTGAAAAGTGCAATAAGCTTCAATGAGGACAAGATTTTAAAAAATATATAAAATATAAATATTCTACTGATGGTGTTTAATCTTGCAAGTCAGAGGCTTAGCCAATCAGAAGCCTGAAGAAAGTCGGCTCTGGAAAAGGGAGACCCACAGTAATAATTTGCACATAAATAGGCGGCACTTGTCTATAAGCCGTAGGTGTAGGATATTTACACAGAAAGACCACACTATAAACCTTGCACTCCTACCTACACCGGTGTTCCCAGCATCACTTGTACGCTCTGATGAGTGAGATGTGAGGGCCTTTTTTCCGAGCAGTCAAGCAGAAGCTGTAGTAATTCTACAATTGATCAAACTTAATTAAGATTTGTCAGATGAAAACACGATCGCTGCATAAGACTTAAAAATGGGATTTTTGTATCCACTTCACGACAATTCACTACTTTCAAACCTAGCATTATGGAAACTGTAGTTCTTTTTTCCATAAATTAGCCGCATCATTGTTTAAGCTGCAGGGTTCAAAGTGTGTGGAAGAAAGTAGCTGCTTATAGTCTGGAATGTACGGTAATTGCAATTGCTAGCAGAAAATGTGTTCCGCACTAATGAGAGCAAGTCCAGTAGCAATGTTTTGTTTACTACCTTTTTGCCATTCTTAGCACTTGCATTTGTTTTGACATATCACAAATATTGAATTTATTATTCCATTTTCATGATTAAACTTTGAATTTGAATTTCAGCTTGCGCACTCCAAGGTCATGCATAAATATTAAAACTATGTGTGTGTGTGTGTGTGCGTAGATGGCGGATGAAGGCGAGTGGAACCTGTTGCCTAACGGTCAGCTCACTACGGCAGAGATACGGCCTGATGCCTACATCCCCCAGACGGACGAACTCCCTCTGCCCAAGCCCTATGGAGCACAGGCCCCCTTCAAGCCCACCCAAGCAGGTGCCAACATGAGACATATACGCAAACCAACGCAACTCAAACCCTTGGAGCTGTCGTGAAAATGCAAACAAAATTTTGAATAGCATAAATTCCGCTGTCTTCCCATTATTGTACCTCCCTTGTCCTCCTCGCAGAGCATACTTCCTCTAATTGCTTCATGGCAGCATCTGGTTGCAATCTCGTTCACTGTTTTTTACGTTAACAGGGAATAGCTTCTTTGTACAAAACACAAAATGACACATTTTTGGAATATTTTATATCTTTTTTTTTTCTTTTTTTAGTCTGGTTTTATATATCCCTGGCACTGCTAATGTCGCCATCTATGAATACATTGCAGCGGCTTTAAGCTGCGAGCTTCCAGTGCCAGCTTAAACCCTGAAAGGAGAAATGTAAATATCAGACAATGACAAAGAAAGGCGGCACAGTTGAACGAAAGGTAGGTGGAGAGGAGGCAATGTCGCGGCAAATGAAGTAAGTCGACTCTAAATATACACTTTATTCCGTTTCTCTTCATAGGTTTTTTTTTTTTTTTTTAGGTCATTGAAATGCTGTTGCACATCAGTGATTCACAACTTTTATGTCTGTACTTACTTAGATAGTTACCGGGGGTGGAGTACTTGGTATTTGGTTCTAATTGGGTGATTGGGTGTAGTTGTAAAACATTAAAACCAGACAGACTATTCTGGGAAGTAATGGGTAGATTAAGCTAAGCAAATGCTAATATTAAAGATAAAACTGAAACATTTAACTATTAGTCAGCAATTTTAGATGGATTACGAAATAAAATAACACATGTTAAACTAGAAAAGCACTCGGAGAGCACAGACCTCTGCCAAGCGCCATAGTTACCCCCATATTGTGATTTACACCATAAATATTAGACCTGCATTTATTTTATCAACATATTTAGATTCCTTGACCATGAAAATATAATGATTCATAATGATATCAATAGAAATTCTGTAGTTATTAAAAAAAATGACATTTTCTGTCATGGTGGTTTTCTTCTGGATGTACAGAAGCTCCATAACTTTTGAAGACAACAAGACAACAACACACTCCAGATTCCACGGTGTCTTGGCTATATATACTGGTGTTTGTTGCATGTGTAAAGCTTCATTTGCTGTCTTCCTATGATGAAAATTCCAAAGGCCCCTATTTTTTTTCTAATTTTGGATCATAGTATCCGGAATGACTCCATTATCTGGATATTGATATTTTCTAGAACCTGTTGGAAACTTGTCCTGTTTTTTTTTTCCAAGTGCTCTGATCATTTTTTGTGGCGTTATATGCACAAAACCCGAAAATGGTCCTATCGCGCAATGTTAAAGAATCCTTTAAAAAATTCCTGGATCTAGACGGTGATTCGGATCACCCCCAAAATGTAATCAGTTCTTCCATATCCCATTTCTGAGAATTCCTGAAAATTTTATCCAAATCCATTCACAACTTTTCAAGTTATTTTGAACACAAACAAACAGACAAACACCGGCAAAAACATAACCTCTGCACTGCACTTGCGCTTTGCGCTGGAAATAAATTAAATATAAAAAATTGCTCTGGCCCCGAGCTGGAGGATCTGATTGATTGTCTGTCAAGACACGGGACGATCCTCGGGTCCGAATGAAGGTTGTTACTGGTGCCGAGTGCAGTCCAATAACCGTCAGACTGCATCTGTAAGAGAATGGTTTTAAGATCTTCAAAGGCCGCAAAATTGCTTGTTTGGAATTTGCACGAGCGCACCAAACATGGCACATTGAAAGTCTTGTGTGTCTCATTAATAACAAATGATTTGTACATTTACAATATGCTGAAGGCCTGCAAAAAACAAACTAAACAAGCCAAAAATGATCACCTTGGACACCCTTGAGCTCACATATTCAAGGACCGGAAGTTCCTTTCCTATGGTACTGTATAAAAGAGCAGTGGTATGTGTGATCATCCATTGCTGGCAGTTGCTGAGAGCTGTCAGTTTCATTTAGCACCAAACTCTTCAGGCCTCATTAACCAGCTACATAACACGCACCGGTCGAGGCCAGCCACCGCCAAGGCTGGAATTCCCGATTCCAAAACAGCAATTTCTGGAAAAATGCTTGGCATGAATGCGGATTTCATGGCTGTAAGACTCAGCTTGCACAATGATGATGATGATGACTGTCACTGAGATCATTTCCTGACTGCTGAGTCTGTGCTAAACCAATATTTGACGAAACCAGAAGAAAAAAAGCATCCGGGGGCGTTACCATGCAACCCTTTTTGAGCGCTAATTGGAATCATATTAACAGAAAAAAAAACTCACTGCAAACGACGCATAAAAGTACAAGTCCCTTTTTATTCAAAAGCTGGATAGAATGTGTTGTATTTCACACAAAAACCCCCTTACCGCTCACTTACAGTGAAAAAGGCTAAGTCACATGATGAAAACCAAGCCAGAACTTTGTATGCACGTCTTCTTTTCATCTCCCTTTCAGTTCCTTTTGTTTGACGCTTCTCCCCTTCTGCATTTGGCAGGCTTATTACAATGTGTTCTGCAAATAAATCACTGTATAATGAAGCCCTGTTGTTCTCTTCCCTCATTACATCAAACCCAATGCGAATATTGGAACAGTGTGTTACAATGCCACGATAACAGGAAATGTCAGAACTGTCACGATCGGGAAATGGACCCCTCACATTGACCAAATTTGGATGTAGCGGTAAAACCCCTGACTGTAGCAAATGAAGCAAGGACGTCTTTTATTGTTCGTGACTTATCTTAACACAAAATGTGTTATTTCTTTTCTTTTGCTCTGCAGAAGCCCATCTTTTACTGCCCTTAACCTTAAAAGCAGGACCCCATATGATTTCCCACATCGCTGACCAAATGACAGTCACTTAATCTTCAAAAATATTACCTTTTCATCTTCCATCTTATAGATCCCTCGAGTGTATCCCCCGCTCTCTACTATCTCCTCATTTAGATTTGCTCTGAAGTGATAATTGCGTCCGGTTTTAAAGCGTCCCCTGCTCGTCTGCAAGCATGTGTGTGTCGGCTTGTGGCGTGTATGGATTGGCTTATAAATGCCGTCTCACCTCAAATAGTAAGCAGCCTCCGCTCAAATAGATACCGGTCTGCGTTAAGAAATAAGCGCCAGACTGCAAATTCAGAATTTTATAAATATAGAATTTTACTATCATTGTTTATTTGTGGAGGAATATATGAAATATTATTTAATAGCACTTCAGTTACCAGTACATGCCTTTTAAAATGATATGATATGTAAAATATTTAATATTACTTCAATTAAGTGTTAGTATTGTGGGAAAACTTATATAATACATAAAATCTTATTTCATAATACTTAGTCATATCATGATTTACTTGTGGAAATGTGATGTATATAAAATATTTAATTTGTTGAAAATATTGGTTAACACTTTAGTATTTAAAAAATGCATTCGTACAAACACCGTCAATGCCTGGTACTCTCTGGAGTTGAGTGAATAAACACGACAATGTTCTTGCTGTTGATATATTGCCGTAGAATATGGAGAATTTGTGGCTGTTCAGGGCTGTAGAATTCTATTCCGTTATTGATTTTTGCTTTCCCAACTTAAATGAAAGTGTCAAAAGTTTTCCCTTTCATACAAACGTCTCTCTTCAGCCTTTCCTTGTCGTCCAACAGCCTCCATCCATCACGTCTTTGTCATTTTCCCTCAAAGCCCAGCAGAATCAGTGTCTGTTTCAGAGCCGTCTTCTCCACAAACGTGGCGTCTATGTTCTCCTGCTCGTCGAAGGGGTTCAGAGCTGGTGCACAGTGGAGGGAGGAGGGAGCTTATGTGGGTGGAGGTTGCCATGTGAGAAACACACACACACACACACACATATATTACCTTGTTCTTCTATATCAGACAGGACTTTGGCCAGGTATGTGAGAGGGAGAAACTCTGGTCTGAAGCCTGCTTTGTCTCTGCCAGTGAATGCAAATCCCTGGGGTGGAATCACACACATTTTTTGGGAGGGTGGAGATGAACTTGTGCTACTGCAGTGGTTCTCAGTTTTCAGTCATGCCCCCACTGGGGGACAGAAATGTTTTCGCGCCCGCCCCGATTTGAAATAATATTGAGAAACTGAGCTACTGGAAAAAAGAACCGAGAAGGGTGTGAGTAATTATTATGAAAAAAGACCAAGATGTTGTCTCATTATGTACATGTTGTCAGTGCTAATCATTATGACATCGTGTAACGCCGTTGGAGGCTCTTCTCATTATTCTACATCAAAATTGGGTAAATCAGCAGTCATTTTACAAGAATAAAATCAAAATATTAAGAGACAAAAGTTGTAATCTAAAGGGAAAAGGGCAGAATTTTACAAGACTGTCGTAATATGACAGAATGAGAGGAATATGATGAAAAATAACATTTTAGCAGCATAAAGATGAAATATTAAACTTTTTTTAAGCTGTAATATCAGAAACAAACAAAACAAATATAGTTGTAATTTTAGGAAAATTAGGTTGCAGACAGTTGCAAAGTTTTAATGTTACAAGAATAAAGTCAAAATATGATGGGAATAAAATAATTATGAAACAAAAATTTACAAGAACAAAGATGAAATAAAATAAGACAGAAGCAGCAGAAACTGATGTATTTTTGCAAGAATAAAGTCAAAATATTAAGAGGACAAAAGTTGCAATTTTGTCAAAAATAATGTCACTCACTATAGTAGCATAAAAATGAAATGTTAAAGAAAAAAATCTTTTTTGAAAGTCATAAAATGAGAAGCAAAACAAAAAAAAGAAGTAATTTTTTGGGGGAAAATTAGGTCAGGGTAGAAGTTATAATATGGGAATAAAGTAAGAATAGAATATAAAATTTGCAAAGAAGAAAGTTTAACTATTTTGAAAATATAAAAAAAACAGTAGCAAAAATAGGGGGGAGGGAATTGCAGACCAAAGTTTACACTAATAAACTTTTCACCTACACACTGAATTTAATGTAGATGCACTTTTCTTGAAATACATATAACTTCTTAGCACTACATTTACAAAATATCACAGTGGCCCTTGCATCCTTTCATTTTTCAGTTTTGGTCCTCGCAGGAAAAGGTTTGTACACCCCTGTTCTCCCCTGTTTATCAGAACCAAACAATTGGACTTTTCCGTAAGTAGGTGAAGTAAGATTATCCAATCAATTACTCTGATGCTATTGCTATACTGCTCACAGCCACTAGGGGGCATATTTTCACGGGCGTCTAGGGATTGCTATGATATCCAGGGATGTGGTCAGCAGTGGCTTTTCATGCAGCCATTGTCTTACCTTGTTTTTGTTGTGTCTCCCCAACAGATTTCTGACATAATCTCTGGAGATGGAAGCCGAACTGACGGGATGATCCCACATGTGGTAGAATCTGTTTGCCTACAAACACACACACACAAGATTACATTTTCTAGACACACTCCCAGGAGTGCACAAATATCTGCATCTTTTGATTTGAGGCATGCGTAGACATCTTTGTTGTGAAATATACACCTTGCTAATAAGAAACCCCACTGTGCTCCATCAGTCATGTTTATACGGAGCTGCGTTTTGCGTCTATTAAACACAGCCAGACGCTCGCATAAGAGACACCATCAATCATTGTTTAATTATTGTTTTTTTTTTTCTCTCAAGATTAATATTTTAAGCCCGATTGTGAAACTTTGCTACTAAATTATTTATAGCCTCACTGTCTCTGTGTGACCTGGCTGCAAATTACAGCCCCCGGAATGATGTGTAGAATAAATCAGAAACGGACGATAAAACCCCGGCGACGATTCCTTGCATCGTGCAGCAGGGGTGCCTAATAAATTGGCAAGTGAGATAGGTATGACTGGGCGCCCAAACAAGCTGCCAGGAAATGGCAGAGAGACACAAAACACTCAACATTCCTCATTATCACACACACACACACACACACACACACATGCTTACAAATACTGTACCCAAACACGTGGAAGTTACACAAGAGACACACAGTGGTGGACCGCTCCCAAGACTTGGACAGAAAACACCCCTACCTAACCTCCCAACACACACACACACGGTAGTCGATTACTCAAGCACTTAGTGAGACCTAAAATAACTGCAACCTTTAATTTCAGAACTTCCTTCTGTATTGTTTTAATGCTACATTCACACACGCATACCTCAGGAAGTCTCTTCAAAACACTGAACTTCAGCTTCTCATTGGCGTCACTGTTGTCCAAATCTAAAAAATGAAAAATTAGACAAGGTCAAGATGAGTGGGATTCAGTCCAACCTACAGACAAAATAATAATAATGCATATATTTTTAAACGATGTCGTTAGATGCTTATGCACCCAATAATGTGCCCCGTAAGATGTGTTTTTGTTTGCGTCTACGCTGAGAAATACTGTTGGGCTACTACAGTATATTTATTGCTTGTTTACACTGTATGTGTCTCATCGCTGCCCATATTTAGTACAGTAATGCCTCGTTTATTGCAGTTCGCTGGTTCCAGAAGCGACCATGATAAGTGAATTTCCGCAAAGTAAATTTAATACTTTTGTAGTTAGAGCATAGAAAACACGTTTACGACCTTGTAAATTAGTTTTTTTTAACACTATTAGAGCGCTGTTGACATGAAATAACACCCCATAGTCACCTTTACACTCGTTTTAGCCAACATAGTAGACATAATAAGAGGAAATAAGACATAATACACGTGAGTATTGGGAGACTTCATTGTTGTTGTTCTTTTTTTACTTCCTGTCCTGCACAGTACTTCCTGCAGTGGCTTTTGTCTCATCAGTATAACATCACTGACACCTAGAGACCAATGTAGAATACTACGGATCATCACATTCATGTCTTTTACCAAATGCCTTATATTTGTATGCTTATGCATTTTTATGCTTGAAAATGCTTAATTTAGGCCAAAAATACATATTTGCTTAAATATGCCTACTTTTTCAGTTGCTGTATTCTGAAAAGCCGTGATAGAGTAAAGCCTCGAGATTTGAAGCGTGAAGTGGCGAGGAACACGCGTATGCCATTCACAGGCATGTACAGGGTATACCTTCCCAGCATGGCCGCCGTACACATCCAGGCATATGAAGCTAAGGGCAACATGCTAACATTGTTGTGCAATGAAACCCATCACAAATTATTTTAAACAAAGAAAGAAAAACACAATATTGCATACTTTTAATTAGATACAGTAGTTCCCTGTTGTTCGTAATCGAGACGCCCATAAAAATGTCTATTTTGCCACTGGAGGTTAGTCAGAAGTTAACTTCTTGTTGGGGAAGTGTGTTTGTGTGTGGGCTTCCCAGCATGCCTTGCGGGTTATTAAATGTGTATAAAACAGTATTGTTTTGCATGTATATTAGTGTGTAGGCGTCTATTTCGATACCTTCATAGTCCCGTGTGGTACAATTCCGTAACGTGAGTGAGGTAGGCATTTGGGTGTGTAACATGTGAGGAAGAGTGTAAGCATCTTCTCAAGCGAGTAAACGTTCACGTGTGACTACTCTCGGTACAACTATCCATCCATTTTCTATGCCGCTAGGGTATCTTCACTAGTGTTGTGGGTATGCTGGAGCCTATCCCAGCTGACTTGGGGCGAGAGGCGGGGTACACATCGCATCACAATTTACAGTCGCCAATTAACTTAACATGCATGTTTTTGGAGGAATGATGTGGGAAGAAACCGGAGTACCCGCGGAGAACATGCAAACTCCACACAGAGATGCCTAATGGAGATTCGAACCCAGATCTTCCAAATCTCCTGACGGTGTGGCCAACATGCTAACCACTAGGCCCACCGTGTGCCTGTACAACTAAAGCTTTGCCATTGTAGGGCAAATGAGATGCGGTTTCTTCCAATAATGATCATTATGGAGCTGATAAGGCCAAAATGGCGAGTTTTCCCAGAACTCAAAAAGGAGGTGACAGTGCGTGCACCTGTCATGAGTCGAGAGACAAAGGTTTCCGTGAGCTGAAGAAATCCGTGGTCGACATATTGTAGGAAAGTGTGATGAGGCAGGCAGCGCACGGCGAACATTGCTAGCAGGGTGTGATAGCCTGACGACAAAAACAACAATTTAGTGAAGCTGTTGTAACACAAAATGATTCACGTTTGACCGTATTTGCACCATGTTCCATGCAAATACACGCTGTGTGTTTTAATTGGCTGCTGTTGTGTTGTGTGCGTCGGTCCTACCGGGTGGGAGGGGCATGCAGAGACCCCTCGTGGCTTCCAGGATCCGAAGCATGAAGTGAAACACGGCCCACTCGCCAGGGCCAGCCTGCTGTGTGCTGAAAAGTCGGAACGTGAGGAAGAGGGGCGGGAGGGGCGTTACGCAACCCATGACGCACATGTGAGGTGCACATGCAGAGATGTAAGTGCAGGCATTATACATCATGTTAAGCAGGGGGTGTACATTGATAAAAGTCGGCTACTCACAGGCACAGAACACGAGGGCCAAGTTTGTGCTTCAGCCACACTGACTCCAGCATATGTCTGATCAGCTCCAGCTACGCACAACAACACATTAGTTCTTTGCTCTGTTACATTCTAATGAAACATTCTCTCCAGCGTGCAGCTGGAGGCAAAGGCAGGAATCTTAAAATGCAAATTGCCAACATCTTGAAGCCAAAAAACAACCTCCATCTTTTTTGCATCTGTGGCCTTTTTTTTTTTTTTTTGGAGACACACACGCTCACTTCCCTCTTTAGATTCCCCACTTCCCATTTTCATCTCCACCTGCGCCGAATGACACGCCATCGCCCACATCTGCACGCTTACACGTTGCTGTCCAAAATCACATGACGTACATGGCGTGACTGAAACGTGCACACAATTGGTCACACACACGACCTTTCACCGAATCTAACAAGAAGACATTCCCCTGCTTTGGACACACTAACATCCTCATTTCGGCTACCAATGATTAGTGTCATTTACTTTTTTACTTTGTTCACAAAAATAAATAATAGCTAAAATCATGATGCATGCATTTGAAGATATTTTTTTATAAATATTTTGGCGCACGTCACAGTAGCAAAGGCAGACTTGGAGCAATAATTAATGTGTGTGCAAGTGCATTGCTGCAGCGCTCTGTCACTCCGTCCGGCAAAGTCCCAAAGATCGACTTAATAGCTCACGGTCGACACGTTGGCGACCCCCACAGTAGCTCAAAGGTGTCCAAGCCTTTCCGACCGAGGGCTGCATGTGGGGGGAATGTTTCAATGTTTATGTTTTATTAAACCAACCGCTGTAGATATGCGAGGACATTTTTTACATAAAAAAAAAAACAAAAACAAAACAGCCTGCATCTCAGCTTTGTGTTTTTGGTTGTCGGTGACTAAGTGTATTGTTTTGTTTCTTTCCATGATTGGTCTATATCAGTGCTTCTCACATAGCGGGGCGGGGCCCCCTTGGGCGTTGAGGGGAGGATTTTCAGTATTAGTGCAAACCTGCCAACATGTATGAATTTGTGGTACTCTGCATGCAATTTGACTCTTGAATAGGCTTGTATGCTTCACTGCTGGTTTCAGTTTCGAGTTCAGTTTGTGAGTGTGTAGTGGTGGGGGTGGGGGGCATTACAGAAAATAATTGACAACCACTGGTGTATATGGACACAGAGTGAACAAATCTGTAACTGAATTAGTGACTGCTGTGATATGGAGGCGGGGTAGGATTTAATAAGCTCTGCTTCTTCCTGCTCCTTTTCGGACATGTTGAACAGTGGATTGTGGATATGTCCTTTATGTCAATGTTACATGTTACATCTGCGTGTTTAAAAAAAAAAAAAATCGAACTCAAGTCAGGTTAGTATGAAAGTTTTCTTCTTATATTTCTTCTTACATCTTTTACAAATATTCCGACAGTACATTTTTTTCTTGTAATATTATGACTTTATTCTCCTATTTTGATGTTATTATCATAATATTTTCCCAACATAATTTTCCCCAAATTTTCCAACTTTTTAATTTTAATAAATTTTTCAACTTTTTCCATTTTTTTCCCTTCACATTATGACTTTACTATCTTAATATTTTGCCTTTATTCTTGTAAAATCACCGCTCCTTTATCCATTTTTGCTGTTATTTAGTTTTTTTAATTTTAGAATGTGCCGATGCCCGTAACTGTCCTCCGGCCCGCACTTTAGACACCCTTGCAGTAGCTATAAAAAAAAATATCTAATATATAAAAATATCAAATTCCAGATGTTATCTGGAAAGTAATTGATTGTCTGTACAATACAATGCTTTCTCAGGCTGTGTCAAAATGATGGTAACCGTGCTACTGTTACTCCTTGGAATGCACCATGTGTGTCAATGTTGTCGTTGCTGTTGCACAAATGTTAGCAGAGACTTTGGATTGTTGTTTTTGGCGATTCAGTACTCAAGATCCTGCTCTTTTGGTCCATTAATAATAATGACACTTCTGGTGGCCTTTCAAGTCAAAGTCTTTTTGAAATTATTTTATAGCCAAGATTTGTCCAAAATACAAAACTATGGTGGGTTTATTTTTCAAATAATAGTCGTCACTCTTTGTTCGCTGTCTAAAAGCAGCCCTTCCTCACTCATTCTGATAAAAAGAAACCTCATCTTTCTACTGCATAATTAACACCTTAACAGTACTTCCAGTATGTGTTCAGTGGTTGCTCTTTGCTCTGACGTGGGACTGCATAATAAACAGACGATCCATAGCAACAGTGGACAGGGAATAAATAACTATGACAATAATGTGGAGTGGAGCCGTAATCTATCTCAGCACAACTTCCTGGCTCTTTAAAAGCTGTAATCCATTTGACCAACTTCCCCTCCTGCGACAGTGCAGACATTAGTCTCAATAAGTGTGGGGTGGAGGTTGTTCTTTGTGGAGTGGACATTAGGCTTGACTTGGGAGGTGTCACTTAATTTTTTCCTTCAGTTCTGGAATCCAGGGGTACAACGGAGTATTAGGGCCACATTGAAAAAAAAAAAAAAAATCGGAGATTTCGAGAATGAAGTCGTACATTTACAAGAAAAAACTTGTAACTTTGTATTACAGGCGTTGCCTGAGACAGCTATGAAAAGGGGGATTTATGTGACCTTTATCTTGAGTCAAAACAAGACAGGTAGAGTAAAATCCGAAGTCACTGGCACTGTTTGCTGTTTCCCAAATAAAATGCCATTTGAACAATGTAACAATCTATGAAATTTGACAAATAATGGATGGAAGACCCGTGTCACAGAAAAAGAGTGCCCGACAGAGCATTCAGGATTTAGTCAGTGCACAGAAATGTACGCCACACATTCAATGTTTGTTCTTAAACCTGATTGGACGGTAACAGATGCATTCAAAGGGGAAACATGATGTCTTGCTGGAAATTACCTAACGATCATGTGAGTTGAATACTTCGAATGGGGACAAATTTTACTCAACACGCCCACTGAAGTAGGAGAAGCCTCAAGTATTTTCAAGTTATCAGACTAAAGTCCGAGTCACGTCCTGAGCCATTGATGCCAAAGTTCAAGTCGAGTTGCAAGTGTTTTTAGATATTGTCAAGTCCAAAGTCATCAAAATTGTGACTTGAATCTGACCAGAGTCCGAGTCACTTGATTCGAGTCCACACCTCTGGTGACCCCTGCATCCTTTAACCTTTCTGTATGCAGCCTCTTCGGTGGAAAAAGTTTGGACACCTCTGCTGTATTCACTAAAAAGCTGCCATTTGTTAATTTGTTTGTGAGCTTGGTTAGGCTAAAACTACTCGGTAAATGTCCATAAAAGTTGGTTGATACGTGGAGCTAATACCAAGGATAGAAGGATTTAATATGAAAACACTACACCTGAGTGAAGGTTTTGTAATGAAAATGGCTGAAACAACATTAATAATACTGTACATTATTTTTATTGACAGAACGCAAGAGTTCGGAGGTCCGCGCTCTACAGAACGCATGTTTACCCTTGATGATTTTGTCGCCAAGGATTTAACACGAAATACAACAATTGAGTAAAGGTTTTGTATGAAAAGAGGACAAAAATGGTATTAAAATAGGGTGATGTAAACCCACCCCCATGAAACCTAATGCAACGGAGTACCGACCAGTTCCGCTACGTAGTTGACCACCAGGGCGTCTATCTTCTTCTTGCCCAGGCGAGGCAGGTGTGTGTTCAGATGCTCTCGCAGCTTCTCCACCGTCTACAGCACACACACCACATAAGACACTCCGTGCATTTAGATGAACGGGGGAAAAAAATAAAATATAGAAGCGGCGAGCAAAGCGACCGGATGACCGGGGTCATTCTAAGAATAGTCCAGGCGGAGCCAACGTCTTGTTTGAACTCCGTTAAACTGAAGCTATCTGCACTTTTCACATAATGCTGAGTACAGGCAAAGCTGCAGGATGAGAACATTTTTCATCAAAAAAACACTAAAAAAAAAAAAAAAGAAAGAAAAACTGAAACGCGTCATTTCTGAAGCGTAAGATAAGACTCCAGGGGGAAATAATTGACTTATTTACCATGGATCCATGACTTGCACTAGTTCTTATGTGCGGAAGCTATTTTACATTGGAGGCAGTTGGTTTAATAAGTATTTATATCTACATTTTCTTTACCAACACTGCAAGGCTCATACGTTGTTTGTCGAGAAAAAAAATGCAAACTAGGGTAAGGGCTTTCATGAAGAAATACAGTGGAACCTTGGTTACCATCCGCCTCAGTTAGCGTGTTTTTCCGGTTAACGTTGAACATTCACGCCACAATTTTGTCTCGGTTTTCGCGTATTCCCCTGTTGATGTACAATATGGCGCAACTTGTCATGTTGGTAAAACGCTGCATGAGTCCAGCTGTGTTCTTAATGTCGTTTTTTAAATCGCAAAAGATCCTTCCTTGTTAGCATCCTATTAGCTGTCCTACGTCTATGATGGCATCACTGGTTGACTCAAAAATGTTAAGACAATACACATTTTTATAGTTTTGTGATTATAGTTTTACATGCATAAAACAATTGTAAATGCATATAAATGAGGAATGAAAGGGATAAATGACTATTTTTAGGTTACTTTTATTCACTGAAGACACTATTAGACAGGCTGCAGTGGAAAGCCCTCTGATTACTAAAAATCGAGGAACCACTGACAGCAGGAATTCTTCCATTTGAACATAGGAAAGTCGCACCCTTTTGTGCTTTTACAGACACTTCTTCATGAAGCCATCCACTGAAATAGCTCGAATCCTGCCTGCTGAAACAACAAATGCATGCATAACGCGATCTTCTGTGAGAAGTCACCCCTACGTAGTCAATATTCCCAAGTCCATGTTCCTTCCTGCATCCCAAGAACAGCCAGGTTGTGGAACTCCCTCCCACCAACCATGTTTCCACAGACTCTTAACATAACCGGCTTCATGTCAACAGTTAATGCACATTTTTTGAACTATATTCTTGTGTGAATGCCCTCATGGTGGCATTCACACATATAAGTTTCTCCACCATTTTTTTAAATTTATTCCGCCAATTTTTGTCCGCGAACTCCTCCATCAATTTTCAACAAATTCACACCATTCAAGCATCAAATCGTTCAGCTCGTTCGGGAATCCTATACCATTTCAGCTTTTTCAAAAATTTCCCAGATTTTCCAAAAATACAAAAATTCCATGTAATTTTTCCCACTGAAAATGAATGGGCCATTTTTCAAACTTCCCACGTTTGCACATTTCTGAAATTTTTCCCCAAATTCCAATTTTTCCAGAAAACAAATTAACTTAAGGATATTCCTTTGATCTTAATTACTCAAGTACATTTTTCAACTAATTCCAACATCAGATCGTTGAGCATAATCCAGACATTAAGGCTACCTATAACATTTAATATACATTTAACCTATAGCATTTAACATGCATCATACATATTTTGTCTTTCATGATGTCATAGTCCTGAGTACTCTTATACGTCACATATAATTTGTATTCCTTTTCTCCTTTTATTATTCCTTTTTTTTGCCCATTTTATGTTTTTCCCCCACCTCATGAGGCTTGGCCATTCATTCACACGCATTCATTCACACTGGTTAGCGTGTCCAAATCATTACTAACAAATGATTGCGAATAGGTTCCAAAAGTTAACCTAAGACCTCGATATCGATAATTAGCATAACCTTCATTTGATTTTGTCCAAACGCTTTAATGTTAGTGTTTCCGTTTGCCGCCATTCATCGTTGCGCTTTTCCTCACCAGGCCGATGAGCACCCTCTGGCGGTGGTCTTCCTCTTGGAAAAGCGGCACCAGCTTCCTGTCTCGAGGGGACGCTGAGGAAAAAAAGGAAACAATTGACGCGTCTGGAGTTTGAGGTTAGTCATTATTAGCAGTAGAAACATGGCGAGATTGGAGGAAGACATTCATGGATTCTTTTTGGGGTGCGTTGGCTTTGAAAAAAACATCACAAAGCTTGGCGGGTGGCATGGGGGAGGGCGCTACGAGGCCCCCCCCGCTGTGTGCGAATGAATAATTCCAGACTTACGTTTATAATCTTTATTTAATCACGCAAGAGGACGCCTTTTTGATGTGTCATATGATACAGTTTGCACATGAAACTTAAATGTGCATTAGCTACTTTCTTTTTTTTTTTTTTTTTTACATATATTATCCACTCTCTCCTGGAAAAAAACATCCAATTCCAGACATCACTACGTAAATATTTTAATAACTGTTTTTTTTTTTTAGTTTTAACATTTTCCACTACACACTTGACATTTTGGAGACTAATTGGAAATAAAGCCTGCAGGTTAATGAATAATGAATGAGTGATGAAAGCTAATCAGCCGCGCTAGTTGGGCAGAAACGTGCATGCTTAACAAATTCAAGACCACAATTTTTGATTTACAACGTACGAAATGCATGTGATAAGATGACCGGAGAAGATGTGATATCATCTATCCACATTGAACGAGGTAAACGCTGAACATCTGCACACAGGAGGCCCAATAATAGGAAGCACTGTTACATAACCGCAGCATTCTTCACCTCACCTCCTGCTCTGTTACTTCATTTTTAATCCCTCCTTTGCGTCTCCTTTTCATCACTTTTTTTTTTTTTTTGGCCTTAACCTCAAGATAAATGGTTCTGTTGAAGAATGTGACCTCACACTCCTGCTAGTTTTGCTTGATTGTTGTGTGCCTCACCAAGACGCCAGTTGTCCAACATGGAAAGAACCCTGCAAAACACAAAGAAAAGTTACCTTAGCCTTAGTGTATCGATCAAAATCAATACGATTTTTGTGCTTACATGGAATTATCAGGACAGACAAAAAAAAATGACTATCATTTTGATAACTACAGCTGACAGGATGACCAGAAAATGTCTGCCGTAATTTCCGGACTATTGATCGCACCGGTGTATAACCTGCAGGTGTCCACATCATAACATGGGATATTTCATACATAGAAAGATTTTTTAAACTAGCCATTTTTCAAAAGACATCCCCCTCAGTACCGGCCACTTTAGACCATTTTGGCTGATCTTTCAAGTCACACTGAATATTGTGTTCTGTGGCGATATAAACACGGAACCTAGGAGTAGACTCCTGTCTTTCATCAGAAAAAAAAAGTTTATTTCTACCTTTTTCCGTTCTTTAGTAATCAGCAGTAGAACATAAGTAAGTTTCAGGAAAATATCAGTCCCCGACAAAAAAAGGAAGAAAAACAGCTTTTTGCAAAAAGACAACTACAAAACAGCATAAAAAACACAAAAATGACAATTTATTTACAAATATAACGCCATGAACTATTTACAATTTTCACATAGAATGGAAGTAGAATCCAGCTGTGGAGCAGACTGAGTGAGGAACTAAGCAATTTGAAGAACCAGTACAAGCAGTTGATGTTTATAAAGTACAAGGAAGAAGACACCTGAAGCACTGTGTGCATGCAATGCTACAGTATGTCTAACCACTCTTACATTGACTACTAACTCTTCATTTCTGCTGAGTACATTGTCTGTACTCACTCATTACCAAACTGTGTCTCTGTCAAGTATTTTATCAGCTATTATCCATTTATTACTATCATTAAGTCTGTATAGTTTCTTTACCGTATAGTAAGTATAAACCTTGACTATTTTTGCACAATATGGTTATATTGCCTCGTCACTTTCCTCTGTGCCTACAATAGGCAAGAAGTACATTTGGAATACAGGACAAACAAATGCATTGCAACTGATGTGAAACAGATGAGGGGTAGGATTAAATAAGCTTATGCGGAACTATGAATTGAGTTGTGAAATGTGATGTGCTCCAGTGTAATCTGTGTGCAAGATGAATTAAACCAGCACGCGCGTGTGCGTGGGTTAAAATTTCCCTACAATGCGTAACCTTCCGCACGCTACACTCATCCATGCTCTTCCACTTCCTCCTCATGTGTGAGTTTTCTATTTACACAATAGCTGCTGAGCTCTTATCAAATGCACCTCTGCCATCTAGTGGCCGTTTTTATGGCTAATACTACTCTACAGCCACATGCATGAGTGGGGAGCTGCGTCATCTCTTTTAGCCTCCCGCGCAAAAATACGTAAAAGTCATATAAATACGCCTTTGGGATCGGCCGTTTGGGTTTACGTATAACTACGTCGTTGGTGTTGAATGAGTTAATTTAAAAAATGCTCACTTCCAAACTGTGTGTGTAATACGGCTGGTTAAACAGTAGCCTACCAGAAAAGTCATTCATCGCTGTCCTCGTCCTCCTGGGAACTAAAACCACTAAAGTCGTCTTCTTCAGTGTCGGAACCAAACAGCCCCATAATTCCCTCGCCACACACGCTGCCAATCTCTCTCCCTCTTTCGTTGTCGCTCCCAGCGGCATCCTCCCCCGAGGCAAATCAGCCGCCGAGCCTGATGCTCTATATGGGCTTTTTGACTTCCTTACCGATATTGATAATGAATAGGGATGTCCGATTAGGGTTTTGTGCTGCCGATTCCGATACTAATCATCCATGCGCGAGATCGACCAATACAGGCACATGAATTAACTGTACATTTTTCAGGTGATTTATGATGAGTGCTATTGGCCACGGATGTTGTGGAAAAGTTAGCTGCCGTTTGACTGATGCTGCACAGTGAGCCTCGAAAACGCAACATACTCTGTTAAGCGTTTGTTCTTCAAATGGCGTATTAAACTAAAGCTTTTTAACGTGCTACTGCATGTGGCATGTGTTGTGTTGTGATGCAAACTTTACATCACTCTCTCAAATGGCAAGTTCCACACAGCAGACGTGCCTGCGCTGTGTGGAGGAAAGGGAACGGGGGAGGGGGACTCTACACTGCACACAGGGATTTAAAGGCTGCAATAGTGCGAGCCACAGGTGATCATTTTTTGTGATCGGCATTGAAAGGCAAATTACTTTTCCACGGAAATAGTCCGATACTGATCGGTGGCCGATCCATCGGAGCGTCCCAAGTAATGCATGAACACATGATGCTTCTGTCACTGTGATGCCACTGGATGCACTGTTTGTGCAAAATACGACAAATGCTGCAATATGCAAAGTAAGTTATAGAAAACGTGCAGAACGCAAAATCAACAGGCGTCTTGCTCTAACATGAACTTCTGAAGCACGGCAGCAAAGTAGCTGGAAACAAGCAAGGACTGTTGCCCCCTGCAACTCTAAGCTCACGTTGAGTATTTAAAATCAATAGGCTCCATGCTATGTCACTCGAAATGATGACAAGTGGAAGGCAGGCCTGCTTTAGCGTTTAACCACGGCTACCTCTTGAGTTGAAAAGCTCTCAAAATCAATTTTGCTGTGTTATGGGGCTTACTTCATCTTTGACTTTGACCCCTCGTTACCTCAGCCATGCCATGTTGGCCATTTAAAATCAATCGGCTTCTTGCTATGAACACTTTTAAAGATCGCATGAAAAGTACTGACTGAGTCATCGCTTGTGTCAAATGTCACTCAAAATCAATAAACATATTAAAATAACAGGAATAAATGCAGACCTACTTCTTAGTGTTGTCCAACACATGGGTCATGTGACTGGATGGTCTCGCAGTCACCTAGGAGATATGCTAGCATCACTGGACGCATTGGAAAAGTTCTTCAAAGTTGTGCGTCCATTTGCTCGTTACCAGTTTAGTCCAGTCGGCCTGAGCGTGTGAGGTTCTGTATCTGGGGTTGGGGTCGGCATCGAAATATTTAGTCCGCTCGGTGTTCCACTGCAGCTCGGACCAGAAACCCTGGAGACTTCTGGCCTGCACGCAGCCACACTGCCTGCATAAACGAGTCTGAAAAACAGCAGCTGGTGCGAAAATCCCAAATAATAGTTCCAATGTCCATTACCTTCCCTTTGAAAACAGTCTCTGTGTGCAGCTCAGTGGTGCACAGCACACCGGGAACCTCCGTCAGACAAGCAGGTACCTCCTGCAAGGTCAAATATGTGAGCAAGGTGCTAAGATGACAAAAAAATCTGCATTTGGGTTACCTTCTTATCAAACACAGAGGAGCACGGCAGCAGTTTATCCAGATTGAGTGACCTCTTGTAGCTTATTCTGTACAAAAATGCTGCAGAGGAAACAACAAAGAAAGAGTAGCTTTATTAACTCATTCAATACCAAAGACGTAGTTATACGTTTTTATAAACACAAATGCCCGATCCCAAAGGCGTATTTACGTATTGGTGTTATATTTGTAAATAAATTGTTATTTTGATGTAAAACAACCCGTTTTTGTGTTGTTTATGTTGTAGTACATTTGTTTAAATAGTTGAGCTGTCATACAACTTGTCAACAACTTGTGTCAAAGTGAAAGCTGTTTTTCTCCCTTCTCTTGTTGTTTGCTGAAACTTACCTACAGTATGTTCTACTGCTGTTTACTGAACAACGGAAAAAAGGTAGAAACATACTTTTTTCCTGATGAAAGACGAGAGTCTAATGTTTCTTTTGGAGGTTCCATGTTTATATAGCCATAGAACACAATATTATACTGTATATAAAAAATCAGTCAAAATCATTTAAATTGGCCGGTAGTGAAGGAGTTGTCTTTTGAATAATGGCTGTGATTGCATGAGTTAAAGAAACATTCCATCCATCCATTTTCCTCCGCTTATCCGGGTCCGGGTCACAGGGGCAGCAGTCTCTGTAGGGAAGCCCAGACTTCCCGGTCCCCAGCCACCTCTTCCAGTTCCACCGGGAGGACACCAAGGCGTTCCCAGGCCAGCTGTGAGACACAATTCTCCAGCGTGTCTTAGGTCTGCCCCGGGGCCTTCTCCCGGCTGGGCATGCCCTGAACAGGACCAGGGAGGCGTCCGGGAGGCATCCGGACTAGCCGCCTCGACTGGCTCCTCTCAATGTGAAGGAGCAGCGGCTCTACTCTGAGCCCCTCCCGGATGACTGAGCTCCTCATCCTATCTCTTTGGGTGAGTCCAGCCGCCCTACGGAGGAAACTTATTTCAGCCGCTTGAATCCGCAATCTCGTTCTTTCAGTCACGACCCAACATTGGAACATAGATCGACCGATAAATCGAGAGCTTTGCCTTCCGGCTACGTTCTCTCTTCACCACTACGATCCAGTACAGCGACCGCATTACTGCAGATGCTGCGCCGATCCGCCCGTCGACTTCACGCTCCAACCTTCCCTCACTCGTGAACAAGACCCCAAGATACTTGAAGTCCTCCACCTGGGGCAGGACCTCATTCCCAATCCACCCTATTCCGACTGAGAACCATGGCCTGGGATTTGGAGGTGCTGAGTCTCATCCCAGAAGCTTCATACTCAGATGCAAACCGCCCCAATAAACGCTGAAGGTCACAGCCCGGTGGGGCCATCAGGACCACATCATTTGCAAATAGCAGAGACGAGAGCCTTAGGCCCCCGAACTGGACTCCCTCGACGCCTTGGCTGCACCTACAAATTCTGTCCGTGAAAATTAGGAACAGAATTGGTGACAAAGGGCAGCCTTGGTAGAGGCCAACGTTCACTGGAAACAGGCTGGACTTACTGCTGGCAATGCGAACCAGGCTCCTGCTCCGGTCGTACAAGAACCCAATGGCACGTAGTAGCACGCCGCCAATCTCGTACTCCCGGAGCACCCCACACAGGACACTGCGAGGGACACGGTCGAATGCCTTTTCCAAGTCTACAAATCACATGTAGACTGGTTGGGCAAACTCTCATGCACCCTCCAGTACCCTTGCATGGGTGTAGAGATGGTCCAGTGTTCCGCGAACGGGCCGAAAACCACTTTGCACCTCCTGTAGCAGAGGTCGTGCCCGTCTCTCTAGCACCCTGGAATAGACTTTCCCAGGGAGGCTGAGTTAAAGATGAGTTAAGGAACCGAGTGCTTGTCTTGTACTCACCTAGAATGAACTCCTGGATCTGGTCAAAGGACTCCAGCACTGTGTTGTCACACAGCCACTCAATAATCTGGAGGTAGTACAACTACTGAATATTTGTCTCCATGTTTCTTTTATGCATAAAGAGTTGTTTCCAGGTAAATGTCAGTGTTGGTGGTTCAGTGCATACCTCTAGCTCCATGTTTGGGTCACTTCCCTTGTGAAGAAGCAGGCAGTGAAGGGCAGCCAACCGCTGAGCGTCGGTCATATTGTTGGGCCTCCTTGGGAGTTAGAAATGTAGAAATGAAAACCATACCACTACTTGTGTCATTCACCTATAGGTGGAGCGCACCTGGAAGGCGTGCCAGATCGTAGAATCTGCATCAAGTAGGCGGGGTTTAGCTGGACACCATAGATAGTCCCGCTGGATAGGTCCAACACGGCCGTGCTGGACTCCTCCTCCTCTGCGTGCACCACTGTCAACCTTCCGGACTTTGATGGGAGGCCTAAAACTGCATCATTGCCTGAAAAAGACAAAAGGTAGGAATAAAAAAACACAACATACCATAAACACTCTAAATGGCCGTGGTGATTATGTACCTTAACCAGGGGTGTCCAAATATTTAATCTTTCCTCTTAAATAATCATTGTAAATATTCTTTTTTGAATAGTACGACTTCATTCTCATAATATAATAATAATAATAATAATAATACAACATAAACTAGGGGCTATTAGGACCCTCCAACATAGAGCAGAACAAATACCAACTAGTGCTGAGGGAAGGAAAAAGGAGACACAACATGTCCAGAGAGCGCTCTCAACCTGTGGGTACCCGCGGTGGGCTTTTAACAAATGTCAAAAGAAGAGAGTAGGGAAAGAAACCCAAAAGCCCACAGAAGCAAAAAGGAGAGGAGTGGTAGTCCCTTATGTAGCTGGGGTCTCCGAAAAACTCCAGAGGATCTTATGGCAACACAAAATTCCTACCTATTTCAAACCAGTAAATACCCTGAGACAAAAATTAGTGCATCCTAAAGACAAGGCTCCAAACCAAAAACAGCAATGTGGTCTATTCCATCCACTGTAAAGATGAGGAATGCAAAGAGCACTACATTGGGGAAACTAAGCAAATGCTCCAAAAAAGGCTTTATCAACATCGCAGGGACAATTCTAGTGGGCCTCAATCAGCGGTACATCTACACCTTAAAGCAACCAATCACTCTTGTCAGGACAGCGATGTAAAGATTTTGGCCAAAGAAAACAGATGGTTTGAAAGAGGAGTAAAGGAAGCTATTTTTGTCAAACAACAGAACCCATCATTGAATCGGAATGGTGGTTTGAGGTTTAATTTGGACCCTGTGTTCAGCAGGTTACTGAGACCAAAACCCACAGCTCTTAGTCATACAAATGCGGTGAAGCCAGGGCCGAGACAGAACGATAGATGCTAACGAGCCAGTATCAGAGTCGTTCATACCCAACTCAGGGAGCGACACTTCCCTTTTATCGGAGGTGCTAACAGCAGGAGAGGATTAGACCACTACTCCGCCCAGGCTTAATGTAAGGAACCAATAGAAGGAGGGTGTTGGCACACCAATTCCGCCTACTCTTACTGTATTTAAGGCCTAGGCTACCAGCACTTATTAGTTCGCTGACGAAGCTCTTCGGATGAGGAGCAAAACGTCCGACACCTTCTTCACAGAAGTACAGATGACGTCTCAAGAAGCCTTTCCCTCCATAATATTATAACTTTTCCCCAACCTAATTATCTAAAAAAAACTGTTTTTTTTCTTAATATTGACTTTATTCTCAGAAAATTACAGCAGATTTTTCCATTTCTGCTGTTGCTTTTTTATTTTCTAACTACAGTATTTTAATTCTTATAAATTATCTTGTCATAATTATGATTTTATTCCCATGATATTTTGACTTTATTCTCGGAATATTATAACTTTTTCCGAAAGTTGATGTTTGTTTTGTTTCTCATTATATGACTTTTTAAAAAAAAACATCTTTTTTCTTTAATATTTCAACATCACACAACTAAAATGACATTCTTTTTCGTCCTAATATTGTGACGTTATTCTAGTAAAATCACAACTTTTTCCTCAATATGTTGACTTGATTCTTGTAAAATTTTTGCTGTTTTTTTTTTTTTGTTTTCTTATTAAATTATATTTTTAGAATGTGCCGCCGGCCAATAAAAAAACAGTCACGAGTCGTGCTTTGGACACCCCCGACCTCAACTGAAAAGAGGCGTTAATTGGAAGCAGACGCTAATTGGCGATAAGCCGGTATTTATATACACATGAACAACTTTATTCAGTGAGTGCAGAGTAGTATAGTGTTGCTCTGCCTAGTGGGAGAATTCATCGAGGGAGATACAAGTTTTGGTCCGCGTTGGGGTCTTAGGTACAGTTATAACACATTCAATCTTTGCAAACGTCTATAAATGTACTATATCTCAGTTGGACAGGATTAATGAGAAAAATAGTGCTAACGTGATCTTTGTGGAAAGCTTTATCTTACCAGACAGGAATAGGGAGTGGCAGAGCATCTCCTGCTGCCTGGTGTTGATGCAGTGCAGGAAGCAGGCGTGCAGATATACAACCATGTAGTAGCCTGCATGTGGATAAAACAACATTATGTGTGTGTGTGTGTGCGCATTGCTTTGCAGACATGAATGACACATGCGCTCAGTTGTATTTAGGAATTCTTTGAAATGTACTGTAACACGTGTGTATGTATGACCTATAGGCATGAAGAGCGGATGGAGGTGGGTGGTGTCGTCCAAAGTGACCCGGAAAGTCTTGCTGCAGTCTAAAAAGAGGCCAAAATGAGTGCACAGCTCTAGCTCTGTGACAGCAGGTAACACACACCTTTGTGGACTAAGACCACTGTGTACATCAGCTCGGGTTTGTTGCAAGAAGGCTGGCTGTAGCACACGCACATGCTTCCTAAATAATAAAAATAAAAACGATTTAAAAAAATAACAGTGTCATACAATTCATTCATAATTCCAAATTAATAATATTGAGCAGTAGTGTCTTTGTAAAGGCAGCAGTGAAAATAGTTTTTAGTGTACCAATGCACCATTGAAAATCATGATCTTGTAATTAAATATGCATCAGTCAGCAAGGCAAGAGGAAAAAAATCAATCAACTTCTAATCAAATAGTGCAAATTAAATATTCATTGTGTACTGCCGGAGGGGAGGGACTTACGTTCTTGTTTCCCCAAAGAGAAAAAAAACCACAGAAATATTTGCCATTAGTCTTGTGACATAATACACTCATTTTTACTGATGTTTTTTTTTTTTTTTTTTAATTAAAATTTTACCTATTCTGTTTGTGAATACTTCCATCTTGACTCGCTCTGGCCTCTCAACGTGAAAGTGGTCAAAACCGAGGTTGACAAACCTGTGAGACGCACACATGTTTACAAGCACATCTTTCAATTTGCATGTGGATTTCAGGAAGAATATAGCAAAGTAACCAATGTAATGAATGACGCTGTTTATGTACATTGCAGTAGTAGCTGTGGCCTTACTTGACGCTGCTGAAGGGATTGGCACGCAGCTCTAATGGAAGCTCCAGCTGTTGATTTGCAACACATAAAGGTAAAACAATGATGTGCATACTGTACAACGGGCAGGGGGGGTTGCAGTTACCACAGTTTCGCAGTTGTGGTCGTCGTAGAACTGCACGCATCGCAGTAGAAACTTGTCCTGTGAAAAACATGTGCATCCATTTTTACAGCACACATGGTGGAAACATACTGTATATATGAGTAGTGCATTACCATGTGGGTGAGATAGTAGAGTCTCTGCGTGTGCACGTCCCACTGGACCCAGCAGAAGTCCTCCGCAAGCCGCTCGGCTGTTTTGGAAAGACACTCAGGATTGGCCATCAGCTGGTTGACACAAACATATGGAGCAAGAGGAAGCCGAGGGAGAATACATTTTAATACATTTAATCCTAATGAGATCCAAGGGAGATTTTGTGCCATTTGGGTTTTTTAAATTTATTTTCAAGCCCTGCTGTGTTGAATTTGCCAGGGGATATTGTCCTGGGAAAATCTGCTGCAAGCTCCAAGACAGACAAAAGACGAGACAGAATAATGAGAGGTGCAATTTAATAAAACATGCATGCAAAGAGACAAATCAATTCAGCTTGAACAGATGGCTTTGAGAGAAATGTCTGACTATTCACAGTAAAATGGTAGTTAATATAGGAACCACATATACAAGGGGAGGGGTGATCTCGTCCTCCTGTGACGGACAGAGGCAGTGAAAGACAGACCCACATGCCTAGACCCCCAAGGCTATTTGAATCGGGTGATAAGCATGTGTAGGACCTTTTGGAGACAAGAGGCCTCTCGTCTCCAGCAGATAATCATAGCAGTCAGTGTGACTTCATGGGTGGACTTACCATTAAGTAAGCAAACACAGGCAATTGCCAAGGGCCTCGAGATGTCCAATGTCTCATCAAAACGTCTTCAATTTAAATTACATCTTGCTGTTTTAGTCTTAATTCACGTGCTTAAAACGACATCAAAATGCGTAATATATCATGATCATTTCAACCGATTCCCCTTCCCTTCTCATTCAGTGGACTACTCCATGTTACTGCACATGTGCAGACTGAGGATTGTTCCACAGCGGATGAAGACCACTGCATCCGTGCATTTAACACCGTGGAACGCATACACAACAATGGATGGTTGAGAAAGTAACACAGAGCAATTGTGAGGTCTGATTTTTTTCAAGGAGGCATTTTTGTGACGCAAATGTATTACTCTTTTGAACGCGTATTGTTTTGAGAAGCCAAACTCATTACTTAAGTGTCCCCACCAACTCACCGGAACTACGTTCCTCATCACCGAAATCCGACTAGAACTCCACTCACAGGACGAAGTGGGTGGGTAAGTCATATACTACACTGCTGATGGGGATGACATACAACAAAAAACCCGTACTGTCCCTTTAATAGCGGTCTTTGTAGGTGGAATAGGTGTATGCCATTAACTGCCTCTTTTTATCTGTTTTTAAAGAGAAAGACGTGTGTTCATGTCACACATAAGGACTGTGGATGATGGGCAAAATCCCAAAAAAGTGCATTTTTCCTTGAAGTAAAACGTACCACTTTGTAACCTTCATGTCTGGTCAGCAGGACATGGTACTGATCCACATCTGAAACACACGTGTTGGGAAATGAAGGAAGAAACTAAAGTCTGCCTTAAATAGATAACAATTCTCAGTTTTGATAAAGTATTCTGATACAGTAGACTCACATCCATCTTCAGTCAGCAGCAGCAGGTGGCTCTCCAGCACTGATCTGTGGTCAGTTCCTGGGTAAAGGAACTGAAAGCCGAAAGCAGTCAAATATTATTTCAGTCAAGCACTTTTAAGATGCTCCATTGTACGCCCACTCCACCTGCACTTTGACCCTGCAGTCTACCGCCTTGAGCACCTTGGTGTTATTAATGGGATGGATCTCAATCAGCAGCGTCAGGCACTTTGACACTGAAAACGACACACCAAGCGATGATGCATCGTGTAATGCAAATGAAGCAGGGGGACAATGTGAATTACTCGGTTTGAGGTGCTCCTCGCCACTGTTGTTTTGTGCCAAACTGACCGCTGAAAGACAAAAAGGCAAAGATAATATCTCCTGAATGTGAATTAGGGATTGGTTATCAGTGCAAGCTCACCTAATAACGTCTCCTCCTTGTTTAGGGAGCAGCTGCTGACACACACCTGCTTGTCAAAGGTGTATAGGAGCTGGACACGTGCATGGGAAGAAGGTATGTCAATACGACTACAGCACAAATAGGAAATATTACACACTACCTTATTCTGCTTGGTGACTGAGTCATATTTGCCAACCCTGGTGGTCCCAGTTGACCCCTTTGAGGAGAAGATAGATTCTAATTAACTCATCAGAAAAGGCATTGTTTTTTTTCCCCCCTCTTTGCCAAAATGTGTACACTGTTTGGCAGGCCCGTCATTAGAAGATTAGAAGATTATCCACCCATAATAAACTAATGAATGACAATAAATGTGTTACAAATACAAGTAAAAATAGTAATAATATGAACCAACCTTCCAGGAGTAAAGGATGCCCCCGTCTCTCTCAATGTTGATGGTGAAAACCTCCACTGCACCACAGTAGTCTGCGCACACAGTTATTAGAATATTTGCAGACAGTATCCTATGACATTTATATTTTACTGTGCCTCTGTCCATGTTTTAGCTTCATAGAATGTGCAAATAACAAATAAAGCTGTAAATATGAAAGTAACACCACCCACAGTGCAACAATAACAATATTTAACAGTTAATGTCAATAAAGCAACTGATTTCTTGCAGTATTGCACCATTAAAGGTTACTAAAAGTGTCACTCATTTTAATTGCTGCAGTTCTGTTACATATTTGCCATTTTAGTCCATAACTGATCTAGTTAGGAATGCAAAGAGCAGCGTTTTCTCAATTTGTGTGCTTTAGGGACGCCTGAGGATCAATCACTTCCCCTATTAAAGTGTTTTTCTACTAGTATAACCAGAAATATTATGATTTGGCTCAGAAACAATCTAAAGGCTGAAACAAATTGCATTGGATAGAATCCGGTTTGCTTGTACAGCTGAACACTTGACGAGGAGACGTCAGCTGACCGACAACACGTGTACGCCTCACCTTTCGCCCTGCACACCGCCGCCTCCTTCCTGAGGATGTCTGTCTCCACATCTCTGCTCAAGTCCAACTTTGGCTGCAGTTTGAACATAAGCACAGGTAAACGTACACAGCTGTTTTTTAAGTTACAGGCGTTCGGCGTATGTCGATTTTGCGTGCAGCTGTTGTATTTCCGGGGTTGACACCATGTGACTGAACTTTTCCCTTTTAAACGTGAAAGCAGACCAGCGTTAACCTCTCCGCATAACAGTCATCACTTTTTTGTAGTTTTTTTTATGACATAAGGACATGTCTCCTCCCTTCCCGCCCGTGTTGTTCTGTCATAGGCCAAAGGGGGCATCACTCCAGCCGGTTGGAATCTCTCACCGCCCCGCTGGCCACCATCCAGTCACACACACACACTTTACAATGGAGTGTCAACATTCCTTTGTTATGCATAGACGCACTGGACACAACATTAGGTACACCTGCAGATGCAAATAATAATAAGGGGGATCATTATTTAGTAGCTTGTGCATAACCGATTCTTACTTTTTGTATTTAGTATTTGTATTTATATGTTGATGCTGCGTAAATCTAACCAGCAGTGCCCTCTTGTGTTGGCTTTAAGACTTTCACGTCACATCGAAGATTGAAAAAACAGGGCACCCACTTTTTTGTACCAGTACTATATTCTATACTCGCATAGCATTCATGATACATGATGCATATAATTATTTTCATTTTATTTTAATTTTTTTTATTACTGCAGAAAACTCCGCATCGAAATGGAAGGAGTCAAGATGGAAGTATACGCTATTTTTCAATGGGCAGACTCCGGGCTCGCACCGATGGTGATTCAATATTCATTTTGTGTGTTTTCATTTGATATTTTGCTTTTTTTATTTTTTACATTGGTTTTACAATATAGTACATGTTTTCTCCTTTCTCGTGTAGAGTGAGGCATCATTTACTGTGCGATCTTTGGTGACGCCACACTTCCTGGTTGGCTTGTCGTGACGTTGCCGGGCAGAACCGAGTGGAGCCGAGCCATTCCGGAATTTTGATAAGGACCCATCGACCCGCCCCTTCCCCCGCCTTGTTCTCCAGCACCCAGCCCTACGTCCTCCTCCCCCTTAGCCCAGCTACGCTAACAGCTCCCCGGCAGCAGCAGCAGCAGCAGCAGCAGCAGCAACAGCACGGCGCGCAAACACAACATATTGACAGCTGCGACTGACTCACAACCGAGGGGGTCAAAGATGGAGCACAGGGACGCCGACTTCAACATCATGCTGGCGACGGATTCCTACAAGGTACCGGTGTTGGCGAGGAGGAGAGTGTGGGGCTGATGGATTGGAGTGCATTCGGCCAATGTGGTTCCACCATCAGTCCCAAGGCCGTCGCACTGATTGAAACAGGCCGAGAAATAGCTTCAATGGAGCAGTAAAGCATCGAGCTAGCTTTGCAGAGCGCACTGGACAAATGAGATAGCATGCTAGCTTCCGCGGCAGCCAATAGGGAGGATGGATGTTCAAAAGCTAACATTGTTAGCGTCTAGCTAGCAAGTGCTCCATGGGTTGTCTGCTTCACTGCATTCAAGGGGCAAAGTCTCACTCGCGAGGTAAAAGCAGGCTTATTATTATTATCCCTTAACAGAGCCAGCCATTGTTCAGTGGAGATTAAACTGAAGGGGAAAATGAAAAGTTTAAATCTATTTGACCTTCGCGACATAGCTGCGTTGTCTGGGTGCCAGGTGCTACATGTCATCATAGTAGTGTACGCATGGTGTACAAGGCCGTTTTCATCATGTGTAATCTTATTTAGGGCAGTTACAGTTATTTGTATTGTATTTGTTTTATTATAGTGAATGGGGGTTACTAAATGACCATTAAGTGCTGACAGGAGGATGGTTGTTAGGCTAGTTGCCATGATGAACAATTGTCACGTGACAGGAGGACTGTCACCACTGCAATTGAATATAATTTTTTTTTTATTATACTTTTTTCTATCATTGAAAACGTGTTATTTAAAACTATTTTGTGATGATTATATCTCCAATATCCATTCATTTTGTATGCCACTTGTCCGCAGGACAATAGACAACTATTCACACTTGGGTAATTTTGAGTCTACCATTAGCCTAACATGCACGTTTTTGGGGTGTGTACCCCAAGCACTGCGAGAACATGCAAACTCCGCTTAATGGAGATTCTAACCTGGCTCCCCGGACTGTGAAGCCGTAATGGTAACAACCAGGCCACCGTACCGTGCGACACTAGTCTATGGCTGCAATTTACACAAACATTAGTGTGGAATGTAGTGTAGGTGTTTTCAAATTGTGAAGTAAAGCAGCTTGACAAATATAAAGAAAACGTCCACCGCCGCTAACTTTGTTTATGTCAGAGGCAAAGTTTCTAATGTGAAAGAGGAAACAGCAGACTCGGCAAAATATTTCCCCATAAAATCCCTTTTTTGGGGGAGTAGGGTTGACCATGATGTATTATATTTGCCGAGGTGAGGCGAGGCTCACCGTGCGACACTTGGAAACCCCCAGTTACAAGCTAGCATGCATCAAGTCAATATTAAGCCAACTTCCTCAGCATATGTACTAAATTACAGCACTGTGCACAAATGCATGCTGTTGCAATTGAAACAGAGACCCCCCCCACACCCCTAGCTGTGTGTGCCTATTGTTTGGAAGCATGCACAAAGGGGGGAGGGGGGGGACTTTTGACATTTAGATAATGGACGCTGTCCCCCCACTGGAGCTCATTTCAACCCCTGAAGTCACGTTAATCTCATTATTATTGCACCAAGATTTGTGTTTTAGAATAGCAAACGATTACTACGAGGTAACAGAGTGTGTGTGCCGTGACACGTCCCGTAGTGAATGTCTGGACTCTATTTTGAGTCCTTGAAAGGACACTGACAGGGGTCAAATAAGCTGAGTTGGTGGTTGACATTTATTTTACCTCTGGCTTGTCCATCGAGATTGCAAAAGAAAGAGACGGTTCTAATTTTAACTTGTCTTTTTTTGACCAGTGTTGATTCTTAGAGAACATCCTGGCAGGAATTCCGGTGGAAATCTGCTCACGATATCAAGTTTTCGGCGTGATATGTTGCACAGTTATTGCACCATGAGTTGATTTTAATCCTCAAATCCCTCAGTGTTGAGTTAATGACTGGCACACAATCACTACATACAGTATTAATAGGTGTGCCCGTATAAGGCATGAGCGCTCCCTGTGCGAGGGGGGGGAGGTGGTTTGGCACCCTGATTGTAACATTTTAGCACAATCTTATGCGGTTTTATTCAGTTTGTTGCAATCGGTAAGCAGTGGGTGTGTGTTTTTTTTGTTTTTTTTGCAAGATTGAATAGCGCAGTTGTGCAAGTTCAGGATAAAGCACACCTCAAGATTAGTCACAAGCCTCACATACAGTACCTTCAATAATAACCTGTATCTTACCACATCCAGTATACTTGAATGACCCTTGGTGTGTGTGTGTGTGTGTGTGTGTGTGTGTGTGTGTGTGTGTGCGCGTGTGTACAGGTAACACATTACAAACAGTACCCCCCCAACACAAGTAAAGTCTACTCCTATTTTGAGTGCCGTGAGAAGAGGACGGATCCCGGGAAAAGCAGGAAGGTCAAATACGACAAGACGGTGTTCTATGGCCTGCAGTACATCCTGCACAAATATCTTAAAGGTAAGTCATCCTTTTTTTTTTTTCCTTACTTGATGTCAACATGGACCTTAAATGTATTACTTATTATTAGATACATAAAAAAATACAAATTGAAATAATTAAACAGTAACATCCATTTGAATAGTACGTTGCATTCAATCAGTAAAATGATAATATAATTAATTCTTATGATTATTTTAGCACTTGAGTCAATGTGGGACTACAGTATTTCTACAAAGATGATTCATATTTAAAATAATCAAGTACATTCTAATAACCAAATGCATGTAATTGATGAATGTAAATAAATACCAAATAAGAAAAAGATCAACAATAATAATTATTATTATTAATAGTATTTTTAAGCACACAACCTTGGGGAAGGAGGGGAAGAAATACAAGTCAGTAAAAACAACAAAAAAAAAGATTTCATGGTCTCTCTTTAAGAGGATTTCATGGTGTGGCAGCAAAGGTGCACAGGGGAAGGGAGGGATGCAGGGGGGGCATAGGGCAAAGGGACAAAAGCACAGCTGCTCTTTCACCCAATGAGAGCACATCGTCCCGCTCTTCCCCCCTGCTCCCCGTCTTCCGACCAGGCTCAATGATTAACCTTTTTACCGTTTGCATCCTTGACCCCACAACAGCACAAAGATGGATATACATATTTAGTATTGGGGGGGGTGTCGACGCATTTAAATGGGCAAGAACAATTTTACAAAATCGCCATTCCTGTCACCCGGCGATTGGCTGGCGACCAGTCCAGGGTGTACCCCGCCTCTCGCACGAAATCAGCTGGGATAGGCTCCAGCATGCCCCCGCGTCATGGATGGATGGATGGATGGATAAGTGGTCATTCCTGTCTTGTAGTACTAATTTCTAGACAGACAACGATGATCTCTCACTAAATAAGCGCTTTGTGTTGACAACATGGACGTGGAAATATAGAATATGAAGAAGCGTGTGTGTGTGAGAGAGAGTGTGTGTGTGTGTGTGTGTGTGTGTGTGTGTGAGAGAGTGAGTGGACAAAGAAGCCCTGTTGTTGTGCATGGAATGTTTCTAATTGGATTACAACAGTGGCAAGTAAAATAGCGTTGTTTTGCCTTCGGCTTCTTCTCATCTGTTTCTTTCCTCCTCTCCCTCTGGTGTCCAGGAAAGGTAGTTACTCCAGAGAAGATCCAGGAGGCAAAGGAAGTGTACCGAGAACACTTCCAAGATGATGTTTTTAATGAAAAAGGCTGGAACTACATTTTGGAGGTACGAGACTGACACAGAATACTAGCTACACCTGCCTTTCACCTAGCACGAATACAATGCAGCCTTTTTATTCATGTTACTACATCTTTTGTGTTCTCTTCGCAGAAATACAGCGGACACCTGCCCATAGAAATCAAGGCGGTGCCCGAAGGGAGCGTCATTCCTCGAGGCAACGTCCTGTTCACGGTGGAGAGCACAGATCCCGAATGCTATTGGCTCACCAACTGGGTGGAGGTTCGTCCAGCACACTTATTCTGTGCAATGGTGGTACACACCGTGAGGTGACTCTGACTGAGGCTCAGACTGGTTTTTCATTGGCCCGCAGCACAAAAATAGAGCAAAAAGGCCCAAAAAAATGTGAGCGGCCCTTGATGGGAAAAGGTTTGGACATCCAAACTGTACATGCCCTAATTATAGTGCAAATGTGAAAACCCATACAGTATACAACAAGTTCATTTGAACCTGTCGTCATGATTTGGAGTGCATGAGAGAGTGCAAAAGAAAACATAGCGCTCTAACTCCATGGTCATTTATCAACAAACGTATTGCACAACACCGCAGCAACACAACCAGTGTTGTAAAAGCGGTAAGAAGCAAACTGATCAGCCAGCATTAAACAACACTACAGCCAAGTGTAAATAAAACAAAAAAAAAAAGTCGCAATTATGAAATAACGTCGTAATTATAAGATAAAAACTCAAAATAACAAGATTTAAAAACTGATCATTAAGAGATAAACAGTTGAAATAATGAGATAAAAAGTCCTAATTCTGAGATAAAAACTGCGCATGTGCCATGTGACGAAGGCGACCATGACTTTCCTATCGCATAATTATGACTTTTTCTTGTAATTTAGAATTTTTATCTCATAATTTCGACTTTTTATCTCATGACTATGACTTACCATTAGGGTATTTTTTTTCTTTCAGTGGTGGAGATTCTCACACACACACACACACACACACACACACACACACACACACACACACACACACACACACACACACACACACACATCCTCACAGCTAGTATAAATACACAGATCAACAACCACGCAAACACACGCGCATGATGATAAAATTAGCTGTATCATTGTCAACAAGGAGGTTCCACTCTGGTACGTGTTCTTTTTTGACATTCTCCCCTTCGCCGTCGGCCTCAAAGTTATTCCTCTCTCGGTGAGGGAATTTCATGCTGGGGTAATTATTAGGTGTGTCAAAACAAAGCAGGTAAACACACCTCCTGTATTTATTTATTCCAATCTAATTGTAATTGTACCATGCAAATGTTTTGTCATGAGAAATGCTGTGGAATATCTGTCGTCCTCCAAGTGTCGCACGCTTCATCCCGCCACAGAAGTCACTGACTTCTTTCTTTGACGTAATCCTGCTAACACAGACAAACAAACCCGAACTATTAAAAACAAACTCTCGCAGCCGAGATAACAAGCCAGCCTCGGCGACGACACGCAAGCTGGCGACCTTCACAACACGGCGAAACGGTGTGTCAAGGACGGCCGCTTGTTTGCACGACACATTCTCTGTTGGTCTGGAGTGGATTAGGGAACATGGAGGAATGTCTTGTTGGTTTAGGGCAGGGCTATTTAACATAACACATATCTGGACTGTCCCCCCTCCCCCCTCCATCAGACCATCCTGGTGCAGATCTGGTACCCCATCACCGTGGCAACCAACTCCAGGGAGCAGAAGAAGATCCTTGCCAAGTATCTCCTGGAGACGTCTGGGAACTTAGAGGGACTCGAGTACAAACTACACGACTTTGGCTACCGGGGAGTCTCCTCACAAGAGGTGCTGCTGATAAAACCCCATCGCAATTCAAAATTAAAAGCGTGAGGCGGGGGTATATTTATTTATGTCATTTGTTATCTACGTTTTGCAGACGGCAGGCATTGGCGCCTCTGCTCACTTGGTCAATTTCAAGGGCACAGACACGGTTGCCGGCATCGGAGTCATTAAGAAGTACTACGGCACCAAGGACCCGGTCCCAGGCTTCTCTGTACCTGCTGCAGAACACAGGTACACAGCACACACACAAACACACACTGTACCATGTCACTCCACTCAGTACACTACTCTTCTGTCTAACGTGTCCAAAGGGCGGCCTGAGGGCCATATGTGGACCGCAGATTGTTTTTATTGGCCCACAGCTCATTGTAGAAATGAAATGAAATAAATAAATGGATACAATAGAGCCAACGGTAAAGAGAAGATGCTGAAATATTGATACTAATAATAAAAGAAAGCTTTGTCTTTAACTGTAAGATTTACAGTAGATATGACAAAAATAAAATAAGAAATGAGAATGTGAATATATTATTCATATATATTATTAGTAACATGATTAAAATATCAAGCATTGTAAAAGATTAGTTTGCAAAAAACACATCAAAGCCGGTGACCTAAAACATACAAACATACACCACTGTGTTTGGTGGAATTTATCAGCCGTGGTCAAAGCATACCCGCGACATCTGCTGCGTGTCCCCGCTCCCCTCGCCTTGTGTCTCGATGGGCTGCGATTGGCTGGAGGGGAAGATTCCTGATTGGCTGTCGCTGGTGATGTCTGCTTTCCCTCCTGTGTACACACACGCACACATGCTGTTGTTTTATGGCGGCAGGCCATTTACACCATGCAGACGCTTCCTCCTTGCCATCAGGGCTTAAGTTACTGCTGCTCCGACGCATCCTTCATTGCCGCACCAGCGCATTGTGGGATGATCACCATAGTAACACGCATACACACCACCAAGCAAGGTAATCATTAGAGTTGGTGTGAGTAGTCTGGGTGTACTGTCTCTTTACATTTATTTAAACATGTAAACGCAAGTATAAACTACAGCAGGGGTCACCAACGTTTTTCCTTGTGAGAGCTACTTTTACAAAATGAAAATGGCCAAGAGCTACTCATTTTTGTAGCATTTATTTTCAGAGCTTATTTTAAACCCAAACAAAGCAAATATGCTTGTTTTACCAGAACATGAACAAAAACTGGTGTCCACAACTCACATTTTGTATTTCAGAATGCATTTCTTTCTACTGTTCTTTCATTAGTAACTGAAAACCTGAATGAAAAGCAGGCTTGCGGGCACCTCACGTGGTCGTGGGAGGCTACCTGGTGCCCGTGGGCACCACGTTGGTGACCCCTGAACTAGAGGATCTACAATTTCTGGAGAAGTCGCGTGTGAATACGTGAGCTGAAGGAAGAGATCGAGTGTCGAGGCAGAAGAGGCGAAACAGCGCAGAAACCAGCCAAAATTTAAAACGGCTGTATGAATGATAGCATGATAGCACTAAAGTAAGCGTCGAAGCAGAAGAGGCAAAGCAGCGCGTGCCTCTATTTAAAACTCATGTGGTACCTAGCATGATAACCCTAAGTGTCTACTTATGAAAACGGCTAAAATGAAATGTTGCTAACATTAGCATGCTAACGTTAACTTGCAACACCCAGCGTGGTAGAGCTAAGTGTCTGCTCGTTAGTACTTACGAAAATGTCAAAAAAATGCTACTATGCCAATATTAGCATGCTAGCGTTAACATGCTAACACCTAACATGAACGCACAAGTGTTTACATAGGTTTCTACTCATGACAACATAGCGTGCTAACGTTGGCATGCTAAACCTTGCATCATAGCGCTAAGTGTCTGCCAGTGTTAAGATAGGCATTCACACAACTAGCTGCTTGGTCCAGTGCTGTCCCCTGGTGGACACTACAGGGAAACTTACTGTATTTTTGTCTCACCACAGCACCATCACCGCGTGGGGCAAGGACCACGAGAAAGACGCCTTTGAGCACATCATCAAGCAGTTCCCCGGCGTGCCCGTCTCCATCGTCAGTGACAGCTACGACATCTACAACGCCTGCGAGAAGATCTGGGGCGAAGACCTTCGCGGGCTCATCGAGAAGCGCAGCGCCGACGCTCCGCTCGTCGTGCGGCCCGACTCGGGAAACCCACTAGATACAGTATTGAAGGTGTGCTCTGAAAAAAAAAAAAAAAAGTCAGTCATGTTTGAATTTGTCTTGATGGTGTCTTTAATTAACGTGAAGGTTTTGGAGATCCTGGGTAAGAAGTTCCCCACTGAGGAGAACTCTAAAGGTTTTAAGGTGTTGCCTCCTTACATTCGAGTCATCCAAGGAGACGGAGTGGACATTAACACACTACAGGAGGTACACACACTCTTAAAATCCTCTTTATGGATGTTTCAATCCCTTTTCTGACCGTTGTGTTTCTTCTAACAGATAGTGGAGGGCATGAAGGAGCACAGGTGGTCCATCGAGAACGTTTCCTTTGGCTCCGGAGGGGCTCTGCTGCAGAAACTGACCCGGGATCTGCTCAACTGCTCCTTTAAATGCAGCTACGTGGTCACTAATGGACTCGGGGTGAGAGCCAGGAAGCTCTACGTGGAACGAAGACGTCGGGGTTGATGCATGTGGTGCTGTGTGCTGCAGGTGAACGTCTTCAAGGACCCTGTGGCAGACCCCAACAAGAGGTCGAAGAAAGGTCGGCTGTCTCTGCACCGGACTCAAAGCGGGGAGTTTGTCACCCTGGAGGAGGGTAAAGGTGACCTGGAGGAGTATGGCATGGTAAGCTATAGCCACAAAATAAGAATAATCATCTCTCCATGCAAATGTATCACATGACAAGGCAGCAGGTGGCGCAATAACCCCAAATAGAACAGTCAAAGGTCAGGCTTAGGAGGAATATTATGTATATTCACTGTATGATGAGGAATGGAACATTTACTGTACATTTCTAGAAAATAGTTCAAATCATGAGGCCGTTGGAGCCAATGAGAAGTTTGAAGAAAGTTACACCTGAAAAAGGCACAATGCAGCTAATAATGACCAATCAAAAAGAGCCACAGTACTTGTGAATAGAATCCTTATACAGTATGTAATGTGTATATAATGTCATTATGTCAAATTAAATCAAAAATATCTATATTTTTAAGTTTATATAAACATAAACACACACATGCATAGATATTTTCAAATACTATAAAGCTGTAATACATGCTTACCCACCAAAGCCAGCAAACCTAAACTGTATTTTGAAATGTGTTAAAGAATTGTATATATTCATTATCACTTGTGTGAAATGATGTGTTTCATGGCTTTATGTGAGGATAGCAGCTGAATGAAGTTATTTATTTACATTCACATCGCAGTGAGTTCTTAACATCAACAAAAAGTAGTAGAAAAACACACGGATGATGAAAGAAGACCT
This sequence comes from Dunckerocampus dactyliophorus, assembly GCF_027744805.1. Classification (NCBI taxonomy): domain Eukaryota; kingdom Metazoa; phylum Chordata; class Actinopteri; order Syngnathiformes; family Syngnathidae; genus Dunckerocampus; species Dunckerocampus dactyliophorus. The sequence continues at coordinate 3,317,124 of NC_072833.1, read as the reverse complement.
TAAAGCATAATAATAATAATAAATGAGGAAGGTTTGGGTTTTTGGCTGTCAGGCATTGATTTTGACATGTTCTTCTTGCTCCTCCCACTTTGCCGCCACAACCAGGACCTGCTGCACACGGTCTTCCAGAACGGCAAGATTGTGAGGACGTACACGTTTGACCAAGTCAGAGACAATGCCAAGCTCAAAGAGAGCGAGCTTGACGAGCTGCTGTACTGAGCACACCCTTAAAGTCAGTCATGAATGAATTAATGAATGAATTCCCATGTCGCCCTCCTCCTTCTTCCGTCTGCCCTTCACCTTTTGGCCTCACTTGACGTCACACCCCTTAAAACTGGAGGTCACATGCACTGATATTACATCCCTCCCTTGAAGCATACTGTGGCTTCCTTTAAAACAAACAAAAAAATGCTAGTTCACTTTGAGGCAGGGGAGGAATGATAAAAAACAACAAAATGAAGAATAAGAAGCGGGAAGGACGGATGACTTGATTTGCTCTGTCGCCCTGAAGACGACAACGTGGACGCGTTCGTGTGTGAAGAATCTTTTCTTTTTAATCGCCAAATTATTACCAAAAAAAAAAGGCCAAAAGCTATCGAGTGGTGCGTAAATGTTTTGCACTATTAAAAAAAACGAAGGTGTAGAGTGGCCACTGTAGAGCATTCCCATCATCCAAACACACAATACTCTCCTGATATGACCAAGATGGAGAATCAATACATCGCACAAACTGTCTTCACTGGAATGAAGTGTGTGAATGTGTGTGTGTGTGTGTTTAATGTTGCTTCTGATGTGTGTGTGTGTGTTATTCCTTTATGCAAATTCAAAGTCTGGGATTGGATATTTCTTATTACACTTGCAAAGTATTTATTGCAGAAGGAGGTTTGGAATATTTCCTTGGCGGTTTCCTTCGGCATCACTGCCTTAACTTTCCGACAAAGGTGTGCAGCAGGGGTGTCCAAAGTGTCCAGTTTTTTGATTTCCAAAATACAATGAATTATGAATGAGGTATGCTACTAGACATGACTCTAGTTTGCTTTAGTTGAAGCTTAGTGTGTATCAGTATCAGCAGCGTTCACACCCGCACCAATCCTGATGTTTTTCAGTATGCGGCCCTCGCTGGGAAACGTTTGGACACCCCTGGTGTAGGAGTTGATGACATCACAGGTATTGGTGTTCAAGACGTGGCCGGCAAACTGAGCCCTCGTTACCCTGGCGACGCTTTTATCGCGGCGGCAGCTTCTGTCCTCATGAGAACCGATTTGCTGTTTTACATGCATGTGTTATTTCAATGTTTTATTTCATTTTAAATCTTGTCTTCTTGTCTTTTCTAATTTTCACCAAATTGTCATGAGAACCCGCATGCTTTTGGTGCCATTTCAACCTGGACAAACCCTTTTTTCTGCTGCTTTTTTTTTTCTTCTTTTCTACCCCCCACACCCCCTTATGGTCCCACGGCACATTTAAAAAATACAGCACAACTGGGGAAAAAGTTGAAATGTTGTATGAAATGTCGTGCATCATGATCCACTATCAATGACTTTTAGCCTGTCGACTCTGATCTATTGCTACTGTTAGCCTAGCCTAGCCTAGCCTAGTCTAGCCTAGCCTGTGATGTCACCCTCTCTGACCGTCACACTGGATTCACGGCAACCTGAAGTAGCGTCGCACTGTCTTTTGCTGTTCTAAATCACATCAGTTTCTTTCTACGGCTTTTTTTTTCTTTTTTTTGTAGTCCAGTGTTGATTCGACCACTTTGATACTGTCTCTGTTCTTACCTCAGATGAATATTATTTTGTATATTGCAGTAAATATTCTTATTGACAAACCACGCGGCCATACTGCCTTTCTCAACGTGTACATAGTTGGACTGAAAGCAGATGGGGAGAAACTACCACATTAGATTGGATTCTTTTTCTCACGTTTCTACCAAAAAAACATCCAAATCTGCTTGGTTGATTGGACGTGTGTGTGTGTGTGTGTGTTGTATTAAGGATGTTACTTGTGGATTATTTCTTTTCTACGTGTTGTTGACTTCCTCGTATGTATATGTTGGTTGTCCCAAATTCTCACCGACGCTTTTAAACGGACCCACCTCGCTATCTTGTCGACGACAGCGATTAAAGATGCCACCTGTCAGTTTGTCATTCATTTTTGTGGCTTTAAATGTACACAAAATCACATCTTGAAATACAAAATACACTCAAGTGGACGTTTTCAAGTTACATCGTGTGTGTTTTTTTGTTTTTTTTAAATCGTAGGGATGCATGGTTCAATTAAACAGTCCAATGTAATCAAATTGGATTTTTTTCATAGTAGTGCAATTCAACCAAACTAGCAGTTTTGCCTTTGAAACCGGGTGATTTTTGTTATTTAAAGGATCTTTGATGAGTGTTTTTGCAGTAGGCCTTTAAAAACGGGATGATGATGTTGTATAAAGGATCTTTGACAGGCACTGTTGCTGTTGTATCTTTAAAAACAAGTGTCTGAAAAATGCTAGTCAAGGATCCTGTAAATTACAGGAGTGCGAGAGTGTTTTTTTTTTTTTTTTTTGCAATAGTTCCATAAAATCAGCATGATTTTGCCATACAAAGGATCTTTGACTAGTGTTTTTGCCGTGAGTCCTTAAAAACTGGGGGTGATTTTGTCACTAACGAGTGTCGGTTTCCCACTGGGTGGTTGTACTTCTACACGTTGGCCAGCAGATGATGCTGTTTAGCACTTTGCACAATGTGGCGCTTGTCAATAATTACAAACTACAGTAGTCGAAGATACAGTAGTTGACCATTTAAAAAAATAATCTGCCTCTTAAAAGGCACAAAATATACCAAGAGCACGATTTATTTATTTAAAATGATACGTAAGCAATTTAAAATGTTGTCGCTAATGGTAAGAAACAGTTCTGAACGGCCAAAATTAGCATATGTGACACGACTGAGTTTGAAAGATTATTTCTAGATTTCCCACAATGCTTTGTGTATGATACGTGCTAATTCTTTTCCTTACATCCGCACCTTTGCCTCAAGAGTTTTGGATGAAAGCTAATATCAATATATTAATACAAAACAAAACCCAACGTTAGATATTAAAGAGGAGTATAGATCTTGTGATGGGTGATGTGGGCGTCTTGTGTATTTACTCAGGATTTCTCGTCGTTTTAATGAAAGAATGTTGAGAATCTTTCACTTTTGTTCTGGAAAGTCATAAGACGGAGGAGGGTACGCGCATGCGTATATAAAAGCCACAAATATTCAAATATTTGAAAATCTCAATGAGGTCAAGATTAACTTTTTAAGTTATTTCTTCCCCGTCGAACGCTATCTTCGTGTTTTCTGGAAGGTTCCACATTGGATAAAGAGTAAAAAAAAAAAAGTGGATGAAATCAACGCTCATGATCCGCTAGACTAGCGGCTAGAGACTCGTGTTGACTCCACGCTGCAAAAAGCGATCCCATGACGCCCATTCGTGTGCTGTAAAAAGTAACAACCCTCTTCCAGAGCTGCCTTTTTTTGCAGCGCATACGTCACACTCTTAAATTCCTCCCACTTTTTGTTGCCTCCCTGTTGGACCAACATCACTGACACACTTCAGGCACCGCTTTGCCTTCAACTTTTTGGACCCCCAAGTCGTGATGACGGGATTTCGGCTCAACGTGTCGCCTTTAAAAGAGCCTCTGGGCTTCGTCAAACTGGTGGAGTGGGTAAGTGGGTCCCGTTACTGCCTTTTTTCGTGTGTGTGGAAGTAAGTCGGTCAGAACTGGGGAATAAGAAGGAGGTACGGTGCTATGCTTTTTTTCCCTCTTTTTTTGCTGACCGGTTTCTTTTAAAATGCAAAATCGCATATCATCCAACGAAAAAGCATCTGTGTACATCTTAAAAGTAGATTATGATGAATTTCAGACTTTTAGGGGACATATTTGTTGCATTTTGCCCCTATAAAGTGTACTAATAGACTGAAGGGAGTCCTAATAATGCCACAAAAGATTTGTGGACATTAGATTTGTGTGGGAAAGGCTGGTACCCTCAAAAATGGACTTTTGGACCCTTGACGGCTGACCTATGCACTTTGGGAAGCATACCTGTGTCTTATTGTCTCTATTAAGTGTACTGATGGTAATAATGGAGTCCAAATAATACCACATCAAGGGTACTTTGGCGTCGACTGGGTTGTACGCTTTTGGACACTTGAACTATACGCTTTAGGATGCATACCTGCATTTTTTTGTCCCTATAAAAGGTACTAATAGTTACAGTGACGTCCAAATAATAATTTTTAGCGTGACCATAGCTTGTGACTGACTTAAAATTGAACTTTTGAACGATTGACCCTTGACCTATGCACTTTAGGAAGCACACCTGTACCTTTTTGTCCTTATAAGGTGTACTAATCGTAACAGTGGAGTCCAAATAATACCACAACATCACGGATACTTTACTGTAGATTGTATTTTTAGCATACCTGTATCATTTTGTCCTTAGAAAGTGCACTAATGGTAACAGGAGAGTCCAAATAATACCACAACATCCAAGGTGCTCTACATTGCGTTTGTAGCGTATCGTATTTACAGTATTTAGTGTACTTTTCGTTTCAGAAACGTAGGTGCTTCCAAGGTTTCGTGGTCCTGCCCTTCAAGTGACACAGTTAGAGATTAAAACCACACTCAGTAATAATTCACCCCGTGGAATAACAGTACGGTCCAGCTGACATAGTTTTGGAGGCTACATATACACAGTACAGTACAGATGTCCACATGTCTGCTTTTGCTTCCAGCTGTGTCAGTCGCCGCCATGAAATGTGGCTGTCGCAGGGTCACATGTTGGTTGTTAAGCCATTTCTTGTTGTCATATGATGAGCTGTTTATGAGAGAGGAGTTTGCAACCAGACTGGAAGTATTTGCTGTGCTCATTCATGGATTTTTACTTATTTATGTGTGTAAAATAATTTTAATTCTTATTTATTTTGCAGTAGTATAGTTTTTTTTTAATTTAATTGTAATAATTAAAATGTTGTGATCATTATTTTTTTTTTTCCAATATTGTCGTGTGTTTTTCGGATGTGGCCCAGACAGGAAGTAGTTTGAAGTGTCCATTGTCACTGCTGATGGACAATCCTCCATCTTGGTTCCTGTGTACTCCCTCGCCATGTAAATAAAAAGCGCATCTCTTGGGAGTTGAACGGCGTGAACATAAACAGGAAGGAGTGAGGATTCCTGGCATCATTCATAGAGCGGGCCGCCATGTTTGTCCACCTCACGCACGCTGCACGGCACGTAAGGAGAAAGAAGGAAACAGGAAGTGCATAGGGAGAAACATCTGGTTGAAGGCTCTGAGGTGTGTGTCAAATATGCATGTGGTTCTTGAGGTCTAAACGCGGGCTGCCCTCTACTAGTCAGCACTTCTAAGAGAACACACCCTTAAAAGTGCACACTCGCATAAGCATTGTGTCATTTCTTGCAGTAAGAAATGTTTTTTTTTTTTTGCAGCAGCAGCTCCTGAAAGAATGAAGTTTGTGTGAGAGCGTATTAGCGTCACATGGTCTCCTCTGTGCTAAATCTGACCATCCCCCTCCCCTTGCAAGGAGGAATTCTTCAGCTCCAGGAGACACTTTACCCTCATTTCCGTCCCTTTAATAAACATTTTTGCAATCTAATGTACATTGTTTGGAGAACTGTTGGACAGTTGGCACCTTTTCCCGTAAAGTCAAGTTGCAAGCGCGCCAGGCGTCCCCCTTTTTGTGGATATTTCCAATCTAGGATCCTACAAAGTATATTTTTCCACTCTGTTGTGACGGGGGTTTCTGTCCCGCCTCCCTCGGGTGTCCTTGTAGTCGCTGTTCATGCAGTCATTGGATTGTCTGCATTACTGTTGCAACACAATCTGCATTTTAGTCAAACAGTCGCTGGCTGGTCTACATGACAGCCATCATATGTCAGTCATTACTGCTGTAGTCCAATATGGATTGTAGTCGCTGTTCATGCAGTCGTTGGGCCGTCTACGGCGGCACTGATTGGTTCTGATGTCACTCAGCGTATGCATTCCAGTCATTACTGTTACGACACAGTCTGCGCTTGAGTCGTTGATCATGCAGTGATTGGGCGGTCTACGTGTTAATATGCGACGATGTCACTCTATATCATTCATAATGCAGTCATTGGGTGGTCTATGCATCAATCATGTACTGTACAGTATATGTGACGGCACTGATTGAGCCTGATGTTAATCTGCATTTTAGTCATTGGTCATACAGTCATTGGGCGGTCTAAATGTCAGTCATTATACGTGACGGCACCGAATGGTTGTGATGTCGCTCAGTGTGTACATGTGAGTCATTATTGTTACAACACAATCTGCATTGTAGTCATTGGTCATGCAGTCATTGGGCGGTCTATGTGTTAATATGTGACGGCACTGATGTTAGTCAGTGTATGCATTCCAGTCATTACTGTTGCAACACAATCTGCATTGTAGTCATTGATCATGCAGTCATTGGGCGGTCTACATGTCAATCATTATATGCGACGGCACTGATTGGGCCTGATGTTACTCAGTATATACATGCCAGCCATTACTGTTGTAGCACAATCTGCATTTTAGTCATTGGTCATACAGTCATTGGGTGGTCCACATGTCAGTCATTATACGTGATGGCACTGAATGGTCACAATGTTATCCATTGTGCACATATGAGTCATTATTATTATTACATGACAGTCTGCATTGGTCACACGGTCGTGGGGCGTTCTGCATGTCAATCATTTGCACAGTAGCACTGATTGGTCATTTTGCGCAGCGTGGAGAGTCCGTGTCAATCATTCCTGTCACATGATCCAGAAAACACACATTGTGTGTTTGCTTTAGTGTCTAGCAGGGTACCAAAAAGTGGTTCGGGTCAACTATTTTGGTGAAGTCGCTCATACGCTGTTCCTTGTCATTGGTCCAAAAAGCTGACGGCCATATTTGCTTTTGGAAGCTGTGGCGGCTTTGCGGGCAGGAACGTCGTGTCCATCTTCTGCGGCGACGGCAGGAACGAAACACTCAACGCCAACTTTCACTACCCCTTCAGGTGAGGCAGATATTTTGGACGTGCAGCCTTCAAAACGGCGTCTGATTGTGGTGTTTCTGTCCAGGTTAAGCCAGGTGCCGCTCATTGAAGGAAACGCCACCATATGCAACCACTCCGTCAGCACCACACACCTGATGGGAGACTCCTCCTCCTCAGCGGAGTTCTTTGTGGGCGTGGCCATCGTCTGCTTCCTGTACAGCATGGCGGCCCTCTTGGTGTATTTAGGCTACATGCACGTGTACAAGAACTCTGACTTTGGACCCATTCTGGTCAGTCTTTTGTCTCCATACGTCTGCGAAAAGCACCGTGCGTAGCGTTTGTCTTTGTACACTCGTCCAGGACTTTGTGATCACGGCCGCCGTCGTCTTCTTGTGGCTGGTGTGTTCGTCCGCCTGGGCCAAGGGGCTTCAGAACGTCAAGGACGCCACGGACACGGACGGCATCGGCGTCACAGTGGCGCTCTGCAAGGGGAGCAACATCACCTGCGAGGTCGCCGAGTTCGCCAACCTACGGACGCTCAACATCTCTGTGGTGAGACTTTTTGGATCCTCTTTCCTGGTCATGTGACATCCGTGCAAAATCTGATTGCTCAGTTTAAACGTTACTCTGCTTTGTCACGCGACGGAGAAAGGACAGGGAGGGTTGGCAGCAACACTATCAGACCCTCCAAAAACGATACATTTGTCGACTAATCAACTCTGTATTAGATATAAAACACAATGTCATTCTTGTATCCCCCCCATGGTTGTTTTTCCTGGTCATGCGGCATTTGTTGCTAGGCAGAATTTGTGGCCTTGAGCCCAACTAAACAAACAGTCCTGAACACCGCCGCCCAACATATGGGGAAAGGACAGGGAGATGTGACAGCAACACGATCAGACGCGACGAGAATTCAACTCTGTATTAAATATAAAGCACATCATGTCATTTCGGACGTGTCCCTCATGAAAAAACTGCAAATGTCTAGTTTGTACGAAAGCGCTATCCAACTGACGTCCGAAATTCAGAGCGTCATTTTTGCAGAGCATCCCTGTTATATAGAGGATCTTTGACTTGCAGTCGTAGGTCCTTATTTATGCCATTCTGTAATTACAGCATTTATGTTTCAACATCCCTTATGCAAATAGGTGTTCGGCTACCTCAACATGTTTGTGTGGGCCGGTAACGCCTGGTTCGTGTACAAGGAGACGCGCTGGCACTCGCAGAAGATCTCCACCCAACCAGGACCCGGGAGGCAGCAGGTTCCGGCAGCCATCTAAATCACACACAAGCAAACCTTAGCTTGTGGGTGAATTTGACACCCATTCTACAGACATGCAGCATTGCCCCCCCCCCCAAATGCTCTTAAGAATATCAAAATTTCACTTTCTTAAGATGTTTTTTCATGACCAAAGAAGTTCAGGGTCCTCTTTGGGGTCCAAATCATTTAACTTTAAGGTACGGCAAAGTACATTCCCTGTGTCAAAAAGGCCAAACTTCATTATATTGACACCTAAAACACTTAACAATTCCTTAATCTTGTTCAAATAACTTTTTTTTTTGCACACATTATTGATAATGACTCAATCTAAGCGCTTTCTCTCGCCTTTGCCGCCCTCTAGCGGTCATAGCGTGAACTACAACGCCGTCATAATGGTTGAAGGAGCTCAGGAAGGTTTTTCCCTCCCATCCTATGCCTCCTGTTTGTTTTTCATGAAGGAGCTTTTAAACTATTATGAGATATGTTCAACCTTGTGCACAATGCATGCATCTTGCACAGCCACAACCTTCCCATAATTCATACAAAAACGGATAGTTATGGAGCTGTGGAATGTAGTACGTAGTCTTTACATGCTTTATTACTTTAGCAGCATTACCCCCCACCCCCTAAAAAGCTGAAATCAGTGATTCTTGTCAGTTATGTTTCGCTCAAACGAATAAAAAGTCAAATGTAACTGTTATTCCTAATGAGATGGAACTCCACAGGAGGCGGGGAGCTCTGCCGTGAGTAATGTTTCTTTCTACACAGTCGGCAAGGAAATATCTCCGGTGTTATTTCCGCTCCATTACTTATGGATGAAGACGCTGAAGAGGCAGAATGTGGAATAGAAATCTCACGCAGCTAGCGGATATTTACTCGGCGCAAATTAAACGAACGACAATCACTGATTTCACCTTTTGAGGTGATGAATATTTCCGCGCCGTATTACACGCAATGTATTTCTCTCTTTTAGCCTTTTTTAATGTAGTGAACTATGCTTGATTTGATCATGTTTAGATGGCAGTTGAAGGCATTTTCCATGTCTTTTGTGCAGGTAGAATGTACGTAGAAGGATGTCAAATGAGGTGAAATGAGCAGACAGGCAGGATGTGCGGGGGTGTACTGGTTATGCCGTTGCACACAGATGCTGCGTCCTTAATGGGTCCTATGCTTTTACTGCCATTTCATTCAATTTCAACTGCAGGAACATCCTCTATTAAAAAAAAAAGCCAAATGTAAATTGTGTGTTTTTTTTCAATAAAATGTAAAAATTAATAATTCGTTTGTATTATTATCCTTACATTATTGAGTCTTTATAGAGCGGAGAAAATGTTAGATATAGAACAGCCATTTAATTTAATTTCAGCGGGAACATTCTTGATAAAATTAAAATGGCAAATGTAAATTGCCATTAAAAAATATATTTTCACCCTAATAATATTGAGTATTTAGAGAGTGGGGAAAAATATGTTTATTATTTCAAGCCAATGGAGTGCATCAGCCACAAGAGGTCTGTCTAGAGCCATGCAGTTGAAAACAATGAAACCTCTTAATTCTGTGGATTAAAAATACATGATACGTTTTTTTTAATTGATGCATTTAAGAGTGACAAATATTTACATTATTATTACTTTGAAGCAAATTCTTGCTACCGGGCCGATTGCTGTGACGTCATCCCCTGTACTGCTCACTACCACTAGGGGGCTCGTGTGACGTATTTAGCAGCTACCGTGCATTTTACGTCATTAACAGACAATTTTTCTTACAGTTTATCATGTCATGGAAGTCACTTTCCACCATGCAACAATTAAAAAAAACGAATTAAATAATTTAATGTCGACTCACTGAACTTTTGAACTCCCGAGTCCGACTATTACCGAGTTCAACCGAAGATGACGTCACACGCTGGTTCCTACCCTTGCTGCGTACGAAGCAGGCGAGAGAGAGGAAGGACGGCAAAAGCAACAAGGAGGAAGAGCAATGGCGACACTGGTTCGCCAAATACCAAGTCCGGATAGCTTCCTTTTCCAGCCTTGGTCTTCATTCGTCAGTGCGGCTGAATTGCGTCTTGTTGACGGTAAGTTGTGGAACCCCGCGCGGTGTTGTTGTTTTTAAGCCGCCAAAGTGTCAGGAAGTGAGTGTCCCCAAAAGTGCCTGTGATTGACTTGCTATCTCCTGTCAAAGCGCAGCGAAGTAACTGTCAAAAAATTAAGAGGCTGTACTGTGGCCCACACACAGGCGAGTTCGCCAATTTGACGCGATGACCCCACTTGATTGCCACATTCTAGCCATTTAAAACTATTTTTCAGTTCCAAGTTTGTTAGCCTTTTATTTGACAGCTCTTCTCGGGCGCGTCGGGCAGCCCCAGCTCGCGCACTTAGCATGCTAATGCTAACGTGGAAGCAGCATGGCCCCCCGCAAAGTTTCTTGTTGTCTTTTGTGCAGTGACGCTTATTTTCATTGAATACTTGTTTTACATTTTGTTTCCACGCTCGCAGACTTGGAGAACTGCCACGGAGAGCTTTGTGGTGAAGTAGTGAAGCTCGGCGAAGAAGGTGAGGAAGTTGAGCTGTCACGTAGCTGCGTGATGGTGGGTTGTTGTTGTTAGCAGCACTTTAGCTTAAAGTTATTATCCATTGGCGCTAAATCCGCCATTATGAGTTAATTTGTACAGACGTAACGATTTAAAATGATACATTAGGCCTGCTTGCTTGTAAATTATGAGTGAACTATCCAAGTTAGAGATGATGAATGTGTTTCAATTGTGTACTGGACTTATGTGTTCACTCCAGCTGGCTAGCTAGCTAGCTGTCAAACTCGGTGGTATCAACTAGCGGCCCGCGGGCCAAATATAGTCTATGCCGAGGGATAGCTTGGGACTGACTAACATTTTGGCAGCCTAAAACATCAGAACCCTCATGAAAAATGAGATCATCTTAATTCTTTTGCTGTACATTGCGCCTTAAAAATCCACAGTGCTCCTGTCACATAGAGGATCTTTGACTACATTGACTATCACTATACAGTATTAGTAGTAGCCACTTACATAGTATTAGTAGTAGCCGCTTGTTTAGGTAAAAATGTATGACATAGCCTTGCACTGAGGTGATGTATAAAATAAGAGTAATCGTGAAGGGAGAAGTTGCATAAAGTGTGTGGCTAATGCAGGACTGACGTAAACAAGAGTAAGTGCATTTTTGTTTGTTTTTACGCTGTGTGGACATGCAAACTCTTGCATCTCACAAAAACTGTTATCCTGACAGTAAAGGGTTATAATGCCACCTTTTGCATTGGCATGCACATGACACCTTGCAAAGAACTGAACTACGCGTGCTTTTGTGATAATTTTAGCTTTAAGCCGTTTCTTTTTTGTATTCCCCCCCCCCCAAAAAAAGGCTATCTGCCTGTCAACCCTTCCAGGGAGCGGGTCCAAGGAGTTCCTTCACACCTCCGCGGGTATAAATACTCAAGAGAAGCATCACGTCACTGTGTTGAATCATTGCCGAGCTGCGTACACACACACACACACACACACGACCAGGGAAACTCTTCACATTCACTGGTCAAATACCATCCACTCCACCCCCCCATGCACAAACACACACTCTCTCACACGCCTCGTCTTCCTCCGTCAGAGCCAGAGTGGAGCTCCTCTGCTGCTGGCTGGCGACGTGACATTTGAGTGCACAGCAGGGAGCACAGGGAAACACACCTTGCGCATTTGTGTATTTATAAAGTAGCTAAGAGGAGTGCTTATCTGTAGAGGCGCACGTTTGTGTGCATTGGAAGGACGGAAGGAAGAGTTATAGTAAGTCTCTATTTTTACACTTTTTTTTTTTTTTTGCCTGTCCTTGCAGGTTTGGCTTGGCGGTACGGTAGTGTTAATGACCGTTTGTTTTTTTTAGTACTTCATCTGTGAAGCCCCTCACATGTTGGCCAGAATCATGATGCATCATTACATGACTCATCCAGAAAGCAGTAGATAAATACTTGATGCGGACAAAAGTCTTGGGACACGCAGCTTGGAGCCTTGAATTCCATTTCAAGCAGGGGTGTCCAAACTTTTTCCAGCGAGGGCCACATACTGAAGAATGAAAGGATGCAAGGACCACTTTCATATTTTGTAAACCCAAACATAGACATATGCTAAGGAGCTACAGTATATGTAGCTCAAGAAACAACTGCATTTCACCTTTGTAATGTAGGTGAAATGCTACTAAAAATGATGATTTTTCCATAATAATACCAGTTTATTCGTGTAAAATTGCAACCTTTGTATGATTATGACTTTTTTCTTAGTATTTTGACTTCCCGTAGAATTACAGCTGTTTTTTTCCATTTGTAGTGTTTTTTTTAAAATTTATTTTCCAACTATTTAATTTCGACTTTCCTCTTGTAAATATTCTTCTTGTAATTATAACTTTATTCCCATAATATTTTTTATCTTTTAAAACAATGTATTTTTTCTTTATTTCGTCGTTGTTACTAAAATGATATTTTTCCTCATATTACAAGTTTATTCTCATAAAATTGCAACTTTTTTCTCATTTTTTTTTTTCGTAATATTTTGACTTTACTCTGGTAAAATTCCTGCTGTTGATTTTTTTAAAATTAATTTTCCAAATAGTTCAACTTTCTTCTTGTATATTTTCTTCTCTTAATATTTTGACTTTATTTCTTTGTTATACATTTTCCCCCCAACCTAAGTTTCCAAAAATTACAACTTTCATTGTTCATTGTTTTTGACAATAAAACCTTTTTTCTTTAATATTTCAACTTCATGCTACTAAAATGACATTTTCCCTCATACTATGACTTTATTCTTGTGAAATGATGGCTTTTTTTCCTTGCTAGATGACAACTCTTCTCTTAATATTTTGACTTTTGATTGATTTTCCCATTTTTGCTGCTGTTGTTTTATTAAGTTTCCTTGTTAAATTCCATTTTTAGACTGTGGTGCGGGCCGATAAAATCACAGCCGCGGGCCGCAAATGGCCCCCGGGCCGCACTTTGGAAACCACTGATTTAAAGCTTTTAAAAACATTTTTATTTTATTCATAATTTTTTTTTTTTAGTCCAACATTGTGGATGATTAGGTGCTGAGACATTTAAAAATATTTTTGGTTTTATTTTATTATTAAAATATGTGTAAATTAGCAATGTAAATTGCATTATGAAAAAGAGAAAAAAGCCAAAAGGCCCCCATAGATGTTCTCAAATGGTCTCATCCTAGGACCCACATTTTCCAACGGTCATTAAGTCGCAGCCCACTTTTAATGAAGTCATTTTTACATATTTTCATTATGATTTACAGTTTTATTTAAATAGCTTTTATTTTTGTTCCTTTTATTCCTTTTATTTAAGTCAAACCAAGAAAATGTTTTTTTTGTTTGTTTGTTTTTTTAAACATGAATGCACATCATTACATATACAAAGTGCATTTTCGAAGAATTTATGAATGTGGAAGAACATGATGCCTGGGAGCAAATAACGCATCAATTCAACTTAATTCTAAACATCGCACTAATTAAGACCGCAAAGTCAGATATTTTGCTTGCAACCGTGCAGTGAACACACACACTGGAGAGGAAGAAGACTAAAATATTGCTCAATTGTTCTTCAAAATGACAGAGGCGGGCATCAATTGTATGTCACGTATTTGAACGTCATTTTTGACTCGTCACCCACTTTTGGGTCTCGACCAAGAGAACCGCTGCCGTAGATAACAAATATCATTGAAGTAAAATGCAATCATTTGAATAATTACACATGAAATAATTCCACAAAAGAAATAAATAACATGGGAATGAATGATATTTGAGCGCGAGTCATAGTAGTAATGTATGTTTTCACAACAAGCCCTCATTCGACTTCTTAAAGATCAATTCATCCACTTTTCTTCTTCAGCTTTAACCTCAGTTCAAAGAGTAAAAGGGGGGTGGATGTAACTCCTAATGAGACGGATGTCTGGGCAATGATAGTGTTGGTCACATATTCACTCTGGCCTTTTTTTTTTTTTTTTTCAAGTGCGTTTTCTGGCATGTCAGCTATTTGGCAGCGTGCATCAGTTGGCTGCAAACTCCATCCCAGGCTGCAGGAGTCGGTTGTAGGTTTGCATTTTCCTTGGCAAGTCCAAAGGAAAGTGCATTCTCTCATTCTTGGTCACACTGCTCCCATTAAGCTTACTTTGTGGAGCTGCCTGTTAGCTTCTGGCGGGCCAGGAGAGAGGCTGTCAATACTGGCGCTAGTCTCTTCACATTTCATAGTTTGAATAGAATTAACACTTGGAAGGCACGGTTTAAATAGATCCGCTGGCGCAAACTCGTCTCTTCAGAATGACATGAAATTGGGCTGCAGTGCGATGTCACCGTGACATGCCCCTGTACACAAACACCCACGCGCGTTCCGATAGTTTTCCCCCAGCTCCCCTGCGTACATTCTAATTCCTGAATGGTGATGACAAAACTCAGGAAGGAAGATGCAGGAAGTGAGCATTTACTGTCACACATACGTGTGGCGTATCAGCCTGCGTCTGTATTTAACCTGATGCCACTTCTTGCGTGGTGGTGATCAAGTTGTCATCAAGTCGTGATTGCCTGATTTGTCTGATGACTCCTCCTGTCCTCCTCCAGGGATGCTCCACCGACTTCTGTTTCCCTCACTGCAGGACTTTCATCTCGTTGTCTGCCATGTCTGCAATCAGGTGGTCACTCCTCAGGGCATCCTCGCACACTACGGTAAGGGCGGCGGAAAATGAAACGGACAAGAATTTCTTACTTGTATCGTGCGGTTGTCTTTCACACTGGGAGGGGTGTTGCAAGGGAAGGAGAGACAGACTTATTGGGGGAGGGGGAAGTCTCACCAATGAAGCCGTCCGTTTCACGGGAGGCGATCCTTTCATATGTTTAAAAATACTATCTTTATATTTGTTGACGGTCGCGGTGTTTGAGTATTGTGGGCGGGGCATGCAGCCAATGATGATGAGCTAATTTCCCTTCACTTTTCATTTCCTTTTCTTTGACACAATGCCATCGTTAAGAGTCTGCCTCACACATAGCAGACATAATGAAGGTTAAAGGGATTTTTTTGGCATGAAGTTGTATGACATCCCCATCAGCAGTGTAGTGCATCAACATCTCCCGTTGCACTACACTGCTGATGGGGATGTCATACAACTTCATGTGAAAAAATCCCAACTATCCCTTTTAACTAAAACGAAAAAAAGTGACGTCTTTCCTTCCTCAGTGTAGCGACCCACGACTAGGTATTCTTTCACAGTGTGCACGTAAATAGTGCTCGTTTTCTTTTTGTACAGTATTAATAAATTACGGGCATGCGTACGCAACCACGAAACGCTGGAACACAAGACTGCCTGTACATTGCACAGAAAATAGCTGATTCCTGGCTGTATGTTCAGGAGGCGCACCCATGGCCCAACTCTTTTTTGTCAAACCTCTGATGGACCCGTAGAGGGGGTGGGGAAAGAGAGAGTTCTGCTTCATATGATAATAATCCTAAACATTGGTTTGATCATCGTATTGTTTCATAAACTAGTAAGGCCCTCGGCGGACTTGTTTGCTTTCGACTCACATCTGTCAGCGAGCTGCTGCTTCTGGCACGTGCGCCAATCTCAGCGTCTGAGGATGCACGTACGCACGCACACACACACACACACACGCGCTGCTTCTTCCCATAATTGCAAGCGCGCACATTCTCACTTTCAGTTTCTCAACGGAAAGAGGTCAGTGGTATTGTGAGAACACACACACACACACACACACACGCACACACATTTGCAGGCTCCCGGCAGCCACTGTTGTTTTGTCCCACAAACACACCCCCACCCTTGTTTGCAGCGGTGCTGCTTGCTGACACGCATGGAATGGCGGGTGGGGAACAACAGGTCTCCAACAGACTCATTAGACTTGCACACAAGGCACTCCCCCCCAACATCATTTTTAATGAGGTCACATGCTAATGTTTGCATTTGATTCAAATTATACAGCCAACTAAGTGTCATGCACGAATAAAAAATTGCTCCTCTTGACCTCCAGTAGATGATCTCGCCATGCATTTCCTGCTATTGTTGCACATTCCCATCACCGTCCCCAAGCACGACCTGCCTGCATGTGTGTGCCTATTCGTTGGCCACGGCCTCGCGTTAGTGTGCGCTGTACATCCATCCTGGGATTTGATTTCATGCTTGACCTGTACATTGAGTCAGCAGTGAGGTCGTACATATAGAGAGCTGCACACTGAGGACGGGATTTGCTTTTCCCTTGGGTAAGCTCCTTGTCATACTGCACATGCCTAGTTTGCTGCCTGGGGCGACAGTACCGCGTACACTAAATAGGATGAAAACACGGCTTTGTAATGATGATATAACAGTAATACCTGCCCGTAGAACCAGTTTATGACCGCCAAACGTGAGAGAAATGTGTTTCACTCCACATTAGCTTTTGAAATTCATGACATCATTCAGGTAAAACCTCCTTCCTCATAGACGTGACGCCGCCCCGAGCCCACCCTCAGCTAGATGAGCCCACCTCTTGAGGGAGGACAGTTTTGTAAAAATAAAAACGAGGCTTCACTACACATCTTAAAATTAAGCCTGGCGCTCGCTCTGCCAGCTAAAGACACAGGAGCTGTATGTGTCATCTTTTTGTTTTTTTTTTAACTTGACTAACCAAGCATGATGTTGCCGTCCAAGTGTGAGTGTCCTCCTTCCCCAATCCCCGATATTCGCTTGTCCTATGTGATATGTGGCAACTATTAAAAAGTACGTACTAGAATGATATCGCGATTCGTGATGTGCGATACCATGATACCACTGATTTTTGTTTCCGATTCGGTGCTGAGTACAATTCAGGCCGGTATCAGCGAATACCGATACTTGGTGCAAATTCATCTAATGTGTAAATTGATTTATTGATTAAATAAATTATGAGTTTAAATTAATTAATAATTTCATAATTAATATAAGTTATTTATTTATTTTATTTCCTGTAAACCCTGAAGTATATCGAGTTAGCGGGGTGATTTACAATATAGCCAAGCTAATATAAGCAACAGAAAACACAGATACAAGTACAGGCCAAAAACGGATTATATCAGCCCGCATCTCAAATCTCCGATATTGGCACTCTGATACAAGCAGTCGATTCCAGCACGTCCATCCAGGAGCAACCGGATAAAGCCCACGCGATCACAATAACAGTGTTTGCTAGCGTGCTAACACAAATTAGCAAGAGTGATGCCAGCCGTGTGGCAGTTAAAAGAGCAGAGTTGCAAAACTTGTCATGCACAAGTTTGCCGTGGTGGCACAGAACTGGGTAAGGTTAACACGACCATACAGGAAAGAGCGAGTCTCTGTCGGTGGTGAGTAATGTCGTTTTTAAACGCTTCAGTGAGCACCACGAACATATGATGCCAAGCTGCCACTACGTTGTGGATGAAACTTAACCCCACATGCAAAAACAACTAAAGGGGTGAGTGTTTGTCATACGTGCTGTTGCAGACTATTCTCTTAACAAAGTCACTTGATCAAGCCTTTTCTAACACTCAACACTACACAATAAGTGATAAAAGTATGTATTATTTGTGTTGATATCAGGTCAATAGCAAGGCTGCAATATCGGTATGGTATCGGAAGTGAAAACGTTGTATCGGGACAGCCCTAGAATGATAGCTGGTTTACTAGTCCAACTCTTCACTCCTACTATCTGTTGATCAGTCCTCCTCTCCCCACCCTCTGGCCTTTCTGTGTGTAAATGACCCAGATGAGCTTCCTCATCATGCTCTGCCTCCAGCCAATCAGCAGTCGGCTGGGCTCGCAGCATCGCCATAACGACAGGCAGGCAGACGGGCAGGAGAGCCTAGTAGCGAGGGTGCCCTTGCAGTTGAGTGGCTTAGTGACCTTGCCTGGGCAGCCGTCCATGTATTGTAAATCAGTACAGTGAGCTGCACGACCCGCTCCTCACTCGCCGGATGAGCCCTGCTCCGACACGTCAGTTCATCCAGTCATCGCTAGTAGTCTGCTGAGTGCCGTACATGCACTTGTACCAAAATAGCTTCTGTCTGATGTGCAGAACTGTGTGAAATAATCTGGTTTAATGTGAATGGACGGTGGCTGCATACCTGCAAATGTGACGGTGGACTTTGATCCCTCTACTCTGAATACAGCTGCGCCTGCTTCCCAGCTCCCCGCGGCCTATTTACTCACCTGCCGCACACACATTCTCCACAGAAATTAATCATATAAAGATGTCCTGCCAGACAGAAATACACACATCTATTTAAGCTTGTACAGGTGTACTCAGTATTATTATTCCTGTGCTTTTCTTCCCCTCTCCTGCCTTCCTCTGTGTCCATTCATTCAGGTAGTTGGGGTTTAGTTTCCCAGTGAAACAGAGCAAGAATCCTGGACCACAACCCCCCTCCATCCCCTCCCCACTTTGCTCCCACAAAGACATGCATAGCAAGAACCGTAAGTGTGAGCTCCTCTCTCTTGATTTATTCCCCCCACTGCCCGTTTCTGGCTTGTCCGCATCCGCTCACTTGTATGCTCTGATCAGCTCTGGCTCCAAATGTATTTATAATTGATGGCTGTGCTGCTTGAGCTGCACACACAGACACACACACACACACTCACACACACTCACACACGCTCACGCAAGTAGTCACACGCTGACCAGACATCACAATTTACCTTTACAATACATCATGTTTGTTTCTATGCGCACAGAAGATGCTAATATTGCTAATGTCTTATTTTAGAGAGGCGCCACGGCTCTCCCGTGCCTTCCAGGAGCCCGCTGGTCCTCATGAAGGCCAAGGCGCCAGCAGCGGCCCCAGCCGTGGCAAGCGGCCCCACGGACGCCCTGGCCTTTCGGATCCCTAAAGACTACCCTCACTCCCGGTTCAGCAAGGCGCCACTGGCTGTGTATCCTCCTAAGGGGGCACGGAACAAGACATGGTGAGTAAATTTACATTTTTTAACAGTAATGGTATACAGTGGTACCTCGGGTAACGTCCGCCTCGGTTAGCGCGTTTTACAATTAACAACCTAAATTTTTGCTAAAATTTTGCCTTGGCTTGGCTTGCTTGTTTAGGGTCGGGGAGGGGGGGGTCCAACAAATCTAGATAAAAGTGATGTTAAATGTTCAGTTGCCCATTCATTTGTAATTATTTTTGCACCATTTTCTGCATGTAAAATCATAATATAGTCTAGAAAATGTGTTTTCTGTTGACAATTTTGGGTGTCTGGAACAGATTAATTGGATTTACATTATTTTCTGTGGGAAAACTTGCTTTGGTTAGAGTCCGTTTTGGTTTGAGTTGGGATTAATGACATTAACCAAGGCACCCCTGTAGTTTATTTCTAACATTGTTAATTAAGTTACGTTAAGGAGCGTCATATGTTTATACATGTGTCTAAAAGGAGTAGGAAGAAGCAGAGCCCATTTTTACATCTCAGCATTTACTGAAAGTTCACTTCCTCCATGTTATCATTTTCTAACAGAAAAAGAAAAAAGTGTGCAACAATGTGTAATAATATAAGGTAGACTTTTTTTTTCATCTGAGCATAACAGCTTCCGTGGCCCAAGCAGAAGTATAGTAATTCTACACTTGATCAAAATTACTTAAGATTTGTCAGATCACAACACGAATCACTGTACTACTTTACTTCACTACTTTCTGATTCTGCGCTCTAAACTGTCGATTTGCCACATCATTGTTTAAGCCGCAGGGTTCAGAGCGTGTGAGAAAACTAGCAGCTTATGGTCCCGAATTTAAATTTTTTCTTTTTATATTTGTATCTTTCGGCATAGTGTATTTACCAACATCGCTTAGCCAGCAGTTACCGACAATGTGTTACATCTGCTGGCATCTTTACACATGTGACCAATTCACACAAATGTGTGCATAGTTTGGAAAACAAACACCACCAAGGGTTCCACTATTGTCCGCTGTCTGCTCTGTCATCCATAAGTTGCAGACATTCTCTGTGTATGCATTGCGGTTGAAAACGTTCGCTTATGTTCTGACACATTGCATGTAAACCGCTGGGAGGAACCCTTGAGAGTGCTTTATACAGTAGTAGTGATCTTTGTTGGTAAATGAGAGCCGATAACAGAATTATCACACGTCCACATCCCTGTCAATGTAAAGAAGGAAGCGCGGATGTGGGTGGACCATGCAGGGACACATTTGAATGGTTAGACAGTTGACGTGCGTGTTTGAGTGCTGCTCAGGGACAAATTCGATTGGCGAAAATAACAATGATTGGACAAAGTTGCGAGGCTGCGCATAGTTTGCAGGGATTGGTGGAATTGGTGAGAATTCTGGAGGGTCTGACTGTGCTTCCCAGCATTGTGACCACGGCCGCCAGATAGAAGCGCATATTAGTACATTGCTTGAAATTCTTACTCAGTCCCTTCCGTAATTTTACTCCACATAGTTATGCGAAAAGTTTTTAGTCTCGTGCCGACATACTGATGTTTAAAATTCAATTTTTCCCCAAAGTCATATTTGTCATTGCTTGTTTTTATGCTGCATTGAGTCACCCTCTTTTTTTTCCCCCCTCCAGTGTATCCCTTCCAGTGGTCAGCTTGGAGAAGATGCCCTGCCTCAGCCGAACCGACTCACAAGTCCGCCTTACCACCTCTCCTTCCTCCTCTTTGTCCCCTCTCAAACACCCTCCGCTCACTTCCCCAGCCGCCCATCGTTCCTGCGACAAACTAATGAAC
Source organism: Dunckerocampus dactyliophorus (assembly GCF_027744805.1). Classification (NCBI taxonomy): domain Eukaryota; kingdom Metazoa; phylum Chordata; class Actinopteri; order Syngnathiformes; family Syngnathidae; genus Dunckerocampus; species Dunckerocampus dactyliophorus. The sequence goes on along the minus strand of NC_072833.1, from coordinate 3,296,073 downwards.
GGCCCGCGCTCCTCCGTATCACCGTCCTCCCTGGATGGGCGGCCCGGCCCGGCGTGCTCTCCTCTGAACAGACGGCCGTCACAGTCACCTTCCCCCTCGCCGCTGGACAGGAAACCCTCCCCCGCTCCTTCGCCATCTCAGCGGCCGGCCTCCTTACTGTCATCACCTATGGAGAAGAAGAACCAAAATGGAGTCAAGGCTTCCTCCCGGTCGCATAAGAGACTCTCAGGTCAGCACGGTGGTGTATGAATGCCGTTTGCGATCATTCCTCTCACTCACTAGCTCTTAAAGGCAAACTGCACTTTTTGTGGAATTTGGACCATCATCCACAATCCTCATATGAGACATGAACGCACATCTTTTTCTTTTCTGTGCATTCTCAAGATTAAAAAAACAGCTAAAAGGAGGCAGCTAAGAATGCACGTAATGGGAAGCACCTATTCTGCTTAGGAAGCCTTCTGAAAAAACCTCCAAAAAAACGCCTACAATGCTACATTTCCATAACGTGGCCTGCATATTAACCAAGCTGCAGCGGCGTTGATGTTGTTATTGACATTGTTACGCCGAACAAAACGACGTTACTGGCTAGCTGGCTAGCGACTAGCTTCATCACACACTCGCTTACAGCGCCTCAGGCCACTACCGAAAGTTAACGCTAGGTTTAGCGTGCGTTTCTATGTTGCTATATGAAAATAATGCTTAAAATGACAAAACTACTGGAAAATACTGTAAGTATTATGTTATGATTATGTTATCAAAATGGAGGTTTTTGTGTTTTAATAGCAGGCTTTGTAGGTGGAATAGGTGTGTCCCATTACATGCATTAATTAGCTGTGTCTTTTAAGCTGTTTTTATGTCTTTATAACGTACCAAAAAGAGAAAGACATGGGTGTTCATGTCTCACATAAGTATTGTGGATGATGGGCAAAATTCCCCCAAAAAGTGCAGTTTTACTTTAACTCAAATTTGCTGAGTGTCCATTCCGAACACGATGGCCGTACCAGGCTGTCTCATTTTCAGACTCATTTTACACGTTCTTCATTTTCCCTCCGTCTTTCTCATGTGATATCACAAAGTGTGCTTCAGGACCCGTGGCGCTTTAATTCCGCAGCTCCGAGCTCGTCCTCGCCTCCCGTCTCTGCACATTTTTCCTCTCTCTCAGCTCTCCCAGATCCTGAGTCATGATTTCATTTTTTTCCTCCCAATTATTTACTTTTCATTTGCTGTTGGTGTTGGCATAGGGAAATCACCGAGGTGTTTTTTTAAAGCTTCAACACTCACTTGTTGACACAGGATGTAATAAAACAAAGCGACTGATCAGGAGTTGTTGTTTTGTCTCACAGTATGCACTTTAATAAATGTAATTGTGTGTATTTTTTGACAGGGAGAGTATTTGACCCCAACAAGCACTGTGGCGTCCAGGACCCTGAGACCAAACAGCTGTGCACACGCTCCCTCACCTGCAAGGTGCATCCACACACTCTGAAGTCAACATGTGCTGCTTCTACTTCTATACGAATCAGGATTTTGGGGCTTTTTTTTTTTACGATCTGCACATTTTGTGTTAGCTCACTGACTCAGGTCTTCACTCACTCAGACACTTGCTTTCTTGCTTCACTTGCGCAGCCGCTCTTAAAGGAGTAGCACACCCACACACTGTAATGCTGGTTGCAGCACACAGGATTGCATTGGATTTATAGTCGTTCGCCCGCTATGCACTTTCAGTGTTGTCAGAACACAGGTCACATTTTATGTGGAACATTTTCACTTTTTGTGCTCTTTATAACTGCAGAATTTTAAAGGCTTGATGATGGTGTCATTCACTACTTAATGTCATTTATGGCATCGCTACTGCGAATGATAATACACGTAATGTGGAATTGGCAGTGCACGAGGCAGGATTAGAACTGAATTTGAATTTGAAGTGCTTTATGCACACTATAGACCTTGCAATCCAACCTGCACCTGATGTTCCCAGCGTCACTCACTCGCGACGTGTGTCTGTTTGGGTTCAACATCGTTCTTCGTGTCCGAGGCAGAAGCTGCCGCAATTCTATGTAAAACTTGTCAAATCAAAACACCATCACTGCGTATGACTTTGATCAAAACGTGATGATAGCGTCTGTTTGGGGAAATTCACTTCTTCCTGCTGTAGCGCTCTAAGCATCATGGGAACTGTAGTTCTTTTTTAGCTTGAACATAAAACTCATCTGCAATTTGCAATCTGTTTTACATGTCTTCGCGTAACTACACATCAACAGAAGCAGTAGTAGTACTGGCGTCATTATTTTAATGTCGGTAATTTTTAGTTTTTGTTTCAAATTGTGGAAAGGAACACTGAACACTCACTGAACACTAATTGAATGGGAACAAGAGCGTCTTCAGTGCCATTGTGGAAAGTTCTGACTCTCCGCATACAACGGACACCAGGGATTGGGCGCATTAGCTTGCCTGGAAGTGACGTAGCCATAAAAGCATCTATTGTCATAATTTGGGTTGATTACATAGTAATTATCAATTTTAATAATTATTATTTATTATAACACGTCATCTTTATTATTATTATTATTATTATGTTAATTGTATTAGTAGTATTAATCATTATTAGTGATTTGGGATTTGCTTTTTTTTGTCTCCCTGTTATCCTCACTGACTTGCAACGTTTTTTCAGCACCCCAAGTGGGAATGTTTGCTAGCGTAGGGGTCCCCTGTACTACTTGGAATGCATGAGAAAGGTATTTTATACATTCAAAAGCATATTTGTAAGACCTATTACTCCAAACACTGCAGTCAGTCTTTCTCCAAGTATATTTGCATTATAAATCTTCACATTTTTAATTTGCAAACTATAAATAACCTAGAATGCCAAAACAATGTCTGCCCTGTAAGCCCGCAACAAGACAAAAGTCACAAAAATAAAAATGCTCTCCCTCCTTGCAGACTCACTCCTTAACCCACCGCCGAGCCGTGCCGGGTCGAAGGAAACATTTCGACATCCTCCTGGCCGAGCACAGGGGCAGGACCAAGGAGAAGGAGGGGGCAAAGGAGAAAGACAAGGAAGGGAAGGACATCTGCAGCCCGAGTGCAGAGTCGCAAGAGGCTGCGTGTCCTCGGAAGCCTCACTGCCCAAATGGACGACCCCTATCCACTCTGAAACTAAGGCTGGCAAACGCACACATTCCTAGGTAAGTGTTGTAGTGTGTATACATTCACAATGCATGCATGCATTGCTTCCACCAGGGGATGCTGCAAACGAGGGTGAAGAAAGTATTATGAGAAACTCATTTCCTCATTCTATTTACGGTTGATGTAGGGTTTTATTTGGGGCTTTTGCACGTGAGCAGATGTCCACAAAGCATGCTGATTTGACAAAAGCTTTGTTTTCATGTGTTTTAGTCCTTAGCTCCCAAGCATTGTGTTCTCCCGTTCCTCCTCTGTTCAACCTCCACTCATTCACCTCATCACGATTTCATTTTACACTGCTCTGCTTTTCACGTCCTCCAGGGTTCCAGGCATCTCCGCCTCTACTCCTCAGCCTCAGACACCGGCACCCCTGCCTGCCCCTGCCTCCAATCCGGACCCCCCGCCCCACCCTTGGACGGCAACGGCAGGTGGAGACTGCGGTCGGCTCTCCAGCGACGAGGCAGAGGCAGAGACTCCGGAGGATGCTGACAAACCGCCTGCCTTTCACTTCTCTAATGTCCACCCTCAGCCTTCAGGGGTAAATACTGCAGTTAAAGACATTTTAGAAGTGAATGCATGCTCCCCATGCTACTCCTTCATTCCCACCCCTCCTGTGTGCAGTTCTGCATATTCAGCAGCAGGCTCATGGGACGAGGCCACTATGTGTTTGATAGGCGATGGGACAGGATGAGGCTGGCGCTCCAGAACATGGTGGAGAAACACCTCAATGCACAAATGTGGAGGTCAGTGTGCAATTTTATGTAAGTCTCACATCAAACTTCAAACATGCAGATAAACCCCACAGAAAGTCTTGACGCTTCTTGTTCCAGAAAGGTTCCACTTGCAGCCGAGAGCCTCCCCTCCCACTCCCCCTCTGATGCCTCCTCTGGCGCTTCACAGCAGGCTCACCCTCCCTCGCCAACACCCGACGCTTGTCCTTTTTTAACGTCCTCGTCCGGTTCCGTCTCCTGCAGTATTTCTCAACCCGCACCTGCAGGCTTTACCTTTAGAGATGCTCACGTTTCCACGCTGGGAGTGTCCCGACACGGCACGCACAAGGCCGGTCGCCTACCCAAAGAGAGAGAGGACTCTATAGCGGGGACTGACATAAGAAAAAACTCTTCCTGCTCCTTTCCAACCGTGGACACTCACAAGAGGAATGGAAGCAGCTATCATCCGACACTGCAAAAGTCAGGGGGGCCTGCTGCCACCCTGGCAAGGAAGAAGGGACATGGTCCTGAGGGAAACGGACTTTGGAGCTACAGTGACCATTGGTTAACAAGAACGGAGGGGTCCCACAGCCGTAACAGGTGGGTGGAGGTCGTTGTCGCACTTACCGCATTTGATGCACCCCAATACTGGAACTGTATCATGAATTCAACTCACTGAATGTCATTAACTACAAACTCTTGTTTCTTAGTCGCGACCTCGCCAACAGCAGAAAGTCCTATCTGTCCAGCAGGGAGCCATGTCCCGCCTCCAGCCGACCTCCTTCCTCCTCCGGACCTCTGACGTATGGGCGCAAAGCAGAGGGGAGGAAGAGGACGAGCACCAGCTCGAACGACGGGAAGGCCGGCAACAAGCTGAGCCGGCTGGACGGCTTCTTTGGGAATGGGAGCGACACGGAATCCCAAAGACAGGTAGGTTGTCTCGTCAGAATCCATTGGATGTGGTGAGAATTCAGCATACAGGTGGAGACAGACATCTGTCAACAATAATGACATTATCAGTGCCCATAGTTTGTATGTTTGCAAAATAAGGCACAGCAAGTGAGCAGTGGACGGGTTATAATGTCACTCCAGTCCTGTAGGGGGCAGTGTTGTGCATTTAAAATTTGCTGCATGCCTGCTGTAGCAGCAATTCCAGGTTGGACAATGACAAATACAATTTTTCCAATGTAATGTTTTGCCCCGCCCCTCAGTAAAGTCAGTTTGTCCATAAACATTCCAAGCAAAGCACACAAACACACACAACCTGTTCAAAGTCTGCGTCTTCCTCTCCCTGCAGGCCAAGTTGCATCACTGACGCCTGTTGCGTAGATTGTCAGAGCAGCTGTACGCCATGCCTGCCGTATGTGACCTTTGACCTCACCACTTTCCACCCACCTACTGACTGCGTCGTCTGGGAAATGTCCCCCCCCCCCGTTTATTCTCCCATCGAGCAAACTGGGCTCAGGACTCTTTTTGGTCAAGATGTCTGGCCTGTTTGGAGGACATTGGCGCCGCCCATCACTGTGCTCCTCATATCTTCAGACAGTGGAGTTCCAATACTCTGAGAAGGAGTGCCGCTACATTTTTACAAGGTTCTGGTCTGCTGATTAGGAATAATCTCGGGTCGTTTTGAAGGTTGAAGGACCTACTCGCATCAGCTTTTCTCTTTTTTGGTGACTTTCTCTTTGGTGTGGCAAACCTTTCTTGTTGGGTTCGATCCAGATTCCATCCATTTTTTAGCAAACACGCCGGGGGACTCTCTTTGCAGTCTTTTTTTTTTTTTGTCCATAGTTGTCCTCCCAGCATGGCTGTCTTTTAAAGTGCTCTTACTAGCCTCGTCTCCTCGCACTTCCTTTCCTCACAGCAGCTTCCAGCAGTGCCACACTCGGACCCGTTCTATTCGTGGCGGCCGCTCAACGCATTGTATTTCAATGTAGGAGAACTTTGTCAGGACATCCCGAAAGAGAATTTGGACATTTTTTTATGTGTCCTTTCGGTTGAAAAAGGGAATCATTTTGTCATTCTGAAGAAAAAGTATTATGATACTGTTGAAAATGTGTACATATCTGTTTCTTATTACCTTTTTGTATTTATTAAGGAAGCTCCCCTACTTGATACGAGCTGAAGAAGGGGAGGACTTTTTGGAGTTGCCTTGCTCCATGACAGCAAAGGCTTGGTTTCTCCCCCCAAATAATCACTTTTGTTTTTTTTTTTTTTCTGTCTTCTGATTCATTCTAAATCAGCGTGCCCTCGCTCTCATTTACTGTGCAACACATTTCTGACAGGAAACTAGAAAAAAAACAACCATTTTGTACATTTACAAGCTTTATTGAATGCATGTTTTTTTTTATTCTGTCGCAGCTCCCTGCAGCACTTCCTTTTCCTTTGCTCACCATGTTGCTCATCGGAAGCGGAATTGGATGAATCCTGTAGGGAGGGTTGACTATTTTGGCCGCCTCAAGTCACATGTACAACAGGTGGTTATCACTATCACGACATTTGTGAGCATCGCTATGATTATTTGAACCTTTATCAGTATTTTTAATTTTACTCGCTGGTTAGCGTGGCTTGCCTTTTGTATTTTGGCCTCACATTCCTGTTAGCCCGTGATCAAATGATGCATGTTGTGTTCAAGATCTGGAAGTTCCTCCGTTAAGGATCGTCCTTCATAGTAACCCCAGTGGGAGGTTACTTTGTGATGCAGCTAAAACAAAAAAACAAAGACAAAAGTTCACGGGCGTTGATTTCAGAATGCGTTATCTCTGCTTCCCTTTTCCGTGTTTGCACTTTGTTACAAAGCCCCAAATCTTGATGCTATTTATATATATTTGAGAAAGGAAAAGTATATATTTGTATGTGTCTTTGACAACTATACAGTCAAATTAGGAAGAGTTCAAGTAATAAACAGAAAACGCCAGCGCACTGTTATTCTCTTTGTTGCAGAATGGGCGGTGAAAGCCAAATGTCTTCTCACTTTTTTTTTTAAATCTCACTGCCGTCAGATCAGAATCATCTAAATGGCGCACACACACAAAATGCTTTTATTAAATATTTGAAAAATCATTTGTGAATTATTGACAGATCGTTTGGTGTCTCCCATCTGTGAAGGTTGTCCTGTTTGCTTCATGTTGGTGTATTTTCCTGCATAAACACACCTTAGTTTCCACCTACAACTTTTTCAATGAATATTCCACACTGTTTTGGAGGGAAGTACTGCATTTCTCACACACTGCGCTAATGCAAAACTATTACTTTCCACAATATTTCTTTGAAAAAAATGCTTTTTAATGTTATTTGTCTTTTTGTTTTTTTACCAGTTGGTTATGTCCACTTCAATACAGGTAATTGATTCCATCAACCACAATGAACACATTTACAGCTTGTCATATTTGCATTTGCATTAATATAATTAAAAAATTACATATTTATATGTTAAAAATTACAGTAAATTCCAGAAGATTTTAACCAATTTGACCAAATATTGTTCAGTTATTAACATATGTTAACAAACAATGTACTGCCTGTGTTTGTGTGGGCAAGGCCTACAAAAAAAAAAACAACACACTCTATATTGTTCCACAGGGAAGGAGGTCCAACCAAAAAAAAAAATGCCTCGATGGAGTTCCGCTGGCTGCAGTGGCTGACCTTTGACCTCTGGAAGACAGTAAGACATACCTTGCTCACACATAACGGATGCGGTTATTGCCATGTTCTTGTGCTTGTTCACTGCTTTATGTGCAATTTAAGGGCAAAACGGGGGGACAATGCAGCCCGTGACTCTCGTTTTTTGTTGTTGTTGTCCCGTGGTATTTAAAAAAAAAAAAAAAAAAAAAAAAAAACTGCACACAAACATAAAATAGCATATAATGATGACCTGCATCTTTACAAAGTACGATTTAGGGCCACACTGAAAAGAAAAATATTGTTTGCTATTTTAAAATAAATAAAATTGGATATTCAAGAACAATTTAATACAATTGCAAATTAAACAATTTAAAAAATATTTTAAAAATCTACTGGCTGCTATCTCAGTTCATTTGTCAAAGGCAAAAAAAAGCATAAATATTTTTATTGTATCAGGATAACCAGAAAATGTATTCATTAACATTTATTACTCTAACAAAAAAATAAAAATCTAGTATTGTCCTCTGTTGTGTATGTAGTCACCTGTATGTAACTGCTCGGCACATCTTCACCCACATTGGAACCGCTGTGGCATATTTGATTAACACCAAGGTGAAGGATGTCAAGATGGCCCTTGTACTGGATGCGGCCCTAACTGGGAAAACTTTGGACACCCCTGGCCAACAGTAGTTGCACACGCATGCGTTAAAAGTGCCAGATTTTCTATATTATTTACGCTATGTATTTGCTTGCTCCTCACATCAGTAACATGACAAAGTGCATTGGATTTTCAGTTGGGAAAGTACAAATATGAAGTGTCCAAACACGTGCTGAGGTGCTGTGAGTGCAGCTTATTGAGAGAGAGAGAGAAACAAAAAAAAAACAAAACAATAAAAGCTCCATTGGAAAAGTCCGGCACTAACAACCAATGCCCTCTCTTCCAAAGCCCCCCCCCCCTCATTGCAAACAGCATTCTTATGATAATGGATTAATGCTGGTGCTTAAGTTAATTGTGTGTAGTTGCAGGCGCCCTTTGTGGCTTTGCTTTCTTCATCCTTCAGAAAAAAAAAAAAAAGGTCCACACAACCTTTTTATAGCACATTTTTTGTCATTCATTTGCTGATTTGACCTAAAGTGATCTCATGAAAATATAAAAACAATGCTATTACTGTTATTCCGTGATGATTGTAGGAATATCGGGTGAATAAATGAGTGGTGTTGCAGCACGGGTGCGCCTGCGTACAGCAAGGTATTAAAAAATGATTAGCGATATTTGCAACACCTGATAATACTCTTGTTGTCAAACAGGGAGTCCATAGTCCTGACAGCTCAGGTGACAAGATTCATAATTCATATTTTGGAATGCTATTTCAGCCTTGAATTGGGGAAACTGAAGCCATTTTCAGGGCGTAAACAAGGTAGGCTCGTGATACTGTATGTATTATGTCAACATTTTGTCTAACTTTTGGAAGGCGGGCTACATTTGAATAGTAATCTGTTGCACGTGAACAGTGTGAATTTGATGGTTTTCTCTTAATTTTTTTCATTTTAATGTCAAACAGCACTATTACGTGAGCTATTTTGACTCCAATATTATAGCTTTTATTTACGAGTACGACCTTGCCAAGATGGCTGCCATTACTGTCATGTATATATTAAAGCGGCAGTAGTTTGTGATTAAAATGTGTTTTTGACTTGCTTAACTGAATGCAACATGAAAATAGTTGGTTTATCACTGCTTGGTCACTGTTTGATTGTGCTAAATGCATGCATTTTAATGGTTTGGTTATTTAAAAGGACACGCTACTCAGTGCTGACATGAGCTTGAGCCGTTAGCTGAGCACATAAATGGCACAGAGTTGATGGTTTTCTCCCAAATTAATATCAAAATACGACTGAGTTTTACCGAGTTTCTAAACTACAGGACAACTTTATTGAGCTTATCTGACTCAAAAATGCTGGCATTTTTTTTTTAATGAGTGTGACTTTGCCAAGATGGCCACCATGACAGTCACTTATGTTGAGATTAGTTTATGATTGCATATGTTTTCTAATTGCTAAACTACACATAACATACAAATGTATCACTTTTTAGTCACGTATTGATAGTGCAATTGCATGCATTTGAATTATTTGGTTGTTTAAAAGGACACACTAATTGATGTTAACATTAGCTTGAGCTAACGGCTCTTATCTTTGTACATAAACACCATAAAGTTGATGGTTTCCTCCTAAAATGCCTCTAAATGAATGTCAAACACCACTATGTAGCCAGTATTAGTGATTTTCTAAGCTATAGGGCCACGTTATTGGGCGCATTTGACTCAAACCTGGTAACATTTCTTGACCTGTGTGACCTTGCCAAGATGGCTTGCCTTAAAGTACTTTCTTTGAAAATAGTGGCATTAGATTTGGATAAAATACGTGTTTTTTTTAGTTGCTGAACCGCATGTAACATGAAAATAGTGGATCACTGCTGGGTCACTTATTGTGTGTGATAAATGCATGCATTTTAATGATTTCGTTATTTAAATCAACGCGTTACTCGCTGTTGACATTAGCTTGAGCCGTTAGCTTAGCACATAAACAGCATAAAGTTGGTTTCTCCTAAATCCTGAATTAATATCAAACATTGTAGAGTTTAATTTCACTGAGTTTCTAAGCCAGGACAACTTTATTGAGGTAATTTAACTCAATCAAGTTAGCATTTCTTTACTTGTGCAACCTTGCCAAGATGGCCACCCTGATCAAGTCTAGATTATAATTAAATATGTTTTTGAGTTGATAAACTGTTTGTAACAACGATAATTTAGTTGGTTATTAAAAGATTGTCGAAATGGTAACTGTATTAAAGTGCAGACTCGTCAGTAAAATCAATCAAATCCTTGATTTAAGCAAACAGTTTGTCTTTTATTTGTCATTTCTGTCTCCAAAAGTTGTTTACAATATGTGCCGCTTGGTTTGTACTTCCCCTCTCCAACAATATTTTGCGTTTTGTCGAGAATCAATGCACACGCATTACGACGTTGGCTGCTTAAAGTGAAGTTTAAGGTGTCTTTTTTGGGGGGGTGGTGTCCGCGTCCTCAAAGGCTTGCTTGCGCGTTTTGGGAGCGACACAAATTGGCGCTAGACGTGTATGGCCTTTGGATAAAAGCTGGAAAGAAATCAAACGGGATCATAAAGGCGGCGTGTTGTGCTTTTTTTTGTTTTTGTGTAATTAGTCATCCGTGTCGCCCTGTCTGTAGGACGGGAAGGAAGAGGAGTGTGCACCTTTGCGCAGAGGCAGTCTAGGCGCTGAGAGCCTCCTCTGGGTGCACAAAGGCAGCGGCTCGCAGCGAAACTTCACTCGGCTACACGAACACGAGCCATATCCGAAATCCGATCCCTTTTCGCCCCCAGAACACACCGCCCAGCATCCCACGTCCAGGATTGACAAGGTAAGGGCTTGTTTTGTGTGGATATCCGATGCAAAGCTGCTCGCGGTGGCTCCGCTTCGGGCTTCCCGAGCGTGCTTGTTTTTGTAGAAAATGGCGTCATCGCCCTCTTGTTTCTGCCCGGCCGCGGCGAGCACACTTCCAGGGGCTCCGGGCAGCCCTCACACGCCGCATTCACCCCCGCGGGGAGCGCACACGCCACCAACGGCGTGTTTAAAACCGAAATGGGCGCTCGCAGCGGCTGCTAGCCGAGGCTTTCGTGTGGTGGAAGGACGCGCAAAGATGGAAGGGTCACCGGTCCTGTGCGCCAAGCTGCCGCCTCTTGGAAAAGCTGCGGGCTTTGGCGCACATTAGAACAGCCCTTGTGGCGCTCGGCGAGCCTACACGGCCTGGTGGTGCCTTCATGTCGCTACCGCTGAGGTGACTGGCGTCTTTATGCGCGTTTCTACCCCCCGTGAGCTCGTCTTTACGCCGCACTTCCCTGCCATGCTGCAGTCGCTACGAGGGGGGCCTCCACTCTGGCGTGAAAGGCGCATTTTAATGTCGATTCAAGCACGCTAGCCCGTTTTTGTGCCTCTTTAATGCACTATATAACCGTGCAAAGGGAGATTTTCAATACGAGGGGTGATGCTAATCGTGCCGTGCGCGCTGCCTCGCTGCTTCTTTACGCAAAAACACGAGTGGGGGGACAGTTTGCACAAAAGTGGGGAAGTCCGGCCACTGCGCAACCACGGTGGCGCTGCTTTTTGCGCAGCTGCCCTAACCGCCGCCAAGCACCGACCAACCTTTTGTAAATACTTGGGACTCTTGGGTACAAAAAAGGGAGCACAATAGTCACCGCGCCGGCCCCCTTTATGGCCTGTCAATGCGCTCCTAAGTCCCACTTGGGCTGCCCCCCACCCCTGGCGGATCAGTGCATGCGTCCTCGCGGCCACCCAAACACAATCATATCTCTAGTAAGTTTAAGAAGAGTTGTTGTTTGTTATTATGCAACCATCATCCCTGCTCATCCGGCCTCCTCTCACACGTCAGCCGGCTACACGCAAAGACCACGACACGGGATGTGTCATTTGCTAATCACCCGCTGGTGTTTGCGTCACGGCCTCCATGTCCACAGCAGGGTGTGGAGTGTCTTATTTTTTTGCAAATGGAGACCGCGCTTTGCAAAAACACACTCCTCCGGTGCACCGGCTCAAGAGGCGGCGTCAACGCGGAAGCGCGAGCTCGAAAGCCGGACACGGCTTCCCACTTCGTCGCCCCGAGTCGAACGAGAGCTCCAGCGTGCTCCAGCAGCGTGCAGGCCGGCTGGTAGAGCAGCATGTCCACCCCCCATTCCTCCAACCACTCCTCCCTATCGTCCATTCACGGCGTGGATCCTTTTTGTTTTTCTCCAGAGGACCGGTCAATCGGCCTCATACGCGCCGGGGACTGCACTTGGTGAAGGGGAGAGCCATGCGTGGGGTTGTCGCCTACCTCCATGGCGCACCATGTGTTGCTTTCTGATAGTGTGTATCAGATCTAGCGCAACTTCTCAAGCAGGCTCCAGCAGGACTCTTTTGCTTTGGAATTTGCAGCACTTTCATGACGTTTAGTCAAAGTGCACATCCACGGCTTCTCATGCATACTGGAGGTATTTGCTGGGGTTGATCCACCCATGTTTTGGGATGTGGTATTAGATGGGGGGCTAAGCCGACTTTGTGTTATTCTGCACTTTTCTAACTTGACTCGGGCATCTTGGCAGTCCCGGTAGACTGGGTTCTGTCTCGGGCTTGGTGGGATATGGACTTCATCGTATGAGACAATACCGTTTGTGTCCGATACTCAGGTTTGGTTGTCCTGGAAAACTGTGTACGTGTGAGTGTCTGCCAGCTTTTGCTATTCAAAGTGATGGCTATAATGTCTCGCTTGACTCCGTTCTATGGTTTGTCCTCATGTCATGTCTGCGCTGCTGAAAAGCGGCGGGGCAAGTGTTGTTTTCAAAGCAAACCTCAACGTAAATGCACGTCAACTCTCCTACTTTACTACGTGGCGCGTGACCAATTGTTTTTGGTGAGTATTCAGAAGTGTCAATGGCGACTTTCAACAGGTACTGCGGCCTTGCGTGTTTTTAAAGGTTGAATTTGGGCCAGGATATTGTGAATGAGTCGGACCTTCAAAACAAAAACGCCCCCATCACTTTGCTGTTGCTGGAAAGACTAAAAACTAGACCGATAGATTTATTTATTTTTCACTTTCGGCTCTTCCCTGTCAGGGGTCAACACAGCGAGTCCGTCTCGTTCATGTTTTCTTTCTTGGTTTTTCCACTGGATGCCCTTCCTGACGCAACCTGCAGAAACATGTACCCCACCAGGATTAGACGAACATGGGATAACTGCAACCAAATGATTATTATTTTTACTCTAACACGGCAGTAGGAACTGGTATGTCACTTTTAAATTACTGAGTCTTAAACTATCAAAAATGATTCCAGTGGTTTCTGAAGTGAGAGATTGCGCTTTCTAGTGATGTACGGGACATTACGGTAATAATAGGGACTACGTCACAGCAGCTCCAGGAAGACGAGGCTTTGATAGAAAGCATAGAGTGGGTGGGGGTCTTGTGTAGCCCGTGTTACGGAGAGGAGAGATTTTTTTTTCTGTCGTGCTGTGATGTTTGTTGCTTTTTTGCTTTTTTTTATTTTGCGGAACATGTGGAGGATTATAGTTCTTCCTGCATGGCCCACACCCTTTAATCAAGTACATTCTGCGTGTTTTATTCCATAAAAACCTGTCAAATTCAAGTGGTTTTTTTTAGGCGATCTGTCATGATAACATTTTCAGCATGAAGTAATGCAAAGCAACCTCCAGATGTTTAAAGTGCTCCCGGAAAAAAGGGGACCCAAGCTCATACAGCAGATTGCGTAACACTTTCACAGCTTTAAAATGAGACAAATCAGTCCATGTGGACTGATACAATTGTATGCGTTAAGCTGTATAATTAGGATGTAACCATCACTGGTATGAATGATTAAAACTCCCAACGGTTAGTATTACCGTTTCAGATGAAAATGATCGTAAAACCGTGATTGACAACCGTACTTGGATACCAACTGCCGGACCAGTGACGCTGCTCATTTGTTGAAGAAGCAGCCGTTAGTTACTTTGTGTGTCTCCCCCCTCAAAGCACCAACTCGGATGGAAACAAAAGCTCTTGCTCTCAAAAATGGCGCCCGCGGCCCACAATGCATTGCGCGATCACATGCCCTTTCCAGGACTATAAGCGGCACACTCAGAAGAGGGCGCGCAAGCGCAGTTTGCAATGCCAGGCTTGGCCAAGGAAAGTATATACAGTATTGTGTGTGTTTGTTTGTGTCTTTTTAATAAATCTTTGTTAGACTGGTGTGTGTGGATCAGTACTTGTTCAACATTTGGAGCACATTCAACAAGACGGTGACAACGATAACCGTGATCATCTTGGTGACAAGAATTAGGATATGAAATGTTGGTATTGTTACATCCCTAATGTGATACAGGAGTACCTCAGTTTTTGTTGATAGTTCCAAAAGTTCAGGCGAAAACTGAAATGTATGAAAGACAAAGCAACTTTTCTCATAGGAAATCATTTCAATCCAATTAATTCGTTACAGATATATAAAATACATTTTATAGAGAGAAATAATCATCTTACAGGCAGAAAATTTTGCAAAAATAATCATAAATGTCTAATGAAATGGATGATTCAGTTTCTTGGCCTTTTACACTTATTTTCCCATCATGGAGTGTGCACCTTTGTGACAGTAAATAAAATGTCTGTTAATTAAATGCAAAAACCCTCACGTTTATTGATGCAATTCACCATTGGCTAATTTTGTGCGGAAAATGCGCCTCAAAGCCGGTTGCCACTCGACTACCAACACCCGCAAGAAGAAGAAAATGCAACATCACCGTGGAGACATGTCCGCGGTGTACTGTGGTGAAGTTAGTTTCACTTTTGGATATTCGGCTCCGTAGCTACAGCAGTAGTTCCCCCTTACTGTGTCATGGTGCGGGGGGCTCACACAAGAAGTGCTGCTCTAACCGGTGGTTGTGTATGCTGGGGACCGTCAATAAATTACTATAGCACTGAAGAGAGTTTGTTAAAAACGTGCTATATTGTAAATCACACCAGAAGTGATCTATAACCATGTCAAATCATTAGTCCTACCCTAAAAGTATTTTGCACGCCCATTTTTTACACACTTCTCTTTCATTGGATGGACTTTTATGTGGATCTTTTATTGGATTTGCGACCTGACTGCCAGAGGTGTGTTACAAAAGACGAACAGTATTGTTGGTCATGCTGTTGGTCATAAAGTACGTTCAGCAATACTTTGGTTGCATTATTTTTCATGCTTTGAAGAGCTGTTTTCATAACCATTTTCAATTCCACAAGTTCATGTTTGTAACAAAAGCTTATTAAAAAAAAATGGATGGAATTGCCAAGACGACAAAAAAAATTGTTTCGGTTGCCAAAAAACGTGTACCGGGACATCCGTAGTCAACACAATCATACAGCCTTCAAAGTTTTTTTGCTCCGCTAACTTCTGTCGGTCGCTGTTTCGAAGCGCTTAGTTCAGGAGTGGGGGCTGGTTAATGTTTCTGATGAGATTCACCACGGGGGAAAGACTTACTTCTCCTGACGATGCCAGCATTTCATTCGCATGATGTCAGTTTCCGCAAGATTCTGCGTTTTAACAGTAGATATTCCGTGATTCGAGACCGGTACATTAGGATGAGTTTATATTCAGCTTTCAGTACCCGATCGTATGTTGCTGCCGGTGTTTGTTTGTGTTCAAAATAACTTGAAAAGTTTTGAGATGAACTTGGCTGAAATTTTCAGGAATTGTCGGAAAGGGGATATTGAAGAACTAAGTTTGGGGGCGATCCGGATCCACCGTCTGGATCCAGGAATTCTTTATTGTATTGTATGTACTTTATTTATCCCACAGCGGGGAAATTTACTTGTTACAGCAGCAAGCAAGCATTAACATTGCGAGATAGGAGCATTTTCGGCTTTTGTGTGTATAACGCCACAAAAAATGGTCAGAGCACTTGGGGGGGAGAAATACAGGACAAGTTTCCTACAGGTTCTACAAAACATCAAAGACTGATCCATAAAATGTAGGATTATTACTTTGGTGTGCATCACAACAACTATTGCGCTTGGCGGAGGTCTGTGCTCTCTGAGTGCTTCTGGAGTGTTCTGATGGACAGCTGCATATATTGTCAAATAGGGTCAGTTCCAAAAGCATGCTGTGGTAGCACGTTGCAACTTTGTATGGATGTAGCATATCGTGTATGCAACTTTGTATGGATGTAGTATATCGTGTATGCAACTTTGTATGGATGTAGTATATCGTGTATGCAACTTTGTATGGATGTAGCATATCGTGCATCGCCATTCAGCCAAAAAATGAGCTGCCCTTGACTACTGAGCCACATGGGCCATCCCTTATTCTATCATACACTATGCCACAACACCGGGCCTTCCTCCTTCCTGTGGTTCTGTAATATGATTGGTGCGTGTGTGTCTGCATCACATCCGAGTGTGTCCATTAGAAGCAAGTCCCGTCTGGATGCTTCAACAAACGGCTTCTACCGGAGTCCGTAGCGCTCGTACATATTCAAATGTGTGTGTTGCTCGCTGGCGTGAACACACACACACACACACACACACACTGGATTATCACAGAGGATGCAGCTTAAACATATTTTTGCTCATGAATTATGTAACTTGCCAGACTTGAGGTGGATTTGTGGGACGTAAGAGGCGATGATGGATGCTCGGCAGAGACTCTCAGTAAAATGTCCATTTGCTCACACTCGTGCGATGGTGTTTTGCCAGTGCACCTTTAAAAAGGAGCTCAAGGTAATGGGCATCAACTCCCAGTGGCAACCTCATTAGCCAAACTGCTGTTACCTCCTCCAAGCACACAAAACAAGAGGCGAGGTGCATGTATGTTTGTGTGTTGGTTTGTTAACAGGGTTGTGGAAAAAAAATACATAACTAACTGCCACTAAACTTTGTAAAATTAGGTGTATATGTTGCCTCGTCCCTCTGCGTGTGGCTTTATTGCTGCAATGCTTGACAACGCATGTCTTTCTGGAAACCACTTTGGACCACTAAACTTTTCACATTTTGGGAAAAAACAGCAACCCTTCAAGTGTTGACTTTGTCTCCCTCTGTTGGGCTGTCATGGGAACTACAAGCAGCAACATGGCTGGCAATTAGACTCGTCCTGTACGATTTTCTGTTCCTCCTATATTTTGTTTGAAAGTATTTACAAGTACACTATTCTAAGGTACACAATACTAACCTGTAATGATGAGTCTTTGTAATGTTTAATGATAAAACCATCCAGTAAACCCTCTTCCTCCTAACCAAAGTACGTCCAAGCATTTGATTGGTATGGTTGGCTGCTATTGTTGTTTTTAATACTGAAATGCCTTTGCTGTCACTGTTGTGTTTAAACCTTGCGGCAGTAAGGGCCAGAAGTATTTGGACAGTGACATTGTTGTGTGATTTTGCCGTTACGGTCTACACCACCACAGTGGATATGAAATAAATCAGTAAGATTTTAATTTAAGAGGTTCCACAAAAATACGGCATGTACTGTTTAGGAATTGTGGCTCATTTCCATTTCATTTTCATTGGCTGTCTTGACGTAATTACAAATATATTCATCATGTTTATTACTCAGAAATTGCGAAAGTACATGGGCTCCACTGACTGCAAAGGATTTTCATCCAAGTATTAAAACGGTTTGATTAATTATGGACACATTCGGTGCCACACTGTGCCTGCACTCGACCACCGATAGAGGGCAGCATTCAATTACTCTTGGGTTGACGTTGAAGCCAACATCAAAGCATTATCTGGAGTCTATCTTTGCACTGTGCGTTAATTGCATCATGTGTTCTAAAAACACTTTGTAATGCCGATCCAAGTGATTTCTAATCATTGTACTGTTGTTGAATGTTACAGGTGAGCGTGCTGGCAGTGAACGTGGCGTGTTGGCACCATGGTGAAGGCCCAGAAGTCATCTGGGAGGAAGAGTGCTCACTCTGTCCGACAAGAGGTACGAGGTAACACAAACTGGGGAAAGGGTTTGGACAAATGGTGGTATCATGTGGTGACACCCGACATCATCTCTCACATTTAACAGTCACAGTCGCGTGTGCCGTCCTGACACGCTGTCGTTTTGCGGTAATTCGGTGATGGTTCAGTAAAAGAGTCCAGGTGGCCCACTTTGCACTGTGGCTGACGTTCAGCGATGGCGCCTGAATGCCGGACTCATTTGTCCCCCTTTCAAGGGCGGCGGGGACGCTCTCGGTGAGAGAGAGACAGGCGAGGGGATGAGAGCAGAAGATGAGGATAAATTGGTGTGTGGAAGTGGAAGGAAGATCAGGGAGGTACGCGAGTGAGCAACACACACACGCGGGCTCAAGTCACTAATCTACTAGTTTTAATTAGCCTGTGGATGCTCAAGATTCATCATCATTTGTAGAACATCACAGCTAAGGGATTCATGATTAATGACGTTACTGACATGCACATGCATCTGTCATCCATGCTTATATGTCTTCTGCCCCCCCCAGTCTGCTGAGGAAGAAGGTCCGCTCCGTTTGAGCACCCAGCGCTCCTCGCAGTCCAACTCCTCTGATCACCTCGCCGCTTCCGCTCCATCCGAGGCGCCGACTACAAACGCGACAGAAACGTTGATGGATGTCCAGGCATCCAAGGGTGACTCCGCTGCTCAGTCCAAGCCCCTGTGGAGGCCCATCCCCCCTCTGCTGCCAGAGCCCGACAAGGGGGGCGCCCCTGAAACCCGGGAGCAGAGCTGCCAGACTGAGGATTTGCTGCACCAGAGCACTGCTACCACTCATAGCGCAGGTGGTTGCATGGCATGCATATATCAGGGCTGAAACTCCAGTAGTTTTTCAACATCCTTCCCGAATCTTCTCCTCCCGTAAGGTCATTGTGTGGAGCCCGGAGATGCTCCTCTGCTGCAGCAGCCCCTGCACACATCCAAGTCTGGAATCCACCAGATCATCGAATGCTTTCGTTCAGGTTTGTGACACATACCTTCCTTTCATGGCACCCTGTCATGTGTCCATCCCACATTTTCAATCAGATTTTAAGCCGGAAATCACAACGGATGCCAGTCAGGTTAGTCTGGTAGCATCAGAAGCATGTTTAGGTGCATTGAAGAGCAAACATAAAAAATGCATCCCTTAAAGGAAAACGGCACTTTTTGTGAGCCATCAACACACATGACTTTCTCTTTTCTGTGTGTTGTAAAGATAGAAAAACAGCCTAAAATCGTCAGCTAATTAATGCACGTAATTGGACACAGCTATTCCACCTAGAAAGCCCGCTAGTAAAACACCTCCAACAACGTTTTATCGTTTTCTAACATGCTGTGGCCATGTAGCAACAGGTGCATTCACGATAACATGTAAAACTTACAGTATTTTGCCTTACTTTGGTCATTTTAAGCATTCCCAGATCTTCCTTCCGAGCATTGATTTTACATAGCAAGACAGAAAGGAACCCAACACCGAGTGTTAATCTTTCCAAACTCAAAAACACCTTTCGGTAGTGGCCTGAGGCGTGATCACGGTGCTATGAGCGAGTGTGTGGTGAAGCTAGTTGTGAGCTGGCTAATAGCTAGCCGGTGTGGCGTGGCGTGGCGAGGTGAGGTGTGGTGTCACTATGCCGGTAATGTAGTTCTTTGGCGTAACAATGTTAATAATAATAACAATGTCGCTGTAGCTTGGCTAATATGAAGGTCACAGTTGGAGCGTTGTGGTTGCTTTTTGTGTTTTTTTTCCAGAAGGTTTTATAGGCAGAATTGTTGCATACTTAGCTGCCACTTTTTTAGCTGTTTTTACATCTTTTAAAGTGCAGTTTTCCTTTAAAGGCAGAAAAGTGGGAGGAAGTCCGTGGTTTGCAAGTCTCAAGTCTGAAGCAAAGACGTGCAAGTCCAAGTCAAGTCTCAAGTCAAGACAGGTCGAGTCACGTCCAAAGTCATAGGCTTGAGATTGTCCTACCAGACCACCAGTAGTGTGTCTCCAAGAAACGATATTGTTATCCACATTTTACATACACGCTGTAATGCGACACTTGTTCAACGTAATAAACGCCACAAAGCACAAAGTAACACTCACTCACTCAATACCAAAGACGGATTTATACGTTTTTATAGGCGTGAACGCCCGACCCCAAAGACGTATTGATAGGCCTTATGTTTTTTTGCTCGAGAGGCAAAAACAGGTAATGAGGCAACTGCACACTAACGGATGTCACTCTTAGAGGAGTTTTAAGCTATAAAAACGGCCGCAAGGTGGCAGAAGGGCATTTTTTTAATGAATTTGAATGGGAAAACATGCATGACAGCAAGGAGGAAGTGGAGGAGTGTACCACGCAGAATGTTGCGCATTGTAAGGAAATTTTAACGCATGCACACACACACACACACACACACACACAGTCCAGTTCGAAAGAGTTCACATTGTGTCGTTTTGCTGTAAGCAACCTTTTTTGTGTTATGTTGGTATAGTAGTTTAGATATGTGAGCTGTCACAAAAGCAAACAATATTTGTGTCAAAGTGAAAGTTATCATTGAAATGTATTTCTTCACAAAAAGCTGGTTTTGTCTTTATTTTAGTGGGGAACTGATATTTTCCTGAAACTTCCCTATGTTCTACTGCTGATTACTAAAAAAAAGTGAAATATGTAGAAACAAGATTGCCTTGAAAGATTGTGAAGGGAAATTGTCTTTTGAGAAATGGCTGGGATTGAATGAGTGAAAAAGAGTGGGACAGGAGGACACATAAGTGGAGCAAACAAGTGAGGGAGGTGCTATTTTACTATGCTTTAGGGACACACATTACACCATGAAAAAGTCAGTTTGGCATGATCAGGGACTGCTAATGAACTTTCCTTAAGCTCGCATGCTTTGTGTTATTTTGTCTGGCAGGCACCAGCCAGCTGAGGCACATGCTGCTGCGGGAGGTGGACACCATCTTTGAGTGTAAAGTGTGTCGCAGTCTCTTCAGAGGCCTGCCTAACCTCATCACGCACAAAGAGTACTACTGCTTGACACGGCTGCCCGAGTTTGACGGTTGGTGGCTCACACCCATGTGCACGCACGCACGCAAACATTACACTCCTTGTTTTGTACACAGGTGGGCCGAATGTTCATGCCGAAACGCCACCATCAGTCTCTCCACATTTTGCTCACTTGTTAATCTGCTGTTATGAACTCCCAGCTTGCGTGATGTTAATGACGCTGCTCCATGCACCACTCGTTTAACGCCTCTCCATTCATTACCAGCGCCTGAGAGTGTTGTGTTATCTTGATGAATTACTCAACTGGCGTGTTGCTTTTTCACCCTTGCTGGTCTTTCCCCATCTAAGCACACTTCTAAAAGTCACTGTTTTCTCTCACTCGGAATCTGTAGGAGATGACCGACAGAGTGTGGCTCTTAAGGATTTGACGGATATCATATATCACAGAGGCGACCGACCAGATTACGTGGTCCGACTGGAGCCCATCCAGACCACCAGCAAGGCTGTGTACCAGTACCTCACCACGGAGGAGGAGCTGGCTCGCTATCCATCACGAGCCCCCAGGTAGGGATTGAGAAACTTGATTCCTCACCGGGAGAGACCACCGAGCACGAGTGTTTCCACGGCTCACAGTGCCAGGGAGAGTCCGGTCGCGTGGGAGCGAGAGTCGATGGAGATTGAGGCCGGCCAGCTGGGCGGTCCAGAGAGCCCAGCACAGAGCCACCACAGTCTGGGAAAGAAAAAGCGGGATGCGGAAGAGGAGGAGGCCAAACAGGAACCACCACAGGCTGAGGACGAGGAATCCACGAGTGGGGTAAGGTGGAAAAC
Organism: Dunckerocampus dactyliophorus; assembly: GCF_027744805.1. Lineage (NCBI taxonomy): Eukaryota > Metazoa > Chordata > Actinopteri > Syngnathiformes > Syngnathidae > Dunckerocampus > Dunckerocampus dactyliophorus. The sequence continues at coordinate 3,274,202 of NC_072833.1, read as the reverse complement.
TGTAACATACATTCATTTATTTTTATCATTAACACATTATAATGGGACTGCCTGTAAATGTACAGTAGCTTGATGTTACAACTCCTTACAGTAGGTGGCAGTACGTATCATAGCTCCACTTCTGTCATGTGACACCCCCCACCCCCACCCACCCACACACACTCACACACAGTGGGGAACTGATATTTTCCTGAAACTTCCCTATGTTCTACTGCTGATTACTAAAAAAAAGTGAAATATGTAGAAACAAGATTGCCTTGGAAGATCGTGAAGGGAAATTGTCTTTTGAGAAATGGCTGGGATTGAATGAGTTAAAAAGAGTGGGACAGGAGGACACAAACTAACTCTTTAAGTTAAGTTAACGTTAACTCTTTTTGCAGTCCTGTAGGGAAACAGGGAAAGGAGCAAGCGGCGTTACCGTTTGTGCAAGTTGCTTGATGTACGAGTGTTCCAATATTTCTTGTTTGATCCTGCGCAGGTGGAGGACGTGACAATATCCTGCTGCCTGTGCGGTCAGGACTTCAACTCGCGCCGCAGCATCAGGCGCCACTGCCGCAAAATGCACCAGACCAAACTGGAGGAGCTCCGGAAGTTCACAGAGACGCGGACCGTACCGACCAGCCTGCTGTCCATGGTGAAAGGTTAGCGCCAGGCTTTCACGTCTTTCATTGTGTTTAACGGACCTAGGAATGGAAAGGTGGTGTTGTCGTTGAAGGTAGGCCACGAGCTCGGCCTCGGAGCACGCCAGCTGGAAAGTCCTGCCACGTGTGCCACAAAGTCTTTGCCACCAAAACCAACGTACGCCGACACTACGACGAGGTGCACCGCGGCCTGCGGCGGGACGCCGTCACCCCGGCCATCGCCTCACGACCCGCCCAGACCCTCTCTCTGGAGGCCACCCCCCCCAGGAAGAGCAACAGCGCCTCTCCACCGCGCGGCAGCAGCTCCAAGTCCACCCCCGGCGGCCAAAATCGCGCAAAGCCTCCGAGTCAACCGTCAACCCCTCTGCAGGCCAACCAGGCGCCAAGTCGCTGCACGCTGTGCAAGAGGAACTACAGCTCCCAGGTTGGCTTTGGCGTACACCCTCCACATTTCAGCAACGACTATCAAGCTGTACACTGACTACTTTAAAGTGTTTTCATTTGAATGGTATTGTCCCTCGAGGAGATACTGTCGGCTGAGACAAGACACTATTCTTTGTTTGCGGTGAGTCATCCTGTGCTTGTGTCTTTATCGTAGCTCATGCTGAAGAGACACATGCGCATCGTCCACAAGATCTACAGCGTCAAAAGTAACCGATCAGCGAACGCATCTTCATCCTGCTCCTCCTCTGCAGCGGCAGCAGCGGCAGCAGCAGCAGTCTCCACAAACAGCAGCATGCAGACTAGCAACAGCATCCAAGTCAAAGAGGAAGTGGTTGATCCGTCAGAAGAGGAGGAGGACTTGGACAGTAGTCCGGCGCCATCTCCCGCCCAAAGCACCGGGTCTAGTAAAAGTGCTGCAGTGGCCCCCACAGCCTTGAAGGTGAAGGAAGAGGAAACCCCGTGGGTCACAAAGGCGCCAGTAAGCAGCGCGTCCACCACAAGCGCCGTCCCCAAAACCAAACTCTCAGTGGGCTTCGACTTCAAGCAGCTCTTCTGCAAGCTGTGCAAGCGCCAGTTCAGCTCCCGCCAGAACCTGTCCAAGCACATCGAGCTGCACATGGACGGCAACGACATCTTCATCAAGTTCTACCGCTGTCCGCTCTGCCGCTACGAGTCGCGCCGCAAGCGGGACGTCCTGCGCCACGTCACAGTGGTGCACAAGAAGTCCACCTCCTACCTGGCCAAGATCATGCCCAAGCTGGAGAGCCGGGCGGTGAAGAGGCTGGCTGAAGCTGTCCTCAACAACACCAACCCCAAGAGAGTGGGCGCCGTCGCCAAGGAGGAAGTGAATGGACGCCACACCTCCGTTTCCTCCCCGTGTTTGTCGCCTCCTGTCACCCGTAAACAAGACTACTCCGCAAGCGCCTCATCCTCTTCCGCAGCACCGCCTCCCACCCCCGTCTCCACTCGGAAACAGCAGGAAATGTCATCGCCGGCCCCCGCTCCATCGCCGCCTGTCACCCGCAAGCAAGACAGGCAGCAGCCTCGGCCCGTCAGCCCCCCAATGACCCGCCGCAGCGACAAGCATTCGCACCAGCGCAACTCAACCTCCGTCTTGACGCTGCACACGCGCCGTCACGACGCAGAGAGCAGCGCCTCCGCCTCCTCCTCCACTGAAGTCAAGGTGACCAAGAACTTCTCCCTGCACGCCTGCGACCAGTGCGGCCGCGCCTTCGCAAAGAAGGTACTCCTCTTCAGCTTCCTGCTTCCGTCACCTCGCTGGACTCATGCCTGACGGCGTCTCTTCTCTCAGGTGTACCTGGAGTCTCACAAGCGGAGCCACCGAAACGCAGAGACGGCGGCGGCCAGCAGGAGGAAAGGAGTCAGCACGCGCTCCAAATCACTGGTGTGAAGAAGAACAAACCGGGTAAGAACTCTCACTCACTCTCCTCCCCTCTCCTCCCCGCCTTTGAGACGCTCTCTGCTGCTCTCCCCTCCTCCTCTTCCGCCGCCATTCACCACACAAAAGAGCGTCAGAGTCTACTTGAGTTAAGAGGCGTGTGTGTGTGCGTGTTTGTGTGTGTAGAAGCCGGCATGAATTGACCGCAGCACGTTTACCAGCTGTTTCCTTTTATGTGCACGTGAAATCTGCCTCTTTGTCTAACGCCTCCTGCATCTTTCACCTAGTCCACCGGGGGGACAATGGACGCCAAAACGTTGGAAGGAGGAATGGAAAGTTAGTGGACAAACATCGAAGGAAACAACACCACTATACAGTTTTTGTTGTTTGCATACGAGCCAAATATTGCATCAATTTGTCTTGGAATGAGGCCAGCCATGACACAAGCTGGCCACCAGATGGCACTTGCTCTCCACTCAGACTATTGTGCGTATTTCTACCCCCTTTGGATGAAGGGCCATTTCGCCTTCATCCCTCCATTAAAAAGTATATATGATGGTTTGACCAAAGGCAAGCGAACCCCCCCAAAAGTGTGTGCTTATTTTTCTTACCGCAGTACTTCTTGTGTTGAAATCACTCCCTTTTTGCACACCTTCACCATGTTTATATAGCTTTACATTTAGCGAGATCAACTGGACTCTTAATGCTGTCTCTTGTTTTCCATGAGGACTGCACACGATCTTAAAGCGTGGTTGCATGCAGACATGCACTTTTCACTTTGAATCCTCGCGCGTGGACGCACTCCGAAGCTTCCGTGAAGAGGAAGAGGGTTTAGCGTGCTGGTAGTCACTGGGCAACACTGGACGACACGGAAGTAGGAACATGTAAATAATGTGCAAAAGAGAAAAGCCATGAAATGGAACAAAAGCTGGAAAGTTTATTTTTATATCCTAACAAAGACGTGTTAGTGCAACAAGGGAAGATATATGAGTTGTTAATATTAGTTCCAATGTACGCACCATAGTTTGTGATTTCCTTTCAAGGGACGTTTTAGTTCAAGTGTCAAGGAACGCCAGGGACTTTTCTTTTCGTCTTTGTCGCAACCTTTTCATAAGAATGTGCAAACAGGCTAAATAAAAATGTCAAACTTGAAAAGGGGAGTTTTGTGTGACTTTGTTATTAATAACGCCAAATCCATCATATTTCTTGGTGTCACGCGCATGCATTTAATCTACTCGCCGCCTGCGTTTACATTTTCTCGCTTGCTGTGTATAATTTCCTGCAGGACAATACATCTTTGTTTAGCTTACTAAAAAAACAAGCACATAATGACTCAGATAGGAGGACGGCTATCTTTGGTTTGTGAAATGATATCCATCATAATGTACTGGAACCTGGTTAGCATCCGCCCCGGGTACCATGTTTGTGGTTCAAATTTACGCCACAATTTTGCGTGCATTTTCCGGTTAGCATACAATATGGCGCACGTCTTGTGGTTTTATCAATGGCACCGTGTGAGACCGACTGTCGTCTTAATGTATTCAAAGAAAAAACATTGTGGGCATCCTATTGGCCAGCGAAACAAAATCGCAACCGGATGTTGGGTCGCTCGTCTACGACGTCGGCTAACAAAACGTTTTTATTAGGGAATCATCCATGAGAGAAATGGGCTGATACCGCTACCGGTCACATAGATTAAGTGTACATTTTTAAATAGAAAACCCTAAAACACATTTATCTTAACAGCTTATTTCAACCCAAACAAAGCAAATATGTTTTACCAGAATGTTAACAATGCGCTAGTATCCACAACTCATTTTTGTGTTTCAGAAAAGGGGAACCATAAACTTTGGACAAAAATATATTGACTTGCTTTTTCAAAATTACTGTTGAAACTCTTGACGGATCAAACGCCTTCTTTAAGGAGACTTCGGATGCAAGAGCGGCTTGATGACGCTCCAGCAGGACCCAAAACAATTGTAAATGCATGTAAATGAGGAGTGAAATGGATAAATGAACATTTAAGGTTACTTTTACCTTCACTGAAGATGTGCCGCTCCCAAAGACACGATGTGGCAGCGAGATCAACTACCGCCACTTCCTCTTTTATCAGTCGCAGCTAAAAGGAACCTTAAATGTTCATTGATCCCTTTTCGTTCTTAATTTATATGTATTTAGATGCATTTAAAATTTTTTTCATTCATGTAAAATTATAAAAATGTTTTGTGTTAACATTTTTGGCTTTCTGGAACAGATTAATTGGATTTACATGATTTTCTATGGGAAAACTTGCATTTTGGTTAAGAGTCGGACCTTCTGGAAGAAACTGATGCTGACCAAGGTTCCGCTGTATTTATGATATATAAATCAGAGTATTGTTGACGTTTACCAAGGCAACACTGTGTGTAACTTTTTGACCATTTTTCAAAATTGATAGTTTTTGTTTCCTGTAAGATATACTCATCCAAATATTACGAAATGATCATTTAAAAGAAAAGTATTCCACGGTGTGTAGTGAATATCTACAGTGTAAAAGTTTCACTTCTTGAACTCCTGAAATAACTGAAGCTTTAATAAGCTTTTAAGCTGAGGCTCGCCTTCTCGCCCGAAGTTAGCTGGGATGGGCTCCAGCATTCCTCACTCGACCTTAATAATTAGGATAAGCGGCATAGAAAATAAATGGATGGAAGTTGAGGCTAGCTTGTGATTCAACAGACCAGCTGTGATGCCGCCCGTAGCCACGAGCGGTCGCAGTTGGGATGACTTTCCTCGGCATTGCTGTGGCAATTTATTCACGTGGAATGAGCTGGCCCACTTGGTTGTGACTTGCAATGACACGATTTCCCCTGAGGGTGGGGCCATTGCTCCACGTAGCTCCGCCGGGAGGGCGCGAGTAAACTGCTTTTCCAGGCATTGCATATGTACGTCGGTAATACTGTTGTTTTTGTCCGCTTGCAATGACGCCCATCTTCCACAAGATGTCACCATGTCTCCGTCTTCTCTCTAGTGTCGCATAAATGGAACATGTTGCCCCCTCCCGACACTTACCAATCAACACCAGGGGGGACGGTGGTGTGGTCTTCTCTGCTCTCTTTGCTCGATCAAATTGTTATTACACCGCAGATGGGATGCGCGTCATTTATTTTAATTCCAATCCCTGCGAGGATGCTCGTTCGGTTGCATCTACACACACCAGGGGGGCGGGGCTTGGGCAATCAATGGGCGTAGTCACAATTGATACAATTTGAGGCAATCAAGTCGGGATTTCCATTGCGTGGACTGGCTTGCACTGCTTCTTTCCCTATCGGTCCGGATCTATGGGTAATAAACTTGGAGGATTTATCCCCCCCACAAGAAGGGATTACGTGGGCAACCAGGTGTATTTTTATTATGATTTAACGTTTGAGTGCCACTTTCTCTCCCTATTGCAGGCGCGTTCACGCTGCCTCTCGTGCGCGCGTTTGTTTTGAGGAGGAGGGGTGAAGGAAGAGAGGTGGGGGGGGGACGCTTGATTTGAGGCAGCTGCTCACGAGCTTCTCCTCTAGTGCACAGTTAGGAATATTCACCTGTAAGCACCATCGCTGGACATCTGAGGAGTACTTTACCACCATTTGCCTTCTTTTCTGGCCTTTTTTTGTCTTTTGTCGTGGACCCAAAAAAAAGAGGAATACCTGTCTCCAGGAGACGTGTTTTGGCGCGGGGAGTGTGCGTGTGTGTGGAGGGGGGGGACCCCCGCACAGACTCGGGAGGTCCGCTCGGGAAGCACCTTGGAGACGGTCACCATCTTCCTCGCCTTCTTCCGGAGGTATTTCTTCCACGCCGCTCACATTCCACCAGTGACACCCCCTTCCTTTCCACATCACGTAACACTTCCACCCATTTGCACCACATTGTCAAGCTAAAACTACTTACAAACTTTGCTACGTAGGAGTGCAAAAAACAAAAAGTCCAATGCGGTTGCTGACGTTGATTTTAAAAGTCATTTTCTCATTTTTTTGCACGCGATGAATGGAAATCTGCGTGTTCTGCCTTGGTGGAGGTCTCTCCCGATCATCGCGGGCAAACCAATGAATTCCTGCGACGAGATGAGCACCCGATGGGTGTGAGCAACACCTATGTTGACGAGAAGGGACTGGGTCTGTCACTTCCTGAAAAGAGCAGCCAGTCCCCCCCAGACGAGGAGTGCACAAGAGTGATGGGACGATGATAGAGGACGGGGTGGGGGGGGTGGGGTGTAGTGTGAATGAAAGAGGACCAGGCGGGAGCGGAACGGCCAGCCACTCAAACTCAAGCTGCCAGAAGCACGAGTCAGTCACGCAGTCTGGAGGGGGGGGCTCCATTGTTCCTTTGCAACCTGCCCACCTTCACTTCAAAGTCTGCTAGCGTTTTAAGAAGGAAAGACGCAGTGTTGACTTCTCTAGGATGGACGGAAAGGTTGCTTTTTAATCGAATGTGGTCGAAACGGTTGTCATTTGGATCAGCATCGGAATGCACTGACGGACTGTTAGCCAACTCTTCCTTGGGTTTTAACCAAGTGACACACTCCCTTGATCCGATTTTGACTTTTTGAGTTGTATTGTTCACAACCATATTGAAGATTTTTTGAGTATTACCCACAAAATGAGGTCAGAAACGATGCATAGAAACCGAAATGATCCTAGCTGTTGCTAGCTATCATTGCTATTGCTATTGATCCTTGGTTTACCATGAAGCTAGGCATCAAATGTCACTTTTACTTCACGAGGTTGTGTCGGGTTGCCAGGCGACGCTAAACTTGCTAACAGTCCTAATTAGGATCAGCAAAGGATCCAAAGTTAGCCAACTCTTCCTGGGGTTTTAACCAAGCCACACACTGCATTTTATCCAATTTTGACTTTTTTGAGTTGGAGTGTTAACAACCAAACTTTGCCGTCCAAATTTTTTAGTATTACCCACAAAATGAGGTCCAAAACGATGTATAGAAACCGAAATGATCCACTTCCAAAAGCCACGTCCAAGTTGCTAGCTATCGCTTTCGCTGTTGATCCCTGGGTTATCATGAAGCTAGGCATCAAATTTATTCGAATCGGATCTCGACTTTGAGTTATGATGTTATCAACCATAGATTGCTGTCAGAATTTTTTGTATGTTTTACCCACAAAACAACCGAAATGATCCACTTATGAAATCCGCCACCACCGCCATTTCCACCGCAAGGTTGTTGTGTTGCTGGGTGACGCTAAAATTGCTAACAACCCTAATTGGGATCAGCATCAGAATTCCCTGATCCAAAGTTAGCCAACTATTCCGTGGGTTATAAACAAGTGACACCCCGATTTTTTTTCCGATTTTGACTTTTTGAGTTTTTGTGTTAACCAAACATTGCTGTCCAATTTTTTTTTTTACCCACAAAACGAGGTCAGAAACGATGTATGGGAACGGAAATTATGCGCTTCTGAAAGCCACGTCCAAGTTGCTAGCTATCATGAAGCTAGGCAACAAATTTCATCCGAATCGGATCTCGACTTTTGAGTTATGATGTTAGCATGATGTGTTGTTGTCTGAATTTTTTTTTGTTTTACCCACAAAACAATCAGAAACCGAAATGATCCACGTATTAAATCCGCCACCACCGCCATTTCCCCCGTGTCACTTCACAAGGTTGTGTTACTAGTTGACGCTAAAATTACTGACAATCCTAACTGGGATCAGCATCAGAATTCACTGATCCAAAGTTAGCCAGAGTTAGTCTGAATTTTTTAGTTTTATCCATAAAACGAAATCCGAAAGGTCGTATTGAAACTGAAGCTATCCTATTTCTACTGCATTGCTATCGCTATCCTGGGGTTCATGAAGCTAAGCATTACATTTCATCCTAATCCGATATCGACTTTTTGAGTGATGATTTTTTAACCGGCATACTGTATGCTGGTGCCTGAATTTTTAGAAAGTTTTGCCCATAAACTGAATCAAAATAGAATGTATAGAGAGTTGTAATTTTTGGAACATTAGTTTATAACGTTACAATATTGGATTCGTGGTTGCCGATGCAATTTAAGGACGATATTGGTTCATGTGGAACGGCACGATCCCAAATGACTCGGTGACTTTAAATTGATTGAGTAACTTTTCAGGCCAAAATTCAACCAGTAAGAGGCGCAATGCAGGTGAAGCTTTTGAGGGGAATCCGGGATAAGTGATGAATAATGCTGACATACTTAAGAATAAATGATGGAGTACAAAAAATGCAATAAGTCAGGATGAGCAGAGGGTGGTATAGCTCGCCATGACGAGCTATTTCCTTGAGATGGTGCAATCCAAACCCGCACTTTGCCCCCAAAGGTGAGCAAATGAATGTGCTGTGGTACTCTCTCTCCGATTAGATGTTGCGTACAGAACGTGAGGACGTTCTGTCCCCATAAATGCAACTGAACAGGACTTCCAATAAGGCCAGACGAGTTCAATGGGGATACTGAATGAAGTCAATCAGCTGACCAAGAGACGAGGAAGCGAACCGACCGTGTTTCGCAAGTCCACTGCAGCTGCCGTGACCACCACACACCCGGAAAACGACGACGTCACCGACCGCTGAACGTCTTTAGCATTAAAAGTGCTAACCCCCCCCCACACACACACACACACACACATCCATACAGTATAAAGCCTGTCGTGCTTGAAGGAAAACTGTACATTTTTTACATTTTCCCCATCATTCCCAATCCTTTAGTGCCTTTTCTGTGCGCTTTTAACGAGAGAAAACGAGTTGGTACGAGCCAGCTACCAATGCACGTCACGGGAAGCCGCTGCACGGGCGAGTGGATACGACTGGCTCTCAGTTTCGCTGCGAAGACTCAACAAGGTGCTCGTTCGCTGTCAGCATTTTTTTTTTTTACGTCAGGACCGGAGCGCAAGTCTTGCGCTCCCAATGAGAGCGGACGCTGGAAGTCTCGTCGCCATTTCCGTGCTGCTGTCGTTGACGGAAGTAGCGTTAGCGGTATAAGCTATGTGGAATCAATGCACATTTAAATCAGAGTCACGTGATCATCAACGTACTTGTTCATGCATGATCAGCATGGATATGAACAATAAAACCTCATTAGAGGGCTTCCGAGTGGAAATAGGCACTGTTACCCCCTTGACGCGCAGTTAGCCGCCTCATGCTAACCCCTTTTCCCTCGTCAGAATGCACCGAAAAGGGAAGGAAACGTGTGTTCATGTTTCACGTAAGGGTTGTGGATGAAGGGCAAAATTCAACAAAAAGTGCGGTTTTCCTTTAATCCAATGCTTTGTTTCCTAGTCTCCATTTAGTTGGAGCACAGGAATATAAATGGATACATGATGTAGTGGATGAACCGTTGCACCCCCAGAATAAAGCCGTAATGACGAGGGAGGGGGGAAATAGAAGAAGAAAGTTGGAATAAATAAATAAATAAACCAGCAGAAATTGAATAAAAAAGTGGCCATTTTATGAGAATAAAGCCAAAATATTTTGAGGAAAAAAAAGTTGTATTCTGATGAGAAAAACCATTGCAATTTTCGGAGAATAACACGAGGAAAAATGATGTCAGTTTATCAGCAAAGAGTTGGAATATTCAAGAAAAAATTAATAAAAAAAAAAAAGAAAAAAGTTGTACTTTTTGGCGCCGTGGTGGAAAAAGTCTGGACGCCCCCGGCGTTGATGATCAAGTGGCCTCCGGGAGCCGAAAGTGTTGAACAAACAAAAGTGCAGAGCGGAGGATTGCACGGCGTCGGCAGAAGCGGCAGAAGCCAACCTACATTGTGGAAAGCACGGCTTCTTCATCACAGGCTGCCTTTCAGCCACTTTGACCTCATTCCTTTCACACACGCCACAAAGTGATGAATGAATTGGGACGCAATTGAATTAGAGATGGATTCGTGGATGGGGCGGGCCGGGGGGGGCTTTAAAGCTGTGAAGCTCACGTTGCAAACACCCTGAACGCATCACCGGTACAGTTTTCTGCATCAACACAGACTGGATTTTAAAGTACTAGAAGAAAAAAATGGCAACCCCCCCCCCCTTTTTTCTTAATTGACAAAACGGGGCACCCATTTACTTTCCCAGCTTATAATTAAGCCGGCAAAAGAAGCTAATTAGCTTAGCATAGGCGCTCTTATGCAGTAATTCGCTCATCAGGAAAAGGCAAAAACAGGCTTTCATTTGAGGACGCTCCTCACTGCTGACTTCATTAGGAGGCTAATCTGCATGACAAAAAGCACCGTGTGGCTTGAGGTGTGTGTGTGCGTGCGTGTGTGCGTGTGCGTGTGGGGGTGGGTTACAGTCAACGGGACATTTTTAATGATAACGATGGCCTGAATACGAGCATGTCGTAACAAAGCATCTTATTGAAGGCCGGATTAGCACACGTCATTTTCTACAAGTCCCTCGTCTTGGAGCTACAACAGACTTTGTTGAAGGACGCGACTGAATTCAAGCATGTCTTTGCATCCACAAGAGGGCGAACCCTTCCTAGGACGTCCGATTATGTAAGCGATACCACCTGTGGTGCACGGAAACCGGTCATTTGACGCTATAACGTTGTGTGTTTGGGTTGTAAATTGGGGAAGAAGTGAACACTTTGGACAAGACGTAAGGATATGCTGTGTGTTTGTTTAGCACGGGCGTGTCCAAACGCCTTCCAGCGGGGGCCACATCGTGGAAAAATGAAGAGATGCTGTTTTGTAGAGCAACAACGTCGATGCGCTAAGAAGTTGGTGTTTATTTCAAGAAAAACGGCTTCGTTTTGCTCTTTTTTTCCCCCAATTTTTGTTGTTTTTTTGTTTTTTTCAATTCCAAATTTCAACTTTCTTCTTAAGTAATCTTTGTCAACGTCCTTTGCGTCATATTATGACTTTATTCCCATATTAGAATAACTTTATCCCCAAGCATACTTTCCAAAAATGACATCATTTTCTTTAGTTTGTTTCTTGTAATATTGCGACTTAAAAAAAAATCCAACTGCTCCTGAAATATTATTTTTCCTCATAATATCACGATTTCATTCTTGTAAAATTGTCGACTTTTTTCTTTTTTAATATTTTGACTTTATTCTCATAAAATCACAGCTGTTTTTTTTTTTTTTCTTAATTTTCCAACTATTTCATATTTTCTTCTGGTAAATGTTCTTCTCGTACTTTTGACTTCATTTCCATCATATTTTGACTTTATTTTCGCAACATTCTAAGTTTTTCCGCAAACTAAAAAAAACTAAAACCAAAAAATGTCAACTTTACTTGTTGATTTCTTGATATATTACTACTTTTTAAAAAATGCCCTTTTTCTTTAATATTTCAAGTTTATGCTACTAAAATGACATTATTTTTCCTCCTAATATTACCACATTATTCTCCTTTTCATTTTTCTCTTAATACCTTGACTTTATTTTGATAAAATTCCTGCTGATTTTGGAATTTTTGCTGCTCTTGTTGTCTTTTTTAGTTTTCTTGTTCAATTCTATTTTTAGATCTTCTGCACTTATGCTAAGCAATGAATCGAGATTGTCACATTCAAATAAATCAACTTTATAAGGATGTGATTTCAGTTACTTCTACGCATTTATTTCATTATTATTGCTGCTTATTTTTCATTTACCGTATTTATTTATTTTTATGAACCATTACCTTTGAATGCAACTTTGTAAGGTGTCGTTTTATTGTTTTTTGGTGGGATTTTTAACTACATTTGTCTATATTTGATTTATCTGCCACGACAGAACCTTGTGGCTAGCATTGGTTAGCATGTGTGTGCCATTATGTCATCCGTATACCAAGTTTTTAAAAAAATGATGAAGATGATTAATTTTTTTTTCATATCATTATGATTTTTCTACATTTTCTGAATATTATTTGACTGTTATTTAAAGAGGAGTTTCGTCGTCACTGGCGAACAAAGCACGTAGGAACTTATTGCGTTCGTCGGCCATTTTGTTTTTCTTGTTTACGTTGTGGGTTGATGTGTCCGGCTTTAAAGTTGTCCTCTGTGTGTTTTCCCAGCAGACGCCGCTAAAGATGTGACCAGTAGATGGACCCCCTAAGGTCATTTTTGGGAAGAAACTCACCTGCAGCCCCCCCTTGTGGTGCCTCTTGGAATATGACCCCCTCATGGGGCTCAGCTTGGCTCCTCTCCCCTTCCCTCGTCCGCCACTAGAAAGTACTTTTGGAATACGTCCCCTCATCGTGTCCAAGATGGAGCCCCAGTGGAGCCCTCACCCCGCCGTCTTTCTCCTGGTCTCCTACGCCTGCCTCCTCCCCGCCGCCGCCCCCCAGCGCATCCCCACCGTCGACCCCCAGATGGCGCCCGAGTACGCCCACTCCATCCGGCTGGACGGCGACATCATCCTGGGCGGCCTGTTCCCGGTGCACTCGCGGGGCGACCGCGGCACGCCGTGCGGCGAGCTGAAGAAGGAGAAGGGCATTCACCGGCTGGAGGCCATGATGTTCGCCATCGACCTGATCAACAAGGACCCCGAGCTGCTGCCCAACATCACGCTGGGCGCCCGCATCTTGGATACCTGCTCCAGGGACACCTACGCTCTGGAGCAGTCGCTGACGTTCGTGCAGGCGCTCATCGAGAGGGACGGCTCGGACGTGCGCTGCGCTAACGGGGACCCGCCCATCTTCACCAAGCCGGATAAAATCGTGGGCGTCATCGGCGCTGCGGCGAGCTCCGTGTCCATCATGGTGGCCAACATCCTGCGCCTCTTTAAGGTAGAACATGCTGGTGTGCTAGCTTAGATCAGTGACCCAAACCAAAATGGAGTCAGTCAGAGCCTTTAATGCCTAATTGACTCATTTTTTGTGGCATTTGGCGAAGTTTATGCAAATGATTGACACTGTAGAGTGTTTTTGTTGAGTTATGCAAAGGCAAGTGTTAGCTTAAGCTTCGTCTATCAACAATTGTGTGTTTATGATGTCTTTGTGATGGCATTGTTTGCATACGCCCTTTCTGCTAGCACAGGCACTGGCGTTTAGCTTGCATCTCTAATGCTAAACAACGTGCTCAGATTGTCGCATAAAAAACACATTTGTATAAATATATCATTTTGGAAAAAAACAATAATAAACATCATATTTTTCATTCATTGAATTCGTAAAACGTGGACAAAGAATACGACACATTTAGGAAGCGTTCAGCGAGATTTAATCCGGGCTCTGCCACAATGGCGGCGTGTTTGCGTGGGAGTCTTTGAGTGCTATAGGCGAGCGTACGCCACAACATTCCAACGCCAATGCAGCATATGTCCTTCCTAAGTGGGCTAATCTGACACTGCCAGTCACAGCTTGACGCCCACTCGGCACCAGCCCACAGCTTGTGTGCGTGCGCGTGTGCGTGTGCGTGCGCGTGTGCGTGCGCGTGCTGTCATAAGAAGTTGAAACAACAGATCGCGTTTTACCTTTTATCAGCGCACGGCGCGTTAAGTGGCGATGACAGTCAACATGTTAAGATGAAACCTAACAATAATCCTCACAGGCGCTACAGCAGCAACACAAATCTTTTTTTTTTGCACTGCTTCACATAAAAGGATGGGAAAAAGTCACCAGGGGGTGTATAAGTAACAAGGGCGTGCAGAAAGTGCAGAGGATTAGAATATGTATATATAGATGCTGGATGAGCTGTGAACATGTAGAATGGGATTTGCTGTTTCCCTGCGTATGCAGACTGCGTCAAATCAGGCTCTGCGCTGAGGTTTCAGTGGGAGCCGCGTCTTCTGTGTGTTTTCCTTGGCGTTTGCCGGTTAGGCAGAGGTCAGTTTTTCCTACGGCCTTCCCTTCCACACACCCACTCAAGACTTGGTGCCGCGTTGCATCTCATCTCAGCACGGCGCCCGGCACATGATGTGTACGTGCGTGCGTGCGTGTGTGTGTGTGTGTGTGTGTACATGCACTTCCATAATTCTGCTTTCTGCTCACCTCGCGGCCTGTCGGGGGAATTAACCACCGCACTCCGAGGGATCCATCTGCATGGGCGACAGCGCCATGATGGCTTTTTCCCTCCCTTTTTCGTTTTCCTGCAGCCTTTCTTGTACGGACGTGAGAACTTCCAACTTGAAGAATATTTCCATCCGTCCATCCAGCTTCTCCTCATTAGGATCGCAAGGGTATGCTGGAGCCTATCCCAGCAGAGGCGGGGGGGGGGGGGGGGGGGGGGGGGGGGGGGGGGGTGCAATTTCCTTTTTAGTTGCTGCAAATGGACCTACTGGACCGACGTGATAAACCCAGCCTCCCACCTAAATACTCCATATTGCTGCCATTAAATGACTTAATGAAGAATAACTATAAAGACCTGAACAAATATCTCTTTATTTAATAAGAATACATAATTACAATATATTTATAATTAGAAATTTGAATCATTAATAATAAATAATAATATTTAACAGCAATAATTATTTGTATTTTATGTAATTAAAAATATATTTTGAATGCAAAACAAACAGTAGGGAATGTAACGTGGCTTTAAGTTGCTTGAAGCAAAAAAAAAAAATTAATAAATGTAAAACTAAAATTAAAAGGAAATTAAGAATTTGTAAAAATGAAATCAGTACATTTGTGGCATTAAACGACATGAAAGCAGAAGTCCGATAATGAATTTTATCATTAGATTGAGTTAAAATAGATTGAAAATGCAGAAAATATCATCAATGTGTTGCGGAAGGAAACTGCTTGAAACAATAATGAGAAATATCGAATGCAACATCAATGCAACGATAGTTCATTACTTTCATTTTATGTCCTGAAAATATATTTTAAATGCAAAAAATGTAATGTGGCTTTAAGTTACTTGAAAAAAAAATCTTACTGAATTATAAAATGTTTAATAGTAAAAAAAAAAAAAAAAAAATGCATGAAATTAGAAAACATTTAAAGTAATTAAAACCACTTCATTATGTTGATTGTATTTAATTGGAATTTATTGAAAAGGCTAAAAATGAAATAAGTAGATTTGTGGCATTAAACTACTTTACTTACTACTAATTTAAAAATAATAATTAGTATTAACTAGATGTAACATTTGGGAAAAATACAACTATTACTTTTTCATAAAATTCATAAAATTGTAATTATTTAACGTAAAAAAAAAAAGCGAATAAGACATTTTTAAAAAATAATTGTTTATAATTAATAGATTTTTTATACCTGGAGAATCCTAAGTGAATACAAGCTACTGTTTAGATAAATGACATTTCTTGTGCTCGTGGTTTTAGTCACGTCTTTTACTCGACTAAGTCAGCGGATGCTGAAGGAAATACAAGGTGGATCTTTTCCCAGTGAAGATGTCAGCTGAGCAGTCGGCTCAGCAGAGCCTTTTAGAGATCCATTCCACACTGACACTAAATGAAAGTTTAATCAAGTTCTCTGATGAGAAACACAAGATCATTACGTTTATACTGCTGACTGTGCCGGCGGTAATGTGCGCTATTACCTGCGCTCCGATCCTGACCGCGTTTAATTGCATTGAAGTGTTTTTACGGCGGGGATGTGCTGTTTGGTGGCTTTTCGCTTGGTTGAAAGCAAAAGCCACCGGCAGGGATGACGTTCCTAGCTTACTTGACCTTTGCAAGATGGCCGACGTGACCCCGTCACAACCTGTAAACGTGTTTTTGTTTTTTTTTGCTTTTAGCGTTGTAGGTCACACCTGGCAAAACTATTCAGGTCATCTTTCTGTCCTGTTAGGCTTTCTGAGCACTTACTTAGCAGCGCTATAGGTGTGAAATGTGGCGTTTAAATGAAAAGGCTAAAGATGGAGCTAGCAATAAGGCAAGAATGTGACACTCACAGCCTGGACTGGCGTTGGACGCTGTCACCTTTACAACGCAAGAGCAGGAACGTTTCTACTTGTAGACCTTTGGCAAAAACACCTATGCTGTTATAATTTCCTGAAATTGTTATGTTATTGTCAAGAAAAGCGTATTTTGGCCCCTGTATTCGACCTGATATCAGCTAGCTAGCATCCATGTGGACAAACAACATGGCTGACAGCTGCGCTAAGCTAATGTTTTGTGAGGGCAACAAACCTCATCTTCACATTTTACTTAATTATTCAATCAAATGCTTCTCGATATCTACTTGGGATTGGACTAATGAGGGTTTATTCCATCAATTGAATGCAAGGAAGGAATTGATTGTTGGTTAAATCGGGTGTTAACTGTGGAAAGGCAGGCAAAACGTAGTGCACTTCCTGGCTGCCACCAGCAGGGGTGCTGTTGAGTTGAGTCGCTCTGCATTGCTATTGCTGGGTTTCAACCACGTGACCGTAATGAAAATAATGCTTCCAACATGTCAATTTGCGTTCTTACACCGAATCAGTGCTGGTGAATACATTCTTGTACAGGTCCTTCATCGTTTCGCTGCACTGTTTCAGCTCCATAGACGATTTTTAGCTGGATTTTACACACTATTTCCAGGCTGCTAGAAGCTAGCAAGCTAGCTAGCAAGCCTCACTGCCAATCCCTCTGACTTTGATTTTAGTATAAATTGTTCTTGTTTTGCTCAATGGAAACCTGAGAGCGTTTACTCGGCTCCACCCGACAAGAGCGATAGCTGGTTAGCAAACGCCGAAAAAGGTGGTTTGTCTGTGTTTTTTTCCTTGCTTCCAGAACTTTTTTCCCCGTTATGATGGACTCTCTTAGGAAAAGCATTTTCTGAATCACATATTTGAACGATTTCCACATGCGAGAACGGCAAATGTATGCGGCATATTTGCTGTGATTTCATATGACTTCTAGTTCCGAGTGCGCTTGTTTGCCTCCACCCCATCTCTTTGAGGCGGGGCCGACAACAACCGGATGTGACGTCACATTAAACCCAGCAATTACAAGAGTAAACAATTCTAAGATAAACAAATAAATAATATAATACATAAAAATGAATTAACTCACTCAATATCAGCCATTTTTCAAAAGACAGCCCCTTCAGTGCTGATCTTTCAAGGCACACAGAATATTGTGTTCTACGGCTATATCAACATGGAACCCACCAAAAGAAAGAGTAGACTCTCATCTTTCATCAGGAAAAAAAAGTGTGTTTCTACCTTTTTCCGTTCTTTAGTAATCAGCAGTAGAACGTCGGTAAGTTACAGGAAAATACCAGTTCCCAACTAAAAACAGGAGAAAAACAGCTTTTTGTGAAAAGATACATTTCAAGCATAACTTTCACGTTGACACAAATATCTTTTGCTTTTGTGACAGCTCAAATATCTAAACTATACCAACATAAACACCAAAAAATGTTTTTTTTTAGGTGAAAATAACAATTTATTTACAAATATAACACCATGAACTATTTACAATTTTCATATTTGGAACTGAACTATGTGTGTGCGTGTGCGTTAAAATGTTCCCTTCTGCACGCCTCCACGCTCTCTCGCTTCCTCCGTCCTGTCAAGTGTGATTCTCCCAACCACGTGATCTCTGCCGAGCTCTTCTGCCACCTTGTGGCCGTTTTCATGGCTTAAAATTGCTTTGAAGTGAAACTCAGTTTGCCTCTCACACAAAAAAACGTAAAAGACGTATAAATACGTTGTTGGGATCGGGCGTGGGGGATTATAAAAAGGTATAAATACGTCTTTGGTATTGAATGAGTTAATAAAATAATTGTATTTTTTATTATTAGTAGTAGTATTAAGTTCATTATCTATTATTAGCTGAAAAAAGTGAAAAAACAACATACAAAATATTCTTTTAATAAAAAATAAATAAAATTTAACTTACTAATTAAAACTGCATATGTTTTTAGTCCTAATGTTAACACCATCATTTCCATTTAGAGTCATTCTGGTGTAGCCAATAAATACAAATAGAGTTGTTCTGGACTCTTCTAGTCTTCTCGGATGATTCGCAAGTACGAGTCCTGTTCCGTTCCACTTTTCCCAGTCCAAGGTCTGCACTTTGTGACTTCCCAGGTTCCTGGAAGGTTGCATTCTTGCATTCTTGGAGGCTTGGCTGCGACCACAAGTGACAGAATTAGCGCGGGGGTGAGAAGTTCATCACGATCCTTTTGGGGGCCACACCGATGATACCGACGCTCGTCGTGATCGTCGAGTCGGTTCTGATACCTTTTAAAAATAAAAAATTAAAAAATCCTGATGTAAAATTGATCAAAGGCACACAGCTCATGGATTATATCGTCCCAGGACGTAGACAGGAAGGAGCATTTTCAATGTAT
The DNA here is from genome assembly GCF_027744805.1 of Dunckerocampus dactyliophorus. Classification (NCBI taxonomy): domain Eukaryota; kingdom Metazoa; phylum Chordata; class Actinopteri; order Syngnathiformes; family Syngnathidae; genus Dunckerocampus; species Dunckerocampus dactyliophorus. The sequence goes on along the minus strand of NC_072833.1, from coordinate 3,255,557 downwards.
TTTTAATATTTGGGATGGTAGAAAAGTGCTTGGTAAAGTGTGCCTCCTCCTCTTTCAAGCAGCATTTGCGATGACAACGCTGCACACTCGGAGAAGTTGAAACCTCAAATAGTTCAAAGAATCCAAAACGTACAGTGTTAAAAAAAAAAAAAAGTAGGACAGATAAGACGAGAGGATGCAGCTCGGGGATGGAGTCTCTGGAGGGGAACGCGGGGAAGGATTCTTTCCAAAATAAGCGCACCCATATTAAATTCGTCGTAGCTTCCATAGCTAGCATTACCTAACAGGTTTTTCTTTGGCTGAAATCCTGCGGAAAGTCTTTTTTAAGGTCTCAAATGATGCTAGCGTTAAGTTTGAAGGTCAAATTCGGGTTAAAAAACATAAAATTATTACTAAAACCCCTAATTAAACTTGTATTTTTTTTAATGAGCTTCATCTTTCCTTTTTTTTTTTTTTTTTTTTTAGAGAGTCCTCTTGTGGGCACATTATCACATGACATCATAATAAACACCATCAACATAATCTCTTATCAATTTTCAATCCATGTCTTTTGGGATGAGCATTATAGTCAATTTAATTGGTATTAATTCTGCCAATTAACTCATTCAATCCCAGCCATTTTTCAACAGACAACCCCTTCAGTACCGGACATTTTAGACCATTTTGACTGATTTTTTTAAGGCACACAGAATATTTTGCTCGATGGCTTTATCAACATGGAACCTACCACAAGAAAGATTAGACTCCTGTCTTTCATCAGGAAAAAAAAAAAGTTTCTACCTTTTTCCGTTCTGTAGTAATCAACAGTAGAACATAGGAAAGTTTCAGGCAAATTTCAGTTCCCGACTAAAACAGGGAGAAAACCAGCTTTTTTTTTTTTTTTAAAGATACATTTCAAGCATGACTTTCATTTTTAACACATTTTTTTGCTTTTGTGAGAGCTCAAATATCTAAACAACTACACCACAACATAAACAGCACAAAAAGGGGTTGATTTATATCAAAATACCAATTTGTTATCTAAATGTCTAAAGTACACCAACATAAACACCCAAAAATGATTTTTTACATGCAAATAACAATTTCTTTACAAATAAAACACCACGAACTATTTACAATTTTCACATTTCGAACTGAATTGTGTGCGTGCGCGTGTGCATGCGTTAAAATTTCCCTGCAATGCGTAACCTTCTGCAGGCTACACTCCTCCTGCTCTTCCACTTCCTCCTTGCTGTCAAGTGTGTTTTTACATGCAAATGATCCATGCCGAGGTCCTATCAAACGCACTTCTGCCACCCTGTGGCCGTTTATGTGGCTTAAAACTGCTCTAAAAGTGACATCCATTAGGGTGCAGTTTGCGTCATCACCTCTTTTTGCCTCTCGCACAGCAACACTTAAAAGACGTCACGATAAATACGTTTTTGGTGTTGAATGAGTTTATTGTGTCTTGTGGCAATTGAGGAAAATGGAGTGCACTACTCTGCTGCCACCAGCGGAGGCGCTGTTGGTTCAGATCTCCATGTGGACACTTTGCTAAGTATTTTGTGTTGACTAAAAGTCATCTAAAAATGATTTTATGCGTCTATTGAACATGAATTGATTGTTAAGAATTGTATCAAATGTGCACTGCTGCACTGCAGCCAGTAGAGGCACTGTTGATTCCTTCTCAACTGGTTGCAAACATTAGTTTAGCCTACGTGGCTATTTTGTGTGAAATTATTATAAAAATGAAATATTTACACAACTAATAATTAGAGGGAAAAAATGATAGAAATTCACATCAAATATACATAATATAATATAAATAAAAAATGTAAAAATATAATTAAATAAATATAATAATACATAGAATATATACTGTATATAAGAATTAAATAAAAAAAAAGATTCATTGCTCGTTTTGGCCCAAAGTCAGTCCAGGAAATGCATTAAAATCCCTAGTTTTTAGTCGCTTTTTCACTTTTATAGCCACTTTTCTCCGTTGTCGTCATCATCCCTCCCCTACTTTTATGCCTTCCGTCTCACTCTCCGTCCCCACGGAGAGGAGCAAGACAAGGGTGGTAAAAGGAGTAGGCCAGGAGGGAGCGCGTGCAGCGAAGGTGGTAGATAAGAAGAAGGAGGCCGTAAAACAGTCACGAGCCGAGTGAGAGGAACGCAAGAGCGCAACACTCCGGGGACCGAAACGGCCTGTAAGCGGTGTTTTTACATCTTGATGCAATGTTGCATTACATCCGACAGCAGAAGTGGGAGGATGGGAGGGGGGTTAAGTGTTTGGCGTCTCTGCTCGGCTGCTCCTGGCATCCCTCCGTCTGTCTGCACGCTAATAGCGGCGACGTATGACGCTGAACACTAACCAAAAACATTAGCGTGCAGATCGATACAGCTACAACATGGCATTGTCACACTTCCTGGCGACCATGCATTATTTACACACACCATCTATTTCGGTGTATTCAAATGAATAAAGCCGATCGACGCTATCGATTTGTCGGCAGGTGCCCTGCAAAATGGGGAGATTATTGACGGCGTAGAGTGGAGGGGGGGGGGATGTTTGCGTGTGAGATTAGCCGGGGGCATTCGCATGAGTGTGACAGCGATGCATATTGATTAAGAATACGTGTTTGTCTCTCAATTGACCTTTGTGATTAATGGAGTTTCTCAGTCAGGTCTTATTTTGAAAATGTCCTTTGTCTTCTACTTCCTGGTTACGTTTTTTTTTTTTTTTTTTAATGGCATATGTAGCGCCCCCTTTAGGTTGTGTTCAAAATGCTTTGAAAGACCTGCTCGCAAAGTTTTCGAGTGGTCCATGATTTAAGGGCAATTCATCACTAAGTCCCGCCCCTTTTGGTTGTTTTTCAACCACTCTTGCTCAAATTTTACGCCCCTAAAGGTGGGCTAGGCTCCAGCATACCCCTGGGACCCCAGTGAGGATAAGAAGACATATGGAAGTCCAAGTATTATGAGAACGAAGTCGTCATATTTTGAGAAAAAAATGTACAAGAAGAAAGTTGAAATATTTGTTTAAAAAAAACAGCAAAAAAGTGTCATGTCGGGAGAAAAAGTTCCCACTAATAATACGCTTTGTGACTGTTGACACAAAGCTGGGATGAAGGCTCTTTTTTGAATGACCGGAGTTGGATTTTGTTGTTAATTGAGTCAAAGACCCTTCTCGAAATCTCCACACCAGTCGGCACAGTTTGTGTTCAATTCTGATATCCAGTTTGTCCAATGCAGAATGAAAATGAACCAAATTTCAAAGATAAAAACATCACACTTCCCAGGGGCCCCTCCCATGTGGCACGGCGCTAAACATCCTTGCTGCAGCGGCGTGGTGCCCATGTATTTTTAATGGCCACACCCGCTACGCGCTGGAATCTCAGCCTTGAATAATGCATCAGCCATGAGTGAGACAAGGGGGGGGGAGCGAAGAAAGAGAATGAGAGATTGTGGAATAATCACAGCAGTGAGGGCAGCAGAATGACACCTCACCTCTACGGCTACGTCACCTCACCTTCTGTGTCCGATCACTCGACTATTCTTCTCCTCGCTATTTCATGACTTTTACCCTCACCCTTTTCCTTCCGCCCTGGAGTGTGGAGACACCAGCAGAAGCGGACCATCGAGGACCAAGATGGAGGAATCACCTTCATATGTCATGTTTGGTTTTTTTTTACGTGAAAAACAGCGTGTTTTAAAAGTAAAACAGGTACCGGAAATCCCGGACTATTGAGCGCACATATAAGGCGCACCCACCAGATTTAGAGAGAAAAATATATGTACAGTACATACATGTACAGTACATACATGTACAGTACATACATGTACAGTACATACATGTACAGTACAGTATATAGGCCGCACTTGTCTATAAGCCGCAGGTGTCCACGTTTTAGCATGAGATGTTTACACAGAAAGACAACACTAGAAACCTTGCAGTCCCACCTACACTCACTCGTTAGCTCCGGTGATGAGACGTGGGACACTTTTTTTTTTTTTCCCATTCAACAGCTGCCGCAGTCCAAGCAGAAGCTGAAGTAATTCCACATGTGATCAAAGTTACTTGGACTTGTGGACTTGGAAAAGGCAATGGACCGTGTCCCTCGCGGTGGCCTGTGAGTGGTGATTCAGGAGTACGAGATTGGTGGCGTGCTACTACGTGCCATTGGGTCCTTGTACGACCGGAGCAGGAGCCCGGTTGGCATTGCCAGCAGTAAGTCCATCCTGTTTCCGGTGAACGTTGGCCTCCGCCAAGGCTGCCCTTTGTCACCGATTCTGTTCATCATTTTCATGGACAGAATTTCTTGGCGCAGCCAAGGCGTCGAGGGAGTCCAGTTCGGTGGCCTTAGGCTCTCGTCTCTGCTATTTGCAGAAGATGTGGTCCTGATGGCTTCATCGGCCTGTGACCTTCAGCGTTTACTGGGGCGGTTTGCATCTCAGTGTGAAGCTTCTGGGATGAGACTCAGCACCTCCACATCCCAGGCCATGGTTCTCAGTCGAAAAAGGTTGGATTGCACCCTCCGGGTCGGGAATGAGGTCCTGCCCCAGGTGGAGGGGTTCAAGTATCTTGGCATCTTGTTCACGAGTGAAGGTTGGCGCGTGAGGGCAACAGGCGGATTGGCGCAGGCGTCCGCAGTAATGCGGTTGTTGTACCGGACGGTAGTGGTGAAGAGAGAGCTGAGCCAGGAGGCAAAGCTCTCAGTTTACCAGTCAACCTATGTTCCCACCCTCACCTGTGGTCACGAGCTTTGGGTCGTGACTGAAAGAACGAGATCGTGGATACAAGCGGCTGGACTCACCCTAAGCGATAGGGGGAGGAGCTCAGAATAGAGCTGCTGATGAAACGAGCCAGACGCATATTTTTTTTAAAATTGCTCAGCCTTGGAGGAGGTCTTTGCTCTACATTGAGTGCTATTCTAGTTGTGCTTTTCAACATTGATCAAATTAGAAGTGTCCTGGCGGCCTTAAATTGAAGCAACAGCGCCACCTGCTGTTGTAGTGTGCACATTACTGGACATTTCTCCAAAAGTTTACTGGCTTGTGCGTGTAAAACAGAGTGCAATTTGTGTGTGGTACTGCAAGGCGGAAGATTAGTGACCAAAGTCACGTGATCGCAGTAAGATTGTGACAACAGTCACGTGACAGTTTTTCGTAGTTGTAGACTTGTTTTTTTGTACTTGAAGGTTTTTTTTGGGATACTAGAAGAATATATTTTAGGTAATTGTGTTTGTGTAAAACTTGCTGGCTTTGTTTCTGAAGCAGGATGCATTTGTTTGATAGGTCAGTTCCGTATTTGCAAAACAAAATGCATTAGTGTGTGCATGATGCTTTGGATTTGCATTGTTTATCAGTCGTCAGGTGTCAGTAGAACGTGTTTTGTGAGTTTGTGAGGCTTTGGCATAATTTCAACTCCACACCGTACCTCCATAATCCCGAGAAAGAAGTATGTTACGGTTTTAGTGAGCTCCACAAAGTATAGAATCCAGTTTTCTGCTGGATACTTTTATCGGTCATACGTAGTATCACAACAAAGTGTCACGGAAGAAAATTCCGATACTTAAATTAAACTTTACAGCTGATTATTTGCAGCCTGGCAGTCAGTCGTGAGTCATCGTGAATCATTGCCTCGTTTCCTGTTGGCTTCACAGTAAGATTAATTTGAGGGCTTACGTGACGAAAGAAACCTTGAGGCATCTGTTTTTTAAAAAAAATATATTTATTAAAATTCAGGCCAACATCTGTGTTAATTAGGCTGACATTTTCCAAAGTCTTTGATGTCTTTCTGCCAGACTGAGGAATGAAACAGAAAATGAAAAAGTAAAATGTCGTAAAGGGTAACACTATTTCACTGGCTGGTTGCCTTGGTAACCAACTTATTTACATGTCTGAGCGTTTTCCAGCGCCTTAGCGTCAACAACGCCGTAAGCTATTGTTGTGTTGGTGTGCTTTTGGCCTGAAGCCATTCTGTCAGACTTGATAGAAAACAATTAAACATACAAGAAGATATGCAATAACGTGCTACCTTGGAGAAAGACGAAATGCTGCAGGCTGCTATTGAAATGATTCTATTAAGTGCGGCAACACTTGTAGTATTTGCATCATAATTACAATTCAACCGCTGAAGCAAAGACCACATATCTTTCTAGCCAATTAACTAACTAAATCATTTTAATAATCATTTATGATTGAATTTTAAGGTATGCTTTTAATATATCTATTTAATATGTTATTGTATTTATTTGTATTGTTTTTGACATTGCTAGCATTTTGCATTTATCTATTATCATAATATATTCGGTGTCACTTTAATAATATTTAATATAGTGCATTTATTTGTAGTTATTTTCTACATTTCTACATATTTTTTTCAAGGGGTTTATTTATTGATATAAACATTGGTAAATAGTCATAATAAATAGAAGAAACCTCTCTAGTTAAGTTGACATGATGGTGCACAGTCATAACAGACTCATTGCAGGTGTGTAATAACAATAACACCTGTTGGCCAACAAAAGCCTCTTGGGGAGATGTGCGTGTGTGTGTGTGTGTGTGTGTGTTCGCGCGCGTGCGTGCGTGCTTAAGCAAATCCATTAAAAAAAATGAGAGGCAGCTTTGTAACGACGTAAATCTCGTGGAGCGCGTTTCACTCGCCGTCTCAGCGGGGATTTAACGGCTAAGACGAGACAAGTCCTTCCTTTCTCTCTGTGAGCAAGTGGAACTGGACACCTGCCAGAGGTTTGCACTAAAAACACACACACACACACACACATGGAGTCTTGCACTGTGGCTGAATTGTCGTGCCTTTGTTATGTACTGTACATCGGAACATGTGTCTGGTTGAGTTGGAGGTTTTGGCGTAATATCATACAGGCACAGTTGGGCCAAAAAAAAGACCCTGTTTTTGTGAATTCATCATGTAGTACAAAAAACCCCAAACATGTTGGTTTTCAGAAAACTACTTCAGTTGTAAAGTGTACCTTATAAAGCCGCTATGCCGAATTCTGTATGGAAGTAATGGAATGATATGGCACATTCTAAAAATATAATTTAAAACTGTAAAAATGAAAAAAATCAGCAGTAAAGTCAAAATATTAAGAGCAAAAAGTTGGCATCTCAGGAGAAAAAGTCATACTTTTAGGAGAATCCAGTGTTCCCTTTCTCGGACTCGCTGTTTCGTGGAATTTATTTATTTTTTTTAACAGCGTGTGAACGTGCATTGTGGTCTGCACCCTGATTGGCTGATGGAGAACCCACGCGTTGTGTGAAATGGGAAAAAAAAACAGCAGTAATTTTACAAGAATAAAGTCAAAATATGAAGAGAAAAAAAGCAGCACTTTTAATGAGAATGAACTTGTAGCATTATGAGGAAAAACAATACCATTTTAGCAGCAAAGAGTTGAATTATGACAGAAAATATCATTACCTTTTATAGTCGAAATATTATGACAAACACAAAATACATTTTTGGAAAATTTGGTTGGGGGGGAAAAGTAAAAATGTTATGGGAATAAATGAAAAGTATTGTGGGAATAAATGAGGAATAAAGTCGTGATGTTATGAAAAGGACATTTACAAAGATTATTTCAGAAAAAAGTAGAAATATTTGGAAAATAGTGTGGACACCCCATGTACAGTATAGATGCCAGTGCCCACGCGTGAAGACGTGTCCTGGCTGGTCCACCACCAAGTATTAAGGTGGGTGATACAAGCACAAGAGGAGGGGCCGCACCTCGCCTGGACGTGGGATACCGAGGCATCACCCTGGAGTAGACCTTGACCCCTGGGGCCCACACGGGATCTCCCTCCCCCGTAGACCCACCTGCGGGGGCGGGCATAAGGGTGCGCTGCAATGTGTTTTGGGTGCCGGTCAAGGGCGGGCGCCTGGGCGGTCTGGTCTTTGTCGGCCAAATCTGGTTCCCCAGAGGCCTCCCTGGTGAGGTGTTCCGGGCGTGCCCAGCCAGGAGAAGGTCCCAGGACAGATCTAGGATACGCTGGAGGGATTATGTCTCACAGCCGGCCTTGGTGTCCTCCCGGTGGAACTGGAAGAGTTGGCAGGGGACTGGGAAGTCTGGACTTCCCTACTGAGACTGCTGCCCCCGTGACCCGGACCCGGATGAGCGGAAAAGGTGGATGGATGGATGAAAGTAGGTGATACATTCCGGAGCCAAAGCATTAAAAGGATTGTACTATTACATATTGTGGCTTTAAAGATGACACTGCAAACAAACAAGTTGCTTATTGGACTCATTTCCATCCGTACTCTGATGAGTGTAATTGTTTTGTCAGTAAAGTGTTTTACTTCATTTCTTTGCCAGGCTTTTTAAAAAAAATGTTCAACTCCAAAACATCTTTTTTTTTCTTCCCTGGCAAACGTCGGAGCGTCGTCTCCCTCCGCCAAGTGTCTTATGTTCCCGTCGCATCCCAGCCAAAGTCGTGATTTTAAAGAAAGTCTCATCTGTGACAGAGATTTTTAGCGGCTTACCTAAATGTGTGGAAGAAAAAACAAGCTTTGACGTGCATTCAAGTTAAAATGTGACAGAAATAAATGCTGGTTGGGATATTTAAAAGGTGCGGCTTAATGTCAGCCTAAGGCGGCTACTTAACAAACCGATAAGTGGAAGTAACGACAGCGTAGACGTACTCGCCTTACATGACGGCTCACATTAACAACAACAACTGATTTATGCCCACTCTCTTCTCTTTACATTCAATAAGGCACTTTTATCATCATCCTGTTGTCAATCAAGTGCATTTTTATGTTTAAGTTCATACGAAACTAACCGTTTTTTGTCCTTCGAGCCTTCTCGGCTTCATTCTAGTTGAAGTTGCTGCAACTGTGAAGTCTTTCCGGCCTTAAATCTTAATGGGACACTCATTGAAATACTTGGAAGTGCTACATTTCAGCACACAACCACGTACTGTAGTTACAGGGGTCGGAGGACCTCAGGAGGGGCAGTCTTTGATTTGGAGAAAAATAAAGAAAAGCATTTTTTTTCCCCCCAACCTGCTAAGCTAGCTTGAATTATGTCAAAGACATAACTTGTTTGGGGTGACACAAAATATGCTACAGAATTTTTTGAAATTATTTTATTGATTATAATATACCAGTAAAATTTAATGAGTATATTATTTGATTTATCTAAATTTTTTAAAACATTTTTGGGGTCTTTATGTTTTTAAAATCATTTTTATAATTTAATTTAGCTGTATTGTATTACTTTTTAAAAATTATATTTTCTTTTTTTCAATTGTGTGTATTATTATTATTATTATTATTGTTATTATTATTAATAATATCAGTTAAATGTTAAGTTATTTAATTTTCCCAACTTTATTTATGATTTTTTTTTTCTCCAAAATGTATATAATTTACTATTGTTTAATCACCAACCAAACTTAAATAAGTATTAATAAAATAATTGTATTCATAAAATATATTTGAAATATTTATATATCAAATATTTATCTAATTGTATTCATAAATATCATTTTTGGCCATAAAAAATATAAGAACATTTATTGTTATAAATAAATAAATATAATAATAAATCAAATTTAAAAATAATAATGCATTTGTTTCTTTATCTGCAACACCAGCGGGGGGCTCTGGGTCTGGGAGGGTGGGAGTTGAACCAACAACCTTCCAACTGCGAGGCAGCCTCTTCTTCCTGCTTTTCGACGTCCACAGTTAACACTTTGTGATGCATTTGTGTTACATGAAGCTCGCGCTCACACATGGAAAAGAAAGGAAGGGATGCATATGATGGAGTGTGTGTGTGTGATTTACATCTCTCATCTTCTCACAGTATTTCTCTGGGAGGTGTTTGGGGATATTTTGAAGCCATGCCTCTGTGATATTGCACAGATACAGTATGCGTGTGCGTGTGCGTGTGTGTGTGTGTGTGTGTGTGTGTGTGTGTGTGGTCAGGAGGCCTGAGGGATGCTGATTAATTTATCCAGCAATTGGCGATAAACAGGCTGCCTTGGGGTATGAAAGGCACCCACGAGTGCTTCTCTCTCCTCCCATGCATGATTTTTGAAAGTGTGTGTGCATGCAAACATACTGTTGGTATGCAGCACACACACACACACACACACACACACACACACACACATTCTTGGGTGAGAGCGCAAGAGAGAGATGCAAAGAATGGCAAGAAGGGAAAAAGGAATGAAAGGAGAAAATGTGTCGAGTTGAGCTCTTGTCAAATTTCTGCTGCTGTAGCAGCTTTTTGACAGTGTGTGTGTGTGTGTGTGTGTGTGTGTGTGTGTGTGTGCGTGTGGATGGTGCAGTAGGTGCATCAAGTTGGTAAAAGCAATATATTTCCTATACTTCCAGTCTAATATGTGCCGTCATATACTGGAAGCCTCACCTTCAGTATGACGGCTTTTTTTGTGTGTGACTAATATGAAGTGAATGACGTAAATACGTAGAAAAAGAAAAATAATAAATTGTGAATATTTGATGAATTATAGCCATTTATTCATGAAAATATTACACATACTTTGTGTATATTTTATTTTTGTTACATTGATTAATGAAAGCAAATCTGAAATATAATTCGAAAGACTTTATTTGTACTTGTTTTTATTTAGTTTGTCAGTGGAAAATGGATTCCAGTTCCCATTTTCATCAATAAATGCAATACGTCATAATAAAAAGTAAATGCATCAAGTTAATGAAGCAAATGGGGGAATTGTTTATTGAAGAAAATTGATTAAATTGTCCGTTAAATTGGTCTTTTAAGTCAAATTTCAAATATAACCTAAAATCCATTCAGTTATTAAAATCACATAAAAATAGAGATGCATTAAAATGTGACATCAGTCTAATTAATAGTGCTTATTTAAATACAAAGATTTTTCCCATCATATTTCATATTTTATTTAAGTGATTAATTATTTAAATAATAGATACATTTACATTAGATTTATTTTAATTTAGATTACATTTAAATGTAAATGTAAACATTAAATTAAAATTTAAACAATTTAAAAAATTGGATTTAAAAGTGAATTTAAATTTAATGTAAATTTAAATAAAATGTGAAATATGGGAAAATAATTGTATTTAAATAAGCACCAGTAAGTTTAAAATATATATTTAATTTTCTCTGGGTGCTCTGGTTTATATTCATTTTTAAAACAGGATTTTTTAAATTCCTCCTCCATCTTTCCGATTAGTTTTCCAAGCGTGCTTTTGGACCCGCAAATTTTACTGTGCCATCGGGGCGGCGACTGTGTCACATGTTGGCGTCGTACGTGGGTGTCCTGGCTGGTCCACTTGCATTAAAAGGTAGAAAAGTGGATAATCAGCGTTTGCTTTGACAACAGTAACAATAAAGACACCCGTCGTGCTTGTGGTTTGGAGCTACGATTCTTACATATAGTGTCTTTAATTGAGCTTCATGTGGACACAAGCAAGCAGCAATGCTGGCGCCAACACAGGCGGTGCCCTGGCTGGACCACTTGTATTAGCGACGCTATTCCTGTTATTTCCAATACACTTTGCACATAAAGTACAGGATCTTCAATAGCTACCTTCACCTGCCATGCTTTGGCAACCTTCATGTTAATGCAGATCCTGTATCTGTTGGTTGGCACTCTTCCTGCCTGGCAGTAATTAGGTCCAACTGGGCCTGCAGGGGCCGTGAGCGATGTATGAATATGTATGAATATGTATGCGCGGGGCCTTTCACACCAGTTAAGACGACTACAAAGCAAAACCGCCAAGGTTAGCGTACAATCAAAACCGAGCGTTGTATCGACTCGCATCTCCTGCGAGGACGCCATAATGGACGCTCTTGTTAGTAATTAAGTCTGGAAAGTTCAAGCTGCCACGCAGTGATCTCGGACTTGAGGGATTTAATCAAGATGTCACTTCTCGCGGTGATTTCAGGCCCCCGTAGCAATTATTGAACAATTTCTGCTCCTCTGCCGCCACCTCCGTCGCTATTTATAGTCGGGGAGAGACGAAGGCTCCGCACATCCTGTTGAAAAATTAATCAAGTCATCCCCGAGTACAGGTGTCCTCGCAGGAGGGTTAAAGACTCGTGGGAAACAGAGCCTGTCACGTGACCGACACTGCTTTGGGCTAATTACTGAACTTTTTTTGGACCCTTTCCCAGGGATAAAAAGCTTAAAAAGTCAAGTATCAAGGGTATAAAAGCATTATCTTTAAAGGTAACGCAAGGGGTGTGGCCTCAGTGGGCACTCTATTAAATCTCCTTGCTTTTAAGCAGTATTGTGCAGCAAGATGTTCGGGGTTTTTTGTTTTTTTTGTAATTTCCCATTACCTATTGACCCGAGTATTGCATAATATCTACCACCAATATCCCGTTTCAGATGTGTGGTATTGTGGTATACTTGTGGGTTAATGGTACCATAGAGGGACACTGTGTGTACTTTGCTGTGCTACTAAAGTACTTTTCTGTACTGGAATGTAGTTTGGTGTACTAATATGTGCTTTGGATGTGGTAGTACAAGCGATTTCACAGATTCACTGTTCTTCAAAAATATATTAATTCACGTTTTGTGCCTATTATTACTTTTAAAAATATGCAAATTGAAGCAAGTGTTACATATTTTTTTGCCTAAATTAAGCATTTTCAATCCTAAAAATGGCTAAATGAACTAAAATACAAATATAAGGCATTCAGAAGATGCACTTAAAGGCGTTGTGATGAGATGTAGTGTTCTTCACTGGTCACTAGGTGTCAGTAATGGTTCCGTAATGTTGGGTTGGACTCACAAGGACCAGACTTTTATTGCAGGGTTGAATTATCTCACAACAGGCACAAAAATCCCTAATAAAAATCTCAAATAAAAACATAGGCTACTGTTGCGGCCGTTACCCACCCCAAGCTAAAACGCCAACGTCACTTCCTGTCCACCGCTCATCCAGCTCCCCTAGAAAACACATTCATATCACACACAAGCACAAGTCTTATTTATGTCTTAAATGGCTTATTTCTTGTTATGTCTACTATATTGTGTGTGTGTGTGTGTGTATATATACAATATATATGCTATATATATATATATATATATATATATATATAGATAGATAATACTAGTGTAGAGGTGTCTATAGGGGTGCTACTGTATTTCATGTCTGTAGGGCTCTAATAATGTCAAAAAATGTATTTAGAAGGTCCTAAACAGGTTTTCTAATTTTCTATTTACAATTTGCAGAAATTCTCTTATTCCAGTCGGATGTGGGACCAGTTAACTGCGCTAAACGAGGGATTTGAGTATAGGAGGGTGGATTTTGCATACCAGTGGCTGGCTTGGTGTCATAAAGGAGCACTCTGGTATACTAGAATGCCATTTGGTATACAGTTGGGTCCATTTCGGTATCCCAGTATGCCCTTTTGATAGGCTAGTGTGGTATTTGGGCACTAAGGTATTCTAGTGGTATAATAAAGGGACACTCTTGGTATACTTTTCTGTGCCGTAGTATCATTTGGCTTTCTAGTATGCGCTTTGGATCTGGCACTGATTTTTGAGTACAAGAGGGAGGGTTTGGTATACCAGTGAGTTGCTTGGTGTCGTAGAGGGGACCTCTGGGCACTAGTTGGGTACACTAAATGGCATTCTAGTGTACGCAGAGGGCCCCTCTGACACCAAGCAACTCACTGGTACACCAAATGCTCCTCCTGTGCTCAAGTACCAATGTCATTTGATGTACTAACATATCAAAGCAAATGATAGTATACCAAATACCTCAGTGAGATAAAGGTATAATAGAGGGGCACAGAAATGTGGTGTACTACGGAGGTGCCTTTATGTACCATAGTACTATCTGGTGTACTAGTGTGTGCTTTGGGGATGGCAGTGTACCACATGACATTGATATTTTATTTGCGTTTGCGTATACTCGTTGGCATGCCAAACGGGTTGATATACAAAGGGGTACACCAGGGGCCTTTCTGTTAAGAATGAATTGATTTAGCGGGGAAAAGTGCACACGAACGAGTGTTGAACACGGCATCGCAATACTGGTTGGCATACGAGCCTCTTGTTGAGCGAGGAGCTTGTTCAGGAGAGCTGATGTGCTCGTTCACACCCTCGCCCAGATGGTTGTAGACGTGGCCCACAGGCCTCCATAAAGGCTCTACCAGAAGCAGCCGTCTGTGACACCAAGTCTGGTCTAGAAGGTCGCACACCCACACCCCCGCTCGCCCACACACACACACACACACACACACACACACCACGGCTATGTGAGAAGGTCCCTCTTGGCCTAGGGCTTGTAATTCTCTCCTCCTCCTGTCATGGCTGACTGTCACTCCGAGGCCAAAACACACACGCGCACACACATACACACACACATACACACACGCATACACACACACACACACACACGCATACACACACACACACACACACACACACACACACGCGCGCACAGAGCAGCTTTTTATGTCTCACACACATAAAGGGGCTGATTTGAAACTTTACGACACTTTCCAGAAATATGTCTGCAGCCTCCCAGCGACAGCGTCCTATCAGCTCTCAGTGTTTTCATTACGTCTTTATTGACCCGCCCCCCCCGCTGTAGTTTTGGACAGCGTGATAAACTTGAGCCTTGAAGAAAACTCCACTTGTTGCTGTCCGTTATTTCCTGCCAGAGCTGTGAGCAGATGAGCCTTGAAATTCATTTTAAAACAAGAAACAATAAAAAAAAAAAGCGTTAATTTCTCGACTTGGCCTCCTCGCTGTCGGCTCAGCCGTCGTATGTACGTTTCTTCTTTCTTTTCCTCTCCTCCCCTCCCAGCAGCACGCCTTTTCTTCTTTCCCGTTGGGTGCGCCCGTGAATGGCAGCCGCTTTGTTTTGTGTTCCCTCCGTTTGTCATAGCTAATAAATTCCAAATGGAAGAAGAAGACGAGGAGCAGGATGACGAGGGAATGAAGGGGAACGGGAAGGAAGAGGGGAGGAAGTTGAAGGGCACCTGAGCCACGAGGGTGTAGAATATGTTGATGTATGTTCATTTTAACACTTGAGTACACTACATAGCTACTTGGGTGTACTAGAGGGACACATCTTTACCTAAATGTTTTGGGATAGGTATTGGCATCGTACTTTTATATTTAGAAGCGAGGGACACTTGTTATACTTTGTTATATCCAAGGGTGTGCTAATTGGTATACAAATATTCTGTACATACAGTATCTACTAATATATTATACTAATATATTAGTAGATACTAGGGGTTGCTTTAGGTATTCTTTGGTATACTAGCGTAAAATTAGGTTTTGACCCACATTCTCCAATGGTCATTTAGTCCACAACCCACTTTTATTTAAATCATTTTGAATTATTATTTATTAGGGATGTCCCATATTGGCTTTTTTGCTGATTTCCAATATGCCGATATTGTCCAACTCTCAATTTCTGATTCCGATATCAACCGATACCGATATGTGTAACGTCACACATCTCTCGTGGTGGAATCAACGCATATCTGTTGTGAAAGGAATGGATACATCATCGGCAGTTAGCTTCTCGACTTAGCTGGAGACAACATCTCACGTAGGCAAATTACTGCGCCTGCCTGCCGCTATTTTCGTGTTTTTTTTTTTTTTTACATTCCTGCTACCCCATAGACATATGAATGAATGAATTGTGCGCGGGATACAGTGTTTTCTGCACCGTTGGCAAATTATCATCTCAAAACGATGTTATGACCAAATCATGCAGTCCATGGGCCAAATACTGTCAAAAGTAATGAAGTCTTACCTGTGAAAGGTTATTGCCTGTGATTTGGTTTGCAGCACAGCAATGAGGCATCTTCTCCGCTCGGACTCTTGCCACATTCAATATGGCGGTGACCTTGATGCAGCGTCTACATAAATATGTCTATGAGCTACCCCGCTCCTGCCATCCCGGCCATGGTTAAGCAAAGCCTCGGCTCAAGTACGTGCTGCGTGTTGACTGTTATGGCAACAGCAATGTCGCTTGTGGGCGATATCGGTTTTCATTAAAGGGAAAAATCCCGATGCCGATATTGACCGATATTACATGTTTATGCCGATATCGGGCTGATAATATTGATGTGCCGATATTATCAGACATCCCTATTTTTTATTCTTATGATGCGGTTTGCCATCACTGATGACAAACGTGGAGAAATTTGCATGAAACAAAGCGGCTTCCACTCACACTTTTAATACGTTATTGTCTGTTCAAGTAGCGCCAGCCAACACGTGTCTTCATGTGTCTCCATGGGGAGTGTTGATTAGCCTGCTGTGTTGTGTAATGTAGCAACAGTGTGTGTGTCTGTGCGTGTGCACACACAATAGAGAAATGGATAGAGCCAGCGTGCGTCAATTATGCATGAGTGGAAATTTGCCTCAGTCGAGAAAGCGGATGTTTTTAATCACCAACAAACAAACATAAGTGAAGCAACAAGCTGTAGCTCTCATAATGCTATATATATATATATATATATATATATATATATATATACAGACCCTTTCCAAAAAATTAGAATGTCATGGAAAAGTTGTTTTATTTCCATAATTCCATTCCAAAAGCTAAACTTTCATAGATTATCAATTCAGGGCCCACAATTTAAACGATTTCAAGTGTTTATTTGTTTATTTTTACGTAATTTGGGCTTCCAGCTCATAAAACCCACGAAAACAGGAATTCCAAAAATGAGAATACTGTGAAGAAATCACCATTTACTTCTCAGTTTTTGCAGGAAAAAAAAGAAAGAAATTAGGATCACATCAAATCAATCAAAATATGGTACTTTCAAAACGATATGTCAATCTTCAATACTTGGTTGGGAATCCCTTTGCCTTAATCACTGCCTCGATGCCACGTGGCATTGAAGCAATCAGCCTGTGGCATTGCCTGGGAGTTATGGAAGCCCAGATTTCCTTGATGCTTGCTGTCAGCTCTTCTTTGTTGTTGGGTCTGGTGCCCCTCATTTTCCTCTTGAGAATACCCCATAGATTCTCAATGGGGTTTAGGTCCGGTGAGTTGGCTGGCCAGTCAAGCCCTGTGATGGCATGGGCATCAAACCAGGTTTTGGTGCTTCTGGCGGTATGGGCAGGGGCCAGGTCCTGCTGGAAGATGAAATCTGCATCTCCATACAGATCCTCAGCAGAAGGAATCATGAAGTCCTCTAAAACATTCTGGTAGACTGTTGCGGTGACCTTGGATTTAAGAAAGCAGAGTTTACCAATACCTGCACCGGACATTGCACCCCAAATCATGACGGACTGTGGATATTTCACACTGGACCTCAGGCAGCTTGGGTTCTGTTCCTCACCCGTCTTCCTCCAAACCCTTGGACCTTGATTCCCAAATGAAAGGCACACTTTACTCTTATCGGAAAAGAGGACCTTGGACCACTGGCCAACAGTCCAGTCCTTCTTCTCCTTGGCCCAGTGGAGACGCTTCCTACGTTGGCTCAGGTTCACAAGTGGCTTGACCCGAGGAGCCCGACAGTTGTAGCCCATCTCCCGGATGCGTCTGAATGTGGTGGTTTTTGAAGCTGTGACTCCCGCCTCATTCCACTCTTTGTGGATCTCTGCCAGATTCTTGAATCTTCCCTGTTTGATAATCCGCTGAAGCCCACGGTCATCTCTTTTGCTGGTGCATCTTCTCCTGCCACATTTTGCCCTTCCTCTAGACTTTCCATTGATATGCTTGGACACAGCACTCTGTGAACAACCAGCCTCCTTAGCTATGAACGTTTGTGGCTTACCCATCCTATGGAGGGTATCAATGATGGTCTTCTGGCCAGTTGGCATGTCTGCAGTCTTCCCCATATTGAACCGAAATGAGACAATTGAACCAAACTGAAGCAATTTAATGACACCTGGGGAAGCCTGTGCAGGTGATTTGAGTTTAGTAGATGATTAGTGTGTGACACTCAGTTTAAAACATTCATGCCCTGCAAAAATTAGGCTGATTTCTTCACAGTATTGTAATTTTTTGAATTCCTGTTTTTGTGGGTTTAATGAGCTGGAAGCCCAAATTATGTAAAAATAAACAAATAAATACTTGAAATCGTTTAAATTGTGGGCCTTGAATCTATAATCTATGAAAGTTTAACTTTTTGAAAGGAATTATGGAAATTAAACAACTTTTCCATGACATTCAAATTTTTTGGAAAGGGTCTGTGTATATATATATATGTGTGTATATATATATATGTGTGTGTGTGTGTATATATATATATATGTGTATATATGTATATGTATATGTGTGTATATATATATATATATATATGTGTGTATATATGTATATGTATATGTGTGTATATATATATATATATATATATATATATATATGTGTGTATATATGTATATGTATATGTGTGTGTATATATATATATATATATATATATATATATGTATATATATATATATATGTATATATGTATATGTATATGTATATGTATATATATATATGTATATATGTATATGTATATGTATATGTATATATATATATATATATATATATATATATATATATATATATATATATATGTATATGTATATATGTATATATGTATATATATGTGTGTGTGTACACACACTCCTGATCAAAATAGACCAGTTGAAAAATTGGTAGAATTTGCATTTTGCACATTTGGATCTTAATGAGATTTTAAGTAGAGCTACAATATGCAAAAACAAGAAGGGGGAGTGAGATAAAAAAAAAAACACTTTTAAAAAGTAATTTCTTGAAAACAACAATTAAATGGAAATAGGCTGTTTATCAGCTGATCAAAAGTTTAAGACCACAGGCGACAATTTTCAGCAGATTTCGGCTTTTTTCATTTTCTGTCAGGCATTCAGCTAAGAAGCTTTCTCTTTTTGAACTTGGTGGGATTGTGGAGCTGCATAAGGAAGGCCTCTCGTGCCATGGCTGCTGAGGATGGGTGCAGTAAATCAGTCATTCTACATTTTTTTAAAGATCCTGAGCATTATGGAACTAAAAAGTCAAGTGGGAGACCCAAAAAAATCACACCTGCGCTGACCCGGAGGATCCAATTGGCTGTCCATCAAGACACAGGGCGGTCTTCCACCCACATTAAGACCCTTACTGGTGCCGACTGCAATAACCATCAGACGGAAAAATGTAACCTTGATGGTCCAGATGGCTTCCAACGTTACTGGCATGACAAGGAGATCCCATCTGAGATGTTTTCAACCTGGCACAGTGGAGGGGGTCCATCATGATCTAGGGTGCTTTTTCATTCAGTGGAGCACCGGAGCTTCAGGTGGTGCAGGGTCGTCAAACGGCGGATGCTTACATGCAGATGTTGCAGCGGGCATCCCTCATGACTGAGGGCCCTCGTCTGTGTGGTACCAGCTGGGTTCTTCAACAGGACAACGCTGCAGTTCACAATGCTGGCTTGACCAAGGACTTCTTCAGAGAGAAGAACATCACTCTTTTGGACCATCCTGCATGTTCCCCTCATTTAAATCCCATAGAGAACATTTGGGGATGGATGGCAAGGGAAGTTTATAAAAATGGCCATCATTTCCGGACAGCTGATGCCCTTGGTGAAGCCATCTTCACCACTTGGAGCAATGTTCCCACTAGCCTCCTGGAAACACTCGCATCAAGCACGCCCAAAGCCATTTTGGAAGTGATGAACAAGAACGGTGGAGCTTCTCATTACTGAGTCCTACTGAGACAACTTTTTGTTCTGGTTTGGAGAGTTTTTTGTTATTTTTTTGAGCGATAGTCTTAAACTTTTGATCAGCTGATAAACAGCCTGTTTCAGTTTAATTGTTGTTTTCAATAAATGACTTTTTCAAAGTACTTTTTATCTCACTCCCCCTTCTTGTTTTTGCATATTGGAGCTCTACTTAAAACCTCATTAGGATCCAAATGTGCAAAATGCAAATTCTAGCAATTTTTCAACTGGTCTTAAGATTTTGATCAGGAGTGTGTGTGTGTGTGTGTGTGTGTGTTGTCGTAATTAATATTAGGGAGAATAAAAGTCACGCTGGTATCGATCAATACAGTTTCACACTTCTGCTCACAAAAAAAACGACTCAGTCATGCTTGAGCGTGCACGTTCCCTCAACTCCATCTGCGCGGCGAATGTATCAACACCTAAAAGGCGACCTTTCCAAATGCCACGCCACTAGACATGGGATTTATGCATCTTTTTTTTGAGAAATAGTTTACAGGCTTTTTACAGGTTTTAATGCCACGCCTCGACACGCTCGCATATGGATCTTTTACATCTGCCGCACAGTCGTGCACGCTTTAGCTCACTGGCAAGTTGTAGAGTCGGAAAGTAAAGTAGGGATCGCTGATAGACGAGTAATTAAAGCTGAGGAGCGAAGAGGAGAAGCAATACGGGAAGGATGGAAATGGAGAGAGTGATACAGCAGCATCAACCCGAGCTGTCAAGCTCTCATCACGGCAAAGCCTCAGGGCGTCAACACCTCCTGCTAATAACACTGGATTAATCACACACACACACACTCTCACAGGTTCAGCGAAGGTTATCTATCGCCACTTCAAATGGGATCTCCGGGCTTTTCGGATGTATTCAGCTGATTTCTCTTTTTTTTCCCAGCACACTTTGTAGTCTATTCATTTTTAATAGCGATATGGCTCTCAGCAAGATATTTCCATAGCATGGACTCCTTGAATCTGTCAGAGCTGGTAATTTGTCTAGTTATTTTAAATATTTATTGCAAATTATTCATATTTTTTTTAGAATATTTAATACATGTATTGAAATGTTAAAAATGTATGAACATACCATCTGTAATATACCACAGCAAGGCACTAGTGTACTAGCAAAGGCCAAATGTCATATTGTTAGCTCACCTCTCTCCTGCTGATCTTCTTCAAGCTTTTAAATATTACAGTCATCCCTCCTTGATCACGATTAATTGGTTCCAGACTCGACCACGGGCTTGAACATTATTAGAGCCCTGGAGACATGAAATAATACCTCTATCGTCACTTTTGCACTCCTGTTATTCTTTGTTTACATCACATTGCTCAGGCTGCGGGATCACTGCAGGGACAGGGCCGCCGCTAGCATAGCACGCTACCAAGCTAACTAGTTAGCTTGTCCGATTTACTTATTCTAAACTTAAAGTGTTTCAAACGGAGTGAGGAAGAAGGCCAAAGAAGCCCAAAACTTACCACTTCCACACGGAATGAGAGGAGAACCTTTTTTTTCACTCCACCTCGTCATGGCATGTCCGTCTCAGCCATGGCATGTCGGGTCAGCTCTGCAGTGTGAAAGGTAATGTAACCTAACACCTTGTCTCATAACATACTGATGCCCAGTGACCGCAATACCACATAGAACTTCTATTTCATATGTTTTGACTAATGATAGGCCATAGATAACCACGAAACAGATATCATTAATCAATTATTTTTTGAAAAACCACGATATACTGAGGTAGCGATATTTGAACTGTACTCCTTTTAAGGGGTGTGAGTCGGAATCCTGTTGATTTTTTTTGTTTTTTTTTAAGGCAGGATGTCCAACAGAGTAGGCAAAGGGAGCTGAGGTCAAACTGGTACATGCTCATCAACAGCCACAGTACAGATCATCTTGCAGGATTTATTATTGTTATTACTGTACTGTGTCAGATGCTAAAATAAAACTTCCCATGCACCTTTTGAGGCATTTGTCTTACGCATGCTTATTCTTGGTCTGCTCTCCACACTTTAGGAGCTTTAAATCGGCCTGTCTGATTGCATTTAATTCCTCCCGGGAGATCAAGGTGTGTGTGCGCGCTTGTGTAGGATTTTACTGCGGGGTGTTTGTGATGGTCCGTGACAGCAAACGTGTGTGTGTGTGTGTGTGTGTGTGTGTGTGTGTGTGTGTGTGTGTTCTGAAAGGAAGGATGTGTTAGCTGCATAGCGATGTCTTACCTGGATGTTAATTGACTTTTCTGACAAAAGTTGGATTGAACATTTCACCTACCGCCTCTTGACCACAAGGTCACTGGCTGTACATGTTGCCTTCCATTCTTAATAAATAATAGAAAATATTGTGAGTAATACTAAAATTATAAATATTTGACTGTGCAATTGGCTATTTTGCCAATCACCCGCTTTTGATGATGTGCCATATTTAAATCCTTTACCATTTGCGGCCCGGGGCTGTTTTTTGTATTCCGAGCGACAAATTCTAAAAACATAATTTAACCAGAAAACCAACAAAAAAAAAAAAGCAAAAATGAAAATCAGCAGTAATTTTACAAGAATGTCAAAATATTAAGAGAAGAAAGTTGGAAACTAACAAAAATAGTTTTAAAAGAATAACGTGGGAATATTATGAGGAAATTAACGTCATTTTATTAGCATAAAGCTGAAATATTACAGGAAAAATATTTTTTTTCCAGCCTTAATATTATGACAAACAAACAAAACAACAACTCAAGTTGTACTTTTTGGAAAATTAGGTTGCGGGATAAGTTACAATGTCACCAGAATCAAGTCCAAATATTATGGGAATAAAGTCATAATATTACAAGAAGAACAAGAAAGTTAAAATAGTTGGAAAATAAAAAAACAAAAAACAGCAGAAATGGAAAAGAACTGCTGTCATTTACAAGCATCAAGTCAAAATATTGAGTGGAAAAATAAAACTTAAAATTTAATATAATAATAATGTTACATTCAAAATAATGTAATTTTATTAACCTAGAGTTGAAATATGAAAAAAAAGTTATTATTAAAAAAAAACTTGTAATATTGTTCGTAACAAACAAACAAAATAAAGCTTTAATTTTTGGAAAATTAGGTTGGCAAAAGTTATATGATGGGAATAAAGTCAAAATCTTATGCGAACAACGTCTATAATATTAAAAAAAGGGAATTTACAAAGATTATTTAAGAACAAAATTGAAATATTTGGAAGCAAAAAAAACAGCTAGTGTGAAAAAAAAGAGCAAAGACAGAAGTTGCTACGAATAATAGACTTTTTCACCTGGACTGTTTCACAAAGCTGAGATGCTTTTTTTTCTTGAAATATATTTAACATATTAGCATATCTACATGGGTTGTTTAGAAAATATTAAAGTACATCCTTTCATTTTTATTGCTGGGAAAAGTTTGGACATTTCTGCCTTACCGTGTTGACTTGGTTATGCTTTGCTACGACTGTATTTTATTGAGTGTTACCCCAGGACACGGTGGCTGCCGTAATCAATAAAGTCTTTTATTTAATAAAAGATTGCTCACACGGAGCGGCACGAAGTCACAAAACTGCAAAGTAGCAAAATAACAAAGTAGTCTCGGAGGCACAGCTAGGGCTAACAAAAAAAACCTCACCATGGGAGGTGGAGACAGGAATGGGCCCGAGCAGGGGGACAAGGAAACGGCTAAGGAAAATGCAACGAAGAAAAACATTGACGCAACGACTAGCAGAGGTCCTCAGGTGAACTGAACAGGATTCAAATTGCAAATGACAAACAAACGGGTGCGCTCACAGCTCTCTTTCGCCAGAGTAAAGGTACTGCATACGGTGGCAGACAGGAAGCAGGACAATGAGGGTTACGTTGGCTTGTCTCTATAACAGATGTCTGCAGTTCTTTGGTGCAATATTTCGTGCTACACGGGTCAAACGTTTGGGCAGCAGATGCAGGTGTTTATCTTGGGTTTGGGGTTGCTTTGAGAGCACCTATCGGATAGCGCGCAGACACAGAAAACACACGGGATTGACTAATTGAAGAGCGCTCATTGATTGGCAGGTTATTTGAGATTGCAAGTGCTTGGAAATCTATAGTCAGTCACCCCCCCCCCCCCCCGGAGGTGGTGTCTTGATGTGTGTGTGTGTGTGTGTGTGTGTGTGAGACAGTGGCAGACAGATTGCAGACGCTGACGGCGAGATAGAGGTGTGCGCTCGTGTGTCTCCATTTACTGCATCTTACGTTTGACTCGACAGCCTGAGAGAAGCTGCTTTTGGAAATGCTGAATGTGAATGGCGCTAAATGTGCTACATCACGCTGTCTCGTGACGGAGCTACGGTGAACAACCGGGCGTGCCGAAGCGATGCTGATGATGAGGATTTTGAGACGTATGTTAGTTTGGTGACGGCTTTTGGACACGGAACAGGACAGAGCGCTAATTGTGTTCACTAACGTTGAGGTAGAAAGCTCATCAGGGTTTCTGCTATGAGTATGTGCAGGGTTTCCATCTTCTCTCAGATTCACAATTGCTTGTTTCTCACCCGTAGACACCTCTCTGGTTTTCATGTTGTTTTCACCTCTAAATGCAGTCTACACAGGCAAAACTAGGAAACTGTTTCAGTGCAGTTTATTGATTTGAAGCATTCAATGGGACATAGGGTTGGGCATCATTGAATTTCAGCGGATCCGATTCTGATCCCTCGTTTTGATTCTTTGCATGACATGATGGCGTTGCAAACGTTTCACGGCGCCGACCGTTTTTTGTAGCAGAATTTTAGCCAAAGTCTCCTTGCATGGGTGTTTGCCGGCTTCTTATTGGTTGGTGTTATGTGGCCATTATTTCCGTTTGGCGCACTGGATCACCAAATTTAAAGATCAAAAGTTTTAAAAATGAACAGTTGTGGGAGAATCGGAATGCAAGTCCCGGTTCCCATCGATGCTGGATGCTCAATGCCCACCCCTAATAGGACACACCTGTCAGGCACATGTTCCAGTACTTTTGCTCACATGAAAAATGGGCGGGTTCAAACAAAAAGTGCTGTCCTCTAAGTTGCGCATCCGGTCTCGTATTCGTCTTTTCAGACGTTTTCAGTCTGTGGCAAAAAGTAAAGGAATTCACCTCTCTGTTCCAATCCTCCTGGAGGGCACTGTACATCGTTATCATAGGAATATGGACTTACACCATCGCCCATCCGTAGTTGTAGTTGTAGGCCTGTACTGTTCTCTCACAATCTCTGTGGCAGCCCGTTTAGGCAGAAAAGTAGCTGGGCTCCTCGGTTGAGAAAGCCGAGTGCAGTCGTCGCTCGCAATGTGAGATTATCGCACCCTCGCTATATCGCGTTTTTTCAGAAATTCATTAAAATGATCGCTGTTTTGTAGTAGACTACCGTCTATCATCAGTCAAAACACATTGAAATACGAGTGATGTGTGGTATTCTGGTCACTAGACGGCAGTCATGACACAAAACATTGAGACATCGCAGCGCTTGCTAGCCAGAGGCCCTGCAGCACAAGAGCTGCAATGTGGTGTAACCAAGGAATAATAGGCGTGTAAAGGTGACTATAGGCGTGCTATTTCATGTCTGCATGGCTCTAGTGATGTAATAATTGAACAATGTAGAACATAATTACAAACAACATATAACATATTGAAGCAAAGTTGATAAATCATGTCAGGGAGCCTTTAATGAATCAACTTGCGAGTGATTGTTAATAAAGAGAAGACTGCTCTGGTGGCCAATAATGACAAGATGGATGATGTGCTGTAAAGTCCTCCAGTGTGACATTATAGACTTGCATTAATGTGCCGGAAATGTACAAGCATTCCTCCTCAGAGTAAAATAACATTTCCCAATGAGATGTGCCCATCAGGCCGTCCAGACATTAACATCTACCTTGGACTGGCTCAGTTTTGCTTAGCTTGAGCCTTAAATCACATTTTATGAGGGTTTTTTTATGAGTGGATCCCACCTCTCTTGTCTGAGCATTGTGTGAATCCATCCATGCTATCTGTATAGAAGCCGCTGGAGGGGACTTCCTTCTTCCTGTTTGGTGACACAGTGAAAACATTCACAGTGGGACACACACACACACACACACACACACACACACACACACACTCCCCCCAGGAGCTCGGAGGCAGATAAAAGAGCATCTCTGTCTAAGTATCCGGAAGTATCTATGAGAGAGAGAGTGGGTGGTGAGCCCCGCTGATGGGAACAGGGGATGTGAACAAATGAGTGGAGGGGCTTGGTTAGAAGCGTCTCTCTGTAGACTGTAGACTAGCTGGATCTGGATTTTTCATGTCAGTGTGAACAGTACAATTCAGATTTTTTCAAATGCGACTCCGGCCTTGTTCGTATGTAGATATAAATCCGACATGTATCCGATGTAATGCGACTCCGGCCTTGTTCGTATGTAGATATAAATCCGACATGTATCCGATCTACCGCAGTGTGAATGGTCAGGTCGCATATATCTGACCTGTACGTCATCGAAAGGCGTGGTTGACCACACGAGACTTGGATGAAGCTACTCAGCGATGGAGGCAAAAGTTCTTCTTGTCATCTGAAAATTAAAAAAAAAAAAAAAAAAAAAAGTGCGACGTCCCACCACTCTTTGCTCTGTCATCCACACACACGCAGCAAGTTCCCCACCAACTGCCGTAGCCAAAATTATTACCCTCTTTCTTCTTAATCTCCTCCGCGGAATTATTTGGTTGAGAAAACATTGACTGCGTTTACATGCAGTCAATATACGGGTTAAGGTCAATATTCGGGTTTCTGAAACATTCGGAATAACCCGTCTACATGCGGCCTGGCGGATAATGAACGTCTTTGTTTGCGTTTTGGTGCTGGTACTGACCCACCACCAGTACTTCACAGTACTCTGTCTCACGCATCATACAGTGCAGTGTGAACGTAGCCTAGAAGACATTGTTTTCTTTACGAAAAATAACCCAAAGAGAAGAACCTTTGCTTTTTTTATGTCCCTGCTGTACACCTTTCGAGGGAGTCACATTTGCATATTCAAATGAGGACATTTGTCACTGTTCGGCAAAACAATATGACGCAATCACTCACACACGCACGCATGCACGCAGACACGGCACATGATAAGCACCCTAAGAGTCGTACAATTCAACCAAAAACAGTTAGGCTTCTTCCCTGTGTTTGATCAAGAAATCTGCAAATTCAGTGATTTTTACTTAAAATGTGAAAAATGATAGGACTCCTACAGGAAATGCATTTTATAATACCGTTCAATGGACAAATGTTAACATTTATTTTGTTACTATTAGGGCGGTCAAATTATTAAACATTTTAATCAGATTAATCCGTTTTTAAACAAATTAATCATGATTAATCACCATTAGCATCCTTATTTACACACACACACACACACACACACACACACACACACACACGATAGAGCAGTTTTTGTGATGTTCGGCGTGTCCCTGAATGCGTCTTGCGTTCTCGTACTGAGAATGAGGAAGTGTCGTTCCCAGGGGGAGCAGACTAGAGACGTGTGTGAGTTGCAGATACATCCAGTGTGTTGTTGATGCTGTTGATGTGTTCAGGTCAGAATGAAGTTACAAAAGAGCGTCAGACTCGGTGTGGCCGTGTGGGGACGCTCCGCTGTGATCCCGTCTGCTGTCACAACAGAGGCGCGCTTGCTCTGGTGCGCGTGCATGAATTACACTAAAAACATGTCACGTAATTAATGAAATAAATTGGTTACCGCCGTTAACAGCCCTCTTCATTTTTGTACTTTTCACGGCAGGTGAGGCACATAATGAATTCATCTTGTAGTTTCTCTTTCTCTTTTTTGTTTGTGGCGACGCCACCCCAGAAATATGGCAAAGCGGACAAGTGTGATGATAACCGTAGAAGATTTACCAAAGAGATCATGTACATTCTACACAGCACAGCATGTATAAATTCCAGCAATGCCTATAAAGCACCACCAGGTGGCACTCAAACGCAATACCCTTCTTCAAAGGATGAGCGGATTTAAGTGAATGTATGGAATACACTGAAATCAAAACACCTCAGGGGTTGGCCAGCATCACTGTGCAGCATTCGAGGTTCATCTGTGCTATTAATGCCCATAATCTATATTTTTATCCAAGTGGGACCTGACTTTGGTTATCTGTATCACAGCTCGACTCACACACAAAATGCAAGTCCCCCAGGGGCGGCGCCCCCTGGTTTAACATGCAGGATGCATTGCTCAGCTTTAATCCATGCGGCGGCCTCTGTAGATTTTTGATTATTTTCCTCAGTTACATGCAAACACACACACACACACACACACACACACACACAAACACACACACACACACACACACACACACACACAGAGTATATGAGCTGCATACTCAAGCACTCATGGTGGTCTCAGTGGCTTTGATTACTTTCTCCTCTTTGTTTCCTCCCTGTTCTCTCAAAGGGGGGGGGGGGGGGGGGGTGTCGTGATACATGGCCAGAGCCTCTTAACAGCGCTGTAATCGATGCAATGATCTGCGTGTGCAGGGAAGGCAAATACACAGGAAGGAAGTAAAGTTTAGTACAAAAGAAATAAAGCTGATGCAAAGTGAATGGAGTGAGGTTCCCAAAGCTGCCAAAGTTAGCATGTCTATATTCCCGCAATACTTGAAGGAGGGGATGTTTTTTAAAATTCTTTTTTTTTAATCTACTTGACTACTTGCATGCGATTTATGGAGGATGTGCTTGGCTATGCTTTGATGTGATGTACTGACCGGTTATTTGCTGATTTGCTCGTTTCAAAAGCTGCTTGTGCTGAACATGTAGCACATAAAAACACATTATTAAATGTACCCCTCTCTTTACCTTTAAATGCACCCCACTTTAAACATTACATTTATTTTTATTATTTTTCCTTGTATTTATTTTAATTATTTTTTACACTTTAAGTCATTTTTATTTTGTTGTATTTTGCATTTATTTAAAAATGTTTTCACACTTATTTAAGGTATTTTTTTATGTTTTTTTGTGCATTTTTATTGAAGTCACTTATTTTGTTAATTAATTGTTACACTTTTACGTAATTTTTTTAAATAATATTTGTATTATTTGTAACATTTTTAAGCCATTTTTTATTTGTATTTATTATTATTTTTACACTTTTAAGTAATTAATTTTTGTTTTGATTTATTTTTATTATTTTTTTAACATTTAACTGATATTGGCTTTTTTGACGATAACCGGTATCGTCCAACTCTCAATTTCCGATTCCGATATGAACCGATGCTGATACCGATAATGATAAAATGTCCATCTATACAGCATTTTTTAAAATTGGTTTTCATTATAGGGAAAAAATACTGATATCACATTTTCATGCCAATATATTATCGGACATCCCTAATTTTAAGCCATTTTTATTCATATTTATAATAATAATTTTTTAACTCTTAAGTCATTTTTATTTATTACTTTTACACTTTTATTTAAGTCATTTTTGCTTTTTTATTTTTGTTTTCTTACGGTATTTACAAAATGTATTTTTTTACACTTAAATCATTTACATTTGTATTTATTTATTTTTACTGTTTTATTGAACTCATTTAAATGTTTTGAACTTTTATTTAAGTGATTTTTATTTTTACACTTTTATTAGTCATTTTTTGTTTTTGATAAATGTTTTTGTTTTTAAATGGCCTCTCATCTTTAGAAACCGTAATACACATAAGGACATGTCCAAAGTGCATCTTAGAGGCGTTTATGAAGGAAGAACATGATAACTGCATGCATTGAAATAATGCATGAAGTCAAATGAAAGACCACCAAATCAGATATTCCACTTATAACTTCTACCAAGAAGGAAGATGACTCAAATATTCCTCATTTTTACTTCAAACTACATATTTTGATGCCATTTTTGACTAGCTGTCCGACCCGCGACCCCCCAGTTGAGAACCACTGACCTAGTCGTTTCTCCCACAAGGTTATTGCTAGCACGTCCTCGCTTCTTCCTCCTTGCATCTTCACAAGAGAATGAACCCCGAGTAGCTTCCTTGCAGACGGCAGCTTATTTTAGCATTGAAATCCAACCGTATCGCATTCAACCGTGCTGCTTTTCCCCCACTTTGTTTGGGTGTATCTCCTCTCCTCAGCGGTCCCTGTACAGTAGTAGACAGGTCCAGTGCCCCTTATGCACGTGTGAGGCCAGTGTGTCGACACGTGGATATCCAGCTTTTGCCAGCTCGCTGACCAGTCGGTTGTTGGTCACTCACCACAGGTTTGTCCCACTACTTGCAAGACGCACACGTACAGGAAGTGCAGCACACGTTCAGTCGATTTCCACATGAATGCGCGTTGAAAGCACACCTTGTGCAAAAATGGCTTTTCGGGAAATTAAAGCCAAAACATTCGGACGAAAAAACACAATTGGGCGTGTCGTATTTTTATTTTTTTTTAAATGGAGTGAAAATGAGGGGTAATGTGAATATTTACTTTGCAAGTCGATTTCGGTGTGCGCCCCTGTGCAGCTTGCCCTGCTAAAATTTAAAGTTAGGGGCCAAAAAAAAAAATTTAGGAGAAGGGTTGTTTTAATTGCACAGTTTTGTTGTTGTTGTGTAACAGTGGAGTGCTGAACCCTCATGATACTAAAATGCAGCTACTGCCATCTACGACATCAGGAGGTTGCCTACAGCCACAAATCTTAAATGTCACTTTTTGAAGAATGGCTTGAGGATGACTTTTTTTTTTGTTACTGTTGAACTGATTTGGCTCTCCGGTAAGAGTATAGTATGTTCCATGTGTCCTTTACACTGTACTGCAGCCCCCGCCTCTTTCCAACAATTTTATTTAGCATGGCTATGGGGGCCACCATAAAGATAAATGCTTGTCTGCAAAGGAAATGGAATTTGATGATGAAAGCACCCTTGAAGCACACGCCTCCTAAATTTCACTGACATGGCGATATGACAGAAAACATGTTTTTTTTTTTCCTCCCCCCCCCTCCCAATGGAGACACGGGCTATGCTCCCCCTGCCTGATGAGTGATGGAACAGCAGAGTTGCTGCTAGGCAGGGAGAAGATGGTAATAGAAGTGCTGTTGAAGAGACATGAGAGGAGGGGAGGAGAATATTGATGCTGGAGGGGGGGTGTGTGTGTTTGTTTGAGGGAGGACAGTGGAGGTCAAGAGGATTGTTGGAGGTGTTTTAAAGGAAAATGGGGACTCCTTTGGGATCAACGGGAGGACGGTAATGAAAGATGAAGGGTGTGAGATAACAGAAAAGGTGCAATAAATACAACATAGAGATTGGCGACACTAGAAATTAAGTGCAAAATATGTTTCGCTGTTAGCGCTACATGATTTACTGGGTTTTTTGTGGGTATTTTTGCCACTGGGGATGCCAAATGTATTGTTATGGGCCTGCATGTGGAGCAATAGCAGCCTCTAATGCTTAAAATCACAAGTTCATTGTTTCACTTGAATAATGGTAGAGGGTGCATGAGAAAGTGGGACGGACGGCGTAATTCTCTTTTGCCACATGGTCTTTATTGACACGCATAACGCACAACGCAGAAGCAACAGAACCAATGTTGTAACAGCGCTAAGGAACACCAGGCTCAGGCAGCATCAATAACTCCAACGGGTTCATTGTAAAGGAGCGCAACACGCGTGAGTTTTAGACCGACGGCATGGTTAGCAACATTTTAAAGCGCATGCAGAGGTAGACTCATACATCAAATCATCTTGTGGCACTCATAACAAAAGCTACAGTTGCTACTGCCAATGTTTTTTGACCTACTGTCATTAGCTTTTGTGCACCTGGCAACTACAGGAGGTTAATTAAATAGAGGTGTTTGTTGTTGTATTGTTCGTTTTTTGAAAGCGAACAGTCAAGCGAACGGTTACTCTGCTGATGTCAGTTCCGGAAATGACGCTTTGCTTCGACGAGTTCAGCGTGGCTGCCGCCATGAACTATAAATTAAATTTTTGCGAATTTACCTTTCATTTAAAAAAAAACAAACAATGTAGAACATAATTACAAACAGGGATGTCCCGATCCGATCTTTGGGATCGGCCGCCGATCCGCTGTATTTGTGAAGATCGGATAAAATCAGCTTCCACCATGAGATTGGCCCGACCCGGTTGCCGTATAACGTTCATAACTCTGGGCCACACTCCAACAGGGTAGGGGCAGTAATCCGCCTCAAAGCTGGTTGCCACTCGACTCCTGCCGCCCTCAAGAAGAAGAAAACGCAACACCACCATGCAGACATGTCCACGGTGTACCGTGGTGAAGTTAGTTTCACGTTGGATATTCGGCTCCGTAGCTACAGCGGAAGTTCCCCCTCACTGTGCCCAGACTGCTGTCATGGTGCGGGGAGCTCACACGGGAAGTGCCACTCTAACCGCGGGTTGCTTATACTAGCGCCTGTCAATAAATTAGTTGGTTAAAAAAAGTCATGTATTCTAAATTACACCACAAATTGATCTATAACCGTGTCAAATGATGAGTCCTACCCTAAAAGTATTTTGCACGCCCATTTTTCCAATTTAGTTGTATTGGATGGACTCGTATTGGATCTTTTATTGTTGTAGGGACCTGACTCACAGATGTTTGTTCCAAATCCAAACAATATTGTTGGTCATGCTATGCAATAAAAAAAGTACATTCAGCAATACTTTGGTTGCATTATTTTTAATGCTTTGAAGAGCTGTTTTTTATTATTTGTATTCATTATATAACTATATTCAATTCCACAAATTCAAGCTTATTATTTAAAAAAAAAAAATAAAAAAAAGGATCATACCGGATCGGCAAGACTATAAAAGAATGAGCCAAAAAGCCAAAAAATGACAAACAACATATAACATATTTTTTATAACATATTTAAGCAAAGTTGATAAATCATGTCAGTGACACATGAAGTGAATTTATAATTAATTTAATTTATATCGGTTTTATATTTGACTCATTGTCGGATCGGAAACGAAATCAGTGGTATCGCACGTCACTCGTGCTGCAATGCCAAAAATATTTGATTTATAAATAAGGAATCCTGCTTCGTGGAAATTCACTTACCGTGGTCGGGTCCTGAATCAATTAACCGCGATAAACGAGGGTTTACTGTATACTGAAGAAAGCGTTTTAGTCTTAATATTGAATGTCAACACGGAAGCACGCTAACACGAGCCCCCACCTACTAGGCTAAAGGCTGCTGCAGTTGGAAACGTTGCCCGTTTGGCCTTCGTCGTGCTGCAACATCTTTATAAAGTGCTGACACCATAGATATATTTTAGCGCCGTTATCATCCCCGCAAAAAGTTGAGATAAAACCTTAAAGATAGATACCCTCTGCCTTTTTTAATTACTTGTTGTGGATGAGGCATTAAAAAGGGTGCCGTTCTAAGAGGCAGAAAGAGCCCCCGCTGAAGGAAACAATAGCCACACTTGAGCATGGAGGGGACAGGGGGTGTTATTTTCTCCTCCATCATCACACTGTGTGCTCGCTGCCGGCGTCTCTCTGCAGACGCTCGTGTTTATCTTCTAACCGTTGTTGCTCCTCGTCGCCTGGATCCATCCTTTCCTTCATCAACATCTTCCATCCCCAAAGCCATAACTCACTTTCTGCATCATTCTTTAAAAACTTCCTTTTCTCAAGTCGCCCGCATGTTTCTGCCCGCCTCCTCGTTAGCAAGCAGCGTATTTAACCATTTAGACAAAAAAAAAAGGCCAAAATCAAAGGTGCTCACCTGACGTGACCTCCAATAAAGCGAGCACAGCTGTAAGCGGCGTCTTATTAAAGGGAGGACGCCACCCTCTTGCTGGCCTTTGCCTCCATAACATGTTAGCTTCGCCCCAATTATGAATGTCAGCTCCAATTAGCTGAGACAACACATTTATTGATCAACCCCCCCATCTGCAAGTTTGCACTCAGACGTCTTCCTCCTCCTCCTCCGAGGTCATCTTCCGCTTCCTCAATTAAATCCTCCCACGCTCCAGGTTGGTCCTCTCATTGGCAATAAATTGTTGGCAAAATACATTTGAGCCTGCATCTTTAGTGAGTGCCTTGTTGGATCACATGACGATAAAAAAGACTGTGGGTTGCACAAACGGGCTATTTCTTGTCCATAATGATGAATGCATGAATGGGACGCTGAGTAGTTTGCAATTTAACCCCCCTTAAACTCTTTTTTTGTGTTTGTTTTTCATGTTTTACATTTAACTCATTCAAGCCCAGCCATTTTTCAAAAGACAACCCCTTCAGTAGCGGCCATTTTTGGCCATTTTGACTGATCTTTCAAGGCACACAGAATATTGTGTTCTTTGGCTATATAAAGATGGAACCTAGCAAAAGAAAGATTAGACTCCCATCTTTCATCAGACAAAAAAGTTTGTTTCTACCTTTTACCGTTCTTTAGTAATCAGCAGTAGAACATAGGTGAGTTTCAGGAAAATATCGGCTCCCAACTAGAAAAGGGAGAAACACAGCGTAACGTTGACTTTGACACACATTTTTTTTTTTTTTGCTTTTGTGACAGCACAAATAGCTCAACAACTATCACAGCATAAACAATACAAAGAAGGTTGTTTTACATCAAAATAACAATTTATTTACAAATATAAACACCATCAACTACTCGCAATTTCATATTTGAAACTGAACTGCGTGTGTTCACTCGAGGGTGCGCGTGTGCATGCGTTAAAATTTCCCTACAATGCGAAACCTTCTGCACGCTACACTCCTCCACACTCTTCCACTTCCTCCTTGCTGTCGACTGTGTTTTCACGCGCAAAACATCCATGCCGAGCTCTTATCAAAATGCACTTCTGCCCCCTTGTGGCCGTTTTTATGGCTTAAAACTCCTTGAAAAGTGACATCTTTTTACTGTGCGGTTGCGTCATCACCTCTTTTTTTGCCTCTTGCGCAAAAATAACGTAAAAGACGAATAAATATGTTGTTGGGATCGGCCGTTCGGGTTTATAAAGACATATAAATACGTCTTTGGTACTGAATGAGTTAATGTTTTACATTTAAAAATGAATCAATGTATTTTTTTTTGTTAAAACAAGATTTTGTTCAGGCCTGTCACGATGATCAATAAATCAATTAATCGCACGATAAATAAAAACAGTCGAAAAAAAGTCGATAATTTTGCCGGCCTCAATAAATTGACATGTGCATGCGTGTTTGTTTTCCTTCTCTCTCTCTGCCAAACAGGCAGGATGACAAGGGGGATCACTCTGTGCATCTGTCTCAACACCTGGGTGCATTGGTTCTGTAACGGAATGAAAGGAGTGAGTGAACCCTCCTGTCAGTCATTCAGTCTCTTTGTCTCGGTGAGGTGAGGCGGGGCTGCAAGCGAGCGCACACGCAGCAGCAGCACTCTGAAAATGTTTGTGACAAAGACGATGAAATACATAATACAAAACGGTGGAACTTCGTCTCAGCTGATTCCCCGAAGTATAGCACCTCATTGTGAACCAAAGGCATTTTGCAGCACCGAAAACATGTGCTTCCACACACAATGTTGCTAAAAGTGACTCAAGGAAGTGTATATGCAGATGAGCTGTCATCTGCATTCACACAATTGACACACTTCAGAGTATTTTCGGGTTATTTCTCCATGTTTCCATGAAAGTGACACTGATTCAAAGTCAGAAATATCATTGACTGATGATTGGTTGTGCACTTCTTGCTAAAAGAGACAGCGAGTCCTTTTTATTTTCATTGGGGTTTTCTGTCTTTTTTTTGTTTTAATTTATTTTATTTAAAAGCTGTTGACATTTCAATTCCAATGTTAAATACTCTTGAGAAATTAAAGTTGCTTTTGATATGGGGTACCAGCATTATGATGCCATATATTGTCATTACATTAATACAAAAATGCTCTCCACATAATGTTGACAATCATATCGTTTATCTGCAATAATTTCTAGGACAATTATTGTCCACCAAAATTTGTTATGGTGACAGGCCCAATTTTGTTATTAAATATTAAACTTAAATATTAGGTTGATCCAACTACTGTACATTCTTCTACACGTTTTTTGTGAATACAATTCTGTAGAATCAAAATGTCTTTTTTTGTGTTGTAGACCTTCACGCATGTAATAATAATAAACATATTTTATATGACATACAGTATAATAATTGAGTAGAGCTGATTTTTTTGTGTTGTGGATCTTGAAGCCAGAAATAAAAACAAAAATAATAAAGGAATATTTTTTTAAGTTTCGCAACAGTTTATGGAACTTCCTATTTTTGTGAATTCTTGTTATTGTAGAAATATGTTCATTTCGGATCAAGGTAATATTTTCGTGTTGAGCAAAAAACCCCATATTGTGTATATTTAGTGACATATAATAGAGTAAAGCTGTGTTGTGGATCTTTTAAGCCGAAAAAAATAATAATAAAGGAATCCTTTTATGAATTTATTTTTAATTAAGTTTGGCTGGCATTTGAGTCAACTTCCTATTTATGTTATGTTTTACACTAAATGTCTTATCCGTATTAGAGAAATATGGTCATATTGAGTCAACTTATTATTTTTGTGTCGCTCTGAACAGATCATTGCTTAATAAAATAAGAAATATTACATTATGTCAGCGTTTGTAGTGTAAGAGTATTTTTCATTTATTTTTAATATTAAAAAAAATGCAGAAATATAACCCTTTTTTTGGTTTAAAATGTGTTGAAGTTGATGTAAAATTACGTTTTTCTGCTGAATCACAGCAAAATGTATGCCAAAGGTCCGTATTCCTTCTGCCAGCTGCAGCAGCATTTGCATGCTGATGAGTGTGAAGCCAGCCAGACGTAACAGAACAGACCAGAGAAGCGGTCCTGCCTGCATGACGTGTTGCTTCTGCAAAAAGGTGTTTCCACCCCTCCCCACATCTGTGGCTGGAGGGGGCTCCTGCAGCGCTTTGGTTGGAAAAGGCCAGCCAGGCTGAATAAATGGCCCCTGACAGGGTGGAAAGAGGCTGAGAGTAGTCGGAATAAGGCAGCGCTTGGCCTTGTGGGAGTGGCTAGATGGAAGGAAAGAGTGGTCGTTTACTACCACCGGTGTTTTTGGAAGCTTATTGGAAATCCGAGAGTGATTTTGCATGTTGTGTGAAGAAAGTGTGAGAGGAACCAGTCCGGCCCCCCCGGATATGTTTGCCTGCAGACATCCAGCAACTGTGATCTACCTGTTGGTGCAACAACACACGCTTGCTTGCTTTGGATGCCTCTTGGCCGTCCCTGCGAGGGCAAAAACACTGCAGGCATTCTCACATTTTGATGGAAACAAACACGCTTCCGTTCGTCATTTGATTGTCTCCCGGTTTCAGCTACCATCCAATTATTTGTGTGAGTGTTTGAGCATGTGTTTGCGTGCGTCAGTGTGTGTCTGCAGGTGTGTGTTTGCATGGGGCAGATGCACAGAGACATGCATGTAACCTTGTATGTTGCTTTGTTGCTTCCCCTTGGCGATCTTACCATCTGCTCCGCATGACATCTACAACCTCTCAGCACACATCATGATATTCACGTCCTATTTAGCGTATGTCCCGTTTGCCACAATACCGCTCTTATTTTTAGACATTCACACCAAGACATTCACACCAAGAGATTTGAACCAAGTTTTTCAAAAATTATAATCTCGGAGATTCCAAATCCTGCTTGCAACTAAAGTCAAGCTATATCAAACAAAATTATTATTGTTTTTTTTAAACCATAGACATGGACATTCAAAGCAGACGATTTCATCTGACCTTTTGAAAAATGATGTTCTAGGTGACTCAAAATGCTGCTTGCTAAATGAAAAATGCAATTACATTACATAAAAAACATGAGACGTGCAACCTGCTGCTGGCAACATGAATTCAACCAAAGTAAACTAAAATTACTCAATTAAAAAGTCCAACTCTTAGCATTTCAATCAGGTGATCTGACCTCACCTTTCCAAAAAATTGACTTTCTGAGTGACCCCAAATGCCGCTTGCTTGCGGGCAAATCTCTAATACTTAAATATTTCCTTTGCCAATTTAATTTACCATTATTTTCAACACATTAGCACAATATCGAAAACTAGCATGAGTTATGAAAATATTTCTGCTACAATCCTGTAAGTTGTGTTGTGTTTGAAGCTATTTGGGGCAACTTTGAAGCACTTATTGCGGTTTACACCGGGTCGGATTGACTGTTTTGTGCTTTTGCTACAGCACGCAACATGCAGACACACCTGCAAGTGTATGGAATTGTCTATCATCATTAAGAGTTCAGTGTGTGTGTGTGTGTGTTGGCTTGTTCATGAATATGGATGCTAAAAGAGCAGGGTGACGATTCCCGACTCCACAGTGGGGAGTCGAAAGATCTCTCCGAGATGAGGTTGGCAGGTGGTAGTGGAAGTTTGCTGAGTCTGCGCAATATTATAATTAGTCTATCTTCGATTTGCTTATCATAAATATTCATGTTCAGAAGACCCCTATGAATAAACACACGAGGAGAGACTGCACCTCGCCCGGAAGTGGGATACCGGGGCCTCACCCTGGAGCCAGGCCTGGGGGAGGGGCTCGCAGGCGAGCGTCTGGTGGTCGGGCTTTCACCCGTGGGACCCGGCCGGGCTCAGCCCGAAGAAGCCACACGGGATCTCCCCCCCGTAGACCCACCACCTGCGGGGGCAAGCATAAGGGTCCGGTGCATTGCGTTTTGGGTGGCGGTCGAGGGCGGGCACCTAGGCGACCTGGTCTTCGGCGGCCAAATCTGGTTCTTGGGACATGGAACGTCACTTCTCTGGCGGGGAAGGAGCCCGAACTTGTGAGAGAGGTTGAGACATTCCGACTAGATATAGTCGGACTCACCTCGACCCACAGTTTGGGTTCTGGATCCAAACTCCTCGAGAGGGGTTGGACCTTGTTCTACTCTGGAGTTGCTGCAGGGGAGAGGCGGCGAGCTGGTGTGGGCTTATTAATAGCCCCCCGGCTCGGTGCCTCTGTGTTGGAGTCATCCCCGGTAAACGAGAGGGTCATTTCCCTACGCCTTCGGGTTGGGGAAAGGGTCCTGACTGTCGTTTGTGCGTACGCGCCAAACGGCAGTTCAGAGTACCCAGCCTTCCTGGAGTCCATCAGAGGGGTGCTGGAGAGCACCCCAACTGGTGACTCTGTCGTTTTGCTGGGAGACTTCAACGCCCATGTGGGCAATGACAGTGTGACCTGGAGGGGCGTGATTGGGAGGAACGGCCTCCCCGATCTGAACCCGTGCGGTGTGATGTTGTTGGACTTCTGTGCGAACCACAGTTTGTCCATCACAAACACCATGTTCCAGCATAAGGATGTCCATAAGTGCACATGGCACCAGGACACCCTAGGCCGCAGGTCTATGATCGACTTTGTAGTCGTATCATCAGACCTGCGTCCGCATGTTTTGGACACACGGGTAAAGAGAGGGGCTGAGCTGTCAACTGATCACCACCTGGTGATGAGTTGGATTAGATGGCGGGGGAGGATGCCGGACAGACCCGGGAGACCCAAACGTGTAGTGAGGGTGTGCTGGGAACGTTTGGCAGAGTCTCCTGTTCGTCGAGTCTTCAGCTCTCACCTCCGGCAGAGCTTCTCCTGCATCCCGGGGGAGGACGAGGATATCGAGTCCGAATGGGCTCTATTCCGTGCCTCCATTGCTGAGGCAGCCGATCGGAGCTGCGGCCGCAAGGTGGTCGGTGCCAGTCGTGGCGGCAAGCCCCGAACCCGATGGTGGACACCAGAGGTCAGGGCTGCCGTCAAGCTGAAGAAGGAGTCCTATCGAGCATGGATGGCTTGTGGGACTTCTGAAGCAGCTGACGGGTACCGGCAGGCCAAGCGGCACGCGGCTTCGGCGGTGATCGAGGCAAAAACTCGGGTGTGGGAGGAGTTCGGTGAGGCCATGGAACACGACTTTCGGTCGGCCTCGAAGAGGTTCTGGCAAACCGTCCGGCGCCTCAGAAAGGGGAAGCAGTGCCCGGTCCACACTGTTTACAGTGGGGACGGGAGCCTGCTGACCTCGACTGAGGATATAGTTGGGCGGTGGAAGGAATACTTTGAGGCCCTTCTCAATCCCACTGACATACCTTCCCTAGAGGAAGCAGAGACTGAGGATACGAACGCGGACAGTTCCATCACCGTGGCTGAGGTATCTGGGGTAGTCAAAATGCTCCCCAGTGGCAAAGCTCCGGGGGTGGACGAGTTTCGCCCTGAATTCCTCAAGGCTTTGGATGTTGCGGGACTGTCTTGGCTGACACGTCTCTTCAACATTGCGTGGAAGTCGGGAACAGTACCTCTGGATTGGCAGACTGGGGTGGTGGTCCCCCTTTTCAAGAAGGGTGACCGGAGGGTGTGTTCCAACTATAGGGGGATCACACTCCTCAGCCTCCCTGGGAAAGTCTATTCCAGGGTGCTGGAGAGAAGGGTACGACCGTTAATCGAACCTCGGCTACAGGAGGTGCAATGTGGTTTTCGTCCTGGTCGCGGAACACTGGACCAGCTCTACACCCTTGCAAGGGTCCTGGAGGGTACTTGGGAGTTTGCCCAACCGGTCTACATGTGCTTTGTGGACCTGGAAAAGGCATTCGACCGTGTCCCTCGCGGTGTCCTGTGGGGGGTGCTCCGGGAGTATGGGATTGGTGGCGCGCTACTACGTGCCATTCAGTCCTTGTACAACCGGAGCAGGAGCCTGGTTCGCATTGCCAGTAGTAAGTCAAGCCTGTTTCCGGTGAACGTTGGCCTCCGCCAAGGCTGCCCTTTGTCACCGATTCTGTTCATAATTTTCATGGACAGAATTTCTAGGCGCAGCCAAGGTGTCGAGGGAGTCCAGTTCGGGGGCACTAGGATCTCATCTCTGCTATTTGCAGACGATGTGGTCCTGATGGCCTCATCGAGCTGTGACCTGCAGCGTTTACTGGGACGGTTTGCATCTGAGTGTGAAGCTTCTGGGATGAGACTCAGCACCTCCAAATCCGAGGCCATGGTTCTCAGTCGGAAAAGGGTGGATTGCTCCCTCCGGGTTGGGAATGAGGTCCTGCCCCAGGTGGAGGAGTTCAAGTATCTCGGGGTCTTGTTCACGAGTGAGGGAAGGTTGGAGCGTGAGGTCGATAGGCGGATCGGCGCAGCGTCTGCAGTAATGCGGTCGCTGTACCGGACCGTCGTGGTGAAGAGAGAGTTGAGCCGGAAGGCAAAGCTCTCAATTTACCGATCGATCTATGTTCCCACCCTCACCTATGGTCATGAGCTTTGGGTCATGACCGAAAGAACGAGATCGCGGATACAAGCAGCTGAAATGAGTTTTCTTCGTAGGGTAGCGGGACTCACCCTAAGAGACAGGGTGAGGAGCTCGGTTATCCGAGAGGAGCTCAGAGTAGAGCCGCTGCTCCTTCACATCGAGAGGAGCCAGCTGAGGTGGCTCGGGCATCTAGTCCGGATGCCTCCCGGACGCCTCCCTGGTGAGGTGTTTCGGGCATGCCCAGCCGGGAGAAGGCCCCGGGGAAGACCTAGGACACGCTGGAGGGATTATGTCTCACAGCTGGCCTGGGAACGCCTCGGTGTCCTCCCGGTGGAGCTGGAGGAGGTGGTCGGGGACCGGGAAGTCTGGGCTTCCCTACTGAGACTGCTGCCCCCGCGACCCGGACCCGGATAAGCGGAGGAAAATGGAATGGAATGGAATGGAAATATTCATGTTTGCATGCGGGCAGGTGCTCGGGAAAAAGTTTTCTCTGTGCCTAAACTGCCCGGACATGGGTACATGGGATTATAGCGCAAGTTTGTGTTAAAAAGTCTTCCCTTTCACTTCCAATGACTTTATGTGTCAAGCTTCCAGGAACAAACGGCACTTTCAGGTATTAAATCACTGTGCTTGCCAGCAGGAAAAGACCCAGTTGGCTCCATTGTGCTCAAACTCAGACACCATTTTGCTCCCCTCATGTGTTTGTAATGATGATTTGGTGGGTGATTAATCTG
Source organism: Dunckerocampus dactyliophorus (assembly GCF_027744805.1). Lineage (NCBI taxonomy): Eukaryota > Metazoa > Chordata > Actinopteri > Syngnathiformes > Syngnathidae > Dunckerocampus > Dunckerocampus dactyliophorus. Next base: position 3,213,959 of record NC_072833.1, on the reverse strand, counting down.
GAGAACGTGCTCTCTATCATCATCGTCATCCTCCTCCTCCTGAAGGGCCTCATTTGCAGCAATGACCTGCCTCCTCTGCAAAATGAACACATGAGACTAAAAACACTCATTTGCATAACATTTTGCATTTTGGCGTCTGTGCAAATATCACAATTTGGAAGTATTAATATGATGGCGGATGAGGTGAAAGGTTGCCCAGTACGCCACCTTTTGTTGGCGTTTTGCCTCGCAATCGTCAACCGATTGGCTTTTTACTATGCACATTTTTGGGCCACCACTACAGCGATGTTCTTTGATGGAATAAACTTACTTTGCAAATAAAAGCTATATAAAATACACTACCAGTCTAGAGTTGAGGTACATTTCCTCATGCTGTCCAATGAGAAAGTGTCCCCAAACATTTGACTGATACTGCATATGTCGGGCACATTTTTACTTGCAACTTTATTTATATTTTTGTCTTTAATGGTTGTGTATGTGATTGATAGATTATGCTATTTGTTTAAATTTTGAAAACAACAAATTGAAATGACTGCACCCCAGCATGGTCCAGATTTCCTAGCTAATGTTTTGTATAAAAATCAAAATAAATAAATGTACATTGCTGTAATCATGTATTTACCTAAAGTGCCAATATGTTATTATTTTTCTATTTCACATTTTGTAAAAATGAATTTTCCTAATTTGTCCTCACTTTCATTTATTTTATAAAGCAAACCAATGTTGTAACAGTGGGATCACATTTAAAAAAAAAATGTTTGTAGTGGTTGCAATAATTGTGGAAAATCAGAATTTACCTTATTTGTTCTCATTTTGCTTAATTTTGTAATGCAAATGTTGACAGGTATGAACACAACCAATGTTGTAACAGCGGGACCACATTTTGTAAAAATGTTTGTAGTGGTTGAAATAACTGTGGAAGATCACATTTTCCCTAATTTTCTCATATTTTTACAGAATATTTCCAGTATTTTATAATGTGAATGTTGGCAGTTATGAACACAACCAATGTTGTTACAGCAGGATCACATTTTGCAAAAATGTTAGTACCAGTTGAAATAGTTGAAAATGAGAATATCTATATTATTTTTCCTGTATTTTATAATGCAAATGTTGACAGGTATGAACACAGCCAATGTTGTAACTGCGGGATTGCATGATGTAAAAATGTTGGTCCTGGTTGAAATAATTGTGGAAGATCAAGATCATTTTTTGGAATAGTTCTCTTATTTTATAATGCAAATGTTGAGAGGTATGAACACAACCAATGTTGGAGGAGGAGCAAATGCATCAGAGAGCGTTAATACCGCTGATGAGTTCATCGTAAACCACAGCAAGCCAAGTGAAACACGCATGAATTTCACACCAACAGCTGAGTAGCAATATTTTAAAGCACATGCAGAGGTAGATAAATCTGCTGGATGCTCCCCACTCATGATACTTCAAATGCAGATACTGTATTTTGTGGGGTTCATAAAAACGACATCAGGCCTCCAGCCGGCAATGCCAGTGTTTTCTGCCCCGTGACAGCATTGCATCGAGTGTTGGTTTTTCTTCACTTCTCAAACAGGAAGTAACGGGGCAAAGGCGTGTTTTCTAACTGGAGGCATAACACGAGTGTAGAATCACACTCTCAGAATGAGAGGATGAAAGCAGGCGTGCAGCGGGGTTAACAACATTTTAAAGTGGGCTCTTGCACTGTCGTCTCGCACACCAACACACACGGCCAACAATCAAGTGACATGATCATTCTGTTTCAAGTCTTGGGATCCACCACGGCTTCTATGTTTAATTCATGGCCTTAACATGTCATTAAATATATATCGTAGCATTAAGGCACGGAGCAGCCCGACTGTGGCACGATGGAGCTGCTTGGCACACACACACACACACACACACGTTTACTGTATCTGTCGGTCCAATACATCTTATTTCTCCAGTGTGATGGATGTAACACTTTGCGGCGTGTTGTGGAAATGTGTTTGGGATTGCTTTGTGGCCTCGCCATGAGAACATAAGCAGTCATTGCTGTAATGCCATTGTGAAGCGAGTGACTGATTGGTGCAAATCTAACTGTTTAGCTTGCGTTTCTACCTCGACCAGACGGCCGCAGCAGATTGACGAGCGCGGCTGATATGTATTTGCGCATGCGGACAATTTACGGTGTGTTTGCGGGCGCTGACATCTGCCATTTTTCTCTAAGTGGGGAGTGTTATATGGTTTGTCACCTGCATGCTGGGAAATAACGCTTGCATCTCAAATTAGATTCCCACACTTGATTTCATTAAGGGTTTTTTTTCCCTTATCCGCACGAAACTGAAAGATGACTGGTCCAATTTGGAGCACCCCACGGTCACTCTGTCAACCAAAGCAGCTGGAGTTAACCCCGTTCCTGAATGCATCACTTTAAAGGGGCCACATCCTGCCCATTTCAGGGGCTCATTGGATCCCAGTGGGGCACTGAAGTTTCCATAACAACATAACATGATGTAACGTAACGTAACGACACATAACACAACACAACACATAGCGTAACACAACACCTTTTAACATTTAACACCATGTAACGTATAACATTACAACAACCTTTAACGTAACATGTAACATTTAGCAACATTTAACACCATGTAACGTATAACATTACAACAACCTTTAACGTAACATGTAATATTTAGCAACATTTAACACCCTGTAACGTATAACATTACAACCTTTAACGTAACATGTAACATTTAGCAACATTTAACACACTGTAACGTATAACATAATAACCTTTAACGTAACATGTAACATTTAACACACTGTAACGTATAACATAACAACCTTTTAATGTAACATGTAACATTTAACAACATTTAACAACCTGTAACGTATAACATTACAACAACCTTTAACGTAACATGTAACATTTAGCAACATTTAACACACTGTAACGTATAACATAATAACCTTTAACGTAACATGTAACATTTAACACACTGTAACGTATAACATAACAACCTTTTAATGTAACATGTAACATTTAACAACATTTAACAACCTGTAACGTATAACATTACAACAACCTTTAACGTAACATGTAACATTTAGCAACATTTAACACACTGTAACGTATAACATAACAACAACCTTTAACGTAACATGTAACATTTAACAACATTTAACACACTGTAACGTATAACATAACAACAACCTTTAACATAACATTTAACAACATTTAACAACCTGTAATGTAACATTTAACAACATTTAACAACCTGTAACGTATAACATTACAACAACGTTTAACGTAACATGTAACATAAGATTTAACAACGTTTAACATAATATATAACATTTAACAATATTTAGCACACTGTAACGTATAACATTACAACAACGTTTAACATAACATGTAACATTTAACAACATTTAACACCCTGTAATGGATACACCACCCTCGTGATACAACATTTTAAACACATGCATACTGTAGGTTTGAAAGTTGTAAATGTAGGCTAGGACCCCTTTAAAATTGGGCAAAGTGACCCTTAACTGCAGCGTACACACGCACGGAGCTATATCAAGATGTCTGCCTTTGCAAACATAATATACGATATAAAATGCAGCGCGACTGTCTCGCTTACAAAGCCCGCTGCGATTGTTGTTGTTAAACACGTGCTTTTTCTCCGTGATTTCAAGTGGTGGCACAAATAATTCAGGAGACCTAGAGAACATGCCATGTGATAGCGAGCGTGCCGGTCCGGCTTGGGAAATGCTTGCAAACACGCTGACGGTGTTCCTCCAAAATGCCACTTAAAATGAATATTGAAACGCGCATGTTTAATTCAGGTGGATGAATTCACACATGCATGGAATGGGATGAGCATCTAGATCGGGGGGGTGGGACTTTTTCCACTGAGGGCTACATGTCGAGAGTTGTAATCACATTTTACTCTAAAATTGCTCCAATAATGATTATTTCTGTGACTATATTGCCTTTTGGAGGGCTGTAACATGCTCAAAAATGTACAAAATCTTACGTCCTGGTAAAAATGTACATCATTTTGGAGTGTAATGTTCATGTAAGTTTAGCGTGCAAAATAGTAATGTTTAATTTGCTCTGTGGAACGATAAGAAAAAGGAGTTTTGGGCCGCAAATGGCCCTTTGACCGCAGTTTAGACCCCACTGACATAGATATAAATGCAGTAGATCGATAGAGATAGAGGATAGATGGTAGATATACTGTATGCTCTTATAGGACACACTGCAGTGCCTGCGAGTCACTCAAACATGACATCTGGGATGAAGGCGCCCTTGGGTGAGCGTGATTCCATCCAGACGAGCACCTTGAGCACATCTGGAAGACAAATGTTTGTATTCCCGTCCCAAAGATACCATCTTCTGGGGGATGCTGCGTGTGTAATTCAGTAGTGTCAGACATGATAATGACATCAGCACACTGGCAGTGCATGGAAAGCATTCGTTGACGATGCCACACTTTGGATGGGCCACAGCGACCACTGTGCCAGACCACACCGTCTCATCCTAATCCCTCACAGCTGCTCTATTTGGATGTCCCATTCCAGTAGAAATGAGCAAAGGATTTGGTCCCAAAAGGACATTGATACAGAAGTAAGACTCAGTCAGGACATGTGAGCATCTTCTCAAGGGACAACACTAAAGAAATGGAAATACTTTAGAGTGCTATAGATGAATACAGCAATACAATAAGCCCTCGCAACTTGGGATTTCACGGTTTAACTCTATCACGGCTTTTCAAAAATATATTAACTAGGGCCCCGTAGACCCACCACCTGTGGGGGCAAGCATAAGGGTCCGGTGCATTGTGCTTTGGGTGGCGGTCGAGGGCGGGGGCCTGGGCGACCCGGTCTTCAGCGGCCAAATGTGGTTCTTGGGACTTGGAATGTCACTTCTCTGGTGGGGAAGGAGCCCGAACTTCTGGGAGAGGTTGAGACATTCCGACTAGAAATAGTCGGACCCACCGCGATCCACAGTTTGGGTTCTGGAACCAAACACCTCGACAGGGGCTGGACCTTGTTCTACTCTGGAGTTGCTGCACGGGAGAGGCGGCGAGCTGGTGTGGGCTTATTAATACCCCCCCGGCTCCCCAGCCCCGGTTAACGAGAGGGTCATTTCCCTACGCTTTCGGGTTGGGGAAAGGGTCCTGGCTGTCATTTGTGCGTATGCGCCGAATGGCAGTTCAGAGCACCCAGCCTTCTTGGAGTCCATCAGAGGGGTGCTGGAGAGCACCCCAACTGGCTGCAACTAACTATTTTAATAACCGAGGATTTTTTCGATTAATTGATGAATCGGATAAAAAACAAGCAACACATTTTAAATTTCCGCCTCTTTGTTCAGAAATAGAAGATTTGAACTGACAGAGCAAATGAGTGCTCAAACACCAGGTTGCCACTTGAATATTCCGTTAAAGTAATGTTAAATAATACAAAATCCAAATGTTTGTCAAGTAGCTTCAGTAAAACAATACATGCAATACACACAAAAATACAATCATGATCATTTTCCCTGTCGGTTGATCTGAAGCTTGTCGTTTCCATGAATGGAGGCCATAATGGACCAAATTAATACGAAGCAACACCTACAGTTTGGTGGTTTGGTCCGCAACGTATCAGAAAAGAGGCAAAAATGCCCATCAGTGTTTTTCAAAGTCAAATCTGATATGTGTGAGTATCTTGTTTTGGCTAAAACACAAAGTTAATAGGTCTGCTGTCATGGATGACTAAAGACATGAAAAAATATTCACATTTGAGAGGCTGAAATCAGAGGATATTTCCATATTTAAGTAAAAAAAAACTAAATAGTTGTCGATTCAGTGGGTAATTGATTAACCATGGATTAATCGATTAATTGTAGCGTCTGTAATATTAACTGGGTGAACGAACAAACAATAAGCGTATATGAGCAAATTGTACATATATTTTTTTGCCCAAATTATGCATTTCAAGCATAAAAATGGATAAATGGAGTAAAATACAAATATAAGGCATTCAAAGATGATATGTAGTATTTTACACTGGCAGTATGTTATCATGTAATGTTACACCAAGATTGAGGCAGCAAAGTATTCTGGTGCTAATATGGTAATTCAAGACTCACAGCTCGTAGATGGACCTTTAACAAGCTGTTTGATGTTCTGCACCCAGGTAAGTGCGTGTTTTAGTGCCTACAGCATCACACACTCTCTAGCACATTAACAACAGCACATGTGGAAATGGTTTTCCATGAGCTTTTTAAAAGTAAACATCTTTAGTGAAAGTGCACTCCTGTGAAAATAGATCTGTGAGAAATCCATAGTCAAGTTGATAAAAAGTTCATGTCATTAAAAAAATCCATGGGGAAGTTCAGACATTTCATCCAAAAAGAACTTTGGTTTGCGTCCTCATTTAAAGCATGCAAACTTTTATGACCCTGCCTCTTAAAAGCATCTCAATCGAGAATCGTTAGGAACCGGGATCCAAACGAGGAATGGGAATCGTTCAAATCCAAACTATGCCCAACCCTAATGGTCGGGTCTGGAACCAATTAACAGCGATGAACGACAGATGACTGTATAGATTTACTATCACCTGAAAATGAGTCACTGTACCCTTTATTGTCTAAATACTGTAGCTGGCAACACAAGTGAACAGCAAGATAATTGGTCATTGGTGGTGGCAGCGTCATGTCTGGGGCCGCATGAGCGTACCTGCGCTGGGGGAGCTGTCATTTGCAGAGGGAAACACAAAATCCAACATGCACTGTGACATTTCTGAAGCAGAAACAAAGTCTCACTGCAGTTTTCCAACATAAGGAACCCAAACACACCTCCAAGATGATCGAGTGCTGAGTAAGATGAAGATGAAAGTGATGGAGTGGCCGCATACTGTATGTCTCCTCCCAAGCAGAAGAAAGGTAGAGGCGTGCAAGGTGTCTAACATCCACCAGTGAGGTCATCATGGAGCAGTGGATGAGGATTCCAGGAAGAACGTGTGCAGCTCTGATGAATTCCATGCCCAAGAGGATTAAGGCAGTGCTAGATAACAATGATGCTCACACTAAATATCCACGCTTTTGGACACAAATTGGAAGTGTTCACTGTGAGGGACTGGTTTCAAGCTATTTGACAATAATTTGCTGTGCGTTGGTATGAAATACAAAATGTATCAAAATTGTGGTAAAACTATAATACTTTAAAGTAGACTGTCAATCGGCCATCATTTCAGTGATGTTTTTATTTGTGTGCCAATGCCATGCTAATATTGTCAATGGCCTCGTCTTTTTCAAACCAACCGACAGATTGACCGATAGTTGTAACCCGCCGTCTGTCAAAAAGACAGACATCATATTAGTGTCCCTCGCCGACGCAGACTGACAGATGGACTGAGACAGAGTGACAGAAATCACAGAGAAGTCATCTGTCTTAAGGCGGCAGGAGACGGAAAGGGAAAGATGACGTGGCAGCACAGGCTTCAGGAGGTTTTTGCTTGTTTTTATTTCATTGCCGTTACTCTGCTGGGGGGAAATGTTTGTCTTCCTTGACTCTAAATGTGTGTGTGTGTGTGTGTGTGTGTGTGTGTGTGTGTGTTTGGAGCATAGAATCTTCTCAGGTGTTTAGTAAAGTGCAGGGAGGGAAAGTTTTCCTCCCGCAGCTCACGTCTTCCTGCTTCCTTCTTCCCTGTGACATGTCAGAGCAATGCGCCGTCAGGCATCGCAGGAAATGACCGTTTTTGAAAGTTTTTCTGATGCGGTTTGATTGACGGCTCACTGCTGCGTTCACTGACATCTAAGCTTTGGTATATCCTTTAAATTTTATCCAAAACCGGTGGCAAATTGGTACTTTTGCAATGGTGCCGGTGCTTCAACGGTACCCAAACTTAAAAAAAAAGGAAAACACTGGATCGGTATTGTTGAAGTATGAGTCAGTGCGGTCCAACACTGTAAATCCCATACAAAATTGAAGCGGAAGACATAATCTACCTAGCAAAGATGTATACCAATGAAAATACAAACGATATATGAAAAGGCAGCATTTTCACGGACGTCCCCACGGACTTCCCTAATTGACCGGTGTCAGATTTTCATGTCGCTTACGTCCGAGAATTGTAACATTCCTACTAGTGTGGATAAGCGGCATAAAACATGGATGGATGGAATGGAAGGAGTGAGCTAGCTTGCTGCTAGCCACCCACGCTTGAGAGGCGGTTCGATGAGGTCATCATATGTGCAACGGAAAATCCGGAAGCCCACAGGCCTATAAAAAGCATTATGTTTATTATCACCTTTTGTTATAGGGAAAAATCCCAATTCTGGTATTGACCGATATAACATTTTTATGCCAATATCGGGCTAATAATATCTGTGGGCCGATGCTATCGGACATCCCTAATAATGACTAAATAAAACAAAAATAAAAAAATACATGATATGGGTAATCAGTGTCTTGTGGTTGGAAATGACACAAAAGAAGCAAAACACACAAAAAAAAATCCAAAACGATCGGGCCGATAATATCGGTGGGCTGATATTATCAGACATCCCTAATAATGACAAAATAAAACAAAAATAAATACATGATATGGGTAATCAGTGTCTTGTGGTTGCAAATGACACAAAAAAGAAGCAAAAGTACAAAATATATATATATTTTTTCCAAACAATCCATATTCTCAATCTTGTCAGACAATTTCAAGGAAACAATCTTTCAGGATCCTTGCATCTTTTGTCATAATCAACAGTATTTTAATCAACTAGAAATTAAATGAAATGAGCACAAGAATTTTTAAAATCAATTTTTCAATTATTTTTAGAATTTTCCACATTTGTATTCATTATGTATGCGCCTCTGAACTTCAGACACTTTATTGTGTAATTTCCAGCTGAAAGACACAAATTCATAAGATAAAAAATGCACTTTAGCTCAAATAGTAGCCAAAGGTATGACTCATTTTGGCTGTCTTTTTCAGGAATGTATCCTGTCTGAATGAAAATGGGGATGAATGCTTTAACAGCTCCTTTCACAGCATGTCTGTGTTGATTTTTTTGGTCTTTTTTTGAACAGACAAAGGTTAGTGAGCAACTGATGATATATTTTAGTCATTTTGGGTTTCTAATTTGTCTTTTTGTAGTGAAAGCGAGACTGTTTGACAAACATTTGCATAAACCGACCTGTCTTCTGACTGTGTTTGTATGGGTGCTGTATGGCTGCCTGGCACAATACAAAGAGTGGGTTGCCATGTCTGCAGCATTCTCCAGCCTCCACTCAACATGCCAACAGCGCCACTCCCTCCCACTCTTTCTCTTTTGTCAACATGTCCCATCACCCACACACCCGCCTCCCCCCCATGTCATTCACACCAATTTTCACCCTCTCTCCTCCACTGGCATCTCCCTAACAATCATCTTTTCCTGTCACACGTTTGTTGCCGTCGCCCCGCTTTGCTAACTCTCTTGTATGGCGGGGGAGATCACAGACTTGTTTCAAGTTGAGAGGGTAAAAAATTGCATTTGTGATGCTGGCGTCACGCAGCTAACGATTCCCGCAACTTCTTGATGGCTGCCGACCTTGAAGCGACACCTTATCAAAGACGAAGGTGATGGCCTGAAGGAGCCGACAATTTTAAGCTGCAACCCTGTACTTAAAGCACTTTCTAATGTTCAATGCAACAGTTCTTGGGGCCAAATTTTCAGATGTTTAAGGATGGGGGTGTGAACTTTTTGCTTCGGTATTATTCTTATATTGTATGGCATGTCAATGTCAGATTGTCAGCCATACCTATTTACCTCGTAGTGCTGCTATTGAATGCCATTTCATGGGACCCTAGCCTGCTCATTTCAGGGGCTTTTAAAATGACAATGGATCCCAGTGGGGCACTACAGTAAGTTTCTTACCCCATAAATCTCAAGTTGTGTGCAGGGTAAATCTGCATTCTTCTGCATTTCGGCACAAATTTTCAACGTTTACTGAAAAACACTCTCACCGGGGCGTACGCTAACAGAGGTTCCACTTCAATGATAATACAAAGAAGAAGACATGTACAATGGTTTAGGTAATAGCACATCTGTCCCTTACACGCTACATCGCTTCTCTTTTGGTTGCGTTTTCATACCTTGAGGACTAACGCTGTTATTTAAAGTTACCCTAATTACAGTCGGGACATGATTAAATATCTTGTAATTAAGCACACCTGAATATAAGCCGCACCCACCCAGTTTAAAGAGGGTAGAAAATTTGTACATACATAGGCAGCACTTGTGTGTAAGCCACAGGTGTCCATGTTGTAACATGGGATATTTACACAGACAGACACACTATAAACCTTGCAATCCTACCGACACTCTGTGTTCCCAGCTTCACTTGTTCAGCTTCGCTCCGGTGATGAGACATGAGATGCGGTACAAGCAGTCCAAGCAGGAGCTGTAATAATTCTACACATGATCAAACTTACTTAAGATTTGTCACATCAAAACATGATCGCTACATAAGGCTGCAAAACGTGATATTGGCGTCCCTGCCTGAATCTGCACTCTAAGCATCACGGGAACGGCAGTTCTTTCAGGCATAAGTTAGCCGCATCATTGTTGAAGCCGCACGGTTCAAAGCGTGTGCGGAACAATCCGGAATTTATGGTCTTTATTATAAAATATCAAGAAGGAGTATAGAATTCAATACAAACACCCCTCAAAAAACACCAGAAATTCTTTAACATTTTCCGGAAACTGTTCTAATCTGAATTTATGACGATATTGTCAGCGTTTTGACTGCCCTCTGCTGGTGTGGTGGGCGAAAAGCGCTTGAAGTCAAACCGTAGTTGACTTAGAATCTTTTTTTTTTCCCTCCTTTTGTCCATCCTGCTTAAACTTTTCCAGCTGATCCTACCGAATATCTCCACCCCTCCCACATCGTCTCTTCCGTCCTATCTTCCACTCCCTCAATTGCTTCGGCTTCCGCTCACACATCTCTTTTCATGTTTCTCATTTCCCCTATTCCCCCACCCCACCCCGCCTCAGCAAAGATCATCTACCTCAAAATGGGCGACGGCGGTGCGTTCTCTTCCCTCCCTGCTTCCTCATCTGCCTTTGCAGAAAAGCTCCCTGTTTGGCGAAGGTCAAGCCATTTGAGTGTTTAATTAATAACTGCTGACATTTTCCCTCACAACACATGAATGGCATTTTTTTCCCTTTCTTACCAATTATTCTAACAATGTCGCTCACCTGTAGCCAGCTTCAACCTTTTCCCCAGACAGTTCCTTATCTGCTGTTTCATGCTGTAATGCCCATGTTTATTTCATTTGGCTTTGCATCATGTTGCCAATTAGAAAGTCATCTGATGTATCATTAAAAAAAAAAAAAAGCCCCCCCCCACCCCCCCACACACACACACCCGCGTCAGTACCCTGTCATCTAAAAACGGTCTCTGCATCAAACATGACCCCGTGGCGCTCCCCGCCTTTTCATCTCCATTCCCTTGTTCCCCTGCCATCTCTTCCCACCTTCATGCCTCTCCTCACTTATTTACACCTTTATTCCTGCACCCCCCCCCCGCAGGTGTCCTGTGCCGTGCTGTCCTCAGAGCCCTCGCCATATATAGACTGCATACTGAGCGTAAGGGTAGCCTGTGTTTAAGCCCAGCTAGGAACAATACGAACAGTGTTTCCCATGCATTGACTTGTTTGTGGTGCACATAAACACATTATAATGGGACTGTCTGTGAACCCACCGTGTCGTTACATCCCTGTAGAGTAGGTGGCGGCATGCATCGTAACGCCACTTCTTAACACACCCGGTCTTCCAGAGACGGAGCAGGAGGGATCTATTTAGCGACTCTTTCTGGTCTTATTGGAGACGCCGACATGAAAACGCGACTCGCTCTTCTCAACGTGCAGCAGGTGCTCCAAGAGAAAAGTCACAATTTTACAAGAATAAACTCATAATATTGGTAGGAAAAATAATGCCATTTTACTTGCATAGAGTTGTAATATTAAATTTAAAAATCATGTTATTCTTCAAAAGTTCTTTTAAAGGGGAAAAAGTTTTATTATGGGAATAATTAAAAAATCTCATTTAAGAAGAAATATTATTTAGATTATTTTATAATTTACCAAGGTTACTGAAGAATAAATATTTAGATTATTTTATAATCTACCAGGGTTATTTAAGAAGAAATATTATTTAGATTATTTTATAATCTACCAGGGTGATTTAAGAAGAAATATTATTTAGATTATTTTATAATCTACCAAGGTTATTGAAGAATAAATATTTAGATTATTTCATAATCTACCAGGGTTATTTAAGAAGAAATATTATTTAGATTATTTTATAATCTACCAGGGTTATTTAAGAAGAAATATTATTTAGATTATTTTATAATCTACCAAGGTTATTGAAGAATAAATATTTATATTATTTTATAATCTACCAGGGTTATTTAAGAAGAAATATTATTTAGATTATTTTATAATCTACCAGGGTGATTTAAGAAGAAATATTATTTAGATTATTTTATAATCTACCAAGGTTATTGAAGAATAAATATTTAGATTATTTTATAATCTACCAGGGTTATTTAAGAAGAAATATTATTTAGATTATTTTATAATCTACCAGGGTTATTTAAGAATAAATATTTAGATTATTTTATAATCTACCAGGGTTATTTAAGAAGAAATATTATTTAGATTATTTTATCATTTACCAAGGTTATTGAAGAATAAATATTTAGATTATTGTATAATCTACCAGGGTGATTTAAGAAGAAATATTACTTAGATTATTATTTTAGAATTTAGAAATGTTATTTAAGAACGTATTATTTACAGTAGATTATTTTATAATTTAAAATGGTTATTTAAGAAGACATATTTAGGTTATAATTTTAAGAAGAAATATTATTTACAAAAAAACAGCAAAAATGGGGGGGGGGAAGAGCAAAGAGGGAGGTTCATACTAATGGTAGGTTTTTTTCATCTTTGTCACAAAGCTGAGATGTTGATTAGTTCTGGACATACATCCAGTATGTACGTTCTTACGAAACATCCAAGTGGGCCTTGCATCCTTTCATTTTTCAGTATGTGGCCTTCAGTGGCAAAAGTTTGGACACCCCCGGTGTGCTGTATGTTGACTTTTATGAAGAATAATAACTCCGTGGCCCAGGAGTTGATGAGTTGTTTGTTGGGCGGCTTGCCAACGTAAGCGGAACGACGTAGAAGGTACGAGCGATCACGTACGGGTTGCTATGTTATGCTGTGATGTATCACCCAGCTCTCTTCATTTTGCATCAGAGAGTTCTTCCCTAACTGACTTTCCTGTCATCGCCTCCCAAACACTCCCCATCATTCCATTTTTCACAACCTAAAAACCGCCATTCACACGTCTGCCTGTCCCCTCATCCGTCTGCCCCTCTTCTTCCTCCTCTCCTTTGCGTTCCTTTCTGCATATTTCATCCAAGTATTACTTCTCGCTGACATTTATCTCCCAATTTGTCCTCCCTCAAGCTCTTTCGATCGCTGCACCACTTCTACATCTCTCCTTTTTGTCTTTTTGCTCATCATCTTCCACACTTCCATTCATGAAGTAATTCATTTATCCCTCTCCCCCATTTATCCTTTTCCTCCCTCCGCGGCTTCTCGCACACACCCCTTGTTATTAATAGGCCTTCGGGAGTGTGAGCAACAATGCTTTGTATCATGCGGCATTGCTCCGGCGCATCACGCGTCGGGTTTATTCATTTAGACGCATTGACTGCGTCATTGTGGCCCTGCTCAAGATGCACCCGAGGCACTGAATAGTGCAATTAATGACAATAGAGGGGTGGCATTATTTACCTCCACCGGGTATCTTACACAGATGACGCAAACGCTAGTTAAGAGACTCATTCTCTAGTTATCAGATGCAATGATAGCAATCTCCGTGACAACGATAGAACAGGAAATGGGACCATACTGCAACGCAGGAAGGCCAAAAAACTACATTGTGAGACTTGTACGTGACACAGCGCTTATCGTTTGTAGCAGAATCTATGAAAGGCCACTAGGTGACAGTATTGCTCTGAAAGGATCTTCTTGTTGTCTCAAGGTTGTGCGTCTCTTTCAATCTTGGTTTCAAAAATGTATGAATTAATAAATCAAGCTGTTTCGTTGTTGAATACAGCCCATTATTAGTCAAAACATTCGCATATTTAAGCGAATGTACATGGTTTTTGCCTAAATTAAGCATGTTCAAGCATAGAAATGGCTCAATGAACTAAAATAGAAATATAAGGCATTCAGAAGATGCATTCAAAGATGTAGTTTTCCCACACTGGTCACTAGGTGTCAGCAATGTTACTGTAATGTTCGGGGAGACACACAAGCACCAGACTTCACTGGAACAACAGGCTTTTTATTGCAGTTTTGAATAATCTCACAACAGGCACAATAATCCCTAACACGGGTGACGGTTGCGGCTGTAACCCACAGCAAGATAAAACTCTGCAACCCCCCCATCCCCCCACCCCCACCCCCACTCAGCTCCCGTACCACTGGAACACATTTACAGGGACACACACAAAAACGAGTCATATTTATCTTAAATGGCTTCTTTTCTCTCATTATGTCTACTGTAGTGGGTGATGAAAGCATAAAGGTGACTATGGGGGTGTTACTTTATGTGTACAGGGCTCTAATGATGTTCAACTGTATTTAGAAGGGGCTGAACAGGTTTTCTATGCTCTAACTACAAAAATATTTGATAAGGAATCCTACTTTGGGGAAATTCACTTATGGTCGGGTGTGGAACCAATGAACCACAGTAAACAAGGGATTACTACATCGTTAGTTACTGACAGTTCACATAAAAATGCTAAAGTAATCATTTATTTTATTTGATTTCTCTCCAAACAGCCCAGTGCATGCCTGAAGAAAATTATAAATTGCGGCGTGTGAGTTTAAAGTGTTACTTAAAAAGGCTGAAACTTAAACGTTGTTTTGGTTTTATGACGCTGTAAATTTGAGGCTGGAACGGATGAATTGACTTTCCAGTCTTTCCTGTGGGAAAAGTACTGTAGCAACCATTGAAAAAGCATATTGGCCTTGGTGGAGGTGGACTGTCGCTACTTGGCTTGCTAGGCTAACATAAAGTAGCCGGCCTCCACTGGCATGAAATGTACTGCATGTATAATATGTATACTGTATGTGTAGTGTGTATAATATACAGTATGTGCCGTTGGCAGCACTCAGTTAAGCCAACAGGAGGTGTGAATGTGGCAGAAAAGTAGCTTGTCAATGTTTGACTCAAATAGTGTGCGAGGAGGTGTGATGCTAGATTGGAGGCGTTGGTGGCGATGGGTGGCGTTCGGGAACAAAATTGCTTCCCCTCAGCTGGCGCGTCAGTGTATGCTTCCCTAAAAATAAAATGATACCGCTTCCCAGGAGAGCGCGCGGTGCAGATAACGAGGCGGCTCTCCCGACAGTCTTGACGGCGCCCGAGGTAAGCGTCCATGTTGCGAGTGCGACTTTAATGAAGCCTAGAAACTTAAATTAAAGTAGGTAGTTTGCCCTTATCTTGTCTTTTTGAAAGGAAAGGTGGGACACTTCATTAAGTACACCAGTGAACGCTGTACCTTCTCCAAAGAGAAGTCCCGCCATGCTCTGGCAAAGATGTTTTGCTTGATGGTGGTTGTGCTTGAGGTGATGTTTTTCAACCAATCTTGCTCAGATTTGACAGACATGTGCTTGTCAGGCCCCTGATGGTGTGTCAAGTCAAGTCAATGCAACCTATGGGGTTTAATAACAGTGCCGCCATGTGGCGTATTAAAATAATTCAAATGATAGCACAGGCAACACAGCCTGGGTGCAAGTTTTGACAAATGTTCACCCTTTTTGTGTGCAGCAGTTCAGGAGTAGAAGAGTTGTGGTCAAAATGCTTTTGGAATCCATGCTAGCATACATTTAATACAGATTTCCTCAAAGTTGTGTAACCATTAGACAAATACTCGGTGACTTAAACAGTTCAGTCCCGCCCGTGCCCCCGCAAAGACATGTTGTGTTTGTGTTTGTCAGTGCCCTAATGGTGGGCACCAACTCTGGCGGTGTTTGGGCAAAGCACTCTTAAGTTACAAGGCAGAGAGTGTTGAGATAAGTCAGTACGACTTGTGGCCTGTTTTTTGGCAGTCACATGTTAGGCGTGTGTAATCTACGCCATCCGTCAATCGATTTTACGGCAGCAAGCGTCCCCCCTCCGCTCCGGAAAACGTGATTAAGATACCCATGGTGCAAGTGGACAATTAACAAGCCCTCCTGTCTTTGGTCCGTAAGTTGGATGGACACGTAACCGGATACGACCTCCCAACATATTTCATACATGAAGTATGGTTATGGACCATTTCTGTTCATACATGTCGTAAATAGTAACTAGCACAAGACGTGACGGCGTAGAAGCACTGTCGGAAAAATTAGCTAAAGGAGGAAGTGACGTAGTCGTTGCGCATGCGCGGGACCGATTGCCAGTACGTAATGTACGTATTGCCAGCTCTTCAGCCATGACATAAACCCCCAAATAGCTGTCTTTGGCTATGCCTGCCATTGTTATGCTGGTATGCCAAGGTACCACTGTATAAATGACAATAAAAAATACCGGCAGTGCTCCAGTACCTTCTCGCTTCTCTCTGGGGAGTCGACGTACTCCGTGACAACTCGATTCCCAGCGACAGCAGACGCTAATAACTTTGGTATTGTTGCAAGAGCCATCTGCCAGGGCTTTGAGCTAAATTTACCAATCAAAATACTCTTTTCTTTGTCCATTTCTGCTCAATATTTGTTCCCGCTCGGCCTTTTATGTGCAGCGGTGCAGGAGTAGAAGTGTTTTCTTCCCCAAACATACAGTCATTCTTGACAAAATGACAGCATAACGTTCACATTCAAGCACAGTGTTTCCCCCTGAATAAAAAGGACTTGTTTTAATGTCAGGTGACATTTGTTCGCACTGTTGGGCTCTCTTACCTTCAAATAACTTGACTCAGCACCGCCGTTTACTCTCAGGGTTTCATCTTATCAACTCCACCGCTTTTTTTTTTTTTTTTTTTTTTTTGGAACCCATGGGAGGGCAACAGCAAAAAAAGAGAGCGAGCGAGCAGGCAACCGTGGTCACGCTCAAATTGGCAGGTTTAAAATTCCTGCTGCGTCTTTGAAAAGGGATGAAGGACATCCCTCAATGGAAGCCAAAGCTGTGCAACGTGCAATGGGAGTCTTTGTGGCCTCGTCCAAGCGACACTCCCTAATGAGGAGAAACATCTTTACCAGTCGTCTGACAAAGTCAATAAACGACCACCCTTCTTGGCAGAGCTGCTTTTGTCCAAGTACGGCCCTGTCCACGCCGGGGGAGTTATTGATTTATTTTGGCGGGTGGAAAGAGATTTGCGTCCCCACCGTGGCGGATGACCAAACCGTTGCATCCAGACAGGAACGGATCACTGAGTGGAAACGACGTAATACACGAGGCCCGCCTGCGTGTGGCGCTGTGAACAGGCACGCAGAGGGAACCGTGTGACGCACCAAACCAGAGAAGAAGAAGAAAGAACGCATTCTGCTTTCCGAGGCGCGTCTGGACTTACGAGAAGTGGAATTACTTCTGCAAGTCGTTTTGGAGCGTAAGACAACAAAAGCGCCAGGGGAACCCTGACAACCCCCCCCCAAAAAATGCTACTTTTTGGCTTCCATCAGTAGAGCATTCTCCTCACGAGTGTGCGCTTTTTCTACTTTCGTTTTTTTTTGTTTGTGACATTTGCGTCTGCAGTCGCACACCAGGACAAGAGACAGATGCAGCGGCGTTGTGCATGGATAGCGGCAGGTGTCAAGTGCTCATGTTGAAACCAGCACCTGCCTCCCCCCACGCCCACACACGCACACACACACACACACACGCACACACACACACACACACACACACACCTGGATATGAACCGTCGAGTCACAATGCAGCGCTGTCAGGAAGCACTTTTGTGTCGCGGCAGGGAGAAACAAAAACGAGAGGAGAAGCCGCAGGTGGCTGGCTTGGATCAAGTAATCCGCACAAGGGACTTCCACAATGTGATGAATAGATTATGTAAATAAACACGGGGATTATGTCACAAACTAATTTATAGCCACGAAAGGTGACATTTTGTTGCACCTAGCATCTTGTTAGCATGTGACACAAGATGGAGGCCACAATTACTTGATAAAAATATGAATAATGGTTTGTGTAAAACATATTTCTACGTGCATCTTAAAGAAAAAGGTACTTGTAGCCACGAAAGGTGACATTTTGTTGCACCTAGCATCTTGTTAGCATGTGACACAAGATGGAGGCCCTAATTACTCACCTCTTTGGTTGCCTGTTCAGCAACAACTTATTTTGTTCCTCAGGATAGCCATGAAAACGTTTCAAATTGACACCTTTTTATTGTTCACGGCTTTTATCTATTTCGACTGACAAAATAGACAAAAAAAAGGCATATAGCTTTGAATGGTGGCATTTTGTTGCACCTAGCATCTTGTTGTTAGCACATTGCATGAGATGGAGACCCTAAATGCAAGTTACTTGATTGTCTGTGTGAACATTTACTTTAAAACTATTGAGAAGACATGGTGAACAGCTTCTTTAAGTTGTCAGTAATTATTACCGTAGAAAGTGAATCAACTCAGAAAATGTCGACGTACTGTATAAACGTATCTAGCATCTTTGATTACGTGTAGGATATCCATGAAAACATCAACTTTTCTGATTGACACCTTTTAATTCTTACAGTTTTTACTTATTTCGATTTACAAATTAGAGAAAAAAATGGCGTGTAGCTTTGAAAGGTGACATTTAGGTGCACCTAGCATCTTGGTAGCACATCGCACACGATTGAGGCCCTAATCACAAGTCACTTGAATTTTTTCCTGGAACATTTAATTATTTACAATAAGCTTATAGTCCAAAAAGCTACCTTAGATGCACAGCGTTAGCGTCACATGCTAAATTTAAATGCGTAATGCTGCTTCCGGCACGACATGCTCCCCGGCTTTGGCGAAGGATAGCAACTCATGGCTTTGGTCAATTTGAATTCAGGAGGAAGCCTATTATTAAAGTCTGCACTTATCTGGAAACAATTTACAGCCTCTCTGTTGAAGAAAGGTCAGCAGGCGGGATGAAGGACGGTGGCTGATGATGATGATAATGTAGTGCATCATGCATATTGTACAATACATCATCTGCACTACTGTTTTCATTTCTCTTTTGTTTATCTCTTGGAAAAAAAACCAACACATCTTTGAAGGGCTGCAGCTGTCACATTTAAATGTCTCTTTTAAAATGTCAGAAATAACAATCACACGCAGACATTTTCACCAGACAAGTCCCTTCAAGACTTCAATTGATGACAGTTAAGGGGAAAAACACCCTCCCTATGTTGCTCATTGTCCATTTACGCGACTGAAGGCCCACAGTTGTTACATTTTTATGTCTTTATGCTTCGCTGCTAATGTTTTTTCGCCAAGCGTTGAGATTTCGGCGGTCCTTGAACACGCCATAGTTGTGTGCTGTGACTGGCTACATGGATCATCTGACATTATCATTCGTTGGTGGTGAGCACCTATACGTTTTAGACTTTAAAAATGCGTTTAACAAGTGCAAATGGTGGGAGTCTGCTGGAATATTAAATGCTCTTTTTCGCCCTCTGAGTGTACAAGTTGATAAATTGCATTCATGCTGCAGTTAGACATTATGGTTACACCTAGAGCGTCAGTCTAAAAGCTCATAGCTTCTCATAGAAGGCCTTCTTGACACACACTCACGTAGCACAATCGGCGTTGCGCAACACTTGGATATGACTCATGGAAAAATACAGAGACAAGCGGCAAACAGGTGCAGTGTTCGCGTTCTCTCTTTCTCTCACACAAGTTTAACTTTCGCTGTCACTTTCTAGAGGGGTGTGGCAACCATATAGAATATGCAGTCATCCATCACTTATTGCGGTTAATTGGTTCCAGACATGAACGCGATAAGTGAATTTCCGCAACGTAGGATTCAATATTAACAATGTTTCCGTAGTTATGGCATAGAAAACCTGTTTACAATCTTCTAAATGCTTTATTTTTACATGATTAGAGTCCTCTAGACATGAAATAGCACCCCTATAGTCACATTTACATTTGTATTCCCCAATCTAGTAGATAAAATCAGAGACAGTAAGACATATTAGACATAAATAAGATAACATAGACTCACACGTTAGCGTTTCCTTGTTTTTTTTCTAGACAGCATCCTTCCTGCGGTGGCTATTGTCTCATCAGTGTATTGCAATGGCAGCTGTAAATGGCTTTACACTCCTATTACCCAATATAGTAGGCATAATAAGAGTAAATGAGCCGTTTAAGGCCTAAATAAAACTTCTGTTCGTGTGTGTCACAATGAATGTGTTCCCTAGGGGGCCTTAGTGGCGGGCGTACAGATGTGTGGATGAGAGGAAGTGATGTCGGAGGTTCAGAGTTGAGTTTTAGCTTGTGGTGGCTTCTGACCCCAACAGTAGCACATGTTGTTATTATTATGATTATTATTATTATGTAATTATTGGGCCTGTTGTGAGTTGATTTAAACTTGCAAAGAGTGCTTGTTGGCCGCACGGGGGCCAGGTGGTTAGCATGTTGGACACCTGTGTGGAGTTTATATGCTCTCTGCGTGCATACGCTGGCTTCCTCCCACATTCCAAAAACATGCATGTTAGCTTAATTGGTGACTCTAAATAGTCCATAGGTGTGAATGTGAGTGTGAATGGTTGTTTGTCTATATGTGCCCTGCGATTGGCTGGCGACCAGTCCAGGGTGCACCCCGCCTCTCGCCCAAGGTCAGCTGGGATAGGCTCCAGCATACCCCCACCAGCGTATGGAGGACAAGCGGCATAGAAAATGAATGAATGACAAATAAATATAAAACGTCTGGTGCTTGTCTCACCGAACAATTAGAATGTTTCTTCTGCCTCGTGCTTGTATTTTAATTCTTTTATGTAGTTCATTTAATCACTTTTATGCTTGAAAATGCTTAAGTTAGACCAAGAAGAAGTACAAATGCGTATATATATTTATTTACTGACAATACGTTGTTTTCAACGACGAATTATTATTATTTATTCATTATTTATTTATTGAAACGCTGCGACCGTGTGGAAAAGAAAATGCTTCGGAAGTGTTGTCTCTCTTCTCTGCCCTCCCCCCTCTGCGTGTGACAGTGACGCTCTTTAAAAGTATATTTTCGAACCTTTTTGTGAAATCTAAGCAGAATATATTCCGCCAGTGTGCACGCAGCCGCAGTGTCGTCAGCGTTGTTTATTTGCATGCTGCTCACATTCCTGCTTTATTTTCCATCCTGTTAATGACCCCCTTCCCCACTCTGCTCTTCTTTTTCACGCCTTTTTCACAATAATTATCTCCCGCCTCATTCTGTCTGTCCTGCACATTTATCCTCCTCATCCTCGAGACATTCCCGCTCATCTTTCCCCTCACGTCTCCCTTATTGTCTTTCCGCTTTTGGGCTCCCATTAAAAGTTTTCTCTGTTCTTGGTGTTGTTTGTTGTCTCTTGTGTTGTTTCCTTTCACCCCATGCTGTTGTATATATTATATTCTTTTTTTCTTTCTTTTTTTACCTCCCCTTCTCATCCTTGTCAACGTAACAGCCCACGCTGCGATTGCACTTTGCAGCGTGTATTGAGGTGTGGGGTGTACGCACGGGGCAACAGCAAGCGTGTAATCAAACGGGAGCGGCAATGTCGTTTAGCAGCAAAGGGATCACTCTATCTGTAGTAGTCGTAGCTGCTACGGTATTTTCCTGATTAAAAATGCATGTAGCTTAACTTCTGTGAGACTGTCGCCTATTTATGGTAGATTATTGGAAAAAAAAGTCTTTTCTGCAGTTTTGGTTACCTTTTTGTGTACAACGTTTTGTAGCTATGACTTATAATTTAGTGTAATTTCCGACACATTTTAATAAGTTGAAATGCATCAAGTCCAACTTCTTAAAAATATGCCACATTTATGGTAAATCATAGTGTTTTCATGTTGACGTATATACGTTTTGGTGACATTAGCATATGTCTTACCGTTTGATATGCTGGAAGTGCCCTTTTGTAGCGATTATTGAAGGCAGGTGTCTCAAACTCAACTTACCTGGGAGGCCGCTGGAGGTACAGTCTGGGTGAGGCTGGGCCCGATCAAGTATTCCACCCAAAAAGGTTAAAAAACGCCCCCCAAAACAACATAAATATGCAAATATAATGCATTGTAGCATCACTGGGAGTGCTTTTGTCTTCCCAGCATACCTTGTGGCATTTGTTTTGTACAAAGATGCTAAATGTATGTGCTTAGACTTAACATAGTTGTGTATTTTACCCCATAGTAGTCGTATTTTAGTTGACATGGCCGTCAGCAGTGGGGCACATCAACAGTGACTTCATCCCGTGAGCCGAGTTCTGGTGGGATTTCGGTGATGAGGAACGTAGTTCCGGTTAGTTGGTGGGGCCACTGAAAGAGGTCAGCTTCCCAAAACAATATGTGTTGAAAAGAGGTAATACATTTGCTTTACAAAAATGCCTCCTTGAAGAAAATCCGAATTGCTCGGCTCTACTTCCTCCACCAAACTTGACTGTTTTCTGGGTGACTCTTGGGTCCGTGCAGGTTTCCACGGGTCTTTTGCAGTATTTGCGGGAATTGCAGTTTGCAGTTTAATGAATGATTCATCAGGAAAAAAAAAAAAAATCAACCTTCTGCCACTTTTCCAATGTCCATCAAAGTCCACCCACCTCCAAGCCGCGGGCCTTGGCAAATTCAACACAATGCTGCCCATTACCTCCCAAATCACAAGAAAGGGCAAATTCTTGAGCAGGATGGCGCTCCTTCTCATACTTCCACCTCCACATCAAAGTTCCTGATCGTGAAGAAGGTCAAGATGCTCCAGGATTGGGCCGGCCACCAGACATGAACATTATCGAGCGTGTTTGGGCTCAGATGAAGGAGAAGGCTTGGAAGATGAAACCAAAGGATCGTGATGAAATCTGGGGATGGTGGAAGACTCCTTTCTTTCCATTCCGGATGATTTTATCGACAAGTTATTACTAGTATGGATGGAGTCCTCCAATCTCACGGGAGATGCATACAACACTCTGAGGCACCCTGACTTTATGTTCTGATGTTTTTGTAGCATGCGTTGTACATTATTTTGGTCTGCGACAAGACTTTTGTCCAAGTACAATCTGACCTTTCTGCCTTAATTAAATGATAAGACGTTATTTTGCTGTAGTAAGCATTATCTAGAGCACATGTGTCAATGGAGGACTGAGACACTGCAGGATTTCTCTCCAACCAGTTTCTCCAGCAGGCGATTTAATTGATGAGCTCCTTCCCTCAAATTGAAGGAGGTGATGATCATTAAAATCGCCTGCTTTAGTGACCGGCACCCCTGATCTACAGGCTTTTGCCTTACATACCAGCTATTTCTGATTCCAAATGAGCAACTAAAAGTGAAATTATCGTTCCTACAACTTGGATAAGCAACAGGACTTTTGTCAAGCGCTGTATCGTGCCAATTAATCATGCAGATCCACAATGATATCACACTGTTTGAGTGTGTGTTTAATACAAAGCGAGGCCATGCATGTGTGCAATTCAGTGGGGTTAATTAGCTCCAGACCAGAGCAATCAATCAAGCTCATGCTCACACTCTGGTCAAGACAGCTCCATTATACTACAACACACAGAGTGTTCATGTTCACACACACATGCATTAGGACCACAGGTTGTTGGTAATATTATGAATTATTATAAAGGCTGGACTGCAGCGTTGGTAAGGTCACATGCTTCCAACATGACAAGTGATATTCCTTTTTAAAAGAGCAAACATTTTCCTTCATTCCACTGCGACTTTCACACATTTCAAAAGGTCGTTGTAGTGCGAAGATACAGCAGAGAACACTTCCCTGACATTTCTCACCACCAAGATATGCAAAAGCATGCATAGGCAACACTTCTGTACGACGCTAGCTGCACTTTCTCAGGCCGTAACAATACGTCACAATACGTTTTTGTTTTGCAGTCAAAAAGGTGAAGAGAATCTCCTGGAATACCATCGCTTTCACTTTACTCCAGAAGAGCGTTAATTGAAACCCCCTTTTAAGCAGCATACATCCCTTTTCCCTCTTTATCACACACACTCCTCCCTACACACACATTCATTAGAGCAAATGGAATTATGGGAGGATTGGAAACATAATCTCCTTCGCCGGCGGTGTGGGTGAACCGAGCCATTAATTTCCTCGGCTCCAACTCCTAAAAAAAAAAACAAAAAAAAACACTCCCTTCAAACACATCACAAAATGACTCGGCCCTTGTTGGTTCTATCTGTAGCGGATCTAGGATGGAGAATGAGTGCACGCCTGCATCAGTGTTTGTATTTTCCCCTAAAACGTCTACATTAAATCTAACATAGCACATGTTTTTTTGTACTATTTCCTCCTAAATTGATGCACATCCGCTCCGTCCACCTCCACGGTAATGGTTGTGGACAGGGGTAGGGCTAAAAAAACCCCCCCCAAAAAACACTCAGTTTTTTGTGTAAAATAACAAAAGATCAAAGGTACGACTTAGCGTAGGTCGCTGTTGTAAACTCATAAATACCGTGTTTCCTCGCTGAGTGGTGTTTTTATTCCCTCTTTGAAATGGATATGCGTCTATTTGCACACATCGTGAAAGGACAACAGAGGGGATGCTCATTAGCATACATGAACACGCATTGTTCCTCGTACCAATTGTTCCACTTTTAGGTTATTTGCCATCTGTGTCCTCTTTGAATAATGTATTTTTTTAAGTTTATGAAAGCTGCGAAGGGGACCAATATCATGCCCAAAATGGAGAAAAAAAACACATAAAATTGGACCAGTTTGACATCTTGATAACTTGAATTGTTGAAAGAAGATACTCTGTATACACTGTAAGGCCTAAAGTATTGGGATGCACCTCACCTTTTTAAATGGAAAACATGTAGGGACGGAGGATTGAACCATGAGGGACTCCACTTCCTCAATTTTAAAAATGACCACACTAACTACAGACTGACTGTTGTTGGTGTCCTGTCATGTGACTGTTTGTGTCTTGGTATGATGCTGTTTGATTGTTAGCTCATTGTGTTCTGATTGTTAGATAATATATACTTGTAGTAGATGGGATTAGGACTAGGGACTGCAGATGAAAAATATCCTGTTGGCTAATTCTGGCATATTGACAGAAATGTCACTGCAAATAAAAAAAAAATCTTGAATGAGGAACAAAGAGGTCAGAAATGCTATTGTTGCATTGAAAGCACTTTGCACATCAATGAAAACACGTTGGGACCAAGGAGTGAACCTTGAGGTACGCCACTTTTGATGGAGGCTAGCATAAAACCCGATGGGATTTACAGTGAATCCTATAGCAGTTACATACTGCATATTACTGAAGATACACATTGAAACATGACTCTTAATAAAGTCTGAGTTCCGTATGAGTAACGTTCCTCACCTGTGATGGAGTTTTTGTGTTGTTATACCTAAATTATCTCCTGAGTCACTCAAACTGTATACAAAACACATCAAGGACATACATGTATAACATACGGCAATAAAACACCATCTTTACCCCTAATGACGGTTGGGACAGTCCAGTGTTGAGAAGAAAGTGTAACAAGTTCTTGTGTTTACTGACCTAAATGAACTATTTAGTGAAGTTATGTGAGTGCGTACACTGTAAACCGAGGACCACCTGTAGTGAATCAGTTCAAGTTGGCAAAATGCACCAGACCCTTTTGCACCAAAACACTTGTTCAATGAAAGCAAGTGGGTGCCAAGGGCTGAACCATGAGGGACTCCTCTTCTTCAATCCTGGGTGGAATGAGGAAAGAGGTCAGACATTCAAAATAGCTTCAAAGCACTTCATCAACGAAAACATGCGGGGACCAAAGAGTGAACCTCTTTGTAACTCCACTTTGATTGACTCTTCCAATCTAAAACTCCAAACCTTACACCTTAAAAGTTGGAAAAAATAGCAAAGAACCGATACTAATAATAGGCTTTTTCACCTTTATGACAAAGCTGAGATGCAGTTTTGTCTTGAAATATATGTAACTTCTTAGCATATCTACCTCTCCATGTGTTGCTTTGCAAAATATCAAAGTGGCAAATTTGCATACTGTCATTTTTCACTACGTGGCCCGCCATGGAAAAAGTTTGGGCACCCCTGTGTTAATCGATTAGGGCTTATGCCAGAGCTCCTATGCGTACATTTGGAATCTTTGCGAGACATTTTTGGACATTTGCGTGCTTCCAAAGACGCACGTAACCGTGACCTTTTGAAAAATGGCTGATGCAAGGTGGCAGCTGCTTCACGTATGATACTTGAAGGGAATAAAGAGATTGCGTAATGGACGCCTTCAATTGCTTGATGCGCGTGCGGTGCTCAGCAGCCTTCAGAAGTGTGACAGACAGCTGTCACTGGAGTGTATGTTTGCCTTTAGATTGGCACTAACGTCCTACTTCATCCAATGAATCTTAATGAGTGTGTGTGTGCGTGCGCGTCCCCTTCCATCAGAGGTGAAATCAATCTGCCTGTCTGTCCTTTAACGCCACCCATCACTGTCCCTCTCCGACAGATCCCGCAGATCAGCTACGCGTCCACGGCACCCGAGCTGAGCGACAACACCCGCTATGACTTCTTCTCCCGCGTGGTGCCACCGGACTCCTACCAGGCCCAGGCCATGATGGACATCGTCACCGCCATGGAGTGGAACTACGTGTCCACGCTGGCCTCCGAGGGCAACTACGGCGAGAGCGGCGTGGAGGCGTTCGTCCAGATCTCCAGGGAAACCGGTAGGGAAAACACAATTTTCTGTTTTGATGATGTGTTATCCTCTGGTTAATATGTGCCGTTGCAAAAATGTTCTACTCTAGTTTTCATGTGCTGTGTTCAGACACAGTTGTCACACGGTGTAGCTTTAAGGGTCACTTAGGATTTCTTGATTGGTACGGTACATTAGGTTTTCATTTGTGAACAAAAACAATTGATGATTGGCACATGAAGTGGTAACTGATGAACCACAACATGGTGGAAAGCTACAATTCACATCCTAAAATAAACCAACATAACTCGTGGTACACCGTCATATGTTGAACTTGCGGAATATGGGGTGTCCTGGCTGGTCCAACAAAACAGCCGTTGCCGTTTTGAGATACAGTACAGTTGTCACATGGTGTAGCTTTAAGGGTCACTTATGATTTCCTGATGAATAGTAGGGTACATTACGTTGGAATTCATTAACAAAAACAAAAAGATATGGCGTACTGGCTGGTCCAACAAAACAGTTGCTGTGGGGTCAGCATTGGAAAGCATAGATTCTACTCAAGTTATTGTTTTCAAGGCTCTGTTTTAAACCACAATTGTCATATACAGTAGCTTTAATAAGGGTTGCGTATGATTTCTTGATGATTGGTCCATTTGGTTTTATTTTATTTTATGAACAAAAACATGTTCTATCCCAGCTGACTTTGTGCGAGAGGCAGGGTTTTTTTGCAGTGTTTTAAAGCACCATAATCTCGTATTGTAGCTTTAAGGGTCCTTATAATGTCTGTTGCGCTTTCTTGTTGAATGGTGGGTTTAAAGTAACATTCTGCGAGGGTTTTTTGATGCATAAGGTTTATGTCAAATGTGTTTTTCCGCTTGGAGATGCATTTTCAAGGTGAATGATATCAAAAACAAAGGGAAAAGCCTTTCTCTTCTCATCTTTCAACCTCAGAACCTGACAAGAGACATAAACAAATGCAATGTGGGCCACTACCATCGACATCAAAATGCTTTTTTTGTTAGTCTTAGTGTGTTGATCCGTGTCGTATTTGATCACGAATGAAGGGTGCAGTGTTACGAGTCAATTCCCAATCACTCCCGCAGAGAGAGAGAGAGCAAACAGCGTGAGAGGAAATGAGAGTGACACCTGAAAGGGGACGAAACAGATCCGGATCTGAGACCCCCGTCCCCGCAGAGCCGTCTCACATCAGCCCAAGAAGTGATATTGACAGATCGCAAACGGGGGGCCGGCTTCCTTGTCCCATGGAAAACATCACTTTGGACAAATATTTACTGACGCATACGGCCAAAGACGTCATGGCCCCTCGCTAGCCCTGCTGTCCTCCTGCAGCGCCGCCATTGTTTGTGCCGTCCATTTCTGACTCTCCGTGTTTGGAGTCTGGTCGCCTCGGGGCTGTGGCAGTCAGCACATCAATGTTGATTGTGGTGTCGCATCACTGTGTGTGTGTGTGTGTGTGTGTGTGTGTGTGTGTTAGGAGTCAGCAGATCTCCTCCTGCCCCCCGAGTGTGTGTGTGTGTGTGTGTGTGTGTGTGTGTGTGTGTGTGTGTGTGTGTGTATGCGTGTGCATGCAACATACTGTGACAGTAGTCAGTCACTTGTTTATGCTGCGCCTCTGCACATGTGAACACAACCGACAAGCAGTGTTCACATGTGGTGGGTAGAGGGAACGGGAAACGTGCGAAAATGGATGTATAGGTTGGGAATCACTGCACAAAACATGCACGGCACACAACGCGCTGGAATATCACAAGTCCGCCATGGAGGACAAGGTTTTAGCACTGGTTTGTTGTAGGACTTCAGTTGGGCTCCATTCATTTTCTATATGCCGCTTGTCCTCATTGGAGTCACGTGGGAGCTGGAAACTATCCCAGCTGACTTTGGGCAAGGGCCCGGACTGGTCGGCACCCGGTCACACCCCGTAGGAGGCTAGACGTTTAATGGAATTGGGAATACCTGCATATCTTTCACATTTTCAAAACTGTCAACATGTTGGATAAAAGATGATAATAGATGATGCTTTATTGATCGATTTCAAAAAACCTCAATTAAAATGCAATTTTGTAGACTTTTTGAAAACGAAGAAATATTAAAATCTTTTAAATTACCAAAAAAAAGAATTAAAAAAATAATTTATATATAATTTTATATAATATATTGGTATATATAATTAAATAGGATTAAATAAGAATAAAAAAGCATTAAACAGGACTAGGATAGTTCCATCACATTACATACAGTGCATTACATTACATACTTGATTCATTCTCCAGTCCAGGGTGTACCCCGCCTGTCCGAAGTCAGCTGGGATACGCTCCAGCATGCCCCCGCGACCCTAATGAGAAGCGGCATAGAAGATGGATGGACGGATACTTGAATCATTGAAATGAAAATCGATTTAAAACACATGCAAATAAAAGCATCTAGTCTTTCACGTGTTTTTATTGAAAAATAAATACCTGATTAATCCTCGTATGTCATTTGGACGGAATTACGCAGGCGCCATCGCTGCAATGTCTAACCAGCTTTCATTCGGATCTGATCCAGATTAAATTTGGTTTGTTGATATTTCGTATGTACTCTGGAAATTGCCATTTAATTGCTTTATTTCTCCCAGACCTCATTATACAGTATCTGGTGACATTTGTTTTTCCCATGTTGGCTCTCATTATAGTTTATACTTGGCATAATAATATTGAGGCTCTTGCGTCTTCACAGCATAAAAAAACAATATCAAATGACTTAAAAATAATAATAACGATTAGAATATTATTGTTAGGGGCGCACGGGCCGGCATTATGACGTCATACCAATAATATTAAAAATAGCTGCGATAACTGCTAATTTAAAGAAAAAAACGCTCCATTGAGGCGAGATTACCTGTATTGTGAGGGTGAGCAAATGAAGCGCTCCCTTTTTCCCCTGCTTGTGACCTGAACAAGCTGTCATAACTTCCGCTGAGCTCACTTGTAAACAAACAGTCACTTTCAACGGAAGACGTTTCGTGTGCTAGTTGTGGCAAATGCGCCGCGATTTGGGGGGAGGGAACCCATCGAGCACACAAGAAACCTTAACAGCCACCTGAAGCTTCAACGACGCTACGACGCCCGGGCCTTGTTGTGCCGCGCCGTTTGAAAAGTGGAGAAGGTTTGCCGGAGGCCCTTCATGGCGTCGCACCTCTTGCTCGGAGCGAGTGTCCGAATACAGTGCACCTTGCTGGGCCGCAGCAGGTGGCTCTCTTCGCTGCATACTCTGGTTCTTCTGATAGTAGTCATGTCATGATATTTAATTAGGACAAATCAACAGATAAAGTTGGTCAAATCCGAATGTGTTTGAGTCCTTCTTACTTCCACGGGTGCACAAACTACACATAGGAGAAAAAAGAGATATAAAAACGTCAGTTATCGGTATCATATGGGTCTTGAGAAGCAGAAAGTTATCAGTATTGGTTTGGAAAAAAGATATTGTGTATATGTAATTATACTAATAATGTAATTATACTATTGTGTATATGTAATTATTATACTGTACAATGATACATTCATTCAACTCTTCAAGGTCCTCAAACACCCTCATATTAATGCTAGAAGAAAGAAAACACAGCAAGTCACATGTACGTGTTTTAGCGTGCCGCAGGTCGACATCTTCTTTATATGCACGCAGAACCGCCGGGAATTTCCTGGTGATTATTTTGTGATTGCACCGCGATGATTGCAGCCTCGCAGGCTCCCCGCATGCTAATAGCAAACACATTAATTGGCGTACCATTGTCTGCTGTGTGCATGTTAATGATTCAACGAATGAATGAATGAATGAACGACAGCGCCGGTCTTCCTGACATGTTGCTGATGCTGTCGTCATGGCAATATCGTCGCTTTGCTCACGTTGGAACATCTCAGGCGGGACGTGTCCTACTTCTCGCGCGCGCGCGCGTGTGTGTGTGTGTGTGTTGTGTTGCTGCTCCCAGGAGGTGCTACCAAGAAAAAGTTTGGCGCAGCTAATTTTTTTTTCTCCTGCAACACGATAGTCAGCAAAATCTTTGTGTTTGAAAATGACTGCTGTAGGCGCAAATTAAAAATAACTGGCATGGGCTTGGATTTGGAGCATATGTTTCTTCTCATGTGGATTGTGGGGTAGCGTTAGCCTTTTTAGCATTTGCAGCTTTGCGGCGACACGTAAAAGTGAGCCTCACGCTCGCAAATCAGCACCAAAACACTTTGTATTCGCTATGAAGGTTCAAATGTTCAAAAAAACCTGACTACTCCTGCAAATGTCATCCGATTGTCTCCAAACTTGGTACACAAATAGTAGCTGGGTAGCCACACAGCTGATTCAAATTTGGTGGCGACGGGCCCTGACCTTGGCTTGATAGCTAAAGCCAGGGGTGTCCATATCGTGAAAAATGAAAGGATGCAAGGGCCACTTTGATATGTTGTAAGACATCCTAAGATGTTATATTTAGTCGTCTCAGCTTTGTGATGGAGGTGAAAAAGCCTATTACTTGTATTAGTATCAAATTCGCTCTTTGCTTGTTTTTTTCCCTCATTTTTGCTGGTTTTTTTTTTTTTTTTTTTTTTTTTACATTTTCCCAAATATTTAAATATTTTTCTGAAATAATCTTTGTACATTTGCTTTTCATAATATTTTGGCTTTATTTGGCTCATAATATCATAACTTTTTCCCCAACCGATTTTTCCAAAAATTACATTATTTTGCTTTGTTTCTCATAATATTATATTATATAATGAGCAGGTTGTTAAAGTTTAAACTTTATGCTACAAAATATTAAAATGACATTATTTTTCCTCATAATGTTTATTGTTGTAAACTTGCCCATTTTTTTCTTGTAAAAATCCGACTTTTTTGTAGCAATTTGAAACGTCGCATCCCATCCAGAATCGTTAACTTGAACTCCCTTCAGCTATGGAGGCGC
The DNA here is from genome assembly GCF_027744805.1 of Dunckerocampus dactyliophorus. Taxonomy (NCBI): domain Eukaryota; kingdom Metazoa; phylum Chordata; class Actinopteri; order Syngnathiformes; family Syngnathidae; genus Dunckerocampus; species Dunckerocampus dactyliophorus. The sequence continues at coordinate 3,182,151 of NC_072833.1, read as the reverse complement.
AAGATCAATGTGTCATTTGACAAGTGTTAAAACCTCTGAATGCTCTTGTTGCAATTTAGGTTCTTTGGAAAGCTTTACAACACAGCAGCCAACCTTCTGTCACCTCCATAGATGAGATGCTTCTCCACCACTCAGCCCATCGAATAAAACACCAAATAAAAAATACACTTCAGGTCTCTTCCAAGACGCTCATATATGCGAGGTGGCGTCAGGGATTTTGTGTCCTGTGCTGACAACACCGTGTCAGGCTCAAAGTCCGTTTTTTTTCGTCAGACTAGTGCTTTTACTTGTCTGAAAAGTCACATGAAAGAACATGCACAATTCAACAAATCGGAAAAGGAGTATGAATGCTTATCTCTGACCACTGGGTGAGTTTAGTAGCTTTTTCCCGACGTTTGATTTTAGTGCCGAGTAAAAGATGCAGGTGTTCCAGCGGGAGGGCTCTTCTAGCTTGAGCGGCGCCCTCCTGATTCTATGAGAACACCCCCACCCCCCTGCTGTGGAAATCGCCGCATGCGGTGCTGAGAGTGTGAACATATGGAACCCTCGTGCTGGAGCTAAAAACAGCAGCCAGAAAAGGAGAACATAACTAATCATTTCTCTGCATTTAATTAGTTCTCAGGCTCTAAAATAATTGGAACGGGATAATAATGCAATGTCTTGCCAGCAAGCACTTTATTATATCTTCCCAAGGTCCGCTAATGTAGAAATGAGTGTACGTTGTAGAGTAGACCCGACAGTAGTGAAAACCAAGTAAATGAGGCACCTATATTAAGTAAATAAGACGCCTGTCTCACTCATGGTGCAACCAAAAATAACACAACACGTGGAACACACAATGTAACTGCACCACACAGATGATGCGGGTCTCGAAATAAAGCTTTACACACTAATATACATGCAAAACAACACTATTTTACTGTCATTTATAAGGCGCAAGGCATGCTGGCTAACTCCCAGTTGAGGAAGTGTGCACGTTGGCTTTCCGGAAATAGTGCAGTTGTCCTTCGCTACGTCACAGTTTGAACATTGCGTCCTCACGCTATCTCGGTTTTTCAAAAATGTATTAATTAATAAATACATGGTCTATTATTCATAAAAGAAAAATCCACATTTAAGCAAATTCTAATTTCTGGCCTAAATGAAGCATTTTCAAGCATAAAAAGGAAGGTAAATACAAATATCAGGCATTCAAAATATGTCATATGAAGTGTACTGTAATACAGTATTTGTGACCTGTTGTGTACACCCTTTAAGAAGTGGGGCCTAGGAAGTGACATGTGTGACGTCAGCTAGCTAGAGTTGAGTAGCTGAGTGCCAGCAGCAGCTTGGCAATGGAGAGAGTGGCCGACAGCAGCTCCTGTGTGAATGTTCACTGCATGTGGTCTGTGCTTGTTAATAAAGCAATTGAAGTGTGTGGTGATTCTCTCCTTAGAGTAGTATTCTACGCTGGTCTCCAGGTGTCAGTAATGTTACATTGAGGAGACAATAGTCACCAGGAAGTACAGTGTCATTGCTAACATGCGAGTCTGTCTCATCTTATTATTTTCTATTATGTTTTCTATATTGGGTAATAGGAGTGTAAAAATGACTAGAGGATGTTCTTTCATGGCTGATTATGTTTAAAAACTGTATTTATAAGGTTGTGAACAGATTGTGCTCTAACTATTAACTTAACTATTAACTATTATGCTCTAACTATGAAAATATTCAATTTATAAATCCATCCATTCATTTTCGATGCCACTTATCCTCACTAGGGTTGCCTATCCTGGCTGACTTCGGGCCAGAGGCGGGGTACACCCTGGACTGGACGCCAGTCAATCGCAAGGCACCTTTTGACAACCACTCACTCTCACATGCATGCCTATGGACAATCAATAGTCGATCAACAATCAAACAGTCAATCAATCAACCTAACATGCATGTTTTTTGGAATGCGGGAGTACCCGGAGAAAACCCACACAAGCCCTCCAATGCAAACTCCACACAGAGATGCCCAACGGAGATTGGAAACCAGATCGTCCCGATCTCCTGACCCTGTGGCCAAAATGCTAGCCACCAGGCCACCATGCGGCCCCATTTATAAATACTGTAACTCCTTTGCAGAAATGCAGAATTCCATCCGCTTCCTGTGCAACTTAAGCTTTATGTATCGGGCACATGAGATGGTTTGGCTACCAATAAACATTATAAGATTATAAGCCCAAAATGCCTCTGTTTTTGCCACCAAAAAAATTGTTTTTGAAGAAAATTTGGCGAATTTGCGGGGTTACGAATGCTGAATCGTGAATATGCGGGGATCCGCTGTATTCAGATTTACTATCGCAGCTCCCCGTGCACCGGCAGCACTCATGCAGCCCCAGACCAAGACCAATTATTTAGGTATTCGCTTGTGTTTCCAGCTATTTAGACAATAATGGCTGTGTGTTGACTCATTTTCCTCATGCTGCCATAAAAGCTTTACACGGACTACTCTAAAGTGCATTACTTTCTATAGTATTGTCCCTTATTGCCCCTTGAGTCGATAAAGTGGAATACAAATGCCTTCGTTATGTTGTGGTGCTGAGATGATGGTGGCTGCATGAAACATCATCACACACATTTAATTCCCAAGGATGCTCTTGAACGCAACGCTGTCCCCCGGGTCACTTTAGCTGCCCGTCCTTGATTATACTGGCGATGTTCGACTCTGTGGGGGTGTGTGTGATGTACAAACATCAACCCATCCATTTGTAACTAATTAAAGCAGCCTTGGTTTTTCATCTCAAGGTGACGCCGCCTTTGGAGTGTTCACGCGACGGCTCTCCGCTCAGCCTTGACATCCCATCTTTGGAAAGACATTTTTCTGTCATCTCTGCTTTTTTGTGTTTCATGTTACAGCCGAGTCCGAGCTGCCGTCCGCCTGTCGAAATGGGCTTCATTTGGAGCTAAATCATTGGTAACATGCAAGATTCTATTAGAATCAAGCTGACGCCAGCCGTATGTTAACCGTCTCTCAGCTGGGTGGAAACGACAATATCCATTAGGAGGTAACAGCTCTTTATGGTTCGCATTGCTGTCTCCACAGGACATTAAAAGATGGTAATTATTACCCAAGTACCTCTGTGAATTTCATCCCATACAGGCAAAAACGGCCATTTTTTAAGCAATTTGCTACGATGTGGCGAGCAACAGGAATTCCCTACTGATTCCCCAAATATAACAGCGGTGTTTTGCACTGTGATTACTGGGCACTGTGGATGGGAAACGGCATAAAGGTAGTTCATAGAGGATCTTTGACTTGTGTTTTTGCAGGACAGTCTCAATCGCCCTCACTCTATTGTGGTTGTTCAAAAATTAATTAATTGCTGTTTTGTGGTTGAATGCGGTCGATTATTAGGAAAGCATATTCATATTTAAGCACATTGTACTTATTCTTGGCTTAAATCAGTGGTTCCCACTGGGTGACAGAAATGCCCCCACCGCCTGTACAGACTGAACTCTAAAGTGAAACCACCGAAATGCAACAAAATGGAGAGCGGTGACTCACACAAGCATATTCCAGAATCAAACAGCATGCTGAGTACAACAAATTCATCCATGTTGGCAGGTCTGCACTAATATTGAAAGTCCCCTCGGGGAGCCCGTCCCGCCTATTTGAGAAGCACTGGCCTAAATGAAGCATTCCAAGTATAAAAATGGCTAAATGAACTAAAATACAAATACAAGGCAGAAGAGGCATTCTAATTGGGAATGTAGTATTCTACATTGGCCACTAGGTGTTAGCAATTGTTCGGTGAGACAAGGGCAGGATGTGATCGGCCGAACAAGCATTTATTGCAGGTTTGAAGGTCCCCTAGGAAAAACATTTACTGTGACACACAAGCAGGAGTTTTATTTCCATCTTACTCTTATGTCGATAGTATATTGCGTAATACGAGTGTAAAGCCATTTAAAGCTGCCATTGCATGAGACAATAGCCACCACAGGAAGTACGTTGTCCAAAAAACAAACAAGCAAGGAACTGCTAACATGTGAGCCTGTTATCTTATCTATGTGTAATAAGTCTTATTTTCTCTGATTATGTCTACTAAATTGGGTAATACAAATGTAAAGTTGATGATAGGGTGTTATTTCATGCCTAGGGGGTTCTAATAATGTTAAAATACATATTTAGAAGATTGTAAACAGGTTTTCTATGCTAAAACTACAAAAATATTAAGTTTATTATTATTGAATCCTACTTTGCGGAGATTAATTTATCGCAGTCGGGTCTTGAACCAATTAACCACAATAAACGTGGGATGAGTGTAGCTGCTTAAAAACAGCAGAGCGCTCCTGTCGTGTAGAGCAGGGGGCCCCAACCTTTCTGAGGTCACAGACCGGCTTGTGGAGTTGGTGGCAAGGTCAAATGTGATAGAAATATGGTCTAGTAATCCTATGCTATTGTCATTTACTGCTGTATAAAACAAAGAAAACTGTAAACCATAATTTAAAATAAAACCAACAATTTTGTTAATTGTTTTGTTTGTTTGTCATAATAATACAACTCAATGTCTTTTCTCTTTCATATTTTAACTTTATGCTACTAAAATGACGTTATTTCTACTCATAATATTCCGACATTGTTCTCGTAATGACCCTGCATTATTACACACAAAATAAGAAAAATAGTGACGCTTTCTGGAAATATGGCCCTCGGAACAATTGAGTTGAAAATCCCTGCTCTGTGGGATTTGTGGTTGTCTACCTCTACGCCTTTCCACCCGGTTAAATGCAGGGTCCCCACATGACACAGTCCATTATGCGTCTCTCGTCCTAGTCCTGCCGCTAATAAATCAAACGTACATATCCACACATAGACATCATCTTCCCGTTTTCCAAAGATTGCAAACACACACTCCAGACAGGCGCCGCTGATGGATGGCGGGCTGGCAAGAGGCTGATTAGCTCGAATGACTGGACCAGAATTACAAGTCTGTCGGCCCGCTGCGATGGCATTGTTACTTGGGCAAGAGCCGGAACGCCAGGCGATCAATGCGCTCCGTCCATCTCCTTCGACTTGTTTCTCCTGATTGACACCGCCACAATAATAAACATATTGTCAAATTAACAACGTGTCAATCACAAGTGAGAGTAAATATGGTGTCACAGCAGATCACACGGTAACCACTTATAACCAGTCCATTTTCATTAGTGGAAGAAAATAGCGCCAAGCATCAAAGTTCCCTTCATATTTACATCTAAATGGATGTTCACAGCCACGGCAGCAAAGACCCAATTATGCCGCTCCTGCAATTCCAACCTGACAAATGACGGAACATTCCAGCGCTCTCCCTCGCCAAAGTTTGACGGGCGGCGCGGTAATTTATCCGCGCTCGGCACACTTGTGAAAAGTTTTGCTTTGCGCCCATTTTTCACTCCAGAGTGTTATTATTCAAAGGAGAAATTGGACAGCCCACATCTTCGTGTAGTGTGTTTTTTGGTTTTAATATACACGTGCAGCTTCATTAATCTCACATTGTCTGTTCTGTGACAAATGCATCATCACCCTCTTTCGTCTGGACATGTGGAGTGTTATCTGCTTTTACCGGCTCCCATCACTCAGCTGCTAAGGTTCTGTTTCATATTCTACTATTTTTATGAACAATTTTACGTCTCAGAGGTGCCACAATGATGAATCGGAGGTGTGTTGTCCACAAACGAGCCTTTAGACGCTTTCATAAAGTGCATTTTTAGCCCGACTTGGAACACCCTGCTTTGTGTCTGTAGCTTGTCCAAGCAGGGTTTCCCCAGGGTGTTTTGAAGCTGTGGTGGTGGGCTGCGTGTTTCTTTAATATACTGTCGGTACTAACGTCAACATTAGGGTCTTTTTCACAGGCTTGAACAATAAACGCATTCATTAACTTTTTAAAATATCTTTCTCTTGGTCTTTTCTTCCTCTCCTTATCTGCCGAGTGCCAACAGGGCAGATGAATGATTCCGCTGCACCTTTTTCAAAATAAAGTGTAAATTTGAGATTTGATTTGATATTTGATTTCAGACTAGTTGTGGTCAATCTCTGTAAATAATAGGCTGTACATGTAATCTGTACAGCACTGGCGTGCTCACACTTTTTCAGCCTGCGAGCTAGTTTTAATACGACCGTGTCCAAAAGAGCTACCTCCTACTGTAAACATAATAAACATTTAGTATTTACCGTGTGTACCTTGTACACGTATATCTGGGGTGCATGTACACACTTTTTCAGCATGCAAGTTACAAGTCAGAATGACCGACCTCTTGCTATAAAACATGTAACATATACTGAATATAAAATCTAACCGTAAACTTTGAAACCACGATACTAAATAAGCTATATTTAGCTATATGAGCTATATTTGTTATCATCATTACATTTGTCCAAACAAATGTACCTTTAGTTGTACCAGGCATTAACATGGATCAATAAACGGAAGAAACAAGGGTGGTATACTCCATTTTTTTGTCCATGACTGTATACGTCCATTCATTCAATGTATTACTTGACACTGTTTTCACATGATGAAAAAATAAAAAAATGAAGGTGTGGCGGCTTTCATTTTGCGGTGGCGGTGTGCCATGATCAATTACGTGCAGCAGAAACGCTGCCAGGCCCGTCTCCGACAGAGTGTGTCTCTCCAAGACGCTCTGTTGCACACTTTATCCACGTTTTACGTAGACAGAAATCCCTCGTTAATTGCGGTTAATTGGAATTTTTGTGAAGTAGGATTCCTTATTTATACACTATCAGTCAAAAGTTTTCGAACACCCCAATTCCTCTGTAGCAGAAACCCACACTTGTAAGTGTTAAGATGGTTGGTCTTTCTTCCATTGTTAATTGCCTTTTTCTTGCCATTTTTGTAGCAACATACAACTACTTTCTGCAGTAAAAAAAATGGAAAAATGCCCTGGAAAATAGACTGAATACAAATACATTGACCTAAAATGACGTGATGTCCTTGAGCGCAACCCGTCATTGCGCGTGATAACAAGGTTTAAAGTGTGATTCAAATATTCTGCTACTAGTGTTACACTCATGTGGTGTCTTTTAGCTTGATTGACATATCCAGTTCATTTGGAGCCGTTAATTCACACAAACATATACTGTGTAATCCTGGCCTGTCATTTCTCTTTCTTTTCGTTAAATACAGTAAAAATGGTCACTTTTCAGACCTAGTTGCTCATGGTGATTAATCGTGATTAATTCATCTTAAAACCAGTTAACCTGATGGAAAATTGTAATCATTCGACAGCCCTAGTTGTTGTTATTAAGCCTGTAGACCTGCAATAAAAGCCTGTTGTTGTTTGGTGGTTGTCTTGCCGAAGAATTGCCGACACCTAGTGACCAACGTAGAGTACTGCATTCATGACTGAAAATGCTTGGCTTAGACTGTATTTGTATTTTAGTCCATTTAGCCATTTTTATGCTTGAAAATGCTGAACTTGGACAAAAAAATGGTACAATTTGCGACTACTAATAGGTCATAGTCAACCATAAAAACAGCCATCATTTATGAATGAATTCATTTTTGAAAAACCACAATGGAGTGAGGGAGCGATGCTGGGACTTGTCTGTCTTTATTTTGACTTTGTGGATTATTTTAGATTTTATTTTGACTTTGTGGATTATTTTAGAGTCTTCCCAAAGCTTTCTGTTCTGAAAGGTTCTGAAATGTAAGTGTAGGGAAGGACGGAACGCAATCCAGCCAGTCTTCAAAGGCGGTCCTCTTACTCAAGTGAAGGACAAATTGACTTTTCATCTTTGGGTCTTTATTTATTTGACAGATGTGTGTAAACAGGAAAGCGCTGCGCATTACAGATGCATTGATTTTCACCTCGTGCCGCCACAGATCATGGAGTTCATTACTTGGGCAGCGTTTTGAGATTTGGCTGCTGTTGTTGCCATGGCAGCAGAGGCGGCGGCGCTGGAGGATAAAAGTTTGGAGTCCAGAGTTGTACGCGCTCCTTGTTGCTTTTACCTCCCACACATCCGAGCGGTCAGCGATGCCGCAAGAGGACGCCGGATTCAAACGCTTTTTCCACACCAACCAAGCCTCTCGGACTTCGTTTGTAACTTCACCTCTCGCGGCGGCGCCTCGACGCATTTGAGCCACTTCGGTAAAGTTGAAAGTAATTAAGAGCAAAACAAGATAAGGCTGCATAACATGAAGACCTGATCCGCCAGAGGCTCGACCTTATTCTAAATTCATGAGGTAGAAAAATCCAAGGAAATGCAGCACAACGAGCAGCGCTTATAGCGCCGGGTCGCTGCATGTGCTCTCGTGCACATGCCTGCGGCTGTTCTTCCAGCTTCTAATGAAAGAGAAAACTATATTTTGTGTTTATTTCCCATATATTGCCTCGCGCGCTCCTTTTTTTTTCCATTTTCATCCGCGTGCATCGGATTAGGCCGTAAATTTGAATGACATTTATCAGACGTTACTGATGCTGCGCAGCTTTAATGACATGCAGTCGTCAGACCCCCTTTTTGTGTCGTGCGAAATGCCAAACGCCAGCAGCAAAACGCAGGGATGAGCAAACGGGCAGGGGATCATCGGAGCAGAAGGACTTTAATACCTGAGATGTGGAGATCAGGGTCAGTGTGACTCATCTGCCACAATGCCTGGTGAATAGGAAGGTTTACATGCTGCAAATGTGAACATAAAAATCTCACAAATGGCGAAAAACCCTGAGTGATTCATACCGTGTGCCCGTAAAAATGTTTCTTCGACGCGGCTCACTCCTGCTAGGTTTCAAATCAACATTTACAAAAAAAAAAGGAACTGTTTGCGCTGCAGAACCCTCCCCTCCGCTCTTCAGGTGCCGTTTCTCGCTGGCGACACAATCCAGGTTGCAGCCCTGACGAAGCTTCACACGCTGATCACACGCATTTAAAGCGAAGCAAGACGATCCGTCAACAGATGAATCGGAGGCACGGCGTCGCCCAGCAGTGTCCAAACCTTTTCCAGCGAGGGCCCACATAGTGAAAATGAAAGGATGCAACTTTTCTGCTTTTAGTAAAGCAAGACATGTAGATATGCTAAGAAGTTATTTATATATTTAAAAAATAGGTGAAAAATCCTGTTATTAGTATCAACTTCACTCTTTGCTCTTTTTTCACAATTATTGCTGTTTTTTTTTTCCAAAATATTTCAACCTTTTAAACTTTCTTCCTCAATAATAATTGTAAATTTTCCTCTGGTAATATTAGGACTTTATTCCCATAACTTTATAATGTTTTCCGCAACCTAATTCAAAACAATAAAAAAATGACAAGTTCATTTTGTTTTGCTTGTTTCTCACAATATGCCGACATATTTTTTAATTTAATATTTCAGCTCTATGCTACTAAAATGACATTATTTCCGAGTTTATTCACGGAAAATTTCCGTAAGACTTTTTTTCTTGACAGAATGAGTATTTTTTCTCTTAACATTGTGACTTCATTCTCTGATTTTATTTTCAATTTCTGCTGTTTCTCTATTTTGACTGTAAATTTTCTTCTTGAGTTTATAATATTATAACTTTTTCCTCAACCTAACTTCCCCGAAATTACACCTTTGATTCTCACATTACGATGTTATTCTTGTAAAATTAGGACTTTTTTTGTTTTCTTGTTAAATTATACTGCATCAGCACATATTCCTAATATTACTGAGGGTGAATGAGATGTTTTCGGCTGGAAAAACGTTTTTTTTTTAAACCAAAACCTGCAAAGTTGCTGAACCATGAATGCTGAATCACACGTGCGCATGCATTTTACAGCTAAACAGCCATGCAGTAGCAAATCTCAATCAATCCACTTGTTTGGAACATGTCCAACCCCCTGGGGTCCGACTCTTTGAGGTCCCTAGACCCCCCCAGCAGAACCCACCACTGTCACAAAGAAATGAGTAAACGCATGCTTATGTTGTGTAATTACAATGCGGTGAAAAGCGGCGCTTAGCATGGAAGTCAGTGGGACTTCCTGTGGGAGGAAACACTCCAGTCTGTTCTAAACAGCAACGATCACAAATTGGACTATTTTTCAACAAAATGCAACACTGGAATTAGAAAACGCATGCTTATTTTGTCTAATTACAGTGCGTTGAAAAATGGTGCCTATAACGGAAGTCAATGGGACAACGGGTAGGAAATTGTATTACTAATCTTATGTGTAGTTCATTCTACTTATTGTATGGAAAATAACTCAATGTGTGTGTTTTTAGAAGCAAAAACGGTGACATCATTGAATCTAATTTAGAGCAGGGGTGTCCAAACCTTTTCCAGCAAGGGCCACATCGTGAAAAGCGAAAGGAAGCAAGGGCCACATGGTGAAAAGTGAAAGGACACAAGGGCCACATGGTGGAAGGAAGCAAGGGCCACATGGTGAAAGGAAGCAAGGGCCACATGGTGGAAGGAAGCAAGGGCCACATGGTGAAAGGAAGCAAGGGCCACATGGTGGAAGGAAGCAAGGGCCACATGGTGAAAGGAAGCAAGGGCCACATGGTGGAAGGAAGCAAGGGCCACATGGTGAAAGGAAGCAAGGGCCACATGGTGGAAGGAAGCAAGGGCCACATGGTGAAAGGAAGCAAGGGCCACATGGTGGAAGGAAGCAAGGGCCACATGGTGAAAGGAAGCAAGGGCCACATGGTGAAAGGAAGCAAGGGCCACATGGTGAAAAGTGAAAGGACACAAGGGCCACATGGTGAAAGGAAGCAAGGGCCACATGGTGAAAGGAAGCAAGGGCCACATGGTGAAAAGTGAAAGGACACAAGGGCCACATGGTGAAAGGAAGCAAGGGCCACATGGTGGAAGGAAGCAAGGGCCACATGGTGAAAAGTGAAAGGACACAAGGGCCACATCGTGAAAGGAATCAAGGGCCACATGGTGAAAAGTGAAAGGACACAAGGGCCACATGGTGAAAGGAAGCAAGGGCCTTTCTTTCTTTCTCTTGAACACTTCAAGAAGAAAAGCCACATTTCAGCTTTGTCGTACTGTAAACCAAAAAGCCTGTAATGACGATCAACTTTGGTCTGCCCCCCCCCCCCCCTTTTTTTTTTTTGTAATATTATGCCTTTATTCACATAAAATTACAACTTTTTCCCCAACCTAATTTTTGTAAAAATTGCAACTTTATTTTACTTTTTGTTTCTCATAATAATAAAAAAAAAATCCCTTTTTTTCTTTAATATTTCAACTCTGTACGACTAAAATGACTAAAATGATCTTCATACGATTACGAGTTCATTGTATTGTTTTTCCCCGTAGAAAAGCACTTTTTTCCTGTCATATTTTGACTTTATTCTCGGAAAATGACAGCAGTTTTTTTCATTTCTGCTGTTGTCTTTTTTCTTTTTTTTTTTTTTTACATTTTCCAGCCATTTCAACTTTTTTCTTTCTTTCTACATTTTCTTCTTGTAATTCTGACTTTTATTTGCGTATTTTGTCTTTGTTCTCCTAACATTATTGAACTTCTCCTGTTCTTCTATTTTTATTATTATTATTTTTCCTGATAGTATCACAACCTTATTCTGGTAAAATTGCTTCTTTTTCTTGTTAGATTACAACTTTTTGTCTTTTAATGTTGTGTCTTTTGTCTTGTAAAGTTACTGCAGATTTTTCAATTTTTGCTGTTTTTTAAAAATTTTTGAAGAGCTTTCTTATATTTGGAACGTGCCACGGGCCGATACAATAAATAGTCGCGGGCCACAAATGGCCCCCGGGCTGCACTTTGGACACCCCTGGTTTAGAGGATTAAAATAATAAAAATATGAGCCTTTTTGGTATATTTTTTTAGATATTTGAGGAAAAAAAGGGATCTGTTATTTTTTCATAGCAGTTTTTGGGAGTATACTTTTTAGTGTGTTTTATGGACTTGAAAGGGTCGGCCATTCGGTGTGGTTGACCTGGGAACAAATGTGCAATTTGAATATTAAAAATGAAACCAACAGCCGTAACGTCGCTGCGGGGATGAAAGCAGGGGGGTAAAAAAGGCTGACATGGCGGAATAAAGAAATAAATCTGCTCATTTCAACTTAAAAGCGCGGCAAACTCTTGACGTCTTAAAGCTCGTCCTTAAAAGCGGCGCTTGGTGTTGCAGGTGTTTTTCAGCAGGACTGAAATGCAAACTTTACTTGTTTTCTTTCTTTTTTCCTTCTTTCTTTCTTTTTTTTTATTTTTATTGACTTTTACCGGCGGGATATCAACAAGCCAGCCTGTTAAATTGAGTAAGTCAGCTGTGATTTGTATTCTCTGACATCACTTCCCAAAGAACTTTTGCAAGTTGGAGTAAAATCTCACACTGATCTGAACTCTGCGAGCCTCTTTTTTGAGTAAAAAAAAAAAGAACGCTTTTATGTACGTCGTGCTGTCAACGCGAGGATGCGTTTGCCTTGCTCACAAGCAGCCTCCCGCCAGGCCTGAAAGTATCCTCATCCCGAGCATCTGCAGTATTAACTATTACTCACACTACTTTCACTAAAAACAGTCTTTTTAAAGGCTGACAAAATGCCCACAGTCATGACATTATCTCCCACCGACTGTATGTTTTGAACGTCCGCTCAGGTTTTGAGCGGCTAATCGCTTTGGATGTGGCTGACGTGCTCTTTCCCGGGTGCCGGGAATCCTTTTACCCCCCCGACGCACGTTCCCGAGCCCGAAAGCACCCAAAGATGCCAAAGCGACCGTGACACGTCTATAGATTGCACTCCGCATGAAAGTCTACGCGCGCCTGATTAGCGCGCTTTATAATTAGATCATTTTTAATCTCTTAAATTTCCCCGAGACGCTGTCAGGCGAACGCTCGTGGTATGCAAATCGGCGTCTGTCCTTGCTGTCGCGTTTAAGACGGAGCGCGTTGACAAACTATATGACTTTGCATGTGCTGCCAAGCCCCAAATTAATTAGACAAATAATCAAAGACGGCAAGTTTTGGTTTGCTGGCTTGCTGTTTTCTCCACACATTCTGACGATGAAAGTGTTTGCACAACTTTTAGGGAGAGCCACTTGCATTTGATGATCATTAGCATATGTGTTCATGAGCTCTTTTGCCGCCATGGACGACCACGCTTCTGGCTTCCTTTGGCTTAGGTAGCGAGCGCCCATAGTGGAAGATGGAAGGATGCGACTTCGCCACTTTGATATTTTGGAAAGCAACACATGTACATTTGCCAAGAAGTGAATGTGTATTTCAAGAAAAGGCTTTGTGAATGTAAGCTAATATTTCAAGAAAACACTTTGTGAATGTAAGCTAATATTTCAAGAAAAGGTTTTGTGAATGTAAGCTAATATTTCAAGAAAACACTTTGTGAATGTAAGCTAATATTTCAAGAAAAGGTTTTGTGAATGTAAGCTAATATTTCAAGAAAAGGCTTTGTGAATGTAAGCTAATATTTCAAGAAAAGGTTTGTGAATGTAAGCTAATATTTCAAGAAAAGGCTTTGTGAATGTAAGCTAACATTTCAAGAAAAGGTTTGTGAATGTAAGCTAACATTTCAAGAAAAGGTTTGTGAATGTAAGCTAATATTTCAAGAAAAGGTTTGTTAATGTAAGCTAATATTTCAAGAAAAGGTTTGTTAATGTAAGCTAATATTTCAAGAAAAGGTTTGTGAATGTAAGCTAATATTTCAAGAAAAGGCTTGTGAATGTAAGCTAATATTTCAAGTAAAGGCTTGTGAATGTAAGCTAATATTTCAAGAAAACACTTTGTTAATGTAAGCTAATATTTCAAGAAAAGGCTTTGTGAATGTAAGCTAATATTTCAAGAAAACGCTTTGTTAATGTAAGCTAATGTATATTTCAAGAAAAGGCTTTGTGAATGTAAGCTAATATTTCAAGAAAACGCTTTGTTAATGTAAGCTAATGTATATTTCAAGAAAAGGCTTTGTGAATGTAAGCTAATATTTCAAGAAAAGGCTTTGTGAATGTAAGCTAATATTTCAAGAAAAGGTTTGTTAATGTAAGCTAATATTTCAAGAAAACACTTTGTTAATGTAAGCTAATATTTCAAGAAAAGGTTTCGTGATGGAGTCGAAAAAGCCGATGATTACTATCAACTTCAGTCTTGACCCTTTTTTGGCCATTTTCCCAAATATTTCAACTTTCTTCTTAAATAAGCTTTGTAACTTTTATTTTCGGAATATGATGACTTTATTTCCAAAAATAACAACTTTATTTTATTTGTTTCTCAAGATGATGATTAATTGCAACTTTTTTTCTCGTTAGAATTTGACTTTTTTCTCTTAATATTTAGACTTTATTTTCATCAAATGACAGCTTTTTTTTCTTTTCTGCTGTTTTTTTTTTTTTTTTTTAAGTTTTCCAACTATTACAGTTTTGTTCTTGTAAATTTTCTTCTCGTAATTCTGTGAACGCGCGTTGGCCGTGCTAATTGCGTACGTGGGGTGCACGTGTCAGGGAAGTGTGACATACGATGAAATTGACATTTTAGCCAAAGCTGACGCCAGCGAACCTTCGGAGAGACACACCTTGTCCGTACGGACAAGGCGCAAAGACCGACCAAGTACATGAGTTTGTCTTGCAACCTGAAAAAAACGTAAGCGTAACGTAAGAATCTCCGCGGCCGGTCTAGCACGTCACACGCGCGCCCTCCGTGCATTCAATGCCTTTTTTTTGCATGTAGACGGGCCGTAGGACCCTTACGACCGGTTGTGTCCTAGGCTTAACGTATCTTTTAGATCCAATCTTTGTTCCGGACCAGAGTACAGAACCACAAGTGAGAACGCAGCCTGAGAGGCACTCTTGGCCTGGAACCCAATTATCTGCTCTGTTGGGTCCATTAGTTTTGACCTTATGGGCTTCTGTATTCCTGACAGTGTATAGAACACAAACATACACACTTCTGTCCGAGTGCCGTCCAATTGGGATGCAGGGTTTGTAGTTCTCTTCCCTTGCTGTGCAGGTATTTGTGAATTCATAAGTCAACACTTGCATGTGCCAGCGTACACACACACACACACGCACACACACACACACACACACACAGTGTTTTTGTGTGCATCGCATGCAGTGTGTACAAGATATCCCAGCAGTGCGATGATGATGTAGGATGGCCTTAAGCCCCGTGTTCCCCCTGAATGGCTCTGCGGAGACAAATTCAGCAGCTTAGGCAAATTATACACTCTTAAAGCTGCATACACACACCCACACACACACACACACACACACACATACAGAATAGTGGCTTTCATTTCCAGTGCACACCTGTGTGTAGCATCCAGTCATTGTCTGTTGCACACCGCAGATTCACATCACACTGAGCGCTCACTAGCGAGATAACATGCAAGTACGCCAATGTTTCTTTTGGCTAATTTTACACCCTCCCGTATGGCGGGAAGGACCATATGTCCCTTGTGTGTTTGTGTGTGCGCATCCTGCAGTGTGTTATTTCCGAGCGTGTGTGACTCTTTGAATACAGTAGGTGGAACTCGATGATGGCGAAGTCTGAAGACGCTGCGTGTGGACGCTTAAGCACAGTGACGAGACGAAGGGAAAACCAGAAATGAGCAGGAAAAAGGCTCGAGTGTAAAAATGCAGAATGAATATTAGAGTATTTAGGACGCACGGGCAACAAAGTGGAATCAACCGAGAAAAGTAGACCAGGCCATTGCACAGCATTATTAAATAGCATGTTAGCATAAGCGGCTGCATATGTTAATGCTATGAAAATGTCAAAAAATGCTGTTATGCTAACACCTAATATGATAGCACTAAGTTTCTACGCATGAAAATGGCTAAAATCTTACTTTGATCATTTTAGCGTGTTAGCAACCTTAACCTTAACATTAGCATGGAAAGTGTCCGCGTATGTTAATACTCATAAAAATTAGGAGTGCAAGGATACGCAAAATCCACGGATCGGTTCGATACTTTCGTATTACGGTTTGATATTTTTTTGATACAAAAAATTAATGACTTTGCCTTTTTTTTTTTATTCAATTTGATTGAAATTGCCAACATTTTTCACGTATTTTTCACGTATTTTTAACATTTTCAACGCGGTATGAATGTGGGAGGCAAAGCTCAGTGGCTCTGTGCTTGACAAGGCAACCTAAGCCAGAGTAGTCGATCGCAGATACACTGAGCTTTCAGCACAGAACGGCGTCAGAAGTTGATAAAATGAATATAAAAGTTTGTATTGTTCGCTACAGGGCTCACGGTTTGGTGCGCATGTGTATTGATACACGTATTGCTAATGTTAGCTAATGTTAGCATGCTAGCATTGCTAACATGCTAGCCTCTAGCATGCTAATACGCCAGGAACTAAATGTCCTGTTTGAGTTGTGCATTTTGACTTTGGTTGAGAAATGTGGCAGCAGTTTTTAGAGAAAAGTGGGAATTTTGCATAAAGCGGAAATTGTTGTCAGATGAAAACAGGCAGCCTGAAAGTCCTGAACATATTCAACAGTTTGATGTTGGAATGGCTTGAGAAATGCAGTCGTAGAAACAGTTGATCTGTTTTTGGAGAAAAGCGTGATTTTTGCCAAAAATACGAATGGTGGAAGTTGGAAAAATGGCCCATTCATTTTCAATGGGAAAAATGTTGTGGAATTTTCGCCTTTTCTGAAAATCAGGGGATGTTTTTGAAATATCCGAGTAGATAGCAAACCCTTCCCGAGTGAGCTGAGCGAGTTGACGCTGGGTTGGTTTGAATCGATTGAAAAAGACGGCGGAAAAAGAACGATCACAGCACCTGCTTCGAACTTTCTAACGATCATCATGCTAATAGGTCCCAAGCAGCTAAATATTTAACACTGACGTAATCACCACATGCACGTCTAAGAATAAGCCCCCAACCATCCGTCATCTAATTAAAACGGTGTTTTTTTCGTTGTTTTTTTTTTTTTAATGAGCCTAATTGGCGGTGCAGCTGTGCAAATGTGCGGCGCAGACACCTACATCATCACGCCACGACTGGGAATCACGGGGATGGAGAAGAGGAAAGTTGCTATGCTGTACTCCTGTGCTTGGAATTTGAGACTTTGCAAATGATGCCTGATAAACAGCACTTAATGCCACGCTGAGAAAGCGGCCATGTTCTGTAGAGCTCCTCAAAAGTTGATGCTTGACAGCCACGCCGGGCTTGAATACAACTCCAGCCTAATGAATCACCCCCGAGACCTGGCTTCTAAAGCGGATGCGGTCTGATCTTATTACTTGGGGATGCGAGCGGTGTCGAGCGTCGGGGTTTCTCTCTTTGTGCTCCTGCCGCATTTTGTCTCACTCGAGCGCATGGAGGAATGGAGGGGGCGCCCGGAGCGGGAGGGCAGCGAGGACTGGGAGGAAAGATGAGCGATGTTTGCAAGAAAGAGAAACCTCGAAAGCCTTTCGCAGTTTGCCGTCAGTGGACACGGACGAGGCGAGCCTGGCGGTCAATTACAGGTGCTTGTTAGACTAGCAACGCAGCAAAGGAGTCACGCTGGCCTTGCAGGAGGAACGTCATTTGTTGGGACACCACCACAAATAACACACTTGACTCCCATCTCCGCCAGGACCGCTTTCTCGTCTCATTCGTCTCCACTTTAGCTCAGCGCTTGGCTTTCATTCGTGTCGATTGCACAAATAATCAGCCTTTTTTTGTTTGTGTTTTTAAAAAGGCGGTTGTGTTTGCCTGTAGTTGATCTCAATCAGCAGGGCTTCAGATGCTAAACATGCTAGCACAGCTGCTGACGTTGAAATGCTTGCGTCCTCCCTGCGGAAACAGATGCTGCTTAGCATTCCTTGGTTTTACTAACCGGACCTCAAACCCAACGCTTTGGTGGGTAACTACCGTGAATTCCGGCGTATGAGACGCTACGTTTTCGTAAACGTTGAAGCCTGCGGCTTATACAGCGGTGCGGCTAATTTATGGCTAAATTCAAATCTCGTGACGTTTAGTCAATGTAGTCCCAGCTTGGTTTTGTACGCCCCGGGTGTGGCCGGATTTGGTTCTCATTCAAAACTTTCGCCTTCAACTTCAGTTTAAAAAAAATAAAAATAGTGTGTGTGTATATATAAATAAAAAAGTAACTGTATTTTATTTCTTATTTTTAAATGAGTATT
Source organism: Dunckerocampus dactyliophorus (assembly GCF_027744805.1). Lineage (NCBI taxonomy): Eukaryota > Metazoa > Chordata > Actinopteri > Syngnathiformes > Syngnathidae > Dunckerocampus > Dunckerocampus dactyliophorus. The sequence continues at coordinate 3,164,106 of NC_072833.1, read as the reverse complement.
TATTTATTTTATGTATAATACATACTCAAGAAAAACAATAATACAATCATAATAAAATAAATTAAGCAACATTAAAGTTTTTTTTATTAAATATAAAAATAAAAAAAACATTAAAATAGTAGAACAACATCAAACATATTTCAATTAAACAGAAATACATTCAAATACAACATAAAGTCCAGCCTGAGGAGTCCTGCAGCAAATATCAATGTAGAATTAGGGAATTTACAGCAGCGATTAAGTGGGGGACGTCCCAAAGATTGACTGGTCGATCGCGACTGACGGGTTGGCGACCCCTGCTGTTTGCCAGTACCGTAGCGTTCCACCAAACAAAGCACCGTACACGTTGCCAGTGGTGCAAATGTAGCTGAGTAGAAATGTTGTTTATAACCCCACCTGTGTTTTTGTGAACAAATTTCAAAAACAAAATAGCGCAAAATGTTTGTCGGGCCGCCACAAATAAAGGGAACGTGTGGGATCCCTTAAAGGTGCGCACCAGATTTTGTGGAGACTCAGTAAACACCCTGAAGTTCCAGCGTGCGTTTGATGGAATGCTTTAAGCTGTGGGAGAAATTTCAAGTGACTGATTGGGGTTTAATAACAGCGCCACCATGTGCCGTGTTTGCCAGGGAAATAATAGCACAGGCAACACAGTAGGGGGTGCGTGTTTTTGGCAAATGTTGACGGGGAAGAAAACCCCGAGTGGGGTACATTATAGCCGTCCTTTTGAAACTGGATTGATTTTGACTCCGTTCTGTAATTGTTACTCCAAGCCAATAGGGGGCAGCCTATTCCAGAGTCATTACTCCTTGCCTTTGTGTAGTTTTTGAAAGAGGACCCCATCACTGAAGATGTTTATTTTGCAGTTGGAAACGAGCTTCATGATCATTAAGCCTCGTTTCCGGCCTGCTTTGTTTACACCTGAAAAAACGAGAGCTTCCGTCCTCGGTTTCAAGTCGATACAAAGCAGATGTCCTCCGCTTTAAGTGTGGGATCGTCTCCCCGGGGTAATGAGTCACCACGAGTGGCGTGCTACAGGTGTGACCCAGCCTATAAACGGCAGCACCGCTGCTTCCCAGCAGTAATGATAGAAAAAGACATCTAACACCTGCTCCTTCCTCTCGCAGCTTTTCACTCCGACGCGTAATTCTCCCTGCCTCGTAAACGTCTACGAACGCGTCGCCTCGGTGCGGCGGAGTCAAGTGTGGCGTCGGGCTCTTTGCTTTATTGAAATGCCAGCGTGTCTCGCAGGGTCAGCACTCGTCACGCAGGACCCGGTGCAGTCTTTTGATCAGATCGACGCCACGACGAGTGTGGCTGCATGGGAGCTGAGATGTGATGCAGAACATTCAGAAGCTTAAACACGCATCTTTAGCAACTTGGGGTACAAAAATGTATGTCAATATACTGGTTAGTTTTAAAAATAACTTTCAAGAATAACGTTTGCCTACATGGGTGAGTCCCTCTTATCCAAGTCAGCAGGGCACAACACGCCTTTGGATGGCATATAGGTTGGATACTTGCGACCGTACGCGCTCAGGCCGCAGGAGCGTGGGTACGTGTCAGAACCGCATTTCTACTGTTCACACTGAAAACATGATCCAAAAATTCGGAATCGACCTGCGGTGCGAACGTAGCCCTGGAAGCCAAGGCGGTTATTTGCTTTTGTAGACCCAGCACTCGGCGGCCGATGGCGGTTAATTGATTAGAGGCTTTACTTGGAGGATTTAGCGTCTGTTAATGCAGGCAAAAATGTGCACTGGCTTCCTCCACCAAGTGTTAATTGTCCACATACATGCTTCATCATGTCGGACCTCGCCTGTTAATACAAATCTAATTGCCATAAGCAGCCGCTGTTCAGCCCCATAATTGACTTGTGGGGGTGGCATTTACGGTATGTGTGGGATTAGTATGTGCGGAGGAGCCCCCTGGGGAATTGGAGGTCCATTTTTAGCTTTTGAAAGAAAAGCGTCAAATCTTGCATTCATGTGTTTTGTGCGTCAGTGGGTTTGTTTGAGGGGAATGTTTTGTTCAGCGTACTGTGTACTCATTAATAAGCATCGTGCCCGTTTTGTCGCTTTAAAGGCTCATGCGGCTGCAGTCTGGCCAGTCTGATTCTCTTTCAGCCAATCACGGCTTATGTTGTCCTTTCATGGCCTTAATTAACAGCCAGTGTGTGTGTGTGTGTGTGTGTGTGTGTGTGTGTGTGTGTGTGTGTGTGGTTTTAAATGAGTTGTCAGAAGTGTTCAGTTTATGCCTTTTGTGCCCAAAACCGGCACCAAATTTCACATTTTGTGCAACACCTGCGAACACAGAAGAGCAGCAGGTGCGGCGTAATCATCTTCCCAGGCGTTGCGCGCTACATGCGCTACCGTGCACGCTTAATAATATTGATTGTGAATGTCAGAGAATGATGCAGCGCAAAGAAGACGGGGAAGATAACACATACCTGGGGGGGATGAAGAGGTAAATAACTTTGACCCAAAGCAACAGCGGATACATTGTTACATTAGCCACTTATCCAGATTACCTTGGTTACCATAGCGATACCCTGTTATGCAGTATGTGCGTCTATGGGGGATGCACGGCTATCATCCAATCAAAAGAAGAGTATGATACATATGGGGAACGTACACTTTTTTATTGACTTCTTCTTTATTGACTGCATCTGCAGTCGTTCTCGATGAAATGATCACCGCTTATTGTTGTTCCGTACGTCTTTATCGCTTCCCCGGGCGCTTTTTCTGGGAAGGATGGATGCAGATGCAAGGACGGAGCGTTGTCTCTGATTCATAAAAGTGTTATATAGAGACGGTTTTCTTTGAAAGAGGTTGATGGTCTGCGAGAGAGCGCCTTTAAATCTTCTCACTCATTTCTCCAAAACATGGACGCTTCCCAAAAAATGCTATGTTATTCTTTAAAAACTGCTTTAGCCTGATAGGTCGACGATTGGCAGCAACATTGGTTGTCATGCATTATTTTCTCAACAGTGTCAGAAAAGAATCACACTCAAGATCCTAATCACCAAAAATGACAGCTTCCCAAAAACAGCTGTAAAAGTGCTTTTTCGGAATGGCAAAAAGGAAGAAAAAAAAAAAAGTGCAGTGTTCCGTCCATCACGGTTCACCTTTCGCAAACTCGTTTTGCAGATTTTTTGTGTGCAATTTTAGTGCTTTTTTTTTCTTTTTAAACAGAGTATAAATGCTGTTACAGGCCGAGCCTGGCCCTTTAAGAAGAACTGCGAAGAATTGTAGGAAGTTGAGTGTTGTAGTTCTGTGCTTTAGCACAAGGTGGCGGTGTCTCTCCATTCTCTCTTCTGTCTGCACACATGGCTAGCAAACCTAGCTAACCATGTGAGCTGCTTGCTAACCGCCAATACTGTCAACAATAGAAGAAACAGAAGAAGCTAATCTGAATGCTGCGCGGTTGCGAGTTTTCTCCCCAACATAACCCACAATGTCGTTCTGCACCCAAAAGGCAGAGGAAGCCAGCCATCACACAAAAACGTTGGACTTCTGGACATGCTGAAGTTACGCGGCTGAAGGGGCGCCATTACGGAATACTGTCGATGAATCGTCGGTTCATGGAGGACGAGGAGGAGGAGGAGGAGGAGGAGTAAAATACGACGACAGGAGCAATATGCTTTAACAAGGATACAAAAACAGAGACGGTCAGAGGAGTGAAATACACGCGAGACACTTAATCATTTCTTATGTCCAACCTAGTAGGTTGGTCATTAAAATTCAAACTTGGAGAGAGTTTAAACAAGAGAGAAATGTGCAAAAAAGTGAATGCCTGTTTGAGAAGAGTGTATAAAGTGCATGGTGAGGGCTTGTACAGCCTTAAAACATATAATGGTTGTAAAAAAATATAGTTGGCAACTTGCGGGCTATTCTGGGAACCTCTCCCCCGCTATAAAAGAGGGAACACTGTACACGGCAGATAAAAAGAACATAATATTGACATACTAAGACATGGAAATGTAAACATAAAGGATCGCATTAGGTTATGTTAAGAGAAATGTGCAATCTCAACTCGTCAATGGGCCATTTTTTGCCATTTTCAGCTAATATGAAGCAACAGAATGTATGTGGATATCTTCTGGCAGATTCCACTTGTATTCTTTGAGCTCAGTCCAAAATGTCACTGAATGTCTTTAGCACCTCTGAAGGGTTAAGTGCTCAAACTGTGGTCTTTTGGGGGGGGAGTCACAACATTGAAGTGAAAAGGCGATCCGTCTACGTGGCGGTGAAAGTGTGATCGATGTGGCTGGAATTAATTTAGAACCTGCATGCATCAAAACACGACAGGCTGACACCATGTGACATACAAACGTCCTTCTGTGTCATTGGCTTGGATGCTGTGTCTGTGCGCTATTCCGCCTCATTACCCGCAGTTGTGTTGTCTTACACTGATGGATCGGTCCTGGGCGGACAGTCTGGATCCAGCGATTCGGGACGGAAGCTGATCTCAATCAGACACAAGAGAGTTGAGTCGATGGGAACGCCGGCGAGGCAGACAGACGGTCAATAGCCGGCAGACCCTCCTCATGATCACGACAAGCGGACTTGTCGATAATACCAGTAGGCAAAATGCCACCCCTGCTGACCAAATTAGTGGTTTCATTGGTTAATGCGCTTATTGACTACTTTTGGACCATCTGTGGTTCAAAAATGCACACATCGACACAGAAAACTCTTTTGTAAGGTGATTTTCTCCGTAAATCTACACGTAAATCACCCTGTCTTTGCCTGGCTGCACTTGTTGCACAGCTTACCACTGTGTATATCGTCCAAAACAAGCGGACGATTAAGACACGCTTGAACGCCTCCAAGCTGGGGGAAAAAAGAACCGGGTCCAAAAATGCATGCATCTACACAGACGACTCTTTTGTAAAGTGATTTTCTTTACAGTCCTGTGTTTCAATGTCTGCTACAAGACGCTCTGGGTCTGTAATCTCCCCCGCGTCAATGAGGGATCCTTGCAACATAAATCACCGTTTCTTTGCCTGGCTGCTCCTGTTGCGCAGCTTGGCAGCGTGCGTATTGTCCAAAACAAACCTGCGATGAAGACACATTGTTGTGCGATGCCACTTGAAAGCATCCAAGCTGAATTGTCAGGGAGAAAAAGGAGCAGTGAGGTCGAGATAGCGAGCTTTTGATGCTCTGCCAATAACGCTCAGCTGCAGCGTCGGCATTGAAATTGAAATTGCGAGCAGGAGGACTGGATCACAGACTCCGGAGGGACCTAAACTCCCCGGCGGTGTCAGCGCTCTCTGCATTGCTGCCATGGCCGAGGGATGGGAGGGGGAAGACGCCAGAAAGTGACACTTGACTGCAGAGGGAAGGTGGTTGTTATGTGATGGAAATGATAACAACAATCACAACATGTTCTTTCAGCACCACCAGCACCCCTTCCTTTCTTTGTATTCCTCTCTGCCTTTCTTTCTTTTTAGACCAAAGAGTGGTGCACCTGCTTGTGCTTCTATCTTTCATCACATGAAAGCTCAAGGAAGAATGTGCAGGAGAGGTGCAGTGCAAGAGGACAAGTGCTCTAACTTCCTCTCTAAGCAAACAACTCTGTTAGAGTGCGGTAAATATTGTTTAGCCCATCGGTGTCTCTTTTATAGCCTCTTTGTGTCTCCGAGCCTCAGCAGCTGGTGATTCAACTCGACAAACCCGGTGCTTGCGAGCCATTTAAATCAAGACACCGCCCACCTTTCCACTCTGTAATCATCTGCTTATCCAGTATGCGCATGCATGCTGCCAATATATGCAGATACTGTAATACTTTGTATGATGAACCGGAACAAAGCGTTGTCTTTTTGGATTTCATCTTGCGGGAGATGAGAAAGAAGCGTCGGTGTTCAAGGCACCGATTACAAGGCTTCTCTCGCCTGACAAACAGAATTCTACAGAACTATTTATCCCTACAGAGAAGCGTCTCTAATGACCAGCGTTGGGCAAAGTACATAGTTACTAGTTACTAGTTACATTCCCAAGAGTACGTTCTTGGTAAATGTGGACAATGTCCTGTGATGGGAAAATATAGTAGAGTTTACAGCCGCATGTTATTTGAGTCTGCACGCTGTCTGGGGACTCTGATGGTTACATGCACCAAATTCAGTGGGGGGTCCTGAAAACATCTGGTCACACCCACTCCAGGTACTACCTTTTGATGCCACAGACAAAGCGGCATCAGGGAAGTGATTCTTTTCTTTTACAATGTCATTGATTTGCATGCAATGGAGCAAACGGTGCAAAGTCCGTGTCTTTATTTCAGGCATTCTCTTTTCTTAAGAAATCATTTTTCCACAACCGTGTGCAGAAACACTCGCCATTGGTGCGAGCTGCATTTTGTTTTCCTGGGAGAAAATGATCACATTGTTGTTTGACGTGTGGGTGGCAAGCGGTGTGCTAGCATGATGATGGGCAAACCTTTTCCGTGTCCAGGTGCCATCAGCCAGAACGACATACTTCCTGCTCACGGTGCAACGAAACAAAAACACAACACATCCACAGCAAGTGAACGCATCACATAAGTCAAACCAAAAACAAGCGCTAAACATAACACGTAACTTAAAACTGGTATTGCCCGCAAGGCATGCTGGGTAGTCCAGCTGCAAGAACAATGTAAACAATGATCAATAAAACATTAGATATCAAGGTAATGTTAGCTCCTCCTTGTTTACTTCTCAACATATTTGCAATCTGGTAAAAAATGTGACAAAACACAGCAAAATGTTGGGAGAAAGAGTACCACAAGCTACCCAGCATGCCTTGCGGCAGGAATATACTGTATGGGTGTTTTTTTGGGCATGGTTATTGCTCGTAAATATTCTTTTGCATTCCCACAAGGTGCAATAGGTGGGTTGCTTTGTGCGTCGTGTGTGCTGTTTGGATGGCTTTTTTGTACAATTACAAAACGGCGACCATTTATTAATGAATGATTTCTTGAAAAATGTATTCATTTTATTGACCGCCTAGACGGGCCTGCAAAAAGGAATTTGGAAATTGTGGGCCGGATCAAGATGCTGGGCGGGCCTGATTAACGTGACACTTGACAAAATCTGAACACGAGCACTCAACATAACGTCATCAAAGCTCACCTTTACAGCATCGACATTTTGGAAAATACTAAAGTATGCCTGCCTGGATGGGCGTGTGCCCCCAGTGTACTAATACAGTATGTGCACCTGGGCCTCCCCCTTGTTAGCTTTAATAGCTGTTATGGATCTGCCTCATAATCTTTTACGAGACTTGGCCTCATCTATGAGTCGCCCCGACCAAGCATTTGGGAGGAATCAATTCCTTGCACCTGAGGGGGAGGGGGAGGGAATGGTGGCCTGCAGGGTGGCGACATAGTAGGTGAGGTGAAGAGAGCAATGGGCTGAACCAAATGAGATCTGGGAGGCAGATAAAGACCTAAAGGAGGGGGAATTACACGCGAGTGGCAGGTGGAGTTAAAAATGCGGATGCGGCCATGGAAGGAAGGAAGGAAGGAAGGAGTGCGAGGCGGCGAGGAGGAGATGAAGCAAGGCTGTAAAGTAATTTGAAGGGCCTGCTGAATTTCATCACATCTCCCCACAGGCTGCAGTGCAGACAAACACGATGGCATTTCTAATCGTATCTATATCTCATTAAATGGAATTAGCCTCCGAGATGGCAATCCTTAAAAAGACATTCATCACGCTCAAGAATCTTTTAATCTCTCACTGGACAAAAGTCATTAGGATAAACGAGGAAAGCATGAGTCCAAATATTTCAGTGGGAATGGACGTCTTTAAGGAGATTTAAGGAGGCTCAAGAGTCCTGATGATGTCGTTGACATGCTCAAGTGGGACGTGGGTGGACAAGAGAGTCCCCAGTGGGCAGAATCCACTTCACCAGCGCTCGCTTCAAAGGGACGTTCGGTCTCAGTTTGCAGGCCCGTCGAGGCGGTCACTAAAATAAATACATTTTTCAAAAAATCATTCATTAATAAATGGCCACTGTTTTGTGATTGAAAATGGCCAATTGTCAGGTTTAAAAATGCACATTGAAAGAAAATCTACTTATTCTTGGCCGAAATGAAGCATACAAATGTCGGAATTAACTCAATGAAGTAAAATACTTACAATCCAAGGCAGAAGCATTCTGATTGGGGACGTAGTGTTCTACATTGGCCACTAGGTGTCAGTAATTGTTCGGTGAGACAGGCACCAGACGTGATCACCCCAACACGCGTTTATCGCAGGTTTAAATGATCTGACAACAGGCACAATAATAACAACATAATAATAACAGGGGATACGATAATAACTCACTTCCTGCCCTCCACACATCTGTCCGCCCGCCACTAAGGTCCCCTAGGGAACACATTTACTGTGACACACACGAACAGGAGTTGAATTTACGTCTTACACCAACCAACCATATTTGGTAATACGAGTGTAAAGCCATTCCGTTACAATACACTGATGAGCCAGTAGCCAGCGCAGGAAGCACGCTGTCCAGAAGAAAACAAGCACCTGGGTTATTTCATGTCTAGAGGGCTCTAATCATGTTGAAAAGCATATTTAGAAGATTGTAAACAGGTTTTCTATACTCAGAAAATAGTCCATTTACTAATATTGTATCCTACTTTGTGGAAATCCATTTACTGAACTCGGGTCTGGAACCACTTAACTGCAATAAATGAGGGATGGCTGTCCATAAATATACTCTACCTATTTTCAATACACCAATGCTTAAATACGTTACAATAAAATCAATTCTACACTGTATATTACATATTTAACAGAATTTTATTTCATGTATTTATTATTTGTACTATTTATGTTATATTTCATGCATATTAAAATGAAAAATAATAATAATTAAATGCGTAAATGAAACAAAAAGCATTCAAATGACTAGAATGACGTCATTCATTTGAATTCAATAGAAATACATTGAAATAAATTGGTGCACTCTGCAGTGAGACAATCCACAAAGATGGCAGACACGCTTTCCCCAAACGCAGTGGACCTCTCATAGTTTGCAAAAGTTCCAAAACAAGTAAGGATTGTCGCATGTCATAATTGTGCAGGCCTATGCCGTGCAATGTTTACCATCAGTTCATTGATTCATTGAATCGATTATCCACTGAATCCACAGACATTGTTCTATTTGAGTCGTTGTGTTTCGATTTAGAGCCGCATGGTGGCCTAATGGTTAGCATGGTGGCCTAATGGTTAGCATGTTGGCCATACGGTCAGGAGATCTGGAAGACCTGGGTTTGGATGTTCTCCGTGTGCGTGTGCTCCTGCTTCTTCCCACATTCCAAAAACATGCATGTTAGACGGATGGATGCAATCTGTCTATTTATTATGATCTATTTTAGGTCAAACAAGATCACACACATCAGCTCTGACGTTGGAAAACGGTGACGGACGGTCCAAACCATGAACTGTATTTGGTTCATATTGATTTGTTCCGTGGAGGGCCTCACCGATTACTCCATTCATCGAAACAACAAGGTTCAGATGAATGGAATAATCGTTAGTCGTATTTCCAAGTCATACCTCAAATGTGTTGGTGCTCGACTAATTTAAAGGTAGATTTTGCACAAAATGTTCATGTGCTCCTTTTTGTGCTGAGCCTGGCGTAAACAGGAGTCATGCACCAGGTGGCCGGTAAAAGTCCATGTCCTCTGTCCTGGAGAGGAAACATCCACATAGTACGTGAGCACGTTGTAAACAGGAGCTAGTGTGTGTGTGTGTGTGTGTGTGTGTGCGTGCAGGTAATAACTCAAACCTCGCTCTAGGGGGATGGGGGCTGCAGTGGCATCCAGCTGGCCTTTAATGGCACCGCAACACTCCCTCCACCGCCACTTCACTCTCACTCTGCTACATTTTGCATCCTTGCACAAGACTCATCGTATCCATCCTTCCTCTGCTCCACCAATTTAAATCCCTACCCTTTTTCCTATTCCTCCCCCACGTTATTTGCTTGCTCTGCCATGTCCCTCCCTCTCTTTCCATCTTTTAATCCCCTGCACTCTTTTACTGCCAGCCTTCAGAGCTCTCCAGTGCACAATGTGAATGTTTAATGAATCTTATGTCTTTTACAATATCTGTCAAATCTGCCTCTGCTCTCCCACCTTTGCTGACTTTATTTACTAGCCAGGAGCTACCCAGCTGCTTACAAGCTATAAGAGTCGCCCGGGGGACACCTGAGATTGGGAACCATGTGCCTTTTTATGGGAGTGTTTGCGGTAAACGTTGGCTTGCAAGTGGAATAAATTGAAGATCCGCCTCGTGATGGAGCACATCTCACATTTGTGAATGTAAAATATATGTAGAAAACTTACAGGAAGAGTCGTTCCCCCGGTCCCACCCCCACCGGTCCACCAATAAGACTCGGAAATGCTTTCTGATCACATTATTGATTCTGTTTGCAGCAGAATCCCCCCCCACACTCAGTGGCTGGAGTGAAGGAGAGAATAAAAAGTGGAGCCATGTATCAAACACGACTCCATCTTCTCATATAAATTGCTACTAATCAATCATGTTTGCTGTCAGGTCTTCAATCCTGACAAGCAAGTTATTGCTAAGGAGTAAATTGACAAAAGAGGTCTAATCTAATGTGTTGCTACTCAATGCTATTGCATCGTTTTTATCCTCAAGCCATCACCAAACTTAATAACGCATTCAAAACATGACGCTTGTGCAGCAAACTGGGACTATCTTAGGTGCTATTTGTTTTTATATACATGTGTGTAGAATTTATTGATTGATTGATTTTTATTTGTATTGATTTTATGTAATTTAGTTGTATTTAATTACTAGAATATTAAAGGAATCTGTCTATGCCCTGTGATTGGCTGGCGACCAGTCCGGGGTGTACCCCGCCTCTCGCCAAAGTCAGCTGGGATAGGCTCCAGCATACTCCTGCGACCCTAGTGAGGATAAGCGGCATAGAAAATAGATGGATGGAGTCTGTCTATTATTTGTTGCAGGTCCTTCGTTAGATGTAATAAGTCCACCCCGCCAGAGGAGGCAGTAATACATGTTTGTCCTGAAAAGTCAAGTCAAGCAGTGGTTTCCCCCCACTTTTTCAGGCTGTTGAATAATGTTCTAACACTCTAATGTGTTCCTTGAGCCTGTTAAGCCTGTTGGACACCAAATGTGAGAAAATGTGAAAGAATGTGCTTAATCATTCACAGAAGCACACGGCATTCTCTTTACGCAAAAATGGCAAAAGGTGCCCTCATGGCGGTCACCTAAAACATGACAAGTGCAGTCGTAGTCGCTTTTGGAGTAGTTTCTTTTTGGTGAGGGGGGGAAAAAAGCACTGTGTGGAATTTGTCCTCACCTCAGGCTGCTTTATTCCAGTGTGGAATTAGTCGGATCGATGAGGCGCCCCGCGTCACGTCCATGGAGGGAGTGGCACTTTCTTTCTTCTTAGCTGCAGTCGAGTTTGATCAAGAAAAGTCGATCTTACGTGTTACTCCTTCAAGGCCTGCTCACAAAGCGCCCCTCGCTGAATAACGTTGCATTCAAGTACACGGCTTGTCCGCTAGGGGTGTCACGAGACACGATGCATGAGATTGTGTCCATGAGAATGAGACGAGGCGAGATTTTAACATTCCTTTTCAGAAAAGTACAATGAAAAAATATGACTGGACAAACAAACTTTGTAATATGACTGATGATTTTTATCCCACAGAATGACGCTTGGCAATATTATTGTCAACCCCAACTGTTAGGATTATCTATAATAAAATATCATAGTAATGCAGGATTTCTTTTAATATGTCATCTTTCACTCTGTCAGTGTGTGACATGTATTTTCTCACAGGTAATTTGTACTGTCTGTCAAACATTTGCAGCATTTCTTGAAATAGGGGTGTCAGCATTAATAGTTCCAGCTTGTAGACACGTTGGTATTTATAATAAAAAAACATTTGACATATTTAAAGACAAATCTTTGTGGTTTTATTAGTCATTAGTATCAACATTTCCACTTTTTGCCGGGTTTTTGTTTCTTTTATTTCTGCAATGAGCCACGTTCGACAGATGGCCCCAGAGCCACACCTTGGACACGCATGCACGTTTCAGGCCGGCATTGCATGGCGATACTTTGGAGTTGCAGACGCTGGGAGCAGCAAGGTAGGTTGGACTGCAAGGTGCGCGTGGAGCACTTCATGCGCCCCTCGCACACCGCCACTGCCATACTCCGAGTAGGGATGCCCCAGTTCACACTCTGATTGGCTTCGATCTTGGGACACCCCGAATCTTTCCACTTGCGCAATTCAGCATGTCCGAAAAGGAGCATGAAGAAGCACAGCTCGTCTAATCGTGTCCTTTGCTCCAAGTCTCAGCCATTACCGAGTCCTGCGTTTAAATGCTACCCTTTTCTCATAGGAAGGAAAGGAAAGAAAGGAAAATAGGAATGTGTCCTGATTAGGGATGCTCCGATCAGGTTTTTATGCTGCCGATACCGATACCGATCATCCACGGGTGAAATCGGCCCATACTGATACTTATTTTCATATCTTATTTCCACCCAAACAGAGTTTGTTTTACCAGAATAGTAACAAAATGTTCATATTTTGTATTTATAGCACACATTATTTACTGAAAACCTGAACGAAAAGCAGGCTAGCAGGCGCCTTGTGGTTGTAGGGGGCCCCCTGGGCCTGCGGGCACCATGTTGGGCTAAATGATCTGACAGCGGAACCATAAAATTACTTTTTTTGCTTACTTTTTCAAAATCACTGGCGAACCTGAGAGGATCAGGTGCCTTTTTTAAGGAGATGTTGGATGCAAGAGCGTCCAGCAGGACCGCAGGCAGTCGGGAAACCCGCTTTCCTCCACCGCCGCCGCCGTCCGGCCATCCAGTCCGACGAATCCAACCACTGTTCGGTTATCACGGGCGCGTGTGAAAACGTACCCGTCTCACCTGATAACCTGTCGCTCGTCGTCCACACACGCAGGCTTAAAAGATGAGCTTCTGGATCCTCGTGCCCAAAAGTAGTCATCGCTGCTTCTACGCTGCTGCTTTTTGACTCCCAAGTAACATTCCTGCGGTCTGCGTTCCATTTTCTGGAAGTTGCGGTGAGACAAACCCAAGCTTTCACCGAAAGACAAACTCACGTTTCAAGTATTAAAGCTGCTGCACTTATTAGCTATTGAAAAGTAGTACATTGACATTTGCGGGATTTATGAGTGCATTACCTCATGCTTTTATATTCTCATCATACTTTAATTATGCGCCGCTCTTCCGCATAGCTGACAGTCTGCGGTCTCTGGAGTGGGGAGGCAAACAAATAAACAGTCTGAGCTGATTACTTTGGTGGGGAGAATTTAACAAACGGATGGAGGAACTACACTTGGCTCATAAATTGTCGCTGAAAATTGCATTTTTTTTTTTTTTTAAGAATGGAATCAGTTTGTTTTTGCATCTAAATTGGATTTTCCCATCTTCTGTCTTTTGCGTAACGACAGCAGCAAAAAGTTTCACCAATAAATTCTTCCCGTGTCAGCGGCTGTGATGCTAACGTGACAAGATGGCTTTTGAAAGCGTTTCCGACTGCAGCAGGGACACGGAAGGGATGGCATGTGGCGCAGTCAAAGACGACGGACTTTAACCCGTCAGCTGCAGACCCCCCCGCGCCCCGAGGATTCCTCCTCGAGTGTCCGACCGGATCGCCCGCTGACGGCGTGTCGTCATGGTAATTGAAAGAGAGACACTTGATACGCTCGTCGTGTCGGGCTGTCATGCCCCCGCCTCGCCGTTAATGTAGTGTTAATGGAAAGTTAGCCTCCAGAGGAAACGCCCCTCCAGTTCTGACCGGCGATGCAAAAAGCGCCTTGAGCCTTTGCTGTGCGTGTGCTTGTGTAGTTTGCTGGGGTGTTTACATGCGGCACGCTCTTGTTCCGAGGCTTATTTGTCTTTGTAATGTGTGCTTGCTGGCACATGCATCACAGCGTCTGTTTGGGGTTAGCATTTGCATTTTATTGAAAAGGTGCTCTGTGCTGCCTTTAACGCTTGTACTGAATCTACCATGGTTTTATGGCAGAATTATCAATAACTCTACAATACAATGGTGTTCATGCTAATGTTAGCTACACAAGTGTGTAGCTTAGCTAGCTTCGCTAGAAGGTTGTGTATCGTTCAAGCAAGCAGGCAGCCGATGCAGTAAGAGCAAAGGAATCACTCATTCCAAACGTCACCACAGACGGCGCATCTTCACTGTTTACAATTGTACAGCGGCTAAAGTAAGATGAGCATTTATTCTGTATTTGTGTAGAGATGTAAGCCACGTGGGAAACTTGGAAACACTCCCTGAATCTCTTCTTCACTCACATATTGGCGCTAAACAATCATGGCTGCCCTCTGCTGCATGCACCCGCAATTACAGCTCTGGGGTTCACACCTGAGTGACCCCACAAAGAACATTCCCACACCTTTGGTGCAAACCAAAGTTGTTTGCAACCAAAAATAGTCCCAAATGATGGAAGCATTCTGTCTTGGATGCAATCCGAATTGGTTGAGAAATGTGAGACATGTATAGAACCCCCCCCCCATTCATTTTAATGGGAAAAATGTCTCGGAAAGTGCAGAATTGTGCAAAATCTGGGCATTTTTCAGAAAATTTGTTTAGGCAGCACCTCTCTCCCAAATGAGCCGAACATTTTGACGTATCAATGATTAAAATCAGTTGAAAACTGTGGGAGTAGATGAACAGAAAAAGAGTGGACTAAAAAGTGGTGCAGAATTGTATATTGATATACAATAAACACCTTTTTTCTTTAATATTTCAACTTCGTGCTACTAAAATGACATTATTTTCCTCATGATGATATGACGTTATTCTCATAACATTTATTCTTGTTAGATTACAACTTTCTTTCAATATTTGGACTTTATTCATGTAAAATTACTGCTGATTTTCCATTCTTGCTATTGTTTTTTTTTTTTTATTCTGAAATTATATTTTTCGAATGTGTCGCGGGATGATTAAAAAAAAAAACAAAAAAAAAAACAGCGTCGGACTGCAATTGGCCCCCGGGCCGCACTTTATACCCCCTAATGTCAATAAAACAGTGTAGGGTTTAGCTTGATTTTTATTATTATTTTTTTAGCAATTGTGAAAATTATGGAAAATGAATAACAATAAATAATATTGATATAATAATATTATTTAACATATCAATGTAATATTATATCAATAATAATTTTTATGTAATATTGAATAATATTCCGTATTTAAATAGAATTATTAAACTAATATTTATAAACATATAATCTCAAATATTTGGATTGGATTCCATTTGTGTTAAGCAAGCTGCAGCAAAATAAAGTTAGATTCTTTAGGGTTTTTAGGGGAAATTGGCGAAAATGAGTGGTACATTTGATTGTTCATTTTGCAATACTTGTGTAAAAAGAGAAAATGCAGTCTACTTTTCATTAAAAATACAAATATTTGATCATGTGACCAATGTTGTAACTGTGGATCCGGGACATTCAAAGAAACGTAAAATGATGAATGCACGAGAACGTACCGTAAAATAACGACACCAACACGCATGCTGTGCACAGCTGTAGCAAAATAAAGTTACCTTCAAAATGATATAAATATTATATGATATGAATCTTTAACATTGTAAATAAAAAAGCGGCCACAATGACATCAGACAATTCCAGTAAATGAAACAGAAGAAGCAAAATTCTTGCAAAAAGTCGGCCGGAGCGAAATAAAGTTCGCTCCGGCTTCCGATGGTTGTGGAGAAATGATGAAAGCCAATTAGCAAGCAGCAGTCAGTCCAGCAGCTTTGGAAAAGCCAATTAGAAGGCAGCGTACAAAAGATGTAACCTTTCCTGCCCGAGGAATCTCATTCCGTCCACTTCCACCTCCAGTTTACACTCGCATCTGTTCCCATTTATTTGGCGCCTATCTTGTGCACCAAGGTGACCACTATTGTGCTCTACCTTGACGAGTTCACTGCCAAATGCCCGGGAGGCCGGCGCGGCTTTAGGGAATTACATTAGGCGAGTTCAGAAGGGTCATGGAACGCACCTTCAGAGGTTAAAGTGATATAAATGAACGGAGGAGGAGGAGATGAGAGGTGGGACGTGTGTACGCAACTAGAAGATACATCTAGCGGAAGGAAGACGACACAATAGGGCCGCTGAAGCCTTGTTTTCCCTTGTTACTGCCCGTATTTCTCTGCGCTTAGCCCCCTTCTGACAGCTTTAATCAACACAATAAGGCTTGCTGAGGTTTCATTATGGAACTTTGGCTGCGAGGGCCTTCCAGGACCTGATAGATGGATGTAGTTTTCCCACAGAGAGGAGAGGCGGGGATAGATATTTGGGAGTCGATTGAGAGCGCTCTGAGGAGAAGCCGGGCCAAATCGATGGTTGCGTGGACGGAGAGGCGGAAATAACCGCATTTTGTGGCCGTCTGATTGGCCCCAAGCTGCACGGGGGGGTCGCAGTGGGGCAGATTAGAGCCGTACTTCCTGGATTAAAGCGTCAAAGAGCCGTCCTATCATGCTGATGGAGGAGAAGGGAACTTTATCAAGAGTTCCAGGCATGTCCAGACCCGCGACGTAGCTGCTCATTAGGTGGATCAATCGGAAGTGAGACGTGCGATGGTGACATTGTCCTCCTGGGAGCGCATTAGGAGCGACGGAAAGTCAGAACCGTCTGACATTGACTGTGGCACCGCATCTTATTGTTATTGTACATGATTGCACATGCTTCTTTTGCATAATAGGCAGGCCTGGCACTGAGGTGGCTATGCAAAACAACCCAACACAAACTGTTTCTGCAGTCTAACGAGCTCATTCCGTTCCATGCACGATGAAAAGGCCTGGCATCGTGCGCCGTGTTGAGCGATGCGAGCTCAAAACCACCATTAGCTACTAGCCGACGCTGTTTGTTTGTCTCATTCTACAGTGCTGGCTGGTCTGCAACTGCTGCGCTCAAAAGGGGAGCATTTATTTCATTTTTTATACGTTCCCCAAACCTGATGACTCATTTAAGTAGATAGATACATAGATACATAGAAAGATACATAGATAGATAGATACATAGATACATAGATAGATAGATAGATACATACATAGATAGATAGATAGATACATACATACATAGATAGATAGATAGATACATACATAGATAGATAGATAGATACATAGATACATAGATACATAGATAGATAGATAGATACATAGATACATACATAGATAGATAGATAGATACATAGATAGATACATACATAGATAGATAGATACATAGATAGATAGATAGATAGATAGATAGATACATAGATAGATAGATAGATACATAGATAGATAGATAGATCCATAGATAGATAGATAGATAGATAGATAGATACATAGATAGATAGATAGATCCATAGATAGATACATAGATACATACATAGATAGATAGATAGATACATAGATAGATACATACATAGATAGATAGATAGATAGATAGATAGATACATACATACATAGATAGATAGATAGATAGATAGATAGATACATACATAGATAGATAGATAGATAGATAGATACATAGATAGATAGATAGATAGATAGATACATACATACATAGATAGATAGATAGATAGATAGATAGATACATAGATAGATAGATAGATAGATAGATAGATAGATAGATAGATAGATAGATAGATACATAGATCAGTGATTTTATCGTTGATAATAATATGATTATTATTTTGAACTGTTTCTCCTGACATTACTGTTTGACTGTTTTTTTTATTTATTTTTATGTCAACATTCTACTAATATAACTAATATGACTTACCCTCTTAATATTTTGACTTTATTATCATAACTTGATAGCATTTACCCAACCTCATTTTCCTAAAATTTCAACTTAATTCTTTGTTTGGTTTGTTTCTTTTATTCAACTTGATGCTGTTTTTTTCCTGTAAATAATGTAATGACTTTAATCCCTTGATATTTCGTCTTTATTCTTGTAAGATTACAGCTTTTTTCCTGTTTTGCTGTTGTTTTTTTAAATGTTATTGTTTAATCGTACTTTCAGATTGTGCCGAGGGCCAGTAAAAAAGCAGTCGCGGGCCGTAAATGGCCCCCGGGCCGCCCTTTGGGCCCTCCTGATCTAAATGATTAGTAGTGGTTGTGAAGTCAAGGACATGTCAGGAGATTGGAATTTAGGCATGAATTGGCCGCGCCGCAGGATTCAAAGTTGGAGATAAAAGTAGCGGCTTCTACACCAGGAAACGACTCTTTTACAGTTCATTTCAGCGTGCATTGATTGTTATTAATAAATGGCAGCTGTTGGGTGCAGTGGCCCGTACAGACACGAAACACAACCTTTGTGTGCCATCAAGCTTGCAACCGTCGTCCTTGGTTGTACAAACCCCAAATGAGCAAGAAGCACAGCCTCGGGCCAACATCGTCAATACCTGAAGAATACTTCATGCGCAAGACGTATTGATTGGCTCCAGTCTATGCACGAGCATCGCCAAAGCAGCGGCACTTTGAAGAGGGCGTCTGCCATATGTACAGTGACGACAACGGCATATTGGATCAGAGCCTTCGGGCGGGACCGCGGCTGAAGCTTTAACGTGCACCAGTTGTTTTCTGCACATGGCGAGGTGGCTTCAGGATTACGTTGCAGTTGCTCGCTGTGGTTTGTGTCGCACGACGGCTGCGTGTTGGCTCATTGTCAGTGAACAGTAAAGCTATGCTGTCATACAAGCTGCACACTGACTTCTCTAAAGTATGTCCATTAAAGAGGTATGATCAAATGTGAGGCGTACACTCCCTTAGACACGACACAGCAGCAGAAAACACCCCCAAATACCAAGTGAAGTAACCGCAGTGCCATATTAGCATAGCACGGTGTCACACACACACACACACACACACACACACACACACACACACCGTACATAATGTATTCCCCTCTATTCATGTATCCCGTTTGCCCACACAGATGCCATCAGCAACAATATGCTCCTCTGCTATTCACAAAGCATCATGTCGCCCCAATATTCTGTCCATGGGTGGATTCAAATAGAAACAAATTACCGGGTGAATATTGTATGGACTGGATGATTGGGCAGCTGCGTGCACGCCGTGTGGCCTTACGGGTGCACACGGCCTATTGAATATTTAATCCATGAGCACCAGCGTCTTATTTCGAGAATGGCTCGATAATCACGGACGGTCCACGCGGCTACATCAACTTGCTGATGCGCAATTTTCGGTTTCAGTCTTTGTGTCTCGCAGTGTGGCTGACGTGAAGGAGATGATAAAGTCTTAAATTCGATGGGTGTTGCTTGTGTGCTCACATCAAATAGCAAGACTTTTCCCCCATGTGATAAGCATGGTTCCGTTGTAGATGGAAGGAGACATGCAGCGCAGCGCAAAACAGTCCCATCATCAGATGTTGTGCTGCATGTGCATTGAGAAACGATATCTTGTCAGAGTTCTATAATAATAATATTGTATGGAAATAATGCAGAACTTCTTCAAAAGTACAATGAAATGTTTATTCCAACAGGTGGAACCTACACAGAAGCAGTGAGGCCTGAGGCTCAGAGCTAAATCTCCTTAACTCATGATAATGTTAAATTAGCTAAAAATGGAGCAATGATCATAATTTATGTTGAAGATTTACACAGCGGCTCCCCGCACGTTTATGGTTCATACATATTTGCACATTTTTAGACTTCACTGAGACTTAGACAGGCTTCATTGATCCACCAGGGACATTTCTTGGTTACAGGAGCTCAGTTGCAGAAGAAAAGACAGACACTCTTAAATAAAATGCACTGCAATATGGATAAAATATAATAAAATAAGAAGGAAAGAATATAAAAAAGTAAACAAATAAAATAATAGAAGATAAGCAAGATTTGCATATTTGCAAATCGTTTGTAGAAATACAAACCTGATCTTTTACAGGTGAGGTATTGTAGAGCTGGATGGCGTGTGGTACAAATGAAGTTCTGTAGCGTTTACTGTGGGAACGGAACTGGAGGAGTCTGTCGGAGAATGAGCTTCGCTGCCCCTCTTTTGTCCGATGGAGTGGGGTGGGTGGGGTTGTGTGTGATGGAGAGCAGTTTGTCCGGTGTCCTCCTGTCTGACATTCTGACAAACGCCTCCAACTGAGTGCCGATAACTTGTTCGGTTTGTCCATCCGGTTTAGGATGTTTAAGAAAACTAAAAGAAAAACAACAAAAGCAAAAAACATGGAAAAATTTGCAAAAAAAATATTAAGAGGAAAAAATGTGATGTATGTAAATAATGAGGAAAAGTAACGTCATTTTAGTAGCGAAAAGTTGAAATATTAAAGAAAAAATGTTGATTTTCTTTGAAGTCATAATATTATCAGAAGCAAACAAATCCATGAACAATTTTTGGAAAATGAGGTTGTGGGGGGAAAAGTTAAAATATTATGGAAAGAAGGTCAAAATATTAAGGAGTAAAGTCAGAATATCAAGAGAAGAAAATGTACAAGAAGAAAGTTGACAGTTGGAAAATTCTTTTTAAAAAATGGAAAAAACTGCTGTAATTTTACAAGAATAAAGTCAAAATATGAACAGAAAAAGTTGTATTCCAGCAAGAAAAGAAGCTGCAGAATGTTACGAGAACGAACCAGTGATATTATGAGCAGGAATCATGTCATTTTAGTAGCATTTTAGTTGAAATAGTCAAGAAAAGATATGCTGGTTTTTTAAAGTTGTAATATTAGGAGAAACAAACTGCTGTGGAAAAAGTTTGGACACCCCTGATGTACAGCATACCACCGTCGGAAGGCCCACCGTTTTCACATGTTTATGTCTTTATGCGTCACTGATGTCTTTTTTTGTCAAGCGCGGTCCTTGAACGCACCGTACTGGTGTGCGCTGAGCCGGTTTGTTTGCATCTGCATGTCACAGCAAAATGTCGACACACTGATTTTTCATGGCCAAGGGGAGTCCTGTGTAGTTCCAGTTGTAGTAGTCGTAGCTTTCATCGTCCCGCTGAAGCTGACTGGAGGTTAGCGGGACATCCCGCCTGCAGCGACGTAAAGCGCATTTGGTGCTGATGTTTGTCCAGAAAGCACGGCAGCGCCTTCATATTCCCGTACATACACATCCTGCCACGGGGCCACGGGGCCCTAGTCGAGGGCGAGGCTGTAATTGGATGTCTGATTACCGCCAGATGGTAAGCGTGTGCGAGATCGAGAGAGTAAAAGGAATTGCCGGAAAACAAGAGAAAAAATCTTCTCCGAGGAGGAAAGAGACGAGAGAGGATGTGTTCTCTCTTTGTGATCTGGTGGCTTAACGTTGACCTTGCGCTTCTTATCTGCGCTCTGACATCCAATCATCCCTTGCTTATCTCCTCCTCCCTCACCTCACACCCTATATTTTTCATCTTGCACCTTCTCCCCCTTGTTGCTTCCTGCACCCTCCGACTGCCACCCTCCGCCTTCCTCCCCTTCCCCTTTCAATCCCACTGCTCATCTTTCTATCCCGCCCAGCCCCGCCGTCTGCCTCCCACCCATCGAAAAGGAAAGCCTGTGGGATTCGCCCGACTTATTGGAGATATCGGTGATGTGTGAGAAAGTGGCGGTTGGCTGGATGACTCATGTAGCGATACGATAACCGTGCGGACGCTTCAGCTGCGTTGGTCCGTATATAGCTCTGCAAATACGCTAATTGATGCCTCTGTTCAATTAACCGCTGAGTCTCCCATTGTTGCCAGGTAGGCAAAGAACCACAGGGGTCACTAATGAGGTCAAAACACTGTGGGCTTGTTGTTTCTAGACACAGTTGTTGCCATGATATCACTTTGGGAATGAAATGAATGAACTTTTTAATCATTTGGTCGACCAGTCCAACATTGGCAGGAACCAATGGGCTTGGGTTATTGGACACCTTCGGAGCTGTAATAAGTAGGGCCTGTCCCGATCCCGATATTGATATCGGATATCGGTCCAGGACCTGCGTCTAAAATCTCTGATATGTTACCTCGCACTCTTCCCCCGTGGTGGCACGCAAGTGGGGAAGTTCAACACGACCAACCCATCACGCTTCCGAGGCGGCACCACAAAAAAACAGCATGAGGATAATCGCACAAAAAAAGCTGAAACATCCTCTAAATATCAGGAAGTGAGTTTTCGCATTCCTACCGTTGCTGACTCTTGTTCTCTGTTTCGGTGTCATCACTCGATCGAGTCTTTTTTAACATCCACACCACAAAATAAGTCACAAAAGTATGTCTGATTCACGCTGATATCTGATCGGATTCATATCGGGATCGGCCGATACTCAAGGCTGCAATATCGGTATGGTATGTATCGGGACACCCCTAGTGATGAGTATATTGAAGGTTTTCTTCTGTCATGGTCTGGGGCTTCACGAGTGCTGTCGACACTGGGGGAGCTGCGGTTCATTGAAAGGAGTGCAAAGTAGGAAAGAACGTCTTTTATTAACACGAGATCAGCTCACACACAAAGCGCACACAAAAAGGGGAAACGACACAAACTCGCCATGGGAGGTGCAAACAGGAACACGAGTCCGATGAAAAGTGAAGCATAAATAATGAAGATGCAGACGGGTTTCATGGACTTAGTGCTAGCAAAAGCAGCTGAACTAAACAATACTTCATTACAAACCACAAGCAGGTGCGCCCCCCAGCTCCCTCCAACACGAGTAAAGAACACACACGCGGCGCCTAACAGGAAACGGAAATAACAAAATAAATGCACCAAATGGGCAGAACAGAGAAAAACCAAAGGTCCAAGGCGGTCAAGCGTCGTAAAACGCGCTGTGACATTGTGAAAGAGAAACTGGGCCGCACGGCAGCTTTCCGACATAACGATGCCAGACACAGCTGAAGCAGTGCAGAGTTGATACTACGCAGTCGTCCGACTACTTCGACCTCCCTTTGTTTTGAGTGGGAGCTGCAAGGCAGCACTTAAAAGCATCGCACACGCCGGACATTAAAGTAAGTAAGTGCTACCTGTCTGACTTCAGACTCAAGATGTGCTGACACCAGCCCGTCCGTGCAGGCCGAGTGAGATGTTAAACGTCCAAACTTACTCCACCCTCGTTTCTCTTTCTCACGCACACCTTCAGAGACCAAACTGAAAGATCACATCTGTCCGCTTGTATTTGGGTATCAGTGTAGTAGGAAGCTGTCATCACTGTTAGCAAAACCACTGCTGCTTTACGCTTCAAGCCAAGGCTGCTCTTGGCTGGGCTTTTAGTCACAAAAACACGCATTGAAATGAAGACTGGACAGATAAACAATCCAGCTGGGCTGATGGGTGCTTCGTGATCACACGTGATGAATAATTATTCATTGATTACACTTTAATTGATGTTTTCTTTTTAGCCCGAAGCCCAACTTAATATCAGGTTTTATTCTACTTTTTAAAAATGTTATTTGGTGTCATTTATTCATTTTTTTGACAGTTTGAGACAAATGGCAATTTAAATGGAATTGTATTTTATAAAGCACAGCTATTGAATAATGGCTTATAAAGCCATGTGGTTTTAATAAACTTTAAGTCAAATTATAATTATAACTGACATCATTTTATTTTACTTTGTTTTTTTGTATTCCTTTTTTTGTTGGAGTTTTTAAGTTCAATTATAATAACAGGTTTTATTCAACTTTTTGAAAATTGTATTTGTTGACATTCTTTTTCTTTTTTACATTTTTTTTTAAATGACTTTTTGGGGGGGAAATTGGAGACAAATGGCAACTTATATGGAGTTTTATTTCATACAAAATAAGTACTGAATAATGGTTCATAATGTCATTATTATACAATTTTGCGTATTTAGATTTTTTTTTAAGTCCAGTGTTTTATTTTATTTAGTTTTTTTCAATATATTTATTTTTTCATTTTTTTGCCATGTTTAGTTTTCCATTTTTTTAAAGTCCAGTTTTGTTAAACTTTTTGAAGATTGTATTTGTTGTCATTATTTTTCTTTTTTTTTCATTTTACTTTTTTTTTTTTTTTTTTAGCAGTTTGAGACGAATGACAATTTCGGTTGCATGTTATTTTCTATCCTTTGATTTTGGTCTTTTTAACACGTAAACAGACTAAACAGTCAGTTTCAAGCCAACAGGCAACTTAGCGCTGCTGTTGTTGTTTTTTTTTGAAAGCGGTAACTTTTTTGCAGGTTAAATTCACATATCGAGCCTTAATATTCTCACAGAGCCACAAATAAATTTCACCCCCAGGTCTGTTTTGCCTTTTCGGTTCACGATATCTTCATTTTACAAGTTGACTCAAGGCCTTAGCCGTCATATTTCAATTAGAGGATGTAAATTTCCATGGCTAGATGCTCCTTGGGTGGTGTTTTTAATGATTAATTTGCAAGGCAGTTTTAGCTCTGAAAGTGTGGGAGAACATGTTGTTTACCGCAACCCCTTAATCTGCAGAAACTTGCAAAGCACACAAACTTGCAGACACTTAAATCATTGATCGCTACGGCCCTCCGACTGATGATTATCGTTGCGTGTGTGTGGTGGGGGGGCACAAAAGGGCATTTGAGGAAACGGCAGAAGCAGCTTGTTTAATTAGTGCTTATTCTTGTCTCAGTTGGTTAATTGATGAAAATTGTGCGGCGTGGAATGGAGACAGATCGATAATTAGCAGCATTTCAAACACAATGGACGTAATTACACCCCATATTTTAGGGTTTGTGCCGGGAGAAGTGCTGGACTTGAGTTTGTTTTAGTCGTCCGCAGGAGACAGATGCGAGAGTCCACACAAAAATGCAAACAGGTTTCTTGTACGCTCGCTCGCAAAGCCAACGAATTAGCACATTAGCAGACACAATGTGACTAAATTACGATTTAGTCACATTCCATTCCGCATTGACGCCTGGCTAATCAGGTTATTAGAGATAAAGTAAGAGCTCATGTTTCTCTGCGGGTGCCAAGCCCAAATAATTCAATCACAGCGTTCCCGATAAAAGCGCTACAGTGAGCTAATAAACACGCTCGTATTGCTTCACCTCAAACAAACCATTTGCATTTTGCATTTTTACACCAGAAATGTTGGTGAGTCACATTTGGGATTCTCAGAACAGAAATTGAACATGTCCAAAAAGGAATGGGAAGATGATATTATTCAAATGGGCTAAACACGAGGCTCAGAGCTAATCCCCTCACATTCAAATACGAACATCAACAAAATAAAGCTTACTTTTACTGTATTTGTTGAGAAATATGAGCATTTCAAACCTAGAAAGGCAACCAACGTGCTACGTTTACTTGCACGGGGAACCTCACTCCATGCCACAGTAGTTAGTGGGGCGAACCAACAAGCTTCATCTCAAAATACCTCACTATCACATGCTTGGCTAATGCTAGGAGGTCTTTTTTTTTTTTTTTTTACTTTAACGCCTGAAATGTTGTTGATTAATGTTGGGAATTATTAGGCTAAACCCCGAGGCTCAGAGCTAAACTTATTCAAATTCATTTGCAAACATCAATAAAATAAAGCTTACTAACTCCGTATTTGTTGAGAAAAATAAGTATGTCAACATGTGAAGGTAACCAACGTGCTAACTTTGCTGGCATGGGGAACCTCACTCCAAGGGCCTTTGTCTGGTTCCTGCCATGTAGTGTCGTGTAGCGCAAGCTGAAGGGTTATTTAGCTTTTTTACATCAGAAATGTTGTCGATTCATGTTTGGAATTCTCCGAAAAAGGAATGGGAAGAAGCAGACCGTGTTCCAATGAGCTAAACCCGAGGCTCAGAGCTAAATCCCCTCACATTTGAAATTCAAACATCAACAAAATAAAGTTTACGAGTACAGTATTTGCTGAAAAATATAAGCATGTCAAAATGTGAAGGCAACCAACGTGCTAACTTTGCTGGCATGGGGAACCTCGCTCCAAAGACCTTTTGGTTGCTTCCTTCCATGTATTGTATGCTAGGAGGTCTTTTTTTTTTTTTTTTTTTTACACCAGAAACGTGATTGCTAGTTTTGGAATTCTCGGAACAGAACAGCTAAACTTCTTCACATTGAAATACGCAAACACGCAAGCCAAATGTAACAAAACAAAGTTTTCTTGCGAGGTATTGGACCTTCTTACGCTGTTTCAAAAGGAAGGTTATTATGCAAAACAAACTAATACAAATTGTGCATTTGCGGTGCCCATCCCTCGTCAGCACGAGAGCAAAGTTTGAGGAAGCACAAACTTTGGAAC
Organism: Dunckerocampus dactyliophorus; assembly: GCF_027744805.1. Lineage (NCBI taxonomy): Eukaryota > Metazoa > Chordata > Actinopteri > Syngnathiformes > Syngnathidae > Dunckerocampus > Dunckerocampus dactyliophorus. The sequence continues at coordinate 3,137,905 of NC_072833.1, read as the reverse complement.
AGCGACGCTTGTCATCAACGCCGTCTGCTCGGCAAACAAGGCATTTACAATCAGCGTAGTACGGGGGCCAATTGGCGAGAAACGGCAGTCATCATTCCTGTACTGGAGTTGACGGCGTTCACATAACGTAAGCTCCGCGTTGCTTTTTAATATGCATCATCACAAACAGCAATACTTAGAACCGACCCTGCTGACATTTGGCTTCCCCCCCCCCTCGTGATCCCTCACCGTCGGCCAACAGTGCAGAACAACGCATGTGAAAGACAGCTGTTGTTTTTGTTTATCAAAGCAACCGGATAAGAAGAACCCGGGAGGTCATACTGGGGTCATATTTCTTTACGTCCCATCGGGCATGCAAGCAAGAAAGCGAGTCTTTAAGCTGTTGTCTCGGCAACGATGATGAATGTTTGAGGGTTGCAGACGCCGGCTTTTGCACGCGCCGTCCAGTTTGTCTTGGACTTCATTTGAAACGAGGAAAGTCTGCAGACAGTTACCGATGACACCCGTCCAGCAAACGGCGGCTTAATTGCTTCAAGGACAGCGCGGAGAGGACGCTGCCGGCGTGTACGCATTTTTGCAATACAAAGGCGCACGTCAAGTAAGAGATTATCCTTGAGGAAGTATTCGGAGAAAGTATTTGATTTTAGTATTCAGCCCCGCGCAGCCCATCCCCGAGAGGCTTCCAGTTTGGAGGCTAATGAATATTTGCACGATTTAAGAGGAGTGACGCGTCAGCGCTGACAGGGACGCACAATGGACGGCCTCGCTCCCGAGCACAAACAAGACGGCGTTCTACGTCGTGTACCGGTTGGGAATCAGCAGGCTTAATGTGCTACAAGGACATAATCCTCCACACCTTGATACAATACAGCACAGCTAATGAGAGGAGCTTGAATATGACGCGCGTGCTAACGTGGTTTGTGGTGATCGTGCCAAAGCAAAGAAGGCATATTTCCAAGTTGAAAATTCTTGCAGGTTTAATGTGCGACAAGGCCGTCGTCCTGCACACCAGCAGTCAGTAGAATACAGCAACACAGCAGTCGCTGTACACCACGTATACAGTACACCACGTGCAGTGTTGGCCCTTCCTGATTCTTGTTGGTCACTCTTAAATGTCTCAGATCATCAAACCAATTTAAGTATGAGTCGATGACAACACGACTGACCACAAAATGTGTTTTTTAAATGAAACTTTTCATTATTAAGGGATTAAGCGATATTATTATTACAAAATCCAAAGCTACATGGTCCTGTGTGAAAAAGTGATTTGCAACAACTGCAATCCAGCATTTGTGATAACTTGCAAAGAGTCCGCTCCTCTTTGCACAATTGTTGTCATTCAGCCACATTGGAGGCTTTTCCAGCATGAAGCGCCTTTTTAAGGTCATGCCACAGCATGTCAATAGGATTCAGGTCAGGACTTGGACTAGGCCACTCCAAAGTCTGCATTTTGCTTTTCTTCAGCCACTCAGAGGTGGACTTGCAAAAAAAGAAATCAGGAAGGGGTCCGAGACTTTTTCACACCTGTATGTTGGCAATCTGCTGCTGCGATCGGTCCCCGAGCGTGATTATGTCGTAGTTCCCAAACACTTCAATTGATCACGGTCCGTAAAGTGCTGGGTCCGTATGCGGACCGAGGTCCGCCATTTGGCGATGGCTGGTAAATGATTGATGTGTGTTCTATGCTGTTATGTGAGCCTATGAAGTGTGGGAGGCGCTGTAGAGCTCCTCTGGCCAAAGGTTCTTTTCAAAAATCTTTTATAGCAAACGCCATCGCCATCCTTAATTCATCAAAATGAACAACCCACATGTCTCCCTCCATGTTTTATGTATTTTACTAGATCTTGTCTTACCCCTATTTTTATTGCTATTTGAGTTAACCTCTGTTTTTATGTATGAGAATGTTCGTATTGGACTGCTGTGCTGGTGAGCCAAAGACAGTTTTCCACCTTGGAAAATGAAGGTCTGTTCTGATCTATTGCTGTTGTCCACCTCCCTTGGTGAGTTTGTTTTCTTGCTTCCTGGGTTAACGCCACACAAAATCATAGTTAAACATGACAAATCTGGACATCAACTTCAAAATGGTCGCAGGCAGTCTAAACGTGATGTGCGTGCTAATATTCTCATGTCATTCCGTGCTTTCTTATTTCCTGCTTTGGCTCTTAATGTGGTGTATGTTCCTTGAACTGTGCGTTGTGATGCATCTCGCTGCATCTCTGTTAGCTGTTTTCCAGTTTGATGGTATTATTCTCCTTTTCTTGCGCGTACCCGTTTTCCACCTCCCATGGTGAGTTTTATGTTTGGCTTAGCTGCGCCTCCTCGCCTTCTTTGTTATTGCGAGAATTTGACTTTTTGTGTGTCGTGAGCTTTATTGGACCAACTTTCCACCACGTTCTTGCATCCTGAGGTAGCGCTACACGAAATCATAGCAAAACACGATACATGTGGTTTGCTGTCATCATGCATATGCAAAGTGACCATCTTTCAAAGTTGAGTAAAACCTCTCCCTCTTGTGCTCCCAGGCGGTGTTTGCATCGCGCAGTCCTTGAAGATCCCACGAGAGCCAAAGCCGGGGGAGTTTGACAAGATCATTAGACGCCTGCTGGAGACCTCCAACGCCAGGGCCATCATTATGTTCGCTAATGAGGATGACATTCGGTACCACAAGTGCCCCCACTGTCACGCTGCCGCTACAGTGCTTTTACTTTTCGAACACTTCGTTTGACACCTTACGTTTTGTCGTCTTAGGCGTGTTCTGGATGCGGCGAAGAGGAACAACCAAACAGGACACTTCCTGTGGGTGGGCTCAGACAGCTGGGGGTCCAAGATCTCCCCTGTGATTGGTCAGGAGAGAGTGGCGGAGGGAGCCATCACCATTCTCCCCAAGCGAGCGTCTGTGGACGGTAAGTTGGAGGAAGTGGAGACATTCTTAATGCTGAAGACAAGCATGTCCAAACTTTTTCCAGCAAAACTGAAGGATGCCGGTGTCCCTATTAGCACAAAATGTTCCCAAAAAGTGCAATAAAAAGGTAGAGGTGATACCCAATTTGCTGCACAAATGAGGTCCTATGGACGCTGCCCTCGCTAGAGGGCACTTCCAGGGGCACTCTGTTCCACGAGTCCCCAACTTCGCTCACCTTTGACCTCTCTAAAACTCTCGAGAGTAGAGTTAGAGCTAGAGTCGATGACATTTGGGCCCTCAAGCCGTCTTTTAAATGCATATTTGGTCTATTTTTCTTCCGTACCTATCCCGTTATCCCCTTGCCACGTACATGAGGAACCGCACAGGTGCATTTCTCCTGACAGCAGAGGAGATTAATCAAGGCAGCTCTTGTCAAGCACGGCACAGCACGTCCCACGTCAGTCTGGTACACTCCAGGGAGTTTTCCACCCTCCACGGTTGGTTTCACGTACACTTTGTCGTCCCTGCGGAGCCTAAAACTGCCTTTTTTTTTTTCAATGAGCTGTCAGTATGTTTTTGCAGTCGTGTACGCCGAGTCTACAGCGGCAATCAGACAGGTGTTATCCCGGTAATACCCCTGATGCACTGGAATTCTAAATCCAGACGATGCCCAGTGGCGGTTGTCTCTCACCGTGCTTTTATCGCCAAATACCAAACAACTTCAAAGACTTATTAATGCTCGCTGATGTGCCCCTGCAGCTTTTGACCGTTATTTCCGGAGCCGCTCCCTGTCCAACAACAGAAGGAACGTTTGGTTCGCCGAATTCTGGGAGGAGAATTTCAACTGCAAGCTGGGCATGCACGGGAAACGACCCGGCAGCCTTAAGAAATGCACAGGTAGGACCCCAAACATCTTGTGCTGTATTGAACCGAACTGTAAAAGTACCTACCGAAGCATGATGATACTAGCATGTCTATCAATATATCTTTATGAATACTGCAAGTGCATGTGTGAGTGTGTTTTTTGCTGTGCTATCGAAACGCTTGCAGCTTGTTATTGGAGACAAAGCCAAGCACCGGAACCGAGGTGTGTGTCGTGTGTGTGTTGACAAGGTGTTTGTCCACGTGTGTGATTACATGTGGTCGTGTGACTTAAAGCAGAGTCAGTGATTCCAGTTCATACGACTTTATGACTCACCAGAACACCAAGCATAAATCCTGCATAGTCTTTGCTGGGTATTGTGTGCGTGCGTGTGTGTGTGTGTGTGTGCGCGTGTGTGTGTCACAGCAGGTATCCCCTGGCCTGACGCCTGCCATCAGTTCACATAATTAGCTTTGCAAGAACTGTGACGCCCGGTGACCATCTATTACACGCAGTGGCTTTTGCGTGAGTGGGCGTGCACCTGTCGAGGGCCCCGGAGTCGGGCAGCGGAGTCCATTAATTCCAAGTGGCGAGGTTTGTGACCTCCAACACACAAAAGCCAATCCGGGAAGTCACCCTGCTGTGAAAGGTCGCCCCGGCAACACACCTGAGGGGAAGGATATGGAAATAAGCGCGGTGATGGTGATTGTGCGTGATCGAGCTTGAGAGGCGTGAAGCAAATAAAAGGATGAGTGTCGATAAATGGAAATGGCAACAGATGCAGACGTTCCAGAATGAAGCTCATTGAATAACGAATAATAAATAAATACTGTGATATTTTTACTTATTAATTTGCTCCAAAAGGTCAGAACTGAAACGCACAAAAATGGAAGCATTATTTTTTCCATTGGTAGTGGTGTAAATCTCATTAAGCCATTCCAGACATCCAAAAATATGAGCGAAAAATACCTAGTATAGAAACTAGTTATCCTTGTACATGCAGAAAACACTGCAAAGTAATGACAAATGAGAAATGAAATGCATAAATGAACATTTCACATCACCTTTACGTTTACTGAAGGCGGCGAAGAGCGAACAGGGGATCCGCGCCAACAGCATCTTCTCAACACCTCCCATCGTTTGTGATCCCTGTTTTGTTTCCCCCTTTGCAACATCAGCCCCCTCGGTTTCTTATTTCTTTACCTGGATGGAATTTATTGTTGATGCGTGAAATGGACTCGTTTGTGTAACATCCTTATTTGATGCCGTAGTCCAGTAGAGCCTTGATTGGGGTCATTCGTTCATTCCAGAAGGTCCGACTCTAACCGAAACGGACATTAACGGAATAAAATGTTCCCATAAGAAATAAAGTAAATCCGATTAAACCGTTTCAGAAAACCAAAATGTTAACAATAAACAGGTTTTTATAGTTTTACTATGATAGTCTTACATGCAGAAATCAATTCCAAATGCGTATGAATACATATCAATGAGGAATGAAGGGAAAAGCAACATTTAAGCTTACTTTTACCTTCATTGAAGACATGATTGTTGATGCGACGGTCCCTGAAGACACGATGTGGCAGCGAGACACCACAACAGGAACACACGTCATCAATGAAGCAAATGTTCATTTATTCCTTTCATTCCTCATTTGTATGCGTTTAGAAAGCTATAAAAACATGTTTTGGGTTAACATTTTTGAGAGTATAGACGGGCGACGTAACGTAGCTGACTTCCGTTTCCAGTTGCCATTTTTTTAGCTAGCTAATGGGACGCCAACAAGAAAGGATGTTTTGTGATAAAAAATACATTAAGAACACAGCTGGACTCACGCAGCGTATCAATGACACGACAAGACGCCGCAATGTTGTACTACAACCAGAGAATGCACGCAACGCGAGGCAAAATTGTGAAAAACAAAAACATGCTAACCAGGGCGGACACTAACTGAGGTTCCGATATTGAACGATAACCAACGCAGTGCACGACAACCGAGCCAAATTTTTTGTCGAAAACCAGATTGAAGTGTCCAATAACGCCTCACTTAAGCCTGGGTGATGCTTCTGCGGAGTCACTACGCTGTCCCCTCCGATGCCTCCTTGATCCTTTTACAGCACCTTACTTGGAATTCTCTGCCGAAATGCCTTAGTTACTCACTTGCTTGCTTACTTACTGCAGTCTTCTCCAGCCCGGTCTGTCCTGGACAAGATGCCAGGCTTCTTCCAGGGACTTGTCATCGGCCCTCAGATCCTGAGCCACAGTGTCAAGCCAGTGGGTGTGGGGAGCGTCTCCAGGCCCCAGCATGATGGGGCTCAAAGCCAGGATGGCACGGGGTTGGATGATCAGGAGACATGACTGAACCAGCGTGCTCTTCGCATTGCTGCAAGTCGAGAAGCACGGAGTTGTTGTGTCCGCTTTCAAATCCCGGTGTTGGTGGCATGGTGGAACCATTTTACTCTCAGGATCCTCCTGAGGGCCTGGCTGCCAGGGTGTTGCTCAGGGGCCTTTCTGCACCATACAGGAGGACTGGAATGACAGAGGCGTTGTATACTTGGAGCTTGGTCTCTCTAGTATCCACTTGGGTCTCCAGAGAGACTGCAGGATGGAGGCTGCAAGGACTCTGGATATTGTGTCTCAAAGGTATTTGAGGGTGGGGACAAAAGCCAAAACCCCAGGGGTGGTGTTTTCCGGTGAGTCAACTCAGAGAGCAACCACAACCTCGTAGATCATTTAGCTTGTAAGCGTCCTTTGTTGTGAGCGAACAATGGAAATGAATGAGGTTAAGGTTGAGGCTTAGCGCAGTCTGCTGGGGAATGGGCAGCCACCGGGGATCCGGACTGTGGGTCAGCAACCTGGTCAGTGAAGCTGAGCATCCATGTGCGGGCGAACCTGTGGGCAACTTGTGTGAGGTGTCTTGCCCGAAGACAACAGCAGCGATTGGGATGGAGGAAGCCTCCAGTTACTGGACGATCCGCTCTACCTCCTGAGCCACTGCCAAGAGAGGCGGGGGTGTTTTTGGAGCGAGAACTTATTGTAAATGTTGAAATCTGAGCAGAGGGCAAAGGTGGATTCTGAAGGAGTCATGCACACCCAGGAAATAATGTACAATAAATGTATTATGAGCCATCCAATCACATTTGGAGATGCACTTTAAGCTACACAGGAGGGTTTGGAGGGGGAGGAGTGAGCCGGTGTAGTGTACGCTGCCGCCTCGAAGCAGAAGCATAATCCAGGCTTTAGAATTCATACATCAACATTTAATGGAGGCATAAGCAAGCAGACATCAGCATTACGTCCAAATTTTTCTATAATGGATTCATAAATCAACCGCTTCCTTCATCCTGCATCTTCATTCCCAAGCATTTTTGTGGGAGATTTTTAAGCAAGTTGCAGTTGTTACTCTTCTAGAGGTCTGCTCTTTGAAGACACAAAGCCCCCATCAAAGACCTGCGCTGTTAGGGGTGCGTGAGATACACTCAGGGGTTCCACCATCGGCTGCAAATCAAGCGTATGCTAACAAGGAGGATGAGGAAGGAGGGAAGGCTGTAAAAGCCTCATGGAGGCTGATGCGAGAGCATAGAAAGACAGTTATAGACAGACGTGTTCCTGTACATGTTTTTTTTACCGGCTTCGTACACGTGAGGGACTGATGTGATGTACTCATGCAGAACACGCTGCATGCGCCTGGATGGAGCTTGCATGTGCACACAAAGGTTGCCTTTATGGGTTAGCTCATGCTTTGTAGTTGGAAGGCATCGCCGTCGATCACTGGAGCCGTAAACACGGACGTCAGGGCGCAAGTTCTGTAGACAGGACTTGTACATATCAGCTAGACTAACTAACTAACTAACCAACTAACTATACAGTAGCCACAGTATGAACACATCAATGCCAGCACAGCATGCAACAGGGAAGTAAACACACATAGGACTACTACAACTAGTACTACTATGAGGAACAACAACAACATTAACTCGGAAATCAGAACCTTAGCAGATTTTAACAAAACAAGTGCCGCAAGGCATGCTGGGAAGCCGGAAACTCTCCCAGTGTAGGCGAGTTGGCAAGAGAAGTCTATGTCCTGAAGAACCCGTTCATGTTCTGAAAAACATGTTTTTATGAATAAAGATCGAGAAGGTTGGATTTGCTGCACGTTTTTGGCGGAATATGTCGCTCATAAGGATTGTGGATGCTGGGCAAAATTCCCCAAAAAGTGCAGTTTTCCTTATATTATATACTGGATAGTAGTACTGTATATCTTTCTTATTTGACCTTCTGTTTATTTAGGCGACACATGCATCATGCAGATGTTGTTGGCGGTGAATGCACCTCGAGAATGAGGAAGTGTTGCTCCCAGGACAAACGGAGAGATGCGTTTGCGAGTTGGAGATGGGATGTGGTGTTGGAATTGCCCTGTTGGGGATGTGTTGAGGTCAGAATAAAGTTCTGAAAGAGTGCCAGACGGCTAACTGTGCTCGCTATACAATAAATGAATTCGTGCTTATTTGCTTTGGTAGACCACGCACCTGCAGGGGATTCGGCGGTTAACTCATTTGAGGCGTTTATTGGAGCAGTTATGGCTATTTTTTGGACTGGCTGTTTTGTTGTTGTTGTTGTTGTAGTGGTAGGCGTTCACCCCTGCAGTAAAGACACAATAAATAGCTTTAATTCCACTAAAACGCTGGTTGACTTTAAGTGAACTTTATGCCTAAATGATCATAATGGTCGCGAGAATTCATTTATTGTAATTTCCTCCTCTCTTGCACATGTCCCGAGGCTCTGGTTCTGTCACGGCACGACTGTGTTTACGCACCCGACACACACTAAAACACACACTCTGCAAGTGCTGTTCCCGCTAATGTGATTTTTACACCTCGGTATGTTTGCGCTCTTATTTAGTTTTATTTTGTCTCTTCTTCTCCCTGTCTTGATGCCGCATCCAACCGTCCTTTGTGTCTCTGGCATCAAACGGGCGTTCGCTCAGCGTGCGATTCCTTGTTGTGGTGAAAGTCGGTGCGGCAAAGAGATCCAAGCAAAGAATAAAAGTGACAAAAGGAAATTAAAGACATGCACGGAAAGAGAACAAAGTGGAGGCATGCACAGTGATGCAGCATAATATGAATAATGACTCATGAATATTTTATGGGGGCTCTCTGTATCTGCTGTAATATATACCCATAATAATAAGGAGATGTAATATATATTAAATGCTTATGTCAGCAGTGTGGCATTAGTCAGGGGGAGTGGTGATTTGCTGTGAATTGCTCTTTTTAAAACAGAATTTGTCACCGAGATGTGTGCGTTTTTCACTTGGAAATGACCGTGAACAAACTGACGGTAATGAGATCATTTTCTCATATAGCCGTGTTCAACCCTTTAACCCTTGAACGCCTGACATTCATTGAGGAGGCGCTTATTTTTGTAAATGCATTGCATCGCACCTCGCATTTGATCTCCTCCTTCCTTGTTGTTATTTTGGATTCTTTTGTAGTATATTTACCAATATTGTTTTTTCCTTTTTTTAGTAGGTTTGTTTTTTTGTTGTTTAGGTTCTTTTCTTAGTTTTTTTCCCTGATATTTTAGTTTTTTCCTGATATTTTAGTTTTTCTGTTATTTACCGTAATTTACGAACTATAGAGCTGCACACCTCTAAATTCAAAGAGAAAAAAGGATTTGTACACATCTGGGCCGCACTGGACTACAGGCTGCAAGTGTCACGTCGTAACATGGGATATTTAGTGCACAGAAAGATTTGTTAAGCTTTTGATTAAATAAATGCTTTTTTCCCAACAGGGCCGAACACGAGCAGTGCGTGTGACACGTCTAGTTAAACAGTAGTCGACCAAAAAAGTCCTTCATCGCCGTCTTCATCCTCCTCCTGGGAACTAAAACCACTAGAGTCGTCTTCTTCAGTGTCAGAACTCCATCATCACACACTTTGTCAGTCTCTCTCTTTCGTTGTCGCTCTTGGAGTCACTTTTGTGTCGAGCTAAATTAGCCATTTAGCTTGAGTCTGTGTAGGCTCTCAGTCGTACAGGAGTTGTCCATCGAGGAAAAGGCTTCTTGAGACGTCATCTGTACTTCTGTGTAGAAGGTGTCGGACGTTTCGCTCCTCATCCGAAGAGCTTCGTCAGCAAACTAATAAGTGCTGGTAGCTTAGGCCTTAAATACAGTAAGAGTGGGCGGAATTGGTGTGCCAACACCCTCCTCCTATTGGTTCGTTACACTAAGCCTGCATTCCTCATCTTTACAGTGGTATAATCCTATCCTGTTATTCACACCTACGATAAAAGGGAAGTGTCGCTCCCTGAATTGGGTATGAACGACTCTGATACTGGCTTGTTAGCATCTATTGTTCTGGCTCGGCCCTGCCTTCACCTCATTTGCAAGACTAAGAGCTGTGGGTTTTGGTCTCAGTAACCTGCTGAACACAGGGTCCAAATTGAACCTCAAACCACCATTCCGATTCAATGATGGGTTCTGTTGTTTGACAAAAATAGCTTCCTTTACTCCTCTTTCAAACCATCTGTTTTCTTTGGCCAAAATCTTTACCTCGCTGTCCTGAAAAGAGTGATTGGTAGCTTTCAGGTGTAGATGTACTGCTGATTGAGGACCACTAGCATTGTCCCTGCGATGTTGATAAAGCCTTTTTTGGAGCATTTGCTTAGTTTCCCCAATGTAGTGCTCTTTGCATTCCTCATCTTTACAGTGGATGGAATAGACCACATTGCTCTGTTTCTGGTTTGGAGCCTTGTCTTTAGGATGCACTAATTTTTGTCTCAGGGTATTTACTGGTACAACCAGTAAAAGCCTTGTCTTTAGGATGCACTAATTTTTGTCTCAGGGTATTTACTGGTACAACCAGTAAATACCCTGAGACAAAAATTAGTGCATCCTAAAGACAAGGCTCCAAACCAGAAACAGAGCAATGTGGTCTATTCCATCCACTGTAAAGATGAGGAATGCAAAGAGCACTACATTGGGGAAACTAAGCAAATGCTCCAAAAAAGGCTTTATCAACATCGCAGGGACAATGCTAGTGGTCCTCAATCAGCAGTACATCTACACCTGAAAGCTACCAATCACTCTTTTCAGGACAGCGAGGTAAAGATTTTGGCCAAAGAAAACAGATGGTTTGAAAGAGGAGTAAAGGAAGCTATTTTTGTCAAACAACAGAACCCATCATTGAATCGGAATGGTGGTTTGAGGTTCAATTTGGACCCTGTGTTCAGCAGGTTACTGAGACCAAAACCCACAGCTCTTAGTCTTGCAAATGAGGTGAAGGCAGGGCCGAGCCAGAACAATAGATGCTAACAAGCCAGTATCAGAGTCGTTCATACCCAATTCAGGGAGCGACACTTCCCTTTTATCGTAGGTGTGAATAACAGGATAGGATTATACCACTGTAAAGATGAGGAATGCAGGCTTAGTGTAACGAACCAATAGGAGGAGGGTGTTGGCACACCAATTCCGCCCACTCTTACTGTATTTAAGGCCTAAGCTACCAGCACTTATTAGTTTGCTGACGAAGCTCTTCGGATGAGGAGCGAAACGTCCGACACCTTCTACACAGAAGTACAGATGACGTCTCAAGAAGCCTTTTCCTCCATTTAGCTTGAGCTGTCCTCTTTATCACGCAATAGTCCAGCCTTTTGGAAACCCGTTGTGGTGGATTTGGGTTTAGTAGTGGATTTTGGATATAGTGGATTGTTTGACACACTATAAACCTTGCAATCGTACCTCCACGCGATGTTCCCAGCTTGAGACACGAGACACTTTTTTTCATCGCCGTTAAGCATCTGCTGCGGTCCAAGCAGTCCAAGCTGAAGCTGTAGTAATTCTACACTCAAACAAACGTACGTAAGATTTGTCAGATCAAAAAACGGAACACTAGTGGCCATCCACGTTTTTTTGTTTGTTTCCTGCAATTTTATTTCCCTGACAGTCCAGCAATTTTTATGGTTTTTTAAATGTGCTTTCTGTTTTTTTTTTTTTTATTTGATTTTTATTTCTTTACTCTTGCTTTATTGCTTTATTTTTTCTTGATGTGTTAGTCCCCCCCCCCCCAATATTTCTGATATGAAATGTTTTTGTAGTGCTCTGTGCCTGATTGTTGAGTTTTTTTTCTATTATTTTAGTTAGTAGTTTCTTAAGTTTATTAAAAAATGTTTCTGTTATTTAGTTGTTTCATAGTTTCTTCCCTGCTTTTAGTTTCTTTCCTGCTATTTTTTCCCCAAAATAGTTCTGATAGTGACATTTTTTGGTGCTTTTCTGTCATTTATTTATTTTTTGTTAGTTTCTTCCCAGTTTTTAGTTTATTGTTTCCTGATATTTTAGTTGCTTTTCCGAAGGTTTTTCTGATATTAAATGTGTTTGAAGTCCCCCCCCCCCCGATCTTTTGCTTGTTGTTTTTAAAATTGATTATTTTAGGGTTATTTTTTATTTATTTTTTTGCTAGTTGTCATTTTAAGAGGACAACAAAGCAAAATAGTGGAGTGAAAAATGAATGAAATGCATCCAGGCAGTACAATGTAATAAAATGGCTTTAATGCTAACTGGAACACAAAAGCAATCCACGTGTGATTGCGTATCAGCCAAATCCTTTCAAAGTGCTACTGTGCATTTTCGAGAAAACCTCTAAATTGTCTGAAAACTGTCAAGAAAAATCAATTGCTTGCGTCTTGGCTGTAGTTTCCTTTGTTTGTGTGTGCATTTTTATTGGCAAAGCCATTGGCTCTCTGCATAAACATTCTCTGGGTGAATGAAAGCAAATTGATATTTTACACTAAATCCATACACTGAAAAATGTGTCACTAATGATGCAACGTTCACTCATTGAAAGGATTTAAGGCTGTGCCGTATCGACGTATTCCCTGGGCTTTACCGCTGGCTTGTTTAATCATGTCTGATCCTCATTTTGCATTCTTCTCCCATTGATTATTTGGGTCTGTTTGGCAGGGTAAGCCTCGGAGCTCCGAGGTGTGTGTTTGTGTGAGTGTGTGAGTGTGTATTGGGAGAAACTTGACAATAATAGGAAGGAAGTGCGTGTTTAGTTGAAAAAAGTTGTAAAAGTCAACTCTCCGGACAAGCTAATCAGATGCAAATGTATTCATGAGCATTCCAGTGCCGTTTATTTCCTTATATTTATTCTGTCTGGGTGTGATCAACAAAAACAGGGAGCATATGTTTGCTACACGAAAAGACAAAGAAAAGCTTCTTTAATGGGACAAAAGGGAGGAAGATGGGAATTGAATTTGTGCGCCTAATTGATGTTTAATCAAGGAGCTGGTTCAAATCATTAGTCGGCCCGTCATCCGTGGCGCTATCAATCACTCCCGGCCGTGTAAAAGCTGGTTTGCACGCCGGTCCGTGAAGGCATCCATCAAGGCGCCGCTGCGAGTCAGCACTCTGGAATTAGCCTCCCTAACTTCACCTAATTTAATGCTTTGGCGTCGCATCGAACGCAACACCAGCGAAAACAATCAACATCCCCAACAGCCTCAATCACGCTGTCGCAATTGAACCCCCAGGATTTTAAATATTGCACGAATGGAAATGTTACAAGGCCTGCTTGATCATTTTTTATTCATTAGGAAAAATTGATCCAAAATCGAGCTTTTCTTTCCGTCCCTCTGGAGAGAGTCTTGAGGAAAAAAGGGAAGTCTTACAGGAAAAATGAGGACACCCCCGAATCCTCATGAAACAAATGATCAGTGACTTGTGGACAATTAGTTGCTGAGTCAGAAATGTTTTTCTTCATGTTTTACAACCAATAGTGTTGAAATTGTACACACGTGTGCTTCTCAGTCCCCTAAAGGTACCAAATGTACTAATTTCATGGTGATTCAACTCAACAGCCTGAAGCAGGGCTGGCCCAACCTTTTTCCACCAAGCGCAACAAGAACAATGACATTTTCCACAAATGACAACTTTATTTGTTGTTTTGTTTGTTTTTCATAATATTATGACTTTGAAAAAAATAACAGCTTTATTTAATATTTCAGCTTTCTGCTACTTAAAGTGGCGTTATTTTTCTCATAACTTATTACGCCTTTATTCTCGTGAAATTGTCACGACTTTTTCTGTTCATATTTTGACTTTATTCTTGTAAAATTACAGCAATTTTTTGTCGTCTTTTTGTTTGTACATTTTCTTCTGGTAATTATGGCATTATTCCCATAAAATGTTGACTTTATTCTTTATGACTTTTTCTGCAAACCTAAAATTGTTTTGTTTTTCTCCTACTATTGCGACTTTCTTTAATATTTCATCTTTATCCTACAAAAATGACATGTTTTCTTCATAATATTAAAATTAATTACAATAAAATTCAATTACTTACATTCTCTCTGTATTTTACAACTTTATTTCTTAATATTTTGGCTGTATTTTTGTAAAATTGCTGCAGATTTTTCCATTTTGGCTGCTGTTTTTTTTTCTAATTAAATGATATTTTTCAAATGTGCAGCGGGACAGTAAAAAAGCAGGTGCGGTCTGTGAAAGGCCCCCGAGCCGCACTTTGGACACCGCTGCCCTAACGTTACAGTCAAGCATTTTTTTAGCGCTGTCAATCTGACTCATTCGCTTGAATAACAGCGCCACCAAGTGGCGTATTTGTCAGAAAACTAAAAGTGCAACACAGTGGGGCAGAATGCTTTTGCAACCTTTTGTCTTCAGCGGTTCCGAAGCAAAAGAGTTGGCTTCCACAACTGGCAATTATGTTATCAAGTAGCTCTGCACCAGTCACAGTGACAGCTGCCAAGAAATACCCTGGAATCTTGCGAGAACCCGCTGGAGCCCAACAAACCAAAGCTAAAACCACACAGCGTGTCTTACTTAGCTCTGTTTCTAATCCATCTGACCTCCACACATTCACTCCATGTTTGTTAGCAGCAAGTATATCAATAAAGTCGATGGAATAAATTGATAGAATCATCTTTCCCGACCTTCTGCCGCCGAGGCGTGAAAATCACTGATTGTAGTAATTAATTATCAACAACAGGTTTGACCTCCTGTGTGTGTGTGTGTGTGTGTGTGTGTGTGTGTGTGTGTGTGTGTGTGTGTGTGTGTTCACGCTTTGTCAGTGTTGGATTTCCAATGTCAGAAACAAAATAAGGAGGAATTTTCCCTGCGAGGAGAAGGACACAGAGCATCATTAATCAGCATTTTGCAAGAAAACGCAATCACGCCTTGAGACCACTTAATTGTCCTTATGAGGGAGTGGGAGAAAGACGACTGTTTCTAGGGATTGCATCAGGTGTGTGCGCGCGCGTGTGTGCGTGTGTGTGCGTGTGTGTGCGTGTGTGTGCGTGTGTGTGTGTGTGTGTGTGTGTGCGTGTGTGGGTGTGTGCACCCGTCTAGTCTCTGCCTGCATCAAGTAGTGGCTTGTCAAAGCCGTTCAATTCCCACAAATGTATTCGTGTTAGCATGTTGGCCACACAGTCAGGAGATCAGGAAGATCTGCGTTTGAATCTCCGTTGGGCGTCTTTGTGTGCAGTTGGCATGTTCTCCACGTGCGTCGTGGGTTTTCTCCGGGTACTCCGGCTTCCTCCCACATTCCAAAAGCATGCATGTTAGGTTAGTTGGCGACTCTAAATTCTCTACAGGTATGAATGTGAGTGTGGATGCTTGTTTGTCGATGCTGTGTGTGCCCTGCCATTGGCCGGTGACCAGTCCTCTCGTCCTCTCGCCCCAAGTCAGCTTGGATAGGCTCCAGCATATCCCCGTGACCCGCGTGAGGATAGGCGTAATAAAAGATGTCTGGATGGGAGTCATGTTCGTGCTTTTACAAGTTTTATAGTCTGTTTGTTCATCTTTTTATGACTTGTTATGTTGCACTAAGAGGTTTTGCACTTACTTTCCGTTGTACTCCGTCGTACAATTGCAATACAATTTTTAATTCTGATTCCGTTATCTGGAGGTTAAATAGCGCCTCCAATGTGCATTTCTCACTACTTTCTGACCTTGAAGCGGATATTCATGACATTCCACCTACGTCACGTGACCTCTGACCCCTCTCAAATCAGCACATCCAACGGAGCTGAACTCTCGTGTCAAATTGAAAGAATTTGCCCTCAAGGCGTTTCCTCGGCTGAACATCCCATCTTTAATACATAAGAATCATTGATTGAATATTCTGTCTTCTTTGTCAAAGAAGGAAAGCAGAAATAAAGGTGGAGGGTCGGTGGGAAAAAAAAGATGCACCTGTCGTTGGTGTGTTATTTTCTGGCTAGGCGCCACGAGGTGCGTGCTGAGCCTCTTCTAAATATAAGATAATTGAGTTGAACATTTTCCTGCAGTTTGGGTCGCCGTTGTCATTGAGGGGTGATGGTGGGTCCACAAGCAAACTAGCTGAGAACCACTTATTAGCTCAGTGGTTCTCAGCTAGTTTGCTTGTGGACGTCTCATCATTATTGCTTCCGTGTGCCTTAGGTTGGCCACAATAAAAGGCCACTCCAAAATATGCAGGTTTAACTGTATTGGGGGTGGTCAGTAGGGGTCCGAAAACTAGTCTGTATCTGCTGTGGAGTGTTATTTTGTGTCTACAGGGCTCTAATAATGATAGAGATTGTATTTAGGAAGGGTTTCTGCGCTCTAACTACCAAAGTATTCCATTTATGAACTCATTCAATACCAAAGATGTGGCAGACGTTTTTATAAACCCGAATGTCCGATCCCAGCAACGTATTTATAAGTCTTTTGCGTTTTTTTGTGCGAGAGGCAAAAAGAGGTGATGACGCAACTGTCCACGAATGCTTTTAAAACGGCCACAAGGTGGCAGAAGTGCATTTGGTAAGAGATTGGCATGGATCATGTGAATGGAAGAAACACACATGACGGGAAGGAGGAAGTGAGAGAGTGTGGAGGGGCGTAGCGTGCGGAAGGTTACGCATTGAGTCGAAATTATAACACATGCACACGTGCACAGACGTGCGCGCATAGTTCAGTTCCAAATGTGAAAATTGTAAATACAGTAGTTCACGGTGTTATATTTCTAAATAAATTGTTATTTTGATGTAAAACAAGCCCTTTTTTGTGTTATATATTTGTTGTTTAGATATTTGAGCTGTCACAAAAGCAAAACACATTTGTGTCAAAGTGAAAGTTATGCTTGAAATGTCTCTTTTCACAAAAAGCTGGTTTTCTCCTTTCCCTAGTCGGGAACTGATATGTTCCTGAAGCGTACCTACGTTCTCCTGCTCATTCCTCAAGAACGCAAAAAGGTAGAAAGAAACGTATTTTTCCGATGAAAGAAGGCAGTCATATGTTTCCGTGTTTATATCGCCATAGAACACAATATTCTGTGTGCCTTGAAAGATCAGTGAAAATGGTCTAAAATGGGCCGGCACTGAAGGGGTTGTCTTTTGAAAAATGGCTGGGATTGAAAGAGTTAATATTGAATCCCGCTTTGTGGAAATTCACTCCTCAGGGTTGGGACTGGAACCCATTAACAGCGATAAACGAGGGGCGCCTGTATACTGTAACGAGCCAAATATAAGACAGAAAAAGACAGTTCATCTTATATTCGGGGTCAGGGCACTTCTTCCTGGGCGGCAACATTTCCGCCGTTTAGTGTGCCAGCTAGCCACAGCTAGCTGACCAACTCATGCATTCATTCATAACTTATCGTCTTACTGGTATATTCGGGTCCTTGTGGTGTATCGCCATGCGAAATTGTAGTAGAACTGTAATCCAAGCTAACACGCGCTGTGTTGTCTTGATGATGACATCCATGAATGCCTTTTTAGCTTTATTTATAGACAATTAGCATAATTAGCATCGGGATTACGCCACGTACACGTTACACTCGTCAGCCAGCTCGAGGGCCTTTTTGTTGATTTGTCACATTCGGTTACGCTTTGTTGGTTTGCGGCTGCCGTTACCGTCTGCTTTATGTGGCACAAATGAGCCATTGCAGCGACAGTATGGATGCATGCTTCCTCGCCCTGGGCTAACATGGATGTGTGGATGTGGAGTGACAAAAGGCCATATGGCTCCTCTGGTGCACGAAGGTCGAGTGGAACATGTGGTCGGCAAACGCCTTTATTGACGTTGTGGTTCTGAAAAAGCAGTAGTAGCATCGATAGTCCCAAACTACACAGTGAATCTTGGCCGGTGACATCATGAAAACACCCGGAAGGCGCACACTCAACTGGAGAAGCACTCTAACGCAAAGAGTAGCTTTTATACAAAAAGCGCCGCTGCCTTTGTGTTTTTCCCCTAAAACTCTGCAAAATATCCGAGTCCTGCACTCAAAGAAAGTTTGCGACTTGAAACCACCTGAAGCGTTGGTTGTTCTCCAATAAAAGTCCATTAGCTTTCA
This sequence comes from Dunckerocampus dactyliophorus, assembly GCF_027744805.1. Lineage (NCBI taxonomy): Eukaryota > Metazoa > Chordata > Actinopteri > Syngnathiformes > Syngnathidae > Dunckerocampus > Dunckerocampus dactyliophorus. The sequence continues at coordinate 3,119,815 of NC_072833.1, read as the reverse complement.
TAAGAGACGTCGCTGGACGCAGCAAAGAAGTTGTCCCCCGCTGATGCTTCATTCCCCTGCTGTCCACTTGACCAGCCTCAAATGCCTTTAGCTGGACTCAAGTGAACGTCACATTTGTAAAACTGCCACCAGAATAACTCAAGAGCAACTCTGATAAATCTCATACATCTGTCGTCTTAAAGGAAAATGCTTAATAATGAGTAAAAGGTAAGAAGTCGTGCTCAAAAGGACCAAAGTACGGCAAAATACTGTAAGTACACGTTATCATAATGTACCTTGACTACGTGGTCACAGCATGTAGATAAAACCAGAAACCTTGTTGGAGATGTTCAAGCAGGTCCATCCCAGCATGTGCAGTAATGAGCTATTTTCACATCTTCAGACGGCACAGACAGAGGAAGACACGTGTGTTCGTGTCCCACATAAGGATTGTGGATGATGGGCAGAATTCCCCCAAAAGTGCAGTTTTCCTTTCAGTAGAGAAACGATCAGAAAAAACCCAACTGGAAGATCTCATCAAACCACTTTCGATCGAGCTGCACGCTGCATTCCTGGCAGCTGATTCGATGTAAGGATACCGGCTGAAAGGTTACTATCCACGTAAGTGACATCCTTGGAAAGGTTGAGCCCGTCTGGATGAGTTTTCCTGTCAAAGCCCAAATGGAAGTAAATCCCCGGCAATGAGGCATGCAGTTTCTTAGCGAAGGGTTGGGAGGTGCGTACATGCAAACCAACAGGAGGCGCCAAATGTCGTCTTCTTCCTATCACGCACACGCCAGCAGCGCGCCGGAGCAGTGGTTCTCCACTGGTTTGGCTGCGGGACCCCTTCACGACAAGCTGCGATACAAATTGTGGAAATCTTTCAGCTGAAATAGCGTCTATTTAGTGAAGAGACATGAAAGTGGCGTTTGAATTGGAGGAAGTGCAAAGTAAGACCGTGTGACAGCACAAAATAACTTCATTGATCGCATGGTTTTCCCCCCACAAACTCTAAATGAATGGAAATGTATAAAGTGTCTGTGTAGGTTTTTCGGTACATGGTATGTCTGAGGAGTGCAGTTCAAAAAGATACAAATATGCAAATGGGACGTGTTTTCCTGATCAACTCAGTAGGGAAGTCTAATAACACCAGAAGGGGCATCCCCCCAGCCTGGGCGAGTAGGTCGAATTGGGATTGAAACGCCTCCCAGTCCGCTTTCCCGTCATACCCGGGAGTTTTATTGTCGGTGGAACCCGCTCATGTAACATAAGGCCCTCTGAAATCTGTTGTATTTCCGTTTTTTACCACCGTAAAGCGTATGATTTTTGGGCAAGTGATTAAAATGTCCATTAATGCTTGCATTTGGTGATATGTGTGTGATGACAACAGCTGACGTGGTAGGACTCTTAACAGCACCTTTTTCTGTACTAAATAGCACATGCCCCCCAGCATAGAACATCCGAAGCCGGCCCGGTGCCAGTTGTTTATGTGTTGTTATCTTTGTGTTCCCTCTCCCCTTTCACCTCCTTAAACCACTGTTCATCTGTTCAGCTGACAGTGGAATAAAGCATATTTCTATGAAGTACTTGTAATCAGTTCATAGATTCATTGCTAAAACACTTCTATTGATACTTCATTAATTCATCCATGAAGTTTGGCTGTGTGATGCGTTTCTACTCCCGGGATGCGTCCAGGAGTCCATGTCGCGTGTTAAAAGTGTCTTCTTTCAGAGCAATGACATGTATTTAACATATAGGCTTTATTGTATCCGGATACTTAAGACTTATTTCAGCTTCAGTGTGTCTCCATGTTGGTGGAAACATCGCCCCCTCCTGGTGGCTCGTCTTTGTCGCTTGTGAATGGAATGCCTTAAGGAGCGCCGCTGTGACAATCCAGGGAGACTGGTGTTCAGGTAGCGAAGCATGGTGCCGCTTGACTTTACGTGAGTCGGTGCTCGGTAGTACGAGCATAATTGGGTCGGTGCCAATAAAAGTACCCTATTTGGTACCCGTCCCCGCACACATCAGCTTTGCCAGTGATGGACATTTTTGCCTCTTTTCTCAAACCACTAAGTGGTGGTTGCTGGTTCACATGGATTCGGCCCATCTGGGGCCCAACCGATTACTCCGTTCATCACAACAAGGAGCTTCTGATGAACCGACTGAGAATATAATCTTTGGTTGCAGCCCTAATGTCTCGTATGTGTCCATGTGTGATATTTTTAACCCTGATCCAAGGTTTGGCCATGCATACAAAGCGCCTGCCGACTGCATTGCGTTCTCAGGACCCCATGATTGCCTCATAGATGCCCGTATCGATTGCGGGGCCTCTGGTATTGTTAATGCATCTCTGCCCAAGATGGATTTTGATTTTATTTTTTATTTTTTGTTGTCGTTGCCCAAGGTGGCTACTTTTAAAAAGAAAAAGGAGGGGAGAGACGGGACAGAACATTAGGTACACGAGTGCAAACGATGATGTGCGGTGGTGCTGTATGCGTTTCTTTCCTATTGCTAACTCAATTATTAAGTGCACTCATGAAATAGTGATGCTGCATAAGCCGCATTGTATATAAAAGGACTGCTGTAAATGTTTCAGCACGGTGCACATTATGTACTTTTCTCAAATTACCATGTGATACAAACAGTCGTCATGTGACGGGGGCGGGGAGTTCAAAAAGTGGGCATCCATTTATTTTGTCTTGCTTGAACTCAAACAAGGAAATTCCATTATGAGCGCATCACCAGAGGGTTCTTTCACCTGCAGCTCTGCAACCGGGGCGTGAATGGACCCAGTTTTTCCTCATCAAAGGGCACTTTTTAGCCATTTCTCGCTGCACGTCTTCTTTTTATAGGCTGTATTCATAATTCAACACCGCCTACTGCCCTCTGGTTCACCGTAGCTTGGCTAACTTTTCTGCAATATCTCTTTGTGTCTCAGGTTTGGAAAAAGTTGGCCGGGATTCCAGCTACGAGCAAGAGGGCAAGGTGCAGTTTGTGATGGACGCGGTGTACGCCATGGCGCACGCTCTGCACCACATGCACCGCAAGCTCTGCTACGGCTACCCGGGGCTCTGCCCACGCATGGCCAACAACATCGACGGCAAAGAGCTGCTCAGCCACATCCGCGCCGTCAACTTCAACGGTGAGTGTGGCGCCCAATAATGTGCCCAGCTTCTTAGACTTATTTTGGTAAGGTTATATTTTATTATTTAGGTTGTATTTATTATTTATGTATGTATTATTTCATTTATATTGTATTGACCCACACATTACCATTACCAAGACCATTATGTATTTCTGTCCCAGTAGGGGGCAACAGTTCTCTTTTCCTCCAACCGGCAGCAACAGATCGTCTATGAAGAAGACGGATTGCGGGTTGAGAGAGGAAAATGGCGAAACACATGCAGAAAAGGAGCGTAGACAAAAAATACAGGCAGCTAATGCTGTGACGGAGCTTGTCCAGCGGTGGATCTGCCTTTAGTAGTGACGCGATCGCAAAAGAGGTGACGTAGACGCAAATACAAGCTAGCGTGTAGCGTCTCTGAGCCATGTGGCGCGATACCGGAAGCAGTTCAGAGCCGACCCCGATTCTTCTGACGAGTGGCAGCAGCAGGGATTCATCCCCACATCCAGCACACCCCACCGTCACTCTGCCTGAATTTGCTTCTCTGCAGAAAAAGCTGGTTTTCGTTACCTTCTTCTATCTTCTACCGCCAATATCTAAAGACCCCAAAAGGCTAGAAACAAACTTCTTTTTTCTGATGAAAGAAGAGAGTCTAAAGTTTCTTTAGATAGTTTCAATGTTTATGTACTCCTAAAACTCAATATTCTGTGGGTCTTGAAAGTTCAGCAAAAATGCGCCCAAACTCTGGTAGTATGGATCTCTCTGCCCTGAACATGAAATCAGGAAGGGGGCACCCCACTGTGTACATTATTGTGGTTGCGCTGGTGTATAGAACTATAGAACTGTGTTCTACTACTTCAAAAGGGTGAAATATGTCATATTTGATGGTGTGGTGAGTGCATATATTACTGCATGTACTAATTAGAATCAATTTATCCATACAACATTTCCCTCTCCTCGTCTTCACTGAAGATGGTGATTGAAATAAATGAAGGCAGTGTAATGCAATTAGACGTGGAACAGGAGTCCTGGCAGTTCATTTGCTGGACTGCAGGCTTCTCAGAAGGTGGTTGTCCACCAGCATGATCCTGTGTGTTGTATTCGTGTGTATTTGCTGCATACTGTCCCTGCATGCGTGCATATCATGCATACATCGCCGATCAGATCATTTTCATGAATACTTTGTGACTGTGCCCCAGCAACTTTTCATTTCCTGCCGCTTGCATTGTGCAGCGTGGCTAACGAGACACGCAGGGGAGAATTCATACGAACGAGGATGACAAAAAGCACTTCCAAACACGCACGAGCGTATTTGAATTCCCGCACTGTCCACCAACGGGGGCTTGAGCCGCGCTTCCGTGCACGAGGAGGTGTTGTTCAGTTATTGTCAGCTTAGGGGGGCGCCACATCCTCCCTGAACCCCCCGAATCACTTAGCGTGGGTTTGCGCGCCATGCTAGCTGATCCTCAGCAATTTGCATGGATGTGCTTACATGTGTCAGTAAGTCATGTGATTATTTCCCCAGGTGTGGGAAAGCGAGAAGGGAGGTCTCGATGCAAGATACTAAACTCCGTCCCTCTGGCAGATTATTGCCGCCAGTTAGGACACAGTGCACAAAGACACTGCCCCCCACTGACTGCCATAACACGGTGCATGTCCCCCCCCCGTTACCATGGCGACAGCTCGCCCGTGTTAGTTAGCCCCTCTAAAAGTGTTACAACAAAGAGAATAGAGCAGCAGAGGAACGCCGAATGAGACAGAAGACGATAATGTGATTCTCCTTGAAGCGCTGCGGTAATAATTCAATCTGCTGGCGACACACCAGCGACTCGTGAAGCGAAATGAAAGAAATCCCGCGAGGACGACGACAAAATTGCGCGTCACTGTCATCATCGGGATTTCATAAGACCTTTACATCGCGCTTGATACATCACAACATATACACCGTGCATGTACACTATGTCCTCTATGGTGGCTGTGATCAGCACAGGGATGACATCAGAGCCCTCCGATTGGCTGCTTAGTGAGCGCTATCATCTCCCATTGATGCTCAACCTTGATCATCTTGCAGAAAAAGCCCAACATTTCTTCTTTTTCTGCCTTTGAGTGTCATGCCAGATGTTTTCTGTGTCTTAGTCCTTTTCGCATGAAGCAAATTCATGCTTTTATGCAAACCCAAGCTTGCTCCTTTCATAGTTTTCACCTCAACTTGATGCAAGTGATGCTAACGTGTTGGAAAACTGCCGTGCGGCTCGGTTTCTGCTTCAGAATGTTGCGGCACATGTTGGAATTCATGTTGTCCTTCAGTGAACTGCAGCTCTCCCGGTGCTGGCAGCACTCATGCACCTGCCTGTCAACATTTGCATGATAAAATAAGGGAATTGTAAGGGAAAATAAGGGAAAATAAGGCAAAATAAGGGAAGGTCTGAGCTTCCTCAAGACTTTCCACCAGCATTCCTGGCGTATGTCTTTTATTTTGAAGGCCTGACTTTACCTGCTACAAAAACTATAGAACTGTTCTTGCAGAAACGGAGATTTTTTTTTCATGAAAGTTGAAATATGGGAAAAAATGAAGAAAAATGGTGGAAAAAGTAATTCAAACTTTTGAATGTTTTTTTTTTGTGATGCTGCCACAGAAGGGCGATGATAACCGTAGAGCCAGACACTTAAGTTGACGTTTCCCTACTTGGGGACTTTGGCGTCTGTATTCTGGCTAAACAATGTGGTGACGTTGACAATACAGTCGAAATTTACGCCACAATTTTGTCTCTGTTTGCGTGCATCCTCCTGTTAGCATACGCTATGGCCGGGCTTGTCAGGTTATTCATAGACGGTGTGAGTCCGTCTGTATTCTTAACACATTATTAATGAACCTCCTTCCTTGTTAGCATGCTCTTAGCTGGCGAACAAAATGCCGACCGGAATCGTAAGTTACGTCACGCCTCTATGATGTCATCAGGGGTGTGTAGTTTTACAGCTGGGACCCAAAAGCGGGTCGCGAAGCCGCTTTCAGTGGGTTGCAGGTCGGGGAAAAGAACAAAACAAAAGTAATGTAATGACCCAATGTCCGTGAATGCACCTCACATTCTTGCCTATGCTGTACGCTTGCTACGCCGCCACGCGGTGCATGCCATGTTTACGGGCAACTTTGTGAAAATTGAGCAGGAGGGAAAGACATGGAGCGGGTCCGTCCGACACACAGCTGCAGATATCTGCTGGAGAACACGGCGCCATAAAGACAGGGTAGCGTCACACTGCTGCAGCTACCGTAGTTTTGCAAATAGTCCCTTTAAAAAAGAAGATATTTGAGAAGTTTGAGTTGAAAAAAAATGCCCAAAATGGATAGCGGCTCGTCATGGAGCGGCGATGGTGCGTCCGCAGCCAAACCAGTTGAGAAGCACTGCTCCAAAGTATATTTATCTCGTGGAGATACCATAATCATAGTTACAGCAAACTTGACTTATTTCCACTCAATTTGTAAGACAAGAAAACTTCCTCAACCGCCGCCAGGTCACGTCTCCCGCCAGGAGACAAGACGGATCACGCCACGGGAACCGGCTTGCACTAATTAGAGCATCTTGACTTTGAGGGGGTTGAACTGCGTACCTGGCAGTGTAACCCTGTGGGCGAACAGAAGGGGGGGCGGGGGCTGTCGCAATGACGAGGGGCTTTGCCGGCTGGTGGGTGATGAAGCTGGGCCCTACTCATAATGACCTGAGGGAGGCTGAGCGCGCAGCGCGGTAATGCAGGAATTTACTTGCTAGGAAATGATGAAGTTGACCTAATGATCTCGGGGAGGAAGAGTGAGCCCACGGTGGCAACGACGCGACCTCGGAATAACGAATAACCCGTGGAAGAGAAGAGGCAGAGAGGTGACGGACAGCAAGTTAAAGTCAGTAACGGCTTCAGTGTGACTCGAGGACTCGATGACCGTCACTTTGTCAGGGCACCGTGACACGGAGACGCAGGAACTTGAAGAAAGAGATCAAGTTTTAAATTGAAGGCAGTAAGGTACAGGACACCTCAACTCCAACTCCACCTCATTGTCTATCATGAGCCACCTTCCATTTTATTAATAATGTCCCACCGGTGCCTCCTCAGGCCGACATGTAATCCCCTACTTATTACCTGTTGCTGTCGTCCAAGCAGCAGGTAGTAAGTAGTGGGGATTATTGACATATGATCCAAGTTTAAACGCGTGGCGAAACACCGCGCCTCACCTATTAGAGCTCCCTGACTGTGAATGCATCGCTACTCAATCAAGCAAATAGGCCAACTGATGAGAACTTTCTCGCACTTTTCTGCCTTGAGAGACCGGAGGAAGTCCAGCAAAGAACTTCAGCATCTGGCAGCACGGTTGGAAAGCCAAATTGATCCCCTCTACAGCAGAAAGAAGCCCCATTCTTCTCTGACAGTCTTTGGGCAATTTTAGCAGCCAAGAAAATTTGCTAAAATATTCAAAAGCCCACAAAGATAAGAGCCAAGATCAACGGGAAAAAGGATCAACCAATGACTAAAAATCTGGATCAACTTGTCCTTCTGGTGCTAATTTATCTTCAAGGGAGTCATGTTGTGCTAATACTTCACAGGCTGAAACAGGCCCGGGGCTTTACTTACAAAGCTTGCCTACGCACAAAATGGGGCCGGAAGGTTGCGTACGCCGTTTCCCACGCCAAGTACGGTACTTATAAAAACACAACTTGACGTTTGTCGTCGGCGTACGCACCTTTTGGAGACGTGGCAAAAAGTGTTGAAGTGAAATCACTTGTTGGAAATAAAGATGCAGTGGAAGCCAGTAAGGATGCAGCCATCATTGCATGGAACCATCACGCCGTAATTGACTTAAAACATCTGTGGAAAGTTATTGACATGTCACTGATGGATATCATTCAGCATAAACACCACAACATGGTTTGTGGACTAAAAGATACGTGAAAAACACAACGCGGCGCTTGAATTCTTCATCATTTCATTTTCTAAGCACGATAACATTATGTCTTTGATTAATGTCAATTATAACAAACATGAGGTTAGCAATTCAATCATTCTCGGGTTTAAGTTTACACGAGACAGAGCTAGTATGTCTTTGGTGGTCCGTTTTTTTGGACACTTTTTTTTGGTTGCATATATTTCTTTAATGTCGTGATGACGTTGACAGCATCAAAGTACAGTATCGGGTATACAGTAGAATCATTTGGTGAGGAGCTAATTTTGTGTGTTCAAAGCACAACAAAAGAAAAGCGCATCATTTGTGGAAAAAGTGGAGGGGTGACGCATTTCAATGACACCTCACGCCTTCTACAAACGACCCTGTTCAGGGCAGCCTGTTTTGGAAATCATATTGAGGGTGGTCTTACGTAAATTAGCCCTTTTGGTACGTCAAAATGAAAACTGATGCTGGGCAGGGACTCTTCTATGTATGTTTTAGCAATTAGGAACGTTTCTCTTTATATTTCTGCCGCTTCCAATGTATGCGTGATAATTAGACACAAAACTTTTACAGCAAGGGAACATTTTGGACCTTGAAAATGTGCAAACGGTTGTCTTTTCTGGGGTGAAAGGGGGACGCACATGAGTTAGAAGTGGTGGTCTGTGCGAGATAACGGCTTGGCGAAGCGATGAAGCAAGACTAAAAGTTAAAGCGAGACAGCCGGGAATCGAGAGCCGAAAGACGGCAAAAACAGCTGCTGTGTGGAAGCTGGGAAGGCTTTGGCTGTTAACAGCCTGCAAAAATGTCAATTTGTGCAGCCAAAAATCCTGCAGGAGAATTAAGCAGGAGTAAGAAAGCAGATGTTTGCACCTCAACTGGAGAGGAAATAACGGAGGTTTAGCAGAATGACATTCAGCGTTAATTTCCCTCGTTGCATCCTTTGCTAAAACCTGCATTACTTTTTAGTCATGTAGCAGTGATACAGTACATGATGCCGCTTCTGACCCGCCCCTGACCTACATTAACTCGCTCACCACTTTGTAATAAAATGCAGGCTTCGCTACACATCTTGAAATACACACCTGTATAAAGAGACCTGTTCAGAGCATCCTGTGTTGGGTGGGAAAACGCATGGTGAGGCCGGCCTATTGCTAAAGGAAAACTGCACTTTTGGGGGGGAGATTTTCATCATCCATCGTCCTCATGTGAGGCAAGAATGCACGTTTCCCTTTTCTGTGCGTTCTAGCTAGCCGCCCTGTGCTGGCAGTTGTTCACTTACTACGCACATAATTGGGATTCACCTTTTCACCAAGGAGTATTAGGGCCACGTTGGGGGGAAAAATCGTAGATTTTGAGAATAAAGTCGTAAGTTTATGAGAATAAAGCGATACATTTACAGTATTTTCATTTATTGCTTAAATTTATTTAAATTAATTTCAATTTTAATATATCTGCTTCTGCTCAACTGCTCAGTTTTGCAGCCACGTTATGAATAAAAGCTTGCTTGAAGCAAGAGGAAAGGTTCCTTCCTTCCTGAAGAGTTCTGCTCTTTTTTCCCCTCTGACACGTCTGACACAATGACACGTAATTGTACGACTTATTCTCATAAATTTACGACTTTATCTTGTAATTTTTTTTCCTCAGAAATTTCCAACTTTATTCTCGTAAATGTACGACTTTTTTTCTCATAAATTTACGACTTTAATCTCGTAATATGATGACATTTTTTTTTCGTAAATTTACGACTTTTTTCTCGTAAATGTACAACTTTTTTTCGCATCAATTTTCGACTTTTTCGTAAAATTATGACATTTGCGAGAATAAAGTACATTTACACGAAAAAGTTGGAAATTTACGAGAAAAAAGTCAGAAATTTACAACTTTTTTCTTGTAAATGCGCAACTTTATTCTCGTAAATGTACGACTTTTTTCTCATAAATTTACGACTTTAATCTCGTAATATGATGACATTTTTTCTCGTAAATTTACGACTTTTTTCTCGTAAATGTACAACTTTTTTTCGCATCAGTTTTCGACTTTTTCATAATATTATGACATTTACGAGAATAAAGTTGTACATTTACACGAAAAAGTCGGAAATTTACGAGAAAAAAGTCGGAAATTTTTTACAAGAAAAACTTTTTTCTTGTAAATGCACAACTTTATTCTCGTAAATGTACGACTTTTTTTCTCATAAATTTACGACTTTTTCTCGTAAATTTACAATATTCTCGGAAATGTATGGCTTTATTCTCATAAATGTACCACTTTTTTTCTCATAAATGTACGACTTTATTCTCTTAATATTGCGACTTTCTTTCTTGCAAATCTGCGACTTTATTCTCGTAAATTTGCGGCTTTCTGTCGTACCTATTCCGCCAATAAAGCCTTCTAAAATTCCTGCAGGAGAGTTAAGCAAAAGCCCACATTACTCTGTCACAGTTTAATAGTAATGTGTGTCCGCGTGGACATGATACAGCTTCGCACCGCCCCCTAGCTAGATTAACTTGCCCCGCTTTTTAATAAAAATAAAATCAAATGCTGCCGTCTTGGTAGGAATATATGGGTTAGCGCCCATCACTAAAACACTCAAAAAGAGCTTTAAATCAGGCTGATAATGTGAGTAATTTATGCTAATGTGTTAATAATACACTTTTGTATCATTTTTGGGGTGGGGGTGTTTGCTCAAACTATTACCCACAAACGTATTTGAATGCCTTTCTGAATGGGTTTTCTTTTTATGTATCCTCAGCTACCGTTTCAGTGACTTATAGCATGTGGGCTTTATTTCCATAAGGCAGTATTCCCTCCACATGTACATGGTAATTGGATTTCCGATTGGCTTGTCTCCCCATAAAAGAAAGACTGAAGGAAAAGGGACGGGAACAAACAGAACAGAAAGAGAAATAAAGGTTATAGGCGCCAAGTCAAGCAAAGACATAAATGTAGCCATGCATGTCGTTAGTCACACCCCAGCACAGACTGAATGCTGTATACATTATAAATAGGCTGAGAGTCTTAGAGAACATCTCTTATGTTAATACTCCATGTATGATAATCACATTTTCAATAAAGGAGGTAAACATGAAGCGACTGGCTTGGACTCCTTCCAGTCATCTTATGTCTTTTTTTAAATTTTTATTTTCACAGGAAGTGCTGGCACACCGGTGGTTTTCAACGAGAACGGAGACGCCCCAGGACGATACGACATCTTCCAGTACCAGATCACCAACAGATCCACTGCAGAGTACAGAGTCATTGGATCCTGGACCAATAAGCTGCACCTCAAGGTGGGATTTTCCTCCGGTGTACTAATTTCAAATGCATGTTATCATGAAAATGATAAAAGATGCAAACTCAGTGTTGGGCCTGGTGTTCTAAACCCACACAGGACTTCATTAAAAACGGCCAGATGACAGACTAATAGACAATGAATGCTTTCTGCATGATGGATTATTGGCTGTGGAGAGAGAAACCAGTGCCTATGATCTGTTTGGGCTGCCCACTGGTGGAAGTAGTAGGCTTTGAGTGCTAAGTTGTATTTGTAGAAAAATAAAAAGAGACTAATAGCTTAATACACACTTAACACTTCATATTTAATAGCAAACAAGCCTGTTGAGAGCAGCCTGTTTTGGCTGGAGAAACGTGTTGTGAGGATGGTCTTATATAACAAATTCCTCTTGTTATGTCAACAAAGCTGAACAGGAATCCTGGATCGATATTCCAAAAACGTAAAACACACCAACCCACGCAAACAAAGCAGTTAGGCATTTCAAAACAAACAATTCGATCCTCACTCTATCACGGTTTTTCAACATTTCTTAATAAGTGGTCGCTGTTTTGTCGTTGAATGCGGCCTATAATTAGTCAAAGAAAAGATGCATATTTGAGCAAATTGTAAATATTCTTGGCCTAAATGAAGCATGTTGAAGAATAAAAATAGCTAAATGAATGAAAATCCAAATCTCAGGCATTCAGAAGACGTGGTGTCTTGTGTAATATCTGTGGTCGCCTCTAAGGAGCGAGGCCTTGGAAGTGACGTGTATGACATCAGCTTGCTAGAGTTGACTGTGTGAAGCTGAGTGTTAGCGGCAAAGACTTTGGTTAGCAGTGTGGAGAGTGCGTGAGTCGTGGCCGACAGCATCTCCTGTGTTAATGTTCACTGCGCTTGCATATTTTTTTTTATAAACGAGTAATACCTCACCACTTCGCCCTTTGAATTTCGTGGCTTTACTCGATCACGGTTTTTCAAAAAGGTATTCATTACTAAATCATCACTGTTTTATGGTTGAATGCAGCCTGTTATTAGTAAAAAATAATTGAATCGTACCGAAATTAAGCATTTTCAAGCATAAAAGTGGCCACATGAACTAAAATATCAATATTAAAATACAAATATAAGGCATTCTGGAGATGCATTCAAAGACGTTGTGATGCTATGCGGTATTCTACACTGGTCACTAGGTGTCAGTAATGTTACTGTAATGTTAGGTGAGTCACACAAGCACCAGGCTTGAGCGCCACAGCAACAGGCTTTTATTGCAGGTTTGAAACTGACACAATAATCCCTAACACGAGCAACTGTTGTGGCCGTAAGATAAACCTCAACTCTCAACACCCGTCATCACTTCCTGATCGCCAGCCACACATTTATAGCAACAGCACTTGTCTTATTTATGTCATAAATGGCTTATTTTCTCCTATTATGTCTACTGTATTGGGTAATACGAGTGTAAAGGTGAATATAGGGGTGTTATTTTATGTCTAGAGGGTTCTAATAATGTTAAAAAACGTATTTAGGAGGTTGTAAACAGGTTTTCTAAGCTCAAACTACAAAAGTATTCCATTTATAAATAAGGAATTGTACTTTGAGGAAATTCACTCGCTGTCAGGTCTGGGACCAGTTAACCACGATAAACGAGGGATTGCTGTATTTTGTGGGTAACAAGAAAAAAAAATTCCCCAAATGAGTCACTGTGATCAATATTTAATTACATCTTCAGTGGCATTAATTACCAATCCAGTACAATAGCACCTGTCAGCTGTTAAAATGACATTTTGGGCAATGAGTTTGTGTTCTGTGGGGGAAAAAAGGTAAATCTTATGAATAAGGCATGAATGGGAGAAGCAAGTCTACTCTGGAAGCGATCAAGCGTCACGAGATGTTAAAAAAAATAGTAAAAGTTTCAAACCGCACTAATTTGCACTTCTGCTCAGGCGCGGACACATGAGGACGTGAAGTCATTATTTTTCCTGACAGATATATTTGCATCTCCCAGCCAGCTGCCAAACACTGGATGGGAATGGAAAACACTATTTTCTATTAAAACATGTCATTTTGATGCGTCGTACTTTCTTAAGTTCCCTATTATTTCACTAGTTTTTCCCCTGCCTTGTTTTTTTACCACTGATTTTCTCCAAAACCTTGCCAGCAGCGTGCATAGCGGCAGGGATGTGCACTAAAGCTATGAAATCCGACTCAGTTCCGGTGCCCTTTCAATACCCTCCAGGTCGAGGCCATGCGCTGGAAGACAGGCGACCCATCACTGCCAGCCTCAGTCTGCAGCCTCCCATGCCGTGCTGGGGAGAGGAAGAAGGTGGTGAAGGGGGTACCCTGCTGCTGGCACTGTGAGCGCTGCGAGGGCTACCACTACCAGGTAAGCCAACATTTCAACAAAACACATTCTTTGATTTCATGCTTTGTTTCTTCTTCTTATAACTCTTAACTCTTACTAACAGTATGTACTTGAAAAGTCAGCACATTTTGCAGGCATGTGCATCCTGGCAAAAGTGTTTTAATTCATTTTATTTAATCATTTTTAGCTTCCTTTTTTTTAAACAGGGGACCAATACGCAAACATGAAAAAAAATACATTTTATTTCATGCTTTGTCCCTTCTTAATATTAATCTTCGCAATTATTAATATGCTTTTTGAGGGTTTAAACTTTCTTCAAAACTTACCAAATTTTCCAACCATGTGCGTCAGGGCGGAAAAGGGACCCATTTTAGGGTAAGCAGATGTGAGCCCCAAAAAGTCACTCAGTAGCGCCCCCGGAATGTTAAAAAAACAACTTGCCAGGGGTCAAGTTTTAATTCATTTCATTGTTTTTCATCCTTTTTTTCAAAAAGGGGCCAGATAGACGAACATAAAAATATTTTATTGTATTTTGTGTTTAGTCATTTCTTGTTATTTCTCTTAACGGTTATTCATAACATTATGCTTTTTCAGGGTTTTAACACATTTTGCCAGCGCGTGCGTCCGAGTGAGAATGCACCTATTTGGGGGCAACCAGATTGCGAGCCCCAAAAACTCACTCAGTAGCGCCCCCTGGAATTGGGAAAAATGACATGCGGGGGGGCAGGCTGGGGCTCGTCCAACGATGCTCGCAACTTTAATTTGAATTTGTTAAGCAATTTGTTACAAAAAATCTTCTTTTTTTTTAAGAGGAGACCGAAAAGGACGGACAGTTAGAAAGCTAATGGCGGGGAGTGTGCACATCATTTTAAGTAAAGGAAAAAATGTCTTATTTAACATCGCAAGGCTCCATTTGATTAAACTTAAAAAGGAAATCTTCCCCCATTCAAGGGAGTCAAATCCATAAGCAAGTACAGTGCAAAGACTCGCCTTGTTCGGGAAGAGTCAAAGGATGGAGAAAAATATGAAGCATAACAGCAAGCAGGCCATGATTGTCAGAGGGAGCAATCAATACTCATTTTGCTGACACGAGCAGCGGCAAGCAGATCAATAACGCCGCTGACACATTTACTGTAGATTTGGGACCCGAGCAGTGGAACTAGTTATAGCGCCTCGACGAAAAAACAAGCGCGGCGCCATAAAGCAAGGGCAGAATCATAACATACAAGTCACTTCACAGGTGGCGCATGGAAGCTGTGCAGTACAGTACATGCAATGGTACAGTAGTACTCTCCAAGATTGTTTTTGTCAGTTTGTATGTTTATTCCAGCCGAATTCAGGAAAATATCTCAACCTCTATTTCTAGAGCGATGAAAAATACACAATAATAATATAAAAATGATGTATTATTATAAAAATATTATCAAATTTGTCATCGTTGTCAAAGCTATTATTATGCTTTCACAAAGTTACGTTTTTCTTCACTCGAGTGTTCATCAATAAGGAATGTTTATAAAATAAATGAATAAATGAATAGAAAAAAGTCAACATTTTATACATTTCATATATATTTTTTAATTAATAGAAAATAAAATACTTTTGAAAAATATATATATAATTTATGAACTAACAGGAAAGAAAAAGGACAAAAAAACTAAAATTAACAAACGATTTTTTAATTTTAAATTGTATTTTAAAATGGCTTCCTTATAAAATCCTAATTTTAATTTTTAATTAAACTCGATGTTTCACGTCTGATTTTGTTTTTTATTTAATATAATAAGCAGTGCTAGTAGTCGTATTGTTATTGTTTTATTGTACTTTGATTATACTTTATTACTATGGTTTTACTGCATTACGTAGGCATAAACAATTCCGAATGCGTCCTATGTTGTACATTTTGGTCTTGTTTTAAACAGTCAGTAGATAAAAGTTGTTAAAATTGGGTTCCAGGCTTCAGAGTTCATGTGCGAGCTGTGCCCGTACGAGATGCGACCCGACGCCAACCGCACGGGCTGCGTGGCCATCCCCATCATCAAGCTGGAGTGGCACTCCCCTTGGGCGGTCATCCCCGTCTTCATCTCCATGCTGGGCATCATCGCCACGTCCTTCGTCATCGTCACCTTCGTGCGCTACAACGACACGCCCATCGTGCGGGCGTCGGGCCGGGAGATGAGCTACGTGCTCCTCACGGGGATCTTCCTGTGTTATGCCATCACGTTCCTCATGATCGCCGCCCCGGATGTCGGCGTGTGCTCCTTCCGGAGGATCTTCCTGGGCTTGGGCATGTGCTTCAGCTACGCCGCGCTGCTCACCAAGACCAACAGGATACATCGCATCTTTGAGCAAGGGAAGAAGTCGGTGACGGCGCCAAGGTAGGTGACGCAGACTCAAGGTTGATGTAATTGATACTTTCCCTGCGCTCGCTTGTGTCGTATTCGCACGAGGCCTTAACCTCTTCTGCCAGGGCTCTCGCCGTCGTTATTCATCATTATGTTTTGCTCATGCATTATTTATCAGGCTTGAACTCGCACTCACCTATTTGCGCTGTTTGCGCTCAGTGGGAGACACTCCTGGCACCGAGTGTCACACAAGTGGCTGAAATGGTAATGTTGCATTTAATGGAAGTCAAGAGTGTCCACGAGCAAGGAGACCATCTGTTTCCTTGCCACGGACACACAAAAACAAAATGTTACAAGATCCTACATAAGCGCCCTTTTACAATGCATTGTCCTTTGAATAAATACTCATCGTGCAATCTGGATCCAATCAGGATGCTTTTTATTTTGGCGTTACGGCATTGAAGCGCATTCCAATGAAATATTGCAAGATTTGAGATAGGTATTGATTTCATATTTGAGTTTAGATTATTAGTATTATTGTTATTATTATCTTATTTCATTCAATATTGAGAAATTGTTGAGAAATTGCAGTAATTTACATTTTGCACTTTTGGATCTTAAGAAGGATCTAAGTAGAGCTTCAAAATACAAAAAGAAGAAATGGGAGGGAGACAAAAACCTTTTGGAGTAAGCAATTTATTGCAAACAAGCATTCAACGCTGGCAAACAGCTTTTACCCACAGGCCATCAGGCTTCTCAACGAAGCACTCGCACACGCCGCACGCACACACTCATAGCACTTTATTTATTTATTTATTTATTTATTTGTTTGTATTATTTGCTTGTATTAATGTCTCTTCTGTTGTTGTTGCTTAATTTATTGGTATATATGTTTATGTGTTTATGTTTCTTATGTTCTTATTCTTTCATTTGTTTTCTTTCTTTTCTTGGGAGAATGAACAGAATAAGATTTTCATTGCATGGTATAACTGCTGTTTTACTATGCACATGACAATAAAACTCTCTTGATCTTGTATCTTGTAAAGTGAAACAGGCTGTTCATCAGCTGATGAAAAGTTGAAGACCACAGCTTTTGAAAGCCAAAATCTTGGCAAAAATGTGGATTCAATGTCATTTCTGTCAGGTATTCACACCGTCATGATCTCTTGTTGGCAAAGGCAAAAGAGCTTTCTCTCTTTGAACGCGGTGGGATTGTTGAGCTGCATAAGCGAGGCCTCTCGCAGCGCGCCGTTGCTGCTGAGGTTGGACGCAGTAAGACAGTCATTTGAAACTTCTTCAAAGATCCTGAGGGTTATGGAACAAAAAAGACAAGTGGTAGATTCAAAAAAATGTCACCGCCCTGAGCTGGAGGATCCGATTGGCTGTCTGTCATGACACGGGACCATCCTCGGCCCAAATGAAGGTTGTTACAGGTGACGAGTGCAGTCCAATAACCATCAGACGCCATCCGCGAGAAAAGTCTTTTTACAGCAAAAAACTTCTTCAAAGGCCTCGTCTCTTTCAACGCCACAAAATTGCCCGTTTGGAATTTGCGCCAAACATGGGACATTGAACGGTGAAAAAGTGTTATTCTCTGATGAGGACAAAATGGAACCTTGACGCTCCTGATGGCTTCCAACATCACTGGCATGACAAGGAGATCCCACCTGAGATGTTTTCCACACGGCACAGTCGGGGCGCCATCATGATCCTTCAATGCAACAATGGAACGTCAGGTTGTGCAGGGGCGTCAAACGGCAGCTGGCTATGTAGCGATGTTACAGGGGGCATCCCTCATGACTGAAGGCCCTCGTCTGTGCGGTAATGACTGGCTTTTTCAACAGGACAATGCAGCACTTCACAAGGGACTTCTTTCAGAGGAATACGCTCACCATTTTAGACCATCCTGCGTGTTCCCCTCATTTGGGTTGTTTTTTTTAAAACTTTTGATCAGCTGATGAACAGCTAATACCACTTTAGTGCTTGTTTGCAATAAATAGCTTGCTCAAATATGTTTTTGTCTCATGCCCATTTCTTCTTTTTGCATTTTGAAGACCTACTTAGAACGTCCTAAGGATGCAACAGTGCCAAATGTCAATTTGTTTTTTTTCTTTCCTAGGTTCATCTCTCCAGCCTCCCAGCTGGTCATCACCTTCTCCCTCATCTCCGTCCAGCTACTGGGCGTTTTTGTATGGTTTGCCGTGGACCCGCCTCACACGGTGGTGGACTACGGGGAGCAGCGGACCCAGGACCCTGTGTCGGCCCGCGGCGTCCTCAAGTGCGACATCTCAGACCTGTCCCTCATCTGCTCTTTGGGTTACTCCATCCTGCTGATGGTGACGTGCACCGTGTACGCCATCAAGACGCGCGGCGTGCCCGAAACTTTCAACGAGGCCAAGCCCATCGGGTTCACCATGTACACCACCTGTATCATCTGGCTGGCGTTCATACCCATCTTCTTTGGAACATCTCAGTCGGCAGAGAGGGTAAGATCTGCATTTTCTACTTTCAGACGTCATGTTAGTCTCGAGCAGCGAGTATAAAACAAAGAAAAAGCAAAATATCAAATGAAAAGACTGTACAAAATGAACAGTGAGTCACCATCAGTGCGAGCCTGGTGCTCGCTTTCCAGGAAGCGTGGTTTGATGTGCATGAGTATCCAAAATGTTCCAAAATGGTTTTGAAGACATTTTAGGCGCTGATCACTACAAAGCAGGACTCTTCAGAAAAATGAACAGTATCTGCTGCAGAAAGTTCTGGATGGTTGCTTTGCACTTGAATCCAAGACGACATAAGAACAAACTTGCCCGTGCACACAACACACGAGGCATTTGGGGCAATAGGATACCTGGAATCAATATAGCTGCTGCTGAAAGTCATCATTTGGGTTGAATTTGGCTTCTCTCTCGTCTTCCCATTATTTTCAATGGCCTGGGATGCTTTTGCAGCAGTCCCTGTGAGAAAGCTTGCTAACACAGTTTGTCTCCTTATGCACACGCTGGACAACCTTGACATCTCGGTGAACGGAATATGTTTACATTCCATTCGACATACCGTCCTTTTCTGATGATTTTTCTGTGTCTGTTTTTGTGGCACAGTTCCAGGCCTTTGGTGAGGTGATTGGGGACCCCTGTTCTAAACAACTCAGTGATATGTGATCAGTCACGTCACGTTTATGGGCTTCCTGCCCATTTTACAACGTTATTATGTTGAGATTGACCACTTTCATTACAGTCATGGATTTTCACTAACGGATACATTCTCTTCCCTTGCTGAATGCTTCTTCAGAGATCAAATGCGTGCATTTGCTCGTGCTGTCAATAAAAAAGAGTTTTGGCAGCTGTGGATATGCTAATGGTGCTTTGATGTTTCTTATGGCTACTAGGAGCATTGTGCATTCATGTTTACTTAAATGTGCATGGATGGAACAATGAACTGGCAAAGTCAAAGAAAGCACAAGATGTTACTCTATTGAATCAAAGTTTTTGGGGGGAATATATTTTGAAAAACGAAGGAAAATGTCACAGAAAGTTATCCAGCCGCACACTCTCAAATGTCAACAGTCTGCCCTATTTTGTCATCCTCCTCCCCCAAAGGAAAGGAGCTCACTATACCTCGGAGTCCACTGAAGCTTCACGACTGTACTCCCACTCCCGCAGTGGAAGAGCCGGCGGGTAAAACGTCTCCTAACTTTGGAGTGTCACTCATGCATTTTATTTTTATATTTTTTTATATTACGTCTCCCTTTTTGGCTGCACTTTAGCCGAGTGTTGACAGTGAAGAACAAGGGTTCATCTGGGAAAAGGCTGGAGTGCCATTGGGTTTTTCTTCTATTTTAACCATGGGGCCTTGCTACAATTAACAGTTTACGTAAACTCTACCAAAATGTACTAAATTATTTATTAAAGAGTTTACTTATGCATCTATATCTTTATTTAGTTTTGAGGTTAGTTGAGAAGAACCTGATTTCTGATGCAAAACAAGCTTTTTTTCCAATGTAATATTTATCTTCTTGCCTTATAACCTTGAAGAAACTAAATATCCTCACTCAAAAAACGTCCACTTCTCAAATCCTGCTGAAACATTTTATATCAATACATTGCAAGGCGTGTTTGCTTATTTGGTGCCTGAACACTGAGCAATCGCGGTGCGAAGGCTCTATTGGAACTGCTATGTTTATTATTATTCCGCGCATTTCCTGGCATGTTTGGGTGCCTGACCTTGCATGAAAACTTGGAAATTGGATGGGTCCCGAACACGAATCCCCAAAACAGTAGCGCCCCCTATACATTTATTCAAAATCAGCCCCTGCCACCAGTTTCAGTTGTCATCACAGGATGCAGAACAAAGTCTCAAGAACCCATGTTCGTAAACCACCAGCAAGTTAGCCATTTTGGATTGGACCGGCCATTTTGGGCCAAAATCAGGGGTTTTATTTTGACAAACTCCTCCAAGGGACTTTGACTAAATGAGCCCAAATACAAATCACGCATACTGGACAGATGGACAGTGACAAATTGCAAAGCATTTTAGCCTCTGCCGTAGGACGTGGGCGGGGCATTGCAAGAAACTTTGATGGTCAGTCTGACGATTTGCAGACGTCACTTCCAGAATAGCAACAGGAAATGACAAAACACGTTTACTTACTGGCATGCATTCTTGTGAAGTCATTAGTAAGAAAAGTACTGCAGCTATTGGCTGTTTTAGAAGTCGCTAGATGATGTCGGATGTGGTTGGATAATTTGCAGTCGTCACTCATTTACAGTGGTTAATTGATGAATGATATGATTCAATGTTAATAAATGGAATATTTTGGCAGTTAGAGCATAGGGAACCTGTTTCGGACTTTCTAAATGTGGTTTTAAACATGATTAGAGCCCTGTAGTCAAAGTAACAGGCCTATAGTCACCTTTACACTCCTATTATTCTTTGTTTACAACACTGTGCAACTCTTATGCTGCAGGGACTCGAGATGGCCGCTAGCTAGCAAGCTAGTGAGCGAACCAATTATCCTCGAATGCATTTCTTCTAAACTTAAGAAGCCAAAAATGTACAAGTTCCACAGGGAATGGGAGGAAAACTTTTTTTCACTCTATCATGTCGTACATGCCATGGCTGGCTTCATGACTTCATGCAATTGTAAGGTAAGGTAATGTAATGTAATGTAAGGTAATGGCTCAATGTTTTGTGTCATTACTGCCGCCTAGTGACCAGAATTGTACATATCACTTGTATTTCAATATGTTTTGACTAATAATAGACCACAGTCTACCATGAAACGGGGATTGTTTATCAATTCATTAATTTCAGAAAAGATTAATTTCAGGAGCGATAATCAAAGCGCAATATTGCGAGGAACTATGATGCTGGAACCGATGCTGCGGGGAAAAAAGCATCATCTCGTGGGAGGGCAAAAAAGTGAGTAAAAAGATCTTAGTTACGTTTAGAAGTACAAATAAAGTTCATTCTTGGTTTGGTCATTTAACATTGGCGGTCCCTCCATTAAAATAAAATAATTGTAATATTTTATTTCGGTCAGGGCCTCTCAAAGTGTAATAATTACAGTCTATCCGGAGTTGGCGCGTTGGTGATTCATTTGCACTTTGGCTGCGGAGGGGTGTAGTCTGCTATGCTCTCAGTGTGCCACGGGGGCTGATTGCGCTGATTGCGAGTCACTGCTTTGGGGGTGGGCGGACCTTGGACCTCGGTGAGAACAGTAACTGCAGAACAATACGTGTTTTCGCTTTTAAGTGTCCAAACACCAGACAAGTCTCCAAAGATGTCTAGATTTGCCAAGAGGGTTTGGAAAGTTGCCAGATTTAGCGAGAAAGTGGAAGTGCACATTCAGTCCTAGCGAGCTGATTGGTCTGTTTATGCACAGTCTTCCACTCTCATCCAATGGCACGGCTCTGTCCTCATGAATATTCATGGGCGCAACCTAAAGAGGCACTGACCTTGCATACATTTTGCTGCATCTGTTGTTTGTAGGCAGTGAAGTGTTGCATCATGTTTGTGACAACAAGCACTGGAGCATCAGTGCGTTGGATTGTGACATGTTTACGCACCTAATTAGACGTTGCGGCTTCATGTGTTTGTGTGTTATGGCGTGCTGTGGAAGCGGGATATCCACCAACTTTTATATGTCCTTTCTAATTGGAATATCCTGTCCAGCGTACAGAAGAAGAGGGAATAAATGGTAATGATGTGACTTGCTGATGGGTGGGCTGTGGGGGGGCTTAAATGAGGAGAGGTGCACTCACATTACGATTACATTTGCCTTCACGTTGTCTCATATCCCGCTTCAATGTTCCATCCTCCAATTAGCGATGCAATGTACCGCATACTTGATGGTTTACTCAGCATTATTCGGGAGAAGCAAGTAACGAGCTGGTTAATTTTTATTATTATTTTCAATTTAGAAGACATTTAGACAGAAATTTAAGCCACAGCCGATCAAAATTAAAATACTGTTCAATATCTAAAAATAACTACTTTATTTCTGCATTTTTAAAAATATTTCTATATTGTATGTTATTTTTTGAGAGGCAAGTTTTTAGTGATAATAATTTGATCGTAGTGTGTTTAATATCTTGGGGTGAAAATAGATGTGTTTTTGTTGGTAATGATACTAATGTCTAATCACCAAATGCTAACAAAATGTCAGCAAAATTGTGTTTGTAGCGCATTTTGTCGGCCATGTTTGTATTTTTATCGGGGCTGTCAAATGATTAAAAATGTGAATCAAATTAACTCATTCAATACCAAAGATGCTCGCCGCGTCTTTTGTGTTATTTTGCGCCAGAGGCAAGAAGAGGTGATGACGCAAGTGCGCAATAAAAGAGGCGGCTTTTCATAAAATTGGCCACAAGGTGGTAGAAGTGCATTTGATAAGCGCTCGGCATGGATCCTTTCCGTGTATCAACACGTTCTATAGCAAGGAGGTAGTGAGAGAGCATGGAGGAATGTGGCTTAGTAGTTACGCATTGTAGGGAAATTTTAACGCATGCACGCGCGCGCACACGCGTGCACACAGAGTTTAGTTTCAAATGTGAACATTGTAAATAGTTCATGGTGTTATATTTGTAAATACATTGTTATTTTGATATAAAACAACCCCCTTCTTCTGTTGTTTATGTTGTGGTGTAGTTGTTTAGATATTTGAGCTGTCACAAAAGCAACAAACTTGTGTCAAAGTGGAAGTTCTGCTTGACATGTATCTTTTCACAAAAAGCTGGTTTTCTCTTTCTATCCGGGAAGTGATATTTTCCTGAAACTTACCTGTGTTCTACTGCTTTTTACTGAAGAACGGAAAAAGGTAGAAACAAACTTTTTTTCTGATGAAAGACAAGAGTCTAATCTTTCTATTTGGTAGGTTCCATGTTTGTATGGCCATAGAACACAATATTCTATGTATTCAATATTCTTTCGTCTAAAATGTCACTAAGGGGGGATACATTTAGAAAAATGGCCGGGATTGAATGAGTTCATCAGTTTTCCACTTAATTAATCATACTTGCAACTATGCCTGAAATATGCCCATTTTTACTGTATTTTATGAACAAAAAGGACACAATGACATATATTGGTGTGTGTTAACAGCTCCAAATGAACTGAAAATTTAACTCAAGCTTTAAAGATAGCACACGTGTCAGAAAATCAATTTGCCTAACGCTGGTCTCTTTAATGGTAGCGCAACATTTGAATCCCACTTTTAGCTGTGTTATTATGAGCCATGAAGTGTTGCGTTCAAAGACACCAGGTAATTTAAGTGGAATTCACGTTTTGTGTATAGATGTATTTTCTGGGATTTCTGAGCAGACTTAAATGCAGCAAATCGAAGAGTTACAGTACGTTAGTGAGTGATGACAATATCCACTCACTGTTTTTCTGTCTTTGTGTTTATGTAGACCACACATACGCACATAATTAGGACGTTATTGTGATTTACGGAGTGTCCATCAATGCATCTTGCAGTAGTCGAGTGACAATGAAGAAGTGTCGTTCCAAGGAGGACTAGAGACGTATTTTGTGAGTTGGAGATACTGTACGTAGGTGGTGTCGGACTTGCACTGCTGTTGATGTATTCATGTCAGAATAAAGTTATAAAAGTGTGTGACCTTGTTGGGGACACGACACTATGCCTTCCATCTGCCGTCATAACAGAGAGGGTACGGCTGGACATGATGCGCATGTGTTAATGACGCAGAAAAATGTAACGTAATTAATGAAATAAATGAGTTACGGCCGTGAATGTGCTATTTTTCACAGCCCTAGTTTTTCAAAACATTTAAAGTAGTGTGCTTCATTAGTAGAGTACTGAAATTATTTGGTATTACTTGAGAACAGATTCCTATATTCTTACTAATCGCACGACTCTACCAAAATGTAGTGTTTTTGTGGCAAATATTTTATTTTATGAACTAAATTTGATTGTCGGGGAAACACAGGAAGGGAAAGAGTTACCACGCCCAACCTCTGACCTTGCAGATGGTCTAAAATATACACAAAAACATCTTGTGGAAAGTTTTCCCAGAAGTGTGTCCGTTACGGTATGTGTGTCCACAGTGTGTGCGTTAACAAGCAAAGTCATTAAGAATTTCGGCAGATAGCCTTCCTACACAAGCTGGTAATGAATGCAAAGCATTTGCATGTTATTTCCCAACTTTGGGGAGAATTTTGGCTCCAAAGGAGGAAGATGGAGGGGATTGTGAGCGAGGATGGAGGTGCTATCGGGGTGGGGGGGAGGGGGGCTTCCTGCAGGCTGGATGTAAAAGCAGGGCAGCTTGACCTATTTCCAAACAATACTTGCCTGCTTTGTGATGGTTAGCGAGACCCCCCTCTCTCTCTCTCTCTCTCTCTCTCTCTCTGTGTGCTGTGACTCACATTGAGCACCCTGACACTTCATAAACGAGACATGAAAGAAGCATATCTGACACAGGACTCTCGCCAGTATAGGTAAAAGAGGACACGCCCACTTTTCCCCTTCATCCTGCTCGTGTAGACTAAATAAAGATCACACGCAATCTATATGTCTCCCGCCGCCACAAATCTAACCGACAGATTTATGGCGGCGAGTGAGCGACCGCCCACATCCTTTAAGCGGGAGTAATCAATCCAAAAAGTAATCCGGAGCGGTCGAGAGCGACGGGGCGATGAGAGGGCGAGCGGGAAGAAGCTGAAGGAGGAAGCGTAAATTGAGTTGGAAAAAGTCAACAAGAGGCAGAAAGATGTATTGTGTTCTCATGCAGCGCACGGCCATCCTGGAATGGTATTTACCCATCATGCTGAAAGAACCACTGAAAAAACTTCCAATTTCGATGTACTTTTTGAACCATTTCCTACTTTTTTTTAACCAACTCAAACCTTCTAAACCAATTTGACTTAAGACAACATATAGCGTCCAAAGTAGCACTAGAAAAAGTAGAAAACTGCCATTTTTATGGGTGAAAAAGTGCCAACAACCAACAAAATCTAGCAAAATGTCATCTTTTTGTGGCAAATTGTCTACCATGTTTGAGTTTTTATGACAATTTTTAGGTTCTCCATAAAAGTAATGTGCTGTACAAGACTGGAATTTCTTTGAAAAACACTTCAGTTTTTATGAACTAATAAAAAGAAAGAGTGTAATCTCACAAAATGTTGCATTTTTGTGACAAAACGGAGCATTCTCAGCACATTCAGTCGGCCATGTTTATGTTTCTTGAATATTTTAATTTCCCGCAAAAGAAATGCGCTAAAAGTTTTTTGATATTACTTTTTTTTGTGCGATTGATGCACTCGACTTACTCGACACACGTAAGAACACATGTAAGAATGCAAGGCATTCACACATGTAAGAAATATCCGACCGTGAGTTGGCTGCACGAATTACGTATGTGGTCTGCACGTATGGCGCAAGACACACATACAGAGTCCGCAAGCACGATGTACAGGAAAAAATGTCATTTTGCCCGAAACTGACGCCAGCAAAATGTATGAAAGACACAGGCTGGCCGCACAGACGACGCACAAAGACGTACGAAGTGCATAAATTTATCTTACAACCAGAAAAAAACAAGACAAAGAACCTCGGCGGCCAGCTTGCGGCCAGTACACGAAAAAAATCTGCATGTCACACACGCGCCCTCTGTGCGTTTCTTTGCGTTTTTGCACGTAGACTGGCCGTAAGACCAGTTGTGACTTAGGCTTAAATGAAAGTGTTACAATAGTGACAGTTGGCGGTCCGAGCAATCCAAACATAAACTGTAGTAATTCTACACTTGATCCAACTTACTTAAGATTTGTCAGATCAAAACATGATCGCTGCACAAGACTTCAAAAAGTGATATGAGCGTCCACTATTTCCTGAAGATGCACTCTAAGCATGATGGGAAAGGTCTTAGCCATAAATTAGCCGCATCACAAAGTGTGAGAAAAATGTAGCCGCTTATACGCTACAAATTACGGTGACTAACGCAAATTACCTACCATAGCCGACAAAATCTAACAAAATGTTGTGTTTTTGTGGCAAAGGAGAGCTTGCTCATCGCATTTTGTTGGCCATGTTTGCATTTTTGCTTGAGTTTTACATTTTCTACAAAAGTAATGTTGTGTAAAAGTGTGAACCTGGTCATAGTTTTTGGCGTTTACTTGGAAATGGACTCCTATTTTCTTACTTATC
Source organism: Dunckerocampus dactyliophorus (assembly GCF_027744805.1). Taxonomy (NCBI): domain Eukaryota; kingdom Metazoa; phylum Chordata; class Actinopteri; order Syngnathiformes; family Syngnathidae; genus Dunckerocampus; species Dunckerocampus dactyliophorus. Next base: position 3,093,144 of record NC_072833.1, on the reverse strand, counting down.
ACCAAAATCAGTGTTGTGTTATTCATAGCAACATAGAGCAGGGTTTTAATAAAAAATTTTGCTTTGGTACAAAACAACACTTTCTAATTTGTAGAAAATTGACATATTTTACTTGAGCGACTGATTTTGTGCTTACGAATGAAAATAATACATCATAACTAACAAAGAAGAGAATATAGCATGTCTAGCACATTTTGTCCTGAGGAGAACCTAAATCATGTTTGTGTTTTGATGTTGTAGGTTCTCTGCAAAAGTAATAAAACTGGCATATTTGTTGGTGTTACTTCAAAATGCATTCCCATTTTCCTAGGAATAAAAATAATGTGCCAACACTGACAAAATGCAACAAAATGTAGTGTTTTCAAAGTTCTGTATAAAGATAGCGTGCAGTCATTAGTAGAAAATTGGCATATTTACAAATAAATAGTATACTGTAGCCAACTTGGAAAATACAGCGTTTTAGTGCACTGTGGCCTTCACATGAAAAGTTTGTGTTCTATACAAAAAGGAAAGCATTGTAATTAGCCAAAAACAGGTGTATTTTGAGAGCTGATTGGTGGATAAGTCCATATGGCTCAACCAAACCTTAAATCTAAATCTCAAATCTTTTCAGCACAATTGAAGCTAAAACCCTTCAAAGAGATGTACCGAGACTCTTTCTACTGAGTCTGAATGTAGTCAAAGATGGAGCTTTAGTAGCAAAAACATACAGGTACAGTGGTGTGAAAAAGTGTTTGCCCCCTTCCTGATTTCTTATGTTTTGCATGTTTGTCACACTTAAATATTTCAGATCATCAAACAAATTGAAATATTAGTCAATGACAACACAACTGAACACAAAATGCAGTTTTTAAATGAAACTTTTTAATATTAAGGAAGAAAAAAATCCAAAGCTACATGGTCCTGTGTGGAAAAAGTGATTTCCCCCTAAACCTAATAAGTGGTTGGGCCCCCCTTAGCAGCAACAACTGCAATCAAGCGTTTGTGATAACTTGCAATGAGTCTCTTACAGCGCTGTGGAGGAACTTTGGCCCACTCATCTTTGCAGAATTGTTGTCATTGAGCCGCATTGGAGGGTTTTCCAGCCTGAAGCGCCTTTTTAAGGTCATGCCACAGCATCTCAATAGGATTCAGGTCAGGACTTTGACTAGGCCACTCCAAAGCCTTCAGCCATTCAGAGGTGGACTTGCTGGTTTGTTTTGGATCATTGTCCTGCTGCAGAACCCAAGTTGGTTTCAGCTTGAGGTCACCAACAGATGGCCGGACATTCTCAGACATTCTTCAGTATTTTTTGGTAGACAGCAGAATTCAAATCCATGTATCACATCAAGTCTTCCCGGTCCTGAAGCAGCAAAACCACCCCAGACCATCACACTACCACCACCATATTTTTAAAATTGAGATGAGCCTTCATGTTCTTTTTGTTCAGCAGTGGTTTTCATCTTGGACCATTTTTGCCCAGTGTCTTTGTTTATGGTGGAGTCATGAGCACTGACCTAAAGTGAAGCCTGCAGTTCTTTAGATGTTGTTGTGGGGTCTTTTGTGACCTCTCGGATGAGTCGTCGCTGCATTCGTTGAGCTCATTTTGGTTGGCCGGCCACTCTTGAGAAGGTTCACCACTGTTCCATGTTTTCTCCATTTGTGGATAATGGCTCTCACTGTGGTTTGCTGGAGTCCCAAAGCTTTAGAAATGGCTTTATTACCTTTTCCATACTGATAGATCTCAATTGATCCCACTTATGTTATGTTGTAACGGGGGGGCAATCACTTTTTCACACAGGGCCATGTAGGTTTTGAATTTTTTTCTCTCTTAATAATAAAAAGATTCATTTAAAAACTGCATTTTATGTTCAGGTGTGTTGCCATTGACTAATATTTAATTTTGTTTGATGATCTGAAACATTTAAGTGTGACAAACATGCAAAAAAATAAGAAATGAAGAAGGGGACAAACACTTTTTCACACCATTGTAATAGTAAAGTAATATTGTAGTCCTTGCTGGTTACAGGTACCTTCCATAGGCTGCTTGAGTGTTTGTCTCTTCTTTTCAAGGACTGTTTTTTTAAAGGTTTTTGAATTCCCGTTCAGAGTTGTGCAGGGATTGCATTTTTGAGTAGAGAGAGAGAGACCGTGTCAGATCCTGACATCAAGCAGCGAGATGTTCAAGGATGCTGAGTGGGTGTGGAAGAAACACTCTGTCACACATTGTGGCTGCACATTAATGCATGCCTAGTTTGTCCCATAACGCAACGTGACTTCTTGCACAACCAGCATTGGGAGGCTTTAATGCTTATTTCTATTGTTATACATGATCATTCTAAACTCTAAAACATATACAACAGTCAGCTTTATGCTGCCTTATGGCTCTTTTAATTGCTGCACACCTTCCCAGCACCTTGATACCTTCTTCATAGCGTGTGACTGTCCATGAAGAAGTAGCCTTTGCACCGCTCTATGGCCTTGATGAAGACGGACGCCGTCTTTTGTGGAAGATAATGAAGCTGTTGTGGACGGCGGTGACCACACTAGAGCCCAATTAATGCTGCAGTCTCATCAACTGGAATTATTAGTATGCCTGCTTTTTTTTTTGCATATACTGTAGATGTGTAGAATTGGCTTCTATTCTATGGCTTCTTCATAATGTAAGATTAACGTCTACGTCAACAAATGTCGCCGTTGAATGGTATTGAATTGAATCATATCATTTGTACGCTGTATCATATTGTATCGAATCGTTCTGTTTTGAAAATACATTTTTTGAATTGTCTTAACCCGTGTATCTAGATGCGTATCAAATCGTTTACCACAAAGGAAGTGTATCAAAATAAGAGCCTAGACAAAGGAAACAAAGGGAAGCACAAAACATGTGACAGTATTATTTTTAACTCATTCAATTCCAGCCGTTTTTCAAAGACAACCCCTTCAGTACCGTTTTAGATGATTTCGACTGATCTTTCAAGGCACATGGAACATTGTTTTCTTTTGCTGTATAAACATCGAACCTAGACTCCCCTCTTTCATCCAAAAAAAAAGTTTGTTTCTACCTTTTTCCGATCTTTAAGGGGGAGTTACATCCCGACGTACGTGCTCCTACGTGCTGACTACATGCAAAAATGGGGAAAATGGCAAGAGACATGCACATTGCGCGCACGTATTTTCAAACCCACAGGAGCACGAAAAGCCCGTCAGAAGAAAATTGTGCGTGCACTCAGGAAACCCTTGCACGCAGCCAGGTCGCAAGAGCAAGGCAGAAGAGCAGTGCATGTGTCGCAAGTTTAAAAGTACATTGGGTACATTGCCCGACTCCTCCAGCTGCACACTTTAACGTTCTCCCAACCTCTGTGGACGCACGCCGGCTGCTCACATAGCGTGTCCGACATTAATGCACCTTACCCGGCCACGCTGCGTGGCTCTTCACACTGTACACTGTACACACGATAGCCGAAGGTGCCGTAGGAAGCCAGTACGGCCATCTTACAATCGGAGTGCGTGGGCTTGACGAGCCTCGTATGATGCCCACACATGGTGCATTTCCAGTGAGTAAAACGTACGACAGCCTTACATGAAGCACACCCAGCACGCACGAGTCGCACGCCACACTGACAATCTAAAAGCTACCGACGGAGGGCGAGCGGCAAGCGCGTGTGTGTCACGAATCATTTGCTCCCTAATTACGACACACTTGCAATCCCACTTCCTCTACGTGCTGGCCACGGCCAACAAATTTCCAAAAAATTGCAAAGCTATGTGTGTGCATGCGTGTGCGCACGTGTGTGTGCGTGTGTATGCGTTAAAATTTCTCTACAATGCGTAACCTTCAGCAGGCGACACTTCTCCACGCTCCCTCACTTCCTCCTTCCGGTCATATGTGATATTTCCGTTCACATGATCTCTGCCGAGCTCTTAGCAAATGCACTTCTGCCACCTTGTGGCCATTGTTAAAAGTGCTCTGAAGAGAAATCCATTAGTGGAGAGTTTTGTCATCACTTCTTTGTGCCTCTCGCACAAAAAAAACCAACATAAAATACGATGTTGGGATTCAGCGTTCGGGTTTATAAAAACGTATAACTACGTCTTTGGTATTGAATGAGTTAATATATTATATAGAGTTAGCGTTACCAAAATATGTTAATATGTGGAAATTAGATGAAAGCTTCTTTTTAAAAAAAAAATTAGATATCTCTCATTTGTCCAACATGGTGTGATGGTATTATTTATTATATATGATGTTCATTTTAATTTTATATTACATTGAGTTAGCATGACCAAAATACATGTTCATATGTGGGTAAACATGCATTATAATGGTTTTATCTATCATAATATAAAACTGTATAAATAAGATGAATGAATAAATGGCTTCACCACATGTTTTATTTTACGTACTATTTTTTAAAAGATCTTAATTATTTTCCATGTGAAGTATGATTAGTAAGTATTGTTAGTGTATGTCACATGATGCTGCTGCATCTCGTATGTGGAGTATTTGTGCCACTTGAGTGAGTTCTCCAGCGTGCAGCTTTTGTCGTGATTGCGTTGAGCATTGTAATAAAGTCTGCGGCCGGGCGCGCTAATTAAAAAATAACAAGGTTAAATCATCTTGAGATGAGCGCTTTTATCATTGGCACAAAAGACAACGACTTCTCTTGAGATGGCAATTAAAAGACTCTCCTGTGTAATCACGTTACAGGCAGGAATTTCACTCCTTTCCTCATGCACACGACCAGCTCAGCTTATTATTATGATGATTATTGTTCACTGTGCACTTTCTTTCCACCTCTGGCTGTTGTCAATGTTATCAGCTCACACCTTCATGCCATGCGCATGTCCTCCAGCCCTCAGGGGAATGACTCGGAGCGCTTGAAAGATATTTCTGGAAAAGTGGGGCATTCGGCTTCTTTAAAGAGTCTTTTTAGGTGTGATTTTTCTCCATGACGTCACACATGAAGCAGCAGGAGTGATTCATTGTCACACTGTGTCGCCCCCTCCTTTAGATGTACATCCAAACCACCACCCTGACCATCTCCCTCAGCCTGTCGGCCTCCGTCTCCCTGGGGATGCTCTACATGCCCAAAGTCTACATCATCCTCTTTCACCCCGAGCAGAACGTGCCCAAACGGAAACGCAGCTTCAAGGTAAATTGATTGATTCGATTCAGAGGAGTCTGATTCGACTATCGCCCGTGAATATTCGTTCATTCGTCCAGGTCATTGTATTCTCAGGGCGTTCAATCGATCACAACTGGACTTTTCAGGTTTGTTTTAGAAGACGTTTCACCTCTCATTCGAGCAGGCTTCATCAGGTCATGCTCAAACACTAGGTGGGACACACAGCAGTCAGACTAGATAGGACAGCTCTAGTGTGAGAGCCTGGCGCAAGATCCAATCTATTTATCTTCTAAAGGAGGAGGCAGGTCCAGACAGGAATGGTTGGCTTTAAGTGGTGTCAAATGACGATCATTAGGACACAATGGAGTTGGGCCTCTGCCTGCCAACTATAGTCATTTGGGTGGTATCACCTTCGTTAGCATCCCATTCAGATGTAATGATGGTCAACGACCATCGTTGGCGAATATTTGTCCTTTAGAGGATAAATAGATTGGATCTTGCACCAGGCTCTCGGACTAGATCTGTCCTAGCTAGTCAGACTGGTGTGTGCCCCACCTAGTCTTTCAGCATAAACTAGACTAGAACTGTCCTATCTAGTCAGACTGGTGTGTGTCCCACCTAGTCTTTGAGCATAAACTAGACTAGAACTGTCCTATCTAGTCAGACTGGTGTGTGTCCCACCTAGTCTTTGAGCATAAACTAGACTAGAACTGTCCTATCTAGTCAGACTGGTGTGTGTCCCACCTAGTCTTTGAGCATAAACTAGACTAGAACTGTCCTATCTAGTCAGACTGGTGTGTGTCCCACCTAGTCTTTGAGCATAAACTAGACTAGAACTGTCCTATCTAGTCAGACTGGTGTGTGTCCCACCTAGTCTTTGAGCATAAACTAGACTAGAACTGTCCTATCTAGTCAGACTGGTGTGTCTCCCACCTAGTCTTTGAGCATGAACTGATGAAGCCTGCTCGGATGAGAGGCAAAACGTCTTCTAACACAACCTGAACGATCCAGCTGTGATCGATTGAATGCCCTGAGGATTCGACTATCAGTCTTGCCATTGAATCATATGAAGATGTCATGTGATTAAGATTGTACCTTTCTGATTACATGGGGAGTACCCACGGCTGAGCGTACATTTTCACTTAGATTGTTTTTGTTTTGTTATGAATGATACAAAATCAGCCTCATTTGTGTTAATAAAGAATTGAAAATGACGTATGTGTTTAACCAAAGACCTACACTTGCGCAAGACAGCGGCGCGTACACACAGCAAAGCCCAACTTCTCTTCCAGTTTTGTAGTTATTATTTTGTTAATATCGGGTCTCTTCGTTCTGGTTTAACGTCTTACACCCGTCAAGCGCTTTGGACATTGGCTTTCACCAATCACCAATCTTCGACTCATCCCTGAGATCTCCAGAGTAACCAGAGTCTACGCACACCACCGCAGAATGTAAACGAAGGAATACAAGCTAAGCTCAAGCTAACACCGCACAGACGCTCCTTGCCGAGCATTTTCCTCGCTAAAGTGCGGTCTTTGGTGAATAAAATGGACAGGTTATGTCTCCACGTCACCCACAGTAAGAGACTTTTGGGCTGCAACATCATGATTTTCAGCAAAACATGGCTAAAACAGCAACAACTACATTCGAAGATTTGTCGACTATGAACAGTTTCTTAACAAATCTGATTCGACCATTTTTTCAAGTTTAGGACGTGGGCCAATAATATTAGGCCACCCGTGGTATACAGTGTATATTATAGGTGACTGAAATGCTCTAGATCAGGGGTGTCGACATTGTTGTCACCGGGGGCTACATGCTAAGAAATAAAAAATAAAAGGATGCGGCGGGCCACTTTTATGTATTGATATTTTTGATCTGGATTATTTCCTAATTTTGGGAAAAGGCTTAAAAAAACCCTACATATACATTTAAAAGTAAAGCTTGGTTTTATTATTTGTCATTAGTAGTCATTAGTTATTACCTTTTTCCTTTTTGGTCTTTTCCTTTCCATTTTTGCTGAGTATTTAGTTTTATGTCTACAATGTGCCACAGGCCAAGTTAACAAACAATCCTCAGCTTATGCTCGATGTTACCAAGATCCTTTGAATGGTCGAAATGAGCAAAACATATTTCACACATATTTTTCATTAATATAAATACAAGATCACACAGTATTTCGCCACTTTGTTTTGCAAGAAATTAACTATTCAACTTGTACAAATTTGGCCAGGGAATTAATCATCTTGGGCTTAACTGTACACACGTATTTTTTTTTTTTTTTTTACTTTATTTTGACATATGTGCCAATTCTATTGTTTCATGAATTTATTGTAATGCATTTTTTAAAATTATATTTCTATTTAAAATATATTTTAATTTACATTTCTACATTCTATTTATTATTCATTTTCTTCCCAAAAGCAGGTAATTTATTTTGTATTTATTTTGTAGCAGTTACACAATTCTCCATTGGCACGTAGTCATGTGCATGCCAATACAACAGGGGGCGCCGCAGCCTCCACTTGAAAGACCCAATCGTTTTAGTTACTCTTAAAATAAAGTTACTCTTAAACGTAAAAGTAAAAAATAAGTAAAACAAAACATTTTCTCTTCAGAATGGAACAAAAGTGCTGAAACTGTGGACATGATTACAACCTGTCATATCGTAGGCCATCGTGACCGCCGCCACCATGTCGGGTAAACTGGGGCAGAAGGGAGGCGACCGGCCTAATGGTGAGGTGAAGACGGAGCTGTGTGAGAGCATGGAGACCAACAGTGAGTAAGAGAACACCACTTTTTTACTATTATACACATTTATATACCGTCATTTCCGGTGTTCCTGTTTCAGCCACGCACACGAGTCAGTGAGGACCAGGCAGCTCTTTATACGGCAGGAGCCAATCGAGAGCTATGAGAAAACACACAACGAGCTTGTCAACCACTCAATATAACAGTCTGACTCGCGGTGTCACCTTAGATAGAAGGCTAAAATCACCACACAGCAACTTAACATTTCAATGGTAGCTAAGAAATATACAAGACGAGTACCAATATGAGTTTAAAATAAAAACCAACAATTATTTTAACGTCTTCCCATAATGCATTATTCCCAACAGAGCAGTTCACTGGCCAATGGCTGCCATGGCACCAGACGGAGTTCATGAGCTCCCGTGCTTGAGTGTTTCAGCACAGGCCTTCTACACAATGAGCGGGCATCATATGAAAAATATATAACAACACAAATTCACCCAGAGCAGGACCATAACAACAGAGAATGCGCTGTAATGAACAGACGGGCTTCTGGGTGGGAACGTCAGGTTCACTTGCTCCTCCTCTTCCAGTCCCGGAAGAAGTGACAAAAAATTCGGGCACACGTCTAACACCGGAATATGCCTTTCAAAGTTATTTTTCTTGGCCGAAATAACAAGATGAACGTGTTTTGGTGTCATGAGCACTTTAAAGCTTGGACAAGGCTGGCGCTCGTCCCAAATGGGCTTCGTCTTTCAGAGCTCACAGCACTGTTGCCAACTCCTCAGTAAGAAAAGTAGCCATTGGCTGTCCTAGAAGTTGCCAGAAGTTGCTGGATGACATCACTGGCAAATTTGTACAGTATATGACTTGCATATGATGTCTCAAGCGATGCTGTATGATAAAACATAACCTTGTAGGAGAGATAAAAAAGTGAGTAAAAACACCTCAGTTATGTTATGAATTATGAATTACAAACAAACATGATTATTAGTTGGTTAATTTAAATAAAATTGGCCATCACTTCATAAAAATAAACTAATTGTAATATTTGATCTCGGCCAGCGCCCCTCAAAGTCTAGACAGCGAGGTCTCCAGCATCCACCTTTTATCTTGCAGTTAGAACTACTTCTTTCATTTATGACACATCGTTCTCGCATCACACGTTCTGACACACTGACAGGTAAGTGGCCGAGTCCCAATGAGGCTTGAGTGTAATGAGTAGCCATTTAATAAATATAAAGGAAGAAGCATTTATGATTTAAATGTAAAACAGGGCGAGATCCACCCCGGCGGTATCGCGCCTCGCGCATGCGTGATTCACGGATGCGTGGAGCTCCACGATGCTCTCTGTCCGAGGGAGCTGACAGTGCACTGACTGTTGTGACTGTTTTGGGGCGGGGCGGGCGTCTCAACAGCACCCGCTGCTGCTCGGTGAGAACAGAAACTGCAGATCAGTACGTGCTTTCACTTTTCAGTCCCCAAATACCGGAAAACTATCCGGTGACGGCAGAAAAAGTAGCTTTTAGTGGCTTTTATTTAAGTGTCTAAAAGACTGACGAGACGTGGCCACAGTCGGGTGTGGGCGTGGCTAGTGAAATTGAACACAATTTGTATTTTTACACGTAGAGAACAGGTACGACTTCAAAAGAAAAGGTGGCTTTCTGTTTATTCAGCTTTATAGTCGTGCATATCAACCTTACTGTGGCGTGATTTGTTTTCTGCGATGTGATTAAATTGATGAATAATTGATGGAAGCCATTTTAGTTCATACGATTATGGTGTCCTTAACGGACTCCTCTTTTCTTGTGTCGTGCAGTTTCATCAACTAAGACGACGTACGTCAGCTACAGCAATCACGCCATCTGAAAATAAAGTGGGACGCTCTGCTGAACGGAACAGGAAGTGTGTCTGGAGCCGAAAAGAACAAAAGCAACCAAGCGGGCAGGCGAGTGGGCGGACAGACATATGGACGATCGGAAGGCCCGATGGAATCCAAGCATGAGACATTTTGTGTCGTTTCGCATCATCCACTGAGAGGTGGGAACACAAACAGCTAGTCAGTGTGCCTGCTTTCCTGCTGCTCATTGGTCCGACCATAACTGTTCAAAAAGAATATATTATAGGACCCTTGAGTGGCGCGAGAAAAAAAAAAAAAAAAAAAGAACCATGTAGACGTTGTATCCATAAGGGCCACACATAGAGATTTAAAAAGATATTTAAAAGAAGACTCAAAACATGTTTGGTGTTCTTCTCTACTGTACGTAAGTATTTTTGTGGTCGTGGCGATTTTTTCCATTCTTGTCTCACCGTCGTCTGATGAGTCGTCCTTGCATACTGAGATGAGTGTTTCCTCTTCTGCTGTCTTGGCTAACACACCATGGTTGACGCATGCCCCGTTTTTATACAAAAAGGAGATTTATTTATAATAAAGGAATGTTTTGCAAACGCGTAGATTGGTGCGTGTCCTTTTGGAAAGTGGGCAGGACAATGAACCCCTCCAGCCCCGCCTTTAAACCATTTATGTTGGCTCACAACACACTGACTATGTCTCAAATCCTATACTCCCGTTAGTACACTTCGGCCCCATAGGGCCACAGTCTGTGTGATGGTGGCTTGGGAGGGGTGGAGGTCATTCATTGGTCATCATTTACTTTGCATAACCACCCATGTCGGTATGTGTGTTACACATGCTGTATACAGTAATCCCTCATCTATGGCGGTTCATTGGTTCCAGGCCTGGCCTTGATGAGTGAATTTCCGTGAAGTAGGATTCCTTCTTTGTAAATGGAATATATTTGTAGTTAGATGGTAGAAAACCTGTTTACCACCTTCTAAATAAGGTTTTTAACATCATTCGAGCTCTCTAGACATGAAATGACACCACTAGAGTCAACTTTACACTCCTATTACCCAAAATAATAGAAATAATAAAAGAAAATAAGCTATTTAAGACGTGAATAAGAACTGTGTGTGTTGCTATAAATGTGTTCCCTAAGGGAGCTGAGTGGTGGGTGGACAAGAAGTGACGTCCAGGGTTCAGAGTTGAGTTTTAGTTTGGCACTGTTTAGGGATTATTGTGCCTGTTGTGAGATCATTCAAACCTGCAATAAAAGCCTGTTGTTCCGGTGATCAAGTCTGGTAGTGTTGGTCTCACCCAACATTACGGTAACATTGCTGACACCTAGTGACCAGTATAGAATACTACATATCATTCACATCTTTGAATGCGTCTTCTGAATGCCTTACAGATGCATTTTACTTCATTTAGCCATTTTGAAAATGCAAAAATGCCGTATTCAACCACGAAGCATCACGATTTATTAATCAACATATTTTTGGAAAACTTTCAGCTTTTTCTCAGGACACAATAGTTTTTTTGCACTATTTTATTTTTATTGTTGTCTTAGGCCTGTTAACATTACCGCGTGATTAACGGCCGTGATTAATCTGAAAATCTTAACGCATAAAAAAAATAATAACAGATTTAATTATATCACTAAGCTTGACCACGACGTCACCCCGTAGTTCTCCTGTGTGGATGTTTACGTTCCTCGGGTTGAAAGGTGAAAGTGATGAATGAGGAGAAAGAACCAGGTCTGCTTCATGGGAAATTTCAATTTAAAAAGTGACCTGAAGTACCACCTTTGGGCAAAATACATCTTTGCTGACGTTGGCAAGGATGCTAACAACGTGGGATCAAGCCGTGGTGGTCAAGCTACACTGGCAGAGTGCACCAGGCTCGGACTTACCAACAAAAAGACAACAACTAGGTGAAACCATGCAATTGCTGGATGGGTTGCCAGATACTGCAGAACCATCAACATAGTTGAAGACAAGGAGCTTCAGGACGTCATACAGATAGCCACAAGAGACCTATTATCTGGAACACCTTCAAGAGCAACTGTCGTCACAACAATTCACACACTATGGAAGTAAGCAGTAAGCAACCATAACTACCTCGAGGTAACGCCACATCTGATCGATGATCGCTGGCGGCTGCACTCATTTGCTCTAGGTGTAGCAAAATCGAAGGAAAGACATTTCGCCGAAGCATGTGCTCGTCAGTTTCTAGAAGTTACTAAGGAGTGGGGGATACCAGACAATGTTACCGCTAGAGGGACAGATCGTGCTCGAAATATGATGGCGGCAGCCAGGAGTACAATACATTTGGAACAGGTCCGAACATCTATTAGTTCACCTCTCCACCAATCAAGAGTGTGCATTTTTTGGGCATTGTTGCAATGGTACTTCCATTCATCTTCTATGTCGCTTATCCTCAGTCGGGTACTTGAGAGTCACCAGTTAGCCTGACATGCATGTTTTTGGAATGTGGAAGGAAACCGGAGTACCCGGAGAAAACCCACGCACGCACGGGGAGCACATGCAAATTCCAAGCGGAGATTCGAACCCAGGTCTTCCAGATGTCCTGACTGTGTGACCAACATGCTCACCACTCGTCCACCGTGCGGGATGCTACAGTTCTATCTGGTTTAATTGACAGTATACAGTATATTACAGTATATTGTAACGAGTGAAGTGATGTATTTCTTTAGTGTCTTTTGTGTAAGGCATTCAAAGCAGACTGGGAGGAAGAGTTATGTTTTTTTAATTAATACTGTGGTGCTTCTTGACACTTTATGTTGTACTTGATGTGAGATTTCCAGCACACTAACTAGCTTATTGAGCTTTGCAGTCATTTGAAGAACATACTTGAACTTTTGCGCTCATCTTAACCTTTTTGGATGCGAGGGCCATGCTAAGAACGTACTGTATATATGTTTCAGGAAAAAGCTGCATCTCAGCTTTGTGGTACGGGTGAAAAGGTCTATTATTAGTATCAACTTCACTCTTTGCTCTTTTTTATCATTTTTTTCTGTTTTTTTTTTTCCCAAATATTTCAACTTTTTCCTTCAATAATCTTGGTGCATTTACTTCTTGTAATCTGACATCATCCCCAAGATATTTTGACTTTATTCGCATGTTAGAACTTTTCCCCAAACCTAATTGTCCAAAAAATACAACTTTATTTTGTTTCTCACAATAGTATCACTTAAAAAAAGAGCAGGTCTATTTTTTTATATGTCAACTCTATGCTACTAAAATGGCAGTTTTCCTCATAATATTATGAGTTTGTTCTTTGTTTTTCTCTTTACAATACAACTTTTTTTCTCTTAATATTATGACTTTATTCGCAGAAAATGACAGCTGTTTTTTTTCCCATTTCTGCTGTTTCTAAAAAACTTTCCATCTATTTCAACTTTCTTCAATTCTCGCAATATTATCACTTTATTGCCTTAATATTTTGACTTTGTTCTCATAATATTCTATATAACTTTTTCCCCAACACAATTTTCCAACAACTTGATTTTGTTTGTTTCTCGTAATAGTATGACTTTTTATGAAAGTACTTTTTCTTTAATATTTCAACTTCATACTACTAAAATGATGTTATTTTACCTCATAATGTTACAACAATATTCTCATAGATTACAACTTTTTTCTCTTAATATTTTCACTTTATTCATATAAAATTACTGCTGATTTGATTGATTTTGCTGGCCAATAAAAAAGCACCACCACACCTGTTTTGTTGTTGTTGGTGCTTTGTCACACTAAATCATGGAGGACCAATGACAAAATGCCTTCACTGAAGATTAAGATCGCCTGTGTCCAACTGGGAGAACAACACCTGCTAACCAAACTATCGTTAAGTCAGTGCATCACAGGAGTTACACTGCAGACCTGGAAACCACACAAGGGACACATCAGCGTAAGTAGTCCCTTTTTTTTTTATCTTAGCTATCTTAGCTTCTTTAGCATGTTATTGATCAGGTAGAATGTACCCATGAAGCCATCTTGGCCATTGCCTTGCAGATTTGCTGTGGTTCCCTGCAGACATCCAAATGGACAGGAAAATCCTTACAGAGCAAAAACAAGTCATGTTGTAATGGAGGTAGGGATGCAACAATGAATCCGTGGAAAAGTATGTGATCGGCGTATGCCAATTCACCTGTGGCTAGCACTCTTGCAGCGTGTAGCGATAGATCCATGTGTGCAGTCTGGTATCACCCCTCCCCCTTTCCTTCACACCACGCAGGCATGCGGCGGCAAACCCAAACACAAATGTCTGCCGTGTGGAACTTATATTCCATTTGTGAGGGCGACGTAAAGTTTGCAGCCTGCAACACATCCCACCAAAAATATCTGTCGGGGATTTGCATGTTAAAGAGCTTTATTTTAATACAGCCTTTGAAGAACAAACCCTTGACGGAGCATGGTGACTTTTCAAGTCTCACGATGCAGCGTCTGTCAAGCGCTGGGCAACACTCGCCCGTATGTGCGTGACAGTCAGAAGGCGAAGCAATTAACCCAAAAAATAGCAGAATTCATCGGACGAGATGACCAGCCTTTCTCTGACACCGGCTCTGCCAACTGGAAGTCCTGCCTTGAAGAGCTGCATCAGATAACGTACCCTCACATCGAAGTCTCATCCTCTGCGAGTTTCACGAGCGACATCTGTTATCTTCAAAAGTAAGTCAAATCATTTTTTGTCTAGTTAAGGTGATTTTATGGTTCCTTTTTTTAAATCACATAGCCAATAGCAGCGGTGCAGTGAGGAATTCTGGGCCCCATGGAAAAAAAAAATACTTTTTGGGGCCCCTGGCAGTCAGGAGCCCTTGGAATTGTCCCCTCACAACACCTGTGGCTAACAGCACTTATCATAAATACACTGAAAAATCAGCAGTTAGTTCATGTGATCGGTATCAGTATCAGCCGATCTCACTCAAGGATGATTGGTATTGGAATCGGCAGCATAAAACCCTGATGGGAGTGTCCTTTATGCAATACGGAGGTTTTTTAGCCTACAAGTTCATGGAATGAAAACACATTGCATGTTTGTTTGTTTTTTTCGTGAATGTTGAATGGCACAGCACTGCAATTGGCTTTAAATGCAGACTTTCACTTACAAGGACACAAAACTATTCAGAATTTATTTTATTTATTTTTATTTGATTTAAAATGTTTGATTATCATTTTTTATGATGAAACGCAGTCAAGTGCCAACATGTATTTATTCATTTATTCATTCGCTCTTGCGTTCCCCCTTACTTCTGGACCGTAGATGTCCATAAAATGACGGTAATAAGATGGCCAAAATAAATAATTGGTCAAGCAAACAAGGTATTCAAACCGCTATAGATGTTTCACTTTTTATTTATTCATTTATTTATGTGATGCAAAGAAGTTACACAACTGAGCAAAAAATGTAAATTGGGGGGGAGTGTGGCATCCTTCAATGTTGTATGGTCATTTTTTGTCCCTATTTTTTCTTGACCAATCCATTTTTTTAAAGTACACTGTATTATGTTCATTATGAACTACTTGTAAGGTGCATTGCTGATGTTGAATGCTGAGGTGAAAAGCGAGCCACGTGAGAGCATGGAGACCAACCAAGACCTCATTTCTTGCACTCTGTGCTGCCCCCTTCACGACCCTGCCCCCTGCCCCCTGCCCCATGTCCACTGTGCAATAGTCGGTGGTGTACCACTAGGCTTCCAATACCTGCAAACTTTCTCCATGACAGGAAACTGACAGCAACTAGACTGCTGAGGTTCTTGAATGGGAAGGTGTGGAAGGCAGTTAGGTTTCCACCAGTAGGGGGCCACACTGACGTCAAATATTGTAACCCAGGTTGTATGTCACAATTTGCTCCGGGGAGCTAAAATATAACACTTGCAGGAGACAACAACACAAATGTCTTGCCTTATCAAGAACAAATAATGGGGGACATTCGGCAGTTGGAGGTGCTCCAAGAATGAAATAGCGATTTGATGGGGTTAAGGTGAGAGAGGATAAACCAGTGAAAAACATAATAAAACAATCATTTAGGCCGTGTTCCAAATCGTGCACTTCCACACGTAGTTGGATATGAATACTATTTACACCATCTCCTTAGTGCTGTCCCAAATCTATTACTGTCATTGTGCACTTACGGGAAATGATAGTCGCAGTTTTTGACCACCGTCGTCCCTCGTTTATAGCGGTAAATTGGTTCCAGACATGTCCACCATAAATGAATATCCACGATATAGGATTCAGTGTTAATAAATGGCCAATTTTTGTAGTTGGAGCAGAGAAAACCTGTTTCTGACTTTCTAAATGAGGTTTTTAACATGATTAGAGTCCGATAATCGAACCGCGATATTTACTTGCGTATCTTGCTTGCTGCTGTAACAAGTGAATTTCCCTGCTGTGGGATTAATAAAGTACAATACATACATACATACATATTGCAAGGAACGACGGGGCTTCTCTTCTTAACTGTGAATAGTCACCTCCCCTTCCGCTACATAGCCAAGATGGCGACTCTTGATGGTGGTTAGACGCACCATTTGGGGGCATGTCGAGTGCAACATTTGCCATCTCAGTGTGAACGCACTTATGCGCTGCACATGCTCCGTGGAAGCGTGGAAGCGCATCATTTGGAAGACAGCCATACTGTGTTTAAGGGTTCTCAGGCAGTGTGCAGAGACTTTATGCTAATTAGCTCTGTCAGATGGGCCGTGCCAGGGGACGCCATTACCTTAAATAGACTTGAAAGTGATCCTCGCAGATGTTTTCCTGCTTGCTGCAGTCACAGCTGGCTGGTGACCACGCCGCCGGCGGAATCTACAGCAGAAAACAAACAAAAAAAAGTATATAGATATGTGCAGTACATTATTACATTATAGTAATTCATCACGTGATACCATACAATAGATATTCATCGGAGCACAAATACTTCTGCGTCATCAGTATGCTAAATCTCATTAGCGAGGACAAAGACGTTCAATGACTGCTTTGTTGTTGTGTGAGTAAACAATCAGCATGTAGAAGTCAGAGTGTGCCCAGATGCTCCTTATAAAGGTCTTCCATACCCACGGGATTAACTCCAAGATGATGTCAGCAAACAATGCAAAATGGTTCAGCAATAAAGGCTGTAAAAATAGTCTGAAACGCACGTATTGCTTGCAGCACTGCTTGAGTGTTAATAGGACAGACAATACACAGTGTCACACCAGCAACGCTTTCCAGAATCAGTGGAATTGTGCAGTGATTACACAGCGTGAGATGATTACGCTGCACACACAGCAGGTGCTGGAGCAGGACTAAGACCTGAGCTAATCCTTAGAGTGATACGTCACTGCTGCATACAAAACAATAAGCACCACATCACATCAGTGCTTTAACGTAGTTTCCTGTTTTTTTGCTACTTTTTTGCCCTCTCTGGCCTTGGTACCGCTGTGTGTTACAATTAAGCACAAAAAGTACAGTAACATCATGAAATCCTGTAACTAACCTTATCACTTTCTGCCATGACCTTGTTAGGATACCATTTAGCGAGATTATCTGATCAGGTGACTTAATTTTAGTTTTTTTAAACTATAACCCGCAGAAAATCGGGTTAGGAATGGAATATGTTCCCCTCTGTTTTAGCCAGCCACTGTATCTATCATAGAGACATAACACATTCAGAAGACCTTTCACTTAAAAAAGATGCACCCTGTCGTTTTTATCTGCGCACACACACACACACACAGCTTGTAGATATGCCACCATTTTAATCTGTCTGAGGAGCGATTAGCTGCACCACCTCTCTGACAGAAGAGTTCCTCTTGACAGACCGATTGGATTTTGTTAAGACCTTTGTTGACAGCTAATCGCTCTCTCCAGCGCTGGCATTGCAAGTGTTTGTATCTACTCCTGCAAGAATTACCTTGTAAACCGTCCTTGAGACTCCTAGCCTCATTTCACAGCTGTAAAAATAAAAGAATCTCTTGCCTTGTGAAAGAGCCGGTCTCAACAGTCGCAAATGTACTACAGTCATCCCTCGTTTATCGCTGTTAATTGGTTCACGACCATAAGTGAATTTCCATAAAGTAGGATTCCTTTTATATACGGCCCTTTTTGTAGTTAGAGCATAGAAAACCTGTTTCAGACCTAAATATGTTTTTTTTAGCATCATTAGTGACATGAAATAACACTCCTAAAGAGAAAATAAGACATTTTCTACTATTTATCACATTATTACATTATCACATTCATTTTGGATGTATTCAACTAGAAGAGAGTGTATTTGGAATACAGGAAGTGAACAAATGTATTGCAATTGATGCAAAATGGATGGGTGGGTAGGATTAAATAAGCCTTGCTTCTTCTTACTCCTTTTGGACATGTGGAACTGTGAATTGTAATTGTAGTTTGTGATGTATTCCAATGTAACTTGTGTGCATGTTGAAATAAATTATTATCACTATTATCACCTTAGACATAAATAAGACACACATTAGTGGCAGCATACTTGTCTCATCAATGTAACGTTCCTGACACCTCGCGGCCAGTGTAGTAGAATACTACTGCAATGGCGCAGTGAACCTTCACACAGGAGCTGCTGTCAGCCACAACTCACGCCAGTCACTGGCACTCTCCACACTAACTAACCATGCTAACACTCAGCAACACACATCACTTCCCACCTCTTGAAGGCGACCACAGCATCACAGATATTACGCTGCATATCACACCTTCTGAATGCCTTCTATTTGTATTTTTGTTCACTTTGCCATTTTTGCCATTAAAAATGCTTAGTTTGGACCAAGAAGATGTACACTTTGCTTATATATGCATATGTTGTGATTCAGAATAGGCTGTACTCAAGACAGTGATCATGTGTTAATTCTTTTTTTTTTTTAATTACCGCGATACAGTGAGGGCACGATGGGCGAATGGCATTCCCTGGTTTTGCCTTCTCTTCCCTGATTTAACGTTGCTTTTCAACGACTTCTGCCATGACTTTCATTACTGTTAGTGTCCAGCGTTGGCATGATCAACCGTCAACGTGTTCGTGTTCCATCTCCAGTTTGATTGAAAACAACAACAAAAGAAACCTTTAATAACCCGGGAGAAAATGTAATATTTTCTCTTGTCGTCATCTGAAAGCAACACAGTTTCTAATTACACAGCCTGCACAGTCCTCAGATTAGGCAAAAACACAAACACCATCTACTTATTAGAAAAACTAAATGAAAGCCCACTTAATTAAAATGTTGCAGATAAAAGGGTGGTAATGCCCACCTCTAAATTGTATTTATGGAGGTGCTTGGTGTATATCTGTGGGCTTGCAGAAGTGTCTGCAAAGTAAAGTTGACAAACAAACTAAAACAAGACACAAACCATAGCTTGAATATGCTAGAATCGTTTCGCATGTAGCCCTAGCATTAGCCCTTAGCATGGTACTCAAATGGAGATGCACACTGTAGGTGAATAATGAGCCATACCTTGCCCGCACCATTTCAATGCGACAGACGGGAATT
Organism: Dunckerocampus dactyliophorus; assembly: GCF_027744805.1. Taxonomy (NCBI): domain Eukaryota; kingdom Metazoa; phylum Chordata; class Actinopteri; order Syngnathiformes; family Syngnathidae; genus Dunckerocampus; species Dunckerocampus dactyliophorus. The sequence continues at coordinate 3,073,928 of NC_072833.1, read as the reverse complement.
TTGTGTTGGTCTTCAAAGCTAATTGGCTCTCAGTACATAATATGGTACTCCTGTGTAGCTTTGTGGACGGCACACTAATGGCGAGGTTACTGCCTATTTAAACACACAATGCTAGCATGGACTCGCTAGACACTTCATGAGGTGCGCCTTTGCAATTTATATCCTACAAACCACAAGAATAAACATTTGCAAACATATAGAGGAGCTTTCACTAGCGTTTTGGCAGTTTTTGCTCCTGTCATTTAGAGGATCTTTGCCTAAATGAGGATGTCAACAAAACGGACAAAAATCGTTAGCTCATTTTTCCAGTGTAAGGAACCCCACTCTATCGCTTTCCACTCGTCTGTGTAGCTATACTGTATATAGTACAGTATATAGTACTGTGTATAGTACTGCGCTAGTCACTGTTTACTATGCTCCTGTTTTAATTTCTACTGCAGCCTATTCAAGCAACCACCAAGTCGAGTCTGAAGTAGCAGCCGCCAGCTCGTGAATACTGTATCGCCTCCATTGCTCCAACACATCGCCATGGACGTTCAGTCATATTCATGAATGTATAGATGTATAGATAAATGTACAGATAGCTTAACAAATTACTTTTTTACTTCTTTGTGGTCTGAACTACAGCCTGTTTAGGCAGCAACCTAGTCGGACATGAATTAGCAGCTGCCAGCTGGTGAATCTTTTACTGGAAAAAGATATTGATCCAGACTCAAATTTTTTCTCTCACATTACAAACGACTGCCGTTATTATACGGAGGAGCAATACAACAACAGTTTCATCAACGACGACAAGTTATCCATCATACACATAAACAGCAGAAGCTTGAACGCAAACTTTACTAATATTAAACAATATTTGAATCAATTCAAAGAACCTTTCAAAGTTATAGCAATCTCAGAAACTTGGATTAATGCTAACAAAGGAATGGACTTCGAGCTGGAAGGATATGAAATGACGTGTGCAAACAGGAACAATGCAAATGGAGGAGGTGTGGCCTTATACGTGGACAAACATTTGAACTACAAAATGGTAAAGAATATGTCATTTGTCATTGATAACATTTTAGAATGTATAACAATTGAAATCTGTAAAGAAAAAAGCAAAAATGTGTTAATAAGTTGTGTGTACAGAACTCCAAAGTCAAAGATTGGAATGTTTGAGGATTGGATTAAGACAACGTTTACAGACATAGGTCAGAAAACTATTTTCATATGTGGAGACTTCAATATTGACCTCTTGAACTCACACAAGTGCAAGGAAACAGATGACTTTATAGATACAATGTATAGCTTGAGTTTATATCCTAAAATCATTAGACCAAGTAGAATAACAGACCACTGTGCCACCCTCATCGATAATATATTCACCAATGACTTTGATAACAACACCATCAGTGGCCTGCTAATTAGTGACATCAGTGATCATCTTCCAGTGTTTACAATCTACAATGAACATTATAAGAAAAAACAGGCGGAGGCAAAAAAGACTTTTCAAAGATTGCGTACAGAGGACAACATCCGTGCCTTCAAGATAGGTCTAGAAGAACAAAGTTGGGAGAGTGTCTACAGTGCAACAGATGTGGACGAGGCATATGACAGCTTCCTTGGTACTTATATGGAGCTCTACGATAAGAACTGTCCCTGGCAAGAAAAGCCCAAGAAGCAAAAGAAAAACCAGCAGCCATGGATGACAAAAGGACTAAAAAACGCCTGTAAGAAGAAGAACACATTATACAGGACATTTATCATTCAACAGACTAAAGAAGCAGAACAAAAGTATAAGACATACAAAAACAAGTTGACAACTATCTTGAGAGTGTGTAAGAGGGAATATTATAGTCACGTACTAAATAAGAACAAAAATAACATGAGAGCAACTTGGGGCATCTTAAATAGTATTATAAAGAACAACGTTAAGAAAGCAGACTATCCTCCCTATTTCATGGTTGGAAACACTTACAGGAATGACATGAATGCGGTAGCTGAAATGTTAAATGAATATTTTGTAAATATTGGACAAAAACTGGAAGAGGAAATTCCAAAACAAGACACAATTGATGAAGGGATTGATATTATCGATAGGAATCTTAATTCTATGTTTCTCACTGCTGTAACCAAAAAGGAGATCACTGACATTGTTAACCATTTTAAGGCAAAAACATCAACTGATTGTCATGGAATCGAAATGGAAACAATTAAAAGGGTCATCAATGAGATCGCAGACCCGTTAACATATATTAGTAACTTATCATTTCAGACTGGAATATTTCCAAGCAAAATGAAAACAGCCAAGGTGGTTCCAATTTTCAAAAAAGGAGACAAACACCAATTTACAAATTATCGACCAGTTTCCTTGTTACCACAATTCTCGAAAATTGTGGAGAAGCTATTTAATAATAGGTTGGACAAATTTATTAATAAGAATGAATTATTGGCAAGTAGTCAATATGGTTACAGAGCCAACATTTCAACTTCTATGGCACTGATGGAAATCACGGAGGAAATCACTACTGCCATAGACAACAGAAGATGCGCAGCTGCAGTATTCATGGATCTGACAAAAGCCTTCGATACAATTAATCACACTATTTTAATTTCAAAATTAGAAAGGTACGGAATTAGAGGTTTAGTCTTAAATTGGGTTAAAAGCTACCTAGCAAAGAGGAAACAATTTGTAAAGCTAGGAGAATATACATCTGGGAGTCTACACAATACGTGTGGAGTACCACAGGGGTCCATACTGGGACCAAAACTGTTTAACTTGTACATTAACGACATTTGCAAAGTAACTAACAACTTAAAATTGGTCTTATTCGCCGATGATACCACTGCTTTCTGTTCTGGTGAAAGCACACAAGAACTCATTAAAAAGGTCAAGGATGAAATGGTCATATTAAAGTCATGGTTTGACAAGAATAGATTATCTCTGAATTTAAGTAAAACTAAAATAATGCTATTTGGTAATAGTAGAAAGGACACGTACGACCAAATACAAATTAATGGAACGGATATTGAAAAAGTGGAAGAATATAAATTCCTTGGGGTTATAATAGATGAAAAAATGAGTTGGAAATCTCATATTAAATATATACAGCAAAAGGTGGCGAGAAATATCTCTATATTGAATAAAGCAAAATATCTTCTTGATCAAAAATCACTCCACACTCTGTACTGTTCCTTAGTATTACCATATCTAACGTATTGTGTGGAGATATGGGGAAATAACTACAAAAGTAATCTTCACTCACTCACTGTACTGCAAAAAAGATCTGTGAGGATAATTCATAATGCCAAGTATAGAGAACATACAAACCCTTTATTTTTAAAATCACAGATATTAAAATTCGCAGATTTAGTACACTTTCAAACCGCTAGAATAATGTATAAAGTTAATAATAACTCGTTACCCAAAAATCTAATCAAGTATTTCTCAATCAGAGAGGAGAAATATGATCTTAGAGGAAAATTAAACCTAAAACATTTATATGCGAGAACAACGCTGAAAACCCATAGCATTTCCGTGTGTGGAATTAAATTATGGAACGGATTGAGTAAAGAACTCAAACAATGTACAGAGATGAGCAAATTCAAAAAACAATACAAGCAGTTGATGTTTGCCAAATACAAGGCAGAAGAGTCCTGATTGTTCTGTCAGGTTTGTTATTTTATTTTATTTATTTATTTTTTTATTTTCTATTTTATTTTATTTTATTTTATTTTTTATTTATTTAATTAAATTTTATTTGTTATTTATTTATTTCTATTTATTTATTTATTTTTTTTAAATAATTTTCTTTGTTGTGTTAAAAAAAAAAAAAAAAAAAAGCTTTGTTCTTATTTATTTATTTATTTATTTAGTATTGTCATCATATTATCATTATTATGAATGTTCTCTCTTTTTTTGGGGGGACGGTTATCTCACCGTTATCTATTATGTGTTATCCTGACTATCACTGAAAACATGACATGGAATCCAGGAAGTGAACTACATGTACTGTACTAGATGTAGAATGGATGGGGGGTAGGATTAAATAAGCTTTGCTTCTTCCTACTCCTTTTGGACATGTGGAACTGTCAAAAAATGATTCACGAGATGTATTTCATTGTAACCTTCATGTTCAAATAAACTAAACCAAACCAAACCAAACCAAAACTACACCTGTGTTGTAGTTTTATACAGCTAAAAGCTATTAATTAATACGTTTATGATAACAAACATTACTTTTGACTTTCTTTGAACTACAACCCAGTTAGGCAACAGCCTAGTTGGGTCTGAACTAGCAGCTGCCAGCTAGTGAATACTACACCTGTGTGGTGGCTTTATACAGCTAAAAGCTATTAATTAATACGTTTATGATAACAAACATTACTTTTGACTTTCTTTGAACTACAACCCATTTAGGCAACAGCCTAGTTGGGTCTGAATTAGCAGCTGCCAGCTAGTGAATACTATACCTGTATTGTAGTTTTATACAGCTAAAAGCTAATAATTAATACATTTATGATAACAAACATTACTTTTGACTTTCTTTGAACTACAGCCCATTCAGGCAGCAACCTAGTTGGGTCTGAATTAGCAGCTGCCAGCTAGTGAATACTACACCTGTGTGGTGGCTTTATACAGTGCAGCTTTGCAATATTAACCACACTCTTTATCAATAAGTTTATGATAAAAATTACTTTTGACTTTCTTCGATTTAGGCAGCAGCCTCGTTGGGTCTGAATTAGCAGCTTCCAGCTCCTGAATACTATACTTGTGTTGTGGCTTTTTACAGTACAGTTTTGCCATATTAACCACACTCTATCAATAGGTTTAGTAACAAATATCACTTTTGACTTTCTTTGACCTGCAGCCCATTTAGGCAGAAGCCTGTTGGGTCTGAATTAGCAGCTGCCAGGTAGTCAATACCGTCAATGCCTTTGTTGCTCCAAGACCTCGCTCAGTTTCCACAGATCCCTACCAACAAACGATTCATCATACCCATCTACTTGGGAATAATCATTTGCGATAGATTCACCAGTTTGGGGAACGTCACGCTATCACCTTCCACCAGTCTCTGTTACAGGATTGCAATATTTATGAACTCAGAACTTTATGGTAACCGACACGACTGTGACTTTCTTTCCGTTTCGACTGCTTTAGGCGGCAAGATAACCCGAAGTAGCAGGTGTCACATGTGGTGCTTAAAAATAGCAACGTGATATACAAACTAATAATAGTGAAGGAAGCTTTGTGTGAATGTATCCGTGCTGTTTAAGGTACCAGTATGACGAGTGTGAACTGGGATCAAAAGTCCAAAGTTGACTGTGAGGATGCACACACACCCAAACACACTTACCCATGCACAGACCTCCGCAACCCTACCGCTGTGACCCGCCCAGAGCGTCGCGGATGCTATTTCCAATGTAAATGAGCCATCTCCACCCAGAACATGTCAGAAAAGCCATTAGCCATGCAGATATTGTGAAATCAGCCATTAGCACGAGGAACCCCGTGAAAGGTTAGCAAGGTCTGGAACTGAATACTAATTTTTCAAAGCCTTAAATTAGAAGCTTGCTTCCACAAATCCATCCTTCACTATTATTGTGGGCGAGTCAATAATCTCTGCAGACATTGACGACATCACCTATTGGTTTGGATGTGTTGGCTAAGCTGTTTCTACTCTTGTAATATTTGGGACACCCGCACAATCGAATGAGAGCCGATCCAAGAGCATACAAATACAAATATTTCATAAATGCAATAAACAACCACTTGCGTTACTGTCTTCATTTGAGGACACGATGCCACTGATGTCATGCAGAGGATCTTCGCAGTAGGTTCTTAAAAGCAGCAGAGTTGCTGTGTCAGTAGCTCCTTCAGAACAACAGTGTGCCTGTCACATACGTAGAGGATCATGGGCTAGCGTTTTGGCAGTAGGTCTTTAAAAAACAGCAGTGCACCTTGTCACATAGAGGATCTTTGACCAGCAGTTTGTGTGGCCCGCAAAAGCCTGGGAATAATGTGTGTCGATAATGCACTTCATCTTTTTCCTTTCAAATGAATTTATTCTTTCATTTCGACAGAAAAATTGTACTGCGTGCAGTTTTTCTAAACTTTTATTATCTGATCAGATATTCCGAGCATTTTTTGTTATCCAAAATAAATCCCTGAATGACTGCTTGTCACCTTGACATTTTCACTTCACTTCTCAATTCCAAGCAAGTTATCCATCACTTAGTTAGTAAAAAGATAACAATCAAATGCACGGGCAATTGTGTAATCCTCTCATGAGGTTATATTTCTATTCATATATATTTACAGTTTCAAGTGGCCCCATGAGGGAAGCCATAACGGCGATGTGGCCCTCAATGAAAACGAGTTTGACACCCCTGATAGAGAGGATCTTTGACTAGCAGTGTGTCCCTGTTATATAGAGGATCTTTGATGAGCAGTCCATCCTTAAAAACAGCAAAGCTTTCCTGTCAAAGATCTCTGTCAGTAGGTTGGTAAAAATAGCACAGCTCTCTTGTCATATAAAAGATTTTTGACGTTTAGCGTTTTTGCAGTAAGTCCTCAAAAACTCCTGTTATATAAAGAATCTTTGTCTAGCGGTAGGTTCTTAAAAACAGCAGAGGCTCTCCTGTCCGTAGGTTGTTAGAAACAGCACAGCTGTCCTGTCATATAGAGAATCTTTGACTTGCATTTTTGCAGTAGGACCCTAAAAACAGCAGAGTGCTCCTGTCATATAGAGGATCTCTAACTAGTAGTAGGTTCTTGAAAACAGCAGAGCACTCCTGTCATACAGAGAATCTTTGACCAGCGTTTTTGCAGTAAGTCCTTAAAAACAGCAGCTGACCGCTGTCATATGGAGCATCTTTGACTATCAGCAGGTCCTTTTAAAAACAGCAGAGGCTCTCCTGTCAGTAGGTTCTTAAAAACAGCAGAGCTCTCCTTACAGTAGGTCAGCACAGCTGTCCTGTCATATTGAGGATCTTTAACCATCAGGAGATCCTTAAAAGCAGCAGTAGGTTGTTAAAAACAGCAGAGTTCTCCTGTCATACAGAGGATCTTTGACTAGGACTAGCAGTAGGTCCTTAAAAACAGCAGAGGCTCTCATGTCAAAAGGTTCTTAAAAACAGCAGAGAACTTCTTACAGTAGGTCCTTAAAAACAGCATAGCTTTCCTGTCATATAGATGATCTTTGGTGAGTAGTAGGTCCTGAAATGTAAAGGATTTTTGAGTAGCAGGAAGTCCATAAAAACAGCAGAGCGCTCCTGCTATATACTGAAGAGGATGTGTGATTCGTGTTTTTGCAGTAGGTCCTGATGTGGTGGCGTAAATATGCGTATGATCTGGAGACATCCATCCATCCATATTATCCATCCCATGTGTGACAGCATCATGCACACATCCAAAATAAGACCCTTATTCGCTGCCATTTTTACTGCACCTTGATGTGCAATTGAGCATTTTTGTGGTCATATAAAGGATTTAATAGGTTGGCAAGGCCTGCACGTGTCCACGTTTACAGCACAATGCTAAATATGTCCACTCGGCTCCCGTGTCGCCAGAAGCCGCGGGCTCACGCCATGACGTTAATAGTTTGACAGGCCCCACTGCTCGCTTGCTCCCGTCTGCTCGTCCATCCCTCCATCCTTCCATCCCTCCCGGCTGTTCCAGTCCCTGTCTTTTGTTGCGTCGTCGCATCCTGCCCGTCACACAGACGTAGGTCACACAGGAGACGGTCAACAAGACATGTTTTTAGATGTTTGCCAAATGTCACTTCCTCTCCCCACTTGCTGCGTAAAACAATAAAGTGGAAACGATCAAGGCGGAGTGATGAGGCCGTTCAGTCACTACGTCGTCTGTTGACAGTTACCTTAGTCAGCGCCAAGTCACCATTCATGCTCGTTAGCTGCAAACTCGGCACGCTAAGTCACCAGTCGGAATCAAAGATGACCCCAAGAGCGGGTCAGAGCAGGGCGCTATATTTAGACTTGGGCATCCACACTGTGGTGTCCTGCAATGCTGAATCAATAAAGCTCCATTTATTGACTGTTTTCTACCAAAAGATGGGTAACAGAGAACGCAAGCTACATGCGAGGATATAATCAGAGCAGATAGATGCAGAAATTGAAATATTGTATTTTTATGTTTTTTTTTTCTTGATCATTTTTGTATTATACACCAATTACTTGAGTAAAACATAAATAAATTCTTTAGTCATTTTTTGTCTGTTACTGTACCAACCCTTCAACCCTTCTTTCTTCGGGTTTCTCATTGGCTAAAATGGCCACCCGTGGTTCGGGGTTATGGAGCCACCCGTTGCAAAGATGTTTCTGGGTCAAAGCAGTAGGGAAAAAAAAATCAAATTCCCAAATGACACAAGTGAGCGTTCATGTTCCAATCCAATTTAGTGGCAATGTGACAAATCACGTCCTGATCTGAGGTCTAAGTTGAGCACAGAGAGACTTTTCATTTCCTGCAGACGTCCTGGCAATCAGCCTTCCGCTGTCAATCCGTGCACATGCATCACTCCGCGCGGAGAACATCAAACCTTCCTACCGCATTTTTCACTTGAGTGGGACTCGACGGAATGTGTGTCTTTAATTGTCCGTCTCCGCAGTGGCGCCGTATTACATACCGGGTCGGAGTGCAGAGACGTCCTATTTGCATAAAAAATAGCAATCCAAAGTCCAATCAGTGCAGCCATCCGGCGTAAATGATCTCCTACAGACAGACAGTGATTCATAACCCAAACATTCATGTCCATGTTGCAATTTCATCTAATGGATCTTCAATTTTGCAGCCTCCGTATCCTAATTGACACCGGGGGTCCTTCCTTTAACACTGTAGGACTACTGCATCGTAACACTGACGTCCCAGACCAGACGCCATGTTTTATTCCCTCTACGAGACAGGCATGGAATTATTTTCTAGCCCTCTAACCTTGACGCCTCATTCATCATCCACAGCCCTTTAAAAATTAAATATTGTTAAATCCATACCTCGCTCGGGGTACCTAATGAAGTGTACCTCAGCTCGCGTCGCCATGGAAACGCTGCGCTTTTAATCAGAGTTTGCAGAGGAGGCGGAACAGAGCGGTGAAGAGGAGGGCAAAGGAGGCTTAATCTTGTTTTGCTGGTCATGCATAACATTACATCACTTCAAGGATTTTCGCACCTAGCATGACACCACGCCGCCAGTTTTTTGTTGAAACGCGCATAAAACCTTGTACATAATTTCCATGCTGCTAAATTATTACTCAAGGATGGTCATTCACCTCCTTTAATAATCAAAACAAACTATTATCAATACATGTTTTGAATTTTAGCCTCGAAGGTAAGGAAAGCGCTGAAACGTCTTCCATGGTTGAAAAAGGAAGCTCAGAGCTAGTTAACTAACTTTGCCAGTCTAGGGAACCTCACTCTGTCACTTCCCATGAGTCTGTTTTATAGCTGCAGACAGCATTGCACTGATTAAAAATGCTCTATTAACGTGTTTATGACTTGTAATAGCATTGTAGCTTCCGCTTTGCTTTTACTTTATTGCTTTTTCAATTTTAAACCTATCAGAATTAGCGGTCAGGTCGTCAACGCCACAAACCCCACACTTGAGCACAATTCATAACGAGCAGCAATCAATCATACCCATCTAGACAGGAAACATCCTATTTGTGATATGTTTCATGGCGCTGTGGGAGGGGAACCCCACTCTATCACTTCCCACCACTAACATACAGTTTTGCAATGTTCACAAACTGTACTCACAACTTTACGATAACTAACATTACTGGACTGCAGCCTGTCGAGGCAGCAACCTATCCGGAATTAGCAGCTTCTGGCTACTGAATACCATATCTGTGTTTTAGCTATATACGACCTTGCATTATGACCCCTACACTCTTCAATAATAAGTTTATGATAACAAAGATTTCTTGTGACTTTCTTCCTGTTTTGGATGGCAGCCCATTTAGGCAGCAACCTAACTTGAATTGCCGGCTAATTGCCGGCTAATAAATTCCCTACCCATGTTGTAGCAAAATAGAGCATCGCAAAACTTTGCAACTAATAAGTTTATGATAACAAAAATGACTTTTGACCTTCCTGTTTTGAACCGCAGCTCGTTTAGGTAACAACCTAGTCGGGCCTGAGAGTGTGTCGTTTAGTAAATACCGGAACACTTTCATTGCTCCAAGACATTCAATCTATCGAACTCCACAGTTGGGTAACATTCATAATAAGCAACAATAAATCAATCATACCCATCTAGACAGGAAACATCCTACTGTGTTTCTGCTATGTTCAGTGACAATGCGGGGACACTTTCCACCACTCTACGTACAGTATTGCAATGTTTACAAACTGTATTCACAGCTTTATGATACAGTAACTAACATTACTTGACTGCAGCCCATTTAGGCAGCAACCGATCCCAAATTAGCAGCTTGTGTTGTAGCTAGAGACAGCATTGCAGTATTCCATACACTTTTCAATAACAAGTTTGATAGCAAACATTACTTTTGACTTTCTTTCTGTTTTGGATGGCAGCCCATTTAGGCAGCAACCTAGCTTGAAGTAGCACCTGCCGGCTAATGAATACCATACCTTTTGTTGTAGCAAAATACAGCATTGCAAAACTTTACAACTAATAAGTTTATGATAACAAAAATGGCTTTTGACCTTCCTGTTTAGAACTGCAGCCTGTTTAGGTAACAACTTAGTCGGGCCTGAATGTGCGTCGTTTAGTAAAGACCGTAACACTCTCATTGCTCCAAGACGTTCAATCTATCGAACTCCCTCGCAACCCGACCTCGGATAAGCGGAAGAAGATGGATGGATGAACTTTAGACCTTCGTGTTTGGAACTGCAGCCAGTTTAGACAACAACCTAGTTGGGCCTGAATGTGTAAGTGCTGTTTAGCAAGTAGAGTAACGCCTCCATTGCTCCATTAATCACACCTGTCCAGGTGGGAAACATACTTCTGATACGTTTGGGAAGACAGTGAGTGATTTGAAAATGCTGTTTAACAAGGACAAACAAGAAGAAGGAAAGTGGGGATGGATGAAGGGAAGACTATTAGCGAGCTGTCAGCTCGAGAAGGACGAGGAAGAAAAAGGATGAGGCAATAATAGCACATCAGTGGAATGATTGACAACTTCCAAACGGAGTCATTTGCGACATTATTTCCCGCTAATGCCCAGTTTTCAAGCTAATTATTCTATTTTTTGTAGAAGGTGTTTACTCCCAGACCTTTGAGGCCGTGTATCAGACATGATGCTGCGGTTTAAATGTTAATATTGAGGCGAGTGAAACAGGAACAATGGTTTGCGCGTCGCCAGAAGAGTTCACCTTATCTGCACGTTGCACGAGCGAGATAAGACGGAGCGCTGTTATGATAGCACATTGAAGTGACGCCGGCTGAATCATAATTAAGTGTATCGTTGTTTCCTGCCAGAGCAACAACTCTATCTGATGGCGTCCAAATGTGTTACTAAAAACATGCTGTCAAGGCAGCACTAAAAAGTAGAAAAGAAAATCTAATGAGCCGCCATTTTGGAGACAAAATGAAGACGTTTCATGGACCGTCCAGGAGGACGAGAGCAACAGGAGACGGGTTAAAATCAACGAGTCATTAAAGGAATGTACTGCAAGCTGTTTTAATGGAGCACATGAATGAATCATTTTAACAAGTGGAATGAACGCGCTCGTAAAGTTGTTTCACTGCAACTCGCAAAATGTGCTGTGATTCGTTCCGGAAAATTCAACGTTATCGGCTCAGTAATTGGAATCGAGTCGTGACGAATTCGGCGATATATGGCGAGGAACAATGTTGCGTGGCAATGAAGACATTGGGCTGAAAGTATCAAGACATCCTTCCCGGTTCTTATTTGGCTCACTTTGCACAAACCATTCATCTGTCGTGTGCTGGCTTACCAACACGATAGTCAAGGGTTTTATCAAATATTTCTATATTGGGGTTTTACAGCCTTGCAACATACATAATAATTGCCAACAAATAAAGCGGATTTCACTTATTGCGGGCTATTTTGGGAACCTCCCCCGCAATAAATGAGGGAAGACTGTACTACAGGTCATGTGCTTTTAGTGTACTAGAAAGTATCCTAATTTAATAGTTTTTCGGACTAAATTGGAAGATTTTAAGTTAATAAAAGTATATTTTAAGTATACTTTTCAAGTTAAATTTAAGTTTGCAAAAGTACACTTTAAAGCAGGGGTCTCAAACTCAATTTCACTGGGGGCCAGTGGAGGTAGAGTCTGGGTGAGGCTGGGCCGCATCAAGTATTGGGAGTAGGGCTGGGAACCTCAGGGTGCCTCACGATACGATACCATTCACAATACATGGCTCACAATAACGCTGAAGGGTCCATGTGATAACCTGTTAGTTCAGTGTTGGTGTTTCCTTGCCCCTGGAAGTATGTAAGTAACACTGAGCTTGCCCGGATGTTGCGGGCTGCAGTTACACTACTCTTTGATGTCCGGTCGTGGGCCGCAAGATACGATTTGGTGGGCCGCGAGTTTGAGACCCCTGCTTTAAAGCATAAAACAAGTACACTCATCTGTGCACCATCAATGCACTCGGTACACGTAACCCGCACGCTTCATTCACGCTGACCACGGCAGAATGTTCAAAACAAGTTTTATGTTTTCAAACATTTCAAAAACAAAGACCACTGGAGAAAATGGAAATGACATATAAATGAAATGCTCAGCACAGGTCAATGACTTGATCTTGCACTTGGAGCAAGATATACTAAGTATTAGTACTTTGTGGCAGAAAAGATGTAAAAAGTAGTATTAAAGTATAAATGTAAGTCTTAGTACTGATGTTTTAGACTTTTGTTTATACTTTTCAGTATAAGCCAAGTATACTTCACTGTGCTACTCTTAAGTATAGAAAATATAGTTTATAAAAAGTCAACTTCAAGTATACTTCCTCAGTTTTAGTGTAAAATAAGTATACTCATAGTAAACGTGAATGAAGTTCTTTTTGTCAAAGGCGATCACAAAAGCCGATCACCCGTGTCTGATACTATTATAGTGTAGCGTCTAGTCCCAACTAGCGTCTTGGGCATCGTGCTCCTCCTTGCAGGCGTGCCAAACAAAAACAATCATGTCTGCCGTGTAGAACACAACTACCAACACGTCACGAAAGCCACCTTGCGGGGGTAGCACGTTTAATACGGCATTTGAAGAACAAGCACTTGACGACACTTGAGCATGGTGAGTTTTTGAGGCTCACGGTGTGATCATCTGGCAAATGGCAGCTAATGCCCGTGTGTGCGTGGCAGTCAGAAGGCTAAGCTAACAACCCGGAAAATAATTGAATTCATCTGACGAGATGAATGAATTTCTGTGGAAGACACCGGGTTCACAAGTGCTCTCTCACTTACCTGGAAGTCCTGCTAGAGCGCCACCAGTGTGCTCTCACATCCAGATAGATATCAGCTCCTAAATTCAACTCTGATGAGCTATTCTTGTTGCCATCATTATTTGTCCAAACAAATGTAGCTTGAGTTGTGCCAGGCATTAAAATGGATCACTAAACTGAACAAACAATCATTTTTTCCATGACTTCGTCTCACAGCGAAAACTCACACACGACTTGTCACGTTTTAGTCATCAAGGAGCCATGTTTAGCTCGTCACCGTCTCGTTTTCGTCATGAAAAAAAGCTTCGTCAACGAAATAATGTTGCGGTGGTCATCGTTGACGAAAACAACCCTGGTCACTGGGTAATCAATGTACACCAAAATTAAAGCAAAAAAAAAAAAGCCTTTTTTTCCACCCAAATCCCGCTTTCCCACCTTTATCCCCGCTCCGCCCCCCCGCCGCCTGGCTAACCTTTAACTTTCTTTGACATCATTTCCCGCCGTGGAGGTGGCTGCTGCAGCGACATTACGCTGGATTTGATTTTTATCTTGAATTGATTTACGACGAGCTGAGGCGGCCACAGCACTGTATCACATGCTTATTGAACACAGGCTGGGGGGGGAAAAAAGAAAATCGATGGCATGAGACCTACCGAGGCCCGGCGGGACGACAAGTTTCTTTCTTTGTACGCATTGGATGCCAATGTACAGTATTTACTGGTACTATTGTGTACAACTACCCAATATTTACTGCTGTTTATGACTGTAAAGCAAACAATAAACAATCTGTCGTCTACTCTCACGATATCTTTATGAACCTTGTCAGTGTCAAATCATCATCACAATTCAATATTTGTGAAATGGAGTAGGAAGAAGGAGAGCTTATTTTATCCTACCCCTTCTCCAGGACGGTTTGTGTTCACAATGAATAATAAATGAACAAGAACAACAACAACACATAAGACCAAAGTCTGCCCAAGCAGCAAATAAAAGAGTATTCCTCCTGCTGCGTTCATCTCGCCTCCGTTTCTTGTTGTCATCCTGGCAAACTGATGGAAGTCGGAATGCTTACTCTGTTGTCTTCCCCTCCCATCATGCTTTGCTGTCCATGTCAATGCAAACCACCGGCGGCGAACAGCAGAGGCGAGCTCCACGCTGGGGAAAAAAAAAAAAAAAAACGCGCCAGCAGATTTCACTTTTTCCTTTTGAAGCGTTTAAACCCCGAGTTTAATCTGGTCCCCGGCTATCAAGTTAGCAATTCAAATGGCAAACAATGACGGGGACCGCTCGCGGCGTTCTCTCAGCGACACCCCGAGGCGAAAAGCCCCTCGCCTTTGCAAATATTTGTAAATGTCAGCGCCAAAGAGGTCGGGCCAAACACCGTTACCGCTTTAGCGGTGACATTTGTGTGCACGAGGGTGGCATTAGAGCACAAAACTGCTTACAGGCCCGACCAACTGGCCTCGGGTGGGGGGGCAATTCAGAATTCAAACGAAGTTAGTCGCACATCAAGCACGTCACGCTCAGTGCGGAGTAACTCTGCAAGGGTACTTTGATTTTTCTTTGGCTGCCAGTGATGGGAAAGCAGCACATACAGTACGTCCTGGCTGCTCAGTACAATACACGTTAAAAGGTTCCTTTATTTACATTTTTAATGAAGTTCTAACGCTCTAATGTGTCCCTCTAGCCTGTTTATGAGCATCAAACAGGAGAAAAATCTATCATCTCCCTCAATTGTTTGCTCCACTTTTGAGAGAACAGTGGCTAATGAAGTTCTTTGAGCTGCTACACGTCTTCAGATAAGCTCTGCCAAGCATCAATTAGTCAGCCACAGACGCGGCGGCTAGAGGATTGCTCGTGTTGCTTTTCTTCACTGAACAGTCATCCCTCGTTTATCGCGGTTAATTGTTCCAGATCCAACCAAGATAAGTGAATTCCCATTCCCATTATTTCATATGCTTACTACATACTTGTACATTATAATTACACTCGCACACACAACGACTAGCCTGTGAAAATACTGCAACTTGTTCGACAACAATCATGCTGCTGCTGCGTAGATATGAATACCCAGGTCTTTGTTTTTGACTAGGTGAGTACCATATGTCGTCTGAAGGCCTTATATTTGTGTTTTAGTTCACTATTATGCTTGCAAATACTTAAATTAGGCCCAAAACATACATCTACACACATGCATGAGCTCCGTTGCTAGACTGTGATGTAAGTGGAGCTTGAGTGTGAGTTGGGTCTTTAACCTAAATGAGGCTATATCATTTTATTTGACATACATTAAGCCCTATATCACTCACGGTACAAAGAACACATGAAGGACATAGAAAATACAGGAATAAAAAGATTCAATACAATCATTCAATGAAACGGTCATAAAAAAAAATCTTTACTTTAATCCCTGTGGTTGTCTTGCACACAGAAAGGGGCGTTGCAAGGGAGGGAGAGAGGCTTGGAGGAGGAGGAGCAATTATCAATAATGAGAGCACGACACTGCTGATGCAGTCACTGTCCGTTTCACGGAATATTTTTGTAGTTGGAGCATACAAAACCTGTTTATGACTTTCTAAATACATGTTTTAACATTATTAGAGCCCTGTAGACATGAAATAACACCCCTATAGTCCCTTTTACACACCTATTATTCTTTGTTTACATCACATTGCACAGGCTACGGCATCACTGCAGGGACAGACGGCCGCCACTAGCATAGCAATCTAGTGAGCTAGCAAGTAAGCCTTTCCAATGTACTTACTCTAAACCTAAAGTTCTCAAACAGTGAGTGGTGAAGGAGGACAAAGAAGACAAAAACTAATCCACTTCCACGAGAAATGAGAGGACAACCTTTTTTTGCTCGACTCGGCTCTGCTGGGTCAGTAGCCAGCCTCCATGCAGTCATAGTCAGCCATGAAACAGCTATCATTTCTGAATGATTTGAAAAAAACAACATATAGTGAGGGAGAGATTGCTGTATGTCTAACGCTTTCTTGTACTGACTGACCATTTTCTCCCTTGTTTGTGTTGGCACATGTTTGGGCTTTGAGGAAGCACCTCTGTCCTGCAGGCTCGGCTCCGGGATGATATTGGGCCCTTAACAAGAGGTTGGTGTGGACATATTAAAAAACTATCAATCTCACACTTTATGGCTTCCTGCCGCTGGGCCCGAGAGGGCTGCGTGACTCATTACCTCAACCCTGCTCACTGCACATCCTTCATGCAGCAACGCATCACTGATGTACTCTGTGCTAGGAACTAAGAGTATTATTTAAGTGCTTGGTAATGTCGTTATGTCACTTTTCTGGGCGGCAAATTAAAACCGCGGGAACACATTTCAGGGCATCCTGAGGCACTCTCAGGTGAGATTGGATACGTAATCTGGTGTGACTCCTCCAAAATGCGTCCAGAAAGCTCCACGGGGAGATATCCGAGTTGGCAACAACTCATGTGGCCACTTTTTTAAATGGGGGACATAGTGTCCTGTATGTAGGAGAGCTACCATGCATGATTATGCATTCAGTCCAACGCTGTAGTTCAAAAATTAATTAATTAAAATTAACTTAATAAATAGAATGCTAGTGCCAAGAAAAGCTAACTCAAAGACCTGTCATTTTATCAGGAGGGGCCAGAGGAGACGTCAAATTTAGACCATTCTATCAATGTTAACCTCCACTGTTAATTCAAAATGTCACAGCCAAGGCTCTTCATCGCGGGTCAAAAGGAACCACTAAGGACGTCATTGTGGAATGTCCCTTTTCAGGTGCAGTTACATACACGCAGTACATACAGACAGTGTCAATCAAAGTCGAGCATGATAGTTTGGTAATATTATGACGTGGTTGGGAGAAGCCGCTCTCTCGGCTGACATTTGGACGCGTCAAAACAAGAAAGGCGCAGCTGAATGATGTTAATTGCCGCGATTTGTGTAGTACTGCACACGAGAAGTGGAAGTGAGTTATTTGTTGTAATAGCTGGTGCGCTAATCACCATGAGTCCACACATCCACCATGAGACTGTCAGGAGCAAAACAAAACATGAAAAAATTCATATGGGTCTTGATGAAAGACGGGCCGCTATTCGGCTTTAATAGAGGACAGGCGTAAAGACGCCGAAGCTGCATTTAAGTCGTGGGCTTGTTTTTAAGCTTGTTTGTCTTTGCTGCACAAATGCAAATGAAATCCTCCGCATGCATCATGCTGTCTCTGCAGATATAGCGTTTGTCATTGTCTGTGCTTAGATTTCAAGACACAACACTTACTTCTTACGTTGTCGTTTGTGACGACATCGCCATTACTTTCCCAAGTGGAGGAGATGACGCAAGGACACGCTGGCATTTACAAAAGGACGACTCAAGCAACTGTACATAAATCACACCGCGTGGCATACAATTCATCATGTCACACTACATGATGTCTTACTGTACATCACGCTGCTGTACTACAGTATATCTCATGTCATACTATAGATCTTACCGTACAGCAGGGGCGTCCAAACTTATTCCAGCGAGGGCCACCTCCTGAAACATGAAAGGATGCGGGGACCAAGGACCACCTTTTGTGAAGCAACGTGTAGACATGCTAAGAGGTTATATACGTTCTCAGCGTTGTCATATAGGTGAAAAAGCCTCTCTTCTCCCAATATAATATTGTCCCTGTCCAAACATTATTAATATAGGGCCACACGGCGGCCTGGTGGTTAGCATGTTGGCCACACAGTCAGGAGATCGGCAAGATCTGGGTTTGAATCTCCGTTTGGGCAGGTCTGTGTGGAGTATGCATGATCTACCCGTCCTTGCGTGGGTTTTCTCCCTCGTTCCAAAAACATGCATGTTGGGTTCACTGGCGACTCTAAATTGTCCACAGGCATGAATGTGAGCGTGAATGGTTGTTGGAACGGTGAATGGACAAGCAGTACACATAAGGGATAGATGGATAATGGTGTCACGATACACTCATTTATTATTTTTGATGTTCACGCTAAAAGAACTGCAGTTCCCATGATGCTTAGAGTGCCAAACCAGGAAGTAGTGCATAAAAAGTAGTCCATCTCAGCCATGGCATGTCGACTCAGCTCTGCTGGCTCAGTAGCCAGTCTGCATGCGGTGTGAAAGGTAATGTAGTCTAACGTCATGTCTCATAACATTACTGATGCCTCGTGAGCACAGTACTACATAAAACGTGTCTTTCAATATTGTTGGACTAACAATAGGCCATAGTCAACCACGAAGCAGCCATCATTTATTAATTATTTTTGGAAAAAACGTGATATAGCGAGGGACGACTGTATTTGTTTTAGTATTTTTCATGCCCCTTTACCGCACATCAGCGCATTAAACATGCATGCATCCTGTACATCATGTCACATAAACATGATGTCATACAGGGTGGAGAATGTTCCCTCTGTCAAGCCAACAAGCGGGGGGAGTGTGATTGCATCCAGGCTTATTCCCTAGAAAGGACATGTTTTGTCGTGCCAAAGCCAAGCGGTGTGAATTGTGTTGCACAGGTTGGAGCTCCTGGCTGTGGTTGAACATGAATGTATCCGCCAAAGCTAATTAGTACTTGCAGATAGTGCCGAGGCAGACAGGTTAGTGCGGATGTGCCCACAGGCAGGAAAAGGCGCACGACCGACCTCCAGCTCCCGTGAATCCCCTCGCCGCCTACACACTTTAAACCGCAGCGTTGGAAGCTGTCTCCTCCGTCTCCAGACACAAAATGTTTTCTCTTCTTCCCGAGGCCGCCTAAGTGGAGTGGTCCAGTGCAGCCTAGCCCCAGTAATTAACTGTCACCACGTTTCAAAACTAACAAATGGACTTTGTGTCAAGAAGAGCCCATTAATTTACTGGCCTGCACTCGTCCATCCAGCGCCTATTATCTCCATTACGGCAGGCTTTCATGTCCCTGCTCACCCTCCCTTTGCTGCCTGATGACTGTGGACTCCATCTCTCATGGCTGCATCAGTAAATAACAATGACTCATGTAATAATGCAGTAGTACGTATGGACCGCCTCAATCCTTCTGGTCAAACATATTTAAAGCCTCATCCCTCACAGCCGCTCCGGCATGACAACCCGGGGGGACAAATCGTCCATACGTGCCCCTAATAAGTGCAGCTCGGGAGGCATAAATGGAATGACATGCAGGCTTTATCGCTCTTCAAACGGTAACACACCCAAAGGTTCTGAAAGGAAAGGAGAGAAGAGGAGAGGGACCCGGTTGCTCCTTTCCTAGTGAGACCAAAGCATTTTTGATGGCTCTGGCAGCATTTTGTCCATTTGCTAGTTTGAAACTGCAGATAGTTCTGGCGGATCACATTACAGCAAGGAGGGTGTAATGTCACCTTTATTCGGATGAACCGCTGAATATGTGGAACTTTCAGAGGTTGCACAGTCGCTCATGCATGCCGACTGTACTGAGATACTTTGTGCTTCCTCCTCCTCCTTTTCGGGCATGTTGAGTTGTGCAAGTGTAACTTGTTAAAGGTCATCCCAAATTCTTAAACACGGCTAAAGTGAGAAAAAAGGCTTTTTGCATAAAACTTTTTTTTGCATAAAATACATACACACATACATTTCATTGATACGA
This sequence comes from Dunckerocampus dactyliophorus, assembly GCF_027744805.1. Lineage (NCBI taxonomy): Eukaryota > Metazoa > Chordata > Actinopteri > Syngnathiformes > Syngnathidae > Dunckerocampus > Dunckerocampus dactyliophorus. The sequence continues at coordinate 3,053,960 of NC_072833.1, read as the reverse complement.
ATTTACGTCAAGCATGAACATTTTGCACTTGAACGCACCACAGTGAAGCCTAGACGTAACTTTCTCCGACGTTGGCGCAGCTCAATAAACAATCTACAAAATAGAGGACAGACTGCCAGGTTCTTCAACTTGAACACGCACATCTGTACCTTTGACAATCTAAAGCAGTGACTGTTGTTCCCACGAGACGTCATATCATTTTCAGAGCCTCTCCGTTTTAGTCCTCAGTAGTGTCACTAGATTTTTTTTTTTTTGTTTTACGAGTATCTCGAAGGAGGCTGAATACACGTTGGCAACACTGATCGCCCCTGCTACATCTCATCTTCTTGTTCTCTGGCAGACCAGGTGCATCTGAGCTGTGTCAACAGGCGCAGTTGTACAGACAGTCTCGCTACAATCGTCCCTCGTTGGTTCCAGACGAAGTCGGATTCAATACTAATAGATTGAATATTTTCTTGGTAATGGCATAGAAAACCTGTTTACCATCTTCTAAATACGGTTTTAATTATTAGAGCCCTCTAGACATGGAACAACACCCCATAGTCACCTTTACATTTGTATTACCCACTATAGCAGATACTGTATAATCAGACACATTAGACAAAATAAGATAACATAAACTCACATGTTAGCACTTCCTTGTTGTTTTTTTCTGGAAGGCATACTTCCCGCGGTGGCTATTGTCCCATCAATGTATTGTAATGTCGGCTTTAAATGGCGTTACACTCGTATTACCCATTATAGTAGAGGTAATAGGAGTAAATGAGCAATTTAAGACGTAACTAAAACTCCTGTTCATGTGTGTCACAGTAAATGTGTTCCCTAGCAGCCCTGAATGGCGGGCGGACAGATGTATAGAGTCTGGCCCTGTCTCACCTAACACCGACATCTAGCATACTACATTCACAATTAGAAGGCTTCTACTGCCTTGTATTTGTATTTTAGTTCATTTAGTTCCGCCCAAAGTCAGCTGGGATAGGCTCCAGCATTCACCCGCGACCCTAATGAGGACAAGCGGCATAGAAAATGGATGGATGGATGGGTAGTTAGTTCGTTTAGTCATTTTTGTGCTTGAAAATGCTTAATTTAGGCCAAGAATAAGTACATTTTGCTTAAATATGCATGTTTTACTAATAATAGGCTGTAGTCAACCAGGAAGTTGCTATCATTTTTAATTAATATTTGACAAACGGCGATAGAGTGAGGCCGCAATGTTTGTCCTGCGATGTAGCGAGCGACGACTGTATAATGTGTTTATAATTGAGGCGAACAGGGCGTGCCAGGCCTATATGGCCTATTATTAGTTAAAAAACATGTATATTTAGGCAAATTGTACATATTTTTTGCCTAAATTAAACAATTAAACATGAACACAACAATCAAGCATGATCATGGCTAAACTAACTAAAATGCAAATATAAACCATAAATGTTCATTAACTGTTACTGTGGTAGGCCCACAAGGCAATACTGTATTTCATTTATACATAAGGAATCCTACTTCACGGAAATTCACTTATCACGATGCGTTCTGGAACCAATCATTTTATTTTACTTTGGCTGTCATCTCAAGGTCAAGTGTGTCCAGGGTGCACATGACGAGACAAGCTATGTTCATTATGTTAACCGGTGCACCCTTTATTGAAACAGCCGGTTTAAGTGTTGCTATAAAACACGCCGATAAACAGACAATACCTTCTTTCAGTTTTGAGGCGAGTTGTTTTTCAGTGTGTATGGTTCTTGTTTCTCGCTGTAATATCATCTGCATGATTGCATGTGCGTGGGCACACGAGGCCAATTCAGGCATTATCCCGACGAGACGGAGAAGCACTGTTGCACAATAGCCGCGCGCCTGCATGCATAATGTATTTGCAAGGAAGACTAAGAGCGTGTGTTGTGCGTCTCTCAGTCGTGTCAAGATTTGAGTTGCCGATCACCGTGGCTGCCCCTTTAAGAGGACTTCCCTCCAGGCCAGGAAGCTACTTTGTAAATCTTCCTCAAAATCTAAATCCTGTGACTCCACCAAGGTAGTATTTGACCACGTCTGCTTCTCCTTGGCTGATTTTAACACATGAATGTGCTTCAGATGAATATACTCAATACAGAGGGTAACACAAAGGCATTCAAAATGAAATGACAAGGAAATGTGTACAAAAGCATGAAGCTCTTTTCTCTTTTGAAGGCTTCCCTGCGGGGTGCCGAATGCAAAAATTCAATCACAGTTTTTTATTGCAAATATTTTGAATAATTAGCTCACTTCTCACATTTAATTAGTTTTTCGTCCTATTTTAGTTAGAAATGAAATGGTGACTCTAAATGCGGAATCAAATTGTAAATGTTAAATATAAATGTTTACCCAAAATCTAAATATGAAATCTAAATATAAATGTTTAAAATTATTATTCTAAATATAAATGTTAAGAAATGTTCAAAAATAAATATACACGTTAAAAATAAATGTTACATCTAATTATAAATATTAAATCTAAATGTTGAAAATAAATGTTAAATCTAAATATACATGTTAAAAATGTAAATTCTAAATATAAATGTTAAACCTAAATTTAATGTAAATCTATAAATATATATACAATTTATATAAATCGATATCATATATATATAAATCTATAAATGTAATTATAAATATTAAATATAAACGTTAAAAAATAAATGTTAAATCTAAATATAAATATTAAATCTAAATATATATGTTAAAAAATGTTAAATATAAATGTATATGTAAAAATGTTGATTCTAAATATAAATGTTAAACCAAAATTTAATGTTAAATCTAATTATAAATATTAAATCTAAATGTTGAAAATAAATGTTAAATCTAAATATACATGTTAAAAGTGTAAATTCTAAATATAAATGTTAAACCTAAATTTAATGTTAAAGCTATAAATATATATACAATTTATATAAATCGATATCATATATATATAAATCTATAAATCTAATTATAAATATTAAATATAAACATTAAAAAATAAATGTTAAATTTATATTATTCATTTATATGCGAGAACAACACTGAAAAGCCACAGCATTTCTGTATGTGGAATGAAATGATGGAACGGATTGAGCAAGGAACTCAAACAAAGCACAGAGATGAGCACATTCAAAAAACAATACAAGCAGTTGATGTTTGCTAAATACAAGCAGAAGCGTCTTGATCATCACAATGATGTTCTCTCAGGTTTGTTTTTTGTAGTTTTGTTTTATATATATATATATATATATATATATATATATATATATATATATATATATATATATAATATTTTGTCTTCCTACTGTTATTTATTATTTATTATCACTCTTATTATAGAAATTATGAGATGGAATGCAGGAAGTGAACAACATGTACTGCACTAGATGTGGAGTGGATAGGGGGTAGGATTAAATAAGCTTTACTTCCTATTCCTTTTGGACATGTGGAACTGTGAAAGGATGATCTATGAGATGTATTCCATTGGAACCTTCATGTTCAAATAAACTAAACCAAACCAAACCAAACTTTATAAATGGTATAAATGGGATATCCATCTAGCCATCCATTTTCTATACCGCTTGTCCTCACTAGGGTCGTGAGTATGCTGGAGCCTACCCCACCTGTCGGGCAAGAGGTGTGGTACACCCTGGACTGTTCACCAGCAGATAAATGTTAATATATAATTACTAAATATATATCATATTATACTTATACTAAATATAAGTGTTAAGCCTAAATATAAATATTCAATCTAAATATAACTGTTAAATGAAATGTTTCAAAAATATGCAAATAGCCCGCACCTCTCAGCGTGCGCAGACCCACCACACCTCTGACCGCTGTGCTGGGAATGCAAGGTGACGTGCGAGGGAAGGACCACGTGGCCTCTGGAAAATAAGCATTTAGATTTACATTTACCATTTAGAGTCACCTTTTCATTTCTACCTCAAATTACAAGTAAATTAATGTGAGAAAAGTGAGGTGAATATTCAAAATATATCAGCGAAATGGTGTGATTGCATTTTGTTTTTTTATTCAGCGACCCATACGTGCCTCCTGAGAAACATGTCTGTGTCTAACTTTGCTCCTATCCTGCATTTCAAAAGCCAGACTCTTGCCAAATAGTGAGCAGGATTACCAACAGAGCAGAGCCTTCTGTCTCCCTATTATCCAATGTCTGTCATACATATGCCTTCACAGGGGGGCAATGACAGACACCCACCCACACCTCTACGGTGTTGCTCATACTGTGACTCTCACTCACACGCACGTTTGTCATGAGACAGAACACATTTTCAATGGACTGCTGCTACAGTTTGCAGATGCTGCTGCTACCACAGCTACACACTCCTCCTCTCAAAGTCATTTTACCATTAAAAAAAATGATCCTCGTACACCCATGCACACCATTTTTCTCCCCTATAACACTTCAAGCTGGCCGCGGGGCTGCGTTAGCATTCTACCGAGGAGCAAAGCATTAAATGTCACCCAGCTGGCGACTGATAAAAAGGCTGGAGAGAAGTGGGCGAGTTTATTTCTCATGGCCAGACGCCCGTACAGTTAACATGGGGTGCACCTGCGCCATCGGCATTATCATACGATTTGTATTATTACAATTAGCGGTAGTGTAGTCCTGCACTGCACCGCAGGAAGAGGGGGCAACAGAATTGAGTCTTACAAAACTACAAACAAAAGGTCATCGTAGGACGACCAGAAACGAAACCCAATCACAACCAACGTGTGTTATCTTAAATTGGACACGGAGCCCACAGGAGCATTGATAATAGAATTCCCTTCTCAATTTAGTTCAGGAACGCAGTTGGACTCTCACAGAACCATCCCATCATGCATGTCCACACCTCACATTTCAGCAATGCTATGGAAATGAATATACTGTACTTTAGAGTAGTCAGTGTGCAGCTTGTATAGCAGTTTACTATGCACTGAAAATGAGTCAACACACATCCATTATTATCTAAATCGCTGGTAACATAAGTGTGTGGGAAGGTAATTGGTAGCGTGAGCGTCATGGTCTGGGGCTGCACGAGTGCTGCCGGCACTGGGGGAGCTGCGGTTTGTTTTTGTCTCCTCCAGACCTCAACCCAATTGAGCACCTGTGGGACATCCTCAAGCAGAAGTGTGCAGCTCGGGTGAATTCCATGCCCAAGAGGATGAAGGCACTGCTAGATAACAATGGTGCTCACACTAAATATTCACACTTTGGATCTGAGGTGTACTCATGCACATGCTGAAATACTGTACATGTTTTCCTCAATGAACCGCAGCTCCCCTAGTGCTAGCCGCACTTATGCAGCCCCAGACCGTGCTTAACTGTAGGCAAGACATAATTATCTTGGAACTCACTTGTGCTGCCAGCTATTTAGGCAATAACGTTTCCTTAGTGAACCACAGCTCCCCAGTGCCAGCAGCACTTGTGGAACCCCAGACGTGACTCTACCACCACCATGCTTGACTGCAGGGAAAATACAATTGCCTTGGCGCACACGTGTGTTGACAGATATCTAGGCAATAATGTTTCCTTAGTGAACCACAGCTCCCCGGTGTCAGCAGCACTCATGCAGCTGACACCAGCTGAATTGTCTTGACACACATTTGTATTGCCAGCTATTTAGACAATAATTGCTGTGTGTTGAGACGTTCAGTGGATAGTTAATTTGTACTGCTATGCAAGCTGTACCTTGACTACTCTAAATTATATTTATTCCTAGAGTATTGTCCCTTGAGAAGATCCAACAAAAATGATTGCTGAAATTGGAGGTGTGTAGAGAGAGCTTTATTTGGAATCAGGATGTCTTTTAGTGGTAATTGTTGATAAGAAAGGACAACAAAAAAAGTGCTAATTGCAAGTAAGCCACATCCACCAAATTGATGATAAATTGATGATTCCAAATATGACAGACGAGAGTTTAACAATGTCCTGCCTTGTGCTGTAGCACAAGCATGCTCCTCTGAGGTTACTATGGCAACAAGCAGCGGCAGGAGAGCAGAAGAATGAATGGATGGGGCGGGAGGCAAAAGGAGCTGGAAGAGTTGTTGAGAATGGAGGGATAGATGAAGAGGTGCAAAGAGGTGGAGTGACCCTGAGGAAGTCATGTAAGACGTCTCACTTTTGTTCGTTAAATTCAACAAGCCAACTAATGAGCGGCCAATCAAACGCCCGCTTCCAGGCGTGAATATTGACCCGCTTGACTCACAGCACGTCACGCCGTGAAAGGGGTGCCTGTCATCGTGCTTTAGCCTCAATAGATGACATGTTCCCTCCTCGGGGCGCACGCCATGTTCTCATCGCTGTCCTCTGCAGCTCAAAGGAGTCCATCACATGTTTCTATTGGCTCTATGTAGCGTTGTCATTTTCGACGACACACTCTGCTTCACCTCCACGCCGCCGTCTACCTTGGATGAACATGGAGTCACGTGTTGGAGATTGGAGGGAGAGGAGGGTGTGAAGCACGGAGGCGCCGGTGGAGCAGAAGTGGAAGACGTGACGGCTCAACGTCATTAACAGGCAGGCATCGTTTGAGGGAAATAAGTATTTGATCCCCTTCTGATTTTCTAAGTTACTACCCAAAAGAGACAGAATATAAATAAAAAAAAAACATCCTCACAAGCCCATTAGCTTGCTACTACGTGGACAGAGGAACAGAAAGTCAGCTCTGTGTAGTTCATGGCTGCCTAATAGTTACGCCACAAGTCTCTGCTTTCCTTTTAATCTGCTGCAAAATAACCCACAATGGGGCCAAAGAAAGTTACAATTTGAGAAAGAAGGTGAGAAACGCTATTGAATTCAACACATACCAAGGAAGGTGGTGTCCGTGACCATCTCGCTGCCATGTTGTGTCTTTGTCAACAATCACCAATGATGTGTGGATGTATAATGAAATATTGATACTTCCGATATCAGCTCTTCATGCTTTGAAATCGATTCTCAAATCAAAACATCGATACTCTCGATACTTCGGTCATTTGAGGTAATGTTTGTCCGTCTGCTGAAACGACGACCCATCGTAAACGTCGTAAAATACCATTTTCACATATTTGATATGATTTTGTCTTCCTGTTTTGGCTGTTTTGCTACCTCAGTATACTTCAGGGTTTTAAATAAATAGCCTAAATATTAAATTATTAATTGATTTAAAATAATAATGCACTTACTGTAAATTAATGAATTAATTAAAGGTCTTGTATTCTTTATGCTATGAAATGAAATACACTACTTTTTAAAAATTTACCAGACACATTAGGTGAATTTACACAAAGTATTGGAATTGGATCGTATCGCCGACACCAGCCTGAATTTTACTCAGTATCGGCTCGGAAACTAAATGAGTGGTATTGCACATCACTAACTATCACTTATCCCTTTTGTTCCTCATTTATATGCATTTAGAATTGTCTTATGCATGTAAAACTATAATTGTCAAACCTGTTTTGTGTTAATATTTTTGAGACTTGTGGCGTAACTGTATTTAGCTAGCAGAGAACTACAGAGTCAACTGCTGATGACATCATACATGGACGACGGAGCTGACTTCCGGTGCCTGTTTCCATGTATTGCCATGCTGTGGATGAGAACAAGGACATTTTGTGACTAAAATATATTCAGAACACAGCTTGACTCACGCAGTGCATCAATAACACAATTCTGTATGCTAACCGGAAAATGTACACAAACTGAGGCAAGATTTGGGTGCAAATTTTCGACGTTAACCAAAAAAACACCCTGACTGAGGTCCGCTGTATTTCCTTTTGCATGTATGATGCATACAGTGGGGAAATGAGTATTTGATCCCCTGCTGATTTTGTAAGTTACCAACCAAAATAGACTAGAATATAAACAAGAGGGAAATATTGTGTCTTCCCTACAGTCAAACATGATGGAGGTAGTGCCACGTCAGGGGCTGCATGAGTGCTGCTGGCACTGGGACGCTGTGGTGCACTAAGGAAACATTGTTGTCTCAATAGCTGGCAACACGAGTGAGTCCGGAGATAATTGTGTCTTGCCTACAGTCAAACATGGTGGTGCTAGCATCACGTCAGGGGCTGCATGAGTGCTGCTGGCACCGGGGAGCTGTGGTTCACTAAGAAAATATTATTGTCTAAATAAAACATAAAATGTAATATCTCTGTAAAGTGGTAAACTTACAAAATCACCATTGGACAACACAGCAGCAACAGAACCAATGTTGTAATGTGGGTAAGGAGCAAAGAGCTCAACCAGCATTAATAGCGCCGATGAGTTAACTGTAAACAACAGCACAGCAAAGGTAATACGAGTGAGTTTCACACCGACAGCTGAGTAGCAACATTTTAAAGCACATGCAGAGGTAGATAAAGCTGCTGGAAAATAGATGACAGGGAGGAGTACTTAAGATGCGGTAACTCTGAGGGTACCGATTGTTCTTCCATGCAGTTACACAACATGACAACATGCATCTGCTTGTTTCTCCTCCACCGCAACCCCTCTGGCTGCCTCCCTCTCCTTTTTGACAAAGTAGGGCATGAAAATAAGCCCGCCAAGCGCCAGGAGAATTCTCAACGCAAGGGCCGCTTTTCTTTGGCCTCGCCTCTTTAATCAAGCTCCTCTTATCTCTGCCGTGCATCCCTTGTTCCTTTCGCACTGCTAAAGGAGGCGAAATCTGCACACACCGGCGGCATCTACTCCTGAGCGCTCCTCCGGCCGTGGCCGCCCGTTCACCTTTGTCGACGTCAGCCCCTCGCCAGCTGTCGTTCTTTTAAGCGCCACCGCACAGCCAGGTAGTCAACCAGTAATCAAGGTTGATTTATTCATTATGATTGCAATAATTGCAGTGATTGTGTTTTGTCACCTTAAATAAATTACAGGCCAATCAAGCTTGTATTGTTATATAAGAAAAAAAAAACATTAAAACAAAGTTAAAAATACTATAATTGTCGGCTCTCCTAACATTAAAAAAAGAAATGAAAAAAGAATGCCAAAGGCCACATTGGAGCCATCATGGAAAAGAGCAGGGCGTTCCTTCCTTTTCTCTGCATTATTCATTGACTGACAGTAAGACAAATATTAACATATCAAATATTAACACCACTTCCACGCCAGTCATTCCTACCATGACACAAGTACAAAAAAGGGGCCATTTAACGCCACATTTGACGCTCAAGCTGCTGTTTTCATGTCCGTGCAGGACGATGAGCGATGAACTGCCTGAACTAAGCAGTGTGAATTTGCCCCCAAATTAATTAAAATATTTGGTTTCATTCCCATAGAAATGGGACGCATGGGGAGCGAAAATGGAAATAAAGACTCATAGTTCAACTCATCTCACCCTTTTTGGTGTCTGACCTAAATGAGTCCCAATTAATGAACTGCTATGCGAACTGAACATGTTAAATAAAGTAGTGGACTCCTTTTGTGGCAAAGTAAGCGCTGATGATGAGCGCCATTACAAGGAATAGTCACTACGTGATCCCTCACAAATAATGACACTCTTGTCAAATTAAGGCTCAGCCTCTGATGTCTTACCTTTTGTTTTATCCTTCTTGATGCCACGGTAAACCCCACCCCCCCACCCCACTGATAAATATACCGTACTCTAGCAGAAGATGAGCAAACTCTGACAATAGATGCTGTAGGTCCTAAAAACAACAGAGATCTCCTGTCACATTTTTGCAGTACATTTCTAAAAACAGCAAAGCACTTCTGTTATAGCGAAGCCCTTGGACTAGCAGTGGTGCAGTAGATCCTTAAAAACAGCAAAGCACTCCCGTCATATAGACCTGTGTTTTTGCAGTAGAATCCTAAAAACAGCAAAGCACTTCTGTTATATAGACTTCGGTTTTTGCATAAAGACTTGCATTTTTGCAGTAGAATCCAAAACACAGTGAAGCACTCAAAGTCCTTGGACTAGCATTTTTGCAATACATCCTTAAAAACAGCAGAGAACTAGATCCTTAAAAATAGCAAAACACTCCTGTAATATAGGCTAGTGTTTTTGTCATTGAATCCTAATAACAGCAAAGCACGTCTGGTATATTGTGACCTTTTGACTAGCAGTTTTGCAGTAGATCCTTAAAAACAGCAAAGCAGTAGATCCTTAAAAACGGCAAAACACTCCTGTCATATAAACTAGTGTTTATGCCGTAGAATGCAAAGCCATTCTGTTATATCTAAGTCCTTCGACTAGTATTTTTGCAGCAGATCCTTAAAAACAGCAAATCACTCCTTTCGTATAGACTACTACTATATCCTAAAAAACTTCGGTTAGGGCTTTGGCGGTCAGTCCTTAAAAACATGGAGGATCTTTTCTTTCATCTTCCGTGTTGCCACGGTAACCCCGCTATTGATAAACATACACACTATCACATGAAAGCTGATGAGCAATCTCTCCAACTATCGCTTTGTGGAAACAAACAAACTGTGTCCAACGTAGCCACGGGTCAGATCAAAGACAATCCGAAAGAGGAGTCAAACGAGAGAAGAGATGAGATGAGAAAATTGTCCTTCAGTGCAGCTCACTCCATGCATTCAGTGAGGATTTATTAGCCAATTCATGCATAAACACGCTCTCATGACAACAACGCAGCACACAGGAAGGGAATAATGTGACAAAAAATGTAGAAGCCATAAATCTGTCTCTTTAATACCTTGATGAATTAGCGCTTTCGCTCAATTTGCCCCATGGTGTAGTTTCACCATATGGAGAGAAGTTCGAGACGTATCTATTAATCACGGCATTCATCAGTCATGGCAGACCCCCGAAGACATTCTGGACTAGGCTTACAAGTTTGTGGGAACTATTTGTCTCCAAAATCTTGTACCTTCTTGAAGGTGCGACGTCGAGTGCTTGTGTTCCGATGCTGCAGCTCTCAACTTGGGAGCGACTGTTTTTGCAGCAGATTCCAGAAATCAGCGAAGAACTCTTGTCATTTCAAAGATTGTTGACTAGCGATTTGTTGACAGCAAAGCACTTGTGTTTTATGGAAGCTCTTTGCTTTGACTTGTGCTTTTGCAGTAGGTTCTCCGCGTGTTTTTTAACAACAGACGACAAAAAGGCGAGTCAAAGCTCTGTACTTTGAGCCTGGGTAAATATATTCTAACTTGTGCACGCAATTCTTGTCATTGAACATCCATCCATCCATCCATCCATCCATCCATCCATCCATCCATCCATCGTCTTCCGCTTATCCAAGGTCGGGTCACGGGGGCAGCAGCCTAAGCAGGGAAGCCCAGACCTCCCCCTCCACAGTTATTTCGTCCAGCTCCTCCCCGCGGATCCCGAGGCGTTCCCATGCCAGTTGAGAGACATAGTCTCTCCAACGTGTCCTGGGTCTTCCCCGAGGCCTCCTACCGGTTGGACGTGCCCTGAACACGTCCGGGGGGCATCCTGACCAGATGTCCAAGCCACCTCATCTGGCTCCTCTCAATGCAAAGGAGCAGCGGTTCCACTTTTTTTGTGGGATGACAGTGCTTCTCAACATATCTCTAAGGGAGAGCCCAGCTACCCTACGGAGAAAACTTATTTCGGCCACTTGTACCTGCGATCTTGTCCTTTCGGTCACTATCCAAAGCTCATGACCATAGGTGAGGGTAGGAACGTCGAGTTTTTGCCTCAGCGACCGCCAGAGCTGCAGACCGCTTGGCCTGCCAGTACCTATCAGCTGCCGCCGGAGTCCCATGGGCCAAAAAAAAATAAATTCGGGCCCATTCTTGTGGCCGGCCTGAATGTTTTGGTCATGCTAAAAACTTTTGAGGTGCATTTGAAGTGGAAAAATATCAAACAGCATTTGAAACTGCACTCTGACTGCATTCTAAATATTCTTACAGCATTCCAAACAGTCTGACGCATTCAAGGGAGAACTGAAACGGAAAGCCACTTCAAATCCTGCCATGTCTCCGAATATGCCGCAAATTAGCTGGAATGCATCTCAATTACTGCTGGAATACATTTCGATATTCAAAGAATTAAAGGGAAGAATGCCCTTCGAATGCCGTCATAATCTTTTGATTGCCGCTCAAATGCGCCTTAAATGCAGTCGAAATGTCCCAATTGTCCCCCGAATGTAATTTGGAACACCGCACAATCACATAAACAAAAAATCGAACGACTTTTTGTGGTCTTATGAGACACTTTGGAGACTCTAAAATGAACGCACATATTGTACGTTTTTTTGCTCACTTTTTGTCTCCCCCAGCATCCATAAAACTGACATGCACGTGCATCATGGCCAGTTATGCAAAATTAGACCACACAGATGTATGTTGTATTAGCATGCCACCCTACAACTACAAAAGAACGGTTCCAAGAAGTCATTAAGAGCCCAAAAGTAATGGCAGTCATGGCCATGATTCGTGTATGTAAACTCCTGACCACAACTGGGTACAAGTATGAAACAGTCAAGGAAAAACACTGACATGTTGTGGTGAGCGACCAGCGTTTGCACCACTCAAAGCCTGCCTCCTGCGCGGAGCGCCGTAAATAAACTCACTTTTAATCACCGTGCTCGGAAGATAATTAGCATTTGATTTGTATTCGTATGGAAGTGGGCTATCGCCGCGCGCCTCATTAAGTAAATCAAACTCTTGACTTGTTTGCTCGTTGTCGCCCTCGTTTCACATGATGGGCAAAGAATAAGAAAGCCAGGCTCGCTCTCGCTTGTTAAAATTAAAAAAAGAATAAAAAAGTTAAGAGACAGCTGTAATTCATGATCCCCCTCCCATATCTGTCTGATAGCGCAGGCAATTATACTTCTTTTTTAAAAGGGGGGATCCTGCTTTGTCAGCTGGATTCTGGAGGAATATTCCAGTAAATATATCGTCACTGAATGATTAGAATGGGCGGCTCATAAAAGTCAGTGGCGCTAGTTATAAAACAGTCTGGAGATGGCATAGCAATTTTCAATAGGTGGAAAAAAAAGGAAAGAATTATAGCTTTATTAAAAAAACAGATTAAATATGAAGAAGCACAGAAGACAGGCTTAGAGAGTGTTTGTTTTTGTTTGCCAGGTGTATTTATCAAAAAAATAATGGGATTATGTTCAAATTTAGCTGTTTTTTTTTAAATTAAATACATTAAATACACATGTTGCATACAGTCATGTGAACCCGTGCACACAAAAGGGTGAAAATCTGTCACTACACGCACCCCTACATCGTTGCCTGTGCTATAATTTTCCTGACACATCCAGTAATCTTTCACACTTTGAATTTCACAGCTTCACTCTATCATGGCTTTTCAGAAATATATGAATAAATCGTTGCTGTGATTGCATACGGCTTATTATTAGTAAAAAAATCCATATTTCAGCAATTTGTATGTATTTTTTGCCTAAATGAAGCATTTTCAAGCATAAAAATGGCTAAATGAACTAAAATACAAATATAAGGCATTCAGAAGACACATTCAAATGGTGATATGCAATATTATTCTACACTGGTCAACAGGTGTCAGTAATGCTACGCTAATAAGACAATAGCCATGGCAGGAAGTTCTGTCCAAAACAGGAAGTTAAAAAGAAACAACAAGGAACTCTCTTAATGCTAACATGTGAGACTATATTATGTCTTATTTATAACTTTTTGCCAGTTTGTTGTACTATATTGGGTAATAGGAGCGTAAAGATGACTATAGGGGTGTTATTTCATGTCTAGAGGGCTCTAATAATGTTAAAAAGAAGGTCGTAAACAGGCTTTCTATGCTCTAAGAAAATATTCCATTTATCAATAAGGAATCCTACTACTTACTACTACTACTTTAATCGTTATATATGAGGGGTTAGTGTACACCACATGGTGCTGCTGCTATTAAACCTAATAAGTAGGATTGACTTGAAATTTCTCACACAGCTCTCCAAAACACCCACTGTAACTTTAGGGTGTTTTACAGAATCACCACAAAATTTGGCACACAACTCTAGAGGACTGAAACGCACGTGTGTGCAAAATTTGAGCAAAAATAATGGCTGCAATGAAGGAAAATGACTTTGCAGGGGCACAGGCGTGGCACCATTTCTATTTAATCCCACCATTACTTAGATCAAATACACCTGAAAAGGGTTTAAAATGTTCAAATGTGTCACATGTAATGACACGAGTGACTTGCATTGTGCTGGAAACTTCACCCCCTGGAGAGCTTGTTGACGTGTCTGAGTGTATCCACAATGTGTGTGTGTGTGTGTGTGGTGATGATTGACAGCTCAGGGGTTAGTCCACTACTGAGAAGAAACCACTGGAGAGGAGGAAGCGCACACAAACACCGTGCGTCACTGTTTATTTTGCTGTTCATTTCCAATGCTTGCATTTAAACACGTATAAAAAACACAACGTGTGTGTGAGCGCTGAGGTCAAGTGCGTATTAAAAGCAACGATGAAACTCTGTAATTCAAGCATCTCCTGTTTAAAAGCACTTGACCGGGCCCGCGCCAATTAGCTGATGTGCCGACTGTTAATGACCGCACGCCCCAGCTTTTTGGCCGCCGAGGAAAGCGAGCAAAACAATCAGCGGCATTTCATTTCATCATCGTCATCACTTGCTCGCAATGTGAATACTGAGTCACTGTGTTTATGTGGCAGGAATATAAGAACACTCTTGGAGGATTTGTGTATTTTAACAAAGCGAGCTTCCAAGTGGTTTGAAATGATGTCCAAAGACAAGGCGGCAGGGCGGACCCAAGAACTCGTGTTTCTTTTGCTAGTTCGATATTTGACTTGCAGTAGAGCTTCAAAATGCAAAAACCAGAAATGGGAGCGAGACAAAAGTTTAATGTCATTTTCTGTCAGGTATTCGCACCGTCATGATCCTCTGATGGCAAAGGCAGGAAAAGCTTTCTCTCTTTGAACACGGTGGGATTGTTGAGCTGCATAAGCGAGGCCTCTCGCAGCGTGCCATTGCTGCTGAGGTTGGACGCAGTAAAATAAGTCATTTGAAACTTCTCTAAACATTCTCAGGCTCATGGAACAAAAATGTCAAGTGGTAGACCCATAAAAATGTCACCGGCCCTGAGCCGGACAATGTGATTGGTTGTCCGTCAAGCTGCGGGACCATCCTTGGCCCAAATGAAGGTTGTTACATGTGACGAGTGCAGGCCAATAACCAGTCCTGATGGCTTCCAATTTTACTGGCATGACAAGAAGATCCCACCTGAGATGTTTTCCACACGGCACAATGGAGGGGGTGCCATCATGATCCTTCAATGGAACAATGGCGCTTCAGGTTGTGCAGGGGCGTCAAACAGCAGCTGGCTATGTGGAGACGTTGCGGGAGGCTGAAAGGCCTCAGCTGTGTGGTAAAGACTGGCTTTTTGAACAGGACGACCCTGCAGTTCACAATGCCCGCCTGACTTCTTCCAGAGGAATAACCTCTCTTTTGGACCATCCTGCGTGTTCCCCGGTCTCCATCCAACTGAGAATATGTAGGGATGGATGGCAAGGGAAGTTTACAAAAATGGACATGAGTTCCAGACAGTGGATGCCCTCCGTGAAGCCATCTTCCCCACCTGGAGCAACATTCCCACTAGCCTCCTGGGAAAACTGGCATCAAGCATGTCCAAACCCATTTTTCAGCTGATTAACAAGAATGGCACAGCTACTCATGACTAAATCCTTTTTTTCAACATTTTATTTCTATTTTAGGAGGGTTTCAGGGTTTTTTCAGCTACGGTCTTAATCTTTTGATCAGCTGATGACCACTCTATTTCGCTTGAATGCTTGTTTGCAATAAATTGCTTACTCTTCTTTTTTTGTCTCACTCCTATTTCTTCTTTTTGCATTTTGAAGTTCTACGTAGAACCTCCTAAAGATCCGACAGTGCCAAATGTCAATTCTTGCAATTTTTGAACTGGTCTTAACATTTTTATCAAGAGTGTATAAAAATATTCATGTGCTACCAAGATGATTGGTACTTTTAATGCGGGAAATGTGTATATTTTCGACTAAAATAAGTGCAGGGGTCACTAACTGGCACACCACGGTGAGAGACCAGACCGAGACGCCGTCAAATACCAACTTGGACCTATAGTCAACAAATTATTCAAGTATATTTTTAGACTTTACGGCACTAATTGATCAGATCAGGACATCCACTTGCACGCGTGTTCAGAGAGATGCGGAGATACACGAGCGATACGGCGTGAGAGCAGAGCGAGACGAATAAGCAACAACAGAAAAACGAAAACACATGGAAGAACACAAGAAAAGGAAAGTGGATTCGAACAAGAATACTCGTTTCTGTTCATTCTTCCCTCTGGAAGCACAAAACCAGGATGTCACACGTGTCATACGCCACTACAAAGCACGACGTTTCTGACCAAACATACCCACTCAAGTCTGAACTGAGATCACAGAAAATAAGCAGTTTCAGATCAAAATATGAACAATCCATCCAGATTTCAACCAAGTACCCCTAACACAGGGGCGTCCAAAGTGTGGCAAGGGGACTATTTTTGGGGTGCATTTTTTTTTTTTTTAATCTGAAAGTATCTAAACAATTTTTCAATCAAAGTTCTTGGATATTCAGTCAGAAAGAAGCTGCCCTGTGATAGACTGGCAACCTGTCCAGGGTGTTGTCCACCTTTGGGGCAATGTCAGCCGGGATTGGCTTCCTGAACAGGATAAGCGGTGGAAAATGGATGAATGTTGAGCAACTATATCAGACCCCAAAGATGGATGACCAGTTGTTTTTTGTCCATGTCCAGTCTGCTGAGTTTTCATGGCTACATATTGCGTAGCAGTTGGGATGCTCCATTACCTTCTCGACATGAAGCGCTAACGTAATAACAAGTCGCGGCTTGAGTGCTGAAATCTAATTGCAGCTGAAGAGTACCAGGTCTGGGGGTTTGTGTTGTCCACTAATGAAGCAGACCAGCAGTGTTGGGGGACTACTTTGGTGGAAGGATTCAGTTAGAAATCATCAGCAGTTTAGACGGAGTCCTGATGTA
Organism: Dunckerocampus dactyliophorus; assembly: GCF_027744805.1. NCBI lineage: Eukaryota > Metazoa > Chordata > Actinopteri > Syngnathiformes > Syngnathidae > Dunckerocampus > Dunckerocampus dactyliophorus. The sequence continues at coordinate 3,037,034 of NC_072833.1, read as the reverse complement.
AGCTCCTGTAGTGGTAAACTTCAGGAGGTTATCCATTTATTTCTGTCCTATCTCACATTACTTGGCCCTGTCCTCGCCAGTGAAGATCAGTGCCCAGAAATCTCCCGGTTAAATGTTCCGCCTTTCAGAGGTGTTCCTGCAGTGAACACGGCCAACTCCCACGGGTTTGGCAGCCTCGTCCAAGCCGAAAAGATCAGATAGCCATATGGCGGCGAGGCCGATGCCACGCTGCTTTTTTTGCACCTCTCGCCGCCAACAACGGTGCTGGCGATGAATTGGTGCTCCTCAGCTAGCGGCGGGTTGTCCTCTTCAAAGGAAGCTCCTTCTCTTTATGCTAATCTGGCCAACATAAAACAGGTGGGCTTCTTGCTCGGCCGTATTTGTGATTCAAATGTCTGTCTGAGGCGATGACTGCGCCTGAGATCCTTTTTTGTGTGGACTGGAGCACCACTACAACCTTTTGGCTTCATGTTGATTCACTTTCATTTTTTGGACCGCTTACAAATTCATAGATTAGAATGATGTGTTTCAAAGTCAGCACCGTGCCATTCCAAATGTGCCTTTCATGTTATTTTCCGTCAGATCGTCACACCGTTATGACCTGATGGCAAAGACAAAAAGGATTTCTGTCTTTGGCAGAACTGCACCAACGGGGCCTTTTGCAAGATGCCATTGATGCCGTGCTTGGACGCAATAAACAGGAAACCAACGAGTCGTTTAGGTTTCCACGCTTTTATGCAAGGGTCAAGCATTGATGAGCAGTTTTTGTCAGGTTTAGTTTGGAATTGCTTTAGTGGCTAATTTAGCTTGTTGCTAATGTAAAACACCAGACAAAACATTGGGTACAACCGATGACAAACAACATAAAGTACAGTACAGGCCAAATGTTTACACACACCGAATTCCACTAAGCAACCCCGACAAGGCACACCTGTGACGTGAAAACCATTTCAGGTGGCTACCTCATGAAGCTCATTGAGAAAGCACCAAGGGTTTGCAGCGCTATCAAAAAAAAACAAAAAACATCAAAGGTATGTCTAAAATGTAAGACATATTTACAGTAATTTCACACCTTTTTGTAAAATACACAATTCCACACGTGTTCAGGTTTGAGAATCTACAATGTAAGTAGTCATGGAAATAAAGAAAGCGCATCGAATGAGAAGATGTGTCAAACACACACAAGTACGCTGGAAAGGTGAGGATGATGAGCAGCAGGAAACAAAGCTAATTGATATCAGTCTTTGTTTCTGTTTCATAATTCGTTTTTGATGCAATCTATTCCATGTTGAGCATATACATGAAGCCATCCATCCATCCATCCATCCATCCATCCATCCATCCATCCATTTTCTATACCACTTCTCCTCTTTAGGGTCGCGGGGGCATGCTGGAGCCTATCCCAGCTGACTTGGGGCGACAGGCGGGGTACACCCTGGACTGGTCGCCAGCCAATCGCAGGGCACATATAGACAAACAAGCATTCATTCCTATGGACAATTTAGAGTCGCCATGTTTTTGGAATGTACATGAAGCCATATAAATAATAAACATTTGATATTAGTATTCTCTTATGTGAGAAATTCATTTTACACTTATTTTGTTAATAAATCAAACTAAGCAACAAAATAATCTGAGGAGCCATTTGGGAACCCAGCCAAAAGAACCGGCTCCCTTAAAAGAGCCGAAATTCACATCACTAGTGAATATCGGCGTACGTCAGTCTACTCTCAAGGAACGCATGTTTGATATGTTTAGGTGCGTGTGCGTGTGTGATGTTGACAGCATGATCACAGAGCTGTTGTGACAACTCCTGGAGAGAAGAGCCAAGCTGGATGTGTGACAATTGACGCCCCGCCAGCAAAGTCTGTCAGGCAGAGTTGCTGATATGTTCATTTCATGGACATTCAAAGCAGATGAAACAGACATGCATGTGGCTGTCATATCGCCACACAACGATGGCTGTCTCCAATTGAATCCAGCCTGCGTCTTATTGTAACGAGAGGCAAGAGGCATTCACGCTGATAACTTCGAGGAAAAGAGACACTTAAAACCGCAACTCTACAGGTCTAAAGGCCTCAGGCCATAAAAATAATTTAATCTGGTGGAACATGCACACTCCTAAGGCTGTGTTGTCTAAACAAATGTGTGTCAAAGCTGCAGGGAGTGTTCACGAAGAGGAAATGGATGACTCACGCGGGCTCCTGCAAGTCATTCAATATGCTACGTGCAACAGGAGCGAGATGCACATAACATTTCACGGCTAATTGATGCATTTGACAGGAAAGAAGCTGTCAGGCCGTGACGTGGGAGAGGGAAACAATTATTTCCGAGTTGAAAAGAAACCCACACAGACCCTCATGACAAACAGAACAACACCCACTGCACTGAAGTGGACTGCAGCATTTGCTGTCATACACTTCAATGAGGAGCTGGAAAGAGACAAATACTACTGGAATGGTACTTCAGTGGAGCTCACACCTCTGCTTCTACGACCATCATGTTTGACACGCTATCATAGATACATACTCCGTGCATATGCCTCCTTTGGTTCATTGGGATTTTTTTAATTTAAAATTAAAAACAACAGCAAATCCATATTGGTGTTTGAATTTTGTAATGACTTTTTCGGTTTTGTAATTTGGTAATGTAACAAATAGCATAAAGTTATCTATTTGTGTCTAATAGGGCTTTTGTCTGTAGCCATTCAAATATGCCATAATAAACTTGTGGTATTTGAAAACATTAAGTAATGGTAATGCGGTTTTGGGGGAGGATACCATAGTAAATAGCATTGACTGTGGCCCCCGAGCACCCGCTATATGCAGACTAGAGTACAGTGGGCGTTCCAGGCTGGGGATGCTGCAGTCTAGCTTCCATTAGTGACTTTAACATTGCAGTGGGTGCACTAAAGTAGTAAAAAGCCCTGCTGAATAATGCAGCAGCTTTATCATAATGTCATTCTTAACTGTGCATCTACACAATCACCACACCGAGCATAAGAAGAAAGTTATTAGAGCAATATTTACTTTAGTGATATACTAAATGACACGTGAGGATGTTTAATTATCTTCGTTTGCGGCATCAGTATCATGATCACACACACACTCCCAGCGTCTTGTTTTGAACACACAATGCGTGCAGGATTAGTGTCACGTAGGTTGTGTTGTTTATTATCCGTGTGCGTGTTTTATGATGTGCTCCGGGACCTCTGTTGGGTGATGATGCACTCTAAATAAATCCGACTTGAATTGTAGATTAACTCGTGTACACGAGCATTGCAATTACGGCGGGCTCGGGCCTCTCCGAATGCTAATTAGCTCCTAGCTGATGAGAGATGAGCATTTTTAACTTGTTAGTGGGAAAGACCGCTGAAGTGTGAAGAAAGGAATTACAAAAAACTTGATGCAGAGCAGCTGTATGGGTGCCTGGAAGTCTAAATATTACAAAGAGTAGAAGGGAAGAAGATGAAAAATGGAGGAAAGTCAAAGAGCTCATATGCTTGTCATTGTGATGAATATCTGTGTGTGTCATAATCCTCATTATTCTCCAAGAATACACAACGACGAGGAGCTCAAGTAAAGTCTGGTTTGACTTTTGTGCCGCCCTTCTAAAATGCAACTGCTGAGCACTTTGCAAGTTTGCATCAGTCCTGCAGGGTCGCCAATGGCAAGAGGGCGCGAAACACCCTGGCACTGCTATCTGGGATTAACTCTCCGGTGAATCCCCCATCAATCAATTCATCAATCTTTGCAACGGTGACACATTTTTAATGAGGAACCTGTCTCTGGGGTGTTGAAAAGTACATGCCAACTTAGCTGCACTTTCAAAGTCTTTACGCCACGTGAACACTTTGTGAAAAGCATCCATCAGTGAAATTCTTCAGGTTTTTCCTCCTGATTAACTCTGGATGTGTTTGCACAAATTACTGCTCTGTGACCAGAATAGTACAGTTGGCAACCTGATTATTAAAGAGGAAGGGAAATAATTGGAACAGAACATTCTGTGGCAGAAGTTATTCCGTGCGAAAACAGCTAGAGGTGCTAGCTAGGGGTGTCAAACTCAAGGCCCGGGGGCCAGATTCAACCCGCCACATTGTTTTTTTGTGGACTGCGAAAGCCTAATTCCACCAGTCAGAGGTCTCGCTCCACTGCATCTTAACGACTGTTGTTTGGCTTCACAAATGAGTGAAACCAGTCTTGGATGGGGAACGCCTCAACCTGAGAGAATAAACGCTTGGGTCTTGCACTATCCCCTCAAATTAGAGCTGTCCTATCATGTCTCTGAACATGAACTGATGAAGCCTGCTTGGATGAGAGGCGAAACGTCTTCCAAGACAATCTAGACAATCCAGTTCCGCATACATTTCAAGCAAAGCTGCAGCCCTCTGAGGGCCAACATAACTGCGATGTTTGACGCCCCTGATGTAGATCTTTGACTCTACTGTTTTTGCAGCAGGTCCTTAAAAAAACAGCAGAGCGCTCCCCACCCACCCATCCATCCATCCATCCATTCATCCATTCATCCATTCATCCATCCATCCATTCATCCAGGTTCGGTCGTGGGACTTCCTTCTCACGGGCCACTTTCTAGCTCCTCCCCGTGGATTCCAAAGCGTCCCAGCCCAGTTGAGAGACATAGTCTCTCCAACGTGTCCTGGGTCTTCTGTGAGGCCTTCTACCAGTCGGACGTGCCCTGAACACCTGACTAGATGCCCGAGCCACCTCATCTGCGAAAGAGCAGCGGTTCTACTCTGAGTTTCTCCCGAATGACAGCGCTTCTCACCATATCTCTCAGGGAGAGCCCTGCCACCCTACGGAGAAAAGTCATTTCGGCCGCTTGTACCCGCAATTTTGTCCTTTCGGTCACTGCCCAAAGCTCATGACCATAGGTGAGGGTAGGAACGTAGATCGACCTGTAAATTGAGAGCTTTGCCTTTCGGCTATGCTCCCTCTTCACCACAACAGACCGATGCGAAGTCCACATCACTGCAGACGCCGCACCAATCTGCCTGTCGATCTGGCGTTCCACTCAAGACCCAGAGGTACTTAAACTCCTCCACTTGGGGCAGAGAGCGTACACCAGGAGATAGTCAGTACTGTACAAACCTCGCTTTTGAGGTCACAGTGCAGGTCGCCCCTAGATATAAAGGATCTTTGACTAGTGTTTTTGCAGTCCTGTGGCCTTTGGTTAGTGGCAGAAGTTACTGGAAATTCATTCATTCCAGAAGAAAAGAAGGAATCTGAAGTCTTTTTTTTTTCTACCATTGAGTCACTGTTTGTCCTTGACAACCTTGCACAAACATGAGTCATTACTCTTCCATTTCCCTCCCATTAGACTGCCGCACTTCGGAGTTAATCAGAAAGAAGAAATGAAAGAAAACGTTCCTTTAAACGCATGCATACATTGACTTACGCTGTGCGCCCATAAAAAATACCCCGTCCGTGTCATACTTTGTTTTTTTCTCCAGTTTAATGATACAGAGAGTCAAGGGCTGATGGATGAGCGATGGAATGAGCTTGGACGTTCCAGGATGAGCACAGTCTGTTCCGTTTTATGCTGTTGCCAAAAAGGAACGCGGTCGCTTCTTCAGGCGGATGCCATCCTCACCTCGTCTTAATCCCACAAACAGGTGGGCCTCGGATACCGTGGGGTCCACTTGGAGTGGGGATTAATAAGAATAAATTGATGGCTGCAATTACTGTTGGCGTATCTGCATTAATGTTCATCAACGCAGCCCAGGCCAAGTAGTAACTGTGGTGGAAAAAATGTATCATTTACGGGTATACCTTAGTTCACGTGGACTCTCCGAAATAAAAATAGTAGAGGCATACCGTCTACATAGCAATGCTGTTTTTGAGCTCCTGGAAGGGCTGATTGAGAGTCCTAAAAAGGAGTCATGTCACATCTACTATGGAAAAACTCCTTGCAACCCTCGTTTATTGTGGTTAATTGGTTCCAGACCCGACCGTGATAAGTGAATTTCCGCCAAGTAGGATTCCTTATGAATCAACTATTTTCGTAGTTAGAGCCTGGAAGACGATAGGGATGCTCTGATAGATCGGCCACAGATTCGTATCGGACGATTTCCGTAAAAAACACGTGATCGGCTTATGCCGATAAATGCCTTTCAAAGTCGATCACAAAAAACGATCATCGTGCGGCGGCGACATGACAGTTCATGTCATGACAACACAGACATGACATGAATGTGCAAGGATGTTGCGTCCATCGGATGTTGTTCATTTTCCCTTTACGGTCACTCTGCTGCCCCAAACTCTCCATGGCGACAGTCGGTACCACATGCAAAATCTTCATTTAAATCGGGCTGTCTGCACCACTGTTGATACACAAGCAGTAGATCACCCGCAACACGCCCGCTAATAGTCCATGTAATTATCTTTGTTTGCTCACGCAATTTAGCACTAGTTATTTGGGATCTGAGTAGATGGCTGTGTATTACATGTCACTTAATTCACTTCCTAGCAGGAGGTTGTGTGTAACATGGGTGTGACAAACATTTGGGTATCACCGAGTATCATTGTGGGTTCAGGCTTCCTCCTCATGAAGAACCAGTAGGGTGTCCTGAAAACATGTTGGCACCCAAGCGTCCAAAGAAAGCAACTTCTTTCTGAGATACAAGTTGGATTCTTTTGTGATGGCATTCATTTGCATGTGATAAGGTTTAGGATTTTCAGTCAGGAAGCTTGGTCAGATATCTGCAGACCGCTATGGCACTTTTACCACATGCCAAAGGCAATACACGGTCTTTGCCACAGCATAACTTAACCCTTTTAGTTGCATGAAAGGGTTAAAACTAGGGCTGTCAAAAATAACGCGTTAGCAACGGTAACTACTTTATTTCATTAATTCCGTAAAATGTTTAGTGTAATTAATGCACGTGCACCAGAGCAAGCGCGCCTCTCTGCTATGACGGCAGACGGAAGGACAGCGGAGCGTCCCCACACAGTCACACAGAGTCTGACGCTCTTTTATGACTTCATTCTGACCCGAACACATCAACAGCAGTACAATTCTAACAGCACACACCGGATGTATCTGCAACTCGCACACGTCTCTAGTCTGTTCACCCTGGGAACGACCCTTCTTCATTCTCGTTACAAGAAGGCGAGGTGCATTCAGGGACACAAACGGCTTTATAATGTGTGTGTGTGTAAATAAACATGAAGTGGATATTCTTATCACTCTTAATTCGAATGTACAATTTGCTACGTTCAAGTAGGCTGGAAAATACACTGGAAACAAGTACATTTACTTTAAATGACGTGATATCTTTGAACGCAACGTCTCATTGCTCATAACACGGCTTAAAGCGTGATTCGAAGGTTCTGCTACTATTGCAGAGACAGGTGTTATAGATCTTTAGCTTGATGGACATATTCAGCTCATTTGGACCTGTTCATACATACAAATACCAATATAATCCTGTACTGCCATTTATCTTTCTGCTCATTAAATACAGTAAAAATGGGCATATTTCAGACATAGTTGCTAATGGTGATGAATATGATTAATTAATTTAATGACTGTGATTAATCTGATTAACATTTTTAATCATTTGACAGCCCTCGTTAAAATACTCAAACATAAAAACAAAGTGGCGAATTGGACTCTTTGTAAGTTACTTTGTCCTATCTGACACATTTTTTTCCTTGACCCAATAGTCCAGAAGGCAATCAATGAAGTGGAGCCCATTGTGAAGAACAAAAGGCTTACTCCATCTTGGTTCTATCTGGCTGACATCTTTGGTCCCTGAGGAGTCCGAGGCTCCCTTCCAGTTGCTCGTTCTGCAAGTCGTTCCGTTCAACGGTTACGGACTCGCCGGGACACAGAAGATTCGCAGCCAGAACTTCTAATGGAATGATCCGACGATTACATACACATGAACAAAGTTTGGACTAGCGGTCCAGGAAGGAAATCAGAATGTTTTTGCAGTAGGTCAAAAAAACAGCAGTGTTCCAGTCTTTGACCAGCCTAAACATTGCTTGCATTTGAATGTGTGATGTACTGTATTAGCCACAAGGCAGTGCTTCTCAAATAGTGGGGCACGGTGAGGTGTCAGAGGGGACGTCTCATAACATTTCTTGGAAGTTGACAGGTTTGTTAATGCCTTCATCCATGCTTGAACGCTGCTGGTGCAAGCAACTAATACAGTGGGATGACAGAAAATAATCACATGTCAAGTACAAATGTGAAGCCCTGCAAATTCTTTCGTCAAAATACGGACAATAATGAAAGTGACACTGATTCAAAATCAGAACTGTGGCGCAATGTCCATGATACGCGTTCCGATCAGAATTTCTACTGACCTATTTTTTCTAATCAGCTATGAAGAGCCATCGTTTCACATCGCGTTTCCGCGGAAGGTGAAGCGTCGTACTCTTGTGCCAACTAACAATGCTTTGGAGAACAACGCAGTGTTGAGTTACGTCGCCATTACGCCACGTAATGTGATGCTTTATTTTAAAGCGTCACGGTTTTGCTACCCCTTTCAGGAGAATGACCCGTCTGTGGCTTTAATGCTAATGAGCTGTATTCGTCCTCGTGTCTCCGAGAAGCACTCTATATACTTTTCACATACAGTCGGCCCTCGTTTATCGCAGTTAATTGGTTCCTGAATGCGACAAGTGAATTTCTGCGAAGTAGGATTCAATATTAATAAATTGAACATTTTCATAGTTAGAGCATAGAAAACCTGTTTATGACTTTCTGAATACAATCTTATTAGAGCCCTGCAGACATGAAATGACACCCATACAGTCACCTTTGCACTCCAATTATTCTTTGTTTACACTGCATTTCCCACCAGTAATGCGTAGGCTACAGGGGCACAAGAGATGGCCATTGGCAAGCTAACGAGCTAACTAGTTAGCCTCCAATTTATTTACAGTATTCTAAACTTAAGAAAGTGCCCATGGGTATGATTGTGAGTGTGAGTGGATGTTTGTGTATATGAGCCCTGCGATTGGCTGGTGACTAGTCCAGGGTGTACTCCGCTTCTCACCAGGAGTCAGCTGGGATAGGCTCTAGCATACCCATGTGACTCTAGTGAGGACAAGTGGCATAGAAAATGGATGGACAGATGGATACATTTAAGAAAAGATTTAAAACGGAGTGGGGAAGAAGGTCAAAGAAGCTAAAAACATACCACTTCCACACGGAATGAGAGGAGTACTTCTTTTCACTCTATCATGCTGGACATGCCGTGGCTGGTTCCATACAGTGTGACTGTAACCTCTCAATATTACATGATTACATATTAATACAGTAACATGACTGACGCCTAGTGGCCAGAATAGGACATACAGGGCGTATACCTTTGTGTTTCAATGTTCTTTGACTGATAAAAGTCAACCACCAAAAACCAATCATTCATTAGTTAATGAGTTTTTTAAAAAGCGATAATCAAACTACGACCTTGCGAGGGACGACTGTAAACACGTAACGCTGCACTTGTCTAACGTAATAGATGCCGTATCACATACAACATAACATTCAGCATAGCATAGCTAGCTACGTGAGCTAACACCACACTCACATTTTAACAGCAACATCATGCTAGGTTAGCTAAATGAATGAAAAACGAAATGATCCAACTCACAGCTTCTACGTCTGTAGCTGACTGACTGATAGCCGGCAGAGATTCAGGCATCAATTGAAGATGTGTAGCGAAGCCTGCACATCTAGCTATGGGCGGGTACCCTCATATTATATTATTACATTCCAATTGGACTATTTTTTGTTGCGTGCAGTCAGGTAGAGATCCCAATATGCAGAGCCAGACACAATCCAGGTAAAAATAATATTTTTAATTTAGTTGAACAGGAACAAAGTAACAACCAAATAGCAAAAACTTCTGAGTCCAAACTGAGGTAGAACGGTGCAACTAAGGTAGTAAAACAAAAGGGCACCGTGGAAAAAGGAAACAACTCACTGATGAGCAGACGGCGTCACAGGAGGCAAGGAGCACGTGGAACAGATTTTGAAAGAACACAGCAATCTTACGGCAAAGAGCACAGGAGCAAACAAACTGGTGTTTCACAGGCAGCATGCAAACCAGTAGTAACAATCCCACGTCCTCCTCCTGCAGCCATGTGGCTTAAGAGCCCTTGATGACCAAGTGGCTACAGGTGTGCCTCGTGGCGCCGCCCACTCAGGGAGTGAAGGGATCTACAAAGAAACACAGGTCAAAGGGTGACAACACAAAAATGAAACAAACCTAACAGTACCCCCCCCTCAACGGACGCCTCCTGGCGGCCTACCAGGCTTGTCAGGGAACCGTTTGTGAAAGTCAGAAATTAGAGAGGGGTCAAGAATAAGCTTACCGCCAATCCAGGAACGTTCCTCTGGACCGTATCCCTCCCACTCTACAAGATATTGGAAACCCCTACCCCTTCTCCGAGAGTTAAGGATCTTGTTAACAGAATAAGCGGGATGGCCGTCGACCAACCTAGGAGGAGGAGGTGACCTGACTGGAGGGCTGAGAGGACTAGTAGAGACTGGCTTGAGACGGGAGACATTGAAAACAGGATGGATATTAAGAGATGCAGGGAGCTGGAGCTTGACTGCGTTAGGGTTGATGACTCGTTCCACTGTGAATGGGCCGATGTATCTAGGGGCCAGTTTCTTGGAAGTAGCTGCCAGAGGGATGTCCTTTGATGATAACCAGACCTTCTCACCGGGTCTATAACTTGGAGCTGGGTTGCGGTGGCGATTCGCTAGACGTTGGTTCCGCTCTGAAGTGCGTCTTAGGGCTGCTCTGGTGTTGCGCCAGGCACGGCGGACACGGCGTAGGTGCTGGAGCACAGAGGGAACGGCCACATTAGATTCCAGGGATGGAAAAGCTGGGGGCTGGTAGCCGTACACAGAATAGAATGGGGAAACACCTGTAGCAGAACTGACCAAGGAATTGTGAGCATATTCCACCCAGGGAAGATGTGTAGCCCATGAAGCAGGTTGTTGGTGGCAGATGCAGCGGAGTACTGTCTCCAGGTCTTGATTGGTTCTCTCTGTCTGTCCGTTTGATTGCGGATGATAGCCCGAAGACATGCTAGTGGTTGCACCTAGGGCTTCACAAAAACACTTCCACACGGCAGAGGTAAACTGAGGGCCCCTGTCGGAAACAATGTCCAAAGGTATGCCATGGGGGCGGAAAACATGGAGGATTAGAAGTTTGGCCGTGTCCAATGCAGATGGGAGTTTGGGGAGGGGAACAAAATGGGCCATCTTGGAGAAACGGTCAACTATAGTAAAGATCACAGAGTTGTTGTCAGAGGGGGGCAGTCCACAAACAAAATCCACTGAAATGTGTGACCAAGGGCGGCGGGGTAATGGGAGTGGGCGGAGAAGTCCAGCCGGAGCCTGGTGGGAAGCCTTACTGCGTGCACACACTGAGCAGGCCGCTACAAACTGCTTCGTGTCCACTCGACAGGACGGCCACCAAAAACGTTGACCAAGCAGGAACAGGGTGCGGCGGAAGCCTGGATGGCAAGCAATCCTGGAACTGTGTGCCCAGGTCAGAACCTCAGAGCGCAGTGTAGGGGTGACGTATAGCAGGCCAGGTGGACACTTCGCTGGGGGGGTAATGTCCTTGAGGGCATCTGTCACTCTGCTCTCAACCTCCCATTGGAGAGCGCCCAGGATCCGGGTCTGCGGAAGGATGGGTTCAGCCTCAGGGATCTCTGAAGAAGGGGAAAAGAGTCTGGAGAGGGCATCCGGTTTACTGTTACGAGAACCAGGGCGGTATGTAATGGTGAAATTGAACCTAGCTAGAAATAGGGACCACCGTGCCTGGCGAGGGTTAAGTCGTCGTGCGGAGCGGAGGTAGGCTAGGTTTTTGTGGTCAGTAAATACAATGAAAGGGTGGGTGGAGCCCTCCAACCAATGTCTCCACTCCTGTAAGGCTAAGACGACGGCCAACAGTTCCCTATTGCCTATGTCATAATTACTTTCGGCAGGTGAGAGACGGCGTGAAAAGAAGGCACAGGGGCGGAGTTTACGGTCAGTGGAAGAACGTTGTGAGAGCACGGCCCCGACCCCGGAATCTGAGGCATCAACTTCCACAATAAACTGGCGAGAGGGGTCAGGATGGGTGAGGACGTTGGAACTTATAAACAAGGATTTAAGCTTTTTAAATGCCGCGTCTGCCTCTGGGGTCCAGACAAATGAGACTTTAACGGATGTAAGCTTAGTGAGAGGTTCTGCGACTCGACTAAAGTTGCGAATAAATCTACGGTAAAAATTGGCGAAGCCCAGGAACCTCTGCAGCTGCTTCCTTGTTATAGGAGTGGGCCAATCGACCACGGCTTGTATCTTAGCCGGATCAGCCTTGAGTCGCCCCTTCTCCACAATGAACCCCAGGAAAGACGTCGACTCGGAGTGAAAATCACACTTCTCCGCCTTCACAAATAACCGGTTTTCCAGGAGTCGCTGAAGTACTAGTCTAACGTGATGTATGTGTTCATGAAGGGAAGGGGAAAAAATCAGGATGTCGTCCAAGTACACGAACACAAAGCGGCCTAGCATGTCACGTAGCACATCATTGATCAGATTCTGAAACACTCCGGGGGCGTTAGTGAGGCCGAACGGCATAACTAGGTACTCAAAATGCCCCATAGGGGTGTTGAATGCCGTTTTCCACTCGTCCCCCTCTCTAATTCTGACTAGGTGGTATGCGTTCCGAAGGTCCAATTTAGAAAAAATTACAGAGGAGTGAAGTGAGGAGAACGCGGAGTCGATAAGAGGAAGTGGGTATTTATTTTTGATGGTTATGTCATTTAGCGCCCGATAATCAATGCATGGTCTTAATGAACCATCCTTTTTGTCCACAAAGAAAAACCCGGCACCTAGAGGTGAGGAGGAAGGGCGAATGTGTCCGGCTGCAAGGGAGGTGGAGATGTAATTTTCAAGGGCTGCGCGTTCAGGATTGGAGATGTTAAACAGTCGGGAGGTGGGTAACTTAGCTCCTGGTAGGAGGTCAACGGCACAGTCATAAGGTCGATGGGGTGGGAGCTCCATAGCCCTGTCCTTACTGAATACCTCCTTGAGGTCATGATATTCCTTCGGAACTTGAGAAAGGTCAATCTGTTCAGTGGGTGAAAAGTGAGCAAAGGGTGCATGAACGGACGCGGAACGGAGGCAGTGGGAATGGCAGTACTGGCTCCAATTGGTAATAGCAAGTCTAGACCAATCAATACAAGGATTGTGAATCTTGAGCCAAGTGAGGCCTAGGACTAGAGGTGCCGAACGAGAAGGTACTACAAAGAATCTCAGCTTCTCAAAATGATTACCGGATACTCTTAGGGTAAGTGTCTCGGTTTGGTGAGTAACGTGAGCCAAAACGCGCCCGTCGAGCGAACGAACCACTTTGGCCTCCTTAAGACAGAACACAGGGATGTTATGCAGGTTAACAAAGTTGTAATCCAAAAAACAGTCATCTGCCCCAGAGTCAACAAGTGCACAGATATTAAGGCAGTTCTCCTCCCAGGCGAGTGTACCTTTCAGTTGAAGGCGCCCTGGCGACGCTTCGACGGTAGACTGGCCCACTGTGAATGCTCCTCCAGTGGAGGTCGGGCGTCCTGCAGGTCGAGCAGGACACTTGGTGATGACATGATCAGCACGGCCGCAGTATAGACAGAGATGCAGGCGCAGCCGGCGTGTCCGCTCGGCCGGAGTAAGACGACCACCTCCCAGTTGCATGGGTTCCTCACTGGGTGCTGGACCAAAGACTGCTGCGCTGGGAACCACATCTGGAGTTGCTGGTTGCAGGATGGAGATGGAAGAAGACTGGGTGCAAGTAGGATTTCGTTGCTCTGCATAGTGCTCTGCCTTGCGCTCATTGATGCGGTCATCGAGCTTAATGGCGAGGGAAATGAGCTGCTCCAGTGACTCAGTCTCATCCTTTGTTACGAGCTCATCCTTTATATTAGAGTTCAAGCTGGCTAGAAAAATATCACAGAGGGCTGTAGTGTTCCAGCCACTCTCTGCTGCGAGAATGCGAAAGTTTATTGAGTGGTCTGCCACGGAAGCCTTGTGCTGGCGTAGAGCCATCAGACGGCTGGCTGCCTGGCGCCTTCTTAAGGGGTGGTCAAACACTTTGCGGAACTCAGAAATGAAGCCAGATAAAGTGTCCCGTAGCTCCGGACGATTCTCTAATATAGCCAGTGCCCACTCAGCAGCTCTCTCCGACAGGAGACTGACCATAAAGGCTACTCTTGCTCAGCAGGTGGGGTAGGTGAAGGGTTGCTGGTCAAATACCAGTTGGCATTGGTGTATGAATTGTTTGCACTTTCCACGGTCGCCAGCGTACCTTGACGGGTGAGGAATTACTGGTTCCTTTAAGCCACTGGCAGAGGAATGAGGAACAGATGGCAGCAGCTGGGGAGGAGTGACTATGCCATCAGCTGGAGCCGACAAGGTGGAGCTTGTTCCCTCGCTGACGAGCCGGTCCACGTTGCTGGAGATGGACTGGAGAAGCGTGGACATATCCCTGATAGCCAAATGATGTTCGCTAATCATACTTCCATGTGCCTTGAGTGCAGCATGCACCGGGTCAGACTCTGCGGGATCTGTTTGCATGGTGGGATTGTTCTGTTGCGTGCAGTCAGGTAGAGATCCCAATATGCAGAGCCAGACACAATCCAGGTAAAAATAATATTTTTAATTTAGTTGAACAGGAACAAAGTAACAACCAAATAGCAAAAACTTCTGAGTCCAAACTGAGGTAGAACGGTGCAACTAAGGTAGTAAAACAAAAGGGCACCGTGGAAAAAGGAAACAACTCACTGATGAGCAGACGGCGTCACAGGAGGCAAGGAGCACGTGGAACAGATTTTGAAAGAACACAGCAATCTTACGGCAAAGAGCACAGGAGCAAACAAACTGGTGTTTCACAGGCAGCATGCAAACCAGTAGTAACAATCCCACGTCCTCCTCCTGCAGCCATGTGGCTTAAGAGCCCTTGATGACCAAGTGGCTACAGGTGTGCCTCGTGGCGCCGCCCACTCAGGGAGTGAAGGGATCTACAAAGAAACACAGGTCAAAGGGTGACAACACAAAAATGAAACAAACCTAACAATTTTTTTTGCTTATACTTTGTCACAAAAGCACAATATTTTGCCATGTATCAATTTATTGTCATAATATTCACACAGTAGATATTTTTAAATTAGCTTTTTTCTAGAAGCTGTACCAAAACGGCACCGACAAAAAGGAAACTGTTTTGGAGGGTTTTAGCAGAAATGGACGTCCCTGTGGTGCTGCAACAGGTGCAGCAGTACCAGTGCTTAACTTGTCGAAGCGACATAACGATGCTAATTCCACATGTAAGAGATGCAGCAGCAGATGGTGCGTGAGTGACAAGGCATGATGTGTGAAATGGAGGAAGCAGCGTCCTCTGGGATGCACTCCTCTGTCATGCCGTTGCGCTGCTTGTCACGTCTCTTTGCCACGTTCCACTCCGTCGAGTGGTTCTTTTTTGTTTGCGCCGTTTCATTCGTCTCTCAGGAGCCTTTACAGTGCGGTACAGTGACGAGATGATGGGGTGAAATGAGGTAAAAGTCTTCTTACTGATAATTCATACACCAAAGAGTGTAAATCACTGGGGGATTGCTTCCGAATGTCTGTTCTTTCTTTCAAAGTCTGTTCTGGTTTATGCCGACACTTAAAGCTTTCTTTAGTGTCGTCTTGCCTCTTGTGCCAACCACCTCTAGCAGGTTCTCAATTTATGCCTCTGTAATTCTTGTTCTCACAGCCCAGCCTCCCTCGGGGATAAACACGCACACACAAACGCTTCAATCAACTTCAGGGGGAGTACAAACACGCTGTCCAGTCATACATTATGTTTACTGGAAGAATCTTTTATGATGGGCTGTTCTCACATAAGCAAGTCGGTGGATAGTGGAAGAAATAGCTAAAGTCACGTCCCATGGGGTGTGGCGAGGGCCTGGTGGTCAGGCATTCACCCGTGGACAGGATCTCCCCCCGTAGCCTAAGGGTCTGGCGCATTATGTGTTGGGTGGCCCGTCATTGGCGGGTGTCTGGGCCACCTGGTCTTGGGCAGCCAAATCTGCTGCTTGGGACATGGGACCCCTGAAGTAGGCAACAGGTACTGGAGGGCCAAGCGGCAGGCAGCTTCGGTGGTGGTCGAGGCAAAAACTCGGGTGGGATTTTTGGTCGGGCTGGGAGAGGTTCTGGCAAACCATTCAACACCTCAGAAAAGGGAAGCAGTGCCGAGTCAACAATGTTTGCAGCGGGGACGGAGGCCTGCTGACCTCGACTGAGGACGTTGTCAGCGACTATTTAGCTTGTCAGCTTTGTAGTGAGCCAACAGTGGTAATTAAAGAGAGAAAGGGAGTGTTATTGCAGCTGGAACTACAATCATATTTTATTGCAAATGTTGATCCGAAATGGGAGTATAAAGCATTCAATAAGGTACAGGAAATAAATTAATCACTTAACTATGAAGTTACTGTATATTAAGGCCAAAAGCATTCACCGCTGCTCATTAGCGTTCGCCTTGTTTTCAACTATTTCATGTCTTTATTCAACACACAACGCACACTCACATGTTTAGAAGTCATCATTTCAACACCATGTCGCCTACAGAGTGTTGAGAAGGTCCACATGCCGCCTTTTTGTTAAAATGTCTGTCATGATTCCACACCCCTTTGAGTTGATGACACCCCCCTCCACCTCCCCCCCACATACACACACACACCTCCACACCAAGAGGCAGGCTCATTAAGTTTGCATGGTTTAAATGAGGGCGCTAACTAGAGTTCTTTTTGGATGAAATGTCTGAACTTTCCCTTTAATTTTTTAATGATATAACCTTTTTATCAACTTTACTATGAATTTTTCAGGGAACTATTTTTTTACTGGAGTACACTTTCACAAAAGATGTTTACTTTTGAAAAGCTCATGAAAAGCACGTGTACATATGCTGTTGTGTGTGTGTCGGTGAGTGCGTGATGCTGCAGGCGCTTAAACATGCAGTAACCCGTAACCAGGTAACCAATCAACTCGTCAAACGTTTGTCTATGAGCTGTCTGGAACTGCCTTATTAGCACTCGTGTACTTTGCTGCTTCAATGTTGGTGTAAGCTATTTTTAGGACACACACAGGATCTGGTGCTCATTGCTCTTATTTTGAAGTCTGGAAGTGTGTTGTGTGGGTCTCTTGACTTTTGCTATAGGACGCACTGACAGATGCACGTACATGAAACAACTTTTATTCTACAGCTGTGGCTCCTGTCCCTCCTGTCCCTTAAAGGGATAGTGCGGACTTTTTGACATAAAGTTGTATGACATCCCCATCAGCAGTGGACTATTTCAACAGTGGTGGTTCTGGTGGGATTTCCGTGACGATGAACGTAGTTCTGCTTAGTTGCTGGGTCGTTTAAGTAAAGACTTTGGCTTCTCAAAACAATATGCGTTCAAGAGAGTAATACATTTGCATCATAAAAATGCCTCATGTTCCACGCGCATGTTTGCATGATATCATTGGTTTCTTCTTCGCTGGTGTTTGCGGCTATTTCTTCTGGTCGGCGGACGGGGCATCGAAACCAGCAACCGATATTAAAAAACGTGGACGAACCCGGGAGAATCGGAATGTTACCAAATATTACCAAAGCCGTATTTATAGTTTTTTTTAAACACGAACGCTCGCTTCCAAAGACGTATTCTTACATCTTTTACGTTTTTCTGCGCAAGTGCACAATAAAAGAGACCACCTTTCATGCAGTTTTAAGCCATAAAAACAGCCACAAGGTGGCAGAGGTGCATTTGATAAGCGCTCGGCAGGGATCTTTTGATGGTATTAATACACTCGACAGCAAGGAGGAAGTGAGAGAGCGTGGAGGAGTGTAGCGTGCAGACGGTCACGCATTGTAGGGAAATTTTAACGCATGCGCACACGTGCACGCACACGCGTGCACACACAAAGTTTAGTTCCAAATGTGAAAATTCTAAATAGTTCATAGTGTTATATTTGTAAAAAATATATTTTGATGTAAAACAACCATTTTTTGTATTGTTTATGTTGTGGTATAGTTGTTTAGGTATTTGAGCTGTCACAAAAGCAAAACATTGTGTGAAAGTGAAAGTTATGCTTGAAAAGCTGTTTTTCTCCCTTTTTTTTGTTGGAAACTGATATTTTCCTGAAACTTACCTATGTTCTACTGCCGATTACTTGAGAACGGAAAAAGGTAGAAGCAAAGGTTTTTTTTCTGATGAAAGACGAGAGTCTAATCTTTCTTTTGGTAGGTTCCATCTTTACATAGCCGTAGAAAACAATATTCTGTGTGCCTTGAAAAATCTGTCAAAATCATCCAAATGGCCGATATTGATGGGGTTGAATTTTGAAAAACGTCTGGGATGGAATGAGTTACCATGCGGTGTATTTGTCGGAAAAAGAATAGAACAGGCAACACAGTAAGGGTGCATGTTTTGACAAATTTTCACCCTTTTGTGTGCGGCCGTTGAGGAGGAGAAGAGTTTGGACGTGCTTTGTTGAGTATATGGACAAGAAAGAGCGTCTTGGCGAAGCCTTAATGTTAATTCAAGACATTTTGGACAATTGCATGCTTTGTGGTTGGTTGCGTTTGAAAGAACATGATGCGGCTGAGGTCAGAAAAGTAAGCACATGCTCTATTTAGCAAGTGCTGCTACTCTTAAAAGGTTCAGGGTTTATTTTCACATGTCAATGCAAAAGCTGTTGAATAGAACTGTTGACAAATGGCAAATTGGTAAATGTCTCCATTTTATCATAAAGGAGACATTCTATGCACTCCAATAGCCTCTGGTCAAAGCACACTTTCAAGGCCAATTCACTTGAACTTTGAAGTGTTTTAGAGGCGCCACGCAGATTAAAGTAATGCAAACATCACAAACACCATTCACAGGCGTCTGACAGCCACACTTTCAAATCCCAGCTGACTTTAATAGTCGGAAAAGCTTTTTAGCAGCTGTTATTTACATGAGAGCGCCCGCTCAGGTGGCGCTCTAATTTACCGACATCAGCTCCTGTCAGCAGTGACGAATGGCCGAGGGCCCCATGTCTCGTCGGGGCTAATGTTTTACAAAGTGTCTGACTGCAACCCCATTGGAAGGAAATATAGTCCATTAATGTCGCAGCGTGATGGTTAGGGCTAGGTCACATGGTCATGCATGCATGTGATATCCCCATGTCACTTGTCCACACGCTCGTTATTAAGTGACTCATTTCTTAATGGGGTCTCAATTTATCTGTTGACGCTCTCCCAGCTGTTGGGACCTCATTAGCTCTTGATGTAATTGTTTTTAGCGCGGCCGCCGCAGTAATTGTTCTAATCCATTTGGCATTTCTGCAGCTCCTGCACAAGGAAAAGGGATTAATGCACCGCAGTGTCTTTTTTTTTCATTCATGGACTTTGAATTTGTCACGAATTCACAATTAAACACGTCGTCTCAGCGCTAAGACGACAACAAAAAGTATAAAGAAATGACGAATACTATCGCCCCTTGTCACATCGCGGTTCCAATTTCGCTGCTTCACTCATCACAGCTTTTCATACATACACTATATTAATTAATAAATCATGCTGTTTTGTTGTTTATCTGTCAAAAAACATGCATATTTAACCAAATTGTATGTAGAATTTGCCTAAATTAAGCATTTTCAAGCATTAAAAATGGCTAAATTAACTCAAATAAGAATAATTCATTAGGAAGACGCATTCAAATTGTGAATGTAGTACTCTACATTGGTCACTAGGTGTCAGTCATTGTTCGGTGAGACTTTTATTGCAGGTATAAATTATCTCACAACAGGCACAATAATAATAATAACATCATAATGCTAATAATAACACGGGCTACTGCGGTCTTACACTTCCTGTCCTCCACCCGGAACACATTTACTGCGACACAGTTTATTTTAGTCTTAATGGCATATTTTCTCATATCTACTATTTTGGGTAATACGAGTGTAAAGGTGACTGTAGGGGTGTTATTTCATGTTTAGAGGGTGCTAATAATGTTAAAAACATGTATTTAGAAGGTGGTGAACAGGTTTTCTATGCTACAACTACAAAAATATTCCATGTATAAATAACGAAATTCATTCATCATGGTTGCGTCTTGAACCACTTGACCACAATTAACGAGGGATTATTTGTACACGTTTTTTGTTAGTAATTTGTTCCAAAAGATCCAAACGTACGAAAACCGAGGCCATTTCCCTTGAGAAATAATAGAAAACCAATTAATCCATTCCACACATCCAAAATATTAACACAAAATACATTTTATAGAGACCAAAAAGTAAACATCCATATTGAGCAACCACCGCTCCATATCTGCTTGAAATGGTTTGGTCCTGCTTTAGGCACAGACCAGTGACGGTGTCTCGTCGTAGCCACAGCGCTACAGTGTTGCCTAATGAAATAAGGCAACAAACAAAAAGGAAAGCGTGTAAGGAGAGAGGGGGAAGAGAAGGAGACTGGATAGTACGTCCCATCATGAGTTCAAAAGGGAGGAACTTTGTCCCTTACTACCTTGAGAACCAAAACTAGTCTGTAAAATGTGAATGGAATTCATGAATGACTCAATGATTCATGAGGGTGCTTTCCATGACATTTTACAGCAAACCTCTCTGCACTGTCACTAATAAGAAAATCAAATCAAAGAATTCAATTCAATACATTTTTATACTGCGTGTCCTCACAAGGGGCCCCGGTGAGCTGGAGCCTACCCCAGTTGACTTTGGGCGAGGACTGGCTGCTGCACCGACTATCTTTTTTTTAATTTTTATATTTGGTCCAGACCAGAGTGTGACGCAGCCTAAGTGTCTCCAAAGAGACGGGCTTTGCCAGATAAATCCAGAAGCATACGTCTTCCATAACATGTAAACAATAAAGCATTTGTGCTTGTGGACATTTAATTTAGTCAGCCCTTCACACTTGAGGCCTCACACACCCAGCCAGCCGCTCTCATTAGTGCGCACTAATGAACACAAATCCAATATTCTCTATTAATGAACAAACAAAACGAGGCGATGCGCTTTAGGACTAATTATTAAGTAGCATATTACAGAAAAGAAAGACCTTCGCAATGCATTATGCAGAGGAGGCTTTGAAAGCAATATTCCATTGTTTCTAAATGTTATTTTCATCATGAAGGTGCGTTGGAACAAAGGTTGCATTGGATGACCCAGTGAACTACAATTTGAGCCTTTGGAAAAATAACAGGAAAGGTCGCACATTGATAAAAACGCTAAAAGACAGCGTACAACTATTCATTTGGCTCTTTCAAAAAAAACCTGGATTTGTTGATTTGACATTAAAGGTCACCGATTTTGCAATATTGACTTTTTAAGCTTGAGTTTGATGTGAAGTTGCTGTCAAAATGTGATTGTAGCGTTAGCGCCGGTGGCAGGCGGTGCCTTTGGTACTTAAAGGGATAGTTTGGATATTTTGACATGAAGTTGAATAACACCCCCATCAGCAGTGGAGTGCATCAGCAGTGACTTACCCCCCACTTGGTCTTAAGTAAAGAGTTTGGCTTCTTCCTCGGCGAGCGTCACAGGCATCTTGTTTGCGTATGTGATGAAGATGCGAGCATTGCAGCGATCTTCATCACATACACAACAGCGGACAGGCGATAGGGCGCGTTGATACGACAGGAGAGAACGCAAGGCCGAGACATTTGCAGGTCTGACTTTTTTGTGATGCAGATGCATTACTCTTTTTGAACGCCTTGTTTTGAGAAGCCAAACTCTTTACTTAAGCGGCCCCCAGATTTGTCATCACCGAAATCCAAACTATCCAAAAATCCAAACTATCCCTTTAACCGACATAAGTCACCTCTTAATAGCATCACTATATCACTATCACTGGCTTCAAGAGGCACTCAGCTAGCTAGCAACAGTCAAAACACATTTTCAACACACACCACAGTTCCTGCCTTCAAAATAAGAGTGGTGCACATTCTGTCTAATAGTGGTAATAAAATAAGGGTGTCATAAAAAATAGCTTACATTAATGAAGCTACTGCACTTGGATCTGCAACGACGCCTTCTTTAACCACAAGCACGGATACGATCGTTTGTTGAGGATTTTGTCGCAATCAAAATTTTTAAACACTAGCGAAGCTACGTCTGTTTCTCAAAATGCTGGGCAAAATTGTCCAATGATGTATTGCATCAATAAATGTAAGGATTTTTGCATTTATTTAACAGTCGTTTCATTCATTGACACACAAAAAACACATAAAATAATAATAAAATAAGTGTAAAAAGTCAAACAGAATTTTAACAATTAACCCTTTAGGTGAGTTTTTTCAGTTTTTCCATGACTATTTCCAAAGGTTGCAGCTTGAAAATAATAATTAGAGATAAAGGCGCACTGTCAGTTAGAAAAATCATCAGTGTGACGCAAATTTGTGATGGGAGTAAATGGACTCATCTGATTTGCAAATTACGACACCACCAGTCTCAGAATTTGTCCGACTCCTGTCTCCGCGATACCCGCTCATCTATCATGCCTGTGAACATTGTCATTCCTCCAGGTCATATCTGCTAGCAGCGTGTCTTTTGCCGAAGAGTGTCCGGCGGATAGTACTGCGTATGCCGCTGTTTCTGCTATGTTTTTTAAAAGATAAAGCAGAGTCCAGAGTAACACCAAGATATTTAAATTCACGTACAAACTGGAGTTCATCTCCCTTCAGAAAAACATGTAAATGACACTTTGCTGCTGGTCGCTTTGAAAATAACATGCAGAGAGTTTTTTTTTTTTAGTTTAGTAAAAGACATGCTTTAGTAAGCCACTCATCCATGCAGGTGATTGCTGATGTCAACGTTTTCGAGGCTTCTGAGTCAGACTTTGCATTTGTAAAGATGACAGCCTCATCTGCATGTTATATGGTATTGAGATCTTTGCAAATGTTTGCTAAATCATGAATATATAATGAAAATAAAATAGGCCCAAGTATGGAACCTTGCGGTACTCCAGCTTGACAGTCCAAATATGGGGATTTGATACCGCTGATGGACACACAATGAGTTCTGTGTGACAAGCATGATTTTATGGAAAGGATTGCTTGCTAAGAGAAATTAAATGTAGTCAATCTAGACAACAGTGTTTGATGGTCAACGTATCAAATGGCCACTTTAAATTGAGAAAAACGGCGCCAACAAAAGTACTAGTTTGCATAGAAACACGCCTACGAATGTTGCTTAGATTGAAGTTACTGATGTCCGCCATCTCCTGGTGTAAAGTATTAACTACATGAGGCACCATATTTCCAGAAATGGCTTGTTAAACTCAGCAGTGTTGCTTGTCGCCATATTGCGACTTTGGCGCTTAAGGGGCTATAACGGAAAACACGGAAAACGGCATTTGGGGAAAAAATAAATGGATTTCATAGGGCCCGAAATGTGGAGATGTGATTCACGACGAGACAGGCGTCGAGGATGAGCGGAAACAGATTACTCTCCACTGAACAACATTAGCAATGGCTGAGTCGCTACAACAACGCATATAACCAGAAACACAAGTGAAAACCGCCCCGCAAGCGGCTGCAACTTGGTGAACGTCTTAGAAGATAATACGTCCAGTGGAGAGAATGTGATGAATCTTTACGTTTTGCTGCGCACACCTTGCGGGTAACCGAGCACGGAGGTTGTTTCAAAGCATGATAATCTCAGACAGCATATTTACTGAAGATAAACCTCAGTTATTGTCACATGAGGACCCTGAGATGATGAGCTTAGGCGGCCTCATTCAGCGAGGACACAAACAAATCTGCTTGTTTACAAGGCGAGTGGCTCCGGTTCACACGTGCAGGCGCCAAGACGCCGCTCTTTGCATGCAGAGTAGCATCATAATGTTTGGCATGACAACACAATGTCATTTAAGCCGGGAGTACAAAAGGGATTTGGAGCGTAGGCCGGAGGAAAACTGGTTGACCCCCTCCTCTCTCTCATCCAGTCCACCTCCTCTGTCCCCTTTCTGCAGAGTAATGAGAGGCCGCCGAAAGCTGCGGACCTCGGCCTCCCCGGATCGTTAACTTCTCACAACATGAAGCGCGACTGGCACAAAGGTCTCACAAAATGAGCTATGGAAGTCCCAGAGGTCCCATTAGTCACCGCAGGGTTTAGCAGAGCAGCGGAGGAGTGCTTAACAATTGACTGTACTTTTTGCAGCTCTTTAAAAGTGAGAAAAGACTGATTATTATTATAAAGATGGGTCACCCCGTGTGGCATCAGTACAGCATTTATACTTTCAGTCAAACAGGACGGTCCAAGCTCGTATTGTGCCTGTCACTTCCTCCTTGTTGTTCCCTTCTTCTACCGTCGAGCGTCAACCCCCACTCATTGATCAGGGTGATAGATGAGAAGAACGCCCCACTTGTCACGCTACTCTCTCTCGCACATCTGTTCTCTAACAGGTCTTCAAAGACGATGGAGAGAGCGTGGAAATGAAGGAGTGGAAAGGTGTGAGGGACGCACCGACGCACCCCAACAATCTCATTTAGGATTACAGTCGTCCATCACCAATTCACGTTTCGACTTTCACTCTATTGCGGTTTTTCAAAGTGCAGTCGGCCCTCGTTTATAGCGGTAAATTGGTTCCAGACTCGGCCGCGATAAATGAATTTCCGTGATACAGGAGTCTATCAATGTTAATAAATGGAATATGTTTGTAGTTAGAGAAACATTAATATGATTATTTAACATTATCAGAGCCCTCTAGACATGAAATAACACCCCTATATTCACCTTTACACTCCTAGTATTCATTGTTTACATCACAACTCTTATGCTGCAGGGACTCGAGACAGCTAGCAAGCTAACCAATTAGCCTCGAATTTATTTCTTCTCAACTTAAGAAGTCCAAAACTTTCTGCTTCCACACGGAATAATGCAAATTTGAACGTCACACCACTGATTTTGTTGCCGATCCGAGTAAAATTCAGGTTGGTATCGGCAATTCCAATCCAATATCAATACTTTGTGTAAATTCACCTAATTTGAAAAAGTAGACCAGCATAGACCAGGGGTCACCAACGTTCTTTCTTGTGAGAGCTACTATTAGAAAATGAAAATGGCCACGAGCTACTCATTTTTGTAGAAATGATTTTCATACCTTATTTAACCCAAACAGATCAAATATGCTTGTTTTACCAAAACATTCACAAAATGCTGGTGTCCACAACTCACATTTTATGTTTCACAATACTTTTCTTTCTAGTGTTCTCACATTATTACCTGAAAACCTGAATGAAAAGCAGGCCTGCGGGCGCCTCATGTGGTCGGGGGGGGGCTACCTGGTGCCCGCGGGCACTTTGTTGGTGACCCCTGGCATAGAGAATACAAGACATGAAATTAATTGATTTAATTAAATTAATTAATTTCAATAAAATAATAACTTAATCATGAATTGAAGTTATTTGTTTATTTATTTCAAACCCTGAAGTATACTAAGGTATACTTATTAGCCAAGCTAATATATAACAACAGAAAATCAAATGGTATTCCAAAACAATAAAAAATAATAAAACCATTAAAATAAATGATTAATTAATAAGAACTTCCATGAAAATGAAAACTTTATTCACACTTCACACAAGGTTCCATTTACGTTTAGGCATCGTTTCAACAGATGAACCTTTCAGACCAACATGACCTCAAATGACTCAAGTATCAAAGGTATCAATATTTCGATTCGAGTGTTGGAAATATCGATATTTCAGTATTGATCCGCACATCACATATTTTTGTGATGACTTCTCAAGTACGACGGAGTATTTAGGGCCACATTGGGGGGAAAAAATGAATCTGATATTTTGTGCTCTTCGGGAAGGAAGGAAACGTTCCTCTTGCGTCAAACAAGCTTTTATTTATAACGTGGCAGCAAAACAGAGCAGTTGAGCAACAGATTAGCGTGTCTAGCTAGCCCGTCTCAGTTCCGCCTTCCTTACCCCGCCCCCTCCACATGCCCAAGGCCAAAGGTCACATAAATGTATTTATTCTCCAAATCTCAGGTTATTTTAATACTCCGGCGTAGCAGGCATTGCCTGAGACAGCTATGAAGAGGGGCCTTATGTGACCTTGGGCCATGGGCAAAGGTAATATTACACCTGTTTTTCTTGTAAATTTACAAAAAATGTTGTAGTAAATTTACAACTTTAGTCTGGAAATCTCAGATTATTATTTTTTTCCAATGTGGCTTTAATATTCCGTCGTACTAAAGTGCGGCTACATCACACATAAAAAAGCTTCCATTCAAATGAAAGACCAGGAACTAGTGCCCCTAACAGCTTCACTATACGCTTCATATAGATGTATGGCTCCTGCATGGTCTCTCTATTATATTACATCGCACTGGTTCTATACAGGTGCATCTAGGAAATAGATGAGAGCGAGAGGTCCAAGTTGTTTGCGTGATCTTGCAGGGGGGAAGAGCTATAACTGCAGCTCTATCCCCACTGCCATCTCTGACTGCATTTAATATACTTTCCTCCCCCATTTTCTCCTTACACATCCTGCGAGCAGCAGGAAGTGCATATGATGACTTGTGATGATTACCAAAAAAACGAGGTCTTTGCGGGACGTGAGGACGGGAGCAGTAGGACGAGGACAGGAGGAATTCTCTTATTAAGTGACGGCACGCTCCATCTTGCACCCGTGTCGCCATTTAGCAGTCATTTCGATGATTTCCCTTTATTTTTCCCCGGTAAGATGCAATCTCTTCACCTGCTGCTTCCGCCTTCTCTTCCAACGGACTTAAAGCATGAATTGGAAATGAAGAGGAGTCATCGATAACCTTAAATATTTTTAGATGACTTCCACCTGAATATTTCATGCTGTGAATTAAAATTTATGGTGTACTTTGCATTTTTAAGAACTTTTAAAGCAGATATTGGTACATTTAAATTAGGCTTGTGATGAATTAATTGCAGGGATTCCATTTGAGCTGAATTGGCAAATAATATAACTTGAACAAAAACTGTACTTTTTGGGGGGAATTTTGCCCATCAGCCGCGATCCTTATGTGAGACATGAACACGTATGTCTTTCTCTTTTCTGTGTGTTCTAAACACATAAAAACAGCTAAAAAACAGCAGCTAAAAACTCAGGTAATGGTACACACCTATTCCGCCTCCAAAAAGAGCCAACAATGCTGCACGTACATTATGTGACCTGCACATTAACCAAGCTATAGCGACATTGTTATTATTATTGTTATTAACATTGTTACGCTGAAGAACTAGCGTAGTGACACCTAGCCACATCACACCGGCTAGCTACTAGCCGGCTAGAGACTAGCTTCACCACACACTCGCTCACGATATTAAACAAACTTTTTGGGGGTATGAAAGATGGGAGTCTAATCTTTCTTTTGGTAGGTTCCATGTTTTTATAGTCATAGAACACAATATTCGGTGTGCCTTGAAAGATCAGTCAAAATGGTCTAAAATGGCCGCTACTGAAGGGGTTGTCTTTTGAAAAATGGCTGGGGTTGAATGAGTTAAGAATCCGGTCATATATAATATAATCAGACGGTGAGCTTCCACCATCTCAAACTCACAATACAGATGCAGTACGTGTTTTCGACCTCTATCTTGAGCCAACACGGCTTAAAAATCGTCCGGGTAGGCAGAAAAATACACTCAAAATAGGATTAAGATGCTATTATTCCTTTCCACATATGATGGATGCTCTTCTTTTTGTGTTATTTATTAAATTAATTACGTTAATGCATGCAAATTATGTGATTATCCTCTTGTTGACTCAAAACTGTCACTCATTCACAGACAAAAACAGGGCAGACACTTTTGTATTGTTTGTTTGCCCGCCGTCTGAATTCGATATTAATTAAGGGCTGCTTTGTTCTGCAATTCCTGAACAAGGTATTTCCTGTAAAGGAAAAGAATACAGTCCAGTGTGTTCACTGTTCTTGCTGCCTGGTGAAGCAGGAAGCTAGTTGGGCCTGACGTGCATCGCCCTCTGCTGGTTGACTCTCAAATTGGGTCCTTTCCGCGTGACCATAAAATAAGCCTCCACTGAAGTGGTTGTTGCATTAAGCACGTCCATGCATAATGCATGGTGACCTGCATTTCTCTGCTATAGGGGTGCAATAGTGTTCCTTCACACAGTCATATGCATACTGTATAAAAAGAGTGTTGTGCAATTTCAGTATATTTATGGAATATGGAGCACAGCGCAGTGTGTATATGCGCGTGTGTGTGTATATGCGTGTGTGTGTGTGTGTGCGTGTTGGAGGGACGCCGTGTTCCCCTACATATGTTGCTGTTCAGACGCCATGATTTAAATCTGTCTATTGAAAATAAGTACGCTTTCATACGCCAACGGGCACAGAGGAATTCTGCAAAAGGACAGAAAAAAGATGCATGTATGTTTGTTTGTTCGGAGGATTATAAAAAAACAACTGCTTTTGTGAGGACACCCAATGCATTTTATATCCTCTCAAGGGACAACACCATGCAGCAGTATTATTTGATGTCATGTCCCGCCCCCCCAACTTTTAAGTGCAGTATAAAACAGTGCTTTCTCAACCGAGTTCCATTCCAGAGCCTTTATTTCGACTTAGACCTACTTCCTCCGGCGCATTTCACACATCTGGCAGTCAAGAACTTCCAGACTTCTGGCTTTCCAGCATAACTTTCAACGGTGTCCCAGTTCACATTGATTCTGAGTTCTTCTTGTGCTGTCTTTAGGTCGTTCTTATATGTTCTGCAGAGCAAAATCCAGACCACTCCACGAAATTGTCACACTCCATCGCCTTAAGCTAGCAGGACACATCTTACGATCGCCTAACAACTAATCCATCCATCCATCTTCTTATCGCTGATCAGAGCAGCGGCCTAAGCGGGGAAGGCCAAACCTTCGTCCAGCTCCTCCCGATCACGAGGTGTTCCCAGGCCAGTTGAGAGACATAGTCTCTCCAATGTGTCCCCGAGGCCTCGTCCCGGTGGCACGTGCCCTAAACACATCCCCAGGGAGATGTCCTGGAGGCATCCCGACCAGATACCGAACCACCTCATCTAGCTCCTTTCCAAGCTGAAGAGCAGCGCTTCTAGCTCAAGTTTCTCCCGGATCACAGTGCTTCTCACCATATCTCTAAGGGAGAGCCCAGCCACCCTACGGAGAAAACTCACTTTAGCCGCTTGTACCCACGATCTTGTCCAAAAGCCATGTCTTTTCTCTGGCTTCTGACACTTTTGAAGGTGC
Organism: Dunckerocampus dactyliophorus; assembly: GCF_027744805.1. Taxonomy (NCBI): domain Eukaryota; kingdom Metazoa; phylum Chordata; class Actinopteri; order Syngnathiformes; family Syngnathidae; genus Dunckerocampus; species Dunckerocampus dactyliophorus. Next base: position 3,007,781 of record NC_072833.1, on the reverse strand, counting down.
TGATGTTATTTATTCTATTTTTATTTTGTTTTAGCTGTTTTAATTTCATTTTTATCTATTTTTATTGCGATGTATCCTGGCTGTTATTCTTACACACATATAAGATACTTTTATGTCGTATATATGACTACGCTAAAGTGTTTTTATGCACCTTGAGGGGGTGTACTGTAATAAAAAAAAAGTGCCAAGTCAATCAGCGAGCGATGCAAACTAATAATTCATTTGCAAAATAAACAGTGTTTGGATTGTTGCTAATGCTTTTACATACGTTGGTGTTGTTTTGGGTTTTTTTTTTTTTTTAGGAATGAACGTTGTAAGTAGTCACAAATGGGCTGGGAGTTTAGTTGCACTGACAGGAAGTCGGGAGCTATTGCACAACCCAGTGACACATTGTTCTTAAAAAAAAAACAACAATGCTGAAAATTATGCAAATCCCACAACTGTTTCTCGCGTTCTCCAAACGTGTTTGTCACAAGAAAGTATGCACATATTTTAAAACACAAATGGAGGCGCTTAAGGTTTTTTTTTTTTATACATCCTGTCGCGGGAGGTTCTCGAGGGGAGGGGTTCGGTGGGGGCGGTACATGCAAAAACGTCGCTAAACATTTTGTGCTCGACATGCGGGGCTCATTTTCTACTCGAGCGCAAAAGTGGAGAAGCGGTGTAAAAAGCCTTAATACATAATTCACCGCCATCTGTCCACGGCACATGTTGTGTAATAAAAGCTGTCTTGTCTCGCTGCCATGTAGGAATGTTTCCACTTATTCTCCGCCTCATACCTTTCCATCCACGCTTTACTCCACCTCGCTAATGCTTTAATTAGCATTTCTCATAAGTCATGGTGTCTGTCGTCTGGGTGGGTGTTTGTGGAGCTCTCTCCTTCCCTGCATTGTGGAGGCTGACAGTGCAATAACTTTCCTTTGTAGTCCTCATAGAGTCAGAGGCCGCTCGGTGTGGGTGGTTAAGTGTCTATCTCGCCGCAGCGTGTCAGCTGAGGGTCGAGTAGACGCCCAATGATTAGTCTTCAATACACACAAGCTCTCGGCGGCGGCAGCTCTCTCCTGGGAAGAGCGGCAAGTAGAAAGACACAATAGGAGATATAGGACACAAGCAAAGGGACTAAATTGGACATGGATGGAGGACGACACGCTACTAGATGCTGTACTTTTAAAATGTACAAACGACTCGATTAATACGACTACCATACATCTTTTGAAGTTCTTCTGTCACACTTAAATGCTTCAGATCATCAGACAATTTTAATTAGTCCATGACAACACAACCGAACACAAAATGCAGTTTCTAAATGAAACTTTTTACTATTAAGGGAGAAAAAAATCCAAACCTCCATAGCGCAGTGTGGAAAAGGTTAAAAAGACATTTCTAAAGCTTTGGGACTCCAGTGAACGACTGTGAGAGCCATTATCCACAAATGGAGAAAACATGGAACAGTGGTGAAACTTCCCAGGAGTGGCTGGCCAACCAAAATGACCCCAAGAGCGCTGCGACGACTCATCCAAGAGGTCACAAAAGACCCCACAACAACATCCAAAGAACTGCAGGCCTCACTTGCCTCAGTTAAGGTCAGCGTTCATGACTCCACCAGAAGAAAGACACTGGGAAAAAACGTTCCAAGATGAAAACCACTGCAGAACAAAAAGAATATAAAAGCTTGTCTCAGTTTTGCCAGAAAACATCTTGATGATCCCCAAGACATTTGGAAAATTACTGTGGTCTGATGAGACCTGGCGTAAAAGTAACGCCACATTTCAGAAAAAGAACATCATACCAACAGTAAAACATGGTGGTGGTAGTGTGATGGTCTGGGGCTGTACTGCTGCTTCAGGACCTGGAAGACTTGCTGTGATAAATGGAAGCATGATTTCTGCTGTCTACCAAAAAATCCTGAAGGAGATCTGTTGGTGACCTCAAGCTGAAAGCAACTTGGGTTCTGCAGCAGGACAATGATCCAAAACACACCAGCAAGTCCACCTCTGAATGGCTGAAGAAAAAACAAATGAAGACTTTGGAGTGGCCTAGTCCAAGTCCTGACCTGAATCCTATTGAGATGCTGTGGCATGACCTTAAAAAGGAGCTTCATGCTGGAAAACCCTCCAATGTGGCTGAATGACAACAATTCTGCAAAGATGATTGGGCCAAAATTCCTTCCCCGCGCTGTAAGAGACTCATTGCAAGTTATCACGAACGCTTGATTGCAGTTGTTGCTGCTAAGGGGGGCCCAGCCAGTTATTAGGTTTAGGCGGCAATCGGCTTTTCACACAGGACCATGTCGGTTTGGATTTTTTCCTCCATTAATAATACAAAGCTTCATTTAAAAACCACATTTTGTGCTCAGTTGTGTTGTCATTGACTAATATTTCAATTTGTTTGATGATCTGAAACATTTAAGTGACAAACATGCAAAAAAATAAGAAATGGGGAAGGGGGCAAACACTTTTTTGCACCGCCCTGTGTTACAAAAGCACTTGTTAGTTTTTAGTGTGTAGTTTAAGTGTAAGCAGGAAGTGTAAGAAACCGGCACTTTGATGGCGATATGCTGCGATGGCGAAAAGCGCTGTGTTGAATCATGCTGGCAATTTTCTTGGAGAGCTTCACGCTGCAGTGTGAAGAGTCCAGCCTTTTCGCTCTTAAAAACCTCCTCAATGACTCGTTGATTGCTCACAGTTGCACATTGTTATTTGCTGATTGCCGCCTTACTTGGCTCCTATTTTTTGGTCATTTGTTTTCTCTCCCATCACAGCTAATATATTTGCTTTTCTTTACGCTCTATTGAGGCTCTGGCCCAATTATTTAGCACAACAGAGGCCAGGAAAGGTCCGCTGCCTTGCTGAATTGCGCTCATAGATCACCAGCACACATTTTCTTGTCTTCCTCAGGCCAACACGAGGAGGTGTGTCTGTCTTAGTAAAGCACCGCTCGTATGAATCCTTGAATCCTCCTCTCACCACACAGACGAATGCTTGCATTGTTCTAGAGTGGCAAAACCCTGAAGGCAGTCTCGGCACAGCTCGGGCCACATACATATTTAAGACCGCGAGGGGAGAAAAATGATTCCTTTAGTGAGCTTCTTTTGTTCCTTTCTTCTAGCAAGGAATCTATTTCAAATAAGAAATGACGCTTTACATAATCGCACGGGTTTCTACGCGGCCTGTCGAACTTTTCTGCGCAAATATTTTTGTGCACAAAGAGTAAGTGCAGCGAAGTGTAACTAGCTTGCACTGTTATTAAATCATGTTCGTGGTACAATTGCCCGTGATCATAAAGGAGAATCGCATCTCTTTCATCACCATGGCAACCCAGCATCACCTTCTTCAGTGGCGGGATAATAACAACAACACTGGACCATTCATTACTGCTCAAAGGAGATGTGAAGAAATACCCTACAATGAACACCATAGATGACTTTTTAGTTATTTGTGAAAATGTCACATTACATGAAGTTTAGAAATATGTTTTACAGGCGCCGCTCGCCACGGCGCCTTCCAATTTCGCAGCTTCACTCTATTTTTCCAAATATATTTTTATTAAATCATCACTGTTTCGTGGTTAAATTTTAGTTTTTAAAAAAATACAAATTTAAATTGAAAGTTAAGCATCTTCAAACATAAAAATGGCTAAATGAACTAAAACACATTGAAAGACATGTTTTGGTATGTAGTATTCCACACTGGTCACTAGGTGTCAGTAACGTTACATTGCCGTTATTTTGAGACAAACAGCCACCAGAAAGTACTGTTCAGTAGTCCCTCGCTACAATAGGGTTCAAACATGGCGCCCTCCGTCTATCACGGTTTAAAAACAGAATCCATTAATTCATGATAGCAGTTTCGTGGTTGAATATGGTCTATGATCAATTTTTTTTATATGCATATTTAAGCAAAATATACATATTCATGGCCTCGATTAAACATTTTAAAGCATAAAAATGGCTAAATGAGCAAAAATACGGATATAAGGCATTCAGAAAACGCACTGAAAGACGTGTCATGGGTCCTATAATTATCGTTTGCCCCTAGTAGATGACCACTTGTGATATTTCAAGTGCAGCTACTGCCATCTGTGGCGTTAGTAAAAACTCACCTTTAACTACAACACCAATGTTTTTAGATCCAGCAACTACAGGAAACTCAGTATTTAACCGAAAAAGGTGCTATTTGGAGCATTTTTGGTACCAAGACAAATATCTGATATATATGTTTAAAACGGAGAAGCGAGGCTCGCTGACCACATTTCATCACATCCCCGCTGGTCGTATCACCGGTAAGTAATACGCGGTCAAGCCAACCTGCCCTGAGTTCTCATGCCAAATGTTCCCCTCTGCCATTCAGCATCGCTTATTTGCCTGTTCGCTTTGCAGTATTTCAAAGTTTTGCTGTTGCTTTCACTTTTTCAGCCTGTTCATCTGTAAACTCCCCCATTTCTCAGCTGCCCAGCCTCACAAGCCGAGCCTCTCTAATGTCCCCGGGGCTGATATTGACAACAGGAAGCAACGGTAATCAAACAGCATTCTTCCATGCCACAAGTTTGCTGCACCGAAATAGGAGACGAAAGTTGTCGTCTGTCCCTCGGGGGCGCAGGCAACACCAAGGTTACGCTGCTAGGACCAGCAAATGTACTTTCCTGAGAGGATGTTTGCTTAAGCTTTACTTCACATAGTTCTACTTTTCAAATGCGTCACCCACGATAAAAGTTCTGGCTCTGAGAAACTGGTGATGGTTAAGTTTATTTTACAAAGTTTCATATAAGAACGGTTGGTCCCTTTCACCAGGGCGGGGACCACCTTTCTTCAACTCATTCAGTACCAAAGATGTAATTATACGTTTTTATAAACCCCAACGCCCGATCCCAACAATGTATTCATACGTCTGTTACGTTTTTTTGCACGAGAGGCTAAAGGAGGTGCTGTCGCCACGCCTCACCAATGGATTAGGCTTGAGAGCAATTTTAATGCCATAAAAACGGCCACTAGGTGGCAGAAGTGTCTCATGAGAGGAAGGAGAAACACACATGACAGGAAGAGGAAGTCTCTGCAGCTGTTACATTGCGTACCACACGAAAAATAAACGATGCATTGCAGGGAAATTTTAAAGCATGCACGCACATAGTTCAGTTCCAATGTGAAAAGTGTAAATGGTTCATGGTGTCATATTTGTAAATAAATTATTTTGATGCTTAGTTATAGTTTTTCGATTTTAGAGTTGTTTATAGTTGTTTAGCTATTTGAGTGAAAGTTATGCTTGAAATGTATCTTTTCAGAAAAAGCTTGTTTTCTTCCGCTCAAGTCCTAGTCTAAGTTCCTCTTCCTCATAAGCCCTCTGTGGAGGCGGTCCCGATGATCAATAAACTTCCTGTTAACTGTTTGTTGGTGTTTTGTTATAACCAGTCAGGAGACAGGAGGGTGACAAAATGGAATATGTGTGTGTGTGTGTGTGTGTGTGTGTGCGTGTGTGTGCGTGTGTGTGAGATAATTGAAAACAATAGGGTGTATTTGTTCCAAGTGAAAGGTCTTGTGACAGTGCTAGCTCTCTTTGTTGTAGATAAGAGCATACATGTAAAAGTACCCATCCAGAACAGAATGGAAAATATCCCATTCCATCATCATCCATCATCACGCTTGCACAACGCAACATGTCTGACAAGCAAAAGGAAGAAGCAGGAGTTGTTTAATCCTACCTCTGACTATGAACTCTTCTCTTATGTCACTCTCATTTGTCTTATGTGTAGTAACTGTTTTGGATTTTCAGTCACACAGCGCCTCTCTAATCTGCGCCAGTATTAGTAGTAGTAATGACATTTCAAAGTCAAGCAAAAAGGGCCCATTCTCATACGGGCTAATTGAAACGGCGTTGCCGCGTAACATGTTTTTGTTGCAGTTGCTGGAATCCTTGTTCTCTCTCTCTCTCTCTCTCTCCCTGTTGTTTTTGTTCTTCCTAATGCTTTAATGCTTGCTGGTATTTTTCGGGTTCCATTTGTACTTCCTGTGCTTGTAGGGTATAAGAAAGTAGCTGAGTGCAAGCACACACGACACTGGCATGGGAGGTATCAGTGAAAAGTTACCAAAAAAGCACTCCAGCAGTCAACTATCAGGTCAGTCACGACACGCAACTTTGTCCGCATACGCGCAAACACAGCTGAGTTGTGTCTGCAACTCTCCAAACCTCCACAGGATAAAAACTACGTAGGAAGGCTCACACTGGAGTACCTATCATATGCAGTGGTGGTGGGCTGGGAGCTACAAGGATGCTACAAGGATGGTAAGTCAGAAGTGAGTAATAATAATCACTAAAACGAACAAGAAATTATCATATTGACCCCAAAAAACTGTGTACCTCACAGGCGTGTCATATCAAGATGCTGATTAGACCGCATGATTATTGCACAGGTGTGCCTTAGGCTGGCCACAATAAAAGGCCACTCCAAAATGATTTCTGACAGCTGTCCCTGTGGCTGGTCTCAGACGATCTTGGAGGCGAAGATACCGAGCTGGTGTGGTTACACGTGGCGCGCGCTTGTGGTTACGTGAAATGATCTGAAAACCCTTTGGAGACCGCTTTTGGTTGAGAAATGAAGGTTCAAGTCAGCTGTGGTGGACATTCCTGTAGTCAGTAAGCCGACTGCGCTCTCTCTTTCGAAACACTTCCAACATCGGTGGCATTGTGCTGTGTGACAAAACTGCACATTTTGAAGTGGCCTTTTATTGTGGCCAGCTTGAGGCACACCTCAGGCATGTTGATATGTCGCACCTGTGAGGTGGATGGATTATCTTGGCAAAGAGGAAGTGCTCAGTATCACAGATTTCGACAATTTTGTGAACCATAAATAGGCCTTTTGTGTACATAGGAAAACACTGGCATCGCTTCATGCAGGATGGGAGAGATAACAACAGTGTTGCGTTTATGTTTTTGTTGACTGTACAAATATACATTCTCGAGAAAAGAGGGAAGAGGCTGAAAAGAGGGTTTGTCTTAAGGGTCGAGACATTACACATGTCTGTCAATAGGTGTCACGCACACACACCAGCGACCTGGAGCCAAGTACAGTTGTCCCTCGTTTATCTGCTTCCAGACGATAAGTGAATTTCCGCAAAGTAGGATTCAATATTAATAAATGAATATATTTGTAGTTAGCGCATTTTAAACCTGTTTGACTTTCTAAATATGACTTTTAGCATTATTAGAGCCCTGTAGACATGAAATAACACCCCTACAGTCACCTTTACACTCCTATTATTCTTTGTTTACACCCTATTGAGCAACTGTAATGCGCAGGCTACGGGGTCACTGCCAGGACATAAGAGATGGAAACATAGCACGCTACCGAGCTAACTAATTAGCCTCAAATTTGTTTATAAAGGATTTCAAATGGAGGGGGGAAGAAGAATGAAGCAAGAAGACAAAAACTAACCACTTCCACACGGAATGGCGAGAGAACTTTGTTTCACTATGTCATGTCGGACATGCCATGGCTGACCCATGCAGTGTGATGGTAATGTCATCTAATTCGTGACCAGAATAATACATATAACTTGTCTTTCAATATTTTTGACCAATAATAGGCCATACATAGTCAACCACGAAACAGCGATCATTTATTCATTAATTTGGGAAAAACCGCGATAGACTGAGGGAGTGATGTTCGAACCGCGATGTAGCGAGGGGCAACTGTAGAGCTATTTTTTCTTCTTTTTGAGAGTTTCGACAAGCCTACAGCTTAGCATCTCATCTTATCACACTGACAGAAAACTCGTTGGGACTGACTCAACAGCGCCTCTGCTGGTTGCACCCAAGTAGTGCACTCCATTTTGACTCAGTTGCTTCAAGATGTGCATTAACCATCAATTCCACACAAAAAAATAAAAAACGACTTTTCTATACAAAAGGCATCCATATTGCAAATGTTGCAGCGTAGAAGTGGCCTTTCATATTCCCATGGGGCTGTATCCCTTAGCTGGGGGGACCAAGCAATTCAACTGTGCAATGTTTAAATCTCCTTTCAGTTCATGCAAAAGCGATTGAAAGTTGAGCGTGTGGGGAAGGAAAAAAAAAAAAACAATTCCAATTTTCTCCACAGAGCGCTGAGATGATTTGGGGAAAGATTCCGAGTGAGAGGTAAGATTGCTTGCAGAATCAAACGGAGATGCTGAACACACCAGAGAATGACTCAGTACCTGATGACGTGTGAGCAAGATCAGTCTATCGGGGCTCGTGGGGAAATGGAATAATGAAAGTAAAAAGAAAAAGCGAGAGAGGACAAGCCAAAACAAAGGGGAGACGCAGAAAAGTCACACAAACCTCACGTAAAGCGCTTTTGTGGATGAGAGCAATTTGCGATTGGCACACATTTCTTTATGTGCAGTTTTTTGTCCAACATTGTGATGAAAAATGCAGTGGGGGCAAACGCAGGATGGTCCACGCCGAGCTATATTTGTTAGAACTCACGCAGCCTCCAACAGGATTTATGAATAAGTCATTAAAGCTATAAAAGGGGGGCTGGTTGGAACATCACAGAAAAACAATGTTTTTGTTTGCTGGGATTAAATACATCTACCATGGTGACACGCTCATGAGGAGACGACCATGTAAAATGTATGCTTTCATGCTCTGGTCGACTGTGGCGTCTTCATTTTTTAATAATGAGTAACAGGATGTTCGACTTACCAAAAGTTATAGTGATGACAAGAAACACTGCTGAAATGTATGGATGTAAAACAACTGGGGACTTAGGACGGATACCTGTGGCGCACACCCATAGCAGTATAAATAGTATAACTTTCTAAAAGTGTCACAAAAATGCTAAAAAAAAAAAAAAAGAATCCACGTAAGAATGTACAGTAAGTAATTTAGGCTAGCTGCCTAGATGGGCTGCGGGAGGAACCCAAGGTAACGTGGAGAGAGAAATCAAACTACAAACTGTGGTAGTTGGAGCTCACATTTAAGCAAGTGAACAGTCACATGAACAAGATGTAATGCATTTCTTCTTCAGACTATGCAGTACGAATGCACTGTACATGCACGCAGCTTAAGTTCAGTTCATGGGTTGCCTCGATGGGCTAAACGTGGAGAGAAATAACAGAAAAAGCTCATATTTAGTCAATAAGAAGTCATGTATTTCTTTGGAATGCACACACAACTTAGGTTGAGTTAGTTGGCTGCTTAGATGGGCTGCTGTCAAAATCCAAAGTCAATACACAGAGACACGGGACCTTTCCAAAATTGTACATGAATGTGTTTTCTTCTGACATCTCTGCACACGTCTCATCAGCACATGCATCTCTAAACATTTTTCCCGACACTGTACACGTGAAGAAAGACCTTCAACTTCGGTTCACTAATTCGTCTCACAAAAACATCTCGCAGCTCGGTCAGCGGAGCCTAATTGAAAAGACGCTACGTTATGTTATGCTAGCTAGCGAGTGAGACGCCACCCTTGCCTTCCCACGAGTGATGTGGAGTGTGAAAAATTGTGTCTTGCGATGAATTCGGTGGAAGTAAGTGGCGAGGGGGTGTGGGTGTGACTGATAGGCTGACAAATCGAAAGTGTATGAGAGAGGACAGTCCTGCACCTTTGGGTAACCCCAAGAAAATGTTTTTTCATTGTCCCTTTTGTATTCCTTAACTTTTTCTGTCCTTATTCAGCCTTTTTGAGGAGTCTAGAGCCATTTTATTTCCAGTTTGATGACACTTGCCATGATTTTGTGTTTATGATCAGTCACATGTCACATATGTCAATATTTGCCACGGAGTCTGTGACAAATTGACCTGGAGGCGTCATTTTCAAACATCGATATGCTCCATTTGCAGCCAGTTTGCGCAATTCTGTGCGTTCAATTTCTCACATTTTGTCACCGTATTTAGTGAAGTCCCATGCCAACACAACCACCGTGGGGTGTTCTTTACCGACTTACTCGTGTTAATTCTTTATGGACCCGTGTTAGTGACCACAGTAGAGCCCCGCTTCTTACCAGTTAGGTTACCAGCGCCTACCAGCGAATGGCCGACATCTGCACGTAATTCATACGCCCATGAAAATGTCTATTTTTGATACAGAGCTCGCTCATATCCCCCTAAGCATCGACGTTCTTCTCCGATTTCAGATCAACTTGCAACAAAAGTGAAAAGATTCAGCTCGGAACACTCACTAGCGACGGAAGCTAATAAGCTAAATGAACAATCCACGCGCACGGTGGTCTAGTGGTTAGCATGGTGGCCACACAGTCACCGTCTGGAGCTCAGGAAGACCTGGGTTCGATTCTCCCTTGGGCATCTCTGTGTGGAGTTTGCATGTTCTCCCCGTGCGTGTGTGGGTTTTCTCCGGGTACTCCGGCTTCCTCCCACATTCCAAAAACATGCATGTTAGGTTCATTGGCGACTCTAAATTGTCCATAGGTATGAATGTAAGTGTGAATGGTTGTTTGTCTATATGTGCCCTGCCATTGGCTGGCGACCAGTCCAGGGCGTACCCCGCCTCTCGCCCAAAGTCAGCTGAGATAGGCTCCAGCATGCCCCGCGACCCTAATAGGGAGAAGCGGTATAGAAAATGAATCGATAGCTATTTTTATGCTTGAAAATGGTTAATTTCGGCAAAGAATAGGTCAGCTTTGCTTAAATATGCATATTTTTTTACTAGTAATGGGTCAGAGTCAACCATTATTAATGTTTATTTTGAAAGACTGAAGCCGCGAAATCCAAACTGCATATAAGTTTGACTTTTGCGTCTCACAGCGACTGTAATGCGTTCAAGCACCGCCAAACAATGCGCGAAATCTCAATGCTTGACAAAAAAAAACATTATCAGTGAAGCATAAAGACATAAACATGTACAAATGGTGGGCTTTTTCCCAGTTATCTATTCTGTACTTTTGACCTGTATTATCACATGTTTATACATTATCACCGACTTAGGGTGAACCACATGCGTTTTATGTGGGGGAAAAAAAAGCACCATTTTTGGATAATGTTTTTTTTTTTCTGACCAAAAATCTGCAACTTTCTCTCACCAGCAGTTACCAGAAGGTTAGACCATCACGTCTTTGTGTTATGTCATTTTCAGTGGATAGTAAATCTATACTGCTATACATGCTGTACACTGACTACTCCACAGTATATTCTTTCCTACACTATTGTCCCTTTGTATAGATTGTATATGGCGTCGTATCGATGTGTCACAAATGATATTAAATGTAATATTGGAAGCAAGTTTCTTTCCCTTGCGTGCTTCCCGGAACGGTTTACCTGTCAACTTTATGGCAAGATGTTTATATCAGCGTCTTCAAGCCAGCAAAAAAAATGACAATTTACAACAATGAGGGCATGATGACAGGTGGAGAAAGGGTGCAGCAATAGAACATTCCAGCGGGAGATCAAACAGCGGCGATGACACAAAGTGGGACTTGAAATGTGAGCAAACAACAGAAGATGACAAGTGGAATTTAAAATGACAACAATATTGAACGATGATAACAAGGAAGGTGTGGCTGCTGGGGAAAAAATTAAAAAAGGAATCACCTGAGGCACACACACGCGCACACACACGCGCACACATACGAGGTATGCATGCTTGTCGTTGCACAAAAAAAATGGACAAAAAAAAGCCACGAGGGGAGAAAGTTACAGGAGTGGTTATTACGTGGTGGACGCCGGCATGTCACGCTTGGCTGCTGAATGCTATTGATGCAGTGCGGTGTGCAGAGGATGGGAGGAAGGGATGGGGGATACACAATCTTGTCATGTGCCAACATATCACGCAGCTAATGCCATCTCTCGCTCTGGGAAATAATATTATGGAAGCAGAAAGGGGAGCAAATAAGAGAAAGGAGGACGGGTGGTGAGGCAAATGATGGACAAAAAAAAGAAAAAGAAGCAGAGCGGCTCTTTGGCAAGACGAGGAGAGCTTGGAGTGCAAGGAAGAGGTACAGGTGAGAGAGGTGCTGGGGAAGCTGGGATATGTTGAATTATAAATGCCTTGGTAGCGATGCAGGGTTTCATGCTCTTGCCTGCAGCGTGGGTGGTGCAGCGATGGGATCTGGCATGCAAGACATATGTTGGATTAACCTCCCAAAATAGGTGACGCAACCCGACTGTAACAGTCAAAAGGCTGCAAATGCTGTGGTTCTTACGGGATCATTACCACGTACTGGCCAGTCTTCACACGTCTTCACACCAAAAAGACGGGCTAGATTGGTCAATTAGCAGTTGAAGTGTCCTGATACAACTTTTTTACTTCCAAAACAATCCTGATATTGAGACAATATGAGCACAGATCATACATACAATGGAACCTCGGTTAGCGTCTGCCTCGGTTAGAGTGTTTTTTGGTTAACGTCGAAAATTTAGACCACAATTATGCCTCGGTTTGCATGCATTCTCAGTCCAACCGTGTTTTTAATCTATTTTTACCACAAAACGTTGTTCCTGATTAGCATTGTGTTAGCTAGCTTACAAAATCAGCTATTGACACTCAAAAATGTTAACACAAAACATATTTTTAGTTTTACATGCGTAACGATTCTAAGAAATCAAAGGGACAAATGAACATTTAAGGTTATTCAAGGCACCACTGTGCTTTTATTGGGTGAATGCTTTCACACACGTAAAATTCGACAACATTTTTTTAAATTTATTTGCTCCTCTTCTTCTACTTCCTATTCCAAATTTTTTTCCACTCACCCCTCCCACATTTCTCAAACTAATCCAGTGTCAAAATGTTCACGTCATTCAGGACACGTTGGCAATCTATCAGGACTTTTTTTTTTTTTTACTCCCACATTTACTGCAATTTCATGTTTTCTGTGACAATTTATTGGTGAAAAATCGTTTTACATGTTCCATTACTGTAACATTTCACTTACTGTATTCTACACATGGCCCAGGAGGTAGACGTTACAACCCAATGGCTTGATTCTCGATCCCTTATCTATACATTTTGACATTCAGTCTACATTTTTACTTTTAAAATTTTCAAATTTCACCGTTTTTAGAATAGACCAGTTAAATGGTGCCCCATACTGGTGAAAAATAATCTCACATTGTCCAATACAGTAACATTCCACTTATTCTACATGGCTCAGGTGGTAGATTGGTTGTCTCCCACCCTGATGGTTGCTGTTTCGATCCTCAGTCTGCGTGTACTCTAATTGCTCAACACGTTTGTACAAGTTTGACAAGTTCAATGGCGCCCCTACTGGTGAAAAAAATAACCTGAACATCAACCTGTTCGTTCAGGACATGGAGGCTATCTATCAGGACTTTTTTTTTTTATTCACACATTTTTCAAAATTGTATATTTTCTGTGACTGTGAATTTTCCCATTGGGGCCGCACGGTGTCCTAGTGGTTAGCATGACGGCCACGCAGTCAGGAGATCAGGAAGATGTGTGGAATTTTGCAAGTTCTTCCCGTCCGTTTTCTCCGAGTGCTCCGGTTTCCCCCCACTTTCCAAAAACATGCATGTTAGATTCATCGGCGACTCTAAATTGTTCATAGGTATGAATGTGAGTGTGAATGATTGTTGTCCTGCGATTGGATGGCCACCAGTCCAGGGTGTACCACGCCTGGGTGTACCAGGCTCCAGCATGCCCCCACAACCCCAGTGAGGACAAGTGGCATAGAAAATGGATGGATGGATTTTTATCCATTGAATATGAATGGACTATTTCCATTTGGCCCTCCACTGGTGGAAATGCATTTTCCATTTTTAACATTACATGTAACATTTAGCTTATTCTGTGCTCAGTGGCATGGCACGGGTCGTAGGGTGGTCATCTCTCGACCTGGTGGTTGCTGGTTCAATCTTCAGTCAATGAGTAGCTTTTAACACATTTTTACAATATTTCAACATTCATTCTACATTTCAGTTCAGCTTCAGCATTCACATGCAATTTTGACTGAAATTGCTTCATCTAGTTATTCATGCTAATTTTATTTGCATTGGGCCTGACTAAACAGGAAGTCATTCTTCCAAATGAAGCGTTTGAGTGGTAGAATTGAATCAATCTAACATTCATACAAACGAGATGATGTGTTTGTAATGTGAGGGTGAATATTTGTGCACCCTGCTGCCTAAATGGGCTGCTGTAGTAATCGTGGTTATGCTAGCGAGTGGCGAAAGTTGGAAGCTTGGAGTGGGTGTTTTGACCTCAATTTTCTCCCCAGCAGCTGAATTATACAGTTGGCTTGTGAATGCATGCGGCAATATTTTTAGGTCGTGCTGCCGAAACGAGCTGCGGTAGGCATGGAAAGCAATTGGGGAGAGAGGAGCTTTGAGTGGGTGTTTTAAGCTCAAAGCAGTTGAATTATTTTGTCACAGTTGGCTCGTGCATTTGAATTTGGCTTTGATAGAATTCAGATGCCGGGACTTTAAGAAAGTTAAGAGAAGAGAAGAATAAAATGCTTTACAAAAGGTAACAAAAAAGTATTGGATGTCGAAGGGCGGCGGATGAAGGAGAGAGATAATCAAGAGTAGGTAAAGACACGCACAATATGCGGCGAGCGACAAAGGGAACGGTTGCGTAACGAGGGTGAAAGGATGGCGAAGGATGATGAAAGTGAGGCAGAGGAGTAAGTGGACTGAAAATGAAAGTCAGAAAGACATAAAAGTAAAAAGAAATTGATGAAGGCTTAACCAGAGGAGAGAGGCAAAGAATGGAGTTGCGCTGGAAAGGTCAGCAGAAGACGTTGGGGCGTCTGATGTTCTATTTGACCTCGAAGTTGTTATTTGTGAAAAAAAAAAAAAAAGTTCCCAGCGCACTTTTCCGTGCTAAAATGTTGTTTGGGATGGCTTGTTTGGACGGCACACAAACAGACTTCTGCAATGAAATGTCTCAAATGAGCGGAGAATGTGCAACGCGCTTTTCTTTGTGTGTGTGTGTGTGTGTGTGTGTGTGTGTGAGTGTGTGTGTGTGTGTCCCCTGCATCTCCGCAGGGAGCCGAGCAGACGTAATTAGGTCTTGCTTGGTCAGCGGTTTTATTCGGGGGCTGGGACTCGTGTAACACATGCAGCTTCGGCTGGAAGAGCAGATGACGCACACACACTTGTATTCTAACTCTCATTATTCTGAATTATTATCCGTACAGTAAATCCCTCGTTTATCATGGTTAATTCGCTCCAAACCCGACCGTGATTAGTGAATTTCCATGAAGTAGGATTCCTTATTTATAAATGGAGTATTTTTGTTAGAGTTACTGCATAGAAAACCTGTTTACGATCTTTGAAATACAGTTTTCAACATTAGAGCTATCTCCACATGAAATAACAGCCCATAACACCCCCACCCCCCCCAATAACAAGCCGTTTAAGACATAAATAAGACCTGTGCTTGTGTGTGTTACTGTAAATGTGTTCCGGTGCTAAGGGAGCCGAGTTGGAGGCGGACAGGAAGTGTTATCTGAGACTCCATTAGGGATTATCATGAAATCATTGTGAAATCATTCACACGCAATAAAAGCCTGTTGTTCCAGCGATCAAGTCTGGTGCTTGTGTGTCTCACCGAACATTATAGTAACATTATGGTCACTGACACCTGGTGACCAGTGTAGAATACCACATATCATCACATATCATCTTTCAATGCGTTTTCTGAATGCCTTATTTAGTTCCTCGCTACATTACAGTTCGAACATTGAGCCCTCGCTGTGTCCCTTTTTTTCAAAATGTTATGAATTAATAAATGATTGCTGTGTCGTGGCCTAGTGTTACTAAAAAATATGCATATTTAAGCGACTTGTACATATTTTCGGAAGCATAGAAATGGCTAAATGAACGAAAATACAAATATGAGGCATTCAAAAGACACGATGTAGTGTGATATTTGTGACTTCTTGCGTGCGCCTTTAAGGGAGTGGTGTGCGTGGCGTCAGCTAGCTGGAGTTGACTGTTTAGCTGATTGTTAGCAGCAGCGTCTTTGGATAGCAGTGTGGAGAAAGCAGAGACTGGCGTGAGTTGTGGCCGACAGCAGCTCCTGTGTGAATGTTCACTGCATATGTGTTCACTGCTTATTAATAAAGCAATTGAAGTGCATTGTGAGTCTCTACGTCATCAGGAAGACCGGTCACCTGACTATGACTGTGTGGCCAACATGATAACCACTAGACCACCGTGCGGCCCCCAATAGCACTCATCACAATTAAATAGAAAAATGTATAATTAATCCATGTGATCGGTATTAGTATCGGCCTATTTCAGTCCTGGATGATCGGTATCGGAATCGGCAGCATAAAACCCTGATGGGATCATCCCTAAGTATTATGGCTACGATATTGGGTAATAGCAGTGTAAAAGTGACTATAAGGGTGTTATTTAATGTCTTGAGGGCTCTAATAACTAAAAAAAAAAACATATTTAAAAAGCTGTAAACAGGTTTTGTATGCTTTAACTATGAAAATAATCAATTTATAAAGAAGGAGTCCTACTTTGCGGAAATCAGATCTGGAACCAATTAACTGCAACAATCGAGGGATTACTGTATTTGTTTTTTAGTTCATTTAGCCATTTTTATTCATATAAAAATGCATACTTTTTAGTAATAGTAGGCCATATTCAACCATGAAAGGGCCTCGGAGTGGCGAAGGACGACTGTATACGACCCTACTTCTTTCCTTGATTTATTTTTTCTTCCAAAAAGAGATATTGGGGGAAAAATGGTGTATTGCTATATTTGAAAAATAAATGCAAAATAAATGTTTTCATGTAAAAAATGGAAAAAGGGGGTCAACCTGAGCAGAGTTTACCACAGTGACTTTGTCAGCAGAAGACAGATGCAATTTTGTCCTTTTTCATCATACATATCGGCTTCGTACATCAAATATCCTGTGACCTCCTTTCAGAGGAAATAAAAATGTGATCAAAAATGTTTTCGGCTCAATATTTTCTGTGGCAAAAACACTCGGAGCAGCAAATCTCATGTATGTAAAGCAAACGCTGTGGGCGGTCACATTTAGTGTCGGGAAGCTGTGAGCGCGCCCGCAAACGTCTCTCTAATGATCCGATGTTTGTCCTTGGCTGGTGCGGTCCGCGAGCGAGCAGGAATAATGTCGCAGGAACCCAGGCTCACCTGAATAGAACGCAGCCTTGCTGCCAGAAGGATCACGTAACTACGCACTTGCAAATGCAACGTGGATTATTTTGCTGCCGATGAGACATGCAGACAGAGAAAAATGGAAAAATGAAGCTGTTTTGTTGTGGTCACATGCCAGCGTACGTGTAATACGCATATCCTCAGTCATCATTGGACAAATGCTCAGTGACTTACAGTCCAAGTCCCCTAAAGGTGTATTCCTACAGGTATCATCAGTACTAAACCTTCAAACATACCTGCTAGTATCTCGGGAGTTTTTCCACTTGAATGCTTACTTTAATAGAGGAAAACACTGACCTTTACTCATATCCGTAATATTTTTTGCAGTGTTGACATGTTCAAAAGACCTACAAATGGCTTCCCAAGCAGGGTTGTCAGCGTTACAATAACCTCTGCACACCCAAAGCAACAAGCAGCTTTCTTGCGCTTCCTCTCACAGCGTGTTTCCCGCCAGAGGCTGGTGCTCCTGATTGGCTCAGACAATTGAGGCGTAATTGCTCAATCCTCCGAGGCGTCTTAACATCATCATTTCACTTTGCTCTCAGCTGAGCTTGTCAACACTCCCGATATTCCTGCGGGGCGGGATTCGCTTCTGACCCGCCGACTGGTAGGTAATCCCGTTACGCCGCTGGAGATAATGCAACAAAAGGTTCATACGGGGCAGGAAAACAAGCTCGGAGCTTAAGCTCCCTGCAAACATCATCACAACTTGAGATGTTATTAGGAAAAAGATCTTCAATCCAGAAGAGTGGAGTGGGATCTTCACGTTGTCATTATAGAGTATGGATTCATGTACGCATCTAATGATCTCATGAACTCACAGCTTGTCTGGGCTATGCACTGTGATCCCTCGCCACTTTGCGCTTCCAATGTCGCGCGTCATACATTATATTCATTCATACATCATCGCCATTTTGTGGTTGAATACGGTCTTTTCTTAGTCAGAAAATGTGCATATTTAACTCATTCGAAACCAAAGATGTATTTACACGTTTTTATAAACCCGAACGCCCGATCCCGTGAGAGGCAAAAATAGGTGATGATCTAACTCTCCACCAATGAATTTAACTTTTAATTTTAAGCCATAAAAACGGCCACAAGGTGGCAGCGGTGCATTTGACGAGAGCTCGGCAGAGATCATGTGAAGGGAAAATCACACATGACAGGAAGGAGGAAGTGAGAGAGCGTGGAGGAGTGTAGCGTGCAGAAGGTTACGCACTGTAGGGACATTTTAAGGCACGCACACGCACACGCGTGCACACACGTGCACACACATAGTTCCGTTCCAAATGTGAAAACTGTAAATAGTTCACGGTGTTATATTTGTAAATAAATTAGTTTGATGTAAAAAAAAAACCCTTTTTGTGTTGTTTATGTTGGTATAAGCAAAAGAAGCAAAAAGTATTTGTGTCCAAATGAAAGTTATGCTTGAAATGTATCTTTTCACAAAAAGCGGGTTTTCTCCCTTTTCTAGTTGGGAACTGATATTTTCCTGAAACGTACCTACGTTCTACTGCTCATTACTAAAGAACGGAAAAAGGTAGAAACAAACTTTTTTTTCTGATGAAAGACGGGAGTCTAATCTTCCTTGTGGTAGGTTCCATCTTTATATAACCATAGAACACAGTATTCTGCGTGCCTTGAAAGATCAGGTAAAATGGTCTAAAATGGCCGCTACTGAAGGGGTTGTCTTTTGAAAAATGGATGGCATTGAATGAGTTCAGCAAATTTTACATATTGTTTTCCTAAATTAAGCATTTTAAAGCATAAAAATGCTCAGTGAGCTGTTATACAAATACAGTCGTCCCTGGAAATATCGCCGTTCGATATCGCTCCCAGAATCAGCACCTCCAAATCCGAGTCCATGGTTCTCGTCCGGAAAAGGGTGCGGTGCCATCTCCGGGTCGGGGATGAGATCCTGCCACAAGCGAAGGAGTTTAGGTACCTCAAGGTCTTGTTCACCAGTGAGGGAAGGATGGAACACGAGATCGACAGGCGATTCGGATCCCGCATCGGTCCGTTGTGGTGAAAAGGGAGCTGAGCCGACAGGCAAAGCTCTCGCTCCACGAAGTGGCCGGGGAGAGGGAAGTCTGGGCGGTAGAAGACGAATGGATGCATTATTGCTTCCTCGCTTAAATTAATTTTAACTTTATGCTGCTAAAATCATTTTCCTCCATAATAGTACGGTGTTATTCTCAAAAAATGTTTTCTCTTGATATTTTCTCTTAATATTTTGACTTTATTCTTGTGAAGTTACTGCTGATTTTTCCACTTTTGCTGTTGTTTTATATTTTCTAAATGCACTTTGGACACCCCTGCTTCAGGGTGTTTTGACAAATCACCACCAAATTTAGCACACACCTTTCGGGGCCTGACACGCACACGTGTGTAACATTTGAGCAAGAGTGCTTGAAAAACATGGCCGACATCGAGCAAAATGTCTTGCACTTAGCAACTCCAGTAGTTGTCTATAAGTCATTGACCATTTGTCTCACGACTATAAAACCTATAGGATATGTGTATTACATGTATGCTAGCATGTCTTCCAAAGCATTTTGACCACAACCCATAGGTGGCGCCACCAATGTCATTTAGGAGTGTCCTAATTGTTTCTATAATAAAAAAGTAGTGCAGTACATAGCCGCAAACAGCAGAGGCGCTGTTGATTCAGGCTCAACTACTAAGAATAAAGCATGAATAAAGTTTGAATAGAATGTTTACTTCTTCGGACCATGCCACACCGCTCCATAACATTGGTTGGAAATGAGTTGTGTTCAAATACAAGAAAGCAGTAACAACTTCTGTGTTGTTACTGATGTTTGATCCTAGCAATACATCATTGATCACGCTCCAAGAACTTTCCTAACTCGGATAATGGGAAGAAAATGAGGGGATTATTGACTGAGTGTGTAAAACAGATGTTCACAGCTGTGCTCTGGTAGCATCTTGTCTTTCTTATAGGACCATATACTGTAGGATTGTCTGGTCTTCATGTATGAGCATCTTATTTGATGTATCCATTATTTATGTCTAGTTTCAAGCTACGTTACACATACATATAGACACACAAATAAGCCTTTTGCACATTAATAATACGCACATACATAATTCAAGTGCTTTGCTGTCCGTGCTTGTTTGATGAATGATGTGTTTGGTCATCTTTGTGGTTGCTTAGCAGCCAGCAGGGACGTACAAATGATACAAAATATCATCAAATGCCAAATTGCCAGGTAAGGAATTCACTGTCACAGCTGCATCTTCTCATGCTTCACGCCACGGAGAGACATTTGTAAAACATCAACATGACAACAATGGCAGAGCGCAATCTGTCCGGTCCCATTACTGCATGCACGCTGACACACACACACACACACACACACACGTACACACACACACACACACACGTACACACACGGAATAATGTCACCACATATGACATAGAGTGGATGTTTGTTTGTTCGTCAAGCTCCTGCAGCATGACAACATGACAAGACAACATCCACAAGAAGACAGTAGACGCTTTGGACGGCATGCTAGTGAGCGATTGCGTCCAAAGTGATGCAAAATATTATGGAGATGAATGCACGATTTCTTTTTGCGGATTTCGTCTACAACATACAGCATCTCCTCACATACTGAGATTGCTTTACTACAATTTAGTAGGATTCAAACAAACTATTTTGTTAAAAAAGAAATTACTATACTATACTATTATTTATATATATATATATATATATATATAGATAGATATATATATATATATATATATAGATATATATCTATCTATATACAGTATATAGATATATATATATACGTATATATATACAGTATATATATATATATATATATAGTATATATATATATTTTTTTTAATTATTAAACATTTAAGATGAGATTTATAAGATTTTTGACACATGTGCTCACCCTAATATATCATAAAAAAAAAATTTAATAATTTTTAGTTTGATTTCATTGGAAAAAGTTTCGACCCCAACATCCAAAGCTTGAGCGCGCTACTTGCTGCAACCAGTCTCAACTAGGGTGCTAAATTAAGCATTTGATTGTTTTCCAATCATAATATTTTTTTTTATAATTAAAAGAAACCATTTCATTTTATTTTATTTTTTTAAATTAAATAACTTTAATACTTTTTAGATGGTTACAAAAAAATGAATATTTTTTTTTTTTTTCCATTAAGATTGTAGGACCACAGCTTGAGTGCACTACTTGCTGCAACTAGTTTACTGTATAAAGGTATATTTTTTGTATATTACTTGGTATATTACTTGGTATATTACTTGGTATATATTAAGGTATATTACTTGTTTATTTTTTTCAAATTAATTACTTATTTTTTCCCAATATTACTAAATAAATAAATAAATACATTATTTTTTTAAATAATTAAATTAAAACGTTTGACTTTATTTCACTTTTTTAAATAAAATTACTTTAATATTACTTTAATACTTTTTAGATGGTTTAAAAAAAAAAAAAAAATTTAATTCTGATTTTAGGACCAAAGCTTGAGTACATTATTGGCTGCAACCAGTTTCAATTAGTTTGCTGTATAAAAATATATATTTTTTATTACTTGTTTGTTTTTTCAAATTAATTACTTAATTTTTTCCCAATATTAATAAAGAAATAAATACATACATTATTAAATGAATAATTAAATGAAAACATTTTATTTGATTTCACATTTTTTTATTAAAATACTTTCATACTTTTTAGATGGTTAAAAAAAATCATGTTTTTTAAAATGAAGATTTTAGGACCAAAGCTTAGGACCATTGACTATTGACCAAAGCTATTGGCGGCAACAAGTTTCAATTAGTTTGCTGTATAAAAATATTTATTATATATATATATATATATATATATATATATATATATATATATATATATATATATATTTCTAATTAATTAGTTGTTTTTTCCAATAATAATAATTAATTTTAAAAAATTATGTAATTAAAATATATACTATATAATAAATATATATATAATAAAATATATAAATAATTATTAAAATATAATTACATTTAAAACTTGTTTTTTTGCATTTTTTTTTTATTACTTTAATACTTTTTAGGTGGTTAAAAAAAATCATGTTTTTGTGGGGACCAAAGCTTGAGTGCACTACTCGCTGCATCCAGTTTCAACTGGTTTGCTGTATAAAAATGAATCAAGAAAATTGAACGTGTTACCGTAAATGCTCTAATTACATCCGGGGGGGTTGAGTTACCTGAACCGTAAAGCTGACGAGGCCTCAATTGGTGGTTATTTGCTTTGCGGACCACGCGCTGGGCGAATATAGGACAACTGTGAGGTTAATTGAATGGAGGCGATAACTGGAGCGTTTAGTGTAATGTAATGTTTCATTCCTTGGACCGTAAACATCCCGCGCTTCTTCCTTTCGCCTAAATGCTAAGACGCTAGCGAGCACTTCCCTCATCACGCATAAGGCGAATAAATCCGATCACTTCTGGCGCCGGATGTTTGTCGCAACACGTGTAGCACTTTGCCTGTGTCGCTGTGCATCTGATCAGTTTACGTAACGATCATTTGCATCTCCGTGTTTTTGTCTTTCCCATTCGTCATCCTTTTGGTGTGGTTGTTATCTCATTATCCCATCAGTCAGCCAGTCGTCACTCAGCATCTGTTTCCTACACACACACGCACACACACACGCAGCAGGCAAGTATGCGAGTCAACACCATTAGACGGCGAGTCCGTCACTGGCTTCCCGCCTGACACTTGTCCGATTCATCCTTGCCAGTCGTTATCAATCAGCGTAATCCTGTGATTCCTCGCGACGTTCTGTGAAGACATGACAACTGCTGATGCGGCCCGAGGAGCGCGAGGAGACGTCGTCTCACACACACACACACACACACACACGCACGCACATACTGTACAGACAACAGTGGCAACACAATATCATGTGGTATATTTTGAATATACGTTCAGTGTGCCATATTCACAAAACATTACGGTGCACCTGCGCCATAATGAGAGCTCAAGGCTTCATCTATAGTTGACGTGTGCGTCATCTACAAAGCAAGAAATGGAGGCCCCGTCCCAGCTAAACACCTCGGCTATAATTAGAGCATTCATGGCAAAACGTGAAATTATTATTTGTTCGTTTTTGTACGGTTAGGACTGGTTGCAGCAAAGAGTGCACTCAGGTCCCAAAATCTTAATATTAAGACCTTTTTAAAAAAATGTTAGTTATTTGTAACTATCTAAAAAAAGTCATTTTGAAACTATAAAAATGAAATGTTTCAATTCATTGGTTGTTTTCATTATTATTGATAAAAATCAATTATACATTTTTTTAAAGCGAGTAATATATTTTTTTTTCCAGAGCCCTTGCTGAGGGAGGGGAGTCCGACTATATCTAGCCGCAACTTCCCGTGCTCCACCAGCTCAGGCTCCTTCCCGACCAGAGAGGTGACATTCCATGTTCCAACAGCTCGCTTCTGTAGCCGAGGATCGGACCGCCTTCGACTGCCTCACTCTGCACCCGACCCCGTTGAGCTCACCACTCAAGGCAGGGGGGGACCCATGTCGTCTCTTCGGGCTGTGCCCGGCCGGGCCCCATGGGTGTAGGTTGACCCGGGCCCGGGCAAGGGAAAACGTGGTCCAATGGTTTGTTTCATCATAGGGGTCTATTGAGCCACTCTCTGACTGGTCCCTCACCTAGGACCTGTTTGTCGTGGGTCACCCTACCAGGGGCATAAAACCCCCCGACAACTTAGCTCCTAGGATCATCGGGATACGCAAACTCCTCCACCACGATAAGGTGGTAGCTCAGGGAGGAGTTCATGACTACTATTCCTACTAATATGTGTGTTTCAATGCAGTATTGTCATTGTGGTTGTTGATATTATTTTGTCCTTTCAGGGTCTTCATAGCCGTCACAGACGTTTGCTGATGTAGCTTGTTTGCTTCTGTTGTTTTGTTATTGTTGTTGCAATTGTTGATGTTGCTGTTGTCCTTCTCTTTATCTTTATCTGTTTTCTTTTCCCTTCTTCTCTATCCCCTCCTGCTCCGGTCCGGAGCCAAATCAATTCTGTATAACAGGGAACAGGAAGTGAATGTCACACTTTTCCCTGGCAGAGCAAATGTGTTGAGCACGTAAGGACATTTAAACCAACAATACCAACAACTCTGCCCTAATGGCTGGACAAAAGATATATATATATATATATATACATTTAAATAAATCCAAAGTCTCAATGTGGTTCGGGGGAGCACATAGTGTCTTTTTTAAAATTAACTAATAGTAACTACAACAAAAAATAATTTTTTGTCATAAAAATGTAATTTAAATCATTCTCAAAAGTCTCAAAGTGGGTGGAATGAGCACATGGTGTCATAAATGTATCTATTTAAAAGTATTTTATTTGAACTATCTAAAAACTATGAAAGTAAATCCCCACCAGGGTGTCTTATTAGCACCAACTTAAAAACACTGGCATGAACAGCTGTGGCTGTAGGCAACTTCCGGATGTAGTTATTTTATCATTAACGTCACAACCTGACAGTGGCTCCCATTTCAGTATCACCAGTGGCCAGCATTCAGCAGCTTTATTTACGTCTGCATGCGCTTTAAAAATGTTGCTCGTTACACACGACGTATTGTTTACAATGAACACATCGGCGCCATGGACAATGACCGAGCAGCTCGCACAACATTGGTTCTGTTGCTGCTGTGTTGTGCTACTAAATGAACAAATAAATGATGACTAAAAATGAAGTATTGTGTTTAGTTTTAAAGTAAACGTGTGCGTTTCATCCGTGAGTTCCAGTGTTGTTTGTGTGTGTGCAGTCTGAGCAGGTCGTCAGCAGTGTGTTTTTTACGCCGCCATGTCTGCACGGTGTCACGGAACACTGATCTGCCGTCTGTGTCACCCAAAGCGACAACACGAGGTCTGTCTCGGCATCGCTACTTCTCCTCCTCCTCCTCCTCCTCCTCCATCGTCTTGCTCCTTATTCTTCCCGCTCGGCATCTGCCTGTCCTCCATCTGCTTCACCTGAGATAACACTCCAAAGTCGCCGTAGTCCCCATGCTCGGGCTACATCTCCATCCCTAAACGCAACACGCCAGCTCCGCATACCAAAGGAGGGGCGCGTCGGAGAGAATGCAAGATAGAATCAGTTTGGCGGCAGGGAGGTTGATAAAAATGAGAATAGAACGGATGGCAGATTGTCGGAATACACTTTCTTTTTTTTTTCTTATCAATGTTTCGCTCTTGGCGAGTCACAACCTCTCCGTCTGCAATAAAATACAATATGGCAGCCGTGCTGGGTTGCATATTGCACAGGAATAATTCATGAGGGGACTTAAATGTCCACATTATGACTCATTATTGCTTAGAGGAACTTTACACCATAATTATCACAGCATTTGTGGCATAGTGTATGAAACACAAATCCTCACAGTTTTGTATGGACGACTGCTTACTAAGTCAAAGACGTTTGGCTTGACGGCGTCCATATTTCTCAACCAATCTTGATCAAACTTTACACGCACGTGCTCGTCGGTCCCGTGAAGGTGTGTACCAAATTCGGTGGTGACTCGGCAAAACACCCTGAAGTTACATAGGGTGTTTTGCAGCACTGTGTGAGAAATTTCAAGTCAACCTGACTTTATGGAGCCAAACTTTGTCCGAAATGTCCGAAAAATAATAGCACAGGCAACACGGTGGGGGTGCATGTTTTGACCAGTTTTCACCCTTTTGTGTGGAGCAGTTCAGGAGGAGAAGCACATAAATTGTGTGACTGTTGTCTGCTACAATGGCTGCCGTGGTGTTTCCTTTCCAATATGACAATTATATACTGTATAATATACTGTAGATTCATGACTGATGTGTATTAATAAAGCTTATGATGAATATAGTACGATGCCAGTGGTGTCCAAAGTGCAGCCCAGGGGCCATTTGCGGCCGGCAAGCTGTTTTTTATTGGCCCGCGGCACAATCCTAAAGATATAATTAAAAAAACAACAACCAAAAAACAATGTATTACACCATAATATTATGAGATTAAAAAAGACATTTTTTATGTTAAGTCGTAATATTATGAGAAACAAACAAAACAACAAATAAAAACAGTTGGAATTTTGGAAACAGTTTGCAGGAAATGTTATAAAGTTATGAGAATAAAGTCAAAATATTATGCAAATGAAGTTGTAATTATAATAAAAAATGTACAAGAAGAAAGTTGAAAGAGAGCAGTTTTTTAAAAAACTAAAAAAGACAAAAGCAGAAATCGAAAAAAAACAGATGTACTTTTACGAGGATAAAGTCAAAATATTTTGAAAGAAAAGTCAGTATTCTAATGAGAAAAAAATGTGCAAGTTTACATGAATAAACTTGTAATATTATAAGAAACAATAAAATAAATAAATAAAATAATAAAACAAATAAATAAAAAATAAAATAAAATAAAAATGTGTTATTTGTTTAAAAGTCTTAATATCAGAAACAAAACAAAATTAACTTGTCTTTTTTTTTTTATTAGGTTCGGGAAAAATTATAATATTATGGGAATAAAGTCAAAATATCACAAAAAGAAAATGTCCCAAAAAATGAAATCAGCACTTTTTCACCTACTGCACACCACCTTAGCTGAGATGCACTTTTTTTCTTGAAAGACATCAAACCTCTATCAAAAATATCAAAGTGGGCCTTGCACGCTACTATTTTTCAGTCTGTGGCCCTCGGTGGAAAAAGTTTGGACACCCCTGTACTGTACTGTACTGTATAAAATAGAGCATTTCCTGTGTGACGTGAAGATGAATGGTGCCCACAAGGCACACTCTTGCTAGCGTGCATAAACAGCAGTTGTTTAACAACCATCACGTGCCTTCGCTCGCAATATTCCTTCCCTCTGCAGCGTTATTCTCTGCGGGCTAACCGAACAAAAGAAGAACACCACGGATGCGTTCTCTTCAATAGTTCATCCTTGACGGCTGACGAAAGGCAATGCTTGCACGTCTCTGTTTGTCAAGGATGGAGCGTGAGGGGGTTGGGGGTGACTTATGTACAGTACATGTGTGGTTAATATGTGATGGATGATGAAGGGAGCAAAGGAGTATAAGACAGCAATAAGAGCATTTTTGCTTGCTAAATGCAAACCAAGTTATCATATAAAAGCTGCAGAGTGGCTGCTCGCTATGAAAATAGCAATAAACAAAGCTTTCAGGGTCGTGAAAAGCATTCCCACACCTAAAGCTGTTTTGTTAATGGGACGCGGTGTCTACATTTCAGCCCCAACTGAGTCTGATCCCACAAGATTTTAGTGGGGTTTTATCCAAGAAATCGTTTGTTTTATTTATTTATTCACTCGGTAGTGGTGGTGGTGGTAGTTTTTATTGACTTTTAATTGCATTCATTCATTTTCTATATATATATATATATATATATATATATATATATATATATATATATATATTTTCTATATTCATTCATTTGCCATAAATTAGCCGCACTGCTGCAGTTTAAGTTTAAGTTAGTTTATAGTTTAAGAAAAAAGGAGCATCTTATACATTTCACGGTACTGTAGATTCATTAAATACAGTAAAATTAGCTTCATTAAACATTATTTAGTTGTTTTTTTTTGCTTGTATTACAACAGGGTTTTATGCATTACTTTTAATGATGTTGTATTTTTTCTATTTAAAATTTAAATGAAATATTTTTATGCTTTTTAAATGTTTCTTTGAAAAGAGTATTTCATTGAAAACTGAAACATTTTTAGCCCTCTTTTTTTGCAATTTTGACCAAACTGTTTCCCGTATACGTACATGGAAGTAGAACCTTAACTCTCCTAAAATATGTGCGCCATCATTGTCTAACCTAGTTTGCCTCGTTCACTTTTAAACTCCATTGACAGCCACCTAATATTGCCAAAGCATTTTTTTCCTTTTTCCAAACAGGCTTTTAAGCCCACTCAGTGTCCTTTATTTGTTTATCTCCTTCAACACACGCACACACGCACACACACACAAGGCAGCCTGACACGGCTTCAGACCTCCAAAATAGAGATGCTCTCATCCCACTCATATTACACACATTGGTGTCTGGAGCCAATGCACACACAAGCTTGCATGAATATTATATACAGCAAGTAAAGAGTATAAAAGTCAAGTTGTGCTGCTAAAACGCAGTAGAAATGCAAAACACAATGCAAGGGGGAGTCCAGCCAAGCCAATTCTTGTATATTTTTGCATGTTTTGGAGCCGGTTTGTCTATTTGGATGGCGGCGGCGGCGGCCCGTGAGCACCTCGGCATGATGCCGTGCGACAACGGCCCCCTCTCCCCGCAACATAGACCTTAAAGGGTGTTGTTTAAAGGCGGACATTACGGGCGCTCTTGCTCTTGACAGCACAATTACACAATAAGATGTGAGGGATTGCGTTCTTTTTACGCTTCCATCATACTCCACATGGGTGGTGATGTGGCTGTCACATGACCTTGTATGTATTGTAATCGTCTATAAACTGGAATGTCGGCAAACGTGTTGCAATGTATTGTTTGCCATACACTCATTTTTTGGTGGCGGCCCGCCACTCATTCATTTTAACCGCCACAGATTGATTTGGCACTACCTGTTAAAAATTCCAAGTGTTGATGCACTTTTATGCGGAGACTCTTATTTTGAAACCTTTTATTTTGAAAATGTCACTTTTGGTTCCAGTGTGTGTGTGTGTGTGTGTGTGTTCCACTCGGTAATGCTATCCTCTTGTTGGCTTTCAATAATCCCTAAAAATGACATGCACGTGCGTCATGGTCGATTATTCAAATTATAAAAACAATTATAAAAAATGTGATTATTGACCGTACATTGGGATTTTATGTTTAGCTAAAATAATTTCATCTAATTTGAATTGTAGGATGCAATTAATTTAAATGACATGAAATGATATGAAATAAAACGGAATTAAATTCAATTAAATTTGAGAAATTAAGTGAGTCATTTTTGGGGGGTAAAAGCTGCGTGTTTTCTTTAAGTTGTAATAGTATGAGATACAAAATAAAGTTGGAATTTTTTGAAAATTGATGGGAAAACGTTGCAATATTATGTTATATATTAAGTCATAATATTACAAGAAGAAAGTTGAAATAGTTGGAATTTTTTTTAAAAAAAACAACAGAAAAAATCAGCAATACAAAAATAAAGTAAGAAAAAATTAAGAGAGAAAATTCCATCAAACATAATTTAAAAACCAAAAATAATTACATAAAAATAAAATTATGAGTCAAGTTGAAATCTTGAAGACAAAAAATATATAGTGGCAATAAAGTCGAAAAGTACAGGAAGGAAGTTGAAAGAGTTGGAAAATAAATTTTACAGTAAAAATTGAAAAATTGAAAAATTTGCAGAAATTTTCTAAGAATAAAGTCAAAATATTAAGGGAAAAAAGTAAATGTAACATAACTTTAAAAACAAAAATAACTCTAAAATTATGAGTAATTTTAGTAGCATGAAGTTGAAATATTGAAGACAAAAAATATAACGGGAATAAAGTCATAATAGTACAAGAAGAAAGTTGAAAGAGTTGGAAAATGTAAAAAAAAAAAAAAAAAAAAAAAATGGAAAAATCTGCAAAAATTTTCTAAGAATAAAGTCAAAATATTAGGGGAAAAAGTTGGAATCCAACAAGAAAAAGTTGTAATTTAATGAGAATAACGTTGGTAAAATTATGAGTCATTTTAGTAGCATTAAGTTGAAATATCGAAGAAAAAATCTTATTTTTCTAAAGTCATAATAATATCAGAAACAAACAAAAGAAAATGATGTTGTCATTTTTGGAAAATTAGGTTGGGGAAAACGTTATAATATAATAGGAATAAAGTCAAAATATTGTGGGAAGAAATTTAAAATTGTTGGAAGATTTTAAAAAAACAACAACAGCTAAAATGGGGAAAAGAGCTAAGAGCGAAGTTGATGCTAAAAATGGGCTTTTTCACCCCAATCACAAAGCTGAGATGCTATTTTTCTTGAAATATAAGTATAAATATATCTACATGTGTTGCTTTACAAAATATCAAAGTCCTGTCATTTTTCACTATGTGGTCCTCGGTGAAGTTTGGACACCCCCGTGTTCAGGCAACTCGTTTGCCACGTTTTGGATTGTTTAACCAGTTTTTTTTGTCAATTTCCCTCCATGTTCTTGCGATGTTTAAATACAACATGCTTCCATTGACTTAGAAAGTCATTTTTAGATCCTGTTTATCATTTTTAGCAAGATCTTCCAAGGCTGCACCACAGAGCTGATAGATCAAATCAAGCCTTTATTTAACAGAGGAGTTAAATCCATTATTAAACAGCGTGACGCCAGATTTGTGTATAATTTGCATTCGGCCGCAGGGAGAGCGTTTAGCGCTGCGGTCGGTCCACTTCGCTTTCACAAAAATGAGTAGAAGTCCATGAAAATGCAGGATTTGAATGAAAATCAAACCCAAAGTGCGCCTGGATGTGTGATTTCTCCTCACCGTACACAACTTGACACTTGCCATGGACAATATAAAACAATCTACGCGCACGCTTGTCACAGACACGAGACCGCTCATGTGCGACGTGCCATCTGTGCGCTGAACAAGGAGTCTTCTCGTTCTACAACCCCCACCGGAGGGTTCGCTTCTCGTGTCATCACGTACATTGTTTCATCTTTGGTGACGACGTGAACGCTACTCAGGCGTGTGAGTGCGCATGCAAATCTTTGTTCTCCGCCCGCCCGCCCGCCCCTGCACCGTGCATGAAGAAGTATTGTCAGGAGAATGTGGTACTCAGGGTGAATCGAGTATTTGTTATTGCGGATGTCATGTTCTTGCGTCAGGATTCATTCAGTGTTGGCTTAAAATTGTGTTTAATCTTCTGTCTTGAGGCAAAATAGGGTGCAGTACTTGGTTACAACCTGCAGAGGCGCTGCTTCTCAACGAGACACAACATGACATCAGCTATGGGAAGCAGGCCACGGCTTTGGAACAGCGATTTCATGGAAACAGGAGTTCAGAACATTAAGATTCTGAAAATGTGTCGTTCAAGAAGTTCAAGTCAAATTGTAATTAGCACAGATGATACATATTTTTGTTGTGTAAACCAGGGGCGTCCAAAGTGCAAGCCGGGGTCACGTTCTAAAAATAGAATTGAACAAGAAAATTTAATTTAAAAAAAATTTTAAAAATTTTAAAAAAAATTTAAAAAACAGCAGCAAAAATTGAAAAAAACAGCAGTAATTTTACAAGAATAAAATCAAAATATTAACAAAAAATAATTGTAATCGAATGAGGAAAAAGTCCTAAAGTTGAGAAATGTTAAAGAAAGACGTTATTTTTTAAGTCATAATATTATGAAAATCAAACAACAAAGTTGTAGTTTTAAAAAAAGGTTTTAAAAGGTTTTAAAACCTTTTTTTACGGAGTTTTTTTAACGATAAGGTTACAAGAACAAAGTCAAACTGCTGTGTGTCACAAGGCAACATTACAAGAAAAAAATGTAGGCGAACGTTGAAATAGTTGGCAAATTTAAAGAAAGAAAGAACAGCAGAAATGAAAAAAAACAGCTCTTATTTTATGAGAATAAAGTTGAAATACTTTGGGGAAAAAAGTTGTATTCTAATGAGAAAAGATTTCATTTTGCAAGAATAATGTTGTGATATTATGAGGAAAAAACTTCATTTTAGTAGCGTGAAGTGGAAATATTAAAGATAGACTTTTTATATATACCGGATATTATGAGAAACTTTTTACACTTTTTAGTCATTTTGGGGGGGAAAAGTTATCATTTGATGTGAGTAAAGTCATAATATTATGGGAATAATGTCATAATATTCTGAGAAGAAAATTGACAAAGATTATTTGCAAAAAAAAAAGTTTAAATGTTTGGACAATTAAAAAAACAACAGCAAAAATGGGGAAAAAAAACAGCAAGAGTGAAGTTGATACTAATAACAGGCTTTTTCACCGACATCACAAAGCTGAGATAGAGTTTTTCTTGAATTTGTATAATACAAAATATCAAAGCGGCCCCTGCATCTTTTCATTTTTCAGTATGTGACCCCTGGTGGCAAAAATGTGGACACCCCTGCTCTAAACGCTTTGACATCAAGGCCAAATATTCCGTTTTGTGGGAAAAATACCACATTTAATTGTCGTGTTTGTGCAAGACGTTGTTTTGACAGTAAGAGTCGAGCTTCATCTGCAATATTTTGCTCAATATTTTGCGTGGAAACAGGAGCTCACAACTGACCCCATTAAAAAGAATTCATTTTTGTCATCGGTAGTTGGCAGGTTTAGTTTGATTTTTTTACGCTTTTGCGGTGTAATTAGTACAAAAATCTGCACATTTTGAGGGGACTTTTGGCACGTTCCGTATGAATTTTAGCAAAATTGAGGCAAAACAGGGTGCAGTACTCGGTTACAACCTGCAGAGGCGCCATTTCTCAACTAGAGAAACATAATGTGAGCTATGACATAATCATTTTGCATTTTTTTTGTGTGATTGTTGATTTTCTTCGAGGAATTTAGGTCAAATGGCTATTTGTAGCTGACAGCACGTCATGTAGGCAAATTTCAGGGCTCCAGACTGCGACTAAACGGTTGCATTTTGCGACTCAAACATGAGACATTGCAAGTGAATTTTTCAGCAACTCGCGCATGTGCCACCCGATAAAAGTACGTGTCCCGTATGGAGTTGACAAGGGACGCCCCTTATTACGGTGAGAATGAAAAATAAGTCTCTGAAATGTGTAGCCAGCGTGTGTGATCGCTCACGTTTGACTCGCATTGAAGTTTGACTATTCTACCATCTTTGTTTACACATTTTGCTTGGCTCCACTGTCTCCCTGGCACCAGCTAACGTAGTCTCTGGTCCATGGACTCCAAATATGACTCTTTTTTTCTTGTTTGTTTAAAACAAGCAATGCGGTTCGTTCGGAGCTCCTTTTTGTCCCACAGTGAAGCTACGACGGCTGTCACGTTCATGGGACTTACAGTGTTTAGTTTGATTTTGTACAGTTTTTCACCTTTTGCACTTTTGGAGCATTCCTAATAAATTTAATTTGAAAAGATGTTGTTTTCATGGTAGAATAAGAACATATCCATCATTTTTGTGGAGAACGATGGAAAAAGGCTTGCTTTTTGTGGGAAGAAAGTCACATTTCTTGTAAAAAACAAAACAAAACAAAACAAATCCAGCATCCGTGAAATAATAAGAGTCATATAAAGTTAAGATGCTATTATTGAGATAAATACAATCCAGAATGCATTTTCTTTTCTTGGGTAGATAATGGGCCCGTTAAAGAGCAGCTAGTGCATGTTAGCCATTCATCATGGCCACGTTCCATTTAGGTGGGCCAGGACTCAGGAGAGGAAGCAGGCGCCATAATTAAGTTAGTAAATGAACAAACGCTTGCGTTTGGATGCCTTTTGGGACGCAAGTGAGCCAGAAATGTTGGCCAGTGCACATACGATGCATAAATATACGGAATAAAGACATGTGATGATGCTTGATGTTTATTACAAAAGAAAACGTCATCCTGTTGAAAAACCATGAACTAGGGTGACCTTGGGATTGCAACATCACCATCCATTTAAACCGGGGATGAAATAAAAACTCTCTTGACTCGTTTTACTTCCTGTTTGATGTTGCACGCGCACGGCTATTCCCACACTTCCCAGGCATGCGGGTCATTCAAGGGGCACTCTCGACAGCCAGGATGGGAGGGGTCATGGAGCCTCTTTGAGTAGGAAGGCGTCACTTTAAAAATGCACGTGTCATCGACTGCCTAGGTTTCCAAAGTGGGGTACGCCAAAAATGTTTAAAACAATTAGACTCTAAGTGTGCCTGAACGCCTCACGGCGCAATGCAGCACGGAGGTGACTGCAGGAAGGACACAGCGCACGGTGTTGTTCATGGAGTGCATCATATGAACTAATAAGCAAGCTTGATGCTTATTTTGTGCACTCATAGTGTTTCATCTCAAAGTTTATATTTATATTGGTGTGGCTTTTTTTTACTTCAGATACTGCTTTATCGTGATTGTTAAACGTTCCCCTTCAATTTGGTAAGAAATTATTATGCAGATTTAAACCATAGCCATCGTCTGTGGACAAAAAAGCATTCAAACGGAAGGATGCCAACATCAGCCTGGAATGAAAGGTATGTAGGATGATTACTTATTTCTTAGGCATTTATCAGCGCTCATGTGAAACTTTATCAAGATGCAACCATGCAAAATGCACATTTTGACCCACAATCACTTGAAAATTAATGAACCAATTAACTATGCTCAATATTTGTAGAAGATATGTCGGACGATGACTTATCTGTTTGTTAGTGCTCATGTGAAACGCTATCCAAAATGCGACCATACGCACCCGCAATGTGGGTTCGCACCTCATAGCGATGTCATTTTACTTATTTATTATGTATTGGATAAAACTAAGACAGGAACAACATCAAATTAAAAGCACAAAATCATTACAGACCCACCATCCACCACTACGAGCCTGGAGTTCGTTTTCAGAGAGGAGATTCTAACGTTGCTGTTTGATGTGTGCTAACAGGCAGTGTGCTAGCATGAAGGAATAGGGACGTCCCGATCCGCGTTTTTTGGCCTTTTGTTAGGAACATGAATTTGTGGAATTGAATATGGTTATGAAAATAGCTCTTGAAAGTATTAAAAATGAACCCAAAGTATTGCTGAATGTACGTTTTTATGACACAGCATCACCAACAATATTGTTTGGCTTTTGGAACAAACCTCAGTGAGTCCTAATCCAAGATCCAATAAAAGATCAAATTGAAAAAAATGTGGGTGGAAAATGCTTTTAGGGTAGGACTAATCATTTGACAGGGTTATAGGTCAATTTGTGGTGTGATTTAGAATATATTACCTTTTTTTAACAAACTCTCTTCAACGCAATTGTAATTTATTGATGGTCCCTACTATAAGCAACCAGCGGTTACAGCGGCACTTCCCATGCGAGCTCCCCGCACCACGACACAGCAGTCCGGGCACAGTGAGGGGGAACTACCGCTGTAGCGCGGGAGCTGAATATCCAACGTCCATCGTGAAAGTAACTTCACCACGGTACACCGCGGACACGTCTGCATGGTGGTGTTGTGTTTTCATCTTCTTGCGGGTGGCGGGTGACGAGTGGCAACCAGCTTTGAGGGGCATCACCGCACCTACCGCGTTGGAGTGTGGCCCAGAGTTATGAATGTGTTACGGCAACCGGATCGGCTCGATCTCATGGCGGGAGCCGATTTTATCCGATCTTCAAAATACAGCGGCTTGACATGCCTAGCTGTGAACGTCATCACATGTTACCTTGATGCCTTCCCACATAGCAGCAGCATTTGGGACCAAATATGAGGTGAAAGAAAAACGTGAAAATTGCAGTATAGCAGTCGGTGAAGCTTCGGAGAAAGTTAGCACACCCACCGTGGTGCGTTCAAGGACTCTCAAAGAAAGTGGAACGGGTCTCGCAAGGAAAAACTGTGTGGTTTGAAATTGTATATTATTTTTTTGAATAAAATAATGGCCCAAATTTTCAAAAATGATGTACGTTTACATACAATTTGATGTCGTTTTTTTAAAGTGTTTTTTTTGTGTCATCGCAGCCCCGGTCCTGTCCCGCCCCCGCGATTGGAGACCCCTGCAGTACAGGGGATGGATCCCAGTCAGCATTCATGGCCCCGCAAATTCACAGTGGAAAAAAATCAGTATTTACATTTTTGAAATAATATATTTATCATTTAAATAAATATTTTTACATGTGCCATTTTGTCCACGTACTGTAAGAAACCCGTCATTATTGTAATAGTGTGTAAGTACATGATACTACAGGCAAAGTGTATGTACAGCAAACACGCACCACTGTTTAAAAAGCCCACAGTTTTCACGGGTTTGTTTTTTTATGCTTCACTGATCATGTTTTCTCGTCAAGCATTGCAATTTTGCCCTTTGTTCAGCGGCCCATAGTGTGTGCTGTGAGACACAAGTGAAATGTATGTATAACTTCATCTGCAAATGAATCTGTTCATGGCTCAGCTTCCATTTTCATTCATTAGTGGGGAGAACCTGTACAGTACACGGCCAGGCAGTGTTCATTTTCTATGTTTTGTGCAGTGTCTTTTCTTTGTTTTAAACATGTCTACATGACCATAGCATTCAATTACCAAGAGGTTCAGCACAGGCTTGACATAAAACAAGTAAGTCCGATCCAGCGCATGCTAGAGTACGCACTTTTGATGACATACAGGTGTCCTTAATGTTACGGCCAGTGGATATTCACTTTTGCACCACCATTCTTTTATTTTCCGCCCAGAGAGGTGTCACAAAGATTTATGGCAAGGATATATTGCACATCGATAGCGCCTTCAAAAAGCCAGCCGTTCTGGAAGCGCTTTAAAGGCGTCCCGGGCAGGAAATAGAAGTCCGACACAGTCCCTCATGCCTCTCAGCCACGCCGGACACGCTCCTCTTCAAGCACAAAACACATTCATTTCTCTTTAGTGTTACAAAATCACCTTCCTATGCCAAGCCAATGGTCTTTAATTCCACACTAAAGCTTCAATTCCTCCGAGTTTGATCACTTTTCTACCACAGAGTATTGATGCCACATTGGAAAAATAACAATAGAATAAAGTAGTAAATGTACGAGAATAAAGTAATACATTTATGAGAATGAAGTCCTAAATTTACGATGAAAAACTTGTCATATTACGAGAATAAGGTTGTACATTTGTGAGAATAAAGTCCTAAATTTACGAGAATAAAGTTGTAATAGTACGAGAATAAAGTCGGGAATTTACGAGTAAAAATGTGTAATATTACAAGAATAAAGTCGGAAATTTCTGAGAAAAAAAACTCGGAAAATTACGAGAATAAAGTCGTACATTTCCGAGAAAAAAACTCGTAAAATTACAACAATAAAGTCGTACATTTCCGATAATAAAGTCGTAAATTATGTGGAAAAACTTGTAATATTACGAGAATGAGGTTGTACCTTAATGAGAATAAAGTCGTAAATTTTACGAGAATAAAGTTGTAATAGTATGAGAATAAAGTCGTAAATTTACGAGAAAAAGTGCATAATATTACAAGAATAAAGTCGTAAATTTACAAGAAAAAAACTCGTAAAATTACGAGAATAAAGTTTTACATTTCCGAGAAAAAAACTCATAAAATTACGACAATAAAGTAGTACATTTCCGATAATAAAGTCGGAAATTTACGAGGAAAACTTGTAATATTATGAGAATAAGGTTGTACATTTATGAGAATAAAGTCCTAAATCTACAAGAATAAAGTTGTAATAGTACGAGAATAAAGTCGGAAATTTACGAGAAAAAATGCGTAATATTACAAGAATAAAGTCGTAAATTTACGAGAAAAAACTCATAAAATTACGAGAATAAAGTCGTACATTTCCAAGAAAAAAACTCGTAAAATTCCGTCAATAAAGTTGTACATTTCCGATAATAAAGTCAACACCCTAGCCCTTCTCCATACCCCGCCCCCTCCACGTGCCCAATGGTCACATATCTTTTTCGTGGCTGTCTCAGGCAATTTAAGGCAATTTCAAATTTACAACTTCATTCTTGTGAATGTACGACTTTATTCTCGGAAATTTACAACTTTATTCTCGTAAATGTACGACGTTATTCTTGTGATATTAAGACTTTATTCTTGGAAATTTACAACTTTATTCTCGTAATATTACGCATTTTTTCTCATAAATTTACGACTTTATTCTCAAAATCTCAGTTTTTATGTTTTCAGTGCTCCCATAGCATTGAACACTTTCACCCCAACACTGGAGTCTGGTGGCCGGTGAAACTCCAAAAAGTCAGATAAATGGAGGAGTTCTGTTCTGTGACGTTACGCTGCATAAAAAAGGTACCAAAGCAGTCCAGTAATCGGACATACTGCACAGTACGTGATACCATTTATTTTTTACATTGCCAAAAATGATGGCTAGGACGCCGTCAGTGTCCCAGGAACACCTGCTACTCCTCTCCAGCCGCAGAGGATGAGGAGTGACTCGTCCTTTCCGTATCAATGAAGTCCACTTGGCTTGGACGGCAGTACGGCTAAATGAAAGTGTGACTAGCAGCTTTCATGCTACACTGGCATGCATTCATGCACCCCTCCTGTGTGTGACGTCATTTAAATGTGCAGGTGGGCAAATGCTTTCATTATATAAACCTCTGGTGCCCCATCTTTTTTACATGTGCAGTGTAAGGGTAGCATTTTATGGGATGGCGCACCCTCTTTAAGATGAAATAGTGGGGTCACAGCACCATCTGTTGGTGACCACGCGCAACAACAGCAGAGGGGGTGACGCCAACTACAGTAGACACATGTACATACATACACATGTACATTTTGCTTATTTTAAACCGGGGCTATCCAAAGTGTGGCCTGGTGGCCATTTGTGGAAGGCCGCTGTTTTTTTTTTTATTGGCTCGTGGCACATTCTAAAAATATAACTTTAAAAAAAATAATAATAATAATAATAATAATAACAGCAAAAATGAGAAAATAGCCAGTAATTTTGCAAGAATAAAGTCCAAATTTTATATTATGAGGAAAAATAACGTCATTTTAGTCGCATAAAGTTGAAATATTACAGAAAAACTTTTTTTTAAGTCGGAATATTTTGAGAAACAAACAAAACAAATACATTTTTTGGAACATTAAGTTGTGGAAAAAAGTTCTAATGTTATGAGAATAAAGTCAAAATGTTATGGGAACCGGCATAGAAGATGGAAGTTAGTTGGAAAATTGAAAAAAAAACAACAACAGAAAAGGGGAAGAAATGGTGGGAATGAAGTCAAAATTTTGTGTGAATAAAGTCATAATTATAAGAAGACGATGTACAAGAAAGAAGTTGAATAGTTGGAGAATTAACAAAACACGACAGCAGACGCTGTAACGTAATGAAGCCTGACTATGGAACAATAAATATCTAAATAATTAATTTTCTTCTCAGAATAGGCCGAGGGCCAATAAAAAAACGTGCTGGTGGTCGAGAATGGCCCCCGTGCCACAGTTCGGCCACCCCTCTTTTTTTTTTTTTTTTTGCTGTATGCATCCCACATATTTTTCCACAGTCAAAAGCAACGAGGGAGACAATTACCGGGAATGTTGCAAATGCGCTTTTAATCAAAGATTTTCCTTTCCCTCTTCTCGCAGCCGGTGACATTTTCAGTTTGCATTCATTCCCGTTGACTGCAGAGAAGCACTTATGGCGTTTTAATCGATAGCCGCTCATTGATCAAGGAGCCATTAAACTTTTTTCCAAGACGGCGCGACACATTCCCTCTTAATGCCCTGTTATTATTGATCTGACAAAAAGAAGCTAACGTCCCTGGAGGGGGTTAAAACCAAAAAAATAAGAAAAAAATCAATGTTTTTTTTCACCCAGTGGATCCCACGTGTCCATTTATCATACTAACAACACGGGGGCTGAATGCCACCTGCTGCCCAATTCAATTCAATCATTATCATTATATGGTTACTTCTTCTTCTTCTTTCCTGCCGTTTTATGTAAATGCAAATGAAAGTGCAGGGGTTTTTTTGCCTCCTGATAAGAATTCACTTCAATTTGAACCATGGCTTCCATTTGCCAATTTCACTTTTCACATCGTTCGCTGGGCCGTTATTGCTTTTTCCTTTTCATAACGCGCACGCGGTAGGAAAAGTTCTTATCTTTTAAATAGACACGGTCCATCAGGGTTGTTTTCTCCTCTCGCTTTTACAAAAATCCACGGAGAAATTGCTATTTCTTCAAATGACCTTGAAGACCATAGCGGCATGTCGTAAATGCGCCAATCTAAAGGGCTCGTGACGCCAAAAAAATAAGTTTGGAAAAAACAATAACAAAATGAAAGTAGTCACTTAATAAAACATTTTCGTCTAAACGATGAAACAGGAGTGAAATGAAGTGGTTATTTTGAGACGACTTTCTGAACCGACACCATCTTGTCTGTGACGTCACACCCGAACCCCTCGGCAGTCTCTCCAGCCATAGAGGCACAGCAGAGCGAGGAAAGACTGCTATTTTCTGACATATTTTTGGTCTGAAGACTTTTCTTTGAAGTAGAAGAAAATGAAGGCACGTTTGAGGGAGCGTTGGGCATCGGACCACACAGAAGGGGTCACCAACCCGTCGATCGAGCTACTCGATCTTTGGGACTTTGCCGGTCGATTGCGAGAACATTAGAAAAAACTGTATTATTACATCAGTGCCCTCCCCCTCCCGGAGAGAACACACCAGTACGCCTCTCCGCCCTGTTGATCTGTTCAATCTGTTGATCGATGACACAAAATAAGTAGAAGATGCAAAAAAACGTCACGCGCGCACCTGCAAACAAGGTGTAAATAAAGCGTCACGTGACGCCAACGTGTGAGGAGACATGTTGTGGCACCGTTCCTGTACCTCCGTGGGGAAACGTGTCCCCGTGGGGGAAACAGGAGCAGCCTTCTAATTGGCGACAGCCTTCAAAATGTGGACTTTCCATCGAATTTCTATTCCTTGCTTGTTAAAGACAGCAGAAGAGCAGCTCGGATATCCACGACTTTGATCGACTTTCCTCCTAATAGGAGCGTCATTCGGTCTTTTTCTGTTTAATGCTTTTTTTTTCTCTGCTCTCGAGCTGCAAATGAGAAATGCATCCATATTTGAACAGGTAAAACTATGCAGAGTGAGGGTTTAAATAGATCCCCGCTATCGGCAGAAAAACGGGACTCATGCACGCACCCACAAAAGCCCCAAAAAGCCTATTTTTTTATTTTTGATACTCTAAACCCCGTAATATGACGCTCACTGTCATTAAATGCATTTTAGATTCTGTTTTACACAACTCCAGGCATACGGTGTTACAAAAGGTGCAACGTCACAGCATCTTCTTGCTGGAAAAGGTTGAGTGAATTGACTCGGGAGGTAGCGCCCCCTGCTGGATTCATAGCTTTAGAGGCTCAGGAGGTAGAGCAGGTCGCTCCCTCCACCCAGTCACTGTTGCTATGTCCCTGGGCAAGACACTTCACCCACCTTGCCACCAGTGCAGCCACGTTTCCGTCAGTCTACCCCAGGGCAGCTGTGGCTACAGGTGTACATTACCACCAGTTCAGTGTTTGACTGAGGAGTGAATGAATAACTGTGTTTTGGGTACCTTAAAAAGCACTAAATCAAATCGAATCCTTTATTATTATTATTACTGTACTCGCTGCGGCGCGCTTTTTTCCCTGCAGATAGCGCCATCAAACCACTTTCTATTTAAATTACCATTTTAAAAATTACAACTTAAAGCAGAGAAAATAAATCCACAAATATGCAGAGAAGCAAATGCCGAATGTACTGTTGATATGTACAAGCGCAGCATTAGCTACACCTGCTCATCAACACAAATTCAGCTTTTACCCCTGATAATAATGCAGTGTGTATGTGGTTTGCGTCACTGTGTGGTTCCACTTGTCCTCAGGGCCACGCACTGATCTTTCCCAGCACTACGTCACTCCTTCACAGCAGTTCGAGAAAAATCAAGAAAAACATCTGCGGATGTAACACTGAAGCATTAATGAGCGGTCTACTTGTGTGAGGCTTCATCTTTGTTGACAACGTGCAAAAGGGAAGATTTCGTTTATGGACAAAAACACCAAATGACAGGCAAGTCTTCTTCGTCTTTAATTGTAACAGCGGTTGACATCCTTCATGGTGCATTACCGCCCCTGGTGGACGGGTAAGGGACTGCAGGGGGAGATATAGTCCAATGGGAGATAGTGATTTAAAAAATATATTTAAAAAAACATTTTTTAGATGACTAAAAAGTTTTTTGTGACATGTTTTTCTATTATTTTAGCATTTGCACCACATCATAACGTTTGCAACTTTATTTATAAAGCAAACTTACAGTTAAAAACTAATGGAGAGGTGCTACTACAGTCCAATGGGAGATGGGAATAATTCCTGTTTAATTGTTGTATATTTTTGGTGGTTTTTTTTTATATGTAAAGACACAAAAAAGTGAATTTAAGATGCTTACTTCGCTGCAGCGCCATCTGCTGGACATTTACTGCAAGTCTTGACGACCACCTGTTATTTTCCACCCAAAAGTAAATGGCACTTTCCCATTCTGCAGCATAAA
The DNA here is from genome assembly GCF_027744805.1 of Dunckerocampus dactyliophorus. Lineage (NCBI taxonomy): Eukaryota > Metazoa > Chordata > Actinopteri > Syngnathiformes > Syngnathidae > Dunckerocampus > Dunckerocampus dactyliophorus. The sequence goes on along the minus strand of NC_072833.1, from coordinate 2,965,514 downwards.
ACGCCTCATTTGCCACGTGCCTATCGCACGTTACGCCAATAGGCCACCCCACCCCCCACCCCCGCTCCCCTCCTGAATTGCACCTAACAAATGAGTTGAAATAAGGCCGTTTAGGTGGAAGTGAGCTACTTCATCACTTTCCACCGCCATCATTACCGCACAACTGGCTGCCGGCTCTCTGAATTATGCATGTTTGTTTCTGGCTTTGGTTTCATTACACCGAAATATTGGGAGGATTTCAGAGCGCGGCGTTCCCTCGTACTTTCATTTTCTCATGTCCCCCCGTGTGAGCTGCCACTTACACCCACGTGGTGCTGCGGGTTTATCTGCAGTAGCCGAAAATGACTTCCAATGTCTATCTGTTTGGGAATGGGAATGTTTGGGCCAGAAAACGCGAGATTCCGGGGGAAAAAAAGAACACAGGCTGAATCGATTTAAAAGAATTGCCAAGTTCAAAGGGAATGCAACATTTTTTTGTATTTGTACTTATTTGGTGTCTTCGATCAACATTTCATTTCATATTGTGCCGTCATCCCCGATGCTGCTCACAGCCACGAGGGGGCGTCTGAGGATCGCTGTGATACTTTTAAATCAGGGGTGTCCAAATGTAACCCCCGCTGAATGCACTGTAGCTCTGGGTGGTGTAGGTCTCCTGAGCTCTGCGTTGTGTTTAATGGTGGTAATGAACAGGAGACTTGGAGCTTCTTGCAGACATGGACACCGTTTATTCCTGGTGTGAGACAATGTGCACTGATCACGACTGTGAGGGTTGTTACAGACTCGGGTCACAGGGCTGATGAACTAAAATAAACATGAACAATGTATAATATGGATTACATAAACAATAATAAACACGTACCTGGTGTGAGACAATGTGCACTGATCACTACCGTGAGGGTTGTTACAGACTACAATGACAATGAGTTACATTAGCATCACAGCTAACCATACAATGGCATAGAGGAGCGCTCCTCTACTCACCTCGGGTCACAGGGCTGATGAACTAAAGCTGCAAGTACACTCTGCCCTATATAAAGCCCACGAGTGAGAGAGGGCGCTATTGAGCTATTACTCCAACCACTGTTAGAGCAAGTGGAATCACAATAACCAAAGTAAACCTGTTACACAAAGTGCAGCCGGCAGATTGATTTTAACAGCTGGCAGCACATTGTAAAACGATATAAATATTATAGTGACTGGCAAATGCGGAGCAAACGCTCCAAACACAGAAATTTAAAAAAATAAATGGAACAAAACAAAAGTTAACTAGGCTAGCAGGAAGTTAGCCAGGCTATGGGCACCAGACCTGAGGGCAGTGGCGGTTCTGGCGGTTCACTGCTCACCGCTACTAAAAAACAACCGACTAAGATCATGTTAGATCATTTTAAGTATGAAAAGACAGCAGCTTTAAGGTAGCAGCAGATAGTTACACCTGACGTGTCCAAAGTCATTTCTGTGATGCTGTGTGTGACTGAGGAGGACGTACATTAGATCGCTCGCATCCGAACTGCAGAAGGACGACAAATAGAATGTTTTTTTCTTTCCCTCTCAGCCTTGCAGCGCCCCCTAGAGAATGCCGGCCTGGGTGATTGCCCATGTGGCCCATAGTTGGAACCGCCACTCACTGCCTGAGGGATTTGGGGTTTTCTTCTTCTAATTTCTGCTTGTCCCATTAGGGGTCGCCACAGCGGAGCGGTGTTCCCATCTCCAACATCCTTCTAGCAGTACACTGTAGTCACAATCCCTCTTTCTCACATGGCCAAACCATGTCGGTCTGGCCTCTCTGACCTTGTCTCCCAGACGCCTGAGTTGGGCAGTTCCTCTGATTTGCTTGTTTCTACTCCCAGTGGCGGTTCTCGCTGTGGGCCATAAGGGCGGCATTCTCTTGGGGGTGCCTCGAGGGGGAAAGGAAAAAAAAATCTATTTATTTATGTTCAGCCCTCATTTCCTCAAGTCAGGATGTGTGGGAGATGCGCGCCCTCTGCAGCCGGGACACTGGCAGCGCATGCCATATCAAACATCCACCACGTGACATGGAGCAGCCCTCTGTAGACGGAGTGTAAGAACAAAGTCGTAAATTTACAAGAATAAGCTTGAAATATTACCTTTGCCTGTCTCAGGCAATGCCTGTTACGACGGAGTATTACAATCATCTGACATTTCGACAATAAAGTCAAAAAACTCTTAAAGTAGTAAATTTACAAGAAAAAAAACTCATGACTTTATGTTACAGGCATTGCCTGAGACAGCTATGAAAAGGGGGGTTTATGTGACCTTTGGCCTTGGGCATATGGAGGGGGCGGGGTAAGGAAGGCGGAAGTGAGAAGGGCTAGCTAGCCATGCTAATCTGCGTGTGCTCAACTGCTCTGTTTTGCTACGACGTTATAAATAAAAGCTCGCCGGAAGCAAGAGGAAAGAGGATATGCTCTATTTTCCCTCTGACACGTAATATTACAATTGTAACATTACGAGTTTTTCTCTTAAATTTACTACTTTTTTCTCGGAAATTTACGACTTCATTCTTGAAATCTCAGTTGTTTTTTTTCAGTGTGTCCCTAATACTCTGTCTCAGCCCTCAGGTTAAATACAGGGTAAAACAAAGTCAATTGTTTTCTTGACTGAGAGTTTTTTCTGCAGTTAAAAAAAAAACATTCATAAACAACAGATGCGGGAGCGTGTGTTGCGGTTGAGGAAAATGGGGGGGTGGTGTACTTGAAGGACTTGTGCGTAAAACTTTCATTCAAGCCAGACGCGCCAGAGTCTACTCCAGTCCGTCCTCGTCGCTCCCACTGAAAAGCGAAGCTTCCGTCTCCAGACCATACATCAGGGCTGCCCTCACTCCCCTCCTCTTTGCCTCCGCTTTTGCTGACGCTCTTTGTCACAAACCGACACACTTCTCCACCTACTCCATCCTGCCTACGCTCGCTTCTCACCTCTTCTCCACGCACTCTCCGTTGCTCCGAACGCTTGGCCCCTAAGCACTTAAACTCCTCCACGTTCCTCACCTCGACTGCTTTCATGCTCACAGTTCCAGCTGATATGCTTTCACTGACACTGACTACGTATTCGTCTCGCCACCACTGACCTCCACCTCATTCTCCAGTTTGTCTTCCGCCGCCTGTCTGTTCTCGCTGCAGATGACGATGCCACCTGCAAACATGGTCATGAGAGATAGCCAAGACTTCAGGCATCATATTTTACAGTATTACAGACTAACGTGCGTTTTGTTCCGTGACCTTGCAGCATTTCTTTCTGTCATGCGTGTCTTTTGGGGGATGGTGTGTATGTTTGTGTCGTTTGCAGCGTTTTTCTTTTCTATTACTTTTTGATCCTGCAAGCGTTTATGTGACTGTAGCATATTTCATGTCCAAACTGGACATTTCTGGACTGTGCCAAGATAGCCTGGACGTAACAAAAGAGATCTCCGGTCCCTCAAAAAAGTGTGTACCCCTCACATTCCTGCAAATATTTGATTATTTTATGGGCCTAAAGAAACAACACTTTGATGCAATGCAAAGTAGTCAGTGTACAACTTAGATAACTGTCCCCTACAATAACTCTCCATTCATGTCTAAACCACTGGCAATAAAAATGATTACACCCCTGAGTGAAATATTTTGTGTGGCTCCCATTATTTTCCAGCACTGCCTTAATCCTCTTGGGCCTGGAGTTTGCGTCACAGGTTCCCTGTGGTATCCTCTTTCAGGACTCCATGACGACATCACAGAGCTGGTGGGCGTTAGACACCTTGCACCTTCCGTTTGAGGATGTCTGAGGTTTAGGTGCATCACCTTTGCCCTCAGCTTCTCTAGCAAAGGCGGTGGTCATCTTGGAGGTGTGTTTGGGGTCCTTGTCATGTTGGAATACCGCCCTGCGGCCCAGTTTCACAAAGGAGCTCTGCTTCAGTATGTCACTAGTGCCGGCAGCACTCATGCAGCCCCACGCCATGACACTCGGACCTCCTTGCAAGCCTTTGTACGTCTCACCTGGTTGCTTCCACACACGCCTGACGCCGTCTGAATCAAATACGTTTGTCTTGGTCCCATCAGACCACAGGATATGGTCCCACTAATTCTTCAGCAAACTGTTTGCAGGCTTTCTTGTGCCTCATCTTTAGAAGAGGCCTCCTTCTGAGGTGACAGCCATGCAGACCAATTTGATGCAGTGTGCCGGCAGCACTCATACGTCTATTTTCCAAACACAACCGCTGGATATGACGCTGAGAACATGTACTGAACTTCTGTTCTGAGTGGAAGCTCTTCTGGTCTTGGCCCCCATGCTGCATCTCAGTTTCACACATCCTGAGAGAGTTCTTTGCCATGAGGTGCCATGTCGAACTTCCAGTGATCGGTACGAGAGAGTGTGAGAGCGATAACACCAAACGTAACACACCTGCCGCCTTGTGACCCGACCGTGATAAGTGAATTTCCGCAAAGTAAGATTCTTAATCTATAAATGGAATATTTTCGTAGTTAGAGCATAGAAAATCTGTTTATGATCTTCTAACGTTATGTTTTTTAACACTATTAGAGCGCTGCAGACATGAAATAACACCTCTATAGTCACCTTACATTCATATCACCCAATATAGCAGGTATAATCAGAGAAAATAACCCATTTAACACATAAATAAAACTTGTGCTTGTGTGTGTCTCAGTAATTGTGTTTCATGTGGCGGACATGAAGTGACGTCGGGGGTTCAGAGTCGTGGGTTACGTTATTATTATTATTATTATTATTATTTATTGTGCCTGTTGTGAGATAATATAACAACAAAAGCGCGTTGCTGAAGTCTGTTGCTTTGGTGGTGGTCTCACCAAACAATTACTGACCCCTAGTGGCCGATATGGAATACTACATTCACAGTGTGTCTTCTTCATGCCTTATATTGCACGTAGCCATTTTTATGCTTGAAAATTCTTAATTTGGGCAAAAGATAAGTACAGTTTGCTTAAATAAGCACATTTTTTTTACTAATAATAGGTCGTATTCACCCACGTAACATCATGATTTATTAATTCATATATGTTTTCAAAAAACGTGATAGAGTGAAGCCGTGAAATTCGATACCATGTGGTGAGGGATGACTGTGCTCACTTTTGTTGCCAGTGGTTTCAACATTCATTGCTGTGTTGAGTTATGATATCATTCACACTGTTATCCAATACGTAGGTACCAAAAGGACAAGATTGTGGGTACAAGCGGCCGAAATGAGTTTTCTCCGTAGGGTGGCTGGGCTCTCCCTTAGCGATAGGGTGAGAAGCACTGTCATCTGGCAGAACCGCTGCTCCTCCGCATTGAGAGGCGTCAGATGAGGTGGCTCAGGCATCTGGTCAGGATGCCGCCCGGACACCTCCCTGGGGAGGTGCTCAGGGCACGTCCGACCAGGGCACGTTGGACAGACTATGTCGCTCAACTGGCCTGGGAACGCCTACCCTCGACGAAGTAACCAGGGAGAGGGAAGCCGGGGGTGCCTCCGCAACCCGACCTTGGATAAGCGGTAGAAGATGGATGGATGGATGTTATCCAATACAAGCTATGCACAGACTACTTTAATTGTATCAAAATGTCATTTCTTCAAGCAATAGATGCAAAAGATGTGATCAAATGTGTGCAGAAATGTGAGGGGTGCACGGATTTTGTGAGATGCTGTACATTTTGACCGTGTCATGGTTTGAATCGGTCGGGAAAGTGGTGGGTTGTGAAAAAGTGGAATTTTACTGAACAATAAGAATAATTCAAGTGAGCGGCACACAATTGTAAAACTATTATGTAAAACTAACAGCAATAACCAGCAGATGGCAGCATTTACCAGCTAACTAGGAGGCTCCTGAGCAACAAGCAACAACCGCCTTAGGAAGATCAATTTATTGTCAAGTTTTAAAGGGCGACGACATCAACAATGTCAAATATTCAATTGTTTCGCGACTCCTGTTTATGCTAATTCCCTCCACTGTATGTGCACCCGTGCATATAATTGCAGTGAAACAATTCAAACCGTCACGGCTCCGGTGTGTGTTGTAATCTCAGGATTCCTCGCCTCTTTAATCCCGCTGCGCACACTCCATTCTAGTTTTTTTGTGCCCTTGACGTCCCTCTGTGCGCGCGCGCTAGTAAACCTGTGAGTGTTTTTATGCATGAGCACACACCCTTTATCTACACACACCAATAAGCTGTGTCTCTATGGGACACACACGCACACACACACACACACACAAAAGACATGATAATTGCACGTGAAATGTTGCCTTACAGGTGATTAAAAATGCACCTGCAGCGACTGCGGTGGTTCTTCAAGGTCCAATGGACTATTTTGTTTATGTCAAGGGCAAATAAACAGTAGAGGGGCAAATGCAAATATGTATCCACTTTGTGAATCATGTGCTTTCCTTCATTTATTACTGCAATGCAATCAATTTATTTTGAAAGTGATCGCAAGCAATCTCACAGGGGCTGCAGAAAAAAAAAACTTGAGGATAATTGGGAGGCAAAAAAGAAGCAAAATTCAAGCCAATTATGGCAGCAGCTACTTAAAATATGGTTTTGTCGCTTAGAGGCGTGAGGATGCACCAAATCTCTTGTGAGTTGATGTTGTTGTTGTTGCCATTTAAGGATCTTGGGAACTTGTAAATCAAAAGCCGGCAGCAAAATGGACAGTAAAAAGACGGTGCGCGCGTCACTCACACACATCAAAGCACGCTATTGTCATCTTCTCTCTGGAAAACAAACTCCAGACTTGCACAAATGATGAGCCAGTATTCATTTTGTGTGTTTTGTACAGTTTTTTATACATGATAATAGCAGGAGATTACTCGGAGGTCCTTTAGAGCGGAAGTTCTCAAATAGTCTCAACATGGGACTCACATTTTCCAGTGGTCATTAGGTCACGAGCCACTGCAGAATGATCTACTACTGCAGCAACACATCATCACGAGGCTCACACTAACCTGTCTCACGACCAGGGATGTCCATAGTGCGGCGCGGCGGCCATTTGTGGCCCTTGGCTGTTTTTTTATTGGCCGGTGGAACATTCTAAAATATACTTTAACAAGAAAACTAAAAAAAAATAAAAAATTAGTAAGTTTTAGTATTCAATCAAAGAATAAAATCAAAATATTAAGAGAAAAGGTTTTAATCTAATGAGAAAAACTTGTAATTTTATAAAACTTACTTTATAAAAACTACGGAAAGAACATTTACAAAGATTATTTAAGAAGAAAAATATTTAGAAAATTTAAATAACGGCAAAAACGGGGGAAAAAGGGCAAAGTGAAGTTGGTAATTGGCTTTTTCACCTGTATCACAAAGCTGAGATGTAGTTTAAAAAGAATCTATACTGTATAACTCCTCAGCATCTTTGCAAAATATCAAAGTGGCCCTTGCATGCTTTCATGTTTCATCATGTGGCCCTCGGTCGAAAACGTTTGGACACCCCTGGTCTAAGCCCCGCTCACGTTCCTTATTAGTGGGCGAGCAATCCAAGGCTTGGTGAATTCTCTTTCACAGTGAGAGGAAGAGCTAACATGGAAGGATCAAAAAGCGACGTGGCTCCATGAACGCTTGGCCGCTACAAGCCTGTTATCCCTGTGGTAACTTTAGGCGAGGCCCCGCTTTCTTTGACAGGCTGTGCTCGTACTGAAAATCAACATCCGGCAACCTTTTGCCCTTCTATGTCAAACCACAAAATCCAGTGTTGATGATGATTAAAATACTGCTCAATTTTACTCCCAGAAAAAAAATAAATCAGACACGGGTTGTATATTGCATATTTGAAGGCAACTTTGACTTGCTGTGTGCAACCCACCAGTTGAGAATCATCGCTTTAGAGGTTTAACGGGCCCGTGCGTGGGCTTAACGGGATGAAGGTCAGATTGAGATATTGGCTCAAGGGTGTGAAAATGATGCAAAACTTGGCCGTGTGTGAGTGCCCCCCCGCCTACAGGTTGGATTTGGCTCTGATGAAGTAGAAGGTCACCTCGTAGGAGGTGTCCACACAGCATGACCAAGCATCATATGTGATGCATTTGCGTGGCGTCACTGTCATATTTAAATTCATCACTTGGTGCGCTTCATTTAGTTATGGTGTTCTTTTGAATTCTTATTTTTATTGTCAAAAATAGCGCGTCAACGGCGGTAACTGATTTACTTAATGAATTACCTGAAATTATTTAGAGTAATTAACGCATACGCATCATGGCAAGCCACGGCTCTCTGTTATGACAGACGGCAGCACAGTGTAGCTCCCCACACAGTCTGACGCTCTTTTCTAACTTTATTCTGACCTGGACACGTCAACAGCAGTGCAATTCCAACCCCACATGCAGTATGTATCTCCAACTCACCAACACGTCTCTAGTCCATTCGCCATTGCAACAACACTTCCTCATTGTCACTAGACAGACCGCGAGATGCACCCGACGTGTGTCGGGTGTTTGTTATGCGTGTATGCGTGGCCAAAATGAACACAAATGCAAAGAAAAACAACAAGTGGATATTCTTATCACTCACTCTGTAACTCTTAATGCAGAAGTACAATTTGCTGCATTTACTGTAAGTATGCTCGGAAATCCCAGAAACGTCACTCAAAACATGTGAATTGAACTTAAATGACGTGGTGTCTTTGAACGCAACTCCTCTTTGCGCATTATAACACAGTTAAAGTCGAAGTCAAACATAAAGAAACCGGTGTTAGGTAAATACATTTTCAGACATGGGTGTCACCTCGGGCCGAGTGGTTAGCATGTTGGCCATACAGTCAGGAGATCGGGAAGAATCTCTGCTTGGGCATTAGTTTAACTGGCCACTCTAAATTGTCCACGTGAATGGTTGTTTGTCTATATGTGCCCTGCGGTTGGCTGGCGATCAGTCCAGGGTGTACCCCGAAGTCAGCTGGGATAGGCTCCAGCATACCCACGACCCTAATGAGGATAAGCGGCATAGAAAACGGATGGATGGGTGCTATCTCTTAACTTGATTAAAATGTTATGTTAATTAGGCGCTGTTAATACATACAAATATAAAGTATATAATCCTGTCCTGTCTGTTATCTTTCTTTAAATAAAATACAGTACAAATTGGCATATTTCAGACATAGTGATTAATCATGATTAATTAATTTCACAACTGTGATTAATCAGATTAAAATATGAATACTTTTTAAAGAATTTCACAGCCCTAATTATTATTTTTCATTACTATTATTAATATTCATCATTATTGTTTATTAATTTTTTGTTACCACCGTTATTATAGTATTATTATTTTTATTATTATTATTTAAAGTATTTATCAATTTTTATTATTCTGCTTATTTTCTTTTGTTTAATTACAAAGAAAATGCAAATAGTTATTATTATTATTAAGCAACTGGACATGTGCAGGTGAATACGACAGCACCTCAATTTTTGGTTTTTTTTTAGATTTATCAGCACGGGCGTGGCTGGCATGTACGCCTGAGGGGGAGAGAGAGCAAGTGTGGGGGTCCATAACCGTGGTCCGCTTGCTCGGGGGGCTTGTGGATGTTCCACTGATGGATGAGGAGTGACAGATCGGGGTTAGCCGCCAGGGGAGTCCATTTTCTTTTGCATCGCACGCTCCTATATAGGCGAGCAAGAACAGAGGAAGGCGTGATGCGAGCCCCTCCTCCTCCTCCTCCTCTTCTTCCTCACTCTCTCTCTTTCCTCTCCAGTGCATCAGTCAGTCGGCTGCACGCCGCATTGACGCTGCTCCATCCCTGCTCTCATCTGCGAGCAGTGGACCTTGCTGAGATTGTGTGCCTTTTTCTTTTCTTTTTTTACAAGGGATATGCAACACATGCGGTCCGTCTTCAGTGATGCAGCAGAGCCACACAACACATTCGGATGGAACTCACAAGTTTGCACCTCATCAATGCTGCTTTTGAGGCAGCGAGGCTTCCGCGCCGTCTCCAACATGGGTGTTGACTGAACGGAGGGGGAGCCGCAGAGGACACGAAGGTGCGCTTTTTTGGATTTAGAACTCCAACAACCATGCAGATGCTCTCATTTGTGGTGCTGCTAGCACATGCACATGTGTGCTTGTCTGTGAGGAGCAATGCATGGATTAGAGAGGACTCCTCCAGGACTTCCAGTGGGAAGGAGAGGCACCAAAACAAAGCCACAGGTGAGTCCCCGCTGGAGCTGCAGGCAGTCATCAGAGGGACCTTTAACTCGAGGCGGTTTCCACACTCGAATAGGACGGTGACACCCGTGCAGGATCCCTCCCACTGGGACCCGACGCGCCTCCACCATAATAAGAGGACAAAGTTGAGTAGTGCAGGTGGACACCACAATGCGCCTAAGCCCTCCTCAATGGGCGGAGGAGGGGGCCTGGCAGAGGGAGACCGTCGCAGGAGGGGCACAAAAGAGGAGAAAGCCTGGAAGAGGGGGAGAACCCGCCCAAACAAAAGCCCGGAGCCTCATTCGTCGCCATGGGAACCCATCCCAAAGCCCGTGGCTCTAACATCCACCGAGGCGCCCTTTGACCTCCTCACCAGGAGGCCCGAGTTCTTCACCTTACGCGAGGAGAACCCGTGGGACGCCACGCCGATCACGCCGCCCGGCTGGCAGGACTTCGGAGGGGACGAGATCAAGAACCCCTTCTACCCGGTAACCGGCGAGACGTACGCCGCCTACGCCATCACCTGCGTGTCGGGGTTTATCTTCCTGGTGGGGCTGGCGGGCAACATCGCCATCCTGTGCATCGTGTGCCAGAACTACTACATGAAGAGCATCTCCAACTCTCTGCTGGCTAACTTGGCCGTGTGGGACTTCGCGCTCATCTTGTTCTGCCTGCCCATGGTGGTCTTCCATGAGCTTACCAAGTCCTGGCTGCTGGGGGAGTTCACCTGCAGAGTGGTGCCATACATGGAGGTAACGTAGTCTCTATGGAGGTAGTAGTGTCGTTTTGCAAGTGATGGCAAGATAATGGTTTAGGATGTCACTGCTGCAGGCCTCACCCATCCCTCAAGGCACAGGACACAAAAATAGGGCGCACAATCCAAAAAAATACTAAATCATCAGGTTTGTCCCTCTCACAATTTAGCTGGGCTGTACTAATCCGTTACATTAGCGTCCAGTCGTTAGCCCTGTGTAGTACATTACAGGGACAATGTTTGTCGTTGTTGCACAAGTGCACCTACAGGTGACCTTTCATAAAGAAACCCCCTCCCTGTCCTCGTCCGCCATCTGTCTCTTCCTTATACACGCCTTAGATTGACAGCTTGTTTACACCGTGTTGATTCCTTCCCCTTTTGTGCCCTCGCCGCAATTCCATCAGTGTCACCCGGCAGAAGACACCTGCTTTTGTATCAAGAGACGCATTTTCCAGCTCAAGGAGCTTGTTTTTGTTTTTGTTTTTTTGTTTTAAAAGGTAAATAAATTTGGTAAAAAGAGGCACACAATCACATCTGCGCATGTATTCGCAAAATCATACCCATGGTGGTTAAAAAAAAAGCATGCGAAAGCAACAGGTGGCGCTTTAACCCCTAACTGTACGTCTGTTTCAGCCAATTGGTTTCAGACCCGACAGTGATAAGTGAATTTCCACAAAGTAGTATTCCTTCATAAACAATGGAATATAAAACCTGATTACGACCTTCTAAATATGTTTTTAAACATGATTAGAGACCTCTAGAGATGACACAACACTCCTATAGTCACCTAAGAGTAATAAGCCATTTAAGACTTAAATAAGACTCACACTCGTGTGTGTTGCTATAAAAGTGTTCCCTAGGGGAGCCGAGTGGCGGGTGCACAGGAAGTGATGTCAGGGTTCAGAGCTGAGTTTATTGCCGTAACAGTAGCTCGTGTTATTATTGGGTATTTTTATTGGGGATTATTGTGCCTGTTGTGAGGTCATTCAAACCTGCAATAAAAGCCTGTTGTTCCGGTGATCAAGTCTGCCCTTTGTGTGCCTCATCAAACATTGCAGTAACGTTACTGACACCTAGTGGCCAGTGTACAATGCCACATATCATTCACAGCGTCTTTGAATGCGTCTTCTGAATGCCTTTCATTTGTATTTTTTGTTTGTTTAGCCATTTTCATGCTTGAAAATGCTTAATTTAGGCAAAACATACATACAAATTGCTTCAATATGCATATTGTTTGACTAATAATGGATCGTATTCAACCACAAAACTGCATGATTTATTAATTCATATATTTTTGAAAAACCGTGATAGAGTGAACCTGCGAAATTGGAACCGTAAAGCGGCGAGGGAAAACATGCGTGCTGTACATTTGACCTGCATCATCACGTATATACAAGTACAAGATGAGAAGATTACTGATTTATAGTGATTGAGATGTGTTTTCTGCAGGGCCGTGAATGCTGCATTGCAAATGATCCACTGTACATTGCACAACACAGCACAGCAGCAACAGAACCAATGTTGTAACAGCGGTAAGGAGCCAACCGCTCTGCTCCTGCAAGGCGATACACTGTACTTCAAATGCAGCGAATGTCATCTTGTGAAGATTTTAAGAAAAAGACATCAGCAGGTTGCCTACAGCCACAAAGCCAATGTTTCTTAACACGTTGGTCCCTAATAACACACATCCTCTGCAGCAAATGACTATTCAGTGGACATTTCTTTTAAAAACATCATCTATCAGCGTGTGTCTCCATGAGTTTGCAGCCTGAAGGCTTACTGTCTCCTTGTGGAACACACAAACACCCCAATATTATGTAATAGATATTATATTATTCATCACTTAACCCAAATTCATTCAGCCTAAATAACCACACCACACGGCACATGTGCACAATCACGCTGTAGATAACGCTGCCTTCGGTGAACCTGGTTTTACTCGCTGTTCAATGGAGAGGAGCGACAGCAGAGCAGAGATTTGGGCGAGCGGCCAGTCGGTATTATTCCAGATAAGCCAGTCTGTCGTGCACAGAGCAGCACATTCGAGCGGCAACAGCTTTTTGTTGTTTTGAAGTCCACCGAAATAGCAAGCGGTGCAGGAGATCATTCAGAACTGTGTTGACATAATGCCACTTTTTCAGAAAAGCGGACTGTCACACATGGTGACACATTATATCTTCAAGCGTAAAGACTCGCCCCTCGGGACATTAGTGCTAATTGTCTCTCGTCAGCCTGCAACATAAATCTAATGAGTCCCTTGAAGGTGTCTTTCCTGTGTAATGTTTTGCTTTAAAATACCATTTTGGATCATATCGACACATCAGCGATGCGGACAGGAGAGTCTTGTTCCTCGCTTGGACTTTGCTGTGTGGTACGATCCGCCCCGCTAGGCCTCCTCTGCTATGCTCCGGTGGAGACAGAAAGCAGCACAAAGACAGACAGTGAGATTTATTAAAAAGGGCTGCATGGAGCTGCAGAGAGGGCCTCGCTGAAATTGTTGCGCATTTATCAGCTTGACACGTTCCCATTCGATTACAGCACAAGCTTGTCGGGGTACAGTCTGTCGGTGCAGCATATATTTAAGCATCTAGTCTGCTGCATGCAAAGTTAGTGGGGCATGCTCATCCAGCAGATGGGCGGAATTGGCCTCCCCTCCACTGATCGCTGCCCACGGCTGTTCTCTCCGCAGCAGCTATCTGTGATTAGACAAAAGCCTCAGGGGAACACACACTCAGTACAGTACAGTATAGCAGCGTTTGGTTACTTCATTCTACGAGTCTTCATGGAGTGGTATGAAGTTGGAAAGCAGACAAGCATCAGCCACCTGGAAAAAGCTATTTTACCGCCAGCTACACTCAAATGTAGATTTTTAATATCCAAGGTAATATGCCACAGAGCGTGATGCAATTTAATGGAGGAGGGAATTTATTGTCCAGGAGAAATTGTCAGGGAGATGCTATAAAAACGGAATCCCTAAATGGGCTTTTGATGTTTGGCCTCACGAGAGAGCTCTACTTACGCTAATTATCACATGAAGGCATTTTATATACAGCACTTTTTAGCATGGAATAGAATAGAAGTCCATGAAAACTACTTTTATTTACAAGTTCCTTTTTTCACTTAAAAACATGATTTGGAGTGCATGAGAAAGTAGAAAGGAATATAATACTTTTATGAACACACAAGTTACTAATTAACTCTGAGCCATACATAATTAGTTTGTCACATACTATGTATTTTGTAAAAAAAAAATATTTAGACATATATACTGTATATATATACATATACATACTGTATATATACATATATATATATATATATATATTTTTTTTTTTTTAACTAAAGGCCAAATAACAATAATAATACAGTACATAAATATATATAGGGACACTAATTGGAGGAATAGAATTGGAGAAAGGCTGAAGAACATTCAATGAATACATAACAAGTACATTTTCTAAATGAATAATCTGGAGTGCATGAGAAATTGTAAAAGAAAACGTAGCTCTCTAAGACCACACGGTCATTCACAAAGAACTTTACTGCGCAACACAGCAACAACCGATCCATGCAGATGTCAATAAATATGTTGGATGCCGACCAGCCATGATACTTTAACTGCGGCTTTTACCATCCATCAGGCTGATAGATGGATGATGGCTGTCTGCTGTACGTTGACGCCTACGCACACGTCTGTAAGTGTGCGTCCACATTATCCCCCATTCATCACGTGATGACTCTCATTAGCGCTGACAGTGACAGTGGCCAGACAGCCTCCACCAGTCCTTCTTAGGACCCAATTAATCTCTCTGGACCTTTAATCAGGAATTTAATGACCTTTTATTAAAGAAACACACAAAGGGACACACCTGCTGCTCAAATGAATGACCACAACGTGAATAAACAACAGCTGTACTCGGGATAGAACTCAAAATTCACTACGCCGGACTCCTGGATCCAGACTACCTGTCCTATTGTATCAATTATTCATGAACCAAAATGACTTTTTAAAAATGGTTGAATGAAGGCGCTGTTTTCAGCTGTGAACAAGAAAATAGCCCCCAAATGCAATCACCCCAAAGACGACGTGGCTCGTTTCTCTCATTCTAGTCGTCTTTGCTTGTTTTCCCTGCCTCATCTGCATGAAATCCCGTCCCCGCAACTAACACGGCTTTGTCACGCCACCAGCCCTGACTTTTGGACTCTCTCTGGAGAACAAAGCTTGTTTGTGGTGCGCCTCGGCAGCACTGATCAAAGGCGCCGCGTGACTTTTTAAAAAGCCACGCTCGTCCAGCCATGAAATATTCACCGTGTGCAGATGTGACGTGTTTGTAGGCAGCCACGTGTGGGAATAAACGTGCTAGATTAGCGCCAAAGGCGCCTGAATGCATGGGTTAGGGAACAGTATTCTTATGTGTGGGGTTTTCATGATAGATCCTGAGGTTTTTTTCAGTTTTAAAATTGCACGGCGGGCCAGATGAAACGCTAGGGCAGGCCACGGATGGCCCTCGGCCTGCACGTTGTCCACACCTGCATTGGAACAAAAAAACAAATACACAAATCAGGGTATTTAAGATGTTAGGCTTGTAGAAAGACTTCCCAAAGGACTGAAAACTCTTTCTGTAGTTACCATAATTGCAATTAACACCTCTATTTAATTAAAGTCTCCTTTTGTGAGCGGTCTACAAAAGCAAACAACCGCTAAGGTTGCTAGCTTCCATCATATTTATTATCATTATCATGGGTGGTCATGTGTCTACCTCTGCATGCACATTCAAATGTTGCTGAACGGCTGTTTGCTGTTGTTTACAATGAACTCATCTGTGGTGTTCATGCTGGTTGAGTAGCTTGCGTCTCACCGCTGTTACAACATTGGTTGTGTAATTGCTATGTTGATGTATAATGCGGTGAAACCTCGGTGAGCGTACGCCCTGGTTAGCGTGTTTCTTACAATTAAATTGAAAATAAATGAAATGTAAAATTTACGGCAAAATTTTGCTTTGGTTTACATAAATTTGCGAGTCAGCGAGCAATATGGCGCCCGTCTTGTCCTGTTATTAAGCATCCAGCAGTGTTCCGTTTGACTTGACTTGGACCTCCTGGAACGGATTAATGACGCAAAGTGTGGTTCCACTGTACTGGTTACAAAAGTCAGACAGTTACGTTGTTATATATAGTGTTCCCTCGTTTATCGCGGGGGATAGGTTCCCGAAAAAAGCCTGCAATAAGTGAACTCTGCAAAGTATAGCCAACTTTCTTTGTTAACAATTATTATGTTTTAAGGCTGCAAAACCCCTCACCATACATTTTATAGACTTTTCTCAGGCAAGCATTAACATTTTCTCACATTTGGCTCTTGCTTAAACACTCCAAAAAGTTCAAACCTTCATCAGAATTTGAATGATCAACCTACGAGGTTGGACACAAGACGTTATTAGGTGACTCACTCACTCACTCTTCTGACCGTGCCTATTCGTCGTCCTGGCGCCGTTCCGCTGTAATGTAGCGTTTTTGTATCCTTGTTCAAACATATTTCTATTGTCGTTGTATATTCCTCCTCCTTCCGTGATGGTGCTCTACAGCTGCAACTTCTTCTTCCTCCTCTGCCTTTTGGGTGCGACCGCAGGTGCCTTTGACGGTGCAGAACGTTTCGTCGACATTGCGGGTGTTGTCGGGGATAAGACTTGCAAACATACAGAACTTCAGAGTCACACTGCCAAGCTAAAAAACACACAAAAAAGTCTGCGAAACAGCGAGTCCACGAAAGGTGAACCGCAATGTAGCGGGAGAACACTGTAATGAGTTTTGGGTTGTAATTCGAGTACTGTATTCCTATACTTCAGTACCTCGAGTGCAGCTCTTAGTATTCCGGATGTCTGTCCAGGAGGTTTACGTTTCTAGCAGCAACACAAAGGCTCTCTGGGGCCATCTGGGATGCAGGTAATTAAATCTGATATGACAGGAGGGACTGGAAGGGGGCTGGTTATTTAAGAGGAGCAGAGGATGTTTAATGTGGAACAAGAGGGTGAGGAAGTCACAGGTACAAAAGCCAGAGACAGAGTGAAGAGGATGTAAAGGATGAAGATCAGTGGCTGTTTTGGCAGGTTTGGTGCTGGAGACCGTTCGTGCGAGGACATGCTCCAGCTGCTGTAGAGGAATACCGCACTGGCTGCCAAACTGGCTGTTAATCCAACAGATCCTTTAGCACGGGAAACAATCCTGCCAGTGAGCTTTAATGGCGGCTCGCGGCCTTCTGTTGTGTGTCACACGTCCTCGCCACGTGTCTTCATTTAGCACGGAAATCAACTTCTTTAAGATTGAGCCAGTGGAGCTACACGTGTCTGCTCTTTGTTATCCCCTTCCCGGTAAACACTTGGATCTGAAAGTGTCAACTACGAGTTTGAAAAGAGTGTCACATCACATCACCTGAATGGGTTCTACATTTAATGCCATCCTCTCTGCTCCTTTCAGGTGGCATCCCTGGGCGTGACCACCTTCACCCTGTGCGCCCTCTGCATCGACCGCTTCCGCGCGGCCACCAATGTGCAGATGTACTATGAGATGATCGAGAACTGCACCTCCACCACCGCCAAACTAGCCGTCATCTGGATCGGAGCCCTCCTGTTGGCGCTACCTGAGCTGCTCATCCGCCAGCTGGTGGTGGAAGACGCAGAGATCCCGGATGAGCCTCCGGTGGAACGCTGCATCATCCGGATATCCACGTCCCTCCCGGATATGCTCTACGTTTTAGGTTTGACCTACGAGGGCGCACGACTGTGGTGGTGCTTCGGTTGCTACTTCTGCCTACCCACCCTATTCACCATCGGGTGCTCTCTGGTGACGGCGAGGAAGATCCGCCACGCCGAGCAGGCCAGCGTGCGCAGCAACAAGAAGCAGATCCGCCTGGAGAGCCAGATGAACTGCACGGTGGTGGCGCTGGCCATCGTCTACGGCGCATGCGTGGTGCCCGAGAACATCTGCAACATCGTGTCCGTGTACATGGCGGCCGGCGTTCCTGAGCACACCATGTCCGTGCTGCACCTACTCTCCCAGCTGCTGCTCTTCTGTCGGGCTGCCGTCACGCCCGTGCTGCTCCTCCTCCTGTGTCGCCCGCTGGGCAGGGCCTTCCTGGACTGCTGCTGTTGCTGTTGCTGCAGCCGCACGCCCTCCTCCACCACGGCCAGTGACGATAACGAACATGAGTGCACCACCGAGCTGGAGCTGTCGCCGTTCAGCACCATACGGCGCGAGCTGAGCAACTACACGCCGGCCGGGTCCAACTGCTAAGGTGATGGTGCGTTTGCCTTACCCGGTCCAGGCACATGTCCAAATAGGCGCATGAGGGACAGTGTCCATGCCCAGCATTCACTTACGACGACCACCGCCAAGCAGAAATCTACCCGTTTTCAGCAATGGTGAACCTACTACATTCAAAGACAAGAGTGCTCTGCTGTTCTTAAGGATCCACTCCAAAAACGTTGTACTGTTTTTAAGGATTTACTGCAAAAACGCCAGGCAAAGATCTTCTGAGACAGGAAGACTGCTGTTTTTAAGGATCTACTGCACTGCACTATGATGCACACGAGTCAAAAATCCTCTGTTAAAGTAGTCCTCAAGAAGTAACCTGCTAACTAGCAAACTCTTTTGTTTACAGTTCTGCCTTGGCTGAGGTTAGCATGCTACTGTTTCAACACTAACATAAAGAACCACTACAAATAACGATGCGCAATGAATGCCCTGCGGTGCTCTTAAAGACAAGTGAACTCAAATTTCATTCACTCTGCCATCTGGAACACTAATCCAGTAGAAACCAGATGCATCCGATGTGGATTTCATTGGTAAAAATTAGCATCAAATCTAATACAATGGAACCTTGGTTATCATCATTAAAGTCTTCCACAAGGTCCAACTCTAACCAAAACAGATGCTATCTGAATCAATTTTTTCCCATAAGAAATCATGTAAATCCGATTAACCCATCCCAGAAAGCCAAAAGTGTTAACACAAAACATGTTCTTATAGTTTTACAATTATAGTTTTCGGGGTCTGGGGCAGCCGTGGGTCAGGAGGTAGAGCAGGTCATCCAAAAACCACCTTGACAAGACCCTTCAACCACCTTGCTCCTGCAGCCAAAACCAGCTCCAAATTGTAACACTCGGACCAAGCACATGGTCTCCATTCACTCTGCCCAGGCTTGCATCCTGTCCCGGGGCGCTACCATTGTCTCTCGAGACAGAAGGATGCCTACTGCCTGCTACAATTATAGTTTTACATGCAGTAAACAATTCCAATATATTGGAATATATATAATTCCAATATAAATGAGGAATGAAAGGGATAAAAGAACATTTAAGGCTACTTTTACCTTCATCAAAGACGTGATTCTTGATGTGACTGTTCCCAAAGACACAACGTGGCAGCAAGACGCCACACGGACACCACCTTCCTGTTTTGCCATGAGTTATTCTTGAGTTCAATAGTGTTTCTCACCTCAATAACCCACAATGGAGCCACAGAAAGTTTCAAGCGCCAGCATTTTGATAAAGACGGTGAAAAACACTCTTGAATTGAATAAATCATTCATGACAAAACAGGAAGATAGCGTCCATCGTTGTGTCTCGCTGCCACATTGTGTCTTTGTGTCACATCAACAATCACGTCGTTGATGAAGGTAAAAGTCATCTTAAATGTTCATTTATGCCTTTCATTCCTCATTTGTATGTATTTAGAATTGTTTTATGTATGTGAACATATAAAAACGTGTTTTGTGTTTTTGAGAGCGATGACATCATAGATGGGTTACGTAGCTGACTTCTGGTTTCTGGCTTCTGGCTGCCATTGTGTAACTTAACAAGCTAGCTTCTTTGTTAGAAGCTAAGGATGTTTTGTGGTAAAAATACGAACACAGTTGGACTCACGCAGTGTATTAATACCACGCCAAGATGCTCCGTATTGTTCGCTAACGGGAAAGTATAAGTAAACCGAAGCAAAATGTTTTAGGTTAACTGGAAAGCACGCTAACCGGGGGCGGACGCTAACCGAGGTTCCACTGTACATCATAGTCGGCTGACACTGCCTACACGAAACAGGACTTTGTTTACACACAATATCTACTGTAAATCTACTCTCCTCGTGTTGGTACGCACATTTTAAACCACATCCCAGATAAAGAGAAACATCAAAATTTCATACATTTTAAAGCTACATTTTTTAATACAGCCCGTTATTAGACGATCCTAGTGTGCATCTACATTGTACATATGAAACACATTTACGTGCACTGTATGTACTTGTATATGTTGGACATCACTGGGCTGGTCTCAGACATGTGGAATTAAAAGCTTGACACTGGACTAATGGATGATAATATAAAGTAGTCAACATGGAGCAGACACTGTTGTATCATATTACGCCTTGCACTGTATATACAGTATAAATATATATTTAAATGGTTCTCTCTTTGGTGCTCTTATGACGAATGCGCTGTCAATAACAAATCAATCAGATCCACTTAGGTTGGCCAGCAAGTGAGCTGCACATTTCATTTGTGCTCAAGAAGACAAATGGTGGTTATTTGTGACGGTTCGGACTCTAAATGTAAAAATCTAGCGAGTCCAGTGCTAGCAAAAGCATGTAAAACAACGCCAAAGTGACATGTATTGTACTGTAAATCTGTTTTCTTACTTCGTCTAATGGCAAGATAAATGTGTCGCTCATTACAATCAAGCCAACTGAGAACTGGTGAAAAGTGGTTTACGTTCATATAATATCAACTGTTGTCCCCGTAAAGTGAGCCAATTGTCAACCAGTCAAAGGCTTCTTGTGCAAAATACAAAGGAAAAATCAGATTAACGGTCGTTGGTATCATGTTCTGATGTTCGGAAGTGGTGGTAATCACAGAGTGTTCTGTTTCTGTATCAATCATAAACCATTCAAGCAAGATCCATATTCATTTTGAAAGGCAGTCAACAAAAGATGAGGTCCGGTTTCTGCCATAATCACAGATCAAAGGTCAGATCGCGGTTAATTGACGCACCCGTAGTAAGTGAATTCCTGCGAAATAGGATTTATAAATGGAGTTAGAGTATAGAAACCCTGTTTACGACCTACTAAATACATTTGTTAACATTATTAGAGCCCTCTAGACATTAAATAAAACCCCTATAGTCACCGTGACACTAATATTAACCAATATAGTAGAGATAATAAGAGACAATTACACATATAAGACATAAATAAGAGAAAATATACTCACACACACTCACACCCCTAGCTTTGTTTTATTAGATACGCTGACTCCATGCTCATATAGAAATAATACTCACAGTAATTTATGTTATACATTATAATTAAACAAACAAGACAAAAGGTAAAACAAATGGAAAGGTCAGAATGTTCCTGCTCCTGTTCCTGTACATGATTTTAATCTATCAAATGACACCGTTGTTAGCACTTTTGCATGCAGGAATTACAGCCTGATGTCAGAGCAGGAGCCGTATTGATTACGACGGAGACGCTTAAAGCAGCTAGCAGAGGTCACGTTTCTTCTCCATTCTGATTAGCAATCGCTTCACGGGGACGACACTGTTGACTGACCAAAATCAATTAGGCCTTATGCTCGTCACGACCCGTGCAGGTGCAATGTTTCCAAGTATTCCGTGTCTCACAATCAAGTTCTTTTTTTGTATATGATTCTGCACTGCCAAACACCTTCTGTGTGTGTGTGTGTGCGCGCGTGTGTGTGTGTGTCTTGTGGTAGCAGCACACTACTAGTGCTTGTCAGGTCAGTTTGCCTCTTCCAGTCCTACAATCCGACTTGTTCAAGTACCATTAACTACCATGGTGCTACTGTATGTGCAAATCTGAGCACGACTCGTACTCCACTTAAAAGTCGGGATTTTGCGACTCAAAAGTCAAACTGACCTCCCTAATTCTCCAGAAAAGCAACTTTTAGGAAGGAGTACCGTGGATTGTAAGTGGCTCGGTGTGTAGTTCTCTGCTGTTGATGAAGTGATTCTTGTGTAACATACAACTAGTGATTGGTGGCTGCAAATGTTATAATAAGCACATAGCACTGTTTATGTCTTAACTTGCTCACTGGTTTCTAAATCTAGCTTTTTATATAGCCAAAAACTGTCCCTTTGTCTATGAGAGAATCTTTAAAAGTGTCCATTAAAAGCCTAAACGTGACATCTGTGTCCTGTAGCGTCTGCGTTGTGACACTTTCCTTAATTTCTCCGTGAATAATGTATGAATCTTAATGCTTCCCATTCATTTCCACAATGAGAAGATACTTCCTTTATTTCATTTCACTGTGGCAACTCCCTCCATCCTCTTCATTCTATTTAAAGCAATAATCCATCTTGTTGCTATGGATACTACATGTTACTGGATACAATATCAATACTGCTCTGCCACTGAGGTGAATACACGTGTGATGATAAAGAAGAAATCTATCCAAAGAGGCTATTCCACTAGAGATGAAACAGCAGGGGACCTGTTAGCTCGTCACAGAGCCTCTCTATATGATGGGTGCGCTTTGCTCTTCTTGAGGATCTCTTTGCTGTTTTTGAGGATGGACCCCAAAACGCTCTAGTCAATTTGCTGTTTTTGAGGGATTGACTGCAAAACAAGAGAGTCAAAAACCTTCCATGTGACGGGTGTGCTTTGCTGTTTTTGAAAATCGACTGCAAAAACGTTGGTCAGAGATCTATTATATGACGGGGCACTTTGCGTGCTTTTGAGAATCAACTGCAAAACAAACCAGTCAAAGATCCTCTATTTGACTGGTGTGCTTTGCTGTTTTTGATGACCAAGTGCACAAATGCTAGTCAAAGACCCACTGTATGATGGTGCACTTTGCGGTTTTTGAGGATCGACTGCACAACATGCCAGTCAAAGATCTTCCATATGACAGGTGCGCGTTGGTGTTTTTGAAAATCGACTGCAAAAACGCTTGTCAGAGATCTATTATAGTATATGGCTGGGCACTTTGCTGTTTTTGAGGGATCGACTGCAAAACAAGCGAGTCAAAGATCTTCCATATGACGGGTGTGCTTTGCTGTTTTTGAGGATGCGCTGCAAAAACGCTCATCAGAGGTCTATTAAATGACGGGGCACTTTGC
Organism: Dunckerocampus dactyliophorus; assembly: GCF_027744805.1. NCBI lineage: Eukaryota > Metazoa > Chordata > Actinopteri > Syngnathiformes > Syngnathidae > Dunckerocampus > Dunckerocampus dactyliophorus. The sequence continues at coordinate 2,942,498 of NC_072833.1, read as the reverse complement.
TGTTATTGAGGATCGACTGCACAACTGCACGACTGTTGATGATCGAGTGCACAAACGCTAGTCAAAGATCATCTGTATGATGGTGCACTCTGCGGTTTTTGAGGATCGACTGCAAAACATACCAATTGAGATCCTCTATGTGACTGGTGTGCTTTGCTGTTTTTGATGACCGACCGCAAAACCACCAGTCAGTGATCCACTTTATGACACGTGTGCTTTGCTATTTTTGAAAAGCGACTGCAAAAACATTCGTCAGTGATCTATTATGTGACGGGCACTTTGCGTGCTTTTGAGGATCAACTGCAAAACATGCAAGTCAACGATCCTCTATGTGACTGGTGTGCTTTGCTGTTTTTGATGACCGAGTGCACAAACACTAGTCAAAGACCCACTGTATGATGGTGCACTTTGCGGTTTTTGAGGATCGACTGCAAAACATGCCAATCAAAGATCCTCTATGAAAAGTGCGTGTTGCTATTTTTGAGGATTGACTGCAAAACCGCAAGTCAGTGATCCATGATATGATGGGTGCACTTTGCTGTTTTTGAGGATCACTGCAAAACATGATCGTTAGAGATCCTCTATATGGTGGGTGTTCTTTGTTATTTTTGAGGATCGACTGAAAAAAATGCAAGTCAAAGATCTTCTATTTGGCAACCGACAGGAGGATTTTTTCAACAGTGGTGTCCAAAGTGCAGCTCTGGGAGTCATTTGAGGCTCAAAGGTTGTTTTTTAGTGGCCCACAGCATATTTTAAACATAAAATACCACGCTAATAATTAATCACCGATTAATACCTGATGTGCAATGCGATTGCTCACCTATAGCATAAAACGGAGAGATGTAGACACTTTGTTCTTTTCTTTACCATAACATGTTCTAGATTAATAAACAAAAAGCCTTACAGTCTGCTCCCAAACTGTCAGTTTTCCTCAAGGAGCCCACACAAGTGATGAATGCTATCATGGCGCCATTAACAGTCTTTCTACTCTGCTGCATCCTCGGCAACAATCGGGCATGTGTGTTTGCGATAAGGACACAACTGTTTGTATGTAAGGAAACTAAATGAGCTGTCACGTTGAAAACACTGAGCAGAAGGAAAGGGTTTGTCGTGTCGATGGAGCACAAGTGTGTGTGTGTGTGTGTGTGTGTGTGTGTGTGTGTGTGTGTGTGTGTGCGTGCGTGTGCACAGAGATGCAAATACACGCACACACACACACACACACACCCATATCCCACCTGCTCCACTGCTGCAATAATAAGTGGCCTATCCTTAAATGCCCTCTCTCTGTCCGGGAGCAACTAATGAGGTTTTGTTACTTCAAAAAGCTCCTTTTCCCCCCCATCCTCCTCCAGGGTCCAGTCAAAACAGTGGGCCAGAAGCCTGATGATATGTTGCAACTGAAAGAGCCACAGAACAATGATATGAGAATTTTGCTGCATTTAAGAAATGTGAAGTACCTGAATTAATGTTTGCAAAGCTAATGAACAGTAACCTCTGTGTAATACAACAAAAATACAGCAAAACTAATATCGCGTAAAAGGTAGTGATTTTCTGATGAAATGATCACATTAATGTGCTTTTTATTATCAGGAGAGCCACAGATGGATACCTAGTGCCGACTATTCGGTGGGCCCTCCCTCTAATGAACGACACTTATTGCCATGGAAACCCTTCAAGCCTGCAGACTGATCATTAGAAAGTGGCGATCTTTCTCCTCTGTGGCCTCGTTCTCCCTCCTGCCCTGCTTCCATCCCTTCTTTTTACTCCCTACATCCATCATCTGTCCATCTCTTCAACATTTATCATCAATAATTGCCTTTGGTGGTTTTAATTAAAGAGAGGAGTAGTACTGATTGAAACCCCAATTAGTGCTCGCTACTTGTCAATATGCAGAGGGACGTCGCCGCCACCACCATGCTGCCCCTAAAAATATCAGATTTTCATCAAGAGGAACATTTTCTCAAGTGATTTAGTTGGCTTCATGGGGATCAGTTGAAACGGCAGAGGAGTTATGCTAATGTTCACAAGGGGCTCGTGCAATCTGAAGCGACAGTGTACAGTAGAAGACGCACTGGTGTTTAACCCCCACCCACTACATTTAGAGAGAAAAACAGAAAACTCACGATGAGCTTGTCAACCCACTAGAAATGGCAGGAGGTCATGACTCAATATAACAGTCTGACTCACGGTGTCATCTTACAAAGAAGGCTAAAATCATTACATCGCACGTTAACCCTCAAAAGGTAGACAAGAAATATACGAATACAAGTACCAATACGAGTTTAAAATTTTTAATTATAAATTTTAACTTTTTCCCATAATGCATTTCATCCCAGCAAAGCATTTCATTGGTTGTGGCTGCCGGAGCGCTGCAATGACATCAGCCTCCCTCTGGGCTCCTCTGGCTCCCTCTGGTGGACAGAGACAGCATAGTTCAACACATCAGCAAAACACATGTACATTATCGCGATCTAATCTTATTTAAAGCAAAATTACTCAAACTTGGAAGATGCCTGATAGATGCCGTAATGGAGAGGTAGCAGGAAGTTGGCTGCTGGTGGTGTTTTACAGGTACTGCTGCAGGTAAAAGAGCTTTTAAGAGTCATACATAATGTTATGGATGCCATCATGAATGACTTCATCACATTATGGGATAGCAGGGCCTTGTTTTGAGACATTTTTCAAAAATGAAATGAGGTGACACTCTGTATAATGTGCTTTTCAGGTCAAAGATCATTCACTCTTTCTGTACAGCAGTGCTAATGGTTTGAATATATACAAACTAAAAGGGGCTACGTACACAAAGACCCTCTCTCCACCATCTGGCGGCACACAATCACACCAGCGCATTCAGCACTCAACAGGGGGTCCCCTTTCTTCTCCGCCTCGGTCCTATCTTCTTCTGGATTCACATGCACGCACACACAGATAAGCACCCTGCAAGCCCAACAGAGAAGACAAATGCAACGACAACCACATTGTATGCCCCTGGACGTCGTCTGGATTTACTCATGCACACAAACAGTACATTACATTTTGGGTTTCTGCACAAAAAGCGACCATAATTGCAGACTTTTCCCATTTTGATCAGTAATTACTGTCGCTTTCATGCCACGGGGTCCCCCAGTGGAAGCATTGCCTTAAACAAAGCCACATTCAAATCCTCACGCAGGCACAAAACAGTCATTCTGCACAGCAGTGCGACCAGGACCCATCTCGAGGATTGGGGCCCCTGTCTGCTCCCGAGGTGTGACTGCATGATTACTGCACTCAACCACACGCTGTGACTGACACTTCTCCTGCCTGGTGAGCTGCTTGACGATGGCCAGGGACGAGACGTGCACTAGAAGCACCAGCGGGCGAGGACAAGACTAATTAAGTTGAGAGGGAAAATGTAGTTCATTCATGAGCTTGGCGCCATACAAGTAACGACGCTCCTGCACTTTATTACAGTATTGTAAATCTTTTCTAGGGACAATAGCACAGGAGGTCTAAGACACGAGTTCCGTTCCTCCGACGGCTATGCAAACTTGCCAATGCAACTACAGTAATAAAAAGATTAAATAGAAGACTTTTAAAAAGAAAAAGAACAATTCCTTACTTTTATCCCTGCAGTCACTTTCCTTTTCTTTGACGCATTCATCAGAAGGGTCTGCCCCAAGCTTGGGGGACATAATGAAAGGCAAAAAGTTGAGAAGAGAGAAGAGATGCTGTCCTTCCGCACGACTACTTATCCTTGTGCCTGCGTATTCTTCCACTGCGCTCATGTCATTGTCTTTTTCTTTTTGTACAGTAAGAATCATTTATGGGGACGTGTCCGAACCAGAAAATGTTGTAACACGACCTATACAGGACCTATCCCTCATTTAATGAGGTTAATTGGTTCCAGACTCGACCGTGATAAGTGAATTTCCGCTAAGTAGGATTCCTTTTTATAATTTTTGTAGTTAGAGCATAGAACACTTGTTTACGACCTTCTAAATATGGTTTTTAACACCATTAGAGCTCTCTGGACATGAAATTACACCCCTCTAGTTAGCTTTATATTGGTTTTACGCAATATAGTCACATATCTCATTAATGTAACATTACTGACACCTAGCGACCAGTGTAGACTACTACATTTCATCACAATGTCTCTGAATACGTCACGTGAATGCCTTATTTGTGTATAAAAAAAGGACATTTCGCCATTTCTATGCTTAGAAATGCTTAATTTAGGCAAAAAATATGTACAATTTGCTTGCATATGCATTTTTATTGTCCTGTCCAGTCATTGGGGCAGATAGTATTGTTGATCTAAATGCCCTTACATGCTTAACAGATTTGCTCTGCCAGGGAAAAGTATGTAAGATACTCCTCCTCTGTTATATAGATTTTAATTGGCTTTATTTTATGTTTATTGTTATGCAAATGTGTAGCAGCCGGACCGGAGCAGGAGGGGATAGAAAAGAAGAGAAAAGAAAACAGAGGGGGGGGACAATACAGAGATACAAGAACAACAGCTGCAACGACAATAATAACAGAAACCAACAGGACTACATCAGTTGTCTAGGGGTATATGCATATTTTTCACTAATATTCAGCAATGAAATTAATCAATGTAATATCAGAGTGAAGCCGCAAAATTCAAAGCGCAACATAACAGAGGTTACTGTTTCGCTATACAAGCTGTACAGTGACTCATCTAAAGTGTATCCAAGTTTCCTACTGTATTGTCCCTTAAGGAGATACAGGTATATTGTCCACTCACTTTTGGGAATGGGGAATTACCCACGAGGCCTCTAGCGGAGTGATGACGCCATGACATCGTGCTTCTCCACTAACCCAATACGCGCAGACGATGTCATCACACGCTACATCAGAGCTGTGAGCGTCAAGCATTCCTGTGATGGAAAGAACGGACGTCCAGCATTTAGCTTTGTCAGTTACAGCACCTGCGGCCTCATGGACCGGCGCTTTATCATGAACCGTGAGGAGGCCGGCCTCCATCTAAGCGACCAGCTTGACTACCATTTGCCTCAAGTGACCTGATCTAGAAAGCTGTTGAAATGTTTATGGAAGTGATGGTAGCGACATGATCATACGCCATGCATACAAAGAATTAAGTGGGCTTTAACCAGCGGGTGAAATGTCAGTGTTCTACTGCGGAGCATGGAGCGATGAAGACGATGATGATAACAGTTCCACTGGAAGCACTTATGGAGACGACTTAAATCTTGAGGTGGGAACTCTGATCTTCTCCCCCTCGTCGGAGTACATGGTGGAGAGCGTCCTGGGATGCGGGGCTTTCGGCAAGGTCGTCCACTGCAAGAAGCTTACCACCAACGATTCTGTGGCTCTGAAGGTCATCATGGAGACCAAGTTCAACATGGATGCCGAGAAAGAGGTAACAGATGGACTTCCTCACGCTGCGTTTAAAGCAACACTCTCCTGTGTCGTTCTTACGCACAAAGACTTGGCAGCACGTACGCACTGTTAAGTGACGGGACATCATGGCAGCACCACAGAGCACAAACGTGCTAGTAAAAAAATATATATATATATTGCGCGTTGTTATTTTGAAGCATTGAATCCAAAAATACTTTTCAAAGATCCTTTGTAAGACAGGTGCGCTTTTCTGTTTTTAAGGATCTCACGCAAAAAGGCTCGTAAGAAAAATGCACCCTGCTGTTTTTAAGTATTTAATGCACAAACACCAATCAAAGATCCTCAACATGACAGTAGTGTTCTCCAATTAGAGATCTATATGACACAGGTGTTCTGTTTCTGAGGACCAAATATACACAAGGTAGTCAAAGATTTATATGACCTGTGCGCTTTGCTGTTTTTAAGGATGTAATGCAAAAACGCTAGTCAAAGATCCTCAACATGACAGGAGCGTTCTTTACTGAAAGATCTCTATAAAAGGAGGGTCTCATACAGCGTATAGAACTATATGACAGGAGCGTGCTGCTGTTTTTAAGGATCTCATGCAAAAAAGATAATTTAAAAAAGTAAAAAAAAAAAATTAAAAAAAAGGATCTCATGCAAAAATGCTAGCCAAAGATCTTTCACATGTCAGGAATGCTCTAATGAAAGATCTTTATGACAAAAGCCAACTGCTGTTTTTGATGACAAGCTACACAAACCCTCGTCAAAGATCTAAATGACAGGTGCGCCGCACGGTTTTTAAGGGTCTAATGCAAAACATTAGTACCCCCTCATTCATACGTGTTGCTAATTCTCCAAAAGTAGAATGTAACACAATTGTTATCATTTTTGCGCATTTTTGTGCCACAGCTTATTGTTTCACTGGGGAAACTAGTTGTTGTGCACACGTTCCGTATTATTGTCTGTTTGTCTGATATGAAATGACAGAGTATTTACTTATCATCTTGGAAATGTAATGTTTCCGTGTACCCCTTGCTTGTTCATGTACCAGTGTTCCTCTATGATAGGAACATTCCCTAATGAAAGATCTATATGGCAGGAGTATCCTGCTGTTGTTGAGAACCAACAACGCAAACACTAGTCAAACATCTATTAAGGATCCAATGGAAAAAACGCGAGTCAAAGATACTTGACGCAACAGGAGCCCTGTCTAATGAACGAACTTTTTGGGGACCAACTACACAAATGCGAGCCAAAGATCCATACGACAGAGCTGCCTTGTTGTTTTTGAGGATTAACTACACAAATGCCAGTCAAAGATCTATATGACGGGAGCATCCTGCTGTTTTTGAGGATCAACTACACAAATGGTCGTCATAGATGCATATGACAGGAGTGTGTCGCTGTTTTTGAGGTCCTACTAAATAAACTAATCCGAGATGGACATTGCTTTGATGTCTTTGTAGGTAGAGACCCTAGAGGTGCTGAAAAACTTCAATTTGGAAAAATATAACATCGTCAAATGGTATGGCTCCTTCGTGCACGAGGGCCACTACTGCCACGAGTTTGAGAAGCTGGACATGAGTCTCTACCAGTACCAGTCCACTGAGAAAGACTGTCTGGAACTCAGAGAGATCCGGCCTATTCTGCAGCAGGTTTGCGTCCACAGTTTGACTGACAGCGCTATCCTATTTGCTATGACATGAACATGATTCTTTCACACTTTCAGGTGGCTATATCTCTGCAGCTCCTAAAGAGCCTCGGGATAGCCCACACAGACCTGAAACCAGATAATATTATGCTAGTAAATCATGTGCATCAGCCGCTGAAGGTTAAAGTCATTGATTTTGGTACGGCCATTCTGATTTCAGACCGCTGCAAGGGCTTAGAACTGCAGACGCTGTGGTTCAGGTACTTTTACTTCCGTTGCATTAGTTTTGTGCTGAGTTCTTTACATGACCATGTTTATCCAGGTCTCCAGAGATCCTGCTCGGGGCTTCCTTCAACGAAGCCATTGACATCTGGTCTCTAGGCTGTATTGCAGCTGAACTCTTTATGGGCAAAGCACTGTTTCCCAGCAGCGATGAGTATGACATGGTGAGTCTTATTAGCCGTCCATCTTCTTTTGCTTATCCGAGGTCGGGTCGCAGGAGCTGCAGGGAAGCGGGGAAGCCCAGACTTCCCTCTCCCCAACTATTTCGTCCAACTCCTCCCGACGCATTCCGAGGCGTTCCCTGACCAGTGTCCTGGGTCTTCCCCAAGGCCTCATTACCTCCTCTCAACGCGGAGGAGTAGCGGTTCTATTCAGAGTTTCTCCGGGATGACAGTGCTTCTCATCTTATCTCTAAGGGAGAGCCCAGCCACCCTCTGGAGAAAACTCATTTTGTCTTGTACCCGCAAACTTGTCCATTCGGTCACTAACCAAATCTCACGGCCATAGGTGAGGGTAGGAAAGTAGATCAACCGGTAAATTGAGAACTTTGCCCTCTTAACCACAACAGACCAATGCAGAGTCCGCATCACTGCAGACACGGCACCAATCCGCCTGTCGATTTCAAGTTCCATCCTTCCCTCACTCGGGAACATGACCCCGAGGTGCTTAAACTCCTCCACTTGGGGCAGGATCTCATCCCCGACCCGGAAATGACACTCCACCCTTCTTGGTCTTATTATTATTCTTGAAATCATACATCAGTTCATTTTAAACATTCTCCCTATAGATGAGACACATACTTCGCATCATTGGAAAGCCACCAAAGCATCTGCTTAACAGCGGACAGTACACAAGACATTATTTCCAACATTTTAGTGCAAGGTGTGACCAAAGGAAGCCTGCCATTTGGATGTTTAAGGTACGCAAAGTAGCATCCATCCTTTGGTTTGACTTCAGAGCAATCAATTAATGCAATCCACTCTATTCAGTCATACTTGTACAGTTGGTCTTGCAGACCCTGCACACTGAACAGCCTAACTGACCTTCTGGAGGTAAGTTGCTGCCAACGCTAGTCAGTGTTATTCACTATAAAACAAGCGTTCTCCCAAACACAATCAGACTTTCCTGCCATTTTTCTTTCACTTCTTCTTCACAAGGGATCCGTGGAACTCTGCGGCGAAGAGGCCATAGCTGACGACCTGGACAAGAGGAGCTTTGTGGATCTGCTGGTGAAGATGCTGCAACTGGATCCCACGGAAAGAATCAAACCACAACAGATCCTTCAGCATCCCTTCATCACAATGAGCCACCTCGTTGGGGACTTTACCGACTGCCAATAGTAAGAAACCTACATTGTCTTGTCGGAGGAAGTAACCTGACTGAGACGTTGGTTGTTTTCCAGCGTCAAATCCTCCATAGACCTCCTCAATGAGCATTTTGCTCAATCCACTTTGAACCAAGGAGACGTCCAGCAGCCGGCGACAGTTTGATGACAACTGCTACTATCTTATTACGCTTTGTGTTTTGTTTTGGTTTGTTTTGTGGAATGTTTCTCTCAGAAAAAATGTAATATACAGAAACTACAACATTGCTAATCTGCTTTGTTGGGTGCCTATATAGTGGCACTCCTTATAATGGAGAGTGTCACACATCACGGGACATGAAGACGGTGAAATTCAATTTAGATAAGTGCTTTTTAATCCCCCTTAAGAACATACAACACATCTTGGCTTTCATGGCTGACACAGACTTGATGCTCTGTTGACTTTTAATGGTGACTTTTTGCTATCTTGTCAAACCAATAGTATTTTTGGATCTATCGTAATTCCCCCAAAATCCCAGACCTAGAAACAAATGATGTACAAAGAGAAAAGGACAAATGCACCATCCCCCCCGGCACGAATGTCAGCCATTATTTTATATTGTCTCCCTAAATGTCACTGCCTGCATCCCGCTCGGCAAAGCTCTTTATGACAGGGGTGCTCTGTTTTCAAAGACCTGCAAAAACAACAGTTGGCATTTTTAAGGACCAACCGCAAAAACAAATCAAATATATTTCAATATGATGAGTGTTGTGCTGTTTTTAAGGATCGAATGCGAAAATGCTAGTAGCAAATTGACAGGAGTGATGCTGTTTTTAAGCACCTGTAAAAAAGCAAGATGCAGTTAAAATTTTTGGCATTAATATAGAATATAGTAGAATATATTAATATAGAATATAGTCAAATATCCTGTGGCAGGAGTGCTGCTGTTTTAAAGGACCAACTGCAAGGCACTCCAAGGCACTCAAAGCACTTTGACACTGCTAGCACATTTACCTCCTGATGAAGCAGAATCAGGAGCAACTGGGGGTTCAGTATCTTGGCCAAGGACGCTACGACACGATCGTGGGAGGACGGATGATCGAACCTGCAACCTTCAGGTTGGAAAACGACCACTATTCCACCTGAGCCATGCCTTCCCCCAGGCCCCATTTGATCTGTTCATTCTATCAGTGGAGTAGGGCAGTGATAGTAATCTGCCACTGAAACTGCTATTCTGTCTGGTAAATAGTCAAATATATCCTATATGATATATGACCAGCTGCAATGAGTGTTCTGCTGTTTTTAAAGGACCTGTTGCTAAAACGCAAATGTTTTTTTTTAGCATTTTCAAAAGACGAGTGAAAAATAGTAAAAATCAAGATGCACTTAGGGATCTAGTCAAAGATTATTTGACAGGAGTGATCTGCTGTTTTTAAGGGCCTACTGCTAAAATGCAAGGTGCACTTGGCCTTTTTTTGCATTTTTAAGGATCTAGTTCAACATCCTATGACAGGAGTGCTGTTACTTTTACGGACCTACTGCAAAAACACTCGTCAAGGATCTTTGACAGGTGTGCTATGCTGTTTTTAAGGGCCTGCTGCAAAAATGCTAGTCAAAGATCCTCTGTATGACAGGAGAGCTCTGCTGTTTTTAAAGACCTGCAAAAACACTCGTAAAATGTCTGTATACTGTATGTTGCTCTTCTATTTTTTTGGAATCTGCTGCAAAAGCATGAGCTGTTGCGTCCAATATACCTCTTCAGTAAGGATCTTTTTAAGTTCATCATTTTTGATGTCACAGTATATATTACCAGAAACAAAAATGTCAACCCTGCCTAGTTTGGTAGCCTTCAGCGACACCCTTCCTCTCCGGAGTGTTATTTTGGGTCCCACATCATTATGCTACTGCCCTCGATGAGTCAAAAACTGACAGAAAGGCGAGAAATCTTTGCATCTTCAAAACCGCCCACTTGCTCTGTTTCACTCAGCCGGAGTTTAAATGTGGTGACATGGTGCACAGCCTGTACGCTAACGAATCAGCGTCAGCCACACAAATAGGCCAGGATGCCCCCGCTAGCGCTGCGTCGCTCTCGAACCCCTCGGCGATAACATTTGCACAATTGTACTCAAAATATTCAAAACTGTCAGACGGATTAGACTGGAGATAACCTCAGGTTTTAATATTAGGCACACAATCGAATCACGTCGACCTTGGATGTTTTCAGTATGGCCGCCTTAAACTGTAAAGCAATGATTACACTGCCAGCTCCTTCTAAATCTCCTTTTCAATGTCTGGTTACCTTCCAGCTCAACATTTGAACAGATTAGTCTATGCCACACACACACACACACACACACACACAGGTCTAATCTAGGTGCCAATGACAAAATGGATCAGGGAATCTTGGCCAATGAAGAAGGATGCTGCTTCACAGCAACACACACACACACACACACACACACACACACACACACACACAGTGGTGGGAAAAAGTGTTTGCCCCCTTCCTGATTTTTTTTTGCGTGTTTGTCACACGTAAGTGTTTTCAGATCATCAAACAAATGTACAGTAAATATTACTCAGTGACAACACAACTGAACCTAAAATACAGTTTTTAAATTAAACTTTTTATTATTAAACCCACATGGCCCTGTGTGACAAAGTGATTGCCCCCCCAGAAAGAGAGTAATTGAGATCTATCAGTCTGGAAAAAGTTATAAATCAATTTCCAAAGCTTTGGGACTCCAGCAAACCACAGTGAGAGTCATTAAACATAAATGGCGACAACATGGAAGAGTGGTGAACATTCCCAGGAGTGGCCGGCCAACCAAAATGACCCAAAGAGACGACTCATCCAAGAGGTCACAAAAGACCACACAACAACATCTAAAGAACTGCAGGTCTCACTTGTGTTCAGGACTCCACCATAAGAAAGACACTGGGCAAAAACGGCCTGCATGGCAGAGTTCCAAGACCAAAACCACTGCTGAACAAAAAGAATATTAAGGCTCGTCTCAATTTTGCCAGAAAACATCTTGATGATCCCCAAGACATTTGGGGAAATACTCTGTGGTCTCACGAGACAAAAGTTGGACTTTTTGGAAGGTGTGTGTCCCATTACATCTGGCATAAAAGTAACCACATTTCAGAAAAAAAATACATCATACCAACAGTAAAATATGGTGGTGGTAGTGTGGTGGTCTGGGGCTGTTCTGCTGCTTCAGCGCCTGGAAAACTTTCTGTGATAAATGGAACCATGAATTCTGGAACCAAAAAATCCTTAAGGGGAATGTCCGGCCATCTGTTGATGACCTCAAACTGAAACCAACTTGGGTTCTGTAGCAGGACAATGATCCAAAACACACTAGCAAGTCCACCTTCCTGACCTGAATCCTATTGAGATGCTGAGGCATGACCTTAAAAAGGCGCTTCATGCTGGAAAACGCTCCACTGTGGCTGAATGACAACAATTCTGCAAAGATGAGTGGGCCAAAATTCCTCCCCAGCGCTGTAAGAGACTCATTGCAAGTTATCACAAACGCTTGATTGCAGTTGTTGCTGCTAAGGGGGGCCCAACCACTTATTAGGTTTAGGGGGAAATCACTTTTTCACACAGGACCATGTAGCTTTGGATTTTTTTCTCCCTTAATAATAAAAAGTTTCATTTAAAAACTGCATTTTGTGTTCATTTGTGTTGTCATTGGCTAATATTTAAATTTGTTTGATGATCTGAAACGTTGAAGTGTGACAAACATGCAAAAAAATAAGAAATCAGGAAGGGGGCAAACACTTTTTCACGCCACTGTATATCTAAAGGCAACAGTTCTCCATTTTTAATGTGGCGCAGACAGCTTGACCTACTATTCCCGAGCTCCGTGCGGAGTTTCTGCTGTGTTCTGAGGCATAAAGATGCACAAATTCATTCGGTGTGTAAATGTTAATTCACTGGGATGTGTGCGTCTATGGTGAGTCACAGCTCCAACAGTCACATCCTATCACGCCACGGCATCCACCTGAACATAATCCGCACGTATTCTCTGTCGCGCGACCGCTTTTTGACCTCCCCGTGGGCCTCACTATTCTTCCATGCCAGCTGCTCTCATGGCCTCCAACTTTAATGTTTTGACCTAATGCACACTGGTTGCCAAGTCAACGGCGCACAGCACGAAATAACTGGTTAGGACACAAGGAGGGTGACTTGTTAAAATCGTGTGAATCAGAGGATGCAACACAACCTCTACTATATTACTATATATTATATACTATATACTATATACTATATACTATATACTACTCCTACTATATTGCATATGGCAGCGAACCATCATTTCTCAATGCTGCTTGACTAAATATATAATAAACACCAAAATATCACCAGCAAACTCAGTAAACAACATGCAATGAGATTCTATACAAGCACACAAAATTACAACCTGAACAAGATTTGATGAAGGTGTAAGTATTTGGGCCATGTTTAATAGGACCTTCCGTGCTACATTTTGCAAATTGCTGTCTAATATGTATCAAATTGATATTACAGTTTCTGACCCATTTTAAAGTCAATATTCGTAAAAAACACAAATGGCTCTCACTCAAATCCTGAGTGAGTAAACAGTATAACAATATCTGGTCACACTTTACCATAAGGTACACAAAAATACAGTAGTTACTGAGGAACTAATAACTAAGGTACATACATTTACGGTAGTTACTGAGGAACTAATAACTAAGACACATACATTTACAGTAGTTACTGAGGAACTAGTGAAGAACTAATGAGGAACTAATGAGTAGAGTCGTTACTGAGGAACTAAGGCACATCAATTTAGAGTAGTTACTGAAAAACTAATGCAGAACTAATGAGGAAATAATGAGTAGAGTCGTTACTGAGGAACTAAGGCACATCAATTTAGAGTAGTTACTGAGGAACTAATAACTAAGGCACATACATTTACAGTAGTTACTGAGGAACTAATGAAGAACTAATGAGGAACTAATGAGTAGAGTTGATACTGAGGAACTAAGGCACATCAATTTAGAGTAGTTACTAAGGAACTAATGCAGAACTAATGAGGAAATAATGAGGAGAGTCGTTACTGAGGAACTAAGGCACATCAATTTAGAGTAGTTACTGAGGAACTAATGCAGAACTAATGAGGAAATAATGAGGAGAGTCGTTACTGAGGAACTAAGGCACATCAATTTAGAGTAGTTACTGAGGAACTAGTGCAGAACTAACGAGGAACTAATGAGTAGAGTCGTTACTGAGGAACTAAGGCACATCAATTTAGAGTAGTTACTGAGGAACTAATAACTAAGGCACATACATTTACAGTAGTTACTGAGGAACTAATGAAGAACTAATGAGGAACTAATGAGTAGAGTTGATACTGAGGAACTAAGGCACATCAATTTAGAGTAGTTACTAAGGAACTAATGCAGAACTAATGAGGAAATAATGAGGAGAGTCGTTACTGAGGAACTAAGGCACATCAATTTAGAGTAGTTACTGAGGAACTAATGCAGAACTAATGAGGAAATAATGAGGAGAGTCGTTACTGAGGAACTAAGGCACATCAATTTAGAGTAGTTACTGAGGAACTAGTGCAGAACTAACGAGGAACTAATGAGTAGAGTCGTTACTGAGGAACTAAGGCACATCAATTTAGAGTAGTTACTGAGGAACTAATAACTAAGGCACATACATTTACAGTAGTTACTGAGGAACTAATGAAGAACTAATGAGGAAATAATGAGGAGAGTCGTTACTGAGGAACTAAGGCACATCAATTTAGAGTAGTTACTGAGGAACTAGTGCAGAACTAACGAGGAACTAATGAGTAGAGTCGTTACTGAGGAACTAAGGCACATAAATTTAGAGTAGTTACTGAGGAACTAATGAAAAACTAATAAGGAACTAATGAGTAGAGTAGTTACTGAGGAACTAATGAAGAACTAATGAGGAACTAATGAGTAGAGTACTTACTGAGGAACTAAGGCACATATATTTGGAGTAGTTACTGAGGAACTAATGAATAAATAATGTGTAGTGGTTGTGTTACCCAATATCTATGCCGCGGGTATACTGGAGTCTATTCCAGCTGACTTTGGGCAAGAGGCGGGGTGCACCATGGACGGGTCGCCAGCCAATCGCAGGGCACATATAGACAAACAAACATTCACACCTATGGACAATTTAGAGTCCCAATGAACCTAACATGCATGTTTTCGGAATGTGGGAGGAAACCGGAGTACCCGGAGAAAACCCACACATGAGAACATGCAAACTCCACACAGAGATGCCCAACGGAGATTTGATCCCAGGTCTTCCAGATCTCCTGACTGTGTGGCCAACATGCTAACCGCCCAGTATAACAACATGTAAATAAATATTTGAACAGGACAACAGAAGCACACAGATATCTATCCGATACCGATACAACATTGGTATCAATAATATTGACATGTGGGTTGGATGTAGCCACCTCTGATAGGCTGTGATATTAGCAGCCGCATCCTTGTCCTGTGCTGACACACAAACAAATAACAGCCTCGTCAAATCCATCTGCAAATTGCATTAGGAGCGTGCGTCATGGTACAAGGTTGTTTGGCTTCTCATAAAAATGTTATTTACGTGTGTGTGTGTGTGCGTGTGTGTGTGTGTGTGTGTGTGCGTGTGTGGAAGGGAAAATGAGTCAGCTGTTGTCATGGGGAAAGAAGAGCGGGAGATTTACTGATGTGTGCACAAAGGTTTTTTACAGTAAGACGCTCTTTACATGCACAATAATTCAATGTGTCCTCCTCATAGTTACTGCACGTACAGTACAGTACAAACCCTTTGAGCAAGTGTGATGCAACATCATATTTCTCTGCATATGGCGACCCTTGGGAGCTGATTGCATCCTATAGTAGGAAGCATTTGTAATGTGTAATGTGGATGGAATAGATTGCTTTCTATCGCACTGAAATGTTGTGTAAAGGTTGCATTTCCGCAGTCACATGGCCTGACTTGGAACAATACCCACTGTGTGTGTTTGTGTGTGTGTGTTGCCTGGTTGTTGCGATGGGACGTGTGGGAGTGATCCAAATGCACCAGTCAGTCCCCTGTCACCGTCTGTCCAGCAAACCCACTCGCACGACTATGTCGATAAGACAAAAGGGAGGCAAAGCGAGGCATGTTTGTTCTTGTTCACGCAACACAACACACTGTGGAGGAAAACAGGAAGGAAAGCTCAAACTTTCCATTGAGGCTTTGGCCACCAACCCGAGTCACTTTCCCTTCTGTAGTCCTCTGTCATGGCAGCCATTGTACCGCGTGTGTGTGTGTGTGTGTGTGTTGTATCCTGTCTAGCGGTGTGAATGGATGAATGGAGGAGGTGCGAGACAAGGTCTATTCATCTCAGGGGCTGTCAACACGGGAACATTTTCAGGTCGAAACAGCAAAGTATTTTGTCGTTTCAGCCTTTCATTCACACGGCAACGCCTTTCTGGGTGCCCTGAAACTGTTGTTTTTTTTTAATGGCGTCCAAAGTGGGAAAACCTGATCATGCTGGCTTGTCGCTGCCGTGTAAAACAAGCAAACCGCTACTTTCTGAAAAACAGGAGGGAACACTGCCGGCATGCCAACATAATACATTGTTCCCTTGTTTATCGCGGGGGATAGGTTCCCAAAATAGCCCGCAGTAAGTGAAATCCGCTAAGTAGCCAAGTTAATTTGTTTTCAGTTATTATATACTGTACTGTATGTTTTAAGCCTGTAAAACCCCTCACCATACACTTCTCCTCAGACAGGCATTTTCTCACATTTCGTTCGAATCTTAATGATCAACCTACTAGGCCGTGTCTCGTCCTGGCGCCGTTCGGCTGGAGCGTTTTTGTATCCTAGTGAAAATGGTTAATGGCGCCCTAAAGCCGTTTGGCTTTTTCTTCTATTGTTTATTGGTGGCATAGAGCATAGAGCTCACACGGTTAGCTAGTTTGCTAGCGACCATTGACCAAAACAGGAAACGGCACGAAGGAGATTGATTGGTGAACCGCAATGTAGCGAGGGAACACTGTATCGGAATATTTCGACTGGCATGACTCACCCCAGTCGACGTTCTCCTGATCTGCGTGGGTTTTCTCCGGGTACTCCGGCTTCCTCCAACATTCCAAAACATGGCTGTTAGGTTAACTGGAGACTCTAATTTGTCCACAAGTATGAATGTGAGAGTGAATGGTTGCTTATATGTTGTCTATATGTGCCCTGTGATTGGCTGGCGACCAATCCAGGGTGTACCCCGCCTCCCGCCCAACGCCAAGGTCAGCTGGGGAGAGGCTCCAGCTTTTGTGCTTTGTTTCTCATTTGGGCTGTATTTTTTTATTTTCTAAATATTTCAACTACTTCTTAAATAATCGAACATTTTCTCCTTGTAATATTATGACTTTATTCCCTTAACGTCTTGACTTTATTCTGGTAATATTATACTTTTTCCACAACCTAATTTTCCAAAAATTACAACTTAAATCTTTGCTTTGTTTGTTTCCCATAATATGACGTCTTTTTAAAAAATTGCAATTTTTTTTCTTTATTTGAACTGGATAATATTAAAATGACATTTTTCAAAACTGCAACTTTTTCCTCAATAGAATGACTTTTTTCTTTTAATATTTTTATTTTCGTAAAATACAGCTGTCTTTTCTGTTTTTTTTCCCCCCAACTATTTCAACTTTCTTCTTGTAAATGTTCTTCTTGTAATATTATGACCTTATTCCCATAATATTTAGATTTTATTCTTATAATATAATAATTTTCTTCCCAACCTCATTTTCCGAAAATTACACTCAATTTTTTGTTTCTCATAAAACTACAACTAAAAAAAACAAACTTTTTTTTAATATTTGAACTTTATGCTACTAAAGTGACATTATTCCTCATGATATTACGACATTATTGTCGTAAAATTATGACTTTTTCGCATTAAATTCCAACTTTTTTTCTGAATATTTTGACTTCATTCTTTTGAAATGTTTTTTTGGTGGGGTTTTTTTTGTTTTCTTGTTTAATTATATTTTTAGAATGCGCTGCGGGCCAATAAAAAAACAGCCGCGGGCCACAAATGGCACCAGGCCCGCACTTTGGACACCCTTGATCCAAATGAAATGAATGGTTACATGAGATTACAAGAATTAGCGTGTGCTTTTTGACACACTCATTCGGTGTGCGAGCGTGACACACTGAACTTAAAGAGACTTTCTAGAGCCTTTTTAGATGACAATATTTACTTGGTGAGCATGGGTGTGAAGCGAGCAGGTACGCTCTCGCATCCCAGACGGCAGCCATTGCCATAGCAACCATCGCTTTTTCAACATCATCCCTTAGAAGGCGTCTCACAGTGGAAGCCGTCACAGGATGTGCTTTAGAGATCAGTACGAGGGCGGCGGTGGGAGCGTGGAAATCCACTTCCAGTGTTCCCAGCTGCAGCCTGTGATGGGAGGGAGGAGGGTGGGGGCTGGCTGTTGCTAGGTGGAGCAGCTCTGGCGCTTTGCAGCTACATTTCGCTACACTTGGAAAAAAAAAACATACTCATGCGGATATGAGCGCAACAAAGCACCCGTGGGTGGAAAAAGAGACTCCCGGGACGGGAGAGCATGGAGATGAAGCAAGGGAATAAGAGAGGAAGGATGGAGATGTGAAGAGGTAGTGAGAAGTGGGCAGGAGATAGGGAGGTGCCATCACATGCCGTGATATTAGATACACCTGCTCTCCTCTCCGAGAGGTGGTTTTTAAAAGATAATAACGCTCACTTTCATTTCATCACTGTAACTATGCATAGCTGCATGGTACAAGGGGATTGCTGTGATATGCCGTGATGTAGTACTATTTTGATTAATAGTGGTTTTTAATATGCAGTATTTATATCTGCAAAAAATCACTAGTTAAAGATTTTCAATATGAGAGAGCTGTGCTGGGCCAGTAGATCCTTTAAAACTGCAGAGATGAGCGAAAACGCTAGTCAAATCCAATATATGACAGGAACATTGTGCATTGTGCAAAACCTACTGTCAATAGCCATTTTTTGTAGGTCCTTAAAAACAGCAGTCAAAGATCTTCTGCAGTGCAAAAACACACGTCAAAAATCTGTTTCTCTGCTGTTTTTAAAGATGCAAAAGCTTTAGTCAAAGATATTCTGTATGACAGTAAGGAACTGAGTAAGGAACTCAAACAAAGTACCGAGATGAGCACATTCAAAAAACAATACAAGCAGTTGATGTTTGCTAAATACAAGCAGAAGAGTCTTGATCATCTCAATGATGTTCTCTCAGGTTCGTTGTATATGCATTTACATACTTTTTTTTTTGCTTTTGTTTTTTTTTTAAGGAAAGGGTTTCTTTAGTCATATTTAATTTATATATACTTTTTTTTTTTTGGTCTTACTGTCATCTTTTATGTATTAGTATCCTGATTATCACAGAAAACATGAGATGGAACGCAGGAAGTGAATAACAAGTGTCGTAATAGATGTGGAATAGATGGGGGGTAGGATTAAATAAGCTTTGCTTCTTTCTTCTCCTTTTGGACATGTGGAACTGTTCAAGAATGATTCATGAGATGTATTCCATTGGAACCTTCATTTTTTGCACTTTTTTGCAGCAGATCCTTAAAAACAGCAGAGCGCCCCTGATTTAAGGAGGCTCTTTTTTTTTAGTGGGTCCTTAAAAACAACAAAAACGCTAGTCGAACATCCTTTATGTAACAGGAGTGCCGTGCTGTTTTTAAGCACCTACTGTAAAATTGCAAAAATCCTCTATATGACAGGAGCACGATGCTATTTTTCAGCGTGAGTGCTCCTGTCGATAGAGGTTATTAAAATCATGGTTTTACAGTAGGTCCTTAAATACAGCAGTCAAAGCCGTTCTATACTGCAAAAATACAAGTCAAAGATCTTCTATATGACAGGAGCACTATTACTGTTTTTAGTGCCCTTGTCGATGGGGGATATTTGACTAGTGTTTTTGCAGTAGGTGCTTAAAAACGACAGTCAAAGATCTTCTCTACTACAAAAACACAAGTTGAACATCTTCCACAGGATATGACAGGAGCAGTATGCTGTTTTTAGGACCTTCTGCAAAAGCAGCAGAGCATTCTTGTCAATAGAGGCTATTCAGCTCGCGTTTTTGCAGTAGGTGCTTAACAACAGCAGTCAAAGATCTTCTCTTCTGCAAAAACACAAGTCTAAGCTGTTTTTTAGGATCTATTGCAAAAGCAGCAGAGCACTCTTGTCAGTAGAGGATATTTGAGTAGCGTTTTTGCAGTAGGTGCTTAACAACAGCAGTCAAAGATCTTCTCTACTGAACAGTGCTGTAGAAGATGTTCTGGATGACAGACGCTCTCTGCTGTTTTTAAGGACCTACTGCAAAAGCTCTAGTCAAAGAGCTCTATAGCTCTTTTTGCAGCAGGTCTTTAAAAACAGCAGAGTGTCCCTGTCATAGAGCAGGACTCCTCAAATGGTCTCAACCTGAGATCCGCATTTTCCACCGGTCATTAAGTCGGGACCTATTTTTATTTTAGTCAACCAAGTAACCAAGCAACTGTATCTGTTTTCGTACAATGACCTGACCTGTTAGCAGAATTTATTAATGCATTTTATCAAGAAAATGACGAGAACATAACTGCATTCTTACAAATAATGCATAAATTAAAGAAAAAGCAAAGGCTAAATTAAAGGCTTGAGGCCAAATCATTGAATCTTTTAGGCGGGGACGAAAGGACAGCATTGTATGCGGGACAAAGGTGGTGTCGCAGACCTCCCCCTCTGCTAATGCAGCCTCTTACAAATGAACAAGGCACAGCCACCTTGGTTTCAGGTGGGTCCATGAGCATCATTACATCTGAATGGAATGCTAACGAAGGTGAAACCACCCGAACGACCATCGTTGGCGTCCTCCTGTAGAGGATCAATACACTGGCTCTTGCACCATGTTCTCAGACTAGAGCTGTCCTACCTAGTCTGACTAGAGTTTGTCCCGCCTGGTCTTTGAACACAAACTCATGAAGGCTTCTCGGATGAGAGGCGAAAAGTCTTCTTAAGCAACCTGAACAGTCCAGTCGCCATCGGTTCAATGCCCTGCGAACACAATGACCTGGATCAATGAGAATATTCACATGACCTGGATGAATGAGAATATTCACATGACCTGGATCAATGAGAATATTCACATGACCTGGATGAATGAGAATATTCACATGACCTGGATGAATGAGAATATTCACATGACCTGGATGAATGAGAATATTCACATGACCTGGATCAATGAGAATATTCACATGACCTGGATGAATGAGAATATTCACATGACCTGGATGAATGAGAATATTCACATGACCTGGATGAATGAGAATATTCACATGACCTGGATGAATGAGAATATTCACATGACCTGGATCAATGAGAATATTCACATGACCTGGATGAATGAGAATATTCACATGACCTGGATGAATGAGAATATTCACATGACCTGGATGAATGAGAATATTCACATGACCTGGATGAATGAGAATATTCACATGACCTGGATCAATGAGAATATTCACATGAAATGGATGAATGAGAATATTCACATGACCTGGATCAATGCGAAGATTCACATGACCTGGATGAATGAGAATATTCACATGACCTGGATGAATGAGAATATTCACATGACCTGGATCAATGAGAATATTCACATGACCTGGATGAATGAGAATATTCACATGACCTGGATCAATGAGAATATTCACATGACCTGGATGAATGAGAATATTCACATGACCTGGATGAATGAGAATATTCACATGACCTGGATCAATGAGAATATTCACATGACCTGGATGAATGAGAATATTCACATGACCTGGATCAATGAGAATATTCACATGACCTGGATGAATGAGAATATTCACATGACCTGGATCAATGAGAATATTCACATGACCTGGATCAATGAGAATATTCACATGACCTGGATGAATGAGAATATTCACATGACCTGGATGAATGAGAATATTCACATTACCTGGATGAATGAGAATATTCACATGACCTGGATCAATGAGAATATTCACATGACCTGGATGAATGAGAATATTCACATGACCTGGATCAATGAGAATATTCACATGACCTGGATGAATGAGAATATTCACATGACCTGGATCAATGCGAAGATTCACATGACCTGGATCAATGAGAATATTCACATGACCTGGATGAATGAGAATATTCACATGACCTGGATCAATGAGAATATTCACATGACCTGGATGAATGAGAATATTCACATGACCTGGATGAATGAGAATATTCACATGACCTGGATCAATGAGAATATTCACATGACCTGGATCAATGAGAATATTCACATGACCTGGATGAATGAGAATATTCACATGACCTGGATCAATGAGAATATTCACATGACCTGGATGAATGAGAATATTCACATGACCTGGATGAATGAGAATATTCACATGACCTGGATGAATGAGAATATTCACATGACCTGGATGAATGAGAATATTCACATGACCTGGATCAATGAGAATATTCACATGACCTGGATGAATGAGAATATTCACATGACCTGGATCAATGAGAATATTCACATGACCTGGATGAATGAGAATATTCACATGACCTGGATGAATGAGAATATTCACATGACCTGGATGAATGAGAATATTCACATGACCTGGATCAATGAGAATATTCACATGACCTGGATGAATGAGAATATTCACATGACCTGGATCAATGCGAAGATTCACATGACCTGGATCAATGAGAATATTCACATGACCTGGATGAATGAGAATATTCACATGACCTGGATGAATGAGAATATTCACATGACCTGGATGAATGAGAATATTCACATGACCTGGATCAATGAGAATATTCACATGACCTGGATGAATGAGAATATTCACATGACCTGGATCAATGAGAATATTCACATGACCTGGATGAATGAGAATATTCACATGACCTGGATCAATGCGAAGATTCACATGACCTGGATCAATGAGAATATTCACATGACCTGGATGAATGAGAATATTCACATGACCTGGATCAATGAGAATATTCACATGACCTGGATGAATGAGAATATTCACATGACCTGGATGAATGAGAATATTCACATGACCTGGATCAATGAGAATATTCACATGACCTGGATCAATGAGAATATTCACATGACCTGGATGAATGAGAATATTCACATGACCTGGATCAATGAGAATATTCACATGACCTGGATGAATGAGAATATTCACATGACCTGGATGAATGAGAATATTCACATGACCTGGATGAATGAGAATATTCACATGACCTGGATCAATGAGAATATTCACATGACCTGGATGAATGAGAATATTCACATGACCTGGATCAATGAGAATATTCACATGACCTGGATGAATGAGAATATTCACATGACCTGGATGAATGAGAATATTCACATGACCTGGATCAATGAGAATATTCACATGACCTGGATGAATGAGAATATTCACATGACCTGGATCAATGAGAATATTCACATGACCTGGATGAATGAGAATATTCACATGACCTGGATGAATGAGAATATTCACATGACCTGGATGAATGAGAATATTCACATGACCTGGATGAATGAGAATATTCACATGACCTGGATGAATGAGAATATTCACATGACCTGGATGAATGAGAATATTCACATGACCTGGATCAATGCGAAGATTCACATGACCTGGATCAATGAGAATATTCACATGACCTGGATGAATGAGAATATTCACATGACCTGGATGAATGAGAATATTCACATGACCTGGATCAATGAGAATATTCACATGACCTGGATGAATGAGAATATTCACATGACCTGGATCAATGAGAATATTCACATGACCTGGATGAATGAGAATATTCACATGACCTGGATGAATGAGAATATTCACATGACCTGGATCAATGAGAATATTCACATGACCTGGATGAATGAGAATATTCACATGACCTGGATCAATGCGAAGATTCACATGACCTGGATCAATGAGAATATTCACATGACCTGGATGAATGAGAATATTCACATGACCTGGATGAATGAGAATATTCACATGACCTGGATCAATGAGAATATTCACAGGCGTATAGCAAATAATAAAGATTTTTGATAAGCCTTTTTGGAGTCAGCACTCGTGTCATCAAAGGGCTCGTTGTTGCAGTATGTCCTTAAAAACAGCAAAGATCTTGGCTGTTTTTGCTGTGGATCCTTAAAACCAGCAGAGTGCCTGCACCGTAAATGGGGATCGCTATCATATGACGTGATGTCGGAACCGGCGTTTCTAATCTATTGGCTACAACGTGCCACTGTTCTTGCTGGTCTTCACTGTTATTTGAGGGCCATTTTGTCGCCAGATAGAGTAAAGCCTCAGAGGTGCTTGGAAACAGTTTAATCAAAAAGAAGACCAGAATAGCCTCAAAGACACATTTTTGCTGTGTCACACACACACACACACACACACACACACACGCACACACGCACTCGCACACACGCGCTTGCACTGAGGCCTGGATGTATTTCAGACACACTTTTGATCCATCAGAGTTCTGAGGGCTGTTATAAGATTATAAGGATTGTTGGTGGCCAACGTGGTGAACTCTCCGCAGCCTCACGCTTCCTTTATCTGCCGTGTTTGCTCCTCCTGTCTCCTCCTCCGACTGACGATCAGTCAATTCCGTCACCGTCCTCGCAGCAGCGCTCAAAGAACGCCACTTCCTTTCTGTACGCTGCTTGATGATGCACTTTAAAAGCTCAGAGAGTTTCTTTGCTTCTGAGTTATTTATGCATGACAAGGAAGAGGAAGGTGGCTGGCGAAGGGCTGCGGGAAGAAAAAGAAGAAAAATGGGCAGCAGATGGAGGTCAGCGGGGAACGATGGATTAAAGAAGGGGCAGCGAGAGAAGATTTATGTATGATTTATGGGAGAAATGAGCGGGAACGGGATGGCGTGAACAGGGCTGAATTATTCAAGGAAGTCAACATTGAGTCGACACGTCCTCGTGTTACAGAGAGACTGGGACAGACAGATGGAACAGGAAGTATGTCAGTGGGTCAAAGCCAGACGTCGCTACGCCGTCACCCCAATTAACCCCCGGGGGAATGGGCTGCTGTATTTAAAGGCTAATAACCGTAGCACGGGAATCTCCCATCCATCCCCCAAACGTCTGTGATGAAGTGACGTTCAGAGGGACAACGACACAGATTTGATGCATGAAAGTGAAATCCCATTCAAGATCTCCATCAAAAATGTCCCATTTTAGTTTATCATTGTAGGTGTTGTGCAGAAATATGGTTCTTTATATTTGAAAGTAACCGAAATATTAAAAACGCCTCCCAATACGACACAGAAGTTTCACAGCACTGAAAAATATTTGTGTAAAATAAATCTTTTTTTTTATGCATAAATTGTGATATAGCTCTTGTGTTGGATATTTTTCCGATTTAAGTGGTCCACCTTGACACCAGTGGGTGCCTGGATACAAATAATAATGCACCATAAAACCATCAGCGCACTTAATTACCCATTAAACCTTCAAACTGTGACACTGCACGTCCAGTATGCAGAAAGAGAGTAGAGATAAACAAGTTACTGATACTTCTATGCCCTCTGCAGCATTTATTGTGACATTTTTTGCAACCAAAATGCTAATGTGACATTTGCATATGAAACCACTTCACTATCACACAACTAAAAAGGTTAAAGAGTGTTTACATACCCACCTACAATGGGGCTGGATGTGCTTTTGTGCGACAATGAGCAGCTTATAGCCAAATCCATATCATTTTCTTTTGTTTGCGCGAATAAAAGCAGCTTTGAGGGTGGTTTTGCCAAGAAAATAGCTTGAAAACAGTGTATTATAACAGCCACTTTGGATAAACGGTGCAAGGAAAATCTTGTTATTCATCCACATTGTCTCTGACTTCAGTCTTGTTCCGAGTAAAAGTGCATTTATCCTGATAACTGTATGCATGTGTTAGTTCTGGAGTGGTCCGAGCCGTCAAACCCGCATCACCTGTGTGGATCAACAGTACAGCCGTCCAAATTAATGCCAGGATTATGCAAATCTAAATTGAACTGCAAATTCCTGCAACTCGGCCCAGTGACCTCGGCTTCTTACACAGACGAAGCCTACATGCTGATTGACATGCATATTTGCAGCTTTTACTGTGTGTGCGTGTGTGTGTGTGTGTGTGTGTGTGTGTGCGGGTCCATGTGGTGGTCATGTGTGCCTGCTGCATGACATGAATGATAATGTGGTCGTCACATTGTGCACAAACACAACTAAGTGTGCGTCTGTGTTTATATGCATGCAGACAGCAGCGTGCACAAGTGGGCGCGTGGGTGTCGAGTCGCACAACGGGTGGGTAGTGATGAGGACGCCCGCGTGCGAAACATGGCAGCGTCTGCGTGGAGATTAGAAATAAAAGAGCAGAGGTGAGTTGCAGATGGTGAGACGCACGACTAGTAGTAACTGTGGGGCTCACTTAACAGAATGTGAATACTGTGCATATATTTAAAAAACTACTAAATACTAAAAAAACATTTTTTTTTCATCAATGGATTTGCTCTGCGACCTCAGTGGAAAATGTGTTCATTGGTGATCTGTCACATGCATCATCACTGAGCAGAAATACAAACTGAGCTGTAACCTAGCGGCCAAAGAGTGGAACTGCAGGATTCCATCTATGAGCAGTGAGCTGATTTTTTTTTTAATTATATTTTTAATGCATGTAAATTATTTCATTTTATTTTTAACCCATTCAATCCCAGCATTTTTCAAAATTCAACCCCTTCACTAGCGGCCATTTTAGAGGATTTTGACTGAGCTTTCAAGGCACACGGAATATTGTGTTCTACGGTTATATAAAGACGGAACCTACCAAAAGAATGATTCATCATTAATGTTTGTTTCTACCGTTCTTTGTTTCTACCTAATCAGCAGTAGAACATAGGTAAGTTTCAGGAAAATATCAGTTCCCGACTAAAAAAGGGAGAAACCCAGCTGTTTGTGATAAGATACATTTCAAGCATAACTTTCACTTTGACACAAATATTTTTTGCTTTCATGGCAGCTGAAATATCTAAATAAGTGTACCACAACATAAACAACACAAAAAGGGTTGTTTTACATCAAAATAACACTTTATTTACAAATATAACACCGTGACCTCTTTACAGGCTGCACGGTGGCCTAGTGGTTAGCATGTTGGCCACACTCCGTTGGGCATCTCTGTGTCGAGAATGCTTTATACTTTAGTATACTTTAGCCTCTCACATAAAAAAAACGTAAAGGGCGGATTGGGCGTTCGGGTTTCTAAAAACATATAACTACGTCTTTGGCAGTGAATTACTTAATTGCGCTGTAATAAATGCCCTGTGGGATACACTGCGGGTAGGTCACGCTAATCAATAAAACGACTAATCGAATGATAGAAAAAAAACAAGGTCGCTAATTTTGACGCCTCGATAAACTGACATGTGCGACATGTACGTATGCCTGTTCCATTTCCTCGTCTTGCTGTAGCACACAGGCTGGATGACAGGGCAGCTATTCAGCGTCTTTTCACAGTACACAGAGGTGGGGGGCTAGCTAAGTAGTGCTTGAATACACTGAGTGCTAGCTAGCAGTTAGCAAGTAAACGCTAATTCAAGAGATTCAAGATTCAAGAGAGTTTTATTGTCATGTGCATAGTAAAACAGCAGTTATACCATGCAATGAAAATCTTATTCTGTTCATTCTCCCAAGAAAAGAAAATATGAATGAAAGCACAAAAGCGATAGTTTCTAAGCCGAATGCCACAGTTGGATGTGCTGTGGGGCATTCGTCCCGGCGGTTGGCGCTTGCTGGGGCG
Organism: Dunckerocampus dactyliophorus; assembly: GCF_027744805.1. Lineage (NCBI taxonomy): Eukaryota > Metazoa > Chordata > Actinopteri > Syngnathiformes > Syngnathidae > Dunckerocampus > Dunckerocampus dactyliophorus. The sequence continues at coordinate 2,914,945 of NC_072833.1, read as the reverse complement.
TTTGATCGGCGAAGTGAATGTATAGCGCTGGGCGGCGCGAGCTCACGATCATACCCAGGGTATGTGAATTGGTGACGCCCCGCGATTCGTAAGTGCTACAATAGGCATCTTCTGTGCCTCACACAGATAAACTACACTTGAGTACCATGACACAGTGATTGAATTGAATGATAAACGTGATGGGGCCGCACGGTGGCCTAGTGGTTAGCATGTTGGCCAACGCAGTAACAGTCTGGAGATCGGGAAGATCTGGGTTTGATTCTCCCTTGGGCATTTCTGTGTGGAGTTTGTGGAGTTTCCGTGCGTGCGTGGGTTTTCTCCGGGGTTTCCTCCCACATCCAAAAACATACATGTTAGGTTAATTGGTGACTCTAAATTGTCCATAGGTATGAATGTGAGTGTGAATGATTGTTTGTCTATATGTGGCTGGCAACCAGTCCAGGGTGTACTCCGCCTGTCGCTGGGATAGGCTCCAGCATACCCCCGCAACCCTAAAGAGGAGAAGCGGTATAGAAAATGGATGGATGGATAAACGCAATGATAATATGGTATAAAAAAAAAAGTTGCAATTATCGATTATCGTCGATAATTTACAGGACAAATATCGACCACCAAAATTTGTTAAAATTTGTAATTTTAATAAGTTGTATTGTATTGTAAAATTTGTATTATTTGTTAAAATTTGTTATCGTGACAGGCCCAACTGCAGGAATCTCCAACCATGCATTACTAGTTATTACTAGTGATATACCACATGTCCATCATGCAAATGTCATCCAAAAGTTGTGCTTTGGAAGCTAATTTGACTTAGTGGCCAAAGAGTGTAACTGCATCCAAAGCGGATACTTTATAATTTGGCCCGAGCACCATCCCATGCAACATTTGCATGAATGATTTTGCTAACGTAAAAGAGTAGATTTATGCTGTCATTTATCAACTTCTCCGTGACGTAGCGCTTTCCCGTTGTGCTTTACCTAAAAACAGAAAATGCCCTCACTGCCCTCCATTCATGATTACTGCACTGCAACTCCCCATACAGGCTTTCCCCCCTATAGACTATAAAGCAGCATAGAACAATAGCCTGAACCTTTACCTCACCTTTTCTCTCAACCTTCACAAGCTCCCCTTTCCTCCATCCATCCCCCAACTAATTGTAGCCATCTTTTCGTGACACACAGGATCATATCCCCCTCTCTGGGGAGTGTGATGAAACTTAATAGCGGCCTTTTGGATCTCTACCTCGCCCATAACCATAACCTGGTTAGTCACCGGGTGTGTGTGTCCATTACTGTGGCTTTAAAGGAGGTCTTTTTTAATATTAATGCATCCCAAGTACAAGTCTAACATAGTGAAATGTCCCTCGTAGTGTTTCCTCATATCATGCGCAATAAAATCCACGGGGGAGTTTGCGAAGTCGCCACAGGATCTCATGAATGAGCCATGTTGTTTTTCATGCACTTTGATATCCTTTTTTCCCCTCCCTTTTGTAAATTAGTTTTGGACTCGGAGACATTTTGACATCACACAGTCTCAGGCAGTCTGTGATGTGCGTATTTGGTGGTGTTGTTTTATTAAAAGACAGCCTAAGAATAGACTTGGCAGAGTTTGACGGATCAGTCCTTATTAAGTCATACAATCCTATCATTTCAACTGACTGTCAAAGGAATTGCAATCACGTTTTCATTATTTTTTTACTACTGTTATTTCAATGTTTTCATTTGCTGTTACCTTTTGCAATTGTTAAAAAAAATGGTTAAAATGATTAATTGTTCAAATTAGTAGTAGTAGTATTTACGTGTGTTATTTTGTCATTAACCTTTCAATTTTTTATCATCCTTTTATTTGGATGGTTTAGTGTTCATTTTTCATGTACTTTGTTATTATTTGAATTTTTTGGGCTTGTTAACGTTCTTTGTTATTGTTATTATGACCAGTACTCCATTTATTGTTAAATTTGTGTTTGTTATTTCAGTTTGCTATTTTGTTGTTACGTTTTACTTTAGTATCATTTCATTTTGTTAGTTTATTTTAAAATACTTTTTGAATTACTTTCTCAATGTGCTATTATTAACATTTTTGCGGAATTTATTTTTATTTTATGACATTTATTTATTATTTATGCATGTATTATCTATTTATTTATTTTTACTTGTATTTATTTATTTGCTATTTTTATTTATTTGTTTTTTAACATTTCAATTATTTATTGAAATAATATGAAAATATTACATATTATATAAACATTTAAATAATTTCAATGTTTTAGTTTTACTTTCTTGAACTAGTTATTATTTCACAATTTAAAAAAATAATCAGTATTACAATTATCATTTAAATATGTTTTTACCTCTTTATTTAATTGTTTGTTTTTGGTTGTTTATTTCGGCCTACAGGACACTCGCAATCAAATCTTTTCGGAACAATTCAAATAGGAAATGGCATCAAATTTCAAACTAATGTACTTTTACCATTCTTGTAAATACTATAAATACTTGGGATTTGGATTGATTCATGTGACACCTCATGCTCCCTTCACGCTCACGGATTCCAACTGCATGTCACTCAAACACTACAACATCTCTAAAAGGTCAAATGTCAACTGAAGGTCATATTGTTTTCCTCCAGGCGCCACAGTTTATGGGCAACTTCCTACGCTCCCGCCCACACGAGGAAAAGGAGGACGACGAGCAGACAAGAGACATCAGCAAGCGTCCACATTCCCGAATGTCTGTGTCGGGCTCGGCCAATCGGAGCGTGCTCTGAGCCTCTGTAACCTATGGCTACGATCTCCTCAGAAGCCCCTTGGGGCGGCAGACGGGATGGTAAACAGGATGTGAAAAGGATGCAAGGTGGAAAGGAAAAGGAGAGTGAAAACCAGAAATAGCAGACACCTTTGAGCTACACTGAATCACCACATTAGCGGAGGCGGAGAGTGGACGCAGACTGTCTGAGGCAGAGACAGTGGAGTGGCAAAAATGACAGGTACGAGGAAAGGTCAACGAGGTGGAACAAAAGACTTGTAAATGTCACCTGATGTAAAGTTGCCATGGACGACCAGAGCCAGACGCATGCTGGCTCATATGCCTACTAAATCCTAATTGGATTGCAAGAAAAAAAAGCTCTGGCGCATTGTTTTGTTGCGAAGGTTCAGACTTTGTATCGATTTTAAAGCATAATGCAATCCAAACATTGCGCAACATTGCACAAACGCTGCTATTTTGTGGAGAGCTGCCAAAATGTTATTTTATTACATTAGCTAACTGTGGAAAAAAACATGAAAATGAAGGTGAGGTCAAAGGTGTGCAAGTGAAGAGAGGCTATTTAAGATGACAAGGTTAAAAGGAAGGTCGGCGAGGGCCAATGAATGAAACCAGAGGAGATTCATTATGCGAGAGTTACGTTTCTGAAGAGATAACGAGATGCAAGTAAGAACTGGAATAGACAACCATGGGGCTGCAACTAACCATTATTTTCTTAGTTGGTTAACCTGAAGGGTTGGGATGAGAGGGTTAGGGTAATAGACAACCATGGGGCTGCAACTAACCATTATTTTCTTAGTTGGTTAACCTGAAGGGTTGGGATGAGAGGGTTAGGGTAATAGACAACCATGGGGCTGCAACTAACCATTATTTTCTTAGTCGACTAATCTGAAGTTTATTGTTTCAATAGAGTAATCTTTAGGTCAAGCGTGTCCAAACAGTGGCCCGGGGCATTTGTATCCCGTGTTTTTTTTTTTGTTGTTTTTTTTTATAAATCGGCCCAAGGCACATTCTTAAAATATAATTTCACAAGACAATTTTTTTTAAAAGCTACAGCAAAAATGGAAAAATCAGCAGTGATTTTACAAAAATAAAGTCAAAATATGACGTGAAAAAAGTTATCATCTCACGAGAAAGTCAAAATTTCATTTTTCAATTTTTTTTTTTTGGTCTGTAGCTTTAATGCTAATGAGCTCTTTGTCCATGCCTGCTTCTGACAGAGTGTGTCTCCAAGAAGCACTATTGTGTACTTTATCCACATGTCCAACGTATTAGATGCTATATATCACATACAATAGAGTGGGGGAAAAAAAAGATGCAATCATGCTAAAGTGCTAACATTACAGTTATATTTTAACAGCAACATCATGCTAGGTTAGCCTTAAGAAAAACTAAACGGTCAAACTTACAGCTTTCACATCTGTAGCAGATTGATGGATAGTTGGCGAGGCACCAGGCTTTATTTTAAGATGTGTAGCGAAGCCTGCGTTTGTACAAGGCTCCTCTAGCGAGATACAGGTCAGAGGTGGTGTCATGTCCATGGGGAAGGAGCTTTTTGATCGTTTGAGCGCCTCTTGGAGCAAATTAGGGAGAGACAGGATCAATTTTTCCTCACATTTGGCGCTCAAAAACAGACTAAGTGAGAACATGATCAAAAACTCCCTAATGCATAAAAGGGAAAAGATAAACCGACAAAATGTCATAAAAATGACACTAAGTAGGCAATGACATTTTTTCCTTTTTCCCAATGTTGTTCACACACCCTGATGGCCAAGACACCTTTATCAAGGCAAATGAACGGATTAAAAAAAACATAAAAATGCCAACATTAAAGAAGAAGATGTCATCTATGGTGTCAAAATAGCAACAACGGCACTCTCTGTTATGGACAGTCAGGTGAAGATCCCAAACTGCAGAGCCAGACACATTTCAGGCTCACAAGTACAGTCTTTAATGAAGGTAGGACAGGAGCCAAGAAGCAAAAGAACACAAAAATCCACTAAGCCAAAAACTGAAGTAGAACAGTCCAACTGAGGGAGCTGAAAAATAAGGCAATGTGGAAAAATGGCAAAAACTCACTGGTGAGCAGGATGGCGTCAGAAGGAGCAAGGAGGATTTGTAACAGGCTGAAACGACACGCGACAGCCTAACAGGTCTAAACAAGAGCAAACAAACTGGAGCTTCACAGGCAGCACGCGGACCACTAGTAACAATCCCACATCCTCCTCCTGCAGCCAGGTAGCCGAAGCCCTTGATGGCAGAGTGGATACGGGTGCGCCTCGTGGCACCACCCACTCAGGGAATGAAGGGCTCTAAGAGGAAGCACATCAGAGGTCAAAAGGTGGCAGCACAAAATGGAGCAGAACAAAAAACAGACCCTAACACTGTCGAATGAATAAAAAGTTGGAATAATTAATTAAAACCCAAAGGAGGGCCAAGATTGCCACAAGGGACATTCAGACAAATTCATTACAATATCATGCTTTGTGACTGGGTGCACCCTCCATGCTCAGCTTTGAATTCCAAATGAGGAAACTCCTCCCGGGAATAATGCAAAGCTCCTTTTTGGGGCGGAATGTCTTTATCCTCACTTTATCCTTCCCTCCCTGGAAGATGCACGCTGTTATCCGAGCAACAGGAAACTGGAAATGCAGTGGTGTGAAAAAGTGTTTGCACCTTCCTGATTTCTTTTGCACCCTTCCTGATTTCTTTTATTTTTCAACACAACTGATCACCAAATGCAGTTTTTAAATGGAACTTTTTATTATTAAGGTAGAAAAAAATGAGCCTGTGTGAAAAAGTTATTGCCCCCCCGGCCACAAAAGACCCCACAACAGCATCCAAAGAACTGCAGGCCTCACTTGCCTCAGTTAAGGTCAGTGTTCATGACTCCACCATAAGAAAGACGCTGGGCAAAAACAGCCTGCATGGCAGAGCTCCAAGATGAAAACCACTGCTGAACAAAAAGAACATTAAGGCTCGTTCATCTCAATTTTGCCAGAAAACATCGTGATGATCCAAAATATCAAAGTGGCCCTCGTTTTTCACTATGTGGCCCTCGCTGAAAAAGCTTGTGCACCCCTGCAAAAAGATCCATGCAAAAAACAGTACAATTATGCATTATGAGGGGCTCTCATAAAGGCAAAACAAAAACAAACAGGCCATGTCAATAATGGCACAAATTGGAGGAAATGGCTTCTGAAATTGCATTTTCTGGGCGCCTTCTCATTGTAAGTGCATGGCGGACATTAATTTCCAAAGTGTCGCATAGAGACAGCTTCATCTTCCGTCCACTCACAAGCCTCAAATGAGCCTAATGGAACATATTTGACAAGAAAATGTATTGAAGGGGGGCTGTAGAGCACCTTGGCACGCACACAACGATACAACGTGTAAGATAATGCACAGAAGGTGAATGCAATATAAAGACCATTGAGTTTTTGCTCCGTGATGGCTGCAGAGCATCAATGGATGCACATCAGCAACCATTTTGCTCATATTTCTGTGAAGGGAAACAATATTTTGGTCTAAGAGGGGGCCCGCCCAAGCCAGTGCAAGCTGTTACATTGCTGCCATCTAGTGTGAAACCTCGGAACTGCAAGCGGCATAATAAACATATTGTTGAATTTAGTGCTGATGATGATGTCATAGTGCCCATCAAAACGGACCCATTTTCAAACATCACTTCAATCGTCATCCACGAGCTTCCCAATAACACACGACATTTTCTGAAGCACAGTAATCCCTCCTTCATTGCGGTTAATTGGTTCCACACCCACCAGGGAAATGAATTTCCGCGAAGTACGATTCCATATTGATAAAATATAAACATAATAATATAAAAAATATGAAGAATCTGATTGATCTGGTCTGGAACCAATTGACCCTGATAAGGGAGGGATTACACTACTTTTTAAAAAAAATCCTATCAATATGTGGAGCACAGTTATGGACCAGACCAGGTATAGATATCAAGCGATGTCCTAACATGAGCCAGTTTAACAAGTACAGTACAAGCACGTGACTATACAGTACATTAAAAGTGGATGAAGCAGAATGCTGACAACCACAGTGTCTGATGTCATTTATCCTGAATTCAACCATCCTAACTAACTAAGTTAATTCATGTAAATAGTAAATAAACAAAGACTATGACTAAATTGAGCGTCACTACAGGTTTAAATGTTGCTTTGGATCTACTTCTTGCATTAATTCAACCGTGCATGTGTACCTAATGGATCCATTCTTGAATTATGTCGCCCTCTGTCGGGCACTGAGAGTGGATGCAGGTTAATTCTACTACAACTATTTACAGCTGTTTAAGCGCCATATCTTTGTCATAAAATAAACACATGAAATGCCCTCGACACCTTTTGAGCTTTACAAAATAATATTTTTGAATGAGGAAATAAAATTAGAATAACAACTCTGCTTCCCCGGAGGCACTTGAACGCACCAGCAAACCTGCAGATGCTTGCATCCGCATTCTGCGGAGCGTTTTTTCAAAAACAAAGTGCCTGAACGGGGACTCACTAGTTGGATGTCGATGACTGACGATGGCTAGCAGGTGCAGAGGCAGTCCTGGGATCAGGAGGACAGATGAGTCGCGGGAAACGAAAGCGTCCATTGAGGCTGAGGAGGAGGACGCTTTGCAGGCTCTCCCGCCATGGATGCGGCTGTACTTCTATGGAATGCACGGACTGACTCTGGATGTCCTGCTCTCCTCGCTGCAAGGGGTCGTGAATCATGGGGACCCCAAGTTGGTGGGCTTCTCATCTCCGTATATGTGCGTGGTGCATTCACTGACCCACTTAGCACTGGAGAAGGTGTACTCCCAGAAGAGGTGTTTTAAAGGGAGGCCTGTTGTGTTTCATCTTGTCTTCTATCCGTCTGTTTACATCGGGCTGCAGCTCCTGACAGCCAAGCAGGTCATATCAGGCACATACCTGATCCTCCACTACATCTTGGCTCTTTATTTCAGCAAGGTGTTCCACAAGGGGCTGTCCAGGCTGCAGTACCACCCATCCAGCTCTGGCCCACCTCCTCACCGCCTCCCAGGTTATGTCCGCTTCTTGTTCTTCGGGATGCACGGCTTTCTGGACGAGGTGGCGTTCACCTCAGCGTTCAACCTAGTGGAGAAGTCCGACCGGAGCCTGAGGGGCCACACATCCCTGTGGTCCTTCCTCATGTACGGCAGCTGCAGCTTTGTGGTGGAAAAACTCTACCTGCACCTGCACTTCAGCAGAGGCTGGGGGACCTGGCGCAGGCTGCCCATCTACATCTGCTTCATCTACACGTGGGAGCTGTGCTGGGGTCTGGGACTGAGGCAGTTTGGGGCCTGCTCCTGGGACTACTCGCACTACCCACACAACTTCATGGGACTCATCACCCTTCTCTACCTGCCGGGCTGGGCTTGTCTCAGTCTCTATCAGGACGTGCTGTCCAATGTGCTGCTCAGGATCCGGTGCATCAAAGCGACCAAACCAGTGAGCGAGAGGGACTGAGAGGTCAATGGAAAAAAGGCCTTTAAAATTGGACCTTGGCATTGTTGCGTTTGACCACGTATTGACCAAAATACTGTCAAAACGTATGCATAAGGTAAGAACAGGATTATTAAGTGACAAAACTCAGCTACTTCAAAACAAAATGCCCTTTGCTGGGTTGTACATGTTTTGCATTCTGCTACAGTATTTCTATCAGCTCAGAATTCATGAAAAGCTTATAAAATACATTCTTGTTGCCGCGTGCTGGAGTGCAAGTCTGTTGGTTTGCATGTATAAACCTCAAGACCCCGACTATGAGACGAGCGGGGGGGAAATATCATCTTAAATATGGTCAGTATGGTAAATGAAGCTTTTTACTGCATCTTCAAGGTCTAAACGGCTGAGCTTGCATCAAAATAAACAGGAGACTTTGATGCTTACCATAGACATACAGTGGTGTGAAAAAGTGTTTGTCTTCCTGATTTCGCATTTTTTGCATGTTTGTCACACTTACATGTTTCAAACATCAAACAAATTTAAATAATAATAACAACACAATTCAACACAAAATGCAGTTTTTAAATGAAACTTGATTATTAAGGGAGAAATAATAACAAACCTACATGGCCCTGTGTGAATAAGTGATTTGCCCCACCACTGAAAAAACATAACCGAAGTTAATTGTGATCTATCAGTCTGGAAAAGGTTATAAAGCCATTTCTAAACCTTTGGGACTCCAGCAAACCACAATGAGAGCCATTATCCACAAATGGCGAAAACATGGAAAAGTGGTGAACCTTCTCAGGAGTGGCCGGCCAATCAAAGTGACCCCAAGAGAGCAGCGACGACTCATCCAAGAGGTTACCAAAGACCCCACAATAACATCGTAAAAGCGTAAAAGTAACGCCGTATTTCATTCAGAATAAAACATTATACCAAAAGTAAAATATGGTGGTGGTAGTGTGATGGTCTGAGGCTGTTCTGCTGCTTCAGGACCTGGAATACTTGCTGTGATAAATGGAACCATGAATTCTGCTGTCCACCAAAAAATCCTAAAGGAGAATGTCCGGCCATCTGTTGGTGACCTCAAGCTGAAACCAACTTGGGTTCTGCAGCAGGACAACGGGGTGAATACTTTTGGAAGGCACTGAAAAATTAAAAATCTAATGATTACCTTGCAAATATAAAAAAACAACTTATCTGGATACATGGAAATATTGTTTGGCACAAAACAACCCTCTCTGACACAAATTATGCATGTCTCCAATGGCTTTTTCATTGGTAAAGACTACTATTGCACAGCTGAGATATTTGTTTGCACTCTTAACCCAGCCAATCCACCTGACAGACATTAAAACTAGAAAATGCAGCCCTGTCACCTGTTAGCTATAGCCACATTCATGTAATACTGATGTTAAAACAGATATTACTGCACATGATGTAGAATCACTGTGAATGTGATTGCAACATTGCAATGACATCCATCCATCCATCCATTTTCCTCCGCTTATCCGGGTCCGGGTCACGGGGGCAGCAGTCTCAGTAGGGAAGCCCAGACTTCCCGGTCCCCGGCCACCTCCTCCAGCTCCACCGGGAGGACACAAAGGCGTTCCCAGGCCAGCTGTGAGACATAATCCCTCCAGCGCGTCCTAGGTCTGCCGCGGGGCCTTCTCCCGGCTGGGCATGCCCGGAACACCTCACCAGGGAGGCGTCCAGGAACAATGACATGCAATGACATGTACTGTAAAGTCCCCGAGTCCGACCTTTATGACTTTATGTTTTACCGACATGAATGACTTGACGTGAATTGGCCCCTCCAGCCCTCACCCTTGAAGACGAACACACATATGACCCAGCGTATCACAACACAACACCTCTAAAGAGAATACTACCACACAGACTTCTCCGTAAAGACTCATGAGCAGATACGATACAGTACGTGCACGTTTGCTGTGTGCAAACATACAACAAACAGGAAAGTCATGTTGTGATTTTAGGCAAAAATGTGTGTGTTGATAGACTCTAGTGTCGCTACACCTCTTGATACTTAATGCTTGTATGGTGATCTATGCAGGGAAAACACAATTTGATCAGTGTTTTCAGCAGAACTGGGGGTGGGGTGTCACGTAACCCAAAAGAAGACTAGCTACACAGCAATCTGGTCAAAATTCATAATCTTGGTCACTATCAGAGGTGGGTGCAAGTCATTGTTTTGCAAGTCTCAAGTCTTCAATCTCAAGTCAAGACAAGACAGGTCATCAGCGGTTGACTCTCAAAAATGTTAACAAAAACATTGTTTTTATAGTTTGATATGCATAAAACCATTTTAAATGCATATACATGACAAATAATTGAACATTTATGGTTACTTTTACTTACTTACCTTCATTGAAAACGTGATTCTGGACAAGATTGTTCCCAAAGACACAAAGTGGCAGCGAGATGCAACACGGACACCAGTTATTCCTTGAATTCTGTTAAATTCAATAGTGTTTTTTACCTTCTTCATCCAAATGCTGAATTTAAAAATGTAAGAAATACAGTAACTCATGGCAAAACAGGAAGGTGGTGTCTCGCTGCCACATGGTGTCTTTGGGAACAGTCACATCAAGAGTCAGTGAAGAATCAGTGAATCAAAAGTAACCTTAAATGTTCATTTTTCCCTTTCATTCATCATTTATATGTATTTATATTCATTTGGACTTCTTTAATGCATGTAAAACTATAAAAATGTGTTAAGATTGTTGCCTTTCTGGAACGGATTAATTGGATTTACATTATTTCTTATGGGGAAAATTGATTCAGTTAGCATCCAACTGTGGTACAGTTGGACCTTCTGGTACGAATCAATGACGCTAACCAAGATTCCGCTGTATTAATATATATCGTCAGTATTTTTTCTGGTTAACTATGAAGCATCAGTGTTCCCATTGTAGGGCATACTGACAATATGTATAAATGCCAACATGATTAAATATGCAAGTGAAAATCCTGTAGGGCACTCCAGAATCCAAACTATAATATTCATGTTGCCCTCCTTCTCCTATTTTGTGGGTCAAGCTTCATGAGGGCAACCCACCACCACCACCACACAACAAAGCCACGCAGACGCAAAACTGTCATGTTCACCTGCGTCATTAAGTTCAGCAGAGTATGTTTCGGGTCGACTTCCACACACTGAAAAGGAACTGAAGCCTCATTCGCAATGAATGCGTGGGCATCTAAAAAGCAAGGTGGAGCAGTTCAAAGTTTCCTGTTCTTTTTTTTTTTTCAACTTGTCATTCAGGTTTTTCAAGTTGACAGAGCGTCTCCTGGAGTGGATTCAGTTTGATCACAGACCAAAAGGAAGCACACATCTGCGTAACTAGCATGTGCCTGCTGCTGTTCACAGTCACAGCAACTATGATATAAGTCGAAGCTTTAATCAAGACTTGTCCAATCGGCTTTGTTTGCATTAATCTGCTGTTAACGGCATTTAAAGTGCTTTCAGGCTCATTCGCAAGCCTCAAATATGCCTAGATATCACATACAGAGCAACAAATACCTGCCTGAGGGCCTGCGTTGGCTTCACTTGACACTATGCAACAAAAGCACAAAGTGTGCAAGTGCCCTAAATAAGGCGTGTGGCAAAATCCCAGCTGGAGTTTATTTTCTTTCCACAACGCTACACCCATTGATGAGCCTGACGGAGCATGTTGCAAAATCCACGGGCAATAGCGATGAAATGAGTCATGCAAGCGAGGACATTACAAAAGCAAGTTATAATATTAGAAAATGCATGAAGAGATGCATAACATTGTCTATAGGTTTGAATGTGAGTGTGAATGGTTGTTTGTCTATATATGCTCTGTGATTAACTGGTGACCAGTCCAGGGTGTACACCACTGGGATAGGCTCCAGCTCACCTGTGATCCTATTCAGGGCAAGCAGTATAGAAAATGGATGCATTGCAGGAATAACATGCATGTGCCGGTCATGCTACCCCTGAGGTTATGCATAGTAACTGGAGCAGTCTTAATTTTACCTCAATGTATTGTAGGCTATATTTAGTGCATTGTCATGAATCATCCCAGCAGCTAATGAGTCTTAAATCCAAGGCAGAACTCACCATAATAGCCACTTTGCTTCCTTCTGAGGAAGTGAATTATCATTTAAATTAGTCAGTTATTCAAGATAAGATGTTTAATTTAAAGGTGGTGTTAGATTTGCATTAATTTCAAAGTAAGTGAAGGAGCTAAGACTATTATGCTGGTAGCACGCACCTTGTCTCTTACCTCCTCCCATTCTGCACTGCACACATTCCTGTCATAAAAGCCAGGGGCGGACTGGACCGTACCACATTAGAGGGGGGAGAATCACCATTTATATTTCATTATAAAGCCATTACATTTCATATATAAAATAACTTTTATTAATGATAATTTATTGATTCCTAATTCAAGTATTTGGGTTGCTTTTTGTGTCATACCTTTTTCTTGTTACATTTAAGAGACACGGTTGAGTCAATGCGTCATCCCCATTACACATTAATGGTGTCGTCCTGACACTGCCATGTTGGATGGAACAGGCTGCGGGCTCTCAGGCAGCCGGACTTCCCAGGAAAGTTTTTGCCGTTTTCCGCTCTCTTTTTCAGCGTATTGCCCTAATAAGTAGAACCTGGATCGTCATCCCTAAAAGAGCGTACACTTCTGGAAGTACAACCGTGCGATCCCTGGGTTGAACCGACTTGTGAAGCAGGGGGTCGGAGGAAGGCCACGGATGACTCGAGGATTGTTTATGGATCTTTTTGGACTCAGTTCTTAGAGTCATACTTAGAATGATGTCAACATCGATAATGAGTGGACTTCAAAAGCAGCGGCAATCAAATGTCGGTTCCATGCTACTGACGCCTCAAGAGAATGATTACATTTTCAACCACCTTGGCAGGAAATGCATTGTAAGTTTTTCCCTTTCATGTGGAAATTAAACACCACGCATATTTATTTCCTGTTCAAAGACCAAAGCTAGCTTGTCGTGTGTGTTGGTTAGTATAGCGTTTAACCCCTGAAAGGGGTTGGTTTGTTTTGACAGCCGAGACAGCGAGGGGGCGAGCGGCGGTGTTGAGCCCCGTTTGGGACGGTGACTATCCAGACAATACTGACTCTCGCTCCAGTTTTTAGGCCTCGACGCCTCCAAGTTGAATCTTGACACACCTGAAGTCCCCCAGGAAATGTTCCTGTCTGACTTAACCCTGGCACCCCGCCTGGACTCAGCCGAGCTAGCGAGAGCGGCAGCAGTCAGTTAGCTGCAAAATCAATCAACAGAAGGGGCGCAGTTTTTTAAATGCCGGTATTATGTAACGTTAGCCGAACCTGGGTTGTTTTCGGGAAGTGTGTCCGCTTAAGGAATGTGCAGACCAGGCTTGGCAGGGGACAGCGCTGACTGGAGACAACTCAATGCGGCCCCCCCTCCCCCTTATGTCCACAAATCTTTAAGAGTCCGGCTTTACCAGTCTGACTACAGTCACGTGTGCACTATTCTCAAAGTCAGATAAAAGAAATTACTTGTAATTGTAGATTGAGTAACCCTGCTAATTAACAATGACCCTCGCACATAACCGAAAAAGCGAAGCTAACCATTCCTGGATTGATACCAAAATGTACATACTTCTTCCTTGGTTTATGCCCCACCTCTCGAGATATTTTCATAAAAATCTGAAGTAGTCGTTTTTGCGTAATCCCGCAATCAAGCAAGAATGACACTCGCAAACAAACTTACAAAAACACAATCATAACCCAAGTAAACATTTCTGGATCGAGACCGTTTTATGGATTCTTCCAAACTAGGGTCCTTAGTCTCATTTATTAGTTGAAAATAAACATTAGTTAGCAGTGGCTATATCAACTAGCTATGAACTATGCTGCCCCTAGTGGTCTGGCGTAAATGCGTTTTCTTTTTGCCTTTATTGTCCCCCTAGCTAGCACCAGTATTATGTAAAAGTGTTTCGTCATATTTGAGAGCACAAATACTTGTGTTAGTGGATATTTGCAGTGTTGCACATTTAAACCGGTGACATTGTTTGTGTTGTTAACATTCCCAGTTTTGTCAGTAGAAAATGAAGTTTGAAATTTAAATTAAGGGAGCTATATCCAGCAGCTTTGAACTCTGCTGCCCCTAGTGGCCTGCAGTGCCAAATACATGTTATTTGCAGATTGCCTACTAATTGTAGCTTCTTTTTTAAAACTCTTTGCTCAAGCATACTGGCATCACTGCTATAATATACTGTCACTGAACGTTTATTATTATGTTATGATGTTCACATAGCCTAATCTCAGGTTGCTTCCTCAAAGTGATTCCTGAAAATGACGATTGCAGGGGAAGTAAGTTCTCACCTCACAACGGTGACCTAAGCAGGCATTTCCTGTCCCATGACTTTTGACAGGCGTGTGTGTGTTTTTATCCTCCTCGGCATGAACGCACAGGTTGCTGGGGTGTGTCTTAGCCTGCTCAGAAATGCAGCAACAGCATTCCTTTGGCGATTGTGTCACCCGGCATGTGACGGAGACAAGGAATTGGGAGCATTCCTCAAAACCGTACTTGTTTCTTTGCATGTGGGAAAGATTTCATTGAAACGACTATGCTATGTAATGCATGTACAACAACAACAGCAAAAAACAAGTCACCCATGTCTCATGTTGCCTTTCACAGTTTGGTTCTTTTGCATATGAATTACTGCAATAGGTCTTTTTGTATTCCTGGTTAGCTGTGCAAATGGGTCAAGTGCGGTTTCTGTTGCATAGTCAGTGCAATGACAAAAAAGAGGAACATGATTTTATGACACAAAAATCCTTATAGGCTTACTCATTGGTATTCCCTCGGTTTTCACCATCAGCACTCTGAAAAAGGTGGAAAGGGTCCAATCTATGCAGTGTGTGTGTGTGCACAGACTGCCTGATCAGCAGCCCCCCACCCCCAAGCAGGAAAGTCCCGTGGTTAGCCCTCATTTGCTGATTTGTGCTGGAGAAGTGGAACATGATTCCCACTTAATATTTCTGATTTTTACGTGTCCTTCCTTCCTCCATTTTTCTAATTTTAGCCCCAGCTGCGTGGTCTGGTTCTATACACTGCATCGTGCACAAATGTGCCTCACAAATTAGAAAAAGTTGGTGCTGAAATCTGTTTTTTATACCAAGAAGCAATTAACAAAGGCAAGCATATATGTACGAGTGTGTATGCAACGCCGCAGACCAAGCTCCACTTCCTGCAGCCTTTGGCCCTGTCAGGAACTATCAGCACTCCATGCGCAGATGAAACCTCAGGCTCTAAAGAGTCTCTGACGTCATTACTCACTGACTGCCCAGAGAATGTGTGTTTGACTATATGGCGTGCAACAAATAGCTAAAGAAGTGTCTCTTTTTTTTTTTTTAAGAGATATGCATTGTAACATTTGAGGTGCTGTTAAGTGTGATATTAAGTGTGCTACATGTATGCAAGCCAGCGCTCAGTATGCAGTGACGTGCTCCGTTATACTGTACAGTGCAGCTATGATTATTATAAAGTTCTGTTAAAAAAATATTATGAGCAGCAACTTTTGTCAATGTTTGAACAAGGAACAGGAACCATGTTTGCCCTTTAGCTACTTAGGAGCTCACCTCTCGGTCACAAGATAAAGCCACACCTGATAATTATTTGCTGTATTTCAAGTGGTTCCCAAACATCAGACATTTGACTTGAAGTCACGTGCCCCCTTCTCCTGCATACTTAAAAAAAACAACAACAACAAAGCACAGTAAGCGTACAATAAAACATGTTACTATGATTTCTTTAATTAATTATTATATGCAGCAATTGTTTTGTAACAGAAGAGCATTTCCTCCTTAACGATCCCTTGATGAGTGTACGCACATACACCACCACATGTGCCTGGATGATGTAAAATCCACTGGCTGGTATGGTCTGTAATTGCTGTTTTAAAACATATTATTTATAACAAGTGGTGACAAGATGTGGTGAAGTGTGTGTTTTTAGGCTCTTTTGCTGTGGTCTGCAACAGCATGGCATACAAAGAACAATCAGAAAGCTTGATGCTCTCTGTTCTTTCTTTTGCGCTGTGCATGGCTGTTCACACCAGGCGTTCAGGCACATTGCGTAACTCTGTGTCATGCCGTTTTTAGTTTTTAAATCATGGGCCCCCTACGGCGTCTAGCGTACCCCTGGGAGAGGGGTCGGCAACCTTCAGTATCAAAAGAGCCGTTTCGGCCTGTTTCCACCAAATTTGCTTTGACCACTAAATTGAAGGTAATGCTACATATATCATTTCCTTAAGCATATTGTCATGTTCCTTTTCTGTCTTTCTGTTCCTCCTGGTGGATTGACGAGCCACACCTGATACCACCCGGCAATTAGCCATGTTTTTTAGACTGTTCTTAAAGGAAAATGTTTCCCATCATCCACAATCCTTATGTGAAACATTAACACCTCTTCCCTTTTTCTGTGCATTCTAAAGAAAGAGAAACCGCTATCATGAGGCAGTTAAGAATACATACACGTAATTGGACACACCTATTCCGCCTATGAAGCCCTCTTAAAAAAAAAAAAAAAATCCTCCAAAAAGGCCAACAATGTTCCATTTACATAACATGACCTGCATGTTAAACAAGCTACAGCGACATTGTTATTGTAGGACCTATCACAGAACTACTTTTCTGGCGTAGTGACACAGCTTGTTTCTGTGGGCTCTGTGAAATCAATGCACCCCAGAAGGAACCTCCGGTATTGCTTAAAATGAGTAAAATACTGTAAGTATTACATGTTATCATGAATGCATCTGCTACTACATGATCACAGAATGTATATACTGTAAAACATTATATTATGTGCATTGGTAGCTGCCTGGTGCTTGCAGTTTTTCTCAATTTAGAACGCACAGAAAAGAGAGATGTCTCACATAATGATTGTGGATTATGGACAAAATCCCAATAAAAGTGCAGTTTTCCTTTTAAGCCTTCTCCACCTATTTAGGATCAACACTCGCAATGGAAGTCATCGATTAGCTTCAGTTCCAGTGTCACTTTAGTCGCTATTGTTCATGAGCGACAAAGGAAGCTAACAAGGTAAATAGTAGGGATGTCCGATAATATCGGCCCGATATTTCCACAGGCTCTTCTGTTCCTAGCCGCTCTGACTGCCCTGAAGTCGGCTATCTCCTCAAGGTAGCATCCGGTACGCCAGCTGTTAGCCATTCAGTGACGCACAAATAAGCTGCACTCCATTAAGGTCTTGATGTGCTTGCCAGCTCTTTGATCTTGCTCGGTAGTGAATTCACATTTCCCATGATAATAGAAGGTACCGAAGGCTTGAATCTCCACTGCCTTGCGAGCCGCTTGACTTTCATTTTAGCAACGGGCTCTGACCGCTGCCTTGATATCAGTGGGTAGACAGGGAATCACACCGATGACGAACGTCGCTCTCATGGCACGTAAAAATGTGCTTAAATAAACAAACAGCGGTGCTTGAACGGCGTGTTAATTCCACGACACACACACACCTGTACATACATACATCCTTACTTTCTCCAAGAGAAATTCACATTTCCTGCAGCTCTGTAAAAATGTCACAATGAACTTCACAAAATAAAACAACCAAGGCAAGACATGAGAGAGAAGGAAAATAGGATCACGTCAAATTTGTAGTGCAATATACATAATAAATTATACACAATCATAATACATAATAAGGTAATAGGTCCAGTACTTCCATGACTGGAGATATGTGGTGTTACATATATCGGAATCGGAAATTGAGAGTTTGTCAATATCGGCAAAAAAGCCAATATCGGATCCCTACTAAAGAGTTGTCCAGAGTCATGGTTTCTTACCGAGGTGCCTCACTAGAAAACACTGCCCCTCACTCTTTGGCGGAGAATTGCACGGCACACACTCAGCTCTCAGCGCAAAACTTTGACAGGCACATGACGGCAACAGAAGAGACGGCGTAGTGACTACACAGAAGCATAAACTCGCTGGAGCTGCGGGTTGCAGACCCCCGGTCTCGGGGCGTGAGTACCCAGCTTTGGGAACGTAGGCGGTATTTGAATATACGACATATGGCGCATGCATTCATGCAACTCGGCGTGTGTTGCCTCGCTGATGCTTTCATCTGTACGTTAATAGCCCGACCCCACATGGCGAGGAAACCCCTGCAGCAATCTGTAAAACAACATGGAGTCTATGATTCTACGTTGTTATGTATATAATTTGACGTTTGAAAGCTAAGAAGCAGGAAGGATTTTAAAGGTGATGCAGGGGTAGTCAGTGTCACTTTTAGAAAACCATTAATGCCTTAAAGGGCGTTTTATAGCACTTGAGCAGTTTCCTGTTCTTAGCATTACAGTATGAAGTCCTGTGTGTTCAGGTTAACGTTAAGTCCTTAAGGAATATTAAGACTTCAAAAAGTGCTAAAATGGTCAGGAATGAACTAGATCAGACGATTATGTTGCTATTAACTCGCACGTCCCCCGCCTCTGCTCACTTCCTGTTACATCCCTGTCATGTAGAACTTGAGACTTAACTCTGTACTTGTCTCTTCCCAACTCCCAACCCAGAGTTTGTCCTCGGCAGTGGTCCAGGTCTTCACATCAGACAGGAACGCCACATGGAGCAAGAGATGCTGCGGTGTGGCCTGTCTGATCAAGGACAACCCCCAGCGGTCCTACTTCATCCGAGTCTATGACATCAAGGTAGGCTCATTCTGCTAGAAATGACATTTCAGCAACTATTGTGTTATACTGTACCTTCATGAGGGGAAGCCTGCAGGTAAAGTTAACGGCCATACATAAACATTTTTACTAATTTGATGTTAAAGTTTCACTCTGAACTCTAAAATGTAAAATAATATGTAGATAATAATGCCATTAGTAAATAACCTTTTTTTTCTTTTGTTGTGACCGAACAAGCCACAACAAGCTGGCTGGAGAGCCCTGGAGTAGACAGTGTACCGCTTGTATAGCAGTGTGGCTTTACGAGCCACTAGGGGTGTCACAAGATCTCATGTCAAAAGATCTTGCGATATTAAAACGTGACAAGATTTCTCATTCAGAAGAAAAAATTCCAAACCGGGCTGTGAAAATCCTTCAAAAGCAATGATAAAAAAAAGAAAAATAGTTTTGTAAATAACGACATTCAATTTGAATTCAGTGCATTTCAATTTTGGAAATAAAAGCTTTATTGGAAAAATAAAGCCCTTAAGTTTCACATATTTATGTCATTTTGTTCCATGTCTCACCAAGTGCTTATTCCCAGCGGTAGACATAGATTTATATTTGTCCCATTCTTCTTTCACCTCATCGTTATTTCCAAATGCTGGCGCTTGGAGTGAATGCAGAAGGGTGAGGTTTGATGACGCTATGCGTGCTCATGTTCGTTCCACTCCCTCACCTCGGTCTACTAGAGTTTGTTGGAACATGAACCGGTCAGTGGATTAAAAAAGTGCTGTGCTCTAAAGCATGTTCATTTCTATAGTATTGTCCTTTGAGAAGATTAGAATGTAATTAAAAGATACTGACTGTTTGCTCCAGCCTGACAAAGTGTTTTGTTTCTGTACAGGATGGCAAGATGCTGTTTGAGCAGGAGCTTTACAACAATTTTAGCATCAACCTCCCCAGGACGTACTTCATTACGTTTGCCGGAGATGTGAGTTGACTTCCCAAAGCACCGCATCGACGAGTTGTATTGCAGCTATTTCTAGCAAGACACCTACGTCATACTGTCATTAGAACAAAAAAAAAAAAACACACCCTCCTCTTTGATGGAAACCAGTTTTGAATTTGCACTTGAGCTCATTTGTTGCTAAAACACTGTAAACTTTCCCAACTTGCATATGAGCACTGGTTCCAGGACCATATAAATCACGCCTTAAGCAAGACAAGTTTGTTTTTATCGGTGATGCCACCGCATTGGTTGGTGCAGCAGACCGTGAGGTATGTGCCACAGCCGATACAAGAATCATCACCGTGTGTGCACCAGCAGAATGCATTTCAACTGAGTACATTTAAAGTAACTTTGATTGTTTTTGTTTCATTGTACTTGTCACTGTGCTACAAGGATTGATGCTGTTGCTTTGTTCATGGATTCCTTTCTGTATTTTTTCCCTACAGACGACCCAAGTGGGCTTGAACTTTGCCAGCGAGGAGGAGGCCAAGCGTTTCCGGGGTCATGTGATGGAGCTTGTGGGCAAAAGACAAAGGAAAACCGGTACCAACTTCCTGACGCCACCTCACCTTCTCTCCCTTAGCATTTCTTCATCGTGTGTTTTTTTGTTTTGTTTTGTTTTAATAATATGGTTTCCACAGGAATATCCAAAGTGCAGCCTGTGGGACAATTTTTGTCCTGCAGCTAATTTTTATTGGCCCCTGGCATATTGTAAACATAAAGAGTTTATTATTAATGAGATACAGTAGTCCCTCGCCGCATCACACTTTAATTTCTGCGGCTGAATTCTTATCAGTCTTTTATAAATGTTGTAAATGTTTCAAAAATATATGAATTAATAAATCATGCTGTTTCATAGTTGAATACAGCCCATTATTAGAAAACATATATGCATATTGGAAAATTGTATGTATTTTTTGCCTAAATTAAGCATTTTCAAGCATAAAAATGGCTAAATGGCTTCCCTTTGCACCGAAACACATTTACAGCAACACACACGAGGCTTTATTTATGTATTAAATGGCTTATTTTCTCTTATTTTGTTTACTATTTTGCATAATACAAGGGTAAATGTGATTATAGGGGTGTTATTACATGTCTAGAGGGCTATAATGTTAGAAATCACATTTTTAGAAGGTCATTAACAGGTTTTCTATGCTCCTAACTATGAAAATATTCCATTTATAAATAAAGCATTCTACCTTGTGAAAATTCACTCATTACGGTCGGGTCTGGAACCAGTTAACTGCGATAAACTGGGATTGCTGTATATTATCAGATATTACACTAATTTAAATTGCATCTATAACACAAAGTTATTTATTTACAAGTTATTTATTTCCGATATCTTAGCATATATTGACCTACACTGGATTTAGCATTTTTTGAATGCAACATTTTTCTGTATGCAGCCCTTAGTGGAAAAGGTTTGGACATCGGCCGAGCTTTTTCAAGTCCCGTTTTTTGGAACAATGGAGACAAAATTGGAGGGGAAAAAAGGCCAAATTTCTTAGCTGCTCGACAGTCCCTTGATGACTGTGCTTCATTGATCACCTTTGTCTTCAAAATTAGTGTGTGAGTGACAGGAAGAAAAGCTCCAGCTCATTTGGGCACCATCTGTTGCTTCAAATATATAAGTCCGTAGTTGGAGTAGTTTTTTCTAGGGAAAAAATATGATCGAGTCTTTATATCCGGGTCATTACGGTGCTTTCAAGGAGTGAACACATATTATAACACATGGTCTGGTTCTTTGAGGCCCTAACTGCTGATTCATCACCATGCTCGGTGTGCAGTGAAAATGGTGATCAATGTAATACAAAATCTTAAATGCACAAATTGAGGCCAAATTCTCTTCTCGGTGGATCGCTCACGCACGTCTTTGAACTCGCTTGCGTTGGGATTGCGACGAGACTTCTTTTGTGTCCTTTGGAGAACTCACACCATTCTTTTCATCGCCTAATACGCCAGAATCTTCCGCTTGTCTTCACCTGGACTCTTCTCACACTTTCTACTGGATGTAACCCAGGCTTCTTTTCCTCTGCCTTCTGGCGCTCCTGCTCACTTTCTCACCACCACGTAGCGCAAACTTGTAACCATTTGGTTTGTCTGTGTTCACAGAGAAGAGACGCGAGCCTCCAAATGGTACGTTGTGTGCACACTTTCCTGTCCTTAACTTCACAATTTTTTTTTGATAATTCAGGGTTTTTACAACTGTCCTTCCACCTTTTCTCCCGTACATTCATTGTGTTTTCATAAGCAGAGGTTTAATCCGGGATTAGGCATGCATGAAGGTTACATAAAATCTAGTGCTAAATCCTCCAATAATATGCAGGGATTACATCACCAGTGTGTGTGTGTGTGGTTTGACGGGGAAAAGGGAGGAGATAACCAGTGGAAGTGGGAGGAGAAATGGCAGCATCAAGACAATCCAAGCGTCATAATCTTAACTGTGTAAAGGGAAAAGGCGGCCAAATGTGTTTAGATGGACAGAAGCAGCGGGGAGTGCAGTGTTGGCAGGGAGTGTGTCCCTTCAGCTCAGACAGCATCCACTCTTATCCAGATGTCTGAGGAAGGTATTAAGGGCTAAATCCAACTCCAGCACACGTTTGCATCATTCCTATGTGGACCTGCTTTTGGACAGAGGAGACTGGAGCATGTGGGTTCTTTCTTCGGGATATGATGCGTCCACCTGGAGCCGTTCCTCAGTCGTGTCCTGAGTAAGCTTTCTCCAGCAGCGATGATGTTCTGCACCACCTTCCTGTCCACTCCTTCCGAAGACCTAGCATGCGAAGGCGGCGGTGGAGCTTCACCAGGAGGCGGAGGCTTAGGCCCGGCTAGCTGCTTGTCATCCTTGCACTGCCTGGTTCTCCCTCAAGATGAACTTTACCCCAATCTCTCAGAGAACAACACGGCAACCGCCGCCCGTCAGCTCTCGGTTTGCTCCGAAGCGCGAGCTCGCAGCTTTATCGGAGACATGCTGCTCGATGCCAGCCGATGTCGGGAGAGAGATAGCGGGGGGATTTGGGACAGGGTGAGGAGGAGACGCAGTCGATCTGCTTCACCTTTACCCAGCAAAACACCTAAAAGTCCTTGTAGTGAGGGAGTGAAAGGTATGTGCCAGCTTTGGGTTCACAATGGAAAGATGTGCTTTTTGTGCGGTTTACAACACAGCTACCCTTCGTAATTGCAGTCCTTTTAGTTTTTCTTATTTGTCCATCATGACAAAAATGTCAAAAACTGCTATAGATATATTAATATTTTATACTTTAAACAATTATTTTAAACTACTTACGCCTGAAATATACTGTACATATCAAATACTAAATGAATTTTGGGATGATTTCGTTTTTTGTTATTAATTTCTGCCAAACGTACAATAACGGAGCAAATTTTTCCCCATAGGAAATAATGTAAATCTAATTAATCCGTTCCAGACACCCAAAAATAGGAACAAAAAATACATTTTATAGCCAATAATAGTTTTACGTGCAGAAAACTGTGAAATAATGAATGATGAATGAAATGGATAATTGAATACTTAACATCACTTTTACTTTTTATTGTGGACTCTTGTTGGTGAAGAGGGCGAGGACGACGGGAGGGGACGCCATTCTCGTACTTTCTTTCCAAACTTCTTTATCAAATTGCTGGCACTCGCAACTTATTTCGGCAGTAGCACGCAATAACTGGGTGTCATCAACGTGTCGGGTGCTTTGATTGGGCAACTTGAGCACGATTCCACAAAATGGTACAGTACAGGGCAAACAGACTAGCTTGTTTAGTGCAGTATTGTATGAAAACCGAAAAATGTTTGACCAAAACCAAATAGGAAAAGTGGGGTGTTAGAAAACTGAGGTATGTGAATGTCTCACCGTGCACCCCTTCCTCCAGGCCCCTCGCTGCCAATGGCCACCGTGGACATCAAAAATCCCGAGATCAGCAGCATTCAGCGTTTCCACAGCAACTCTCAGGTGAACAACATCATGCACTCCACCTTCCCCAAGCGGGAGAAGAAGGGCAAAGGCAAGAAGAAGAGGCTGACCAAGGCTGACATTGGCACGCCCAGTAACTTCCAGTGAGTTCAGGGCTTGGGTGCACTTGGCTTCAATTATGTAATGCCTGGATAGAATACAGAGGTGTCAGTGAATGCATCACCTGCTGACTCACATCTTTCTGCTCTGTCGCAGGCACATTGGACACGTAGGATGGGATCCAAACACAGGCTTTGATGTAAGTGAAACAATGTAATAGCTATGAATGAGCGTGTGACGTCCACATGCTTTTAAATCAAGGGCTCCGTGTCAAACAAACCATTAACCATTGGCTCCCAAAAGTATTAAACTTCGCTGCACAGCCATGGAATCGGCGTCAGCGCGGTTACACAAGGAGATTTTTTTATTTATTTTTTTTGGAGGGAACCTGTGTTTTACATAATCCTTGGACTTGTTCCCACAACGCATCCTCTGTGATTGCGCTGTACGGCGAGTGTGAGATTATGTAGGGCCAAGCACGAGAAAGATTCAGCTGATTTGGTTTAAAAAGCTGAGAGTGGGTGATGACATGCAAATGAATTCTTCTCATCTTTTCGTTTAAAGGAGAAAATGTGCAGGCATAATTGAAGTTAAAGGTGAATTTAGTTATTTCTTGAAACCTTGCAATCCAACCTGCCTCGGTGTCCCCAGCATCACTCGCTCGTGAAGTGTGGCTGGGTTTTGTTTGGTTTTTTTTTCCATCAGAGTTGAACGGCTGCCACCGTGTTAATGTCCACGTAGAGGCTGTAGTAATTCTATCTTTGATCAAAGTTACTGTAGATTTGTCAGATCAAAACACAATCTCTGCATAAGACTTGTGTTAAAAAATGATAGTAGCATCTATTTCACTACAACTTGATTTGGGAGACTGATCATCTTGGAACTGTAGTTTTTAATCTGCTGCAATCCATTTGACGTGTTTTTTCATGATTACACATGAACATAAATGATTAGTAGTAGCGGCTACAATTGCAGTCATTATTTTAACTTTTATCATTTTCAGTTTTTGTTTCAATTCGTGGAAAAAAGTTAAACAGTTAAAAGCATCGTGCTTCGGTTATGCATGTAAAGTTATTTCAGAATTTGCTTTGTTTTGTGACTCAGTTAAAGTCTTGTTAGTCCGCTCCTATATTTTGTCATTTTGTCGTTTTCTTAAAAGTAATGTTAAAATATCGCGTATTGTGTCGTCTCGTGAGTCGAGTGTATCGTGAGACCCCTACTTATATAATGATGATAGAACTGTGCAATGTAAGGCACATCTTTTTCAAACGACTTTTTCCACAGAGGACTGCATGGTGGAAAAATCTCCCCAAAAAATGATCAACATGTCAAAAGGCAAAATAAATAGATTTTTGGTTTCCAAGAGGCCTCGACTGTGTTACCTTTTCTGAAGGGAGCCTCTGAAGGACCCCTCCAGTCAAGCAACTTTTGATGCTTCCAATACCACCCCTCACCACCAAGGGGCAGCAACTCACTGCACAGTGTACAAACAGGCGGCACCGTCACATCACCTCAACATAACACTGTGATACTTTTTCTCCCTACAAGTTGAACAACTTGGACCCAGAGCTAAAGAACCTCTTTGACATGTGTGGCATCTCCGAGGCTCAGCTTAAGGACAAAGAGACCTCCAAGGTGATCTATGACTTCATTGAGAAGAAAGGAGGGGTGGAAGCTGTCAAAAATGAGCTACGGAGACAAGGTACAGCACACTGGACTCTGAGTCTTGGATCTATGTTGACTTGTATTGGCGCAAACTCTCTTCAAAACTTGAACTGAAAAGCTGGTGGTTGTATCCTCAGGTCCGCCCAGGTGCATCGGTATGTCTACATGCATGGGCTGCTGTGACACACCACGCATGCCAATTAGATTGTAGTTTCGGCCTTAGGCATAAAATGGACTGAACTTCACCTTGAGACTAACAAATTGTTAGCGTTCATTCACCCGACCCGGGTGTTTTTGTAGTTGCCTTGGTGTGTGGTTCTGGTTATGACCAAACCAGATTAACTGTCTTCAGTGGAATCACCAGATGTAGGTGTTTGTTTGTTTTTTTCCCCCAGCCCATGTAGGTTCTTCTGGTTGGTGGATAATACTGAAATAATGCTGTAATATTCATCACAGTGTGAGAAGGCTGCCCCTCAGTGGTGTGTTATTGTAACAGCATGATGCCTTCATGATTTCGGTTAATGTGAGCTTTCTTCTCCTCAGCGCCTCCACCCCCTCCATCCAGAGGCGGCCCACCGCCCCCACCCCCACACCACACCTCGGCCCCTCCACCGCCTCCACCTGCTCGCGGCCGGGGCGCCCCGCCACCCCCACCGCCCTCCAGAGCCCCCGTCTCGGCGCCGCCACCCCCGCCTCCATCCCGGCCGGGCATGACCGCTCCCCCGCCTCCTCCACCTAGCCGGGGCTTCCTGCCGCCGCCCCCGCCGCCATCCCATGCCTCCACCCCAGCACCACCTCCACCACCACCTCCCCCGACAGCATTCAGCGGCGGAGCGCCACCTCCTCCGCCTCCGCCGCCACCTCCTGGCCCACCTCCACCCGGCCTGTCCATGGAGGCTAATGGGAGCGACAGCGGGCCGCCACCACCTGGGGGCAAGTCGGCCTTGCTGAGTCAGATCCGGGAAGGCACCCAGTTGAAGAGGGTGGAGCAGAAAGAGCGGCCCGTGTCCAGCACCGGACGAGACGCTCTCCTGGACCAAATCCGACAAGGAATCCAACTTAAAACTGTAAGTGCCTCCTGCTATCACGCCACCAAACTCCAGAGTGACCTCTAATTAACCTTGCTGCTGTCTACGCTTTAGAGAGACGATAACGACTCACCTCCTTCCTCTGTGGCCCCCTCGGCTGGCATCGTGGGGGCTCTGATGGAGGTGATGCAGAAGAGGAGCAAGGCCATTCATTCGTCAGGTAAATGCAAATCAACCCTCATAAATTTGAAAAACTCCACAGGATTCTTACGTACTTTTCCACCACAGATGAGGACGATGACGATGAAGATGATGAGGACTTTGAAGACGAGGACGAGTGGGAGGACTAGTCATGCCACCCCTCTCTACTTTTGGATGATTCTGACACTTAAATCTTTAATTTCAAATGACATAAATGTACATGTTCTATCAATTTGCTGTATATTTTTGTTGCCTTTATGCTTTTTTTCTTAATCTGTGCAATACCTCATTTAATCTGGACATTCTCATATCTGTTTTGAACTGTCCTCCATCTGTCGCTTGTCTCTCATCACACATTCCCTGCATCCTGTCTCTCTCATCGTCCCAAAAATAGCGTGCAATTTTGGCGTCAAGCTGTCGTTTTTCTCTTCTGGTCAGTCATCGGAGGCCTCAGTAGAGGGGAAAGAAAAAGAAAGATATTTTCATACCCTAATTGTGGTTTATTTTTACTAATCAAATGATCCTAGTTTATATTTTCTTAAAAAAGAAAAGGAATATTTTGCGTCATCCGATGTCCTGTGTAAATTTGCTCCAGGTTGTTCTGTTTTTTTTGCACAGAAAGAAGAGACTTGCTGCATGACAACGGGACATTTTCAGGTCTGTATCATACAGTACGTGTGCTTTAAGAGATGAGAAAGATGGGGATGCGGTGGCATTTTGATGGTTCACTCTTCCTTTCCTTAAATAAACTGACAATATTATTTTAATAAGCGATGTTTGTCACACAGTAATGCCATGGACATGTCGTACCATTGCAACCCTTTAGGCACTTGGCCATAAAAGCTTATTTTTCGATTAACGCTACATTGAAGTAGAGTCACTACAAAGTTTGTTTTGTCTTTTTCGACTTATAATATCACGTATTGACAATTTTTGTTGGAATCGGGGCGTTGGTCATGTAAAATTTGAGGAATAAAGACATTTTTAGTTTTACACCTCCTGGGTTACTGGACAAAAACTGAGTACGGTATGTACTGTTATGTGTTGTACGGAGTTAAGTTCATTAAGTACTGGAAAGTGTATGAATTAAGAGCTTTTAGTTAGGATGTAGCATGGATGCATCTATTAGTGATGACGATGGTAAGAGTTAACATCAATAACTAATCATATGTTAGTGTTTTTTATTCTTAAGCTACTTTTGTCAATTGTAATAAAGAGTGAGCGAAATGGAAGCATTAATTAAAGTTGACAAAGTCTTGTTGGTACTGTTAGAAGACTAATGCTAAGAAACATTGGCAGCCATTTTGTTGTACATTAATTCTACATGGCATTCATAATAGGTAGTTTACTGCATTTTCACTTGTACCTACTTAGCCTCATATACCGTGTTACCCATTCATAATTTGTATTTAATTTCCAATATAGACACGCTAAAACAGCATTGAAAATCGTGCAGTTATGTATGTTTTCTAATGCTAACAATCAAACCAGGCAGCCATTTTGTTACATTAGTGCTACAGTATTCATATTTCACAGGTATTTGAGTAAATTCTCACATGTAATATGACCCTAATTAGCATTACATGCCTTGTTGCCCATAAATGTTTATCATTATTGACTAGCTAAAACAACCATGACTGTGCATTGAGTCTTGTTAGTACTGTTATGTATGATGGCTAATACAAGCAATATGGCTAATGGCTATAGTATTTTTCATAGGTGATAGGCTCCAGCATGCCCGCACGACCCCAAAGAAAAGAAGCGGTATAGAAAATGGATGGATGGACATGTATTTTAGCAAATTGTGAATTGTAATAGGACCCTTGTTGCCCATTAATTTTTAGCATTTAATTTACTGTGTTGACATGCTAAAACACCACACAGTCAGGAGATCAGGAAGATCTAGGTTTGAATCTCCGTTGGGCATCTCTGTGTGGAGTTGGCATGTTCTCCTCGTGCGTGCGTGGGTTTTCTCTGGGTACTCCAGTTTCTTCCCACATTCCAAAAACATGCATGTTAGGTTCATTGATGATTCTAAATTGTCCATAGGTATGAATGTGAGTGTGAATGATTGTCTATATGTGCCCTGCGATTGGTTGGCGACCAGTTCAGGGTGTAACCCGGCTCTCGCCCAAAGTCAGCTGGGATAGGCTCCAGCGTACCCGCGACCCTAGTGAGGATAAGCAACATAGAAAATGGATGGGTGGATGGACATGCTAAAAGAGCTGGTAATTTGTATGGAGTCCTGTTCGCACACTTACAGGTATGTATGATGGCTAATGCTAACAGTCAAACAGACACCCATTTTGTAGCTGCATTAACGTAATAGTATTAATAGTTCACAGGTATTTTACCAAATTTGTTTTACTTTGACCCTAACTAGTCTTGCAAGGACGCTACTGCTTGTTATGACAATTTTGTCATTTTTTTTTTCCCTTATTGGTAGTTATAAGCCTTGAATTGTTAATGCTAACAACCAAACTAGGGCAGCCATTTTGGTCCTACAGTAGCGCTATTGTATTCCTTATATTTCACAAAAATGTTAGTGAATTCTCACTTTTAGTATGAACCTAATTGTTGTTAGATGAGCTCTTTTGGCATTTTTGTCATTTAGTTTGCAGTATTTACAAGTTACAATGGCCTAAAATGTAAATGGGGTTATCATTGAGGCTAATATACAGCATTTTACCATAGTAACATCAAACAAGAGCAGCAAATTATGCAGCATTTTTAATTCAAATCAACATGTTATTGGCTGCCATAGGCCATGTTTTGGTCTGTTTTACAACCTGAACAACAATAACAGATGCATCAATGCCTGAACATTTATTTTTAGCCATAATGGCCCTCAGCTGTGGACTTTCTGAGAGGGATTACAGCAGGTATGGCACTTTCCACTGCAACTACATCCATGTCTTTCAGACAGAATATCACGCAGCTAACCAATATGATTAGTATGCATGCATTAGCCCGTGGGCTGATGAAGATGAAGCGGTCTGCAGTCCGCATCTTGTACCATTAACAGTTTCATTGCAGCTCAGGGGACTGGGTTTGTATTTCTTTGAATTTTACATGAGGGGGCACATTTACAAGGAAGCAGGAAGTGGAGAGTTTATAGCAGAAGTCATTGAAAGGGTTCCCCTTATTGGCACTTGGACAGCTCATGACAAAGTGCTGCAGGAAGTTTTATTCTTAGAGAAGGAATGCGTTGCTGTGCATGTCAGGAGGGTCTCCTGAATAGGATATTAAACGTGCAGCTTGCTGGTTTTTCTCACTTTTTCTAAGTGACGGGCAGAAATATAGTAAATTGGCACTGAAAATTGTCATTTTAGATTTCCCGTGACCAAACGCGCTTAATTTTAGCCATACATCTGTTGTGTCTGAGCATCCCATCTGTTTCTTTTTGTAGCCCCCACCATCACATCACAGCCTTGTGGGATGATGCAAATAAAGTGAGTGCTCACTTCCTGCTCCCGTTTATGTCAATCATCTGCACTATGAGTTATTACGGGCTGTCACTTGTAACTGTGAGGGGTGCGCTAACCCAAGTGGGAGATGCGTGAATGCATCACAGTTAACCAACTCATGTCTATACTGTATTTCAAAATCTTTTAAATCTTGTATCAAACTGACTCGGGGCCTGATCTCGGTGGCCTAATGTTATAAATGTTAAAACTGTGAGTGTTTCCTGCTATCACGAGACACCAAACAAATAAATGTTCTTTCAATTTTGACAGAATGATCTAGTTCCACCATAGTTCCCCCCGTATTGTGACTCACACCAAAATAATAATCCTGCGTTTTTTGGATCAGTCTTTGATGTTTTGGAAACTTATCCTGTATTTTTTTCCCCCCCAAGTGCTCTGACCATTTTTATGGGGTTATCTGCACAAATGCCGAAAATGGTCCTTTAAGAAAGAATCCTTTAAGAAAATTCCTGGATCCAGACAGTGATCCGGATCACCCCCAGGATTTATTCAGTTCTTCCATATCCCATTTCTGACAATTTCATCCAAATTCATTCAGAACTTTTTCAGTTATTTTGAACGCAAACAAAACAAACTGACAAACAGATAAACGCCGGCAAACACGTAACCTCCACACTGTGCTTGGCGGAGGTAATGATAATAATAATAAAGCATTAAATATTAACCCACGCAAATCAGGGTTCATGTAAATCTGAGAGCATGTGCATTTCATTTCCTGTTGCCACCGGGTGGCACTGCGACAAATTCAGGAAGTGGCCTATGTATAGCTTCAAGGTGTCGTTTTCATCATATGTACCAATTTTGATGAAGATCTGATCTTTTGGAATTGAGTTATAAATGTTGACAGTTCAGTGGCGAATTACCTGATTGTTCATCAAAGTTTGTTGCCTTTCCCTGCCCTCAACCTATGGAACAGCCTAAAATCCTTCGCCATGTCATTGCTCGTCTGTCTAGTATCCGTGATTTTCATTTGGGCTCATTTGGTCAAAGTCCCTGGGACTAGTTAGTCGTAACACAACCCCTGGTTTTCGCCCCACATTCGCCGCTGGAAACCAAAATGGCCGACTTCCTGTTTGCTTTGGAACATGAGTTTTTGAGACTTTTCATGCGTCCTGTCATAATTGACATCTCCACCAGATTTTGTGAGGGTCTGTGAAACTGGTGGCAGGGGCTAATTTTTCTCAGAATTTAGAGGGGCCGCTACTGAGTAACTTTTGGGGGTTGGTGTTCGGGACCTCTGAAATATACAATTTTGGTGAGTTTTCATGAATTTTGAGAACTTCAAAACATAGCAGCTTCAAAAGGGCCTCCATGCCGCTATCACTCGGTGCTCGGGCTCTTAATTATTTGATGATGCAACAAGCTATTCCAACCAGTACATGCTCGTCACCAACTTACGGTTTCAAAGCAGGTTATCCATCAATTTGTTCATTAAAAAAAATCAAACACAGGGGCGATCGTGTAATCATGAGGCAGTTATACGTTTATATTCATATACAATGTATTCACTATTACAAGCGGCCCTCTGAGGGCAGCCGAAACTGTGACGCGGCCCTCAATGAAAACAAGTTTGACACCCTTGCTATAAAGGAAAAGAAATAAAATCTTACTTTTTAAAAACAAAATGCCAAAAAAAACACTCCAAAAAGTATGTATTTAGAACAAAGAGCGTGACATATTTACAAGTTTACAAGAAAAAAAAATGTGAGAATTATCAGTAAACAAATCCAGTTTTAAAATTCTGTAAAATAAACCAAAAAAAGTATATTGCAGTAATTCCAACATTTTTTTTTTTTTTTTTTTTACCACTTATTGGTCTTCCTCTCCACTCCCAGTAACCATGGCAACCTGATTCCTCATCTGTATTATTGTAGATGTAATGGTAGTTCCACCTGTTTTAAAAAAAAAAAAAAAAAAAAAAAAGGATATGTCATTTTTTGCAAAGTATACTTTTGCACGGACATCAGTGTTGTCGCTACGTGTCGTGTCAGCCGTTATCAAGCCTCTGCTGGACACTTGGCTATTCATAGCAGCATTAAGTGGCAGTGGAATTTCGCAGCTAGAGCGCAGCTCACTTTTCCACTGTGGCAGCACAACAAGCCATGAGGCAACACGCACTTAACTCCTTTTCATTGTTTTTTCTGGGCTTAGTCATTCATTCTTTCACTTTATTGCCATAATGTGGCGCATTTGAGATGATGTCTTGCCCACATTGTCGACTACGTACCTCCTAATTCCGCATTCATTCAAATGAAACTTGAATAGTGTTGCTTTTTGAGTAATTTCCTTGTTCCTGCCGCCTCTCCCTGTCCTTTCTCTGCGTTACATTACAGGGTTCCAAGGAAACAACATAGTCAACATAAATAGTTTTTTTGTGCTGCACAACTGAGCCCTACGAATTCTGCCTAGCAACAAGTGGTGACATAACCAGAAATCTTGAAAATACTGGTTACATATTTGATATTCTACACACATTACTGGTTCAACTGCGAAATGAATGCATACAACATTTATTTTTATTTTTTTGCTGTCGACCCTCCTCTGCTGTGTGGGGCAGCAGATCCCTTTGCCACATGTTGCCAAGGAAACAGTATGGTAAACATGACTGGCATATGCACTTTGTTATTGGTTATATAAATCATGGATCCTGAAAATTCTGCCTAGCAATAATGGGTGACATAACCAGCAAAAAAACTGTATTTTTAAAATATATATCTTATATTTAATGCAAAGTACTGATTACATTACGAAATTAATATGCACAAAAAAAGTATTTATAGTGTAGTGTTGTTGCGGAAGTAATTTCCTTGTTGCTGCCAACCCTCCCTGCCCTTTTTCTTTGTGCATGTAGCAACAAATGAATGAACCCTGCGACAATAAAAAAATGACCATCCTATTGTCCGATAGTGAATGATTTCCTCACCTTCTTCAGGTTGCGGATACTGCTGTTCCGTATGGAGTCCATCAGCTGCTCATGTGCTGACCTCATGGGTGTGGACGGCCTGCTGCCCTCCTCCCCTCCGCGCCGCTCTGCCGACACGGGCCTGAGCGCGTTCTTCAGCTCCTTGAGGATGCAGGTGGTCTCGTCTTTGGCCGCCTTGCCCTTCTTGCCCTTTTTCCCTTTGCTCTTGGCCTTCTTGCTGACCGCTTCGTGGGATTTGATCACCTCTGCGATCGTCCTGGTGGGTTTCTTCTTCTCCTGGTGAGCGGGAGGCGGCGGCGGCGGAGGAGGGGGTGGCGGTGGAGGAGGTGGTGGAGGCGGCGCCGGGGGGGTTTGCCTCTTAGCCACTTTGGGCGAGGACCACGGGGACGATCTTGGTGAGCTGCAAGGTGTTCCTCTCTAGCAACACAAGTCAAAACTTAAGATAACATCCAGTAGCAGTAATCGCCGTAATGTGACGTACCAGCGCACTGGTCCGAGGGTTGGTGGCACCTTCCTGTTGCTGCCTCTGCTCCTGCATTCGTTTCTGCCTTTGGCGGTCCTGATTCCTGGTAAGGATTCCCGTCATGCTCATCCTGGGTCCAGGCAGGTTAAACTGATAGCCAAGCTTGATCAAGTTGTAGTTTTCCCTGAGTATCTTCACCATCTCCATCTCAACCTAAAGCCGGGCAAGCCATGTTGTGACATACAGAATATAAGCTGTAAACAGGTCAACCATCCAACCAACCTGTCCTCCACACATGTGCCTCTGGTTGTGGAATCGGAGCTCCGTCAGGGTGTTGTTTGCCGGCAGAGCTTGAACCATGGCCATCACGCCCTTCCCGCTCACGTAGTTGGACTCGATGTTGAGGCTGACGACGGACGAGTTCTCCCGCAGCATCTTGGCGATAGCCAGGGCCACCGGGTCGTCTGCTCGGGTGTTGGCGAGGCTGAAGAGTCGCACGTGAGTGTTGGACCTCAGGGCCTCTGCGAATCGGATAAGGGTGTCCTTGGAAGACACCATCAATAATGTTAATGCTTATTTTTTTACTTCCTGGTTCCTTGCTTATTAGCGTCAACCGGTCATCCTGTCAGATTGAAGCTGTTTTTGTCCAGCTGTGTCGTCATGCTGTCACACTTTTGTTCCTTTTTCTACTATTTTTAGTGGTGTTTTCCTGCCATTACGACCAACGTGGCCATCTCATGACACAACTTAAGAAACTCCAGTCAGATGGTAAGACCATTAGCCCTTTGTTTTGCATGTACAGTGGAACCTAGCTTAGCGTCATTAATTCATTCTAGAAGGTCAGACTCTAACCCAAACAGACACTCCCCAAATGCATTTTTCCCATAAGAAATAATGTAAATACAGTTTACGTTCATTTAAGATTACATTTACCTTCACTGAAGACGTGATTCTTAATGTGTCTTTCCCCAAAGACACGATGTGGCCGCAACATCAACCACCACCACCTTCTTGTTTTGACATGACATCAATAGTGTTTCTTGCCTCAATACTGTAACCCAAAATGGAGCCAAAGAAAGTTGTAATTGCCAGCATTTAGATAAAGAAGGTAAGAAACACAACTGAATGGAAGAAATAACCCATGGTAAAACAGGAAGGTGGTGTCTGTGTGGTGTCTCGCGCCACATTGTGTCTTTGGGAACAGTATTCCATGAGGGTAAAGGTAACCGGAAATGTTCTTTTAGCCCCGTCATTTGTCTTTTATATGCATTCAGAATTTTTTATGAATGTACAACTATAATTGTAAAGCTATAAAAATGTGTTTTGTGTTAACATTTGCTAACATTTAACATAACTTCTGGTTCCAGTTGCCAGTTTGTTCGCTAGCTAATAGGATGCTGACAAGGAAGGACATTTTCTGATTAAAAAAAAAATATAGTAAGGATACAGTTCTTACAGAATCACGCAGTGTATTAACAACATGACAAGACGCGCTAACCGGAGAATGCACCCAAACCGAGGCAACTGTGGAGTAAATTTTTGACACTACAAAAACATTCTAACCGCTAACTTCCACTATACTTTTGTTTGATTTTTGGGTGGCAAATCTTTCAAGCGGAAAATCTTCAAAAGAATAAGCTAGAATTCTAGCATCAATGCCACATGTATCGCCCTACCCTCCTTGGGATGCATGTTTTTCACAATTTTATAGGGTAAGCATTTGCCCATTTGTTGACACAACCTCAGGCGAACCATTCCGATTGTTTTTAATTCACTCATTGTCTATTAGCCCTGCTTTTTTTTGTATTTTATGTACTTTTGTATCTCGGTGTCCTGTGCACAAGTGAGGGAAGGATGGAGCGCGAGATCGACAGGCGAATTGTTGCGGCGTCTGCAGTGATGCGGACTCTGCATCGGTTCGTTGTGGCGAAGAGGGAGCTGAGCCGAAAGGCAAAGCTCTCAATTTACCAGTCGATCCACGTTTCTACACTCACCTATGGTCATGAGCTTTGGGTTGTGACCGAAATGAGTTTTCTGGTAAGGTGGCTGGGCTCTCGCTTAGAGATAAGGTGAGAAGCTTTGTCATCCGGGAGAAACTCAGAGTAGAACCGCTGCTCCTCCGCATTGAGAGGAGCCAGATGAAGTGGCTTGGGCATCTGGTCAGGATGCCTCTCTGGGGAGGGGTTCAGGGGATGTCCTCGAGGAAGACCCAGGACACGTTGGAGAGACTATGTCTCTCAACTGGCCTGGGAACGCCTCGGGATCCGCCAGGAGGCGCTGGATGAAGTGGCCGAGGAGAGGGAAGTCTGGGCTTCTCTGCTTAGGCTGCTTCCCTCTCAGATATGCGGTAGAAGACGCATGGATGGATGTACTTTTGTGTGATTTTTTTTTTTGAAAGAAAATAACATTTTTCCATCATGGGTGCAGGTATAGCACTCCCCAGCTTGGGCGCTCTGTGCAAGCAGAGTCATTCATGTATCTGAAAATGATTTTATTTGCCTTGTTTTGGACGTTTTTGTGTACCTGCGAGATGTCGTCAATGTTATTCAAGTTGACCTCTGTGAGCTCGGGGTCGTCGCTCAGCACTCGCTGCAGGGCCTCGTCCACAACGGTGGGGTTCCCGTTGGCATTGGGGTCTGCAGGTGGAGGGGGAGGGGTTAGTCTCACATGCTCCACCCTCTGCGGCTTAAACAGCATCTGGGGATCCACTTTAGCAGCCTGTTCCTCCTCTTCTTCATCGTCCTCCTCGGTTATGACTTCCTCCTCCCCCTCCTCCTCCTCATCCTCCTCCTCACTCTCTTCTTCTTCTTCATCCTCCTCATCTTCCTGCATTAACTTTTTCTGTTCTTTCTCACTTTCGTCGTCTTTTTCGTCCTCTGATGCGCTGTTTCTGTCAGTCACGCTCTCCTCCTCCTCCTCCTCCTCCTCTTCATCCTGTCTCAACACACATTTTGAAATGATAATAATTATTCATCTTGAAATCAAGTAAATAAATGTTGCTACTGACCCCTTTAGGGCTTCCTCCACCAATTTCATTTTCCAGAATTTTCCGCGTCTCATTCTCCCAGTATTTCATGAGGGCCTCTCTACTGAAGGTGCCGGTCGGGGTCTTATCCGTCTGGTCCCTCTGTCGGAGTCCTATGGGCACGTTGGCATCAGGGTCAATGTCCGCCAGCTCTTTCTCCAACTCAGCCAGCTCTTCAGGGCTGAGGGAGGCCAAAAGTTCATCCTCATCCACATCTTCGTACTTGCTCAGCTCTCTGCGGTACCCGAAGCAACTCATGGCCAAATCAGTGAAGACTCGCAGCGTTAAAAACCATAGACGCGGTTCATCAAGTGGTATCTGAGCCCAAAATTGAAGCACATCCAAGGAAAGGTGGCTAGAGATCCAAAAAGTGCCTCCAGTCTCAACCAGATCTCTCTCGGCTGCTGGTGTTGTTGTCCACTGGCGTCCTCGCCCTTCTCTAATCTCCCTCAGCTGCCGCCCGGGCCTTAAGAGGGGGGATCAGAGGGGTACGTAGCAAAAGTGCGGGCCCCATGATGCACCGTGCTTTTTTTGGGAGGCAAGCGCTCCAAAGGGGACAGAGCCACAAAAAGCATGTGAGCTCAGAGATGACGGGCCTGTCAGCGTAGCAGTGTGTCATCCATGCCTGAGTGCCTTTGTTCAGGGCCAAAAACAGGCAGAGCCAGACGCCCAACAACAAAGACCAGTGGAGTCAAGTAATCATGGCGTTTGAAAGTCATTTTTTGTAGTAATTTCTTCACTATCACGACAAAATTTATATCATTTCCATAGCAGCATCCAGTCTGATTGCCCCGACCTGATTTATTATGCTGTTCACAGCCACTAGGGGGCGTACTTGCTTGGTAGCTTAAGGTGATTGCTATCATGTGCTGCTATGAACGAGTCATGACACGACATGAACGAGTCCGCAGTTCATTTCTTTGGCTTTTGCGCCTATAGCCTCGCTCAGAATTAAGATGCAATTTTTTTTATTTACATTTTGTGACATCACACTAAATATTATACTGAATGTAAGGATTAAAACAATATGTTAATCGATATTTTATTTATTTAACTTTTGTTTATTTAATTTAAAGTCTGTGACGTCACACAACATATACTGAATTTAAGGATTAAAATGATAATAGTATTGATTATTTTATTATTTAATTTTTATTTATTTAATGACAATTTTGTGATATCACACAATATATAATACTGAATGTACGGATTAAAATGATATCCACAGGGAGTATTTTATTTATTTAACTTTTATTGATTTAATTACAATTTTGTGGTATCACACAATATATAATACTGAATTTAAGCATTAAAACAATTATATGAATCAGTATTTTCTTTAACGTTTATTTATTTAATTGAAATTGTGATGTCACACAACATATACTGAATGTAAGGATTAAAGCAATAATAATAATGAATGCTTTATTATTTATTGAATTAACATTATCACACAATATGTAATACAGAATTTAATGATTAAAACAATAATAATAATTAATATTTTATTTGGAATATTAATGTTATTATTTAATCATTTTGTTATCACATATAAAATATGACTATGATTTTTTTTTCTAAACCATGTCACCCTACTTAATTTAAAGGCTGTTTAATATCATACACTACTGTACTGTTTATACAATAATAACAATAAAAATTAAGAATTGCCTTGCATGATTAACAGTGAATAAAAGACCCAAATTAAAAACTATCAGACTGAATGGAATAGTTTTAACATCTGAACAAAGAAGTAAAAATAATAATTCAGACCATGATAGGTGACCCTGTCATATTAAGAGTATGCTCCTACCTTATTTTGCTACATACAAGAGTCAAAATATTCAAAACACTTGTCAGTATGATGCATTATTATAACAATAATACATGATTTTCTTTTATAAAGGCAGAATTTGAGATGAAATGTAATTCATGAAGTGGTATGTGAGGATGTGTTTAAAATCTGATCTTGATGTATGATCATTTCCTGACCGTTCTTTTGTGACTACTGTTGATTTAATGGAAATCAATGAGTGGTTTTCCAGAGGACACAATATGAAGCTATGCTCTCTGCAAATTGTAACTACACATCTCTGGAATCTAATGGTAGAGAGCTTGCTTGAATATCAAAGCCACAAAGTCCTCCAACCTGCACGCATTTACATTCAAAGAGCATCTCTCGGGGATAACCCAGTGGAACGCACCCCTCCCTATAGAGCAGGCTCCCACGCTTCAATGACGAAGCGATTGATCTGTGGGAGTTGATGCAAAAAGTCTCAGACGTGGTCAGCGTGTGACACAGTGACTCAGCCTGTAGGCGGCCTCTCCACGTTCGTCTAAAAGGCTTCGCCAGTCTGCTTGGAGGGAGGCAGACGGACGGCCCAGCCTCAAGTTTCACTGCTTGGACCTTGCACACACACACACACACACACAGTGGCTCCCAGTTATCTCCAGCTTTTGGACTGCAAAGACTCACTTTCATGCTGCGAGTTTGGGCAACCTTGCATTTGTGCTCCATATGAGGGAGAAAGTAAGTCTGCGTATTCTTACCTTATGGCATATTTGACTTGCCTCTTAACGTATAGAATGTGTGCTGTCATCTGTGTACATGTCGAAACAATTGTGTCCACTTCTAAAAAGGGTATATCTTGCAGGATATTTATTTTTATGATGATTTTTTTCTGCGTTTGTTTTCACTCTGCGTGTTGACAAAGGCAGATGAGCATGTGAGCCAATATTGACCTTCAGTTTTCCTAATGCATTTGAATTCAGCGTGCTGTGGCAATGCTAATTATGACATGCACACAGCTTCCATTGTGCCGCATAGGTGTATCTTACGCCACGGTGCGCTGGCTTCTCCACAGATCTTCAAGGCACACTGTGTCCTCTTCTTGAGCCACTTGTTGACAAGTTTGAATCTGTGCACGGGGAAATTTGGAGCGCCAATAACTGATGATGTGAGCAAACTGTCGCTACTGGTGAGATGCATATTCCTCCCCCCACCCTGGCGTACATTGCTCGTTTCCGTGTGATCTGCACGCTGAATTGGGACTATTTCTGTTGCAGAAGCACAACGTCCCCTCAGATTATGAGATTCCAGTTCAGTACATTCCCAAAGAAGTGGTATGTACGCAGCACATGGAGTTAAATGTGAAGAAAACGAGGCTAAATATAATTTGTGTCTTCCCAGGCTGGTGAGTGCTGGGTGGTGTTAAACATCTACCCCTTGGAGCAAAGTCTTCGCCACCTGGCCAGCATGTTTGGCGCCATCTCTTCCAACAAGGACAACATCACCGTCTTCATCGCCATGCTCAAGAGCCTACGCTTCACCTTTGACCACGGGGAGCTGGTGAGCCATCAACCACCCCCTCATTGAATAGAAACTCTGCAGTTCGTCGCGTTATTAGATGTCTTGCATGTCATGCAGGAAACAGCAATGCAAGTCTTCCAGTGTCACTACGAGGAAGAGAGGTTAAAGAGCGCTCTTTATTTCGACTACATTGAGGATATCCTCCGTGCTGCGCGTGAGGAAACCTCCAGCTTCTCCTGCAAGCCGCCCCCGTGTCTCCACACGCAGCAAACACCAGGTACAATGCATTTTGCATTTCTAGTGGATGCTTTCAAAGATTGCCTCACTACTCACGTGTTTAAGTGCAAATTTAACGTGTATAACTTAACCTTTGGTGGATGAGACACATTTATGTCTTCATCTTTCTTGCTACGTGCAGTTTTTCCTCATTCAATGATATTATGTTGACATACGGTCGTCCCTCGCTACGTCCTTCTCTCACTCGTGAACAAGACCCCGAGGTACTTAAACTCCTCCACTTGGGGCAGGATCTCATTCCCGACCCGGAGATGGCACTCAGCCCTTTACCGAGCGAGAACCATGGACTCGGACATGGAGGTGCTGATTCTCATCCCAGCCTCAGTCCCACTGACACGTCTTCCAATGAGGAAGCAGTGCCTGGGGACTCCACTGGGACTGAGGTTGCCGAGTCGGTTAAAAAACTCCTCAGTGGCAGGGTCCAGGGGATGGATGAGATCCGGCCGGAGTTCCTTAAGGTCCTGGATCCAACTATCGTGGGATCACACTTCTCAGCCTTCCTGGTAAGGTTTATTCAGGGGTTCTGGAGAGGAGGATCCGCTGGATAGTTGAATCTTGACTTGTTTTGTGGACTTGGAGAAGGCATTCGACCATGTTCCTTGAGGAATTCTGTAGGGAGTACTCCGGGAATATGGGGTACCGGACCACCTAATTTAGGCAGTTCAGTGTCAGAGCTTGGTTCATATTGCCGGCAATAAGTCGGACCCGTTTCCAGTGAGGGTTGGACTCCGCCAAGGCTGCCTGTTGTCACCGATTCTGTTCATTACTTTTATGGACAGAATTTCCAAGCGCAGCCACGGCGTTGAGGGGTTCCGGTTTGGTGGCGGCAGGATTGGGTCTCTGCTTTTTACAGACGATGTGGTCCTGCTGGCTTCATCGAGCCGTGACCTGCAACTCTCACTGGATCGGTTCGCAGCTGAGTGTGAAGCTGCTCCTGTGAATATATATTTATTTTTGGGCTGTTAATTGATTAAAATATTTAATCATGACTAATCGCGTTTGTACACCCTCATCTTTCAATGAGGTGTAACATATCCTGGTTTGCATTCAATCAGACGAGTGGGTGTGGCTGTCATGTTCTATTTATTTCAGTGGCCAGTGGGGCAGTTAAGATTAAGCCCTATAAAAAGCCCTATAAAGCCCTTTCTAAAAAGATTTTTTTTCAGACGTGAAATCATTTCTTCAATCTAAAGAAGTGATTGTTGTGAAAGATAGTCGGAACAGCACAAATGGATGCTTGTATCGCAGTGGTCCGGTTCAATAGCTAAAGATCAGGGGAATAGCTCGATCCGTGATCATATTTCTCCCGGTGAAACTACAGTCAGAAACTCTTCCAATAACATGTCCTTCTCGCAGGGGGTCGCCAGGAAGGTCGGGAATACAGATGGTGGAAAAGAACGCCGTTGCTGCTGGTCTTCATTCCTGTAACAGCTTGCGTCACGCTCATCTTATGGCGGGTGAGTGGAACCTACACTCGCAGCGCCCAGTTAGAGCCGAGCCGAGAGTTATTTAAGAAATAACCATGAGTTTCGAAGTTATGTCATTGCAGTAAATGCAGTCATGTGATCACCTAGCAGAGTAGAATATCAGGCATCTATTTCTCTTTGCCGTGTGTACTGGAGCAAATGAACATTCCACAAACGATATCACCGTCTCGTGAACAATCAGAGAAAAGGCTCACAAGTCTGCTTTCGGTAGCGTCATTTCTCTACGACTCGTCTGCTTCTGCACAATTTGTACTAAAGTTCTGCCTTGAGCCATTTTAGACTCTGTCCATCAAGAGCTGACAATGTGCATGTATGCTTTGCCGCGGATGCCACCAGTTAATGTGGTTTCACGCCAAAATTGACCTTTTAAAAAAAAAAAAAGAAAGGAAATAAAACATCAATTCTGCTAACGTCTTGTTGTTAGCTAAAATGGAATCATAGAAAATGAACACCAATGGCTGAAAATCTAAGATACCATAAAGTAAACACACAACTTATTCTAAAAGTATATACAAATATTTATGAACAAACTAGAGCGTTTAAAAATGTCTCATTCATGGCAGTAACTATTTATTTCATGAATTACGTTTCCTGTCATTGTGAAGCACAATTCACCAAGCGTTGGATCGTTCGCCCACTAATAGGGAACGTCAGTTGGGTTTAGACAGCTTAGTTTTACCCTAGTGATGATGTGTTGGTGCAATACAATTTGAAAAACTTTTGAATAAAATGTGACAAATCTATGAAATTGCATAAAGTAAAAAATTTTTTAAAAAATGATGGAAAGAACCTTGGTGGTACCGAGCCCATTAACAACATCAAATCTCTACGGGCCGCTACAATAAGCCTGAATGATGATGTACTCTCGTCTTAGTGAGCACTTCCTGAAAGGAAATTCCTCTTAACAAGCGCTCATCAAATATTCAGCAGCGCTTGGAGGCTCCCCTATTAGCTCACCTAATGATGTCCGCTCCCCCCTATCCTAACTAATTGGCCCGTTTCCTTCCTTTCTCACACTTCAGGTAAAATCTAGACGCCATTTACCAGAGCGCCGTGCTGAAAACGTCCAACTGGCCGCACCTTGTTACATGATTCCGAGTGTGTCCGTCTCCATCCCGCTTCAAACGGACGCCAACAGTCTCCCAGGGGAGGACGCCATCCCGGGGCATGAAAGCGGATGAAGATGGAGGAATCTGTACAGGAGAAGATTGTTCGGGAACCATTTTCTGTTTGCGGTGCACAAAACGAGGTCCATGCAGGCCTGTTTGGATGGGTTTGCTGTGCAGGAGCATGATCTGGTGAACTTTCACCTCACAAATGCTTTTCTGGAGGAATAGACTCCCAAAGACAGTCTTCATTTATTCTAGAAAGGAGCCTGAGGATTTAGCATAGGGGTTTCCCACATTGTGTACTGTATATTATGACGGGATGAGAACGTACATGTATGAAAACATGTGTTTGAGCCACTCTTGCACTTGTTGTCGGCAACAGCTGGTCACAAACAACCGTGGTTCAACAAGAGTCCCACTCTGTATATCAAAGCTCAGCAGCAGATGGCACAGATAGAGATGTGAATCCCTCCATTGTGTCCCCAGTGATCTATCGCTTCTTCTTCTTCTTCGTCTTCTTCTTGGACCACAGTGAAGAGCGCTGGAGTTTTTTTAATGCCTCATTCACTGAGTCAATCCAGTTCAGTCATGAGACTCAGTGGAGAGTGAGCGCTCTTGTCCGGGATGTGTCACAGACGACAGGAGCGTGGAGGAGATACAGACAGGACGGACGGACGGATGGCATGAGCTCAGCGAGGAGCATAAGAGGGGGGCTTGTTCTCGCCACAAAAGACGTGGCCGTAGGCTGGAGGAAATGCCACTCACAAACACGACTGATGTCGGCAGAGCTCGATGAATCAACACGCGAGGAATCTCTGCAGACCGCAGCAACTGAACGACGGAGGATGATTCATATTTCAATAACAGTTTTTGGTATCAGAATGACTGCTTTCCAAGAACACCTTCGTTGAAATGTTATTTTGCTACACAAATGTCACACATTCTCCATGTCAGTGTGAGATATAACAACAGTTACAGCTTTCATTAAAAGTATTTTTCATTGTTTTTGTACTGTTTTGTGATTTTAAAACATGACAAATTATGCATCATACACAAATGTGTTCCTAATATTTTGATCAGCTTATTCAGCCACACAACTGGCTCCAAACATTAGAAACAGCTGTCAGTATGATCACTTTCATTTATGCCCCACTGCAAATGTGTTAAATAAATTCATCTCACATGTGCTCTTGTATTGACTCCCTTCATGACTGGTCGGTTCACTGTGTGTGTTTATTGTGAATTTTGCTTTCATTGTTGCGAAGTTTTGTCTTTAGGGCGGGTGTGAGGTCTTGAGAGCTTCTTTTTTGTGTTTTGAATTTGGAGACAAGCAGAAAAGTGTCATAAATTATTGATATACTTATTTCCCACAGTCAAAATGCAATCATAACAGTCCCGACTGGACAATCTTTTGAAGATAAAACATATTCGTTATTATTAACCTTAAACTGAGTTGACGGGCCGCATATTCATTATTTACCAGTTATGAAATTTCCGAGTGGACTCGAACGCATCATCTCGAGCTTTTATTTTACACACTCACTTCCGCCGGAAACAGTGCGGCTTTTGTTTTGGAAAGCCTCCACTCACGGTCGCCATTATTCTCCCTGGCTTGACGGACGGGAAAAGGACGATTATTTTATTTTTACGAGACATTTTAAAGTGAACATCACACCTTAAGCTTTATATGTAGCCGTTTTATTATTTACTGTGGTTTTGCAACGAAGATCGTGGGCGCATAATGGAGAGGCGGTCCGAGGGTCTGGGTGAGTTGCTAAGCTAAACCTAGCATGCTAACAGGAGCTGCCGCCAAGCGCAGTTGTCACAGAATAAGAGGAGGTGGGATCCATATGTTCCAGTTTAATGCTACATTATGACGCTGAAGGTCCAACATATATGTTGCCTAAACTCCAATTTTGGCAGTAAAGTTGAGTA
The DNA here is from genome assembly GCF_027744805.1 of Dunckerocampus dactyliophorus. NCBI lineage: Eukaryota > Metazoa > Chordata > Actinopteri > Syngnathiformes > Syngnathidae > Dunckerocampus > Dunckerocampus dactyliophorus. The sequence goes on along the minus strand of NC_072833.1, from coordinate 2,870,054 downwards.
AGCTAGCTAACAAGACCATGCAGACTCTGCTCGATTCAAATTGAACGCTGCACACCCGGATGTGCTGATCGGCAACTACGTGGTAACTTTGCTGCCAATGTCGAATGTTTAAAAAGTATTATTTTATAGATATATAAAAACTGATGCAGTTTGGCGCTCAACCCGTTCCCGTTTGAACACGCAAGCGCAGACGTGCACATCCGAGCCTTATTTTGCAGACTGTATGCAGCGATTACAACTTCCGGCTTCAGCTGCAGAAGCAGCTTGTGCGCACATGTCATGGCCATCAGTCACATGGTGCAAGTCTGTCTTTACATGCATGCCCTAAAGCAGGGGTCCCCAACCAAAATATTTTTTAATTTTTGTTTTATTTAGTATTTTTTCCTTCTTTTATACATAGATGTGCCTCTCTGTCTTCAACTGTGCTTTGTCAGAAACCTTCAAAAACGGTTGTGGTCCACTGAGCTGCACAAAAAATTCAATCCACACTCACATGCAACCTAATTTTGAAATGATGCAGATTTTTTTGCATAATTGTGCATCCCTACACTAGAATATGAACACACCACTATAGTATGAAACAAAAAACGTCTTTATTGGTATAGATAATACATTTTCTGACTCATTCTTGTGATGTCCTCAGGTGTCGGAGGGTCTCTACCCTTGTCCTCCCTCCAGCTCATGGCTTCCCCTCTGCAGCTGACGTACTCCTACATGTGGCAGGTCGTCCGGCAGAGGAATGTGAAGCAGTACCGGAAGGTGGAGGAGTTTGTCACCGTGGTGACGCAGACTGTCCCGGAACTTTTGAGCTTCAAGCAGACCGCCCAGCTCGTGTTGGGGTTGCGAGCCAGGGTGAGTGGATGTTTGAAGAAAGACGTGTTCCTTTCTTTTTCTCAAGCTGCTGCACAATATGATAACGCATTTCTTTCCATACTAGATCATTTTGGATTTGCTCCAAGGGGACGACCAACCAGATACCCGTGCTATTCAGACTCTAATCAACAAACTGAAGATCGCTACACCTGCAGGGGTAAGACTTTGACCAAATGAAACACCAGGTAAGAGGACAGGCACTTTTTAATGAATGTGTGTGTCACAAAAGGATACAGAAGTGGAGAAATGTCAGACAAACTTCATGGTGCTGGTCCAGAATCTGCTGAAAAGCCCCACAGAGAGGAAGCAGTTCTTTAAGGTACAGCGTGCCGTGACCTGGTCACATGTAGCTCATATGGCGACATGTACAGTAGAATGAAGGCTAATGTGTACATGTAGGGAGACTATGCGGGGTTACAGTTGTAGTACTATATAAAATAATACATTTTATGTATTTTTAAGTTTTTAAAAACATTTCTCTTGTGTATTTTTTAATAATATTTACAAATAAAATTCACATGATTGGTTTTATTATAAGGCTTTTTCATTATAATTTTTATTATTTTGTGCCGGGTGTTAGGCTCTTAAAAATTATGTATATATTTTTAAATGTAAGTATTTTTTAGGTTATTTACTTTGCTATACTGTAATATGAAAAAAAACTTCTATAAAGGCATTTTTTTCTAGAGGCATTCGCTTTTGCAGGGTGTTATGTGTAAGGTACTATACAAATATGTCATATACTTTTTGAAATTGTTCTTGATTGTATAATTTGTTATTATTTTGCTACAATAATTAAGACACTCGCAGAATTATTTTTTCCTATAGTCATTAGATTGTGCAGGGTGTGAAATATTAGGTATTGCTGTATGAAAATAATGAATTTTAGCTATTTTTTTTTATGTTTTTCATCTGATTTATTCAACAACATTATTAAATTGTGCAGGGTGTAACATATAATAATATGTATGAAAAGAATTCATATTGTATATATGTTTTTTAAATTATTGAAATATTTTATTTAGCTACATATTCTTTATTTAGCTAAGAGGATATATACAAATAATATATGTGATATTTTATTATTATTATTATTTAGCTACAATATTTAAGAAATTTCCAGAATTTTTTTTAAATATGTTTTTTTCTAGCGTCATTAGATTGTGTAGGGTGTGACATAATAGGTACTACTGTATACAAATAATGAATTTTAGATATATTTTACATTTTTAAAAATATTTTTCATATGATTTATTCAGCAACAACATACAACAATAAAATACAAGAATAAAAAAAACTTTGATATAATTTATTTAGCTACAATATTTCTAGAAATCTCCCAGAATGATGTTTTGATTATTATAAAAGCATTTTGGGCAGCACATCTGCATCACAGTCTGGAGGTCAGGGTTGGAATCTCCATTGGAACATCTCTCTGTGGAATTTGCATGTTCTCACCTATGCTTGTGTGGATATTATCCCAACAACCCATGACCCTAATGAGGAAGCCTTATAGAAAATGGATTGATGGTGTCCATGGTAACGGTGTCCGTCCAGACACAGGTCATAAACCTCAGTGTTCCTCCACACACAGGAAGTGTTCCCGGTTCAATATGGCACGAAGTTCGACACGGCGTTGCAGACGCTCACCGCCGGTCTGGTCTGCAAGCTGGAGCAACTTCTTCCTGTTCCCAATCTCTCCCAGGTATGTTTCCACCATGTGGTCATCCATCGAACTCGCCTTCCAGCATCACCCGAGTCATCTTTTCCAACCCCCAGCTGAGCGCCATGATCTCATCAGAGGCCGCGGTGCTGGAAGCGTGTGCAGGCTTCATCCCTGAAGGTGCCGACCTAAAGAACCTCCTCCTGTACCAGCAGTCCAAGGGTCTCCTTTGTGGGAAAGGTATGAGATTACTCTGTTGACTCCAATATAAGACGACACGCCCTTTTTTGGACAAATATATATAAAGTCACATTACACATTTACTGTGACACTACTTGAGCAGGAGTTTTATTTACGTCTTACATTTGATTTAATGTAATCTTATTATGTCTACTATATTGGGTAATACGAGAGTAAAACCATTTAAAGCCGCCGTTACAATGCATTGATCAGACAATAGCCAACACGGGAAGTATGCTGTCCAGAATTTTTTTTTAACTGCTATACTTATGTCTAATATGTCTTATTTTCTCAGATTATATCTACTATATTGGGTAATACAAATGTAAAGGTGACTGTAGGGGTGTTATTTCATGTCTTGAGGGCTCTAATCATGTTTAAAAGCACATTTAGAAGATCGTAAACAGATTTTCTATGCCATAGCTATTAAATATTGCATTTATTAATATTGAATCCTACTTTGTGGAAATTCACTTATCGCAGTTAACCGCGATAAACGAGGGACGACTGTACTTCTGTATGACGTAAAAACGACCATCTCGGAGTTGGCCAATCAGCGTTAATGAACAAAAACGTCTCCATTTCCGCAGCAACCATCTCATCTTCAGTAGGCGACTGTGTCCTCTCCTCCCTCGCCTTCCGACCCAAACCCGTCGAACCACCGCCTCCAAAGTCGCCCGTGGTGATCCCTCCGCCCGTGAGCCTGCCCCCGCTTGCTGACCACGACGACCCGGGCGCCATGTCGGACGACTCTGACAGTGCCCCTGTTGATAAAGCAGCAGATAGTGGGTCTGCGGTGGCCACCGAGGAGCATGTGGTCCAGGAGAAGAGCGCCACGCAAGAGTCGCCTGCCGCCACCACGCCAGAGGCACCACCGGCAGAAGCAGCGAAACGAACCCCCCTGAAATCCATTCCCTTTAGGGTGGTTCCGGTGCCCATCAAAACGGTCCCAGCCTCGCCGAGTACCACCGCGACAAAAGACGGCCAAAAGACGCAGAGAGTCACCCTGCATCAGTGGGTGTCACAGATCGCCACCAACACCATCTCCCTCCCAGCCCTGCCGCCGCTCCCCCTGGACAGACTGAGCGATGACGACTACAGCAGGCCCAGCATCAGAAGGAAGAAGCAGATCAGGCCTCCGGCCGACAGGTTCCACTGCAGCATGTGCGACAAGAGCTTCCCCTACCAGTCCAAGCTCATGGACCACGAGCGCATTCACACGGGCGAGAAACCCTTCATGTGCACGTCATGCAGCAAGAGCTTCCGCACACAGGCCTTCCTCAACAACCACCTGAAGACGCACAGCACGACGCGGCCGTACGCCTGCGGCCAGTGCGGCAAATGTTTCGCCAAGCTGCAGAGCCTGACCAAGCACATGCTGGCCCACAGCGGCCAGAAGCCCTTCTACTGCGACATCTGCAACAAGGGCTTCACGCAGTCTACCTATTTCAAGAGGCACATGGAGTGCCACACCAGCCAGATGACCTTCCCCTGCAAGCACTGCAACAAGAGCTTCCCCACCGCCTTCAAGCTCACCAACCACGAGCGCTGGCACACCAGAGATCGCCCGCACATGTGCGAGCGCTGCGGGAAGCGCTTCCTGGTGCCCAGCCTGCTGAAGAGACACATGGGCTACCACATCGGGGACCGCCAGTACCTGTGCTCGCAGTGCGGGAAGACCTTCGTCTACTTGTCCGACCTGAAGAGGCACCAGCAGGACCACATCCCCAAAGCCAAGATCCCCTGCCCGGTGTGCCAGAAGAAGTTCTCCAGCAAGTACTGTCTGAGGGTCCACCTGAGGATCCACACCCGAGAGAGACCGTACCGCTGCTCCATATGCGAGAAGAGCTTCACACAAGTCGGGAACCTGAAGGTCCACATCCGCCTGCACACCAACGAGCGCCCCTTCAGCTGCGACGTGTGCGGCAAGACGTACAAGCTGGCGTCCCACCTCAACGTCCACAAAAGGACACACTCGTGCAAGAAGCCCTGGACCTGCGACACGTGCGGGAAGGGCTTCTCGGTCCCGGGCGTCCTGAAGAACCACGAGCAGGTGCACCTGAGGGAGGCCGACCCAGACTTCACTAGTAAACGCAGACACAGGGGCAAGCAGAAGAAACACTCCCTCAAGCGCAAGTATGACGAGGAAGAGGAGGAGGGCATTGATGAATACTAAACAGAAAGGAATCCAGACTCTTTTAATCGCACTTGTTAAAAAAAAAAAAAGTTACTCTTTGCTTCTTAATGCCGCTTCTCGCTTCTTTTCTTTTCTAGCAACATTACTTTTAAATGCATTTAAGGAACAGAACAGTAAAACTATGTGACTAAGGTGACTAATCATTTTCATTTGTACAAAAAGTGATTAAAAAAAAAAATTGTAACTGTAAACATTTTCCCCCCAATATTTTCTTTATTCGGTGCATGTGACAGTGAGATGCCCACACTTTGCAGCGTTATGGATTTTGCAGCACATCTTTTGCTTTAGAAATGTAGTTTAGTGGAAGCTGTACTCTTAGTATTTTCATTTGTGCTAATCATGATAGAGTTTAACGTTATACAACCAAGTGGTGAGTCCTCTGTACGCCTTTCAGTCTTACAAGCTGTTTTGTTGTTTTTTAGAACAATAAAATAGTCATAGCAAAAGAGTCTTTGTTGTCTTAATTTCCTCCATTAACTCCACTTTGACACTAAAAAGAGTCCCCGTGTTTTGTCCTAATGACTTCTCCTGCCTTTGGGGACTTGAGGACAGCAGGCAAGTCTCTCCTTGGTATGTTATAATTGATGCTTCCTTGCATCTCCTCCTCCACTGATCATGAAGCTTGCATGGGGGTGTTCACACATCTAAATCACGCCCTGATGTCATTGGACAGCATGCTTTGAATTAGTGCTTTTATGAGAAGTACAGTATGAAGTAGACTTTTTTTTTCTTTTTCTTTTTTTTTTAAAACCAGCAGACAATCAACAAGCTGTGACTCACTTCCTTTCCTTTCCCAGGGGACCTTGCACAGCCATTATGGGCAGCCAGCAGTACAGGCGCACATACTACATACATTAGTGCATAACTTAATCATCAGACTGACCGTCTGTTGCCTGGGAGACTCGCTGACATCTAAGAGAAACAGTATGGTGCATTGTTGGGGCTGTTTGTCTGGGATATGGTGGTTTTATTGATTGAAACCAAGTTCGTTTTAAGGTTTTAAAATGCTTTCCATGGTTTTTATTTATTCACCTGCATTTTTATTTGGGTTTTAACAGTCGTTAAAACACATTAGTCAACCTCTTGTTACTACCATACTTCCACCACCATATTTTACTGTCGGTATGATGTTCTTTTTCTGAAATGCGGTGTTACTTTAACGCCAGATGTAATGGGACACACACCTTCCAAAAAGTCCAACTTTCCCAGTATTTTGCCAGAGGTCTTGGGGATCATCAAGATGTTTTGTGGCAAAATTGAGACCAGCCTTAAAGGGATACTTTGGATTTTTTGAAGTTGTATGACATCCCCATCGGCAGTGTAGTGCATGCATCAACAGTGACTTACACACACACCTGACAGAAAAATAATAATAATAGATAAATAAATAAAACATTACAAACAGTGCAAAATATGAAAAGGAGTGTACCGATCTAAACAGATTAATTAAAATTTTAGCTCTGCTACTTGAGCGATTATTATATTTATTCTGTCATTATTCTGTCAACATTTATTGTACAGCACACTTCTGCTAGGAACGTCCAGGCCGGAACTTCCACCCTGCGGAAACATAATGCGTGACGGACCACAGTTACCCATATTTCCGCTAATAACAATTCTAGCTAGCTTAACCGCAGTATTGTCTCTGCTGGCTAATGACGCTTCAAGTCTGTTTGTACACTAGCATGGGATGAAATTAATATTTTCAATATCGTGATAAGTATCCATTAGTTGCTGGCAATAAAAGCGAAACAAACAAAAAACAATCAACCGGCCACCGCACCGTTGACGAGCGCGGAAACCGCTTGTCTCGTTTCTTTAGCATGTAGTCAGACGTTAGCCTGCCTATGGATTGTGGTCGGCCGTTATTATCATGTCAAAACAGTGATTAGATTCGTCGTGGGTTTTGCAGAGAGGTAGGTTGGATATGTAAATAAAAAGTTATTTGTGATAAGTATATTACCATGTTTGAAGCGACTATTTTCAGACTGGATAAGATTTTTTTAGCTTGAAGTAGCATCCATGCAAACATGTCATATGCCTGCTCTACTACATATTTGTGTAATTGTCCTTCCAGATCATCACTCCCTGCAGGCTTATCAAAATGAAGATGTTTTCAGTGTCTCACAAGACAGTCTTTGTGGTGGACCACTGTCCCTACATGGCTGAGTCCAGTCGTCAGCAGGTGGAGTGTGATGTCCTGACCAAGAGCCGAGCCCAGGGAGTCATCCCTCTGGCCCCTGTGTCTAAGTCCCTCTGGACCTGTGCTGTAGAGTGTTCCATGGAGTACTGCCGGATCCTCTATGATATATATCCAGTGGACAAATTGGTTAGATTCTGCAACATTTCATGAGTACAAGGCTTGTATTTATGTATTTTCTGTTTACAGATTAATTACATCGTAAGCGACTCAGAGTTCCACATCTTGAACAGCTGGAAGCGTGAAAGCCAAAGCACTCATGAGGTTATCTACATCTCTTCAAGTACGTACTTGACTTATAGTATGGACCATGTAGTGACGTGCTTTGTCTCGCCTTCTTGACAGCTCATGTCGGCTCTGGCAGCAGTCGGGCCACCCAACCCACGCGAGGACCCCGAGTGCTGCAGCATCTTGCACGGGCTGGTCGCCGCCGTGGAGTCGCTGTGCAAGATCACCGAGCTGCAGCACGAGAAGCGCATCGCTCTCATGGACACGGCTGAGCGGGTGGCCAACAGGGGTCGTGTTATCTGTCTGACCAACGCCAAAAGGTAAGATGAACAGCTGACACCTGCACGATGGAATGAGAGAGCTGCCTTTGCGAATGTATTGATGCAAAAAATTTTTGCTGTTAACATCCATTAATATACAAAAAGTGGCGTGGCTGATTTGCACACGTGTAACAATATTCCAAAATTATAAATAATATAATTACAAGGCTTATGCCAAACATTTGTTTCTGTAATGGTTAATGTACCAATGAAGTATCTTAAATTATAATATAATAATTATTGTGTTATCCTTTTTTTTCTGTATTATCAAAAAAACAGGGTAAATAGTAAAACACACTATTATTTCTTGGTTAAGATGTCATTTGTGTTTATTCCTGAAGAGAAAAACATTTTGAAATATTTCTTAAAATATTTTATTGTAATATTATATTGTTATAGTTTTCTTTTTTTTATAGTTATCATTTAGCTTAGGGTTTGTTTTTTTTTTTTTTTTACAACTTCCAATATGTATAATAATATTTTCCTTTAGTTTTAAATAAGTTTGTGAAGTATTTCTTGAATTTTATTGTAATGTAATTTTTATATTCGCAGTTTTATGACAGGTGGTGTTACAAATGTGTTAATAGCTGTACATTAATAAAATATTACAAGTAAAAAACAGAAGTCGATGTTTTGTTTACTAAAAATAATTTAAAAAATAGGGGGGGTTTTTGGCTTTTTATTTATTTATTTATTTATTTATTTTGCTTTTTTTACAACTTCCAACATGTAGAATATTCATTTGGTTTAGTTTGAAATAAATTGTTGAAATTTTTTTTGTAGTATATACAGTATATTTATGAGTTTTTATGACAAGTGGTCAAATTTTTTTGTAATTTTATATGCACTGCATATTAATACAATTTTACAAGAAATATAAAAATAGAAGTAAATGTACTTAATTTTTATTTTATTTTATTTAATTTTTTTTTTAAATTATTTATTTATTTATATTTATTTACTGGATCATTTTATTGCGGTGTATCCATTGTCCATAATATTCAGTGCGGTGCGTGGTAGTAATGTACGTTCATGCATTTCTAGTTTCTTTAATGCTAAAAAAATATGTTATTTTTCTATTACCACATACAAATGTGTTTTATGATGCAGTGACACTCATGTGCGCATGCTGGAAGACTGCATTCAGGAGACCATCGTGGAGCAAAACAAGCTGGCAGCTGGCTCAGACAGGTCAGTTAAAGTCCCACTATTTGCATGTGTTGACGTCAGGATGCATACTGTACATCCGATAAAGCTGCACTGTGTCTTTCTCTTCAGGCTGATGGGCATCCAGCAGTGTGAGCTGGTCCTCATTCACATTTACCCTCAGGGCGAGGACACACTGGTGTCTGACCGTCCCAAGAAGGAGGTACCCGCTGAAAGGTTTCTGTGTGGTTATGTCTGCATTCAACCTGCCTTCCTGTCTTTCAGATCTCGCCTCTGCTGACCAGTGAGGTTCACAGTGTGCGTGCAGGGAGGCACTTGGCCACCAAGCTCAACATCTTAGTCCAGCAGCACTTTGACTTGGCCTCCACCACCATCACAAACATCCCCATGAAGGTAAGCGCCGTCTATGTCCAGCATAGTTTTGGTCACAAGCTGCATGCAGTGCAACACTCATTTCTTCATTTTTGTTTTCATTGATGGCTTTTTTTCCCCCCCTTTCTTTTCGCTTGCTTTACGCGCGAGCCCCTCCTCGCCTCTTATGACTTCACTGGCATCACTTCCGCTGTCGTTTATTTGAATTTTTTTTCTCCTTTGTAAATCTGACTGAACCCTGCTGCTGGTTTCATGCTGTATTTTCTGTTTTGCTAGCCCACATTAAATGTTTGCGACCAGGTTAGTACTCGATTCACACACAATACACGCAAGTGAGGAAGGCGCAGAGTCAAAAAGCCATGTGTCGTGTCTGTTACTGTATGTTGTGTATTGCAAAACGGCTCCCATGTTGTCATTCATTGTAATGATTGTTCAGGAGGACAGGCTACCGTGGTCTCACATGGACAATCAAAGTCGTTTTAACAGCACATTCCCCTCCAGTGTGGGAACACGTATGTCCAAACAAGACCAACGTTGCCTCTTCTTCATCCTATTTGCCAATGTTTGTTCCCTCCTTCAGTCCCCCACTGTGTTATCCTGACCATCACTCACAAAGCCACCACTAGCTGGTTAGCATTTAGCATTCCTCCCTGAGTGTAAACAAGCAACCTTCCATAACTGGAACATGAAATCAGCAGTGTGTGTGTGTGTGTGTGTGTTTGAGAATGCGTGCATGGTCACTTTTTAGAACACTTTCTTTGTGTTTCTGTCTCTTCTGTGGGCACGCAGGAAGAGCAGCACGCCAACACATCCGCCAATTACGACGTTGAGCTCCTGCATCACAGGGACGCTCACCTGGAGTTCTTTAAAAGTGGTGGGTAGCAACACGTTGTACAACATGTACAGCATCTCTCAAGACTGAGTACAGCACTCACATTTCAGCCACCATTTTGTTGCGTCTTCTCGAGGGAAATATGCGACAGAAATGACGATACGGTCGTCAGTCGCTACATCGCGGTTCAAACATCACTCCCTCATTCTACCGTGGTTTTTGTCAAATAAATTAATAAAAAAAGGCCACTTTTTTGTGGTTGACTATGGCCTAGTTTTAGTCAAAAATATGCATATTTAAGCAAATTGAGCATCTCAAGCATAAAAATGGCTAAATAAACTAAAATACAAATACAGCACAAGCCATTAAAGGAAAACTGCACTTTTTGGGGAATTTGCCCATCATCCACAATTCTTATGTGAGACATGAACACACATGTCTTTCTCTTTTCTGTGCGTTGTAAAGATATAAAAACAGATAAGAGACACCTCAATACTGCACGTAATGGACCTATACACCTATTCCGCCTACAAAGCCTGCTATTAAAACACCTCCAAAAAGGTTTTATGGTTTTAGATACACGCTACACGTTAGGCCCTAGCCAGTATGGTGTGGGAAGGTGTCAATACGCCAGTAATGGAGTACGATCGACGCGACAATGTTAATAATAATAACAATAATAATAATGTCGTTGTAGCTTGGTTAATATGCACGTCACATTTTATGTAAATGGAGCGTTGTTGGCGCTCTGTGGAGTTTTTTTCAGAAGGCTTTATAGACGGAATATGTGTTTCCCATTACGTACATTCTTAGCGCCGTCTTTTTATCTGTTTTTATATCTTTAGAACGCACAGAAAAGAGAAAGATGTGTGTTCATGTCTCACATAAGGATTGTGGATGATGGGTAAAATTCCCCCCAAAAAAGCACAGTTTTCCTTTAAGACCACCAGCTTGTGAATGTAGTATTCTACATTGGTCACTGTCAATGTCAGTAATGGTTTGGTGAGACAAGCACCAGACTTGATTGTCGGCTTTTATTGCAGATTTGAATGATCTCACAACAGGTACAATAATGATGATAATAACATGAGTCACTGTTGTGGCCACAGCCCACAACTAGCTAAAACTCAACTCTGAACCCCCAACCTCACTTCCTGTCCACCACAGATTTTGCTCCCCTGCAAGGTAAACTGTCTTAAATGGCTTATTTTCTCTTATTATATCTACTATATTGGGTAATATGACTGAATAGGTGACTACATGGGTGTTATTTCATGTCTACAGGGCTCTAATAAGGTTAAAAACCATATTTAGAAGATCATAGACAGGTTTTCTATGCCATAACTACGAAAATATTCCATGTATACAGTATATAAGGAATCCTACTTTGCAGAATTACACTTATTGTGGTCGGGTCTGGAACCAACTAACCGCGATAAACGAGGGATTACGGTACTTTAGAGTAGTCAGTGTACAGCTTGTATAGTTTTACCATCTACTGAAAATGACTCAACACTCTGCCACGATACATATCAGGCAACACAAGTGAGTCACAGTGAACGTGTCTAAGTGTTGTCCTTGGTGTGAGTATTTTTAGTGTGAGCACCATTGTTATATAGCACTGCCCTAATTCTCTTGGGCATGGAATTGACCAGAGCTGCACAGGTTGTCCACTCTTCCGTGATGGCATCATTTGTGGAGTGGGTGGATCTCGGACCCCCCTGCACTCCTCTATCTTCCTTCCTTAAGGTGCTCAAATGGGTTCAGGTATGAATGGCATCAGCTTTGCCGTCATATTCACATTCAGCAATGCACTTGATCGTGTTGGAGGTGTTTTTGGCCTCGTTATAATGTTGGACTATTGACAAGACGCCACAATGTCAAAACCTATGTTAACTTATGTTTCCCTTCAATGTATCGCGGTCATCCCCAGTTCCGGTAGCACTCATGCAGCCCCACTTCATGCCGCTACCACCGAGACATCATTATCCTTGGTCTCATTTGTGTTGCCAGCAGTTGACACAATAATGGCAGTGTGTTGACTCATTTTCAGTGGATTGCAAATCTACACTGCGATACAAGCTGTACACTGACTGCTCTATTAGTATATATTCTATATTCTATTAGTGTATTCATTTCTATCGTACTGTCCCTGAAGGAGATGAATCTACTTGCTGAAATGTGAGGGTTGTTCACTATCCTGATGTAATGGGAATGGGAATAATGGGATCTACTAACTTCTTTTGTCGTTTTTGTTGCACAGGAGACTTGCATATGGCCGGCACAAGCACGCGTGAAAATGGACTCAAAGAAACCGTCACGCTAAAGTGGTGCACTCCAAGAACGATCACCATAGGTAAGCTCATACGAGAGATGGAAATGTTTTTGCAAATAAAAGCTAAAAATGTCCCATTTTGCCCCTTTCAGAACTGCATTACTGCACAGGAGCTTATCGCATCTCTCCCACTGACGTCAACAGTCGCCCTTCATCGTGTTTGACCAACTTTCTCCTCAACGGTAAGCCAAAACGGAAATGTCCTCCTTCTCTATTTGTCTTTGCATTAAATGGCATCGATCCCTGACTTCAGGTCGATCGGTGCTACTGGAGCAGCCCAGGAAGTCCGGTTCAAAGGTCATCAGCCACATGCTCAGCAGCCATGGGGGCGAGATCTTCCTGCATGTGCTCAACAGCAACCGCTCCACGCTGGAGGACCCGCCCTCCATCAGCGAGGGCTGCGGGGGCCGAGTGACAGACTATCGCATCACTGTATGTTCATTTCACCGCGACTGCTCCCAAACACGCAACACAAATGTTCCATTTGATGACTCTTGTGGTTTTCAGGATTTTGGGGAGTTCATGAAGGAGAACCGCCTGTTTCCCATGTGCGAGTCTGCTCATCATCCCTCGGGGAAGCTACCAGCAGAGCGCGCCAAGGCTCAGCTTGAGCGGCACACACGTTACTGGCCCATGATCATCTCCCAGACCACCATTTTCAACATGCAGGCTGTGAGCACGTCTTTCCTCTCTCCGTTGCCACTCTGTTCTCCATGTTTCTTTCTTATTGTATCCTTTTTTGCAAGGTGGTTCCTCTGGCTAACCTGATTGTGAAAGAGACCCTGACGGACGAAGACGTCCTCACCTGCCAGAAGACTGTTTACAACCTGGTGGACATGGAGAGGAAGAATGACCCTCTTCCCATCTCCACCGTGGGTTCCAGAGGAAAAGGACCAAAGCGGTTGGTTTTTTGTGCATTTTTTTAAGATCTTCCTTTGTCACGATGTCCAATGTTGTCCCCACCTCACCCCTGGCAGAGACGAACAGTATCGTATCATGTGGAACGAGCTGGAGACTCTTGTCAAAACACACGCCGGGGCCACCGACAAGCACCAGAGGGTCCTGGACTGCATCATCGCCTGCCGCAGCAAACCACCCGAAGAGGAGGAGAGGAAGAAGAGAGGCAGGAAAAGGGAAGAGAGGGAAGACAGGGCAGAGAAAAATGGCGGCAAGGATGTGGAGGATAAAAGCTGGAAGGACTCAGAGAGGCGAGTTAGGTCCTCAAGTGGGCATGCAAATTAGATGGTTTGTTGGCTAACTGTTGTTTTTAATTGCAGGGTAAAAAGTTTGCAGGATAAAGATGATCAGGAGTCAGAAGTGATTAAAGATTCACCTGACTCCCCTGAACCCCTCAACAAGAAGCCACGTCTGACCACTGACGACGTTCAGCCACCAGAGGGAGCAAAAGGTGCCACTAAGTTTATAGTGTAATTGTTTTTTGGCATCAACTTTGATTTTATTTACTTTTGACACAATGCTGTGTTTCTCCACAGGTCCCGTCTCGCTCCTCACCATGTGGACCAATCGGATCACTGCCAAGTCCAGGAAGCGTCGGGATCTTATGGGAAGAGTACACTCGGTCAACAGCAGGTTTGAGCTATACCAGCACCTCAAAGATGAAAATGGGTGAGTTGAAAATCTGCAAATCTGCACAGTATAAAGGCACATGCGTCATACAAACAATGCAACCTAGTTCCTAAATAAAGATGCATCACATCCTCAAACTTTAATATGATTTCCTCTTCTTAAAGGATGGACGTTCATGAAAATGGCAAGGCGTCCAGATGATGTTGTGGTCCAAAAAAAGGAGAAGTGCCTCTGTGTTTTTTTCCAATATTGGGGGTGTTGCTCACACGCTCACAACAAGAATTGCCAGTGAACTGAAATTTGTAATTTTTTAAAACCATTTTTTGTAAATATAACATTCATGTATTGTACATTGCAATAAAACCGTACGATAGAGAACATGGGATTGGAATAAGTTGACTCACCTGCTTATGTTTAATTATGTCTCATTAACAAAAGGTCTCCATTTGTTTGCAGCAATACAATCCCATAAACCTAAATTAAAACACAAAACAAATCGGGCAGTAATATAGATAGATATATAGATACTTTATTGATCCTTTGTTGGGAATTACTTTGCTACAGCAGCCACATTTACAGACATTATAGTACAAACAAGTATAAAACATTTTGAGTAAAAAAATAAATTAAATGCAATAAAATATGAACAGCCTGATGTGTACATTATGTATTATCCATTCTCGTGTAACAGTGTTGTGCAATCGGAGCATAAATATCAATGTACAATTGTTAGAGATGCAGTATACAAATTTTAAACGGATACTGTATATAAAAAATTATATATGTTAACACATACAGTACCTACACAGATGTACAAGACTCACTTTTAAGTGAACTATATGCTGAGGTATATCAATTACTTTTTTACTGTCTTCGTGGGGGCCGCCATCTTGCTTTCCCAACTTGCTGTGACGTAATCATACGCGTTCCAAATTTGGACTTCCGTGAAAAGAATGGCACGCGGGCACACTACGAAGAAGCACCTCCTCCTCCTTTTCCTCCCTTCATGGACCCCACCCTTCTAGTACCGCTTCAAGTCTCAACTTGACTAAAAGTGCACTGTATCGCCATTGTTGCGAAATATAAGAAATGTTCGCAGGAAGGCGCCGTTAAACTGCTGTAAAAACGAACAAGTTAGGTTAACATTAGCTTTAAAAAGTTCAGCTAGCATGGAGAACGACATCCTGGAGATGGAGTCTCTGTCGGACGCCGAGGAGCCGGAGGGAGATGCCCACTTGGAAATGATTGTAGAAGATGTCGGTAAGATACACTGTTTTTATACGTTATTGTAGATTTTTTTTTTGGGGGGGGACTCATGAAGAAGAAAATTAGGTCACACACATAGCTTGGAAAGTTATCGCCATGCTTCATCACTCAGTACTTAAACACACATTTGCACTGATTAGTTTTTCTAAAACTGACGTTGCAACGACTTTTGTCGTGAATGAAGGTTTTTTAAACTGCGTTGTAGTTATGTTTTACTTTACTGGGGGCGTGGCTCCCTGCCCAAATTATAGGTCCCTGAGGGAAGTCACATGGGTTGCCAGATGTTGATGTTGGTCTTGCCCGGCAACACGCATTGTTTACATTTCCTGTGGAGCATCTTAAATGTGGACTAGAATGAAGTCAGACCTGTCTGAAACTTGTTTGTTTGTATAGCTGACATGAGCATGAACATCCTTATGGCCAGGTCACAACATTAGGTCAAATATTTAGAAATTAAATAAAAATATTAATTAAATTAAAGAATATTAAAAAATATTATTTTTGCTGCACAAAAAAATCGATCTTGATTCTTTTCAACTTGCGATCTCATTTTTAAACCCTTATGGCCAGGTTACAAAATTAGGTATACCCTGCACTATCTAGAAAAAAAGCCTTTATAATAATAAAAAAACAATTCTGGGATTTTTAAAAATATGTATTGTAGCTAAATAACTACAATGAACACATAAAATAATGAAAGAATATTTTTTAAATGTTATTTTTATATAGTAGCTGCACAAAATCTTGATCTTGATTCTTTTCAACTTGCAATCTAATTTAATTTTTTTTTATTTAAACATTATAGAGTATAATAGTAATAATATAAAAATAGCTTTGATAGTAATTTAAAAGCAATAATGTTTTTTTTTTGTTTGTTTGTATTTTATTTATTTATTTATTTATTTATTTACAAATGCTGCCATTTTACTCAAGGACTCACGCTGCACTGTCGCCGGACAGGGCGAGTTGGCATCACTGGCCCGGCGCCGGACCATTGGACAAGACAAAGAGGAGTCTAATAATGATGATCATTTAAAAAAATAATTTAAAAAGCAAGAAAGCCATGATTTTGACACACATTTTTTTTGCATAATCGTGCAGCCCTACTAATATGTCATCAATCAAATCAATCAAATTTGAATGATGGCGATTTGTAGTTTCCCAACTTCCCCACTAGGGAGCGTTATGTACTCTTAATTGTGCTTTTATCATTGAACTGTGGGAGAAAATCCAGCCAAAACATGTCCCGTCGGATGCGTTGTCGTCATCTGCCGCCGTACATTCCTAGTTATATTTGTAAAGATGGAACTTTTGTCTGTAGTTGTACCTAATATTCTGCCACAGAAGCACTAACAAGTAAGAGAAAGGACCCTTGTCTGACATGAATTTTCACAGTTAATTCCCAGAGGAGTTATTGATGATCCGACCAAGCAGACAGTCAGTGCACTTTGTTTTTAATGGCTGATCAATTATTTACAGTCATACTTTGCAAGCATTTTAAACACAGATGAGCGTGGCTGACTCAAGCCGTTTGTCCCAGTGTGACCTATTCATGTGTGTGTAGCGCAGGGGTGTTCAAAGTGCGGCCCAGGGGCCATTTACGGCCCGCAGCTTTTTTTTTTTATTGGCCCCGGGCACAGTCTAAATATATAACTTAACAAGAATACAAAAAAAAAAAAAACAGCAGCAAAAATGGTAACATCAGCTGTAATTTTACAAGAATAAAGTCAAAATATTACAGGAAAAAAATGTAATCTAAAAAAAAACGTAGTGATTTTACGAGAATAACGTCATAACATTGCGTGGAAAAATAACATCATTTTAGTAGCATAAAGTTGAGATATTAAAGAAACAATTTTTTTTAAAGCCGTAAAATTATGAGAAACAAACAAAACAACAAATAAAGTTGTAATTTTTTCGAAAATTAGGTTGCGGGAAAAAGTCCTAATATTACAACAATAAAGTCAAAATATTATGCCAATAAAGTCTTAATTAGCAGAAGAAAATTTACAAGAACAAAGTTGAAATAGTTGGGGAAAAAACAGTACAAACGGAAAAAACAGCTGTATGAGGGACAATAATGTCATTTTAGTCGGATAGAGTTGAAATATGTTGTTTTTTTTAAGTTGTAATGTTATGAGAAACAATTTAAAATAAGTTGTAATTTTTGGAAAAGTTCTAATATTATGGGAATGAAGTCATATTAGTACGAGAAGAGCATTTACGAAGATTATTTGACAAGAAAGTTAAAATATTTGGAAATTTAATAAACAAAACAACAGCAAACATGGGGAAAAAAGAGCAAAGCTGATAGTAACAATGGGCTTTTTCACCTAGATCACAAAGCTGAGATGCACTTTTGTCTTGAAATACATAGAACTTCTTAGCAGATCTACATGTGTTGCGTTTGAAAATATCAAAGTGGCCCTCGCATCCTCTCATTTTCCATGATGTGGCCATCGGTGTTTGGGCACCTTTGGTGTAGCGCGTGGCATGAAACACGTTTAAACAAGATTACATGCCCTCTTGTTATTACAAGCAAATGCTTGTCACTCCCGTGCTTGTAGCGGACGTCCTACAGAGGAAGTGAGTTGTGGCGAGGCAGCATGCCTTTCTACAGAATCCTATTTGTGCTGTTTTTCAAGCTCACAGATGCGCCTGCCGGCAGCGCATTTGATTTCTTTCTATGCGCATGACAGCCATGCAAGCCAAACGTCATCACTGTTTCCTTCCCACAGTTTACCCCGAGGAGTTTCTACCAACGTATCACAGTATTCAAGAAGGATCAACCGTCACCAAAGTACAGCTGGTGAGTCCAACTGGTTAGCATGCGTCCGTGACGCTCCTAGGCAATGTAAATGTCCCACGTTAAACTCTTTTCCAACAATAAGTCTCAGAGGGAAGCGTGTTTTCCTTCGTTTTGAGATGTGTAGCGATGACTCAGACTACTTTTTCACCAACCATTAAGTCCCAGCCCACTTTTATTTCAGTATTTTCTTTAATTTCATCTCTTTTTAAGCATGAATACACACAACGATATGTCTGCAGTGTATTTTTGATTAATTTATTGAGGCATTTTATTAAAGAAATGAAGAGTAACACGGTAACTGCGTGCAGACAAATCATGCATACATTCAAATGAAATATAAAAATTGCTATAAGGCCATAAAATAAGAGATTTCACTGTGCAATGGGCATATGTCAAAGAGGAATGAATTATAACGGTCGTATAGTCAGATTTCTGCTTGGCACCTTGACTTCTGACCTTGCTAATAATCAAACATGTAGTATGATGAGGTGATGATACATTTAGATGGTTTCCCTCTGAGAGTAGCCATAACTGTGATGTTTGACACCCCTGATCTAATGACTTACAATACGATATCAGTAATAAATAAGCCAAATACAACATATTGTTAAATGACTGTGCAAAGGGTTTTTGTTGTGAACGTGCAGAGAGGTGGAGACGTCTGACGTCGTCATGTTTGCTGACTCTTCCCCCATCGCCCGCCTGCGCGACGGCCGTAACGTTTACATTACAACACCGGGCATCAGTATATCCGCAGCTCTACACCGTCGTCTACATGTACAAGCAGATGGAGGAAGAGGAGTACGAGTTCCAGGCGGCAGACTTACCTAACGAGCCGCTCTCTCGCCCCCAGGCCGACTTCGACGGCCGGCCCGATTCGCTGTTCTTCAATGACGGCGTCAGACGGATCGACTTCATCCTGGTCTACGACGACGAGGACAAGAAGGACTTTGACAAGAGGCACACCTTTGCACGCCGCAAGGCAAGTGACCTGTCATTGTGATTTTTAACTTTATTCCAGGGGCGTCCACACTTTTTCCAGCGAGGGCCAAAGGATGCACCTTTGCCACTTGGTTATTTTGTAAAGCAACTCAAGTAGATACGATAAGAAGGTACATATACTGTATTTGAAGAAATAGCTGCATCTCAGCTTTGTGATCTGGCTGGAAAAGCCTGTTATTACTATCAACTTCACTCTTTTTCTTTTTTTAAAAAATAATTTTTCTTTAATATTTCAACTCTGCGCTACTGAAATGACGTAATTTTTCCTCATAATATGATGAGTTTATTCTTGTGAAAATTGTGACTTTTTTCTCATTAGAATATGATCATTTTTTGTCATGATAAATTGACTTTATTCTTGTGAAATTACTGCTGATTTTTCCATTTTTGCAGTTTTTTTTTGTTTTCTTGTTATATTTTCCAACTTTTTCAACTTTCTTCTTGTGAATTTTCTTCTCGGAATTCTGACTTTATTCCCATAATATTTTGACTTTATTCTCGTAACGTTCTAACGTTTTCCTCAATCTAATTTTAAAATTTACTACTTTATTCGTTGTTTTGTTTGTTTCTCGTAATATCACAACTTAAAAAAAAACAAAAAAACCTCTGTTTTCTTTAATATTTAATGTTATGCTACTAAAATTACATAATTTTTCCTCATAATATTATGACGTTATTCTCGTAAAAATACCCCTTTTTTTGTTAGATTACAATTTTTCTCTTAATATTTTGACTTTATTCTTCTAAAATTATTGCTGATTTTTTCATTTTTATTGTGTTTTTTTTTGTGGTTCTCTTGTTAAATGATACTTTTCCAGTAAATACAGCCGTGGGCCGCAAATGGCCCTCGGGACGCACTTTGGACACACCTCCTTTATTTTGTTTTAATCATACAGTCAAAAGTCAAAAGTTTCGACCAAAGTTCTCATTGAATAGCATGAGAACGTGTGTCCACATTTTGGACTTGCGATGTAAATGAAAAAAAAAAACGTTATCTGCTATGAAAACGAACGTGGAAGGTTTATTTTTTTTGGAGACTATTAAATAAAGTTGGAGAATTCTCAGAGATCCAGTTAAATGTAAAAAATGTTGCCTTTTACGAAGATAGTAGTAGTAGTAGTAGTACTTTATTAATCCCACAGCAGGGAAATTCATCTGTTACAGCAGCAAGCAAGATACACAAGTATGTACACAAGTAAAGAATGCATAGTCATTGACAATGCATGCAATGCATAGACATAGTGAATAAAAAATGGTTCAGGTGTTGTAGAGCCTGATAGCGGTCGGTATGAAGGATCTGCGGAACCTCTCCTTCTTACACCGTGGGTGTAACAGTCTGCTGCTGAAGGAGCTGCCCAGGGAAACAACAATGTCATGTAGCGGGTGAGAGGTGTTGTCCATGATGGATGTCAGCTTAGCCAACATCCTTCTCTCCCCCACTTCCTCCACGGAGTCCAAAGGACCGTCCAGGACAGAGCTAGCTCGCCTGATCAGTCTATTTATCCTGCTCCTGTCCCTGTCCGTGCTGCCCCCTCTCCAGCAGCCCACAGCATAGAAGATGGCTGAGGCCACCACAGAGTCATAAAAGGTCCGTAAGAGAGTCCTGCACACAACAAAGGACCTCAGTCTCCTCAGCAGGTGGAGGCGACTCTGGCCCTTCTTGTAGAGGGCGTGGGTGTAATAATAATAATAATCCTCAAATGAAATACAATCGCTCACAGCATTATTGATAATTATTGGTAATTTTAATAACTGCTATTAATCATTCATTCATTTTATATGCAAACTACAGCCACAAAATTCTATGTATTTATTGATTAATGACTCCAAAAGCTGATGGCCATTGTTATTATATACATACAGTAACAAGAGAAGGGTTTTTTTCCTTGCTGCTGTACCTAATGAAGCGTCCAGCAGGTGTACAGTCGGACCTCACACATCCTGTGTGTTTTACCAAACAAAGCATTGGCTCTTGACTCTGGGCTGTTTGCAAAGGGAGTTCATTATAAAGTTGCCGCATTAAAGTTGTTACTATGTTTTGTTTCTGTGTTTCACAACAGTGATTCTACAATACAATTGCATCAATGTCATTCTTGCAAGCGCTACATCTGTCTGCAAGTGCTCGTTCAGGCTTGCAACGCTGCAAATGCACGCCTTCTAGATCCAAATGGGCTTCTTCAAGGGATGTCACGGGCCTCTGTTAGCTAAGCGCCTTGCATTCCGATCCGCCTGGCCAAAATAAACAGGGATGGTATTCCGTACGTGCAAAGCTTTCTCATGGCCCCTGCTAAACTCCAGGAGAGGTCATCCCAGCATGCACACTTTTAATAGCAATCTATATCTATGCCATGTATCACATGCAACAATGTGTCAGTAAGGTGTGGGACAGGAGGACACCAATGTTAGCATCACTAGCATAGCATAACATTACACACACATTTGAACAGCAACATCATGCTAGGTTAACCTCATTGCTGAAGAAAAACAACGAACTGACTGACGGATAGCTGGCAGAGCTTCAGGCTTTATTTTATTTTAAGATGTGTAGCGAAGCCTGCTTTTTAAATTCTTTTTTTTTACAAAGCTGTCTTTGAAGTTATTGTTTTGTGTCTTCTTCTGTGCAGAGACGGCGGGAATACTTTGAGGCCAGCTTGATGAAAATGGGAATGGAGTTGGAGGCAACCCGATCTGTAAGTGTACCCATTTCCATTCTGTTACCTCCACCAATGTTTGTTTGTTTGTCTGCAACCACTTGTCTCATTTTACATGTAGATTATGTACATATGTTTATTTATATACTGTATGTATAGTATTAGTTATTATTCAAATATTATTATTATATATATATATGCAAATGTATTTTTTAGATGATGTTTCAGTTCAGTGTTATGGAAAATCAGTCAAAGTAAAAAAATTAGCCACAGTAAAAAATATTATTTTTTAAAGTACTTGTCTAATTTTATCTGCATTAATTAGATATATTTATTAGGATTTATAGTATTATTATTTATACAAATATATTATTATTATATTAGAATTTGTAGATATTGAAAGGTATTTCTACAGCTCTCACTGGAGTGTGAAGTGGCCGGCATGAGAATCAGCACCTCCAAGTCCGAGTTCATGGTTCTCACCCGATAAAAGCCCATCTCCAGGTCAGGGGTGAGATCCTGCCCCAAGTAGAGGAGTTTAAGTATCTCGGGGTCTTGTTCACAAGTGAGGGAAGGATGGAATGCAGGATTGACAGGCGGATTGGTGCGGCGTCTGCAGTGATGAGGACTCTGCATCGGTCCGTTGTGGTGAAGAGGGAGCTGAGCCGAAAGGCAACACTCTCAATATACCGGTCGATGTACGTTCCTACCCTCACCCATGGTCCTGAGCTTTGGGTTGTGACCAAAAGGACAAGATGGTGGGTGCAAGCGGTTGGAATGAGTTTTCTCCATAGGGTGGCTGGGCTCTCCTTTAGAGGTAAGGTGAGAAGCACTGTCATCCAGGAGAAACTCAGAGCTGCTCCTTCGCATTGAGAGGAGTCAGATGAGGTGACTCGGGCATCTGGTCAGGATGCCTCTCGGACGCCTCCTCGGTGAGGTGTTCCTGGCACGTCCGACCGGTAGAAGGCCTCGGGAAGACCCAGGACACGTTGGAGAGACTATGTCTCTCAAGTGGCCTGGGAACGCCTCGGAATCCGCCGGGAGGAGCTGGACAAAGTGGTCGGGGAGAGGGAAGTCTAAGCTCCCCTGCTTAGGCTGCTGACGCGACCTTGGATAAGCGGTAGAAGATGGATGGATGGATGGATGGATGAAACGTATTTTGATTTAGTCTGTTTTTCAATGAAATGTTATGGAAAATCAGTTGTAAATAAATTAGCCAAATGTGTGTGCAACTGCCTAATTTCAAATTTTAACAGGATTATTTAGATATATTTCTAATAATGGAACGGATTGAGCAAGGAACTCAAACAATGTACCAAGATGAGCGAATTCAAAAAACAATACAAGCAGTTGATGTTTATGATATAATATTTTCATTTTTTTCAATGATGTTTCAATTAATTGTTGTGGAAAGTCAGTCATAATAAATTAGACACAGTAAAAAAAAATTCAATTCAATTTAAAAAATCCACTAATTACATTTTTAAACAAAATACACGGCTTTCAAACTTGTAATACTGTTTACGATAGTAGTAGACCTTTAAAAGTTAATACTGTATCTCTGTCAAATGGTACACTAGTTAAATCAAAATTAGAAATGCATACAACTGTAACGTCCAATCCAGGTGGTGGACGACAATCTGGTCTTCGTCAAGGTCCACATGCCGTGGGACACGCTGTGCACCTACGCCGAGGTGCTCCACATCAAGCTCCCCATCCAGCCCAACGACCTCTCCTCCCAGCGCTCGCGGTGGCAATGCCTGTCCTTCATCACCAAGTACTTCTACCCGGACGAGAAGGTCATCACCAAGGAGGCCGAGTTCTTCACCGCCCCGTTTGAGAAAGACCGCCTGGAATACTTCTACGTGAAGGACAAGGATGTCTTCTTCTCTTCGTCCATGAGGAACAGGATGGTTGTTGTTCACACAAAGTCACCAAAACTGTCATAAAAGAACGATAAATGATGACAACGTGCTCTCCCAGGCGTATTACATCTTGAGCCGAGCCCCCTATGAGATACGAGGGAGCGTGAAGAAGTTTGGCATCAGAAAACTGTTGGACAGCGGTGTCTACAAAGCTGCCTACCCGCTGCACGATGTAAGTCATAGCGTGATTGTTGTGATTGACACACAAGACGCTTGCCAAAGGTTTGTTTCCCTGTGTTTTCCCTTGATTCAGTGCAGGTTCAACGTGAAGTCCAAAGAAGAAGGCTGCCCGAACGAACGCTTCAGGCTCTACAGAGAATGGGCTCATCCCAGAAGCTTCTACAAGATGCAGCCTCTTGATCTCATAAGGTGACATTCAAAGGCATCCGCATCATTTTCAGCAAAGAGAAATCATTCGTTGCGATTTGTCGCAGGAAGTATTACGGCGAGAAGATTGGCATTTACTTCGCCTGGCTGGGCTTCTACACCATCATGCTGGCTCTGGCGGCCGTCGTAGGTCTGGGCTGCTTCATATACGGATACAAAACACAGGAAACCAGCACATGGAGGTGTGGATCACTCATTACTACTGTGCGTCTGCGCTTTACTTACAGTAGGGATCTGCTGTGTTGTGTGCTTGTAGCAAAGAGGTGTGCCACCCGGAGATTGGAGGCAAAATAGTGATGTGCCCGCAGTGCGACCAGGAGTGCAAATACTGGCGTTTAAACAGCACCTGTGAAGCTTCAAAGGTGAGTACTGTGTATGTATTTTTTTGTTTCTTATTTGTGTCTAAATTTTCATTTTTTTCTGTTTTCCACCAGTTTTAATTGACTTTTTCATGCCCATTACTGCCACCGACAGTGCTGGAGTGGAGCATTAACATTTATGTTTAAATTGCATTACATTTCTAATATAGTCGTCCCTCGTTTATTGCTTTCCATACCCGACCGCGATAAAAGAATTAGGATTCAATATTAATAAATGGAATATTTTTGTAGTTATGGCATAGAAAACCTGTTTATTATCTTCTAAATATGGCTTTTAACATTATTAGAGCCCTCTAGACATGAAATAACACCCCTATAGTCAGTCACCTTTACACTTGTTTTACCCAATATACTGTAGTACACATAATCAGAGACAATAAGACATAGTAAACAAAAATAAGATAACATAGACTCACGCGTTAGCAGTCTCTTGTTTTTTCTGGACGGCATATTTCCTGCGGTGGCTATTGTCTCATCAATGTATTGTAATGGTGGCTTCAAATGGCTTTACACTTGTTTTACTTAATAAAGTAGACATAATACGTGTAAATAAGCCATTTAAGAGATAAAAAGATAAACCTCCTGCTTGTGTGTGTCACGCTAAATCTATTCCCTAACATTATGTCTTGTCAAAGCATCTTCCTGCTGGACAATGTTGAGTGAATTGTCTTGTGAAACAGCCCTCTCTGCTGGATTCTAACTGCAGCAGTCTTTTTTTCCCCTGCAGATGAAACATGTTTCTATTTAAGTTACCATTAAAAAACTAATTATTTACAATTCCAAGCAGAGAAAAGAAATTTGCAGATATGCCGGGGGCAAGATTGCCGAACCACGAATAGGCGGGGATCAACTGTAGACTTTGCATGTTTAAATGTGCTAAATTTACTACATGGATCAGTGGAAGGTTTGAAATATAAGTCGGCTGAAACTTACTGTATTTTTTTCTAGAAACTGTGCATATTTGACAACTTTGGCACGCTGGTATTTGCAGTTTTCATGTCAATCTGGGGTAAGTCACTCATGCTCCACTGGTTTTTTTTTAAGCTCAATGCCCGAGTGCTTCTATTCGCATTCATCTCCTCGCCGTAGTAACCCTGTTCCTGGAATTTTGGAAGCGCTACCAGGCCGAGCTGGAATACCAGTGGGACACCGTGGAGTTCCTCGAGCAGGAGGAGCCGCCACGACCCGAATACGAAGCCAAGTGTGTCTATGAGAGGAAAAACCCAGTCACGGGGGTGAGTCACACTCATTCTTTTTTTCCTCGTAAAGTCCCATCTCTGTGTTTACAAGCTGTGTTTTGTTTTCAGGTGAAGGAAAAAGTGCCTTATACAGCCTGTGGACGATGCGTTCGGGTGTCAATAGGAATAGGGACGGTTTTATTCTGGGTAATGCCTTTCTAGCGTCATTTCCTGTCATTCTTGCCTACATTAATATAGTCCAATAAAGATATAAATTGAGTAATGTTTGCTTGTCAGATCTTGCTGATCCTGGCCTCCATCGTGGCCATCACCGTGTACCGCCTGGCTGCCTTCTTCACCTTCTCAGCCAGGCTGAGAGCTCAGGACCTGAAGGAGCTAGAGCCCCTCAAGGAGTACGTGACGCCTCAGATGGCCACCTCGGTCACGGCCTCCCTCATCAGCTTCGTGGTCATCATGATCCTCAACATGCTCTATGAGAGGGTGGCCATCTGGATCACCAACTTTGGTGAGCGGATGGAGGAATCAAGTCAGAATAGGAACAGATAACACAAAACAGAGGACAGAGCAGAGTTACGATGCCATCTACTGTACGGAGTTGTAACGACAAGTTACACAGACATATCATGTGTTTGTGAGCGGGGGCCAGCGCGCCAAGTCTAAAAAATTACAAAAGAGGAGCACCAGATCCATCTGTGGCAGTCGAAATGCAATTGTGGCAGGCCATCAGAAAATAACTAATGTATTAATGTATGTAACACTTACAACAATATCCAAATAAGACTTCATATCTAATTTGCCCATTTAATTTCATTGACTTTATTTACTTCATATTATATAGTTATATGTTTATTCATATATATTAATAATATATTAATAGTAATTTATTTAACACCACCTGCCCCTAAACAGAATATGATTTAGAAACTGATTCAAATAATTATTGTATTTTATTTCTATTTTAAGCCATCATGATTATTATTTTACAAACTAAATAACTGCAAACCCCAAAGATTGTTCTCATCTCTATGCCTTGCAAGAGGCTTGCATATTGTTTGCATTTCCTTTTAAAGTGGGTTTTAGTACAGTAATTATTGACATTCTCATTAACTTTTTTTCCGTTTACACCACAAATACGAGGAAAAAAATGTAAATAATCAAGGTAACGCTGGTTTCTCAAACATACACAGGCGTTAAAGTGGGCTTTTTTTTTCTTCTGTTTTTCACTTTGTTTGAAATGTCTCATAAAACAGAGCTGCCAAGGACCAAGACGGACTACGAGAACAGCTTGACCCTCAAGATGTTCCTCTTTCAGTTTGTCAACTATTACTCTTCTTGTTTCTACATCGCCTTCGCCAAGGGGAAAGCAGTCGGCTATCCCGGACAGCCCGTTTACCTCTTGGGAAAATACCGGAACGAGGAGGTAGGGTACCGTTCGTCCTCTTGCTTGTAGCGGATGAATTACGCTTCAATTTGTCTCTTGTTTTGATTGACCAGTGTGATCCTGGCGGTTGCCTAATTGAACTGACCACTCAATTGTCGATCATCATGGGTGGAAAAGCCATCTGGAACAACATCCAGGAGGTTCTCTTACCGTAAGAAACAAACATACTCTTCACGGGGAATCTAATGCACTCACAAGTACAGGTACCAATCATCCTCACTCACGCACAGCCTCACCTGTGTGTGTGCAGGTGGGGCAAAAATTTCATTTTCCGCTATTGCACGCGTTCAGCCTCACAGAAAGTCATCCCTCGTTGGGAGCAAGACTACCAGCTGCAACCCGTGCCCAAACTGGGACTCTTCTACGAGTATCTGGAAATGGGTAAGAAGAAGACTGTACAGTAGAGCCGCACTATTGCAAATGACGCAAAAACACAACCCTAATAATGCCTATTTTTGATACGCTTAAGTCTATAATGCACACATTTTTATTTTGTACGCATCACGTCTTGTCAAAGCTTCTTCCTGCTGGAAAATGTTGAGTGAATTGACTTGTGAGACAGCACCCTCTGCTGGATTCATAGCGGCACAACTCCTTTTCCCCAGCAGATAGTTTATACCATACTTTCAAGCCAAATGCTTCTTGTAAAGGAGCTCCTTCATAGCAGTCATCAGAACAAAGAACAGAACTCGAAGAGCAGAACTCGAGGTGGGCGTCCATCCATCCCTCATTCTCTGCACTTGCTTTGTTCATTTTTGTCTTAAACCTTCCTCTTTTGGAAAAGAAATCAAACTTACAGTAACACTCGGATACTGTAAACATCCAGCAGCAATGCAACATTTTGGCATGACTACTAGTTTGATGAAAATATACCGAACCAAGTCGAAGGTCTACCTCGAGAAGCGTCTGTTTAGCTGAGAGGTGTTACCCCGATGACGTCACTTCAGGAAATGAGACTGAAGGGCGAGAGCTAGTTCGTCATGGCTGCCGCCATGAACCATAAATGTTATTTTTACGAATTTACCGTTTGCTTTCAAAAATTTTACAATGTAGAACATAATAAGCAAAGTTGATAAATCACGTCAGGGACACCTTTTAATATTTCAACTTTATGCGACTAAAATGACGTTATTTTGCCTCATAATATTACGACATTATTCTTGTCGCCCCACTTCAATTATCAGTCATACAGTTCGGCTTCGTCACCCTCTTCGTGGCCTCCTTCCCTCTGGCTCCGGTCCTGGCGCTAGTCAACAACTTGTTCGAAATCCGCGTGGACGCCTGGAAAATCACCACGCAGTTCCGCCGCATCGTTCCCGAGAAGGCCCAGGACATCGGCGCCTGGCAGCCCATCCTTCAAGGCGTCGCCATTTTGGCCGTCGCCACCAACGTGAGTCATCGTTTTAACCGTGGCGCTTCATCAATCATGATGTCATCAGTTTTGGACGACATTCCAGGCCATGATCATCGCCTTTACCTCGGACATGATTCCACGCTTGGTGTACTACTGGTCCTTCTCGGTGTATCCCTATGGAGACCATGATTCTCAAACCATGGAGGGCTACATCCACAGCTCCCTGTCTATTTTCAACATCAGTGATTTCTCCAACTACAGCAGGCCGCTCAGCACGCCGTACAACATCACCACCTGCAGGTACAAAGCAGAAAACACTAACTGAATCACTTTAAAACTGACACAATTACCTTGTGGGGTTTTTTTGTAGGTATCGAGATTTCCGCTACCCTCCAGGTCACCCGAAGGAGTACGAGCACAATATCTACTACTGGCATGTGATCGCTGCTAAAATGGCTTTTATCATTGTTGTTGAGGTAGGAACACAAACAGGAAGTCTCACACTCTAAATCCAGTTGCACTAATGGATGTCCATTTTTCCAGCACATCGTTTACCTGACCAAGTTCATCCTGTCTTACGTCATCCCCGACATCCCGTATGCTGTCAGAGAGCAAATCAAGCGGGAGAAGTACTTGACCCAGGTTATCCTCCACGAGACCAACCTCAAGCTGGTCACCAAACGCCTGAAGCCACCAAAGGACGACGCCCACAAGAACTTTCATGGCATGCTGGCAAAGGAGGACATTGAGCTCGATTTACAGTCGTAAGAAAACACACAAACTAAGCCACATCTTCAGAAACAGATGGACAATAATAAAACGTGAGTGATATGCTGGAATATTCTGCAGACTGCGCGGAAGCTATGAGAGCAGATGACAATCACAAGATGCGGACAGCTCACATCATGAAGCTAAATGTCTGCAGGTGTTTTATAGTTACTGGTGAAATGCTGACATTCTTCAGTATTATGCAATGCACAAAATGCAACCATAGAGATTTTTGACAGACAAGCTGTTAACTACATAATAAGAATAGTGTGCCTAAGATGTTTTAAGGTTAAACCTTTAGTGTATTATATATGTTTACAGCCACACAGTCCTTTCAGTCATTCAGACAAAGTTTCCAATGTCTATTTAGTGCTTTATACCTCTTCTTTTCTACAGTTGTCCTTGTCTAGTTTATATTTGTAGTTAAAAACTACTCCACATTTATCAATTTGCACTTTTTATGGACAGGGCTGTGATTCTGTGACCACTGTACTGCACATAACTTTGACTGCATGTGTTTAAAATATAGTAATTTGCTCCTCCCATGTCATTAATGTTCGATTTATACCTCTGCTGTATTATAGTTATGCTTTATTGTACTCTAACCACTATAAACAGTATCCTGCATGTGTGTGTGCATGTGTTTCAAATTTTGTACAGAGCAAATAAATTGTTTTGTATTAAAATGTGTGGGTTACGTCGTTTTTTGTCATTTGAAGACTAATAAAGTTTTTGTGCACTATTGTTTCATTCATGCTGCCTGTAGACCTACTGTAATCCATCCATTTTCTTTACCACTTCTCTTTAGAGTGGCAGGGGCATGCTGGAGCCTACCTACTGTAAACTTATTTATTTAATTACTACAACATGACATTACATCTATCCGCTTTATTCAATGTATTTTACAAATTCAATGAATATTTTACACTCCAGAAAATATTACATGGATAAAAATGTGTATTTGCATCATGTTTACGCGTTTTTGATCAGGCAGTCGCATGTTAGTTCACGCATGACGTCACAAACATGCGACACAGGGCCCTTTAAGCACACACGTGAAAGTTGCCACCACCAGCGCCTGTCGGGGCTTGTTTTTTTTTTAAATTAAATTTATTTACATTTGCAAATTTCGTTAATAAAACATGAGTTCTCAGATTACTTGTGTCGGCTGGGTGAAGCGAGGCGCTGCAAAGGAAACCCCTGACAAAGTAAGTAGGCGCGTAGATAGCTAGCTAATGTTAGCCTATGGGCTACTAAAGTGTCAACAAGGTAGAGTTTGACAACTCATGAGTTGTTTTTAATGATGACAGTTTTAGAAGGATTTTATTAAATAGCTAATCTGTCAGTGCTTATTTGTATTATTGAATGAATTATTCTTGTACAGGTCGAGTTGAGCCAAGAGGAGCTGCAACGCATCATCAATGAGGCAAAGGAGGAGCTAGCGTATGTCGTAATGTGCACTTCAATTAATAATTGTGGATGATTTTATAAATTAAGTTTTGGCATTGTTGATTTAAACCAGGGAGCAAGCAGCTGATGATGAAGAAGAAGAAGACGAGGTTGATGCTGGTATTGTAGCTGATCAGAGTGTCAATGACATTGTGGATGCTGCCTTTGCTCAAAAGGAAGAAAAGCAAGGAGGAGACGATGAGGAGGAGGATGAGCTAGCGGAATACGGCCTGGATAAATATGATGAAGAAGATATAGGTAAGTGAGTCATTCATTATTTTTGTGTGTTGTGAGTTAATTAACGTGATCTTGTGTGGTTTCCATGTAGCGACAGCCAACCTCGGCGACAGCCTGGCCGGGCTCACAGTGTTCGGCTCGAATGACGAGGACCCCTACATCACTCTTAAAGATACTGTGAGTCTGACAGTGTATTACCGCCATTTTTAAATACCAACACGGCTTAATGTGGCTACTGTTTACATGTTTAGGATCAGTATGAGCGAGAAGACTTCCAGATTAAGCCCATGGACAACCTCATCCTGGCTGGCAGGGCTGAGAAGGACTGCTGCAACCTGGAGATCTACGGTAAATAACTTCGGACAGGACACATTCCCCCTCTTTACTGTCACTCTTGTTGACCAACCATTTCTTGTGCAGTTTACAACGCAGAGGAGGACTCTCTGTATGTGCACCATGACATTCTTCTGCCAGCTTACCCTCTCAGCATCGAGTGGCTCAACTTTGATCCAAACCCGGGAGAATCGTCTTGTAAGAAAGTCTCAAGTTCATATAAAATGGAATAAAATTAATTACAAAAAATAGTAAAACATGCATTAAAAAAATATTGTGATTGAAATGAATTATTAGCAAAATAATAATATATATATTATTTTATTTTAATATATTATTTTTCCAACTTTGATCCAAACTCAGAAGAATCTTCATGTAAGTCCCAAGTCCATATAAAATGTAATAAATGTAGTATACCAAAAGAGCACATTCAATATTTTTGTTTAATTTATATTTTTTATCATAATTAAAATACATTCATTTTTAAAAACAAATATATATATATAAATTGACTGCTTAATTGACAAAAATGTATTTGTAAAATTAAAATATCTAAAAATGATTATTTTTCTATCTATATCCTCCACTACATATAAGAGAAAATTCACTAAAAATGTTTTTTTGAAGAATAGTATTTTTTAAATAATTTAAATAAACGTGTGTATAAAAAGCCTCAAATCCATATAAAATGGAAGAACTTAACTAAAAAAGTAATAACATATTAAATATAAATCATAAAAATGTATTGAAATAAATGAATATTTTTGAATTAATTTTTTACAAAAGAATATATTAAATATTTTGTATTTAATGGGTATTGTTTATTTATGTTAATTTTAATAAAGGTATTTCTAAAAAAAATATATATATATATATATATATATATATATATATATATATATATATGTGATGATTATTATTAACTTCCAACCAAACACTGAATGATCTTCATGTACGATAGTTTCAAATCCCTATGAAACGCAATATTTATATATTTTTTTTCATTGGTATAAATTCATGTGTAAAAAAAAAAAATATATATATATATATATATATATATATATATATATATATGTATATGTATATACATATATATATATATATATATATATATATGTGTGTGTGTATATATATGTGTATATATATATATGTATATATATATATATGTGTGTATATATATATATATATATATGTGTGTGTATATATATATATGTATATATATATATATATGTGTGTGTGTGTGTATATACAGTATATATATATATATGTTTATGTATATATATGTATATATGTATGTATATATATATATATATATGTATGTATATATATATATATATATATATATAAATATTATTTTTCAGTGTTTATGACGTGACCTTTCCCAGGTAATTATGCTGCTGTGGGCAACATGACACCACAGATTGACGTGTGGGACCTGGACGTGGTGGACTGTTTGGAGCCCGCCTTCACACTGGGCAGCAAAAAGGTGGCGAAGAAGAAAAAAAAGGGCAAGAAGGTACATTTTCGGGATATATGTCAAGAGTTCACCTACGGTTGATGTTTTATTTACCTGATTGTTGCTGGCAGGGTGCAGCAGCGGCGGCGCAACCTGTGGAGGGGCACACGGATGCAGTGCTGGATTTATCCTGGAACCAGCTGGTCAGGTTAGTAAATGAGGCACATTGGGGCGGCAGTGGCTCAGGAGGTAGAGTAGGTCGTCCAGAAACCGGAAGGTCCCTCCACCCAGTCACTGTTGTTGTGTCCCTGGGCAAAACACTTCACCCACCTTTCCTCCAGTGCTGCCAAGTGTATGAATGTGTGAATGAATGTGGTCTGTCAGACTACCCCAGGGCAGTTGTGCCTACAGATGTAGTATACCACACACTCAGTTTGCGACTGAGGAGTGAATGAATAATGGGTTCACTTCATTGTGAAGTGCCTTGAAAAGTGCAAGTGCTATATAAAGTCTAATCCATTATTATTATTATTATTATTATTATTATTATTATTGGTGGTGTAATTCCTCCACAACATGATTGTACATGTGCACAAATGTCCACATAGACATTTTTAATGTGTTCTGTGATATTTCCTTGCTAGGAATGTCCTAGCCAGTGCATCAGCAGACGACACAGTCATCCTATGGGATCTATCTCAAGGCAAACCAGCCACCACCCTCTGTAGACACACTGATAAAGTACGACACAAGTGAATTCATGTATGTATATTCACCCCTGCTCATCTATTGCTTCTGTATTGTAGGTCCAGACCCTAGCTTTCCACCCCTTTGAGGCACAGACTCTCCTCTCCGGATCATACGACAAGTACATCCGCCGCCTAATGTATTGTTTGCCGAACACCGCAGGTTTGAAATCCATGTTTTGCACTCTGGCAGGACGGCGCTCCTGTACGACTGCCGCAGCCCGGACAGCAGTTACCGCACGTGGAGGTTCAGCGGTCAAGTCGAGCGTCTGGTGTGGAACCACTTTTCGCCGTGTAACTTCCTGGTAAGAACTTACATGGCCGCAGAGAGTCTGAATATTAGGAACCGCTGATAGCGTGGTTGTGTTTCAGGCCAGCACAGATGACGGCTTTGTCTACTGTCTGGACGCTCGCGCTGATAAACCTGTTTTCACACTCAAGGCGCATGATGAAGAAGTGTCAGGTGGGCTTTGTCCAGGTGGTGTACATTGTTGTCCTCTACACGTATACATTACATGTGTGTTGTTTTTTTTAAGGTTTGTCTCTCAGCAGCCAGATTAAAGGATGCTTGGTCACGTCGTCGGCAGACAAACATGTTAAGATTTGGGACGTTTTGGGTGACAAACCCAAGCTGGTGCATTCGAGGGACATGAAAATGGTACGAATTTGCAGTGTCTGTGTCATCATCCACCCACACTTGATGACACTTTATGGATGTGTGTGTGCAGGGTGTGCTGTTCTGCGCGTCATGCTGCCCTGATCGGCCCTTCACTTACGCCTTTGGAGGACAGAAAGATGGTTTACGAGTTTGGGATATAAGTGACTCTGCAGCTGGTATGACAAAAACATTTGATTTTCTGTTTCCTTTCATTAATCACGCTCTTGTGTTCGTTTGCCTCCAGTGGCTGAGGTGTTTGGCGGTCGTGAGCGCTTGGTGGTGAACGCAGGATCACAGGCTGCCAGCACTGCAGCCGCAGCACAAATGGACACCTCCTAGCAAAACAACAAAATATAAACCAATTGTTTCCCTCAAAGTAAAAGGAGTGTGACTTCTTGAAGTTCACGCAAAGAAACACTTGTGAGTTAACGCTGGAATTGTCTTTTTGTTGGCGAAAGCAGCAAAATTGTCATTTCTTCTGACAAAATCGAATCTCCGTTGGCCATCTCTGTGTGGAGTTTGCATGTTCTCCCCGTGCCTTTTCTCTGGGTACTTCCTCCCACACTCCAAAAACATTAGGTTCATTGGCGACTCTACATTGTCCATAAGTATGAATGTGAGTGTGAAAGGTTGATTGTCTGTATGTGCCCTGCCATTGGCTGGCGACCAGTCCAAGGTGTGCCCTGCCTCTCCCCGAAAGTCTGCTGGGATTACCCCTCCTGTTTACCCCTGTGACCCTAATGAGGATTAAGTGGCATAAAGGATGAATGAATTTGTACAAATGCGTGAGGGCTTTTTTCTACTAATGTAACTAATATTGCATAATACCTACTTGGATAAGTCATAATGTAGGAAATGTTGAATATCCAGTTTACATAAAACCGCTTTTTAAATACGTAAATTTTGTATTTGCTTGACTTTTTTTGTTATTACAATTATGACAGTGGAAGAATATGTACCTTATTTCCATTACATGTTTTAAATTGATAAGAATAACACTGATTTTAGACCATTTTCCCTTTTTTTTTTTTTTAAATGTTTTAATTCATCTAAACAATTTCAGAATACGTTAAGGCCTGGTTCCCCATACAAGGATTACGTCACATTGTAAACTAGAATGTACTAAAACGGCTTTCTCAGACATGAATTGAAATAGTGTCAGACTTGTCCTAGTCTTGAGTTAAATAATTTCTTTCTTGAAGGGAGACTAGCGCTAATCCAGGTCTAGATCAAGATGTTTAAAGTTGGCCAGAGGCAGGTTTAACATGAGCATGAAGCTGAAGTAGCCAACAAAAAACTGGACACACTTACAAAGACACCTTTGCTTTGCAGCACTTTTCATAAACAAATGTGATACACAAGTGATAGCATTTGTGTTATCCTGCTTTATATCTTATATCTTGTGTTTTCTGTATAATGTATAATTTGGAAAATTAAGAGATGAGATGGTTGATTGCAGTCCCTGCATTCCTTTTTTGGTTCCTGTGGTTAATCATGATGTTTGTCTTCAATTATGGCATACTTGGTCATTTAAAAGTATCTTCTTGCTTTCACTGAAGTTCTTTCTTTTTTCTATTATAGATCAGGGATCAAACTCCAGTTACACACTCACACACACACAACACACACACACACTGCTAAAAACGTCTCTTGGAAAAATTACACTCCAGGTTTTCAGCGTACCCTCACTTTTGCCACATGTAATCCGATCCGTTTTATAAAACATGATGTGAGTTGATTAGACTGAAACTGTAGTCTGGACCTAGTTACTGTGAAGTTAAATGAATGGATTAGTGTGGATTAATTTAAACCAAAATATTTTAGTCCTAGTTTTATTTATGCCCTAACGCGAAACCGGGCCTAACTATGTAACCATTTTAAATCGAATTGTTCCGTTAACCAACCCGGAAGCCAAACAACGACGCGCACTACATATGAAGTAGCAGTATGACGTCGGATTAATAAGAATAACGCTGCTTTTAGACCTTTTTTTCTTTTATTATAAAAAGCATTATAACAATTCAGGATTATTGTCCTCTGAATACTGTATAATCATTTAAAGTCGTTCAATGGCGTTTAATATGTGGAACCATTGTGGTGCGGAACTGTTTCACCAGGAAGTCAAATAGCGGTATCCAAACTGGTAAGGAAATACTAGCATGGCGTCGGGTCATTTGAGCAAAATAAACAGACTTTTAAACTGCTGTAAATTGCAGCATGCTCAATGTAAGTACTAATTCGGATTAACAACATATATTTGTATGTATTTTAAAAGGACTTGTTGGTAGTTTTTGTCTGCTGCTGTCCTCTAACATAACGAACAAAACAGCTAGCTAGCTTGACATTGATGTTAAGCTTTTGACACACACTCAGTGTAAAGTTGGCAGGGCTTTCAGATATGAAAGATATGCTTCTTCATATGTATCCCTCCTTCATTGTGTTCTCCTTTTGTAGCATGTTTGGTTCCATCTCGAGAAGCCTCCAGTGTCCGTGGCCCATCAATAGATGAGCGCAGGTTTGTTGTTGGTGTTGGTGTTCATGCAGATATCATACGGGGTTATTGTGATTTGTGCAATAAGAATTTCCTTTGTGTTTCAGTGACGTGGAGATTGGTTTGACTTCAGATGGAAGTACCGTGGTGTGTTACCATCCGTCTGTGGACATTCCATATGAGCTCACCCATGTAGGCGACTCCACTGCTTCATAGGCGTGCATCACTTCCATCACAATCATTGCATGTGTCATAATTGGTGGCGGACCTTCTCTTGTGGCATCTTTGCAGCCTGTAGAGAGGCCAGACCCGGTTAGCAGCATGCCTGAGAACCATGACCAGGTTCTGAAGGCCCACCTGAGTAAGGAGGTGCTGAGGGACAAACAGGGTCCCACCATAGAGGAACTGAGCAAGATGTTTTACACCACCAAACACCGCTGGTATCCAGTAGGACAGTAAGTACACACATCAGGCACATTTAGTAAATAAATAAAATATCTTAATGTGATTTTCACTATTTACAGGTACCACATGAGACGCATTAAGAAGGATCCTCCAAAGGACAGATAATTGTAGGATAAATATAAATACCTATCTTCTGCCCATGTCTCTGTGTAATAAACTTTGTGCATATCTATTTATTTTTCAATTTTGGGAGGCTAAGGCTGCAATAATCCACTAATAAAATGTCAATAAATATGAGTATCATACATATGAATGTTATGGGATACTTAAAACATAACTAATACATAGTTTACAATTAATTAATGAGGAACAATATGTACATTTAATTACATATTTAGTTGTCTTTATATAAAAACAATTCTAAAATGTTTGCCTACAATAAAAAAAGAACATAGTTATTAATTTTAATTAATGCACATAAAAGTAGATCAAATAAAATTAAGAGTGTCTGCTTAATTTCTAATAATATAGTTTTAATATTTTTAATTAAAACAAATTTAGTGGAAACATTACTACTTAATCGAAACAATATTTTACTGTATAAATAATCACCCAATACATTTATTGTTACATCACTATTTGTTTTTGTGAACAATAGAACCTCATCTTGAGAGCTTTTTCCTTAATGAGTTCCAAGAACACTAATAACTTTTAAATAGATTATTTAAATACGATTTTTTTTTTAAATACACAATAATATAAGACCAAACAAACATAAAAGCAATTACGTAGGTTAAACAGAAAAGAGAAATTCCAATCAGGCAACATTTTTTGCTACTACGTCATGTGAAGC
The DNA here is from genome assembly GCF_027744805.1 of Dunckerocampus dactyliophorus. NCBI lineage: Eukaryota > Metazoa > Chordata > Actinopteri > Syngnathiformes > Syngnathidae > Dunckerocampus > Dunckerocampus dactyliophorus. Next base: position 2,832,230 of record NC_072833.1, on the reverse strand, counting down.
CGGAAGAGGGCGTGGTCAGCCCCGCCCCGGCAGTCCAGTCAATCCAGCCTGAAGAGAAGGGGACTGAACGGCTGAAAATACAATAGCTAACACAAGATGGCCGGTTTGCCTCGTAGGATTGTCAAGGTACGCTTTAAAATGAATTTCCTGACATTGCATACGAATGAGCTATTGTGAGATTCTCTGTGGTGTCCTTTTATTCATTTTGTGTTTCAAATTTGCTGCCCTCGGACATTGGCACGGTTAGCTCCAGAGCTAGCTATAGTTGTGTGGCTAGCATCTCGCGCAAGTGTTTTGTTTGCCACTTCCGTTTCCCCTCCTCCGCTCTGCTTGTCGGTCAATGTTTTAGTTTGATCATTTTCTATATATTATATCTTGACTACACGAACACAGTGACATGCTTCAAGTGCAACTACGAGTTCCCCTCATGAAGCAAGCTAGGTTAGCAACTGTGACTGTGATGATCGCTTCGGACGAATAGACTGTGTTGTTTATGTGCTCGCATTCGATTGATATGTCGACAAAGCCTTTAAAAAGATCACAGCAAACATAACACCCAATTGATGGCGAGTGTGTTGTGGCCTCCTCCTCCTCTTGCAGGGCCAGGCCCGCCAGCCAGCGCCATCAGTTGCTTCCGCCACATTTCTTGTAGCTTTTGATTAAGTTTAGCAGGATTTAACAGCCATTTGCGTAACAAAGCTCAGCGAAAAATGACACACAAACCCTTCTGACTCAGGATAACCATATAAACCATAGGATAACCTATTTATTCCTAACTGTTGTGTTAATGATCACATATAGCGTCATGTTTGTTTATATCCCACACATTTTGCTGCCAGTGCTAACATTTTTCTCATCGCAATCACTATGCCAAGATATTTAACTTTTCCTGCACTGAAATTAACACATGGACATAAAAAGAAAATGAATGTGTTGTTGCAATGCTGCACGCAGCTACTAGAACAGGGCTATTCAACTACATTGTTGTTCTTGTTGTTCTTTCTCCTATCACGATTATTATTTTTGTGTATGTCAGTGCAATACCTGAACATTTTCATCAGCAAACGTAGCCAAAAGAGTATCAGCAAACGCAGCTGTCTCCACACATGCACGCCGTCTGACGCGCTCACGACTATGCAAAACAGTCGTACTTATTGCAGCCTCGTATCAAATCAACAATAATGATATTGTTGCGACCCAGAAGTTCCGTGCGATGTGAAGAGCCCTGTGTGAAGCCGTGAACGCCTCAGGCTGAGCGCCAGTGTGGGAGTATGGCGCTGCATGTGTGGAGACAGCTTTGTTTGCTGATATTCTCCTAGCTACATTTGCAGGTCTTCTTTTGTCATGGTTGCGCGTGCGCGCACACACACACGTGTGTGTGTGTGTGTGTGTGTTTACACCCTGTTAAGCCCTAACTTTGTAAAACAATATAACACTACACTTTAGTACTCCACGAGAATAAGCATGCTGTCAGGGCCCGTCATGATGGGCTTTTTTCACGCAAGTTTTAGAGAGCGTATTACAGCATTTTTAATATATATTGCATCTCTATGAGATAAACAAAGGTAGATGCAACTTTTAATCCACATGTCCACCATAATCTAATGTAAAAATCACATACCGGTCGGGCTCGAGCTGCAACTAACGATTATTGTCTATCGATTTAATCTGAAGCTTGTTGTTTGCATTAATGGAGTAATCGGTTAGGGCCAAGACAAACCGAATCAGTATGAACCAAATGCAAACAATTAGTGGTTTGTCAACTGCATTTGTGTCTACGTCACCTACATCACCCATGTCACCTCTTTTGCGATCGAGTCACTACTAAAAGCAGATCCACCGCCGGACAAGCTCTGTGACAGCGTTAGCAGCCTGCATTTTTTGTCTCCGCTCAATTTCTGCACGTTTCGCCATTCTCCTCTCTCAACCCACAATCCGTCTTCTTCAGAGACAATCTATCGCTGCCGGTTGGAGGAAAAGAGGACTGTTGCCCCCTACTGGGACAGAAATACGTTGCCTACAATTCAGAAATTCTCACACAAGATGAACAAGACTTTGATCTGTAGCTCTCGTGAAAAAAAAGCAAAAGACGTCAATAGACGTCTTTGGCAGTGAGAGTTAATTGGATAATGGATTAATCATTGCTTAATTGTTGCAACTTTAATATTATTATTAACATTAAAAAAAGTAATATTAAACATAATATGATGCACACTTCCATATTGTCTCCTTTCTTTGTGTCAGAGCAGGCGCTAACTATCACTGTGCTCTACGTGCTGGCCAGGCGCTGTTCACATGATGCGTTCAAGAGCAATGCGTAACTCATAATGCAGCAGAAAACTGATTAATCTGATTAAAACTTCAAATATTTTCTACTACAAGATTTTTTTTCTAATTACAGAAATCAATGAAATGCATTTTTCAAGTGCCTGTGAGCTTGCCAAGCTTAGCTACTTCTGGATGCTTTCATTCCCAAAGTGGCGCTTTGGGCACGTTTGTCATTTGTGACTGTCCTCAGGAGACGCAGCGGTTGATGCTGGAGCCCGTCCCCGGCATCGCAGCGACACCCGACGACGAGAACGCTCGCTACTTCCATGTGTACATCGGGGGACCCAAAGACTCCCCGTTTGAAGGGGGCACATTTAAACTTGAACTATTTCTCCCAGAGGAGTATCCCATGGCAGCGCCTAAAGTGCGATTCATGACCAAAATTTACCACCCGAACGTGGACAGGCTGGGGAGAATATGTTTAGACATTTTGAAAGGTAAGCAAATGTCGGATGTGTTGGTAAAGAAGCGGATAAATTCCCCTTTTTTGTCCTCCAGACAAGTGGTCTCCGGCCCTGCAAATCCGCACAGTGCTGCTCTCCATCCAGGCGTTATTAAGCGCGCCCAATCCTGACGACCCCCTGGCAAACGATGTCGCAGAGCAGTGGAAGAAAAATGAAAGCATCGCCATCGAAACAGGTCGGGGTCCTCCCTCGACACATTTGACTGGTATGATTGAATAGAACACAATAGAACTTGTTGTTTTCTGACATCCTGCAGCCCGAGCATGGACCAAGTTGTATGCGAACAACACTGAAGTATAGAAGGCATCTGAATGTGATCCACCACATGTATTCCGAAACAGCACCTGAATTTGACTGAGGAAAAAGAGTCCAAATCTATTTGAAAGAACAAGATCTACTGTTGCAAACCTTTTTGGGTGACTTGTTTTCCTTTTGTTAACAAGCGTTTGATGTGTGTTAGCCTCTTTTTTTTTTGTCATTTCTCCTCTTCCTCCTCCCCTGTTGTGTTGCTATTTAAATGCATGGACAGAGAATGACACCCTCCTCACTACAGTCTTAAAAGGCAAATAACGTGTTCATATAGAGTATCATTGACCAGGAGCGTACTGGTACGAAATCATCATGCATTAAAGCTGTCCTACTTTTAATAAATACAGCTAATGTCTTTCTTAAACTTTATTTTTTTACATTTCTTTCCTGGTGTGTGTTTTGAGTTTCCCGAAATTGAACTCGGAGGCTGTAGGAAGAGCAACCTTTGTCTTTAAACCTGAACTTTTTAAGGGCCTGCAAAGCGCAGCAGCCCATCTTATTTCTCATACAGTACTTAGATATTTCTCTTCTTCTTATTCGGACCCAACTAATGTGCAAATTGTGCAAACAACCCCCACGCGTTACATCACTGGATAGGTCCCATGGTGGTAGTGTGCCATTTACACTGTATAACATCCTGGGGAACCATGGCAATGGCTTGTAACATTCTGTGTAACCGTGATGATGCAATTGCAGAGCAGAGTTGAAAACAGGCCGCAACCCCAACACTGGTGACCCTGAAACAATGTTGATTTTCCATTAGATGTTGAATCAACATTGCCAAACTGATTAAATTTGGCATCTATTGATTGATAAATGATGGAGTTGTAGTTGACCAGGAAAGATGGAAGATAACCCTAACCCTGTACATCCCAGAATAAAAGTTGGGGGAGAGAAAAAGATGATAAATCTGATTTATAGTTGACAGGCAAAGACGGTTGATAAATCATGGGATTATGGTTGCCAGGAAAGATGATTGATAAATCCTGGATTTATACAAGTAGTAGACCGTAACAGTTAATTGATAAATCAAGAATCTGATTGTTAAGTCATCTACTTAGAGTTGACCTGGAAAGATGATTAATTGTGGATTTTGGATGGGGGGCCATGTTGTGGTAGACCAGCACACTACACCACCAAATCAAGTAGGAAAATGAGTGGCTGGTTCCTGTTCCACACTCCAGTCGCAGTGGCAGTAAGACACAGTGTCAACAACCATTTCAGGAAGAAGGGAAGATTGCACCAATGGACGCAGTATGGCTTTGTACGGTTCCGCCCATGCATAACTTTAATAGGGTAGGTGTTTTTATTAAGGATGCACAGTAATTATTAAATTAAGTGCTTTTTTTCTGCTGAGGTGGAAAAAAAACCCCATTGAGTGCACAAAAAACTTTGTGGCATCACACTGGCTGCTCGGAGCGTGTGCCCGAATACAGCACCTTGCTGGGCCACGGCAGGTGGCTCCTCCCGCTTTATACCCCCGTCCTACTGACCTCCATAGCGGCACACCAGCTACTCTGAGCATGTGTCCAAATACAGCGCACTTTGCCAGGTCACAGCAGGTGACTTCTTCCGCTCTACACTCTGGTTCTTCTGATAGTATTGATGTGGTGGTAGTAATGTCATGATATTTGATTAGGACAAAGCGGCATAAAAAGTGGATATCAGCAAGTACAGTTGGTCATATTCAAATTTGTTCGACCTCCATGTGTGCACAAACTACAGTTAAATCTAAATTTAAAAAGTAGTTCAGCTGTAATATCGGTCTTGAAAGAAAAGTAAAAGTAGTTTGTATGTTTTTCTTTGTTATTTCATGACCAGGAAGCTGTAAAGCGTTACCAAAAACATCACAGGTGTCTCAGCTGTGGCCAAGATTGAAAGAAGTACTTTCCACGCTTTGCTGACACAGAATGTCACCAGATATAAATAGGACTGAGTGTTGACAAAATGTAAAGAAACTCAAATACTGTACCTCAAAGGCAGATATCATATATTTGATAAAACAGAACTAGCATACTTGCTATGCTAGTTGCTAGGTTGGTAACTGTAGTGTAGTACGCAATTCCCCCACTGGGTGGAGCCATTACATTTCAATGCCATTCATTTGAAAGGCATGAGGAAATCAAGGTTTCCCGTGATTGTCTACTGAGATTTTCAAGGTAAATTCAGGTAAAATACATGTAATAATTCTCGAGTACCAACGACAACTATTGCTGTTCCACAGACTACCACAAGACGGCGTCACATGCATCTCACTGCGCGGCAGGCCCTCTTCTAGACAGTAAGTCGTCTTTCTCCAGGTGGAGGTATGTAATCAATGTCATCATACGTGAGGACTTGTTTGTGTACTCGCTGACGAAATATGTGTGCGCAAAGCAAGGTTTCACAACACTTTACGACCTGGTTGTCGTGGTAACCGCCCAGCCACTGTTTGAGTGGGCTTGCAAGGAAGCTATTCCGCAAAATACGTTGACTAATTATTAACCCGTCGCTTGTCGTTTGGACTACTTCCAACCTGCTTTGCCTGTGTGTAATTGTGCGACAATGATGGTGATGATACTAACATCCCATATATATTCGGGCATGATGACAGTTGGCAACACCTGCACCTGAGGTGGCTTTTATGGTGGGAAACAACTATGTACCCCACCGGGCATCTTCTGGATGAAGCACATCCGAGAGTCATTGCTATCGGAGAATATACGAAATTTTTATTTTTGGGGGGACGTGGGGGGTGTTTGCAATTTGACCATTATTTTGGGCCTTTGAGTGTTGTTTTAAACACACAAAATGTGTCTTCTATGGTAGGCAACTACAATGTATCCCACTGAGCATCTTCTGGATGAAGCACAGGTTAGAGCAGGGGTGTCGAAAGTGCGGTCCGGCGACTGTTTTTTTTATTGGCAATATTCTAAAAACATAATTTAACAAGAAATCTATTAAAAAAAACAACAAAAAAACAATAGCAGCAAAAATGGAAAAATATGTAGTCATTTTACAAGAATAAAATAAAAATATTAAGACAAAAATGTTCTAATTTAACGAAAATGCCGTAGTATTATGAGGAAAAATAATGTCATTTTAGTAGCGTAAAGCTACTAAAGCTGAAATATTAAAGAAAAAAGGTGATATTTAAAAAAAAAAAGTCATAATATTATGAAAAACAAACAAAAAAGGTCGTAGAAAAAAGTTATAATTTGTGTCATAATTATGAAAAAAAGAAAGTTGAAATAGTTGGAAAAAACAACAGGAGAAATTGAAAAAAAACAACTAATTTTACGAAAATAAAGTCAAAATAGAAAGACACAAAAGTTTTATTCTAAAGAGAAAAACATTCTCAATTTTATGCGAATACTTTTGTAATATTATGAGGAAAAATAATATAATTTTAGTAGCGTCCAGTTGAAATATGAAAAAATTACGTTTTTTTTAAGAAGTCATAACATTAAGGACAAACAAACAAAACAAAATAAAGTTGTAATTTTAAGGAGAATAAGGAAAATTGCATTCTTGCATTTTTTCCGTTGTTCTTTTTAGGGTTTTTTTTGTTATTTGCCCATTTTAGGCCTTCAAGTTTTGTTTTAACCACGTAGAATATGTCATCACTACAGTAGAAAGGAATTCTAGACACATTTCCTACCTCTCCTCCCCTGTTTCCTTCCATCCGTCGTCTGTATTCAGGTCGTTTGTGTGTGTGTTGTAGTTGCAGTTACGTAAGAGCTCATTCATAAATCAGCACCACACCTCAGGGAGGGATGAGGAGGCTCAAGCGGAATGTCTTCACAGGGAGCTTTTTTGCTGCAGTGCCCGAATACTGATGAGAGGTCAAAATAGTGCAAACATCAGTGATGACCCAGCAGTCTGCATCCCCGTGGTGAGACACCCAGTCAAGCCCCTTTTATGTAATATGTTGAAATATCCTCCTTCTGGATAGGATGCACACTTAATGATGCCCTTATTGGCTCACATGCCTCCTGTGCGAGGTCAAAGAGGAGATGGACGGCCAAGTTAATCAGATCAGGATTTCGCAATCCGAGTCGACCGCCCAACTCTTGTGTGTGTGTGTGTGTGTGTGTGTGTGTGTGTGTGTGTGTGTGGATCACGGCTAAATGAGGCGGATTAAAACTTTCTGTGTGTGAATGTGACAATGACGGACACAGGTGTCGCCACACGTTAGCGGGAAGTGGGCAGCAAAGAAACCGGAGGCGGCTATTCCCTTCACACTCGGGCTAAAAGAAGATGATGAGGAGCCACTTCCAGTAGCGTGACGACAGAGAGATTGATATGTTCTGCTGTATTTCTCCCATGTAATGACATGCAATCATATATCACACTCAAACGCTACAAAAAAAACACTTTTTGAAAGCTTTGCATGAACACTGGCCCTTAATGACTGCTTCTAAAGCCCGTCTAATCCTCCAAAATATTCTCATTATTAAGCATGTTTACTGGCAAATGCTCCTTGCAGTTCTTACTTGAGTCAGCAGGTAGCACTGTGGTTAGGTAAAGGCTTCTTTCTTTGCATTTTATGTAGAATACAGAGTAGCGTCATTGTCTTTATTTCAATGTACAGTCATCCGGCGCCATTTCGCGGCTTCACTCTGTCACGCTTTTTCAAAAATATATTAATAAGTAAATCATGCTGGTTCGTGGTTGAATATGGGCTAGTATTAGTCAAAACATATGCATATTTAAGAACATGTTATGTATTTGTGCCTAAATTAAACATTTCCAAGCATAAAAATGGCTAAATGAAGTAAAATACAAATATGACGCATTGAAAAGACGATGACGTAGTGCGCTACACTGGTCACTAGGTGTCAGTAATGTGACTGTAAGACACACAAGCGCCAGACTTCTATTGCAGGTTTGAATTATCTCACCACAGGCACGATAATCCATCATAACAACACGGGCTACTGTTACGGCCGTAACCCACGGCAAGCCGAAACTCAGTTCTGAACTCCCGACTTCACTTCCTGTCCGCCACTCTCTCTGCTCCCCTAGGGAACACATTTATAACAACACACAAGAGCACGAGTCTTATTTGTGTCTTAATTGTCTTATTTTCTCGTATTATGTCTACTATATTGGGTAATACGAGTGTAAAGGTGACTATATGGTAGTTATTCCATGTCTAGAGGGCTCTAATAATGTTAAAAAAAACGTATTTAGAAGATTGTAAACAGGTTTTCTATGCAAAAATATTCCATTTGTAAACAAGGAATCCTACTTCACTTATCACGGTCCGGCCTGGAACCAGCTAACTGCGACAAACGAGGGATTACTTAGAAAAACCTGCAATAAAAATAACCAAAACAAATACATTTTATAATATTTAACAAAACAAAATAAAACAAATATATATATATATACAGACAATCATATAATAAATCAGTTATTAAAAAAACATATACATTTAAATAATGTTCAAAAAGTTTGTAACAAAAATGTACTTGAATTTAGAAAAATACCCTGAAAGAGTAAAATATTTCAAAAATAGACAGCTGACTACAAATTTAAATACATTTTCTAAAAGCTTAAAATCAATCACAAAATATAGTTGACCAAAAATATTTCAGAGATAATAAATGAATAAAAAACATATCAGTGCCAGCATATTCTGCGGACTGTTTTAATGTGAGGTCGATTATGTCTCACGGCTAGCCTGGGAACGTCTTGGTGTCCTCCCGGTGGAACTGGAAGAGGTGGCCGGGGACCGGGAAGTCTGGGCTTCCCCACGGGACCCGGACCCGGATACGCGGAAGAAAATGGATGGATGGATGGATGTTTTAATGCCGGCTCTTCCTGTCCTTGTCCTGCTGTCAGAGGCAGCCGAGGTTTGTCCTACAAATCCTGCTGTAAACATTGTCCATCATAGATCCAGGCCTCGGTGCTTGCTCCCTTAACTCTCCGTTATCTTCACAAGCAAGTCGATTGCCTAACACTTTGTCCCACTTTTGATCGATCCCGATTTATCTTCCAAGAGGGCCGGCTCACCTTATCTCCACTTTTACGATGAGGATCCTCCTCGGCCTACAGGTGAAAGGTCAACAGAGGTTTAGGGTGACGGCGTGACACATTTTTGTAGACGAGTTCATCAAAGCCGAGCACCACAATGCAGCCATTGACGCATTGTTCAATCAGTCGCTATCGCATACCTTCTGCTTGACGTCGACCGCAACATGGGAGTGCCGTGACATGTGTGTCACATTCAGCCCGAGTGTGTTTAGTCAACGGGAGCAGTCAGGAGTGATGTGTGCTTGTGACACCGACACATGTGATGCTGTGATTTCATCAATATCATGTCGGCGCTGACTAAACAGCATCAAGCACACGCTCTCGTCAGTCTATCGGCACCTCTTTTCTGTTTATTTAGGCAACTAATCACATCAACGACGTCACTAAATGTCAATATGTGCCATGTTTGCGCCAAAGATGATTGAATAAGATACAAAAAGTACTGTATTATCTGATATTCTAGAACAGTGACATGCAAAGTGCGGCCTGGGGCGCTATGTGCGGCCCTGTGGCTGTTTTTTTAAATTATTAATTAAACACAAAAAACAGCAAAAAGGTATAAGGTCATGACAAAAAGCTGAAATGTTGATACCAGTAGCCTTTTTATAAAATTAGCACAAATTGCAAAACAGCACAGTTGTTTTGCAAAATGTTTTTCCACATAGATCAAAGAAGCAATGATGTCAGGGCGCATTTGATATAACTGAAGTTAGCTGAACAGGTTTGAAAAAGTTGGTTTTCTTGGGGTTTTTTTGCAACGTGCTGCGTCCCTTTAGTCACACTTTGAGTGGGGATAACTTGTGTTTGTATGAATTATTATATTAAATTAGTACTTGTAGTCATGAAATTATTATTTTTTATTATATCTGTCTGCGTGTTTTAATGAGAATAAATGATCATTTTATTTAACATTTTGCATGATAAAATCAGTAATGATGATTGCCCTCAGTTATTATCTTTTAGTTGTCATTTTGCAGGAAGATTACAGTTTGGATGATTCGTCAATCAGCCCTGAAACCCCGCCTACTCGTAAATACTCCATCCAATAGGCTTCCCTTTTGTTTTGGGGGGCGTGGCCTGTATATGTCAAACTCCACTCGGCGTTTTCCTCCGTACTGAGTCAGCGGCCATGCGCAAATGGACCCAGAGGAGGGCCGTCTACATAAAATCCCTGCCCGGGGCTCTTCATTCACTGCCTACAGGAGAACTTAAAACAACCACTGGAGCTTTGACTTGCCGTTTTTGACATCGAATTAAACGAGGAACACATAAACACACCTGGCACCTTCTACGGATTTAGATAGCAGCGGTGATGCGGCTGCTGCGTTGCTAACTGCACGCTCAATTCAACCATTTTTCTTTGCATTTTTTAAATTGTTGCTGGTTCGTCCAGGATGAAGCTGAAACCCAACCAAACGAGGACATACGATGGCGACGGTTTCAAGAAGCGAGCGGCGTGTTTGTGCTTCAAGAACGAGCGCGAAGAGGAGGTACACACACACACACGGACTACTTTGGGCGCCCATTATACGAAATCTGGGGGTCGTGACTTAAAAATGACCAGTCGGCTTGAACAATGCAGACGTTTCGTGTTATTCTGACTAAAGGCGCCAGACCGTATTTATATTTTGAATGTGTTTGTCATTGTTTTATCATGACGCTTTTTGTGATTGGACCATCCAGTTTGGGCTAGTTTGAGGAGTCACTAGCAAAAAAAAAAAACAGCGTCGTCATTGGGGTCTCTCGTTAGCAACGCCGTACTATTGTTTTTTCCGTTTCAAAATAACACACTTGGTCTATTTGTATCCTAATGACACAACGCCTGACATTGAAGTGAAGCTTTTATTTTGAATGTCGACGCATGCATTTCCGCATAGCCTCTTGCTAGCTTGTAGCCGACACAAAAGGGGGCGAGGCGCTTTATTGCACCGGGTTTTCTCATCCACTCGTTGGGACATAACGTCAGTGTTTAATCGAATGTATTCGTGTTTTCGTGTATAGCACCCTAATCATGTCGCAATTAGTGGACATCTAAGTTTTTGCTGCATCTTGACTCGCCAGTTTGGTGCATCGCGTCTGTGCAAATGAGTGTTTAAAGGGGCCGCAGCATGTAAATAATGAACTGGAGCTGACAGGCATGTGTTGTTGTGTCTTTTTTATAAGGGGTATTGTTTTGTTTTGAACACAAGTCCTCATTAAAATGTGCCTAAATGCCTCTAGATTTCATCAGAACACACAACATAAAGCTATAAGGCTATTCTATAGTTTTCATGTCAGTACGTCCCTGCATATCAGATACAGGCCTGTTACACAGTCACTAATTTTGGCAGTGTTGCTCACCCTGAATTTATTAATACATATTAGTAACTGCGACTTATGAGCCTTGGTGGTGTAATGGTACATGGGATTTGTGCAGACTGCAAGGGTTTGATTCCCAGCCAGGCCCCCAAGACCGAGCCACTGGAGATGTTCAAGCTCGGAGAGATGGAAAGGTTGCGCCAGGAAGGGCAGCCTGTGTAAAAACTAATCCAAATGAAACATGCGATTGATTTGCTGTGGTGACCCCCTGACGGGAAAAGCCGAAAGACACAAAAACAAAACCACATGTAATGTGGGTCTGATATGAATCCCGCCCCCCTTGACACAGTTACATGATGAACACCGTGGTCGGCGCTGCTCGTGAGCCATCGGCCGTCTTCCTTTCGGTTTTCCAATCCAGCTGCCTCGGGACAAAAAGTGAAGACAAACGAGAATTGGCGCTTTGTGGTTGTTTGCTTTTTCCCGTGTACGTCCACTGTGTAATAACACCGCGGTAGGAAGCGTGTTGACGTCTTAAAGAGGATGAAATTTGCCTTTTGGGATAAAAATGTTCACTGTCACCGTATTGTGCTATTTTTTTCGCTTTTGCATAGCACTACAGAACATCTGCTTGGATTTGCACACAGATGTTATGTCACTTGTGGTAGGAGGTACTCTTGAGTACTTCAGGGGCCCGTGTGTGAATACTACGGCTTGGAAATGTCAGAATTTTATGGCCCTGCTCATGTAATGGCAGAGGTGACATTGCTTTGAAGCATTCTGAAGGTCTTGGCTGTGATTTACCTTTTAACAAAGAGCTTCTTTTCCAGCCCAACGAGGGCGTTAAATGTTGGACTTTGTCACGGCAATGCACCCCCTCTAAACCCACACAATCACTTCCAGGACACATGAGAGGCCATTGCAGCTCGGATTGATGGGAATTGAATGACCCCAATGACTCCGTCATGACCTGCATTTGTCAGTTAAACTACTAGAATGGTCAACACTGGCCCGTTAATTGTGGATACTAGCTTATTAATGCAAATGATTCTATTTATATTCCATCCAGGGTGACATTTAGGAGCTCCTCGTTGAGTTGGACGAGGTGTTTATGTCGTCCAGAATATCCCTCAAGTGCTGGAGTGTCCAAACAAAGCATATAGTGTCAAAAGTAATCATGTACACTAAGTCCCCAACTAATGAACACAATTGGTTCCAGACGACCCTTCTTAAGTCGAATTGTTCTTAAGTAGGGGAAAAGGTAATATTAGCAATGATATAGGTACTAAATGTACGTGTATACATATACAGTATATGTGTATGTATGTAAATATGAGTTTGGATGCAGTAGTAATATTAAACGAGGATAATTTATGAAAAAAACAATAATAAAACTGATATAATAATATGTAATGATAAATGTTATTTACCTTTGAAGGGGAGTGGTCGAGCATACGTCGTTGTGGTGGAGGAGGAGGAGATATTTAAAAAAAGGACAAATCGTCGTCGTCGTTAGACTCTTCTAAAAGAGGTAGTGTTCTGTGGGTGGTGTAGAATTAAGCAGGCCTATTAACTCTTCATCACTTTAATCACAAGCTGTGCCGGGTTGCATCTACAGCTACAACTTAGCTTTTCTTCACGTCTCCCCCCCACATGGAACCTACCAAAACAAAGATTAGACTCCCGTCTTTCACCAGGAAAAAAAAATGTTTCTACCATTTTCGGTTCTTTAGTAATCATCAGTAGAACATAGGTAAGTTTCAGGAAAATATCAGTTTCCGACGAGAAAAGGGAGAAAACCATCTTTTTGCCTTCTTCTGCACGCTACACTCCTCCATGCTCTTCCACTTCCTCCTTGCTGTCGAGTGTGATTTTTACATGCAAATGTTCTATGCCGAGGTCTTATGAAATGCCACCTCGTGGCCATTTTTATGGCTTAAAGCTGCTCTGAAAGTGACATCTGTGCAGTTGCATCACCACCTCTTTTTGCCTCTCGTGCAAAAATACATCCTTGGGATTGGGCGTTCAGGCTTATAAAAACACATTTTTGGTTTGGATGAGTTAGTAAGGGATTAATTGCATTTTCAGAATTTGCCGCAGGCCAATAAATCAAGCTGCGGGCCGAAAATGGCCCCAAGGCTGCACTTTGAGCACCTGCAGGTGTTTATGTCCTGCAGAGTATACCTCTCACGCCATGCCAGTCGCTGTGTGACGAGCGGAGATTCCATTTACTGTATAACAACTGGGATTTATGGTCGTCTGTCCGCCATTGTCCAGTAAGAACACGGGTCATAACGTTATGTGGAACATTTTGACATGCCCAGTGGGATACTTTGCGGTCCTCTCCACCGTGCTTTTCTATTTTAACCATTTTTCTCACCTCCTCTATGGAACGATGTGTAATGTTGCTTCTATTTAAAGCTTTTGCTTGCCATGTTTGTTTGATGTGTGCGACATTTTGTCCAAGGTTTCGTCACCCCTTCCCCTGGAGGCGATTTACAGTAAGTCACCCCGAATAAGCACCCCCGGAGGACTGCTGTGAATTGCCCGGCAGTCACATATCACCGGGAAACACTTGCAGGGCTTCTGGGGTTTCGTTCTTTCCTTCTCACTTGGCCCTCTTTCCAAATATAAACTCAGGTTTCTGTGCTCAGGAGTTCCAGCTGTCACTCGGCCGCTGACCTACCTATCGTGACGGTGTGAGATATTTTGTTTTGGTTGTCATGCAAGCGTCTGAGACAGGTTGTCTCATTTCTGCGTTGCTGCAAGCTTGCTTGTTATTTGACAGATTTCAAAAAGAAAATCATATTTGAGTGCTTCTGATGAACATTTAGTAACATTTACCTGACATTACTTGAAACGAGACCTGAAGTATTGCTGGAAATTTACAGGAAAATAATTCATAGGCAGAAAAAATAATGGAAATGTAAATAATATTATTAAATTATTAAACAATTTGATTCACAAAAAAAGGTCAGGAAGAATATTTTTAATTAAATTTTAAAATCGGATCCTGTTATGTTTTAATTGCAATTTTAAATATTTAAAAAATATGTTTAATTTAATTTAAAATAAGTCTGATCCTATTATTATTATTATTATTATTATCTTTGTTTTTATTTCAATCTTACTCAAGTATGATTATGGGCATAACAAAATAAATAATACAAGTGTTAATATGAATGATATTTACTATTATAATACTTTACTATGATGTAATAATACAAAAATGTGGAGAATATTCTAATTATTTGTAACTATTTAATCACCCTCTAGCCCCCATCTGGACAGGGCAAGCTTGGGTTCTTAAGTGTTTTTGCCATTTTTCTTTCTTGTAGAGCGTTAGAATGGTCGTAAATCCATGTCGTTTCATTGGAATTCAGGAAGGAGTTTGGTGTTATTGCACAATAAAGGTTAGGTTGCTTGTGAACTGCATCCCCTTCTTGTCGTCACATTTAATAGGTGTCGATCAAATGTGCATCTCAGCAATGTTTTTGCAACGTCCAGCGTGAGCACGGGGCGCGCGACGCCTAATTATACACACTTTGTAGTATGTGGATTTAGCGCGCTACATTCCTGTATTCGTGAAAACTAAACCGCTGTTGTCCCGTGTGGCCTGGCAACCACGCAGCACAAGTGTGTTTTGTCCTCTCCGTAGACGCCGCTTTTTGTTTTTGTACCAACACAAGCCTCGACAGGACAGTGAGGGCTTTGCAGCCACGCCCCAAACACAAAGAATGAATGAATTCTTTGATCAGGTGACCGATAGGCAAATAAAGAAAGCCATTCCTTTCTTTTCCATGCGGGTTACATTGTTCCACTGTGCTGCGTTCTAGTGAGGACCCTGTTTGCATGGCGGGCGTCAATAATACGGTACACTACACCTGTTGGACAGCAGAAACACCTCGCTGTTACCTGTGTGCCTTCTACGAGTGCACGAGGGCTGCAGTAGGAGCCCGTTGCGCTTCTTATTGGACTTTTTTGTTGCTGTTGCACGTGTCGGAAGGCAAGCGCCAGTCAGTTTGCCTCCTGCTTGCACTTTCAATCTCATTAAAGGAGCAAGAGAGGAGCTTACATGTGATCTGATCACATGGTTGTCTGTTGCACACGCTGCCTGACATGACATTTTGGAAGGATTTTACAGTAGAATGGCTGCAAAAGTGGCTCATAAGACGCGTGCTTGTGTGTCCTTGGGCTATTCTAGACCTCTTGTTGATACACATTTTTAATATAGTACCTGCGTCAAAGGTTTGCTAATGTTTACAGCAGCTGTGTTGTGCTCCCTGTGTCGCGGATGCTTCCAGAAACGGCAGACGGGGGCACATGTGATCCCCGCGTATCGGTGCACACTGCAGCTGTAGTGTAATTCAAGCCACAAGGAGGGGTGCTCTGGTCGAATTTGAGTGGCCCATGCATGCATTTTACGTGCATTGTTGTTAAAGAAATATTCCAAAAAGTATGACTAATAATAATAATACATATGACTAATAACTAATAACATAGTCGCCCAGTGATTGTATTTTTTTTTTATTTGTGCACTGTCGTCGTACAAAATGTGGAACAATATTGAGACTGTGCTTTTATTTTGTTTGCACAGGTCTTGTTGGTCAGCAGCAGTCGGCATCCGGACCAGTGGATCGTTCCCGGAGGAGGGATGGAGCCCGAGGAGGAGCCCTGTGGAGCGGCGGTGCGGGAGGTCTTTGAGGAGGTGAATGGATCAGAAACACACAGAATAAATTGGGGGAAAATATGAGCAAATTTGACAGATTTGATAGTATTTTTTTTCTCATAAAATGTTTTGATTGCATACCTCCTATGACACTGGATCTTAATCACTACATGAGTAACAGACAAGATGGGTTTCAATTTAAATGTTAAACATGTCTGTTGGGAGGTCTTTGAGTACCTCTATAGATCATAACCACATAGAACAATTTAGAGAAAATTATGAAATGGAGCTTGATGAAATAGTTTAATATTTTTGTGTTTTTATATACTGTATGTATTACTACATAGCCCTTGTGGCATTAGCTCTTGAACAATGAGGAGTTAAATAGATCAGAAACACGACATTTTGGGATGGAATTATAAAATGTATTTACTATAAATGGTTTTCTAACTCTTAATACAATTCAGGTGAATTTATTTGTGGTTTTTTTTTCACTTCTTTAGTCTGTAGTTTATCAGTTAAAAAAAGACAATGCTACAAAAGGTAAACACTCCATTTTTATATTGCAAGGTAGGGGCCGCGGCTGGAGGCTATCCCAAATGACGACAGTGAAAGGCAGACTACAACCTGCGCTGATTGTCAGTCAACCGCAGAACGGTGGCCATCACAGTCCGTTCTGGTCGGTCTAGTCTCTGAAGGTTAATATAGCCCTGCCTCATTTCCCACACGGGTTAGAAATCCTGTCCCTGGTTTGCTCCTTACACAACTTTTCCGAGGGGTGGATTTTCGCCCGTTTTTTCAGTGTCGCGAAATCGCATTTTTTCAAGTTGCTGAAACGACACTTTTCCGGCCCGGGAATGCTGTTGAGGGATTATTCAGTACATAGCTTTTGTGAAATAGTCGCTGCATGGCGGTTCGAACATCGCACCCACACTTGATTGCAGTTTTTCAAAAATTTGTTAATAAATGATTGCTGTTTTGTGGGTGAATACGGCTTTGAAATGCATATTGAAGCAAGTTGTACTTCTTATTGGCCTAAACAAAGCATTTACAAGCATACAAATGGCTAAATGCAGTAAAATACAAATACCGACCATAAGGCGCACTTCAAAGTCTTACATTTTCTCCAAAAGGGAGAGAGGGGGCGCCTTATAATGCCTTATGTGTGCACCGAGGTCCAAAATCTGTTCATGTTCTTGTGTGACTTTGATGAACGCTCCGCTTGACTGACTGGACTGACCTGTCCTTTTTAATAATATGAGTAACACTTCTGTTGGCCAAAGAAACTCTTTCAGTCGATGGTTTTGGCTCCTGTTGGTTTTCTAGTCATGAAAAACGGTGATTGCAAAGAAATGGGTAGAAAAAGAAGTAAATGTAAACCGTTGGGTCCAGCGCAATACGTTGTGGTCGTGTGCAAGCGTGCATCAAGTACGGGAGCTGACAGGCTGCAGATGTCCTTGGTGGGGGTAAAAGTGCATATATCTGAAGCTGGTGATGGCGCAGCAGCCGTGAGGTGAACATATTTGCAGGGGCTGTGAGGTGTCAGTCGGCAGGCGCTGGACGCTTGTCTCCTCTGTCACGACGGACGACGGTCTAAACTTGGCTCCTTGCGGGATGCCTGAGCGTTGGCACAAGTCTTCCGCACACAGGGGCCGAGACGGGGGGGAACATGTGTCATGCCTTGATTTCCCGGAAGTAAATAAACTCAGGTCAGCTGTTTTATTTCCATGACTTGATAACAACTCTCGCTTCTACTCCTCAGGCTGGCGTGAAGGGCAAGCTAGGACGTCTGCTCGGCGTCTTTGAGGTAAGCGTCACGCTAAGCCGGAAAGTGGTGTTTTTTTTTGAGTATTCCAAATAAACCTTTTTTTATTCCTGAAGCAAAACCAAGATCGGAAGCATCGGACCTACGTGTACGTGTTGACTGTCACAGAGACGTTGGAGGCCTGGGAAGACTCTGTGAACATAGGTGCACTGCCTGTGTGTGTGTGTGTGTGTGTGTCTAGCCTACATGCACCACAGTGTCAACATACCGCAGTTTCATCTGTCAGCTATTTAACAAGTCTGTGCTTTGTCTCCCCCCGCAGGCCGCAAGCGGGAGTGGTTCACGGTGGACGAGGCCATCAAAGTCCTGCAGAGCCACAAGCCCGTCCACGCCGAGTACCTGCGGAGACTCCAGCTCAGCTGCTCCCCCACCAACGGCAACTCCATCCTGGCCAGCCCGCCGCCGACGGCCAACGACAACTACCCCCACTACAGCGCCACCGCCACCACACCCTCCCGCAGATAGGACCTCCGCCGGGTCCAGACTGAACCTTTTTGTACAGCCTCGCATGGATCTGTAAATAGTCTTAACTGCTGGACGGACCAAAGCCATCGCCAGAGCTCTTGTGAACGAGACTCACAGGTGGAGACCACTGGTGTTGGCAAAGCTGGCGCCTCTCATCCATTTTTATCACCATGACGAGCAGCTTGGGACTCTGCTGGCATGCCTTACACATACTTTGTATGAATGTTTGTTTTCTTCTAGCACAGCACACACACACACACACACACACACACACACACACACACACACACACACACACACACTGTCTGCTCAATAAAAAGCATGACGGTGCAGACCTAAGGATGTCTTTAGTGCATGGGGACATCATCTGAATAGAAGGTCTTTGTTTCATTTTAGTGAATAACAGGCATTCACATGTGATCAATTATACATATACAGTACATATATATATACTACCAACGAGTATTGGGGTCACTCTGAAAGTATTAAACGGATAAAATAAAGTCATAATTGTAAAAAAAATAATTATTTTTAGGACAAGAGTAAAAGGATGTATACATTTGAGTTCTAATTATCAAAATAAAGTTGTAATACTGTGCCAGTAAAGTCATACTTTTTAACCGAAAATTTAGTAATATGTGGGGGGGTGGAAAAAAACATCATTTTTGATGAAAATGTAAAAAAAAATATTTAAAAATTCTGAAAATGAAAAAAGTCAATTTTTATTTTTTTTTTACTATATTTAATAATATATTTGTCAGAAAATATATCACTTAAAATTTGGACTTTATTTTTGAAAAACTGACTTTATTTTTGTATTGTTACATTTTTGTTCTTATAATACAAGTTTATTCGTGCAATTTGTATTTGATGATCTTTTTCAACGCGTTGTGGCCCGAATATTCGTTGGTAGTTAAAAGAGATTCAAAAGGACTGAAAGTACTTTCCGTTTGGGCCCCAAGTGTCCAGGTGAAAGGTGACATGAGGCTCGACCTGCTGTCTGTCAATCGCTACCTCAGCTAAAACGAAACAAGCAGGTGAGCAGCGCTGCTTCTTGTTCAACTTTAGCCAAAGTGTCCTGCAATGGAGTCGCACGGTTCCCACATTTCAAACTGACTTCAAGGTCTGCGCTCATATGCGACTATCTGTGGCCTTTTCAACGGCCTCCGTTTGGACTTTTTAACGTTTTCTGCCTCTACGGCTGCACGTGTTCTGAGAAAATGAATTGCTGGGATCGCCCGGGAGGTCCTGAAGAGACGCTTGGCTCACGCCTTGTGCTAAAAATAACTTCAGATATTACAAAGAGAAGCTGCTAAACGCTTCCGAGTGTTTTTAACCTGAATGAACACCGTTTTATATCTTTTTAACTGTGTCGAAATAACTGGAGAACGCCAACCCAGCCGGATATGAGTGTACAAGTTACAATGCGCCACTTGAAGGATGCTTTGGATGCCAGTCACGACTACTTTGAAAGTCAAAGGCAATAACGGGGAATAAAAAGCGGCTCCTGATTGTGCATTGATTATTATAATTGGAAGCCGTTGCTTCAAGTAGGAAAAGGTCCCTCCCCCACCTTAACTTCCTGAGACCCAGAAATATATTTCAACTGAATTTACTTCAATGACTCATGATTGGGCATGGGTCACAGTCACGCCTCATGTGATACCATCTATTGGCACGTCAAGTCCTGTCTATTCATGAATCCATCATCGAGAAGTTACTTTATTTTTTGATGCAAAACACACGAAAATGATTAGAAATGTAAAGCAGTTGACAGCTGCGCATGTCTATGTTTTATATTCTATGCGTACGGCTATATTAACACTGGACATGACCAAAACAGTGAAAACCTTCCCTTGAACTTGAATTTTGTTTGGTTTTCAGTCATAATATCATCAGGCATTTCTGCTTATCGCTGCATTTGCATCAACAGTTGTCATATTACACTACCGGTCAAAAGTTTTAGAACACTCCAATTTCTCTGGAGGAAAAAGCTACATTTTTAAGTGTTAAGTTGTTCATTCCCGTTATTTTCTTGCCATTTTTGCAGCAACAAGTGACTTTCCCCAGCACAATGCTGTTCGACTGATGTTCATGAAGCGTATAGTACCACAGTGTGTTCCGAACGCTGTTTTCATGCAGACAGAGGAGGCAGCAAGTACTCCAGAACTTGGAACACCTGTAGGAGTTCGTTGTAGCACCAACTGCCAAGGTTTGATCAACCACCATTTCTGCAAAACCGCTTGAAATTGTTGACCCTTTTTGTGGTCCCTGAAACATAACTGGAAGAATTGGGGTGTTCTAAAACTTTTGACGGGTTGTTTATATGAAAAAGCAGTCCTTGTAAGTCCTCATGTCCTTTACAAAAGACAAAAATGCATTGCTGGGTCTCAGGAGATGTGTTATTTTGAATGTAAACTGTGCCAAATCGGACATAATCCACTTCAGATGAATGTTATTCATGGGAAAAAGAAAGTGCGCGTCGTGGAGATGTCATGACTGTGTTGTCAAAGGTTGTGACTTATGAATGACAAACTCCCCTCACTGCTTTGAAATCCACTCGTCATGCATCAGCACATCACACCTTCAAGTCAAAGCCCCGACTCTTCTTCTTCATGCAAGTGCTGGTTTCTGTCAAGTTGGACAACTTTGAATGTGAAAGCGCCCTAGCGGTGATTTGTTTTTGATTTGTAATTGGACATGACTGACTTTAAACTGGAAATATTGTGTGGGGGGGGGGGCAAGAGAAAAAACATTAAATGGGGGCGAACTCTTACTGTAACTCATGGTGATGATTCCTTTCGCTCTTTTTAATGGCCTTTTACTCATTGAAAAAAAAAGGCCGCAGGGTGAATACTTGCAACAATTTCCACACCCCTGCCCCCCCTCTGTTACTGTTAATGGCTGACACTTTGTCACTGTATTAGATGGCAATGACACTGGGTGGGGTTTCCTGGTAATGCAACCTTCACCTAATACTGTATTTTGGTGAGTGAGAACCAATAGAGAGAAATAAATGCTGCAGATGTACTTTTTAAAATACCATATTGTATTATGCTCTGCAAACCACACCATCTTCCCAGTACGACCTTATGCAATTTTTGTACATTTCCGAGTACAGTATTTGGTTTCTAGGGAAGATATGATGCGGTGCACTTCTGCAGGACTGCACACGAATGACAAAATGACCGTAACATATTCAATCAATCAATAATGAGCATTATTTTCTTACAATGGAAGCATTGCATATTGTAAATATGATCAAATATGTAGGTTATGATATAAATATCAAATTTATGCATGGTAAATAAATAAGAATGAGGTGTATCATTCTTATAAGGGCAGTACTGCATATTATACATGTAAAATATAATAAAATATAAAAAATTATGACGTAAAAACTCACTTTATGACTGAAATAAATAAAAAATGTGCTTTATTGTCTCTATCATGGCAACATTTCATATTATTAATATTATAAAATGTATGTATAGTATAAAAACTAAATGATGATATAAAAACTGACTTTATGACTGGTAAATGAATAAAAAATGAGGCGTATGATCTTCATAATGGCAGTATTGCATATTCTAAATGTAAAATATAATAAGATATGAGAATAAAATATGATATAAACACTTACTTTACGACTGGTAAATGAATAAAAATGCGCATTATTATCTCTAGAATTGCAGCATTGCATATTCTAAACATAAAATGTATGTATGATTTAAGAATAACTGATGACATAAAAACCTACTTTATGACTGGTAAGGTGCAGTATTATCTTAATAATGGAAGAGTTGCATATTACAAATATCGAATATAGGTATAATATGAAAATAAATTATTATCTAGAAGCTTAGTTAATGAAATAAATAAAGTTGTTCAAAAGTTCTTGTGTGGGGGGGATGGAGCGACGTCATCTCCCATCAGCCATTTCGCGAGTATCTCTTAAATACAATAATTATTATAAAAAAACAAACAAAAAAAACGTCGGAAGTAATTTGAGAGGCCAAATTATTTCCCGCTGGGTTTGGGTGTGTACAGGAACAAAAAAAAGTAACAAAGTAACCCACAGTAGAGTCACCTGACACCACAGGTGCGTTTGGCCCCGCCCACAATGGCGTCATGAACGTTCGGGAAAAAAAAAAAAAGGTCTAAACTCTGATCCAGGAATGGCGTCGGCGTAAAAATAATAAAGCTCACCGAGCATGGAGGAATTGTTCTTTAAATCGGCCTTACCGGCGCTCGACTACCACCGACTGGACACCGACACCAGCTTGGCTCTGCCGGCCGAGCCTAGGCCTCGATCCTCGGCTAGGCTTCCCTGCAGTGACCGGAGCTTGAGGGTGCAGCAGCAGGTTCAACTCACACTATCGCGGAAGGCAAGAAGAAGCCTGTCTACTGGTAAAGACCACCTCTTTTATGCACGTTATACCTTCAAACAATGCTAACCTCATGTACACGTAACAATATATGCACTACTCTCTTTTCAACGAGCCCCAATGGAGGATTAAACCGTCCAAACAAATGAGTTTCATTTCATTCATTGACTTGAAAAGCAAGGCTGATTTGAGAGGAGATGCACGCATGCAAGTCACATCGTATTTTGCTGGTCCAACAGGTTCATTCAGCCGCCTCAAAAAGCAACATGGAGGCCAACAATCAACTTGAACTTTATTAAAACATTTACCTGACACACTTTTATTGTTTATGCTTTGGAAAGATGTGGACTCTGGTCACTCTTATTGTGTCATCTTAGTGCAGCATTGGGTCCACTTGCACTGTTTGCAGTGTATTCGTGTGTGCCGTGCCTGTCAAAATAAGAGTCTGTGTGTGTGTGTGTGCGTGGCCCACGTCCCACTGCCTGCACACCACTCAGGAAGTGTGTGTGATGCGTTCAGGTGATTACACCGTGAAACTCAACACCTCCACTCGTTTCAGGCAGCGTCACCTTACAGAGGAGCGCCGCCAAAAGCTGTGACCCCACCGATGGAGCCTGGTCTCGCACCACCGTCAGTGTGTTTCATTTGATTTCTTTATTTAGTCACAGTCGCAGTACTTTTTTGTGTTTTAATTCCCAGATGGACTGCACATTGTTTTATTTTATTTACTTTATTTTTGGTGTGTTTTATTTTATTGTATTTCATTTAATAAATGACATTTTATACTAGGTTTATGCCTCTCACACTTATAAAACACATTTTAAATTCAGTTTTACACATTAAAACCACTTCAGGCATACAGTATACAGTAGTGTACTTACACAACGTGCAGTTACACAACATCAGTCTTGTCACAGCATCTTCCTGCTGGAAAATGCTGAGTAAATTGGGAGGGAGATGGCGCCCTCTGCTGGGTTCATAGCTGCAGGATGCTTTGCTAGCATTATTGCTTGCCATGAAGACCATTCATGTCAATACGGAGGTGTTTATCTTACTGAAATTGATAAAGGTCCTACCAAGACGATATGCAAACCCAGTGTAAAATAAATATTCAATTGAAATTCAATTAAGATGAGTTGAAAGTAAACTGAAATTGAATTAAAAACAAATATAAATTAATCTGAAAATGTATTGAAATTTAACTCATTCAATCCCAGCCATTTTTCAAAATGTAACCCCTTCAGTAGCGTCCATTTGAGACCATATTGACTCGTCTTTCAAGGCGCACAGAATATTGTGTTCTGCGGCTACGTCAACATGGAACTTACCACAAGAAAGATTAGACTCTTGTCTTTCGACAGAAAAGATAAGTTTGTTTCTACCTTTTTCCGTTCTTTAGTAATCAGCAGTAGAACATAGGTACGTTTCAGGAAAATATCAGTTCCTGACTAAAACAGGGAGAAAACCAGCTTTTTGTGAAAACATTTCAAGCATAACTTTCACTTTGACACAAATATTTTTTGCTTTTGTGGCAGCGCAAATATCTAAACAACTATACCGCAACACCAACAGGGGTTGTTTTACATCAAAATAACAATTTATTTCCAAACATAACACCATGGACTATTTACAGTTTTCACATTAAGAACTGAACGTACGCTTGTGTTGAAATTTCCCTACGATGTGTAACCTTCTGCACGCTACACCCGTCCACGCCATGTGTGATTTTTGCAGTCACATGATCCCTGCGGCGCTCTGATGAAATGCACTTCCGTCACCTCGTGGTCGTTTTCATGGCTTAAAATTGCTCTGAAGTGTTCATGCATTAGTGGGGAGTCGCATCGTCACCTGTTTTTGCGTCCCGCGCCAAAAACGTAATAGGCGTATAAATACTTTGTTGGGATCAGGCGTTCGGGATTATAAAAACGTGTAAACACGTCTTTGTTCATATTTCAACTCTATGCTACTAAAATGACATCTTTATTCTCGCAACTGTTTTTTTTTTTTATGTTGTTTTTGAATTGGATTGCATTGTACATTTAAACAGGTATGTTTTTCTTGCGCAGGTAAACGGCTGTGGCTACAACAGCTTCTCTCTTTCATGCACCGAGCACGTGCGGCGGCCCTCCAGGAGGGTGGAGGTGTCCCCGCCCGTGAGTCCCGAAACGCCACAGCGCCACTTTGTGTTCAATGGCCGCCACTTTTCCACAACCTGCACCATGCCGGGCCGCAGCGCCTCGCACAGGAACTGCTCCCTGCTCGGCCGCTCACCGGGCTCCCATCAACGCTACGCCCTCTCGGAGGTCCCTCGGTGGGCGCCGCGTCACGCCTCCACGCCCTCCAACGGGAGCTTCCGTCTCTGGTCGGATGCGTCGTTTCGTGGGTTGGAGTCAGGCTGGAATGATTCGGTTTTCCATCAGAGCAGGATTAGCGTGCAGGAGCAGGGCAATGATGGGATGGTGAGGCGGGAGAAGCTTCACAGACTCAACACAAATCCACACTCGGCCGTGGAGGTGGATGCCCCGGCCGCTCTTCAGCAGATACCAACCAACAGTATCTCAGCTATGTAAGATCTCATTTGTTTTTTTGTCTTGTTTGTTGTGGTTGAGACTGTTTTTGCACCCAGGAAGCCTCCAGAGATGACGCTAGAGAGGGCCGTCAACCTGCTGACTCAGCAGAACGAGGACACGCTGATCGGGGCCGCCGCTCACATCCAGTCTCAGTGCTTGAAGAGCGCCGACGCCAGGAGGATGGTATGTTCCGGGCATGCGTGCGTATCTCATATTGATATTGTAAATATAAGGTGGCATCTTTTAGGTGTATTACCTGCGCGGCATCAAGAAGCTGCTGCACCTCCTCCACAGCGACGACGAGGAGGTGCAAGGCGCCGCCGCCGGGGCCCTGCGTAACGTCGTCTACCAGAGCAGTGAGAACAAGATGGAGGTGAAGGACAACGCCGGAGTGGCCACCGCTTTGCGCGTCCTGAAAAGCAGCCGCGACACGGAGACCAGGCGACAGCTGGCGGGTTGGTTTGGGCGGCCGTTTTGGATTGTTTATCTTTAAAATCAGTAGCTTTAATAACTTCATTTTGAATCTTTCCACATCAGGCCTCCTGTGGAACCTGTCTTCTCACGACCTCCTGAAGGAAAGCCTCAACAGGGAAGCCTTGCCTGTCCTCACGCAGTCGGTCCTCGTGCCAACCTCTGGCATTTCCGAAGGGGATAACCCAAAAGACGAACTCCTGGCGGATGACGAAGTCTTCCACAGCGCGACCGGCTGCCTCAGGTATTTAACTGCTACTAACGTGTCTCTTGGAGCATTTTCTCATTTTTGTGTTCTGACAAAAATGGTAAATTTACTTTTTGTAATGCAGTTCACCACATTCACCACCAGAGGGAGACATTCCATTGGCTTCCAGTCTGTTCTCAAACAGTAGACAGACCTACAATTAAAAAAAAAAAAAAATCATATCATATACAAAAAATTATTAATAAATAAAAATAAACCATTAAAAAATAGTAAAATACAGCAATAATATTGAATATATTTGAATAATAATGCAATGGTTAAAACCTAATCATAAATAGACAAGATTTCCATCTACTGTTTGCAGAAACCTGAGCTCCTCTGGTCCAGATGGAAGGAAAACCATGAGGGAGTGCGAGAACCTCATTGACTCGCTGGTCTACTACATCCGAGGAACCATATCTGACTACAAGACGGACGACAAGGTGAAACTAATAGCCGTTTCCTTTGGCGTCCACTCTTTATTTTGATAGTAATCTGTTCATTTCGTCTCCACAGTCCACAGAGAACTGCGTCTGCATCCTGCACAACTTGTCCTATCAGATCGAGTCGGAGCTGCCTGACAAGTATGCAAAAAATCTCCTGCAATCACAGCAACACATACAGCCCAAAGCCAAGACTGTGGGCTGTTTTGCCCAACGCAGCGGCAAAAGCACAGAGGTAATCTCAGATGTTATCGTTGCAAGGTCGGGATTCCATTGCATAAATATGGAATTTAAGGTCAAACAAAAATGCTGCAAAATCAGTCAACATTCCCTCTAAATTCCACCATCTTTGCACAGCAAGCTGAGCATCAGTGCATGCTGCTGGAGGAGAAGGCCAACCCGCGCGGGATTGAATGGCTGTGGAGCTCCATCACCATCCGCATGTACTTGTCGCTCATCGCCCGCAGCGTGCGCCACTACACGCAGGAGGCGGCCATCGGGGCTCTTCAGAACATCACGGCTGGGAACGGAGTGGTAATTCTTGTAGTTGTAGTCTAGAAAGGTGTTTAAAAAAAAAAAAAAGTGAGAGTGAACGTTTGAGTGGAGATTTGTCGCCCTCTGGTGGACAAACCATATAAGGCACCTTTTTTTTTTTTTGCTATAAAATTTTTTTGTGAGCTAATTGTGTGTTTTTTCTGTTTCTGTTTATTGTTGTTGTTGTTTTTTTTTTTTTTGCAGATGACTGAAGCTATCGCCTACACTATCGTCCACAAAGAAAATGGCCTTCAGCATGTGAGGAAAGTGCTGCAGGAGGGCGAGCGCGACGTGAGAAGGACGGCCGTGTCGCTCATCAAAAACCTCTCTCGCTTCTCGGAGCTGCACCCTGACATTGGTAACCGCCTCTCGCTGTGACTTAAATCTGCTGTATGGCATTATGATCCGTATCATTCTTGGCATTGACGTCCTGCTAAAGTTAAGCAGGTGTTGCCAGAGGTGGTGGAGCTGCTGCCCAATAACGACACGGGCAGAGACCTTCCCTCGGATATGACGGCGTCCGTGTGTCACGTCCTCATCAACCTGAGCCAGCGCAATGTGAACAATGTCAGAGCCATACTGAGTCAGGGTGCCCTCCCCAAGATCTGCAACATCAGCAAGAAGGACAGCGGGTTAGCTCCTGTTATTCTTCCCACTTCCTGTTCCTGTATGGACCATTTCATGCCAAATAATCTTTATTTTTGTAGTTATGGACCAAGCAGAGCGGGCCAAGCTGCATGTCTCCTATTGCACACCATGTGGAAGCACAATGATCTCCATGGGACCTACAAGAAGGTGAGCAATGGACTAGGCCTGTTCATTCTTGCATGGTTTTCCATCAGTGACCACAAGGGGGCGCCAAATGTTGCTTATGAACGCATGCATCACTGGTGCCTTTCTAGAGTCACTTCTTTTTGCATTAACTGTTTATTTCTCTGCTTTTTTTCAAACAGTGTGGCTTCAGGAAAGCTGATTTTATTAACGCAAGGACGACAAAGGCTGTTAGCGCCATCCAGGACTGAAGAGAAGACACCTGACACCGTTTTCTTTCTTCTTTTTTCTAAAAAAAACAAAACAAAACACAAGTGCAGTTGAACGTTTTATATTCTATAGAACACTTAAGACATTTGTAGTTCTCCAACCTCACTTTTTTATATTTTTTTATATTTTGTACACAAAACCAACCATGATTTATGCAACTTAAAACAAGCTAATGTCCGATGAGTGATCAAACTGATGATTTCATAGTTGAATAGCCTGAACACACAAAGATGAATTCGGCCTATGAGCAGTTGACATGAAAATGTGTTCTAATGAACATTATAAAACTTGGAAATGTAAAAAGAAAGGTAAGGCATTCAATTAAAAGGGTATTTATGTATTCTTTGTGACGTTTCACCTACGTTTGAACTCATTTGCGTGCTATTATTATCGTGTCCGCTAGAGGGCAGTAGAGCGACATGTAATAATTTCTCATCAAACTTTGTCTTTTCACCCCTAAATGTGTCCCCAAGTGACCTTAAATAATTAATGCATAAGCTCCCTGCATCTCATATGCTTTAATAACACATGGATTAAACTCTTGGCTTTTCTATTTGAGGAACTCGACACTTAATCGTCTCTATTTTGGTGCAGTGTGATTTTTATTTATTTTTTTTTTTTCTTGGACGAAGCAAAGGAAAGCTGTGTCCAAATTCTTGACACAATAGGCTTCTTGTGTTTAGTGCAGCAAGGGAGAGGCTCATCCCCGTTCGTTTCATGTCTAGACACCGGGGGAAAGCAGCGTAACAAAGAGGAAGTTATTTTGCAGGTGTACCGAATGAGCTGTCCGTTCCAAAGGCTAATGTTTCCCAGAGGATCTTTTGTGTCCTTAGCTGTCTGATCTCTGAAGAATTTCAGGAATGAGGAACCACCCTGTTCGTGTCACCAACTCTGCATGTGTTTTCACTGAGGATGGGGACATGTTGGGAGTTAATTAACGCCGTCGTAGCCAGCCTTGCTAACATAAATAAGCCAATGGAGTCCAGGGTATGATTTAGCGGGTTTATGTTTAACCTCTAGAACAGTTTTTCCACGCTTCTGTTGGTTTCCTACACACTACAACCTACAATCCTAGTAGGGAAAACTGGGTTTTTTTGTGTCTAATATAAAATATACGTATACAGTGGGACCTCTGTTTGCGTCCACCCCGATTAGAGTGTTTTTTGGTGGAAAATTTACGCCACAGTTTTGTCCCGGCTTGCGTGCAATGTGGCAGGCGTCTTGTCGTGTTGCGTGAGGAGTCCAACTGTGTTCTTAATGTTTTTTTTAACTCTCAAAACGTCCTTCCTCGTTAGCATCTATTAGCTAGCAAAGCAAAATGGCAAGCGGAAGTTACATTGATCAACGTACTAGGTTGGACACAAGAGATTATAAAGTTACTCACGTGTATTCGCTCCTCTGGCAGCGCCTCATCCTGGCGCCGTTCGGCTGTAGCGTTTTTGTATCCTTGTTAAAACATATTGTTCCTTTTCATTTTGCTGGTTAGCATCTTCTTCTATTGTTTATTGGCGGTTAGCAAGCAGCTCACACAGTTAGCTAGTTTGCTAGGGACCATTGACCACAACAAGAAACTGCACGAAGGACATTGATTGACAATGGTCTCCAGCCAATCAGGATGCAGGACGTCACCTGCAAAACACTGCCATCTGGTGGCCACAATGAGATACAGCAGTTTAAAACGCACGCTGCATGCTGACATTCCAGCCATCCTTCCTCGCTCCATTTGCGGCGACAGTGTTGCCTTTAGCAGTCCTAATCTTTCGGGAACTCCTCATAACGCTCCATAATAATTCTGTACTTTCATGGGACGAAGTGGGGGGGTAAGTCACCGCTGATGCGCGACACTGCTGATGGGGAAGTCGTCCAACTTCATGTCAAAAACATCCCAACTGTCCCTTTAAATGACATTTGTAGAATGTGCTGCAGGCACATACAAAAATAGCCGCAGGCCACAAATGGCCCCCAGGCCGCACTTAGGACACCCCTGACTGAAAGTAACAATGCCAAGCTTGCTTTCCCCGACTACAGCGCCATCTGCTGGATCTGATGTTTTCATGCCACCACTGAAGCAAGTGAGGCTGCGCAGGGAACGCCTCAGGTCACATGGTCTGTATCTGGAGAGGTCAACAAGGATGAAGGCCAGGACAAAGTCAGTGCTTTTGAACTTTTAATGCTTCAGTCCGAGTAACTCGTGAGCAGACTGGGGGAGGTCCATATGAGCAGCATAAGGGGACGGCGTGTCAAGAAAATCCATTTAAAGCTACAATACGTGAAATTTGAGCTCCAAAGCCGATTGATTTTGAATGTCCGCATTTCCCCGAGGAGGGAAGCCACGCACACGATATTCCAGTCCTCACAAAACATGCATGGTTTTCAGCGTGTCATCGTTATGAACACATTATTGTTGCGTTTTGGAGATCCTGCAACAATCAGTGACACACTGGAGAAGGCAATATTTTGGAAGACCTGATATGACTCACGAGTTGTTTCATATTTATGCAGCGATGCAGCAGCGCTCGGTATGGAAGTGTGACTTCAAAGCAAGACTACGAGGCAGAATCGCACACTTAAGCAATGGAGATTTATCTTCTTTTTATGCTGACTCGTCAAAGAGGAGGAGTTGTTGTGTATTTAATGTGATACTCGCTGAGAGAACGGACAAGCTTTGGGACTCATTGAGTGTTGGGTCATTGTGTACTGAAATACATCATGTTATTTTCATGCAAATACATACATACATACATAAAAATACATCATTTACAGTAAATAAAAAGATACTTCACTAATAAATCAGGGGTATCCGAAGTGCAGCCTGGGGGCCATTTGGGGCCCATGGCTGTTTTTTTTTTTTTATTGGCTTGCAGCACATTAAACAAATATAATTTTATAACAAGAAAACTAAAAAAAAAACCCATACAAACAAAAAACAGCAAAAATTGAAACATTTGCAGTAATTTTACAAGAATAAAGTAAAAATATTCAGAGAAAAATGTCGTAATCTAAAATATTGTCATTTTAGTAGCATAGAGTTGAAATCGAAAGAATAAATACGTTATTTTTTAAAAAGTCGTATGAGAAACAAAACAAAGGTTGTCATTTTTGTAAAAGTAGGTTGGGAAAAGTTAGAATATTATGGGAATAAAGTCATTTAAAAAAAGAGTCTTTAATAAAGTCAAATAAAATGTAAGAAAATGATTTAAGAAAGCAGTCTTAAATGATGTTTATGATCAACATAAGTACTTTTATTGTTGTTTGTGTCGCCACTGCATGCTCCTGTTTAAGGGTCCGCTTGCCGCTGCGGCGACGCTGCTGCAGCTTTAACGGCTCCATCATGCCTTGCGGTGCCCCAGTTCTGTTCCCACGTAATTTACAAGCGCCCCCCCCCCTACCCCCCCAGTCACCCCTCAATGTGCACACACTAGCAGAGTGAGAGAGAGAGAGAGAGATGCGGATGCTGCGTGTCGGATGTCCGGCGAGTGGAGCGAAGTGAGGGAGTGAGCAAGCCGTGTTTACATGCACATGCGGCGGCAGCGTGACGCGCGTCGGCCCGCTGCAGACGGCAACTCCCCCACCCCCGCTTTTGCCTCTGTCCCTGCAAAGTAGCCCGCCTTTCTGTAGCAGAGGACTGTTTAATCCTGCGTGGAGGTGGACATGCGTGAGCACACGGCTGTGACGAGGTATGTTTTTGGGGGGGTTCAATCAGGCCTCATCATCACCGCATAAACAAACAATCCGTGCTTTGATTTCCGTGTGCTAATAATAGGAATACTTTGCACGCGCGTACAGTATAGGTGGCCTGGCATCATAGCACGAGCCAACATTAGGTGGTGATGCTTATGGAAGGAAAGGAACTGTGGCAAGCTGCTCTTCTTTTCAATTCCTGGGCTGGATTGTGTCCTACTACGTACACTAAAGTCCTGCAGCTTTGTGAGTCCTCAAGGAAGCAAGGACACAGCAACTTTGCCATTCATTGCCTTGTAGTCATCGCGTAGCGCAGTTTAGTAACTACACGGTAACTAATCCCGTTGGTCTTTTTGCAGACAAGCCCCCCCCCTTCTCACCAACTTTAGCTTAGAGATTTACGGGCTTATTGTCTCTTGCCAAGCTGATTTACTTTTGAGACTGCAAGGTGTCGTTTAGTTTCATTTGGCTTGTTGTTGCGTTGGTGGTTCGCAAGCTGCTTCGTACTGGAAGCTCTTGAGAATGTTTTGACTCTTGGATTCATTATTTTTGGGTGTTTAAAGCCACATAAATAGGCTTGTCCAAGCTGCAATTCGCAATTTTTGCACGCCAACACTCACATTGTGCAGTGGGGTACGTTGTGGTTGTCTACAGCCATGCATTTGACTCTCAAGATGTTTTTACTGCATTTTAGTGTGTTTGAAACGGCGCTACTTGGGGGGCAAAAATAGGATTTTCCAAACTTCAAGTCACCATGTTTGCCACGAGGCAGTGCAACAACACTGGTGTTGTCCAGTGGGGTACGTTGTGGTTGTCTACAATCACGCAATTTTTTTTTTTTTGAGTGTATCCGGTCTCGTTCAAGTTAGCTTTTTGACTAATGTGGCTAAAAAAATTGCTAACTTAAAATGTTTTAATGTGTTTAAACTCATACTTGGGCCAAAAATTGCGTTGCTGAATCTGCAGTTCACCATTTTGGCCACAAGGTGGCGCAAATACACGTACTGTCCAGCGAGGTACTTTGTGGCGGATGACAGGCATACAGGTGTCCTCTTTAAGAGTAGATTAGCAACAGTGATATTAATATTATTCAATGTATTGACCCTGTCAATATCTCGGACAGCGTGCTCACTTTTTTGTGTTTTGCTTGTCAGTACTTGAGAATGGGCCAAAGATAGAGTTGAGAAAACTGCAGTTCACCATGTTTGCCACTAGGTAGCGCAATATAGTCCTACTGTCCTGTGGGGTGTTTTACGGTCGCCTAGAAATGCATCCTACTGGGAGCTGTTTCTAATAAATAGACCGTCCAATGGCGAAAAAAGGCTGACTTCACGTATGTTTTTGAAACTGCAATGCACCATTTTGGCCACTAGGTAGAGCAAGTACACTTTGATGGGGTACGTTGTGATCGTCTACAACCACCACTTCTCGTTTTTGTTGAAGCGAAACTGTACTTTTGGAGCAATGGCACCATTTATTTAACGCTTTTCGATGCTTTTAGCGGCTCAGTAGCACATCTGTAAAAGGTAAAAAGTGACGTCGGCGCGTGCCAGCTTAAAATCACAAGGTCACGGGCGTATTACTTCCCTGGCCGGCCTGAGTGCCTCCATCAAACTAAGTGATATCGTGTAGGACAGGGGTCAATCTAATCTAATTTACTTTTTATATTCGAGTAACTGCTGACATGAACATTCCCTCTTTTTGCTGCGCTCCTTCTGCTACTACTGCTAGCGTGGCCAAAAATAATAATATAAAAAAAGATTCCCTAAGGACGAATGTTGCGTGATCCCCGCTTGAATAATCGTACGTTAGCGTTAGCATCATTTGTTGCAGTGCAAAGACGAAGAAGGTTCGTTTGCTTGTTATGGCTTTGAAGGTCACATTGACCCACTAGCTCCCCTTGAGGCGCAAGGTGGTATTACCGTGAATGCTGTAATTACCTACCTAAAAACCATAGAGGACAGAGCGCTAATTGGAAGCAAAAATTATGTTATTTTTTTTTTATTTGAAAAGTCTTTAAAAAATTTTTAAAAATTGTTTTTTTTTTATTTTTAGCACAGCAGCAACACAAGCAGTGTTGTCACAACTCCAATAACAAGCGTACGACACATGACTTGCATAAGCCAACAGCTGAGTGGAACATTTTAAAGCTGCAAGCTGACAACGGGAGGTCGCCTACAGCCACAGCTGTTGCTGCCAGTGTGTAGGAAAGTGCAGCACGTACTCAACTCACGCTAAGTGAACACATTAACTTGCTCCAAAAGGTCCAACTCGAACCGAATCAGTTTTTCCCATTGGAAATTAATCTGTTTCAAAAAGCCAAAAATGGTAACACAAAAATGTTTTTATAGTTTTACAAGTCTAGTTTTGCATGTAGAAAATAATTGTAAATGCATATAAACACATATAAATGATGAATGACAGAGATAAGGGAACATTTAAGGTTAACTTTTACCTTCATCGAAGACGTGACTGTTCCCAAAGACACCACGTGGCAGCAAGATCGATACGGACGCCACCTTCCTGTTTTGCCGTGAGTCATTTATTGAATTCAATAGTGTTTCTCACGTCAATAACTCAAAATGGAGCCAAAGAAAGTTGCAATATTGCTAAAGACGGTGGAAAACATGAGTGATTTCAAGAAATAGCTCATGATGATATCATCGACGGGCGACGTAGCAGGCTTCCGGTTCCTGTTTCCGTGTAGCGGCAAGCTTCTAGGCTGCTAACAAGGATGTTTTGTTCTAAAAATCCGTTAGGAATACGGTCGGACTCACGCAGTGTACTAACAACACGACGTGCGACATGTTGTACGCTAACTGGGGAACACATGCAAACTGGTGTAAATTTTACACGTTAACCAAAAAACATGCTACAGTGGAACCACGGTACAGCGGAACCTCCGCCCCGGTTAGCGTGTTTTTGCCTCGGTTTGCGTGCATTCTCCCGTTGGCGTACAATACGGCGAACATCTTGTCACGTTATTAATACAGTGCGTGAGTCCAGCTTTATTCTCAATGCATTTTGTCTTATCACAAGCTGTCCTTCCTTGTTAGCATCCTATTAGTTAGCTAAACAAAATGGCAACTGGACGTTGCGTTGCCCGTGTATGACGTCAGCAGCAGTTGATTCTCAAAAACGCCTTTTTATAGTTGTTGTTTTAAAAATGATAGCTTCACATGCATGAAACAATTCCAAATGCGTCTAAATGATGAATGAAAGGTATGAATGAACATTTTAGGTGAGACGTGACTGTTCAAAGACACCACGTGGCAGCGAGATCAACCACCACCACCTTCCTGTTTTCAGTCAGGTCAAGAATCACATCTTCAATGAAGGTCAAAGTAACGTTAAATATTCATTTTTCCCTTTCATTCATCATTTATATGCATTTCCAATTGTGTTCTGCTTGTGAAACTATAAAAAAGTGTTTTGTGTTAACATTTTTGGCTTTTTGGAAATAAATGAATTGGATTTACATTCTTCCTTATGGGAAAATTTGATTCGGTTATGGAGTGGAATCGAGTGGAACCTGCTGGAAGGAATTAATGACGCTCAGCAAAGTTCCGCTGTGGAGCAAAATGTGCAATTATGCCCCCTGGTGGCTGTGGGCGGCATAGAGCAGTGTGATTGGACACTTCAATTAAAACTGCCAGGATGTCATTGCTTTGATGTTTTTTTATGTTGTCAACATTACAGTCATGGAACAGAACAAAGAGGTCACAAACAGGAAGTAGTGCTTGTTTCTAAAGCTAATGCTATCATCCCCTGGCCGATGTGTGATCAGCAGGTCAGGTATGTTGCATTGTGCATATGTATCGGACTCTAGCTTGGTTTGGCTGTATTTTCCATTGAAATATGAACATGGAATGATGTTAGTACCATATCAATATGTCAGTGGTTACGACGGCGTAATGGGGGAAAAAAAGTGACATTTTGAGAATAACGCCGTAAATTTACGAGAGCAAAGTCGAACTGTTACGTGTCAGCGGGAAAATAGAGCATAGAACTTTCCTCTCGCTTCAGGCAAGCTTTTATTTATAACGTGGCAGCAAAACAGAGCAGTTGAGCGCAAACGGATTAGCATGCCTAGCCCCTCTCACTTCCCCCGCCTCCTCCACGTGCCCAAGGGCAAAGGTCACATAAGTCCCCCCTTTTCAGGCAATGCCTGTAACGTAAAGTTGCGAGTTGTTTCTCGTAAATTTACCAAGTTATTCTCGTAATATTACACGTTGTTTTCTCGTAAATGGACGATTTTATTGTCGTAAATTTACGACTTTATTCTCGACTTGTCAGATTATTTTAAGACTCCGTCATAACAGGCATTGCCTGGGACAGCGATGGAATGGGGGAGGGGGGCTTATGTGACCTTCGGCCCCGGGGCGAAGGTAATATTGTGACTTTTTTTCTCGGAAATTTGCGACTTAAATTTACAAGTTCTTTTCTCGTAGCTTTACAACTTTATTGTCGTAAATTTACGACCTTGCTCTCCAAATCTCTAGATGAAGTAGTAAAGTATACTTCTGTCCCCCCCCCCCCCACGTTTAGGCAGCAAAGACAACGTGACAGGAAAGCGCTGGTTTGCCTCGTTGAATTGTTTTTGCTCAACTTTCCCACAATCGATGCAGTCATCTGTGCGAGGCCTCGGCCGCGACAAAGAGCTGAAAGGGGGCTGCGTCGCCATGGTGACGGATTGTTTGCATTCAGCCGCTTGTTGGCCATGTGCACACACAAACACTGCGGCCGTCTCTTTTGTCAGTGAAGCCCCGCTGTCGCTGCGTCCTTTTAAACGTGGACGTGGCGTTACATCATCGTCTGTTTTGGACGTGTTTATCCAGACTTTGAGTATTAAAACCATGTTTTTAAAAAGCTGAACTGATGCTTTTCTAGGCCGTTTACGTGTATGCTTTTGCGCTTTCAGTCTTAACAGTTGTTTTTCATCTTCCAGGGAACTTCAGTGTGTCTTCAGTGTTTCCTCCCTCGCTCTGCCTTCTGCGGCATCCCGGGAATGACACTTGAGGGAACTAAGTTTAGCTCGGACCACGCAAAACGCAGACGGCATGTCCGTCCTATCTGTTTTATGTAGTTCTTTTTGCGCTTTGCCTCTTTCTGTTAGCTTGCAGTTTGCTCCTGGTACGCAGGCTGCTGACCTGGCGGCCATAAATATGACATTTACTATGGCCGGCATTTTTTTCAACAAGTAAAAACGTTGAATGCCCTCGTGGAACTGTCACATCCGCCACTACACACGCAGTGTAGCAAATTCCAGCACACTCCTTCCTGCTCAGACGTATAGCTGCGTCTAAATGTGGCGGTATATACATTTACACGCACCAAAATAGCTGCGACGTTCACTCACGGGCTAGCCTTGTATGATTATTCCGTGGCTGCCGTGGTCGCGCCCAAAACACGGGAGTGGAATATGTACGTACAAGGAATGCAGTCTCCAGTTGGTGTAAAAGTGCTTTTTATTTCATCGTGACGATGCTAAAGACTAACATCTGACTCCTCCAACGGCCTAGTTGTGAATTGAATGCAAGCAAATGTGTTGCTTTAATGTAATATTAAAGACGCACGCTTCAAACGTCTGGCAAAATGTTGACTTTAAAAGCAAAATATCAGCCTCTGATGCCCAAAGGGATTGAAAGACTTTTATGGAACGCAGACCTTCAAGGGTTAACTCAATTTGCATACTTGGTCTTTTATGTACAGTATTTGGTGGGTCTGAGCGTCGCAAAAAGTCACATTCTCTGATTTACTTCACTTAAAGCGGCTGTCATAAAGTCTCTGTGATCAGCACAGTGTTGAAGGACTGCCTTTATTACAACCGAAACCAAACATGGATTGTCATTACTGTTAGTTTTGCAGTATTTTTGGAGGGGGAGGGGGCACAAGCCATTAATTGGTTCCGATTTTGGTCCAGACTCAGATGAAGGTGAGGTTTTTGTCACTTAAAAAAAGTTTGCAACGTTATTTGCCCTTGCGTCCCACTTTTTACATCACATTATTTTGTAAGTTTAATCAACTTTATTGGCATCACCAGTATGTATTATTTCATTCAATAATGCTAATGGCTTACAAAACTTACAAAAACTACCAATTAAAAAATAAAAATGGGGAGAAAAAAAAAATATATATATGACTTTCTAAATACGGGTTTTAACGTCATTATAGACCTGACCACATGAAATAACACGCCTATTGCTAGACAGCAAGCTAGCGAACTAACCAGCAAACCGCCCCGGTTAGCATGTTAGTCAGTTAATGTAAAAAAATTTAAGCCAAAATTTTGCCTCGGTTTAGGTACATTGTCTGGTTAGCGTACAATACGGCGCACGTCTTGTCGTGTTATCAATACAATGCGTGAGTCCAACTGTGTTCTGTGTTTTTATCACAAAACATCCTTAGCTTCGAACAAAGAGGCTAGCTCGCTAACAAAATGGCAACCGGTACGGTCATCGGCACGTGAGTCTCAAAAATGTTGACACAAAACAAGTTTTTTTTAGTTTTACATGCATAAAACAATTCCAAGTACATATCAGTGAGGAATGAAAGGGATAAATGAACATTTAAGGCTACTTTTACCGTTCTTGACCTTACTGTTCCCAAAGAGAGATGCCACACATTTCTTGAATTCAATTAAACTCAACAGTGTTTTCCACCTTCTTTATCAAAATAGAGGCACTTGAAACTTGGTTTGGCTCCATTTTGGCTTACTGAGGCGAGAAACACTACTGATTCAAGAACTCACTGCTGTCTTGAATTGTCAAACTATAAAAACGTGTTTTGTGTGAACATTTCTGGCTTTCTGGAACGGATGAATGGGATTTACATCATTTGTTATGCGGAGAAAATGATTCGGTTAGCGTCCATTTTGGTTGGAACAAACTAATGATGCTAACCAAGGTTCCACTGTACAGTTTTTTTCATTTATTACAGTGACCGCCACTGTATTGAAATGTTATTTTTGTACTTTATCCACCATAGCTACCTAATGTTGTGGTAGCGCTCACTGACACCCTAAACGATCCAGTTTGTTACATGAATTGAGATTAAAAGGTCGTATTTCTGCGAGCAAATGGTGATTGACTTCGGCATGATGTCACACATTTGTGGTTTAGAGAGCGTGTTTAATCACAAATGCGTATGAGTTGGATGGAATCACGGTGTGGCATGAGAATCTCATCACCACGGACTTAAACACAGCACTCCAGCATTCGGGTGGCACTTGTGAAAATGTGACACCTCAGGCCCAATGCAAATCCCCAAGCAGATGCCTAATGTGCGCCTTGTAATGCACTCGCTAGTCTGTCGTTTGAGTGAGAGTCCCACGCGGGGATGAATTCCGAGGGTTAAGCACCAGCACCTTCTGCCGCGGTCCGCTTTGTGGCTGCTGGGGCCTGCCGCTGCAGCCCTGCCAGGTTGATAATGAGTCCGCCGAGGTGCTTGTGTCAGCAGTTTGAAATAGCTTTCCTGCTGCGTGCATGCAACTGCTGTTAGCTTTGCCGCATGGAAAACACACCAGAAGGGGGACGAGAGCCAATGCACCACAAGTGCATATTTATATATAAGATTTGATCTTATTAAAAACCTCAAATGTACTTGTTTTTCTCCTATTTTAGGCTGGCCGATGAGACGTTTTAGCGCCTCCTTGTGGTGTGGAGGAATGAGGGCGTCTGGATGAAGGCCATGGAGCTGAAAGTGTGGGTGGACGGCGTGCAGCGCATCGTGTGCGGCGTCACAGAGTTCACCACGTGCCAGGAGGTGGTCATCGCGTTGGCACAAGCTATCGGTAACGCTGCAAGGATGCTCCAAATTTACCCTTCGTCTTTTGTAGTACTATTTACATGCTTGTGTTGTGGCAGTTGTTGTTAGCGATGGTAGCTGCACCAAACATGAATCCAGTAGTTGAATAGTACTAAAATGCACTGGCAAGATATCGCAACTGGAATTTTTAGCAAGCCGGACAATGCGGTAACATCAACAGAATTCACTTGTTGCTAGGCAGAATTCATAGTAGCATTGCTTGCACGCTGCAGAGAAAGGACAGGGAGAGTCGGCAATAACAAACAGGCAAACACACATGAAGTTACTCCAAATAGGTAAGGATAAAGTGACGTTTTGTACTGAACTGCACTAACAAGCTATGGAAATGCGTTACAAAGCATCTCAACTGGATTTTTGAGCAAGCGAGTGCGGCAACACAGAACTAAACAGATCCCTTTTACTTGTCGGGGGGCAGAATCACTTGCACGCAGCAGAGAAAGGACAGGGATGTTTCCTCCTGATCTGTAGGACAACAGAATGAAACAGATCCTTTTTACTTGTTGCTAGGCAGAACACATAGTAGAATTGCTTTCTCACAGCAGCGAAAGGACCGGGAGGGTCGGCAGCAACGCACCCGGGCACTACACAAATGAAGTTACCGTACTCCAAAAATATAACGCTGACAGGACTTTTTTTTTTTTTTTTAAATACACTCACATCTCAATAAATTAGAATATCTTTGAAAATTTCATTTTTTTCAGGAGTTCAGTAGTGAAAGCTGTACGTCAGGGGTCACCAAAGTGCCCCCCACGACCACATGAGGTGCCCGCAAGCCTGCTTTTCATTCAGGTTTTCAGTTACTAATGAAAGAACAGTAGAAAGAAATGCATTCTGAAATACAAAATGTGAGTTGTGGACACCAGTTTTTATTAATGTTCTGGTAAAACAAGCATATTCGCTTTGTTTGGGTTTAAAATAAGCTCTGAAAATAAATGTTACAAAAATGAGTAGCTCTTGGCCATTTTCATTTTGTAAAAGTAGCTCTCACAAGGACAAACGTTGGTGACCCCCGCTGTACGTTCTATCGACAGAGTGAAACATTTCAAGAATTCGTTTTATTTTTGAGTAATTTGGATGATTATAGCTTACACTTGAAAAAAGAAAAAGCCCAAATTCCGTATATGAAAAGACAAAAACAAAAGTCAACAAGTGTAATATCACCGCTAGATTTGTTTTCCTGCCGTTTGTTGTGAATTAAACACATCCTTTAAAGTAGTTGCTAGGCAGAATTGGTAGTGCAATTGCTTGGCATGCACCACCCAGCAGAGAAAGGACACATACGAGCTAATGAAGTTACTCCAGGACTTACGAGGGTTACGGGAGAACGTTAAAATATATCAACATGAATCCCTCAATGCCGGAAGGTAACACGTGTTTTTTTCCCACCGCGACGCCCCCTGTCGGGTAGGGTGGCGTACTGCCGTGTCCGCACCCTGTGTGGTTCTGTTTGATTGATGATGGAGATTGTGACGAGTCTATTGTGTATGCTTCAAGTGCAAGCCTCAGATGCCCCCTGAATGGTCAGCGTTTCTACCCAAGATAGCGTTCGCCTGCTTGTCTTGAGCGGTGACTGTAGCAGGAGTTATGGCGCTCACTGTGCTTTGTGCAGCCTCTGTCTTTTTGTCCACACCAGTTGTGATGAATGTGCTTCTTTTACTAGCGAGCACCCCCGCACACACGCACGCACACACACACGCACAGCTGTGAACCATTGAACCCAGTTCCCAGCGCCCACCTTTTGTTGCGGTGGAATGTCAACCATGATGGTCCTTTCTTCTGTGCTTGTTTCTACCTAAATGAATGAATGGTTCGATTTTATTCTCTCCGAGGCCGCACTGGCAGATACACATTAATTGAGAAATGGCGGGAAACAGAGCGCCACCTGGCCCCCAACGAGAACCCTGTGGTGTCCCTCAACAAGTGGGGCCAGTACGCCAGCGACGTCCAGCTCATCCTCCAGCGGACCGGCCCGTCTGTAAGCGAGCGGCCCAACTCGGACGGGCTGGCGCGTGCGCCCGAGCGCGCCTTCTACCGCCAGAGCCTGCCACCTTTGGCCAAACTGCGGCCATCAGCGGCGGACCGCTCACTTAAGCGAAGGGAGCCCAAACGCAAGTCTTTGACCTTCAGTGGAGGAGCGAGAGGTCTGAGGGAGATATTTGGGAGAAGCAGAGACACGGAAGGTAGTTGTCTTCCCACACAAGCTAATGAGGTTCAGTGGCATGGCGTGATCCTCCTACCTGTTTTTCTGCGCAGCTAAACAGGCCCAGCAGCGTGGCGTGAGCTTGAACCTAACCCGGGTCCTTGGTGGCAGCAGTGGTGGGGCCTCGGTCCCAGGGAGTCCAGCCCGCGAGCTGGGCCGACTGGTGCAGCTCCAGCGAGACAAACTCCAAGTCCTGGAAAGCCGCCTGCTGGGCTGCGAGGCCGAGCTGCGAGACTGGGAGGAGGCCAGTGAGGTCAGCCAGTGTTGACTAGCAACCAACTCCACCCCAGCCATAGTTTGTTTTTTCACGTTTTCATTTTCCAGGATGGAAACCTGGAGGAGGAGCTGCTGCTGTTGGAGCAGCAGGTGAGGAGGAACGACGCCGAGATGGAGGAGGAGGAATTCTGGCAGAACGAGCTGAGCATCGAGCAGGAGAATGAGCGGCAACTCCGGCAACAGCTGGCCGAGCTGCAGGCCCGCGTACGCGACTGCGAGGGCAAGCTGGCGGAATACTTGGCGCGCACACAGGTTAGCTGTTAGCTTAGCACGCTAACATCCTGCTTCTTGGCTACTTGGAGGGGAAGATGACATCGTATGATTGGCATAATTGTCAATAATAGTAATGGATGATGTTGGAGAGAGAAATAAGCATTGTGCAGAGACAAAAAAGTGAGTAGAAAGCAAAACAAATGTTTAGAAATACAAATGATGATACAATTTTTATGTCGGTTTTAAAAAAAAATGTCACAAACAAGACAGAGCCACCTGTGAGTGCTTTTATACACGCTAAATATAGTTGTAGGCGCTGATACATCCTGCTGCGCCTCGTATGAGGTGTGTTGTAACGTAACAAGCGACATTCACAGACAGTCCCATGATAACGTGTTTATGAGCGAGGGGGAACAGGTAGCGCCAAATCTATTGTGCATCTATTTGCAAACAAATGAATGTACGGGAAGCACTGTTTTGTACCATTTGTTCCCCCGCTAGAGCATGGAGGCCGCCCTGGAGGAGGAACGCCTGCAGCAGGAGGACGAGCTGAGTCACATGATCAATGAGGAGGAGGTACGTGACCAGTATGAATGCATTAAAATGAGACATTTCATTGCACGGGAAGTGTCACCATATTTTCAACAAATAAGCTAGCTAACTAGACAGACATTATTCCAAGGTTTTTGGTGGGCAGCACTGTGTAAGGTCGGAAGTAAACACCCACACTATTTGGCAAAAACGGTAATCCCTTGGTTAACTGGTTCCAGACACGACTACAATAACCGAATTTCCGCAAAATAGGAGAGAGTTCCTTGTTGTCGTATCTTTGGGCCGATCGCATGGCATTAAAAAAAGATGGACGTCAGCCTATCATCCATCCTCACTATGATGTTTGTCACTTGATTCATATACAGGGCATGCATCTACATTTGTAAAATGCACTACTTCTGGCTTTGTTTACACCACATTTCGCTTAGGCGCAAGTTACAGGATCTCTGTAGGGACACAAAGATGGCTGCTGAGCTACTGAGCAAACTAGTTAGCCTCCAATTTATTTATTCTAAACTTAAGAACGGGTTTGGATTTGAAACTGAGTGGGGAAGGAGGACAAAGTAAGAACCCAAAAACGTACCACTTCCGCACGGAATGAGAACTTTTTTTTCACGGTCATGCCGGACTCTGCATCGATGGCTGACTACACAAGTTAAGGTAATGTAATGTAAGGTCTCATTAATGTAACATTACTGACACCTAGTGACCAGAATCCTACATATGACTTCAATGAACAGGCCACAGTCAACCACTAAACAGCCATCATTTATTAAGTAATTTTTGAAAATCCGCAATAGAGTAAGCAAGTGATGTTTTTCCTCATTTAATGCATTAACTGGGAGTACAAAATCCATATGCATGCAGTAAGGCGGTTCCATACATGCGCAGTAAGGCGCTATAAATGGCA
The DNA here is from genome assembly GCF_027744805.1 of Dunckerocampus dactyliophorus. NCBI lineage: Eukaryota > Metazoa > Chordata > Actinopteri > Syngnathiformes > Syngnathidae > Dunckerocampus > Dunckerocampus dactyliophorus. Next base: position 2,788,498 of record NC_072833.1, on the reverse strand, counting down.
TTGTGTGTCCTTCGCATGTCTTTTCCCACTAAAATGCTGCATTTCAGTTGGAGGCCCAGCTGGGGAAGGTGACTGCAGAGCTGGATGCGCAGGGCCAACACACAGCTCGCCTGGAGAACGGCTGCAGGGTGTTGGAGCGCTCGCTCGGACAGTCCAGCAAGAAACTACAGGTCCGTGTCCAAACAACAACAGCAGCCGCAAAGATAGTTGTTTGAAGACGAAGATGCTCGCAGGGGTGTGAAAATCCAATCCCCTCCTTGCGTTGGAGTGGAACCGTGCAAATCTAAGCTTATTAGGTCGCCAAGTTCAATCAGTGGTTTGCAGGAAGGCTCCAATGGATCATCTGCTTTGATCAAAGCCCTCAATGTAGAGATGAGGTCCCTCTGGATGTAAGCTAATAATGAGAAAAGGGAAGGAGGGTGTGGGAGGATATTACAGCATTCTTTGCCTGATTAGCAGTGGCTCAAAGTCTGCAATCCCTTGCCTGCGCTTGCATAACAAGTTAGTTCTTAAATCAGGTTATGTCTAATCATTATTTAGACGTGACAGGTATATTTTTACATTTGCTATAACGTGTGGTTTTTGTTTCATAGGAGAAGGAGCAGGAGCTGGAGCAGCTGACCAAAGAGCTTCGACAGGTCAACCTGCAGCAGTTCATTCAGCAGACTGGCACCAAGGTCACCGTGCTGCCTGCTCTACCGGCCGGCGACGACAACAACAACTTTGGCACGTACACAAAACACACATTAAACACACTTATTTGACAGCAAAAACTAATCACTTGGCTGATCATTATAAGGAGGAATTTCATAGGAATACGGTACTAGCTCTTCATATTGTACATGTGTATACAGTGCCACCCTGTGGTCTTATGGATTATGACACCCATGCGTACCCCTAGTATGAGCGTAAGACAGCAGCAGCGATCCCCAACCTTTCGTTCCCACAAACCGCCGGCGGACAAATGATATTTATTACGTGGCGTGTAAAACTAAAACAGGCATAACATCATATAAAGCTCAAAGTGAATACAGACCCACCATTAACCAGTATGAGCATGGAGTTTGAGGGATTGTGCGTCATGACAGGCTAGCATGTGCTAGTATGAGCTAACTTGAGGTTGTGGACCGAGCAAATATTTACATTAGCACTCAATTACGTAATCAAACATTACGCTTATAGTATCAGCATTTAGGATCAAATTGGACAAAGTTCATACGGTGCGTTTAAGGACAAAGAGGACGGCTCGCTGCTTGCAACGAACAACGTAAACATACAAAAACTGTTGAAAATGAGGTTATATGAAAAGATTCAAATGAACTTTATAATACATAATTATACTCAAAATATCTCTTTTGCAAATTCCTAAAGAGTAATCCATTCACATTTAAATATATACATATAAAAGTAAAATATATAATAAAATATACCTTTTATGCATTTAAAAACATCTTTGTAGTTTGCTCATTGAGGTGGGGAGTAATGCATTCCTCTTATGAATTATGTATAAAATACACTGGAATATAAATATCATATTTAAATAAGATCTAAAATAATACAAAATGTAACTATAATCCTATTTGCTTACTACAATAATACTATAATTACTATAATTGTTTGCTTGCTCCAGAGATGGACTGTGGCTCTTTGAGACGTCTCTTACCCAGCGACCTGCGCTCCCTGCAGAGCACCACCACCTCCAGCCTCAACCCTGAAGGCATCTACGTTTGACCTTCAACTTTCAAAACACTTGGCGATGGGCGGCGGGTACCTACAATCGCACGCCCCACAAACTGCCTAAAAAAGAATTGTAGGACACTCTTTTCTGGGCTGCCTCTTCCACATTAGGACTCCAAGTGATGTCAGACACTGCAAGAATGTTTTTTTTTTTTAAATTATCGGAATGCTAACAACCATCAAGAGTAGAGAAGATATCAGGATGTCAACAATGCATATGCACGGGCATGCACACACCACCATGTTCATATTTGATTGCCTTACGCTGATGTGTTTAACGCACACAACAAGTCAACTCAAAGTAGCCAGCAAACACATCATTTTACGTAGAAAGAGAATATAGTCAGGGGATTTATTAGCTCAGCTTTGGGCGATTCCATTTTGATTTGCTGTAAAATTCCTATGAGAGTAATGGAGGAAAACGGACTTCTTTAGCTTAGCTCCATTTTTGCTTTGTAATGCCCGAAAGCCTTTAATATCCCCTTTTTGTTGCAGTCTTAACACTTTCTCCCTCATTTTGGAGTGATGGAGGCTTCTTGAGCTGCAGGCTTGATCGTTAGCCAACGTCACACCCAGGTTGGCCACCAGGTGGTAGCAAAGTCAAGATAATTCACACTAAAGTTTTTGCATTTTTTTCAAACTCTAAAAACACTTGTAGCAGTAGCTCCAAAAGTGCATCCTAATGTGTAAGCAGGGACTCTGTAGTGTTTTTAACTAAACAAAAGATGTCTACTATGAACCAAAGCTAGTGTGACAAAACATTCAAGGAGATATTAGATGAATGTATTTTTTTACGCACCCGACAAAGCATCCACTTGAAAACAGCAAGGCTAGATGTCACCTGCTCTGTGGCCTCTTTATAACAGCTAAATGTATGCATTTGGAGAGACGCCTGCTTGCTCTCTTCGTTAGATTTCAACTAAAACACATCAGAGGATGATATAGTAGTGACTGACTAAAAAACAGCATGCCTTACTGAGAGGAAACTGTAAATAACATTTACATGTCATTCAAATAGACCTCATCCATATGCAAAAAAAAAGGTTTGTTTTGCTTTGGAAGATGGCAAAAATGAAACCGGGTGTACAGATATCGCCTGTAATTGATTTCTGTTGTGCCATTTTCAATAAAAATACAAAAATGATCCATTCCGCTGGTGATTCTCCTCGGCAGGAAAGGTGGATTAAAGTTTTGTGGGTCTAGAAAGTATCGCAACCTTTTTTGTTGACAGGCGAAAGCACCGGTGACCCTCCACGGATAAAAACAACTTAATTTTTAATGTCTTTTTCGGACAAAAAGCAGACACAATTTCAACTTTGGAGGAGTTGGGAAAGTTTGCCCATCAGTGCGGTCTATAGCCGTCATATTTCAACTTTATAGCCGGGTCAAGGGGGGCTCTGATTACATCTGTCACCTTTTCACCTTCCCACAAAAAGCTAATCCTGTCATACAGCGTCGGCTGACCCCCCCTTTTTCGGATTATTATTGCACTTTTTAGCAGCCCAATTAAGACTACACGGGGTGGAACCATAGATCAGTATCCGCATACAGGGGACAGTATAAGAATGTGACAGCATCTCCATAGAGGGACATGGAAAACCATAAGATCTATTACCTTTTATTGCATCACGAGATAGATTGAATTACTGTGTTTACACTAAGATGGATAATGCTAGTGTGTGTGTGTGTGTGTGTGTGTGTGTGTGTGAGGCCTGGCTGCCATTAAATAGCCCCTTGGCCCCTCTCCTGAATCTGTTTACTCTGCACTGGGCATGCGAGTAAACAGATGGGCATCCATGAATTATGGAAATGACGACGGCTTTGATTAACCAGCGCACACTTTTTGTGGGATAAAAGTAACTTGGGAGCCGCCACGGTGTCACTCACTCACGACAAAACATGTTTGTGTACGTTAAGTACTCGTTTTCTGAGGGGGATTTTTGTCTGTATTGAGTAGACACAAGGTATTAGCGCACAGATTAGCGCTCCAAAGCTTGACTTGTTTGATTCCATACATTCTACTCTGTAGGGACGCCGCCATCTGCTGGATTTGGCCGGTTACTGCATCATTTGGGCCCCAGTGCAAGTGGACTGGAATGGTGAAAAGTGGCTTATGTCGGCACCTTTAATCACATCGCTGCATGTTTAGTTCTTATCTTTGCCTCCTTGCCTCCATGTACTGGATTTGGTGGGTTACTGCACTGCTTGAACATAATGCAAGTGGACTGCAAACGGAAAAACACTCTAGTGTGTGTCTTTACCTCCTCCTACTGGTTTTGGCAGGTTACTGCATGATTTGGCCCCAGTGCAAGTGGACTGGAATGGTGAAAAGTGACATGTCCGCACATTTAATCACATGGTTTCATGTAACTATGACAATCACATGGTTTCATGTAACTATGACAAACCGTAAAGACAACCCTCTAGTGCTTGTCTTTGCCTCCGTCTACTGGTCTTGGCTGGTTACTGCATCATTTCACCCCAATGCAAGTGGACTGTAACAGCAAATACTGACAATAAATCATTGTGTCTGTGCCTTCAAACACAAAGTTTCATGGAAATGATGACAAACGAAACAATATTTGTTGTAGTCTTTGCTGGGAGGATCTGTGGAACTTTAGCGTAGCTTACAAGAATAGCACTCATTAGCATCTTGACTGGTTTGAGGTCCGGTATTCTACTCTACTTATGTCGGGTGGATCTGACTGGTTACTACTACCATTTGGACCCGATGCAAGTCGACTGTCAAACCAACAGTGACCACAAAACAAACAAAATGAGTTCTTGGCGACTGATTGCAGTTCACTGGCGTAATTCTGCAAACTTTACCAACAAAAATTGCACTTTAGGAAGTGCACCTTTTAGGCAATGCAGGGGTGTCCAAAGTGTGGCCAGGGGGGTTTTCTACTGGCATGCGGCACATATTACAAGAAAACTACAGCAAAAGTTGGGAAAAAAAAGAGCAAAAAGGCATCATGTAATCACAAAGTTTAAAAGTATTAATACTAAAAACAAAATGATTCACTTTTATTACCTATAAAACAAAGTTGACACGGCTTGGTTTTAATTTAGAAAATAAAAAATATCAAAATGAGTTTTATTCCCCCCCTCCTCACATTTCAAAAAACATTGTATTATATCTTCTTGTGGGACAACACCGTTGAAACGAAGACACAGTGGAACCTTGGTTAAAACCATTCATTCGTTCCAGAGGTTCCGACTCAACTGAATCCATTTTTCCCACAAGAAATAATAATATAATAATATTAGTAAAATAATGTTATTATTAAATAATAATAGTAAAATAAATAATTTAGTAAATTCAACTAATCCGCACCCGAAAGCCAAAAATGTTCATACCAAATTTTTTTATAGTTATACAATTATTATTTTATATGCAGAAAACTATTTGGAATGCAAATGAATACATACAGTATAAATGATGAATGAAAGGGATAAATGAGCATTTACGGTTACTTTTACCTTCGCTGAAGACATTACTGTTCCCAAAGACACCATGTGGCAGTGAGATCAACACAGACACCACCTTCCTGTTTTGCCATGAGTTATTTCTTGAATTCAATAGTGCTTCTCACCTCACTAACACAGAATGCAGCCAAGGAAAGTTACAAGTGCTGTACCGGCATTTTGATAAAGAAGGTGAGAAACACGCCTGAATTCAAGAAAAAACTCACCGCAAAACCGGACGGTGGTGGTTGACCTCGCTGCCACATGGTGTCTTTGGGAACAGTAATGTCTTCGGTGAAGGTAAAAGTAACCTTAAATGCTCATTTATCCCTTTCATTCATCATTTATATGTATTTAGAATTGTTCTATGCGTGTAAAACCATAAAAGCGTGTTTTGCGTTAATATTTTTGAGAGTCGACCGCTGATAACATCATAGACGGGAGACGCAACGTAGCTGGCTTCCTATTCTGATAGCTAGCTAACAGGATGCTAACAAGGGAGGACGTTTTGTGATTAAAAAAAACCCCAAAAAATTAAGAACACAGTTGGACGCACGCAGTGTGTTAAGCACACGAAAAAGCGCACGCCGTGTTGTACGCTAACTGGAGAATGAACGCAAACAGAGGCAAAATTGTGGCGTAGATTTTCGCCGTTAACCGGAAAACACGCTGGTTCCAGTGTACTTTAGAGTAGTCAGTGTGCAGCCTTTCTAGCAGTATTGATGCATGATCCGCTGGAAATGACAACAGGCAGCCATGATTGTGTCTATTTATAGATTAAACCCACCTCTTTAAAGAATATACGGTATGCACTGTTGTTCAAATGGACGTTCATTAATGACGCGCCTCGTTCCAATTGCTTTTTAATTCCGTAATTACGGCCATCAAATGACGTCGGCTTCTCCAAAAGTCTTCCATCAAAGCTCTCTTTATAAAGTGTTTGATTTTGTTTGGAAGGGGCTACCAATTATCTTTGTATTGGCACCGCAATTTGGCAGCGCCTCCATTTACCCGATGAACCCCCCACCGCCACACACACACACACACACACACACACACACACACACACACAGTGTCCCCATCCCCTCACTGTCGTAAATGAAGAGAGACAGCCTTATTCGGTGAGCAGCACGAGAAAGCAATTAAAAAGGAATTAAGGGTGTGCAGGGAGGAATTGGATATGATACCCAACGCCTATTTTAAATGTCAACGTTATTACAGTGTTGTTGTTGTTTCTCATCCCTTTTGGCCGGCGACAGCCCGTAGTGTGCTGCACCTAATGAAGCAGTCTCAGCAGCCTCGCCTTCTCAAATGGACGGATGTCGGACTCTTTTTGGGGGGCACTTCTCATTAGGATCCCACACCTTGCATCGCAAATGTCTCTGTTTGACACCCTTGGCCTAATGGCACCACGGGAAGGGACGCTGTGTTATAGATTGATGCCATTGACTTTTTTTAAAGCTCATTTGTCAAGAAGGATGAGCTGTGATAGACGCCGACATTAGCTAATTGGCTGCTTGATAGCATCGAAGTGAGACAAACACAGCCGAAACTTCACGAGCAATGTGCCGAGCTTTACATGGATTCTTTAGGTTTTTTTTGTTTTTTTTTGCTAATTAAAAGCATGTGATAAAAATTGAAAAGTGCCGCACATATAACACATAAACACAAACACAGAAATGAATTGAATTATTGCTAAAAACCAGGTACAATTAATTGTGGTTATACGTTGTTTAACAAATGATATTCTAAGGTTGTACATGCGTAAAATATGTAAACGTTTGATGACATGACACCAAAACACATGTTAATCTTGCTACTTCTGCCATGAAAAATAACATTGACACACATAACATACATCCTGTGTTAGACGTGCGCTCGAATGTTGAAATATTTACCATTTTTAACCATTTTTATCACTTCTTTTGGGTCTAGAGGAGGCGGAGCAAGTGACGTCTATACCAGACAAGTTCCCGATCACTACAATGCATTCCCTGTTATTATGCTCCAGTTCTCGGTGAACTGCTGTTATTTGTTTTATATTTTTTAATCTTATGCCCGCTCGTTGTGTTGATGTCTTGTGCTGGAACTCTCGCTTGTTCACATTTCTAGAGGACACCATTCGCATCATCAGATGATCGGGAAGCTTAGTGGGACAAATGTTTCCAAACTGCCCCCCAGATGGAAGTAAAAAGTCAAAAACCCACAAGACGTTCGACCGTGGAAAAGCATGCCAAGGTGGCTGTAAGTCAATTCCCATTTCTCCTGCTAATATGCTCCAGAGTAGTCAGCCTAGTGCTCGTGGCGGCTAATGCAGTGCTAATTCCTAATCCACGTGCTAGCTAGGCGGCTAATGTGGTATCTGCTGTAGCTATCACTGCCAGTAAAAAAACATATCATACTCCTCGCAACACAATATTAGTGATTGTTGTTATTGTTGTGAATATGTCACTTTCTTCGCGTGCGTTCATGGCCGTGCTTGCACCTGTTTGCCGGTGTCATTCGCGTTGTTCTCGACGTGGATTGCTAGCAAAACGTGGATTGCTGTCTTTCTAGCCTATCTTGCAGTCAATCTGTCAGTAGCTCTATTCTAGGAATCTCAGAATAATAGTAGTTTATCTTCAATACGAGCAAGATCCGGTACTGGCAAGAGTACTCGATCAACACCAGTTGGCGACACGCTTTACCAAAGCATAGCGAACCCTGCACACGGGAAGCGACGAGCGGCTGTCGCCAGCTACACCGGTGAGCGACGTGTTCACATCCAGAGCGAATTACGAGTCTCCCACGGCTTTGATTGGCTGTCAGATGTGGAGGGAATTTGGGGGTATCAAAGTAGTTCTGAGGTGTTGATCGAGTACTCTTGCTAGTACCGGATCTTGCTAGTATGGAAGATAAACTTACATACATGTCTGTGTAAAATGAGTTCCCGTGCCGCTTTTTTCTTTATATCTCTATATTCTTTTTTAGAATGTCAAATAGCTCCGGGATGTCTGACATAGCAAGTATAGCGTCCTGATTAGCATCCTGTCGATCAATGAAACTCCCACCGATTGGTCCTCGTCCGGGCGACAGCGATGAAAAGTTGAAAATTTTTCAACTTTCTGGGATCGCGGGCGTGTGCACGAGGGCAAACCTTCACACGCACGAATTTTGAGTGTCGCTCGGCTGGAAGCTGACTCGCGATAATCAGCCTATGGCGCAGGTTCAGTGGAACATGAGCACAGTAGAAATGTTGCCTTCCCTGTGTGGCGCCCATAAATGGCCACATCCGCTTGTCGTCTCCAGTGTGCAACGTTCGTTACACGTCGCCAATCACGATTGTCGCCTCCCGTGTGTGGCGAAAATACATGAGCTAGCTTTTTAAGGTCATTATTAGTGTAACGCAACATTTCATAATAGAACGATGCATTGCTGCAACTTTGCTTAGTTTCATAAATCATAAGGTTTTAAATGATTCTAATACACTAAATGTTGTCTATTTTTAGTCTGGACTCACACCGTGCGGCACTCACTCATGATAAAAGAACGCTGCATGATGCGGCAACATATTACTGACTTTTTTTGTGGCTTAAAGTATGTCTATCGCGCAAGATGTTGGCCATCAATAATAACTGGCAGGAGGAACAAGGGCATTAATTACAGCGTCACATGTGATTAGACTAGTCGTATGAACCGCATTCTAAATGTCAAGCGGGCCCAGCGTAGTGTGAGTGCACCCTAAAATCATGCAGTTCCCCTTTCAGAATGTAATTACTTACCCTTGTCAGCTTGGGGACGTACACGTACCTTTTTAAGAACACCAAAAGTCCAAAAAGTGGCCGTACTGGTTGCAACTCTGAGGGACACACAGTGGTACAAGCATGATAGGCTGCTAAGATGCACTTCCTGTTTATTGACACACTTCTTTCATGTGATCCAACGCGACACATTAAGGATTGCCTCACTCAAAATGTATTTGGAAAGACTACCAGCTGATCTAGGATGTCCGCAGTGAATTTGTCTGGCCGCATTCCCATCATGTGTTCTTTTATCCCACTTTGCCAAGAAACCATGTGATGCCAAGGAGCTTCCATGGATTTACACGTCCTAAAAAAATACTCACAGGGGGTTTTGCTGGCATCCCTTTATAGGCTGCGGACATTCTCTGTGTACAGCCACTTGGGGGTCCTTGAAGGCACCACCACGGCAGATGTGCTTGCGTTTTTTGTTTTTTTTTAATACGACGACTAAAACATCCATTTTGTGTCCTCAAATTGTACATTTTCAAGAGTTCAAGGAACAACTGTGATTTCTTTTCCATAAACCAACCCGCGTGTGTGTGTGTGTGCATCTGTCTGTGTGTGTGTGTGTGTGTGTGTGTGTGTGTGTGTGTGTGTGTCTTTCCTTGTCCTTTGTTCTCAACACAATCTGCTTTGTGTGTCACACTTCATCCTGCCGGATAATGGAAGAAGGTGACGGCCGCATCTGAGGTCTGGAGATGAAAGACATCATTTGCAAGACACACACACACACACACACACACACACAATACATGCAGACATACAGTCACACAACAGCAGCCAAAATGTGACATTTGTGTAAACACGAACCAAAAAGGAGTCTTGTATATATTGGTAATGTGTGTAGCATTACAGTAACACAACAGCAGTAATGCAATGTGACGTTTGTCAAAGTGCAAACCATACTAACTAATGCATGCAGCATTACGCTAACACAACAGCACCCAAAGTGTGAAATTTGTCTAAATGCTAAACACATTAACGGTAATGCAATCAGCGTGATGGTAACACAACCGCAGCCAAAATGCTAACCATATTAACGGTAATGCAATCAGAGTTATGGTAACACAACAGCCGAAAGGTGCCATTTTTCAAAATGCTAACCATATTAATGGTAATACATGCAGTGTTACAGTAACACAACCGCAGCCAAAATGTGACGATCCTGGAAATGCTAACCATATTAACGAGAATGCATGCAGCGGTACGGTAACACAACCGAAGCCACAGTGTGGCGTTTACCCAAATGCTAACCATTTTAACGGTAATGTATGCAGCAATACAGTAACACGACAGCAGCCAAAAGGTGACATTTGTCAAAATGCTAACCATATTCATGGTAATACATGCACCATCACGATAACACGACCACAGACATAATGTGATGTTTCTCGAAATGTTAACCTTATTAACGGCAATGCATGCAGCATGACAGTAACACAATGGCAGAAAAAAAAGTGATCGTTTGACTAAATGCTAACCATATTAATGGTGATACAATCAACCAGTCCAGGATGTACAGCTGGGATAGGCTCCAGCATGCGCCTGCGGCCCGAAGGAGGACAGGCGGCATAGAAAATGGATGGATGGATGGACAATCAACGTTACGTGTACGAAATGTGACGTTTGTCAAAATGAATCACAAATCCTGCCTAAATTGCGGGGGTTGAGAAATGCTTTTGTGGAAAAATGCTAAAGAAGGAAATGCATTCAGGGTTATAACGCTGGTTAATACATCACAGCCTATCAGAGACATTTCAAGATACCAGTATGCCCTCATAGGGATGACGGAGCCATGTGACTGGATGTTCAGTAGGTGCTCCAAGATAGCGTTTCCAACATTTCTGAACCAATAAAAAATACATAGCTTGCCCATTCTTTTAGCATACTTTTTTCCTTTTTTTGTGCATTTAATCGACAGGAAAAACATGTTTTTGTGATGAATTCCGCTGGCTGGATGCAGTGCGTGCTGTGTGATAATTAATTTGCCCGGTTTGTCTTTACGGGTTCGATAAAGAAAAGCTTTGAGCGCAAACACTACAAAACGCTGACCGCGCTATCTCCCAATTCCCTGCCCACCTCTTCCTTTGTTTCCTGCGCTCCACACGGAAGACTTTTTCACCCAATTACGGCGAACATAACCTGCCTGCGCTGATTGAGTTCCTGTAATCTCTTTTCTCCACATCCCCCTGCTAGCCTCTGGCGTGCACGCAAGGGGCGAGGGGTACATACAACCCTGCGCACCTTGTCTCTGCGTGCCCTTGAGCAGTAATTGGTCCAATCCCTCCAGAATCTTGACTGGAGGGCACCGAAATCCACAGCACCCGCAATCAGCCGGCTGTCAGTCACTCTGCCAGCTAAACTAAAGCCGGTGGATACCTAACAGGCTGAGATTGGGATTTGGAGTTAGAGAGACATAAATCTTGGAGACAAGTTTGTGCTTGGCCAGGTAGTCGGGCTATTACTGGAGTGGATGACAGCATGCTGCTTCAGGGGAAGCCCGCCATCCAATTTTAGCTGTCGTGAGGAGACACTTTGGGCTATTTCTCTCCAAATGTACATAAGTGACATATTGCAGGCCTAAATGGATGTTTGACTAGGACTCTAATGTAAACAAATGGGCTGTTTTTACACCATTTGTGTTGAAATGCCCACAAACTCACGGTTTTAATAACACATACAAAAATATGACTGTGCACCCCTCCAGATGGAAATGACTTCAGCTCAAGCCAAAATATCGGATCTCTGCATTCATTGTCAAACTACCAAGACCACGATACGGGTATTGCAGCATGTTTACGTGCTGTCCGGGTTTGGTGGGCTGTGATGTTTGAACCAGCCTTCAAACTCCCATTAGTGGCTTTTACATGGAACTTTTAAGGGAATGGTAATTTCCTGTGTGTCAAAATGTGCTTTAGAAGATCCCTTTTATCTTAGCAATGAGTTATAAAGGCAACTTTAATCAACAATGTTTTGATTTGCCACCTAAATGCATTCGTTTGTTATGCAAATTCAAATAGCTGTGTTTGCTAGTGCCCAAAGGTAGTGCAAAATGCAGATTATGTTTAATAGCAATCATTTTTTTCCCCATTACTATCTGCTCCAAGGAGGATTTTTTTTATCAACATTTGTTTAGATAAAGGTTTTTGTCACTTTTCTTATGAATAATGCATGATTTCTAATGAATAAATTCTATGAAGGTTCACAATTGGGTGGTGATCCAAGCTGGCTGGCGATCCATCCTTGTTTTGTCTGCCTCCTTTGGGCTGTTAAAGCTTTAATATTCTACAAAGTATCTGCCAAAAATACCCATCTCTGCTTGTAAAGAAACTATTATGGTCAAGGGTGAGAATTAATCTGCAAAAGCATCCCGCTGCACATACATTCCTGCAACCTCTGGCATCCACACTGCAGAAACACCTCTTTAATCACGACTCTAAATCTGCACCTGCAGGCCCACGCGTGGCCACGCTGACCTTGCTGGCGGGGTGCACACACACACGCACGCCGATCGATCGCCAATGAAAAAGTTCACTTGCCGCATCGTTCATCACACCGGAAGCACGGTGCCTGACGATAATCCCTTCCAACGGTGATTAATTCCGCCAAATAATGATCTGCGCCGACACAAGCATCCCCTTTCCTCACGGAGACACATTTGAAAAGGTGGGACAGTGCGCTAGCTAAAGCAGATGGATGACCTCGTCCCACCGTAAATAATGTTGCCTTTACCGGAAGGATGCTAGTGGCTAGCAGCAAAGCTAATTAGTACGTAGTTATAATCACGCTCAAACTGCCAAGACAACCATGAATGCAAGGTATGTTTTTCAACACCCCAGTTTTTGTATGATTTTGTTTTGCCGAGCAAAATTTTGCTTCGGTTCTCGTATACTGTCTCGGTTATCTGTCTCGTAAGAAACTTTTATTTTACCCTTTGGCACATTGGATCTTGTAGTATTAATTTAAGCCCTGGGATTTGTTTTGTTGCCCGATTGAAAAGAAAAATCCCGTCCACACTTTGCCATATTAGTAAATACAGTCGTCCCTCGCTACATCGCGGTTCGAACATCGCCCGCTCACTGTATTGCTGTTTTTCAAACATTCATTAATACATTATGCTGTTTCGTGGTTCACTACAGCCTGTTAGTAAAATATTACTTTTTTCACCCCAAATTAAGCATTTTCAAGTATAAAAATGGCTAAATAAATGTAAATACACTTAGAGTATAAGCCGTTAAGAGCAACTTGTGTAGTATTCTACATTGGTCACTAGGTGTCAGTAATTGTTCTGTGAGACCGCCACCCAAGCACCAGACTTGAACAATCGCCTTTTATTGCAGGTCTAAATGATCTCACAACAGGCACAATAATAATAATAATAATAATAACAATCACCATAATAATAACACAGGTTACTGTTGTGGCCATATCCCACAACAAGCTAAAACCCTCAACCGCCGACGTCACTTTGTATTGTATTGTATTGTATTGTATTGTATTGTATGTACTTTATTTATCCCACAGCGGGGAAATTTACTTGTTACAGCAGCAAGACAAGTAAAGAGAACAGTGTAAAGAAAGCATAGTGTCTACAACATGGTTCAGGTGGTGCAGGTGTTGTAGAGCCTGACAGCGGTCGGTATGAAGGCGGACACTTCCTGTCCGCCATCCGCCACTGTCTCTGTGGGGGAGGCGGGGCCCCTGGCATACACACAGCAAAAAAGCGGACCTTATCAAGAGCAATGCAAGGTAATGAGGCCCAGAATTCCTGGTGGCGGTGCCCCTGGTGGTGGCAACATTAAAGGCAACAAAATTTGCCCGCCTCAAACATATCCATCCGACCCAGTTTTCCCATCTGGGGAAAAAAAACTGCACATTGAGTCGTCATCCCGACAAAGTAAAGTTAATACAAATGGAACAGTGCGAAATGGTGTGCGTTCACAGAAAGTCATTGCAAAGGAAATGCTGCTCTTTAATACGCTTGAAAAGCATGTCACAAAGGGCAATTCCACAACTTTGAAAGATGACATGTTAAAGGAAACATTGCATTATTATGATAGATATGGTGCCCAGTGGTTAGCATGTTGGCCACACAGTCAGGAGCTCTGGAAGATCTGGGTTCGTATCTCCTTTTGCTCATCTCTGACCATTCCAAAAACATGCATGTTAGCTTAATTGGAGACTTTAAATTGTCCATAGGTATGAATGTGAGTGTGGATGGTTGTTTGTCTACATGTGCCCTGTGATTGGCTGGTGGCCAGTCCAGGGTGTACCCCTCCTCTTGCCCTAAGGCAGCTGGGATAGGCTCCAGCATACCACCACGACCCTAGTGAGGGCAAGTGGCATAGAAAATGAATGAATGAATGAATTTGTTATCATAAGAGTGGTTAATTTGGTCTCAAAAAATGTTGACAATAACATCGTTTGTCATCAATTTGTGGGACAATAACATAAAACGAACCTGCATTTTTTGTGACGCAGTTAAACATACTTTTTTGATTGTACCTTTCTTAAAATTTATGTTAAAATCTCTTCTCATCTTGTTCTCGTGGACCCAACCTCGTCTAATTAATTGTATTTACATGGTTTCCTATGGGAAAATAGTTTCCGTTACGATTTGAGTTTAGACTGACCCTTTGGAACGGATTAATTTACGAAAACCGAGGTTGTGTCTCACAGGAACTATGGTGCGTTCAAGGACCACAGAACAAATCGCAACACTAAATGAAAAAACATTGTTGGTGAAGCATAGACAAATTGTGACTTTTTTTAACTGTTCGACATGTATACTGGGTATGTCACAAGATCGCTTGTCAAGATCTCGTGAGATTAAACGAAAAAAATGTCTTGTGGGCACTAGGCCTGGGACGGTAATAAATGAATTAATCATACAATAAAGGAAAATGAAAAGGATAATTTCGCCGGCCTCAATATATTGCCATGTGCATGCGTGTCTGTTTTCCTCGTCTCCCGCCTCCAAACAGGCATTGGTTTCAGCACCTTGGCATCATGCAGTCTTTTTGTCTCGGTGGGTGGAGGCGGGGCCGCTAGCATACACAGACTGCAGAAGCGTGTAAAGTAGCAGAAATTAGTCGACAGCAATATATTGTCCTATGTTTAACATATTTTTTCATGATACTTTTCTTAAAAGTCTCGTTACGTGCTCACAAACACGATGTTGTGTATCGTGACTCCCCCAATGTATACTCTACATTTGACCTGTATTGTCATGTATTTATAAATTATCACCGACTTAGTATAAATGAGATGTGATTTCTGCAGAATTTTATTTAATTAATTTATTCCATTTTGTTTTCCAGAGAATTTGAACTTAAACTCAGTGAATTTTCTGTGCCGTGAATGCTGAATCGTGAATGTGTGCGGATCCACTGTATAAGTGAACATTTGAGCCCTCACAGAAGGTTTTATCGTGTTAAAACTATGTCTGTCAGATCCCATTTTCAATGCAATCCATCCAGGAGCTGTTGGAGAAACCATCAGGAGTCATGAGGATTTGTTCTCAGGGGACCTTGAGTGACTTAACTACATTCTGTTCCAAACGAACGCTGCAGCAGAATGGATAATAGTCTGTCTACATGTTGTGCATGAGGAGGAGGTTTCCAGCATCTCCTCCACCTGCTGAGTAGCGCTGGCATTAATATTCAGATTGATCACATTCTATGATTTATCTCTGCACAAGTGGCCGCCCTGTTGTTTGATGAGCGTGATAATTATGTCAGCCATATGCCGCTCCCTCTAAAGCACCTGATCTGAACCCAACATGAGGCGGGAGTGGTGTCGAGCCAAAGACAAAGCATCTTCATTGACATTCTCTTTGTTCATTATTTGCTGCACTTTTTTTTTTTTTTTTTTTTTTTTACTCATCCTCCTCATCTATTGCCATTCCTCCAGCTCCTCACTCCTGGTTCCCCACTCTCGCCTCCAACCCCCACCCTGGTTCACTTGATGATGTGGAGCCGGAGTCGGGGAAAGTGTCACTATGGAAACAGGGGCAGAGGCAGCGGCGGAAAGAAAAAAAAGGAAAGGGAGAGATAAAAACACCATGCTGAGGAATCCACCAGCGGTCATCTGGCATGCAGATCGGACTGAATATTTGGGAGGTAACGCTGGATTTTTACACTCTAAAGAAAGAAGAGGCACAGCTGTGAGGTTTATTTTTTTACCCAAAGCACTTTGCTAAACCTTCTTTTTCTTTTTTTAAATACAAGCACCAACACCCTGCTTATCAGATACTAAACCTCTTTTGCACTTTAAATGCACATCCTGTACTGTCAAATGATTAAAAAAACCCCACAACACTCCAATCATATTATCAGGGACAATTCAACAATAAATCAACTGATTAAGAATGCAGGATTTGCTTTGATTTGTGTGTGTGTGATCTACATTTAAATATATTTTTAATGTAAATATATATATTAAATATATTTTAATAATTATCATCCCTCTTTTTAATGATTGAAAAATAAAATGATACAGCTTTTGTTTTAATTATTTGATTCTACTAATGAAAATAATACAACTATAATAATTTATTATTATTTTAAATATAGGGTATGGTTTATTTGTTTTCTTAACAAGTTCATCACATTTGCAGCGCACAATCTCAACATGTCCAAAAAACAGTAGGAAGAAGCAGAGTTGATTTAACCCGACCCTTTCTACATCTGCATATACTGGGATCATTCAATCACACCATATCTTTTACATGTAGACACTTGACAATATTTCATTTGCTTACATATTGTCCTATTTTTTATGTCATTTATTATAGTCATTAAAATGACACAACTTGGGCCTGTCGAGCAAACAACGTGACGTGCATTAGATAAGGTTGTCGATGCGTATTAATGATACTTCAGTATTTGTGTGCGACAAAAGTAATAGCGAGGAGTTTGAGGAGTCGGGTGGCGTCGGATGAGAGAAAGATGGTGGATGTGGGTTAGGGAAGGGGAGGAGTAAAAAAAAAAAAAGAGGGAGGAGGGAGAGGGGAGGTTTGATAGTGCGACAGGAGCAGAGCGAGAACCAGAAGCAAGGAGGTGTCGGCGAAGGAGCACCTCTCCTCCTCAGCCTCCACCCCGACAAGTCCCGCCTTCGCCACTCCATCCCGGCCGCCTCTGAACTTGAAAGCAAGAAGTGCGCTCTGAGGTACGTTCTGCATCTCCCCTCATTGTACTAAGGAGGTTTGGCATCACTCTAGCAAGTCTTTTTAGTCTTATGGGGGGAATGTTTCGAGCAAAATCGTGTCGGAATGATAAAAATGTCAGCCGTTGACATTTGAAGACTGATAACATTTTCATTTTCATTTGGTCCCAGCACAGCAATGCTAGAATAGATTTTAACAAGAGAAAACTTTGCAGTGATATTATCCGTTGCTTATCTGCATGCGTTTGCATGATTCCATTTGATGCATTTCTTGATGTATGCCTTAAGTATTTAGTTCAGAAAACAACTTCAAATGTGATTATCCGCTTGGCGCAGCAGCTGTGTCCTCGCTATCTGTCCACCACTCTCTTCATTAGTGCCATTAAGGGCGCTGTAATGTTATCAGCAGCATCGATCGGCTAACATGGTCCCAGGGAGGCAATCATCTCGACCTGTGGGACCTCCCTTAGTTTTAACTGTGCTCTTTGTGCACCCAGAAGAAGAGTGTGCAATTATTGAGTGGACTAGCGCAGGGTCTTTGTATGATGTCGTCATACTAACTGGACCCCCCTCTTTCCTGGCTGCATAAGACGATGTAGTATGTAATGTAGTGTCCTGGGTAAACACTTAAACACTCAGCGTATCACATGCATTTAAGAAGACACATCTGTATGACTAATTTAAGAGCAGTGATTGACACACGCAGACTACGAGGCAGGCTCAAGTCCGACTCGATGCATCTATTCATTGCCGCCTGTGGCAGCATCTGTGCGCGAGTGGACTGGCAAAGAAAGTGTACGGAGATCAATGCGAGCAGCTGTTCTCTACACTTCAAACGACGGCGTGTTGTCGGCGCAGCAGCCGCGCTCTGACAGGCCTCGCGTAAGGGAATCAAAGGCTAATGAGACAGTCATCGCGCAAACGCACCCGGCAGACCCATGAATATTGATACAGCTCAGGAGAGGGATGGGTGGCGCCGTGGGTGTGGGGGAGACTATATGTTGGAAGAACTTAAAAGGGATATGTGGTCGTGCACAGGCGCTTCACTGATGGGTTCCTTAGGGGGTTATACATAATCCAAATATGGGTACTACTTCGTGAAGTTGCTGCAACATTAGCTAGCATTCAGGCAACCATCAAACCCACACAGATCATCAGGCGAGCGATGATTATTTCATTTACGTCTTGATCAGGCAGTTCTTACGCGTTTTAGGGTTAACTCATTTGAACCATCACGATTGCCTGGACCTTCTGATTGCGGCGTTTCTATCCCCATTATCGTCTTCCCTGCCTCATGTCTGCAGTGGCTGGACTCAAATACCCACTTGCTTTAAGCCAGAAGTAGATCAACACCTCTTTGTTTGCCGCAGTGAGCCTAAGTACCCAAAAGAGGCCAAATTCGGTCACCACCATCGATCTCCAGGTAATGATCTTTCCGGCGTTGAATATCTCATCTCAACCTACACCCGCTGTCACCAGGCAGGCAAACAAACCAGCAAAAGCAGGACAGGTACAACGTCAGTCGGTCAGGCGGGGTAAGACTGATGAGGCAGGAAGACCATCCCCAGTACGTGGGCGAATGTGCTTCCATCTCGACTCCGGCTCGTAAATCAAGCCTCTGCCCTCTGGGGCCTATCTTCCATTCGCAGACCTTGACGGCGGCGTGTTCTCCGGCCTGTGACGGCAGCTATCGATCTGTCTATCGCGTGGGATGAGTTTGTCAGAGTGGGGATTTCACCCGTCTGAGCACGGTCACTGAAGTGTGCCGTCTTTGGGCTACAAGTTCTGTCTTAATGCCAAGTCAGTGCATCTGTCAGCAGCGTCTGACATCGTTTCAGCCCAGAGTAATATCTGGAGGAGGAGATGTTGGCCTTTCACTCCATACCACACTCGGTAGCTTAGCTTAGCATTCTGTCTAGAAACTGCTCACCTGCTCACCACTTATATTACTTACTTGCAAACATGCAGAAATGACTTCTTCATCAAATTTTTTTCAACAGCGGGTGCCGTTGTCTTCACATAAGCGCCACCTCCGCTGATGAAAGGACTCTGGTAAGTACTGATTATGTGTTGGAAGTGCAGTATGGCAGTTTTCAGGTATTTGCCAGGAACGTGTCCATAAATCCGCATTTTTATGCAGATTAACGGTCCGGAAGCACCTGTTAGTCACAGTCCATTATCTTTGCCACTGGAGCTGGCGGGTTATGTCGGCGGGGGCTGGTATTTAAATCAAATGCAATTTCCAGTAATTTTTTAAAAGCAGTTGTAAAAGTTAAAAGTGGCGCAGTAATGGATTTACAATCCTATTCCGAGCACTAAAGGGCAGCTCGCGCTGACAAAAAAATGAGACCAGTTGAATTATTCAGTCGAGCTAGCGCTGTCCTTTTAACCGCCAATTGGGGGAGGGTTTCATGGCAATCAGGGACAGTTGATCTGCTGCTGCCATTTTGATTTCAAGAGGAAATGAATTGCACGTAGTGGACAGCAAGGAAAAGAAAGAACCCCAAATGTAGCACACTGTATGAATCTTCTAGACTATTATTAGGAATCTCATTATATTTAGAGGTAATAACTGAAAACACTCTTTTTGTTGCAAAGCAACAATAAGTCCCAGTCGAGAGATTCTTCTTCATTCAATGTCTCGAGAGAAATGCAAATATATTGACGTCGGCAGTAATGTTGCGCCACCATGTCGCCGCTGTCTGCGCTCTCTTTGTCCTCGGGCGCTTTCACAGCATTTCTTCATCTTGTTTCCTGAGCCCAGTTTGTGAAACTCAAGCGGCACTGCATGCAAGAGCTCTCCCACTCAACCTCCCGGCCTGCTGAGAGCGCTTGAAAGCAATTTTCTTTTAATCAAGTTCACTATAAAGGCCCTTCTGATGCCAGCCGCAGCAACACAAGCGCACTGCGTTGATTTGCCGATGAGCATTTTATATAAAATACAGTGTACCCACATAATGAGAATTCTCTGCAGTTTATTGCACTCTCAGACAGTTATGAAAATGAAGGCGGCTCTTTTTCGGAAATTGGATTTCACATAACGGGGGCTCATTTTTCAACTTCTTTCAACTACAGGAAGCAGTGTTGCTGCAGCGCAATTCCACACACTTCAGTCGTCATCTGAACTAGCTAAGTAAGATTTGTCATTAAATGTCACGGAACATCATGTACAACTTGCCACTGAAAAGAATGTGTATGAGATGGGTGCTTCAATAACATTGCCATTTTCATCCGTTAGGTCCAGACAGTTGCAGTGAAGCACGATGAAGAACTGGCAACCTGTGAGAAGACTGGTCGTCCAGGGTCGTCCAGGGTCATCCATGACCCACAGGTGGGCCGACTGCCCTTACTGGCTCCTCTTAGTACCAAAAGAAAATGATAGATGGCTGTTTAGATGAGCCATTATAGACCGGGAGCGGTATTTGACAAGACAAATGATCCTTTACGGTATTTATTATGTTTTATAGCAAGAGTCTCCTAGTTCTGTATTCATTACATCGTAAATCCAAGGTTTCCCGTTCAATATCTGTACGTGTGTGAAAACATACATTTATTATTCATTTAGGCTGTATGTGCACAGTGGACTGAAAGGTCACACTCAAAAAGTGGAACCTCCCTGCAGGACTTAGGGGGACGGTTTTTCTATGCATTTTAAAGTGGTACAAACATAGACATCCAAGAATCTGCACTTTTCACTTCTGCTGTGCTGATCCCCAAGCGGGAAAAGCTGGGGGATAAATGCAAAAACTGAGGGTGTATAAACAAATTTCTGCCAGAGCCAAAGCTCTAGCAAAGGGACTCCAGCAAAGGCCATGACTCAGAACATACACTTCCTTCAAATAAATCAATCCTCACAACACTACAGTTAATTTCCATAAAACTCCATTACAAGCAAATGAAATCCCATTGTCATGTAATATCCCTTCAGCTCATTTAAGTTTAAGCAGCACAATTGGAAATGTAATCCTACCTACTTTCCCTTTCCTAATGGAATCCTCAAAAAGAAACTTTATGCAATGAAAGGCGTGAATAAAGACCAGGAATATCTTTTAAATTGGATATCAAAGTGCCTCTGAAGCAATCATTGGGAACCGGTAGGCGAAAGCTCCCTAAACGTGAATAAAACTCCATATTTGTTTGCTAGCTGTCTTTCCCTTAAAGTAAAGATTGTCCCACACGTCCATCATCTCTCCAAATGCTCCTACGGACTAGAGATGTACGAGTAGGCATGGGCCGGTATGAGATTCTGACGGTATGATAACCTTGGGCAAAAATATCGCTGTTTCATGGTATTATAATAACAGCTCTAAAATGTGTTGTTATGAAAAGAGAAAAGAAGTCATTTTTAAACCATGTAACAGAACACAATGAAAGTGGATCAAAACTATTTAAAATAAATACCAAAAGAATATAATAATATCCATCCATCCATGTTCTATGCCACTTATCCTCACGAGGGTCGCGGGTATGCTGGAGCCTATCCCAGCTGACTTAGGGCGAGAGGCAGGGTACACCCTGGACTGGTCGCCAGTCCATAGGCACATATAGACAACCAAGCAGTCACACTCACATTCATACCTATGGATAATTTCGAGTCGCCAATTAACCTAACATGCATGTTTTTGGAATGTGAGAGCAAACCGGAGTACCCGGAGAAAACCCACGAACGCACGGGGAGAACATGCAAACTCCACACAGAGATGCCCAACGGAGATTCCAACCCAGATCTTCCCGATCTCCTGACTGTGTGGCCAACATGCTAACCACTAGGCCACCATGCGGCCCCTAATAATAATATACGGTATGACATAATAATAATAATTAATAATAATAATAAATAAAATGTGGTTCTCGCTGCAGTCTACTGTGGCTAACCCTGCAACTCAAGTCAATATTTTCTTTGGAATAAAACCCCAAAACAAAGCAAAATGCAAATAAATGTAACCAAGTGGCTCAAGATGGTCACAACATTAATAATTGATAAAAAACGTGTAATGGTACGTTAATATTTCATAGTGGTGGAATGTGCAGGTCACACTTTTCCACAAACGTCCGTTTCTGGCTCATGTGGTTGTTGTTGGCAAATGAGTTCAGTTGTTATGTGGTTGTTGCTCAGTGGACAGTAAACGCTTTATACCGCATATCCTCCACTGCTGTCTCGTTGTCAATCTCATTTGGTGACCCTTCCACATGAGTAATGTGTTGACCGACAACGCCGACAACAGCTCGGCCGCACCAGCGGTGCTGAAGGCGAACGAAGCAGTTAACGCGGATGCTTTCTATGCCCGACCTTAAATGGTTTATTTACTCTTATTATGCATACAATATTGGGTAATAGGAGTGTAAAGGTAACTATAAGGGTGTTATTTCATGTCTAGAGAGCTCTAATAATGTTAAGAAATGTATTTATTTAAGGTTTTATATGCTCTAACAATGTAAATTCACTTATCACGGTCGAGTATGGAACCAATTAACCGCGATAAACTATACGGCAATTAACGATTACTGGAAAAAGGCACTGTCCTTTTCCCTTCTTGCCTGAACTGCATTACTGGTGCCTGACAAAGACCCGAGCTTCACTGATCCACACATATGCGATGAAGACTTGAGTTTCACTGACTCATAGTGCTTGCCGAGCAGCTACACCTCGGCTGCCAAACTTGTTGCCCGTGTGCAAGGTGACGGGTGAGTGATGTGAATCGAGTACCCGATTCATGAATGACTCATAAGAACTTGAGTCAGTAGAAGGAATCCAGTTTCCCTTCACTACTACGAACACAATCGTAAGGAAAGTCTTACAGAAGAGGTGTGTTAGTTCTACTTCCTGTTGGTGTATCTGGATGTATAGAGGTCACTGGACATCATCCTCAGTCGTTACCTAAGGGACACACTGCATCACAGATCACCGCGTTTTGACAGACGCTTAATGATTTCTCCTGAGTTGAGCTCCGCTTGCGTCATTTCAGGGATGACCCTGGTGGACTCAGTGCCGGGGACACCTTTCTGTCTGTGTTAATGAGATGACTCCACTCTGTCTACGGGTCACAATGATATTTACCGAAAGCGCTGTAGCGGCAGCGATCCACGCCTCCCCCGCGGTGTTCTCGTGCCTCATTTGCATAGCTTTCAGACTGCCTTTCCTCACACTTTCGCCCCGCTACTGCGTGATCGACAGGCTCCTTCGCACTTCTCTTCAGTTTGTGTCGCACATGTTAATTAAAGCCCCTAATTAGCTTTCCTCACTAAAAGGCTGCATTAAATCAGAGTTGGAATGGCAAATGATTCTTGGCATTAGCATAATTGTGTTTTTGAAGTGTAAAGATCTGGGCATTAGGGATGCTAGCTCACGTTTTTCTTTCAATGATTTGTTGTGTTTTGGGCTTTGAGCCCAAGGGTACATTGGAGGTTGGTTGGTTGCTTGCTTAGGTGGGTTGCAGGGTTCTGGGACCCTACAGGGGCCAAACGCTAATGAGGCCTGCTCCCCTCTGATGGAGGAGATACGGGAAAAACAAACGAGCGATGTGGTACCCTTAGGTGTTCCTGCGCCTGCTGGAGCGGAACAGGATGATGGTGCCATGAGTGACTTCACAATCAGGAAGGAGGAACTTTTCTTGTGGTATTACCGATTACATGTACTCTTGCCCAGTGCTTTTTTCCCAGAATTCTAGCAAAAGACTTTCAGGTACAGTGGTACCTTGGTTTTTATTATTAATTTGTTCCGAAAGGTTTGGCGAATACTGAAAGGTACAAAAACCAAGGTAATTTTTTATTTTAAATCCAGTTAATCCATTAATTAAGCTATACAAAATACATTTTATAGAGAGTAATTATAGTATTACATGCAGAAATCAATGGGAAATAATTATAAATGGAACTTATTGTTGATGCAGACTTCCTGTACATCCTGGCGAGATTGAATACAATAGTGTTTCTCACTGTCTTTATCAAATTGCTGGCGCTGGCAACTTTCTTTTGCCCCATGGAGGGCTATTTAGCAGCGGCACTAAATAAAAAATGCTTAGACAGTGAGTCAGCATTGTGTAGAGTACTTGGTTTTGGCATTCGATTTCTCAGAACAATGTAGTACAGGACAAATGGACTAGTTTGTTACATGCAATATTATACGAAAACCGAGACGGGACAAAATTTGCCAAGATTTTTGGACAAAAACTGGGGCGTACTGTAATCGCAACAACTGTTCCAATCTGATGCTGTGATGCAGATTATGCGAGTCTGATGATCAGCAAGATACAGTGGAAGGTGTTTTTTTTCCCCCTGCCTGTCGCCTTCAGCTTACTGTTGTTCCATTTCCTCCTGCAATATTTCATCCAGCGTCAAGGAATGCCAAAAAAGCAGCTGTTGTGTTTTGCACAGTCAGTACGACAACCAACACAATGTATTTTCTGAAAAACATCAACATGGGCTTCGTTGTTAGTGTCATACACCTGCATTCACTTCTGATTAGCACCTCATCCAGTCATCCAACATGGGAGAAGCTGTCACTAACCTGCAAATGTTGCTTCCACTTTTCACCATCTCTCTCCGGTCAAACTTGCTTTCTGTGGCGTGAAGTTGTCTTCCCAAAGCCTCCGTAGGGAGAACGGGGACGGTATGATAATTGAGAGTGTTGTCATATAAGTCAGTGACCCACGTACATTATAGCAATCTAATTTATCTTATTTATAATGTATTGTGTAAAACTAAGACAAGAACCACATCAAATTAAAAGCACATAATGACCCACCGTCCACCAGTACAAGCCTGAAGCTAGTTTTTCAGACAGATGCTGTTTGATGTGTGTGGTAACGGGCAGTGTGCTAGCAGGAATTCATTTGAGGTTGTGCACATTAGGGCTCACTAACGTCAACAAACTTTACCTTTATGCATTCCCACACAGTATCAGCATTTGGGACTAAATATGAGGTGACAGAAAAACGGGAAAAATACTGCATAGTAGTCTGTCTGTGCAGCGTGGGAGAACGTTAGCACAAGTTGGTTCAAGGACCAGCGAACAAAGTGGGACGGGTTGTCACTCGCCGAAACACAATGCAAAAAAACAACATAAACATGAAAAAACTGTGGGGTTTGTATCTGTTTACAGCGCAACCTTGGTTAGCGTCATTAATTCATTCCAGAAGGTCAGACTCGAACCAAAACGGACGTTAAGCAAATATATTTTTCCAAAAGCAAATAGTGTAAATCCAATGAATCCATTCCAGAAAGCCAAAAATGTCAACACAAAACACATTTTTATAGTTTTACATTTATAGTTTTACATGCAGAAAACCATTTGAAACGCATAGAAATTAGGGGTGTCACAAGATCTCATGAGAAGATTTCTCGTTCAGAAAAAAATGTCTCTTGGGGCACGATAATCAAGAAGTCAATTAATCACACAATAAATGAAAATGAACTACCGGTACATCATTTTGCTGGCCTCATTATATAGCCGTGTGCATGCCTGCATGTTTTCCCCGTCTCTCACCTCCAAACAGGCAGGAAGAGAGTTCACTCTGTGCATTGGTTTCAGCACCTTGGCGCGTTTGTGCCTTAGAACTGTGGGTTCCCTTAGCAGCTCCTTCAGCAGCAGACTGTTACACCCACGGTGTAAGAAGGAGAGGTTCCGCAGGTCGTTCATACCGACCGCTATCAGGCTCTACAACACCTGAACCATTTTGTATTCACTATGTCACTATGCATTCTTCACTTGTGTATCTTGCTTGCTGCTGTAACAAGTGAATTTCCCTGCTGTGGGATTAATAAAGTACTACTACTACTACTACTACTACTACTACTACTAGAACAATGGCATAAACGGAGTGAGTGCTTTTGTCGGTCATATAGTCTGTTTGTCTTGGTGGGTGGAGGCGGGGCCGGT
The DNA here is from genome assembly GCF_027744805.1 of Dunckerocampus dactyliophorus. Lineage (NCBI taxonomy): Eukaryota > Metazoa > Chordata > Actinopteri > Syngnathiformes > Syngnathidae > Dunckerocampus > Dunckerocampus dactyliophorus. Next base: position 2,762,467 of record NC_072833.1, on the reverse strand, counting down.
AGCATACACACAGAGTGCAGAAGAGTGTAACGTAGTAGAAATTAAATTAGTAGATTGCAATATATTGTCTTTTTGTTTTGATTGTACCTTTTAAAAGTAATGTTAAAATCTAGTTTCGACTTATTCTCGCTGATGGCATCGTAGACAGGCGACGTATCTTCCGGTTGCGGTTACCCATTTTGTTTAGCTAGCTAATAGGATGCTAACAAGGAAGGACGTTTTGTGATAAAAATATACATTAAGAACACAGTTGGACTCAGACTGTGTATAAATAACACGACAAGACGCACCCATATTGTACGCTAACTGGAGAATGCACGCAAACCAAGGCAAAATTGTGATGTAAATTTTGGACGTTAACCGGAAAACACACTAACCAGGGCGGACGCTAATCAAGGTTACACTGTATTATTTTTTAAATCAAATAATGACCCATATTTTCAAAATGTATTTCCATTTACATCAATTTTAATTTAGTTATTCATAAATATACATTTTTTAAGTGTATATTTTTATCACAGACCGTTGTCGGGCCAGGGACTGAGGTTGGGGACTCCTGTTATTAGTTATTATGGAAGCAGCCAGATATACCATAACGCTGAAGATTCCCGCTCCAGCCCTGAATTCTGCTCCAGGCATGAAAATCCATTAAGATGCACTGGAGGAAGGAAAAGGAGGAATGATGTAAAGAGGAAGACTGAAATTATCACCCCGTCTGTGCTAGGCTTCTTTTAATTTGACAAACCCCATTCCATTTCAGTCAAACGGTTTCAGTTTTTATAGCTGGGCACATATAAGCGCACGCTGTCATATTCTGCAGGCTACAGATGAAATTATGTGGAATGATGTTCCAGTGGCGCACAAAAATACGTTTTTTTTCTGCTTTTAAGTGGGCGCTGGAAAGTGCAAAGAAAATGGGAAAAAAGCTAGAAAGGGCACAGTTGACGAGAGCCAGAAAAGTTGAGAGAATTATGAAGACTCTTGTTTGGTTGTCTAACATTCATTATGTGTGTGTGACTGGTGCTGCTAGGCAGGAGAACAAAGGGCACGACTCCAGCTTTTATTTATACAACAAAAAGACATTTCACCCTGGGGGATTTATGTTGTTTGGCAAAGTTTTGCCAAGTTAATTTGTATTTGTATTTCTCTCTGAGAGAAAATATTGCTGCAGTATGAGCATCGATGCGGCTGACCCATGTGTTCCCTCAGCATCCAACTTCATGCATCTTACTGCTGCGTCCAGTTTGCGTCCAGCTGTTGATCAGCAGGGTTATGTAAAAAACACCTTTTGGTGCATATGGAGCAGGTCTCGCAGTGACGGGAACCTTGGCTCTTTTAGGGAATCGATTCTTTTGTCTTGGCTCCTTTTGGCTCCTAAATGGTTCCTTAGATTTTTTTCCTTAAAAAAATGTAAAATACATTTCTGATGTAAAAATACAATTATTTCAAATGTTTATTGTTTATATGGTTTTAATTATATCATGGGCGTCAAACTCCTTTTCCCCGTGGGCTATATAGCAGTTTTAGTTACCCTCAGTGGGCTGCCACCGATCAGTATCGGCCGATAAGCACGGTATTGGCGTATGCCGATACTTGCTTTATAGCGATCGTCTCCTTCCCACTTCCCCTTCACAAAGCCAAAACAAGCATGGCGGGTGTGTGACTTACCTGTAGTTGTGAGAGTGATATAAGTGTTGCACCCTACAAAATATGCCACGGAAAATGTCTCGCAGGGGCGGTGCGTTAAAAAGCTTTAGTTTGGTGTGGCATTTGGGGGGCGCGCACTTGGCAGGGTGTGGTGAGTTATCAAGGTTCGCGATGTTATCATCGGTCGGGCGCCGGCTAATGTAGCGCCCGTGTGTGCGTGGCAGTTGGAGGTCTAAGGCATACTATGTAGCCCAGGGGTAACCCCCCCAATGAGGTGCCTGCAAGCCTTTTTTTCATTCTAGTTTTTAGTTAATAATGTGAGAACACTAGAAAGAAATTGATTCTGAAATACAAAATGTGAGTTGTGGATACCAGCATTTTGTTAATGTTCTGACCAAACAAGCATTTGGCTTGTTTGGGTTGAAATAAGCTATGAAAATAAATGTTGCAAAAATGAGTGTCTCTTGGCCATTTTCATTTTGGAAAAGTAGCTGTCACAAGAATGAATTTAATGTACGTATGTGATTGGTTCAATTAGTCCTTTCATTTGTCATTTATATGCATTTATATGCATTTCACCAACTTAGCCGCTTTGTTGCAACTCTTTTTCCAAAAAGCGACTACTGACAAATGAAGCAACTTCTTCTCATGCTATGGAGACTTCTGGAGACGTGAAAGCATGTATCGTTCTTTAGCTTGGGTTATGATTCTGCGTAGCTACTATGTCATCCCTTCCGATGCCGTCTTGATCCCTGTGTAGCTCTTTGTCGGGGTTAAGTGCTTGATGTGCAGTTCTCTGCAACTCTTGTTAAGCGATTATTGTACATTTTTGACAAGATGGGCTCAGGAAAACACAGGAAATGGCCAATTAAACAATGACGTCACTTATCGACTTTAGCCAATAGGTACTTTCCTTCCTGAGGAGTTGCCAACACTGGGCTAAGCTACCATTTTTCTTATTTTCCAAAAACGGGAGAAATGTGCGATGGTTTCACTAAATATCCTACAACTTTCCGGCTATCTGCCTTGTTTGTTGTGCATAAACCAAATAGAAATAGAAACCTGTTCAATTGAAGTGTGCTTTTCTTGTTTCCCAACATAATCCACCCTGTACTTCCCTCTCAATCTTAATATACTCAAGAGATTCAACCATATTTTAAGGCAGCAATATCTGTCAAGGTGTTATATGGATCCTTCCACAAGTTCATTGAATACCAACAGGTTTGCACTTGATGCAGCCAAGATAAATGGTGTATTTTTTTAGAAATGACAAGAGCCACCCTGATGGGCTTTCAAGGAAGAAAATGTTTTGTAGTCACACTTTGTGCACTCAACGTAATAACATGCAATCAGCAGACGCGCCGTGATAACAATGACATGTTCCTCTTCTCAATCTTACATAGACAATTTATGTGATGGCTCCTCATCAGCGGTCCACTTCCAGCCTCTCTCTTGTTAATTCAACTAACAAATAACAGCAAACCGCATTTGCATGAACAGATTGGTCAAGTGTGTGTACGTAACTGACACAATAGCAATGACAGGAGGAAAAATAAAGTGATATTTTCATCTGAAAGCATCATTTAAGATTGGGGGGAGGAGCGTGAAGGGGCATCTTAATGTCACAACGCAGATATGACAGGTACACACTCACACAACACGCACACACAACCTGCGCAGCCTTGATTGAGTGTAAGTGTCTGCGTTGGCGGTCAAGGTCAGCTGATAATGGGCGAGATTGAGGACAGGGTGAGGGAGCGGCGGGGGGTGGTGGTGGGGGGGTTCGCCAGCCGTCTCAGGTAATGAGATTTACGACCCTGAGCTCTCTCTCTCTCACCGCATCCCCATCCACCGGCTAACATGATTTATAGATCTAACAGACGTCACCTCGCCCGCCGAAGATAGAGGCTTCGCATTATCACTGAGGCAAAGTCATCTGTTCAACAGGGCAAGAATGTACGCCATATATGTGGGCGTGTGCACTTGACACATAATCAGCATGTTGGTATTGTTGTCACTGTCAATGATATTCATTGCAAAAAGCAGCTTTTGCAATGATGGCTTTTTGAAGGACCTATTGTAGGGTTTAATGAGCTCCACTGATAAAAACATCATCAGTTGCTTTGTTATTAGTCTGTAGATGGACATACCTGGCATCATTTGCATTTGAAAATAGGGGACATTTTACGGAAAATAACGAAAACAAGAAAGTAAGTGCTAAGACCAGACTGCCCACTGCCAATGCACTGGAATGGGATACAAAATTTAACCGTGGACTTTTTGGTCCAGACCGCCCCAATACAATCCGCACACATATATCGACCCAAAGGCTGGAAAAACACAAGCAGAAAGTAACACCGTGAAATATTACGTGACAAAACTCAAATATTACAAAACACAATGCTGTCGGCTGGGTAGGTTATTTTACATTCTGCTGTTTTTTGCTCACCGGCCAGTCCAGGGCGTACCCTGCCTCTTGGACAGGACAGGCGTTAAAATCACAGCAAAGAGCATGAAAAAATTACAAATATATAGGAGAACATGCGTCAGAAGCGCTCTCTCTGTGTGACAGAGGATGTGTAAACCTCAACACCCTCGTTTATACGACAACCTGTCTTTCTCAGACTGTTTCCGAGGGGAAAAATCAAGGTCGATATGGTATTTTAAAATGACATATTTGCAGGATCTACCTTGTTAGCTAAATGTAACAAATGTGTGGCTTGAGGGGAGAAACTGATTTAAAACTGTAATTAAAACGTTCCAAAGAAAGTAAAAGAAAAAAACCCATAAAACACGATTAGCACGAGTAATAAGATTACACTGATGCTCTACCACTATGCGCGATGCTAACCCTCGAAATAAAATGACATTCAACAGTAACAACACACACATAATGCTATTGTTCCGGAAGACCAATGCCTGATGTCTGCTCAGCTCTGTTTACTTACGCTTCTGAAAAAAACAAACAAAGGAAAAAACAATATGCTGGCAGCCAGATTGGCTCCCAATAGATGCAGTGTTAATATTTGCACTAGGCCTTCTGTACGTGTTGGAAAATATGCTAGATTGGATTTGGAGCGCACGCTTACACACATAAACGCGTCGAATCCCTTCAGTTGTTTGCTCTCACGCAGTCACTGCGTATTTTTGGACGGGGGGGTGGAATTAAACCAATAATCCCCCCCACTGCTAAGCTACAGCCTAGCGGTTATTGATGTGCTTGCTTCTTCTTATTGTCTGCAGTATGTTGTGCTCATATTCACAGTGTGTCTGCCTTTGGGGCTCAGTCATATTCAACAAAGTGACAGTGAGGGGCTCAGAGCCACACAAGCAGCTGTGGGATTCCAGGCAGAAACATGTTGGGAAAGAATATGAATGCCCCCATATGTGTTTAGCCTGTGAGTATTTTCATGAAGGAACATGTGCACATGAATTTTTAATTGCAGTGAGCGTGCACCGAGACGTGTTGCGAGAAACAAATCTCAGCACGGGCCGCCAAAACACTCGGATAAGGGTACTATTCATATTACTATCTTTACTACAACAATTACTCTCTCTGGGTGGGCATACTGTCATGGAGCGTAATGGAGCGTAGCAGTTCATGAAACACTGTATGTAAGAGAAACACTATTGAAAAGTTAGTTTTGCTAAAATAAGTACACTCATCACGGGCTCGAATGTCTTTTTAAATTTTGATCTGATTTATTTGAACCGTTTGTTTTGTAAGGTGGAATGATTATACCTCATACATCTTCAATGATTTGTAAAAATAAGACTTGGGTGCACAATTTGGAATTTATTTCCAATGTAAGGCAAACCTCGTTTTTTGTACACCTCAGTGACGAACATTTTTGCGAAAGTTTTGCTTTGGTTTTTGTACACTGGTTTTTGTACACTGTGTACTGTGTACTGTGTAATATTGCATATAACACCATGAAATCAAGTGTCCAAACAAAACACCCTACTTTTTATTGGGTGCGACTGCTCAATAACCCGCCATGGGGCCAAAGAAAGCTGCGAGAGACAGCAATTGGATCAAAAAAAAGGTGAGAAACACTATTCAATCTGTCGCCAGGATGTACGGGAAGTCCGCCTCAACAATAAGCTCCATCCATTCATCACTACAATGTATTTAGCATCGTTTTTGGCATGTAAAACTATGATTATTGTCTATAAAATGTATTTTTTATTCATATTCAGAATAATTGGATTTACCATAATTTCTGGTCTATAAGATGTTATTTTTTTCTCACACTATAACCCTGCGGCTTATACCCTTGATGCGACTAATTTATGGTCACATTCATAATCTCGCGACATCTCGTATACTTGAGAACAGCCATTCCATGCACACGCCCTCATCATGGAAAACAAATGCATATGATGCAGCTTTCAAGTTAAAGGCGATCGATCTAGCGACTTTTGCTCAAGTCTGCCAGTGGACCCTGACAACATGGAGCAGTGTAAAAAAATCCACTATCACCAAGGGTGATTAAGAGGCCAGTACAAGCTCAGGGGCTAATTTGCTTCTAGACGAATGTGACACTGAGAGCGACAACGAAAGAGAGAGAGAGAGACTGGCAAAGTGTATGACGAAGGAATTATGAGGCTGGAGGAAGATGTAGACAGCGATGCGTGACACTGATACTCTCTGCTAGACTATTGTTTAACTAGCCGTATTACACACACTGTTCGGCACTGTTTGGAAAAAAGCATTTACAATTGTCCCTTGTTCAAGTCTCGTCAGCGAAAAGTGATTTTCCCTAAATAGGATTAAGTATTAATAAACTGAATATTTTCATAGTTAGGGTTTACACTGTTCTAAATACTGTTTTTAACATTGTTAGAGACCTAGAGACATGTAATAACAACCATCTAGTCACGGCTACATTTTCATTACCCAATGTACTGTAGTAGATGTAATCAGACACATAAATAAGATAACATATACTCACGCGTTAGCAGTTCCTTGTTTTTTTATGGACAGCGCACTTCCTACAGTGGCTGTTGTCTCATCAATGTATTGTAATGGCGGCTTTAAATGGCTTTACACTCGTATTACCCATTATAGTAGACAAAATAAGAGTAAATAAGCCATTTAAGATGTAAATAAAACTCCTGTGTGTCACAGTCAATGTGTTCCCTAGTGGACCTTAGTGGCAGGCAGACAGATGTGCAGGAGACAGGAAGTGCCGTCAGAGGTTCAGAGTTGACTTTTAGTTTGTCATGGGTTATGGCCCCAAGAGGAGCCCCTGTTGTTATTATGTTATTATTGTTGTGCTTGTTGTGAGGTGATTTAAACTGAATAAATGCCACGACCACGTCTCACCAAACACCGACACCTAGTGGCCAATGCAGAATACTACATTCACAATTACAGTGCTTCTTCTGCCTTTTGCCTATTTATCCATTTTTATGCTTGAAAATGCCTAATTTAGGCCAAGAATAAGTACAATTTGCTTACATATGCATATTCTTTTTCTTTTTCTTTTTTACTAACAACTGGATGTATTCAACCACAAAACAGAGATCATTTATTAATTAATTACTTTGTGAAAAACTGGGATAGAGTGAGTGTGCAAAGTTTGAACCGTGACATAGGAACGACTGTGTTTAATTAAAAGTTTTTTAAAAAATCTGTGCAACCTTGTTGTGTAAATAAATATTTAATGTCACAACGTGGACACCTGTGGCTTATAGACAGGTGCGGCTTATATATGTACAAATCTTTTTCTCTCTTTAAATTTAGTGGGTGCGACTTATATTCCGGTGCACTCAATAGTCCCAAAATTACAGTACATGATTTCCTTTGGGAAAAATTGTCTATTTTACGTACATTTTGGTTTTCGCTCGACCTTTTGGACCGCCTTAATGATGAAAACCGAGGTTTTACTGTAATAAGTAGTGCTGTAGTTTCCGGTATGTCTTTTGACATGACAAGGCCAAGCTCTACAAACTTCTTCTTTGTGATCATATTTGGTAGTGTCTTTTTGGAGAGCATAAAGTATTTGTGTGACAGCACATTGTCAGCCAAGGTGAGGCATTCACTGTACCAACTGTCAAGCATGTTGGTGGTAGCATCATGCCTTGAGGCTGTTTTAGTAGACAGCGATTCTAAACAAACATGGCAGGCTAACAATAATCTTCTGAAATGGCCTTTCGAAAGCCCCAACCTTAACCCAATAGAACATTTGTGGACTATGTGTGGAAAACAGGTCCGTATCAGGAAACCAACCAGTTCAAGGTAAGTTTAATTCTGCCAAAATGAGTGGCCAACTATCTAGCAAGAATTAAGCCAGAAGCGAGCTGAAATTTGCTGAGGGACATTTAATTAGTGGGGGTCCATGGATACAGTATATTTGAACCTCGCTTTTATATGTAGTATAATTGTTCCACCCTAGAAAAAGAATGGTGCAAATAAAGCACAAAGGGCCCAAAATTGATATGACATGCATCGCCATGATCAGTGTCCGTAAACTTCCATTGAAGTGCTTTATAGAAATGACATCGGATGCTTTATTGGTTCTCACTGAGTGAAATGGAGAACATGTTGTGCTCTTAACACTCTGTATAGCCAGTAGCAGACACCTGAAACTGGTGCCACTGTCTTCAAGTCTTCTGAAATAATCTTTTATCCTCTCTCCTGCATTTTTATCTCATCTTGCACATTGTCTCCTTGTGGGTGCTCGAGCCTGCTGGCGAGTTTGTCACTTTGACGGCAGGTGGGAGGAGAGGCGCAGTGGCAGGGCAAAGCACCAGGCATACTCTGTCTTGGCGGTGGTAGATAGTGAATACTACTAAAGGTGATAATAATAGTCATTGTCAAGTGAGGTGTTGCTGATGGTTAGTCGGTGCTTTTTCGTTCCTGGCTGATAAATGGTGCCTGATTTACTTGGCTTCCAAACGTAACATAAAACATGCATGTTGACCAAATGCAGCCAGATTAATAGACAGACCCTCACTCGATTCGAGCACAGTGTCCTAAAACATCCCCGTTTTGTTCCAACACAAGAGTGAGTGTTGCCAGCTTGGAGCTTAAAATGGCTGCTGAAAGTCAGAATACTGGAGCTGAACCAAGCCCGGCAGACGGTGGACATGCGTGCGGCTGGATGGCTGGGTTTCGAAGGCAAGCAGCTTGTTAGGGTGGAAATGGATTAGCGAGCGGCACAATGGGAGTCTTAGGCGTGTCTGCGGTGTTGTGTTAAAGCCCTGCCTGTGTTGCCCCAGCTGCTAGACTCATTTATGCCCAGCGGTGCATGCAGCAGCCGGCACTCTCGCACAGGGCTTTTTCTAATTGCCGTGGTTTTCTCCTATGCTTCTGCATCCATCAAAGAACTGAATTGACCTGCAGCGCCGTGCAGTTTTTGTGTTTGTCACACACCGCCGGTAGTCGAATTATTTTTGCACAGTTATTGTTGCGCTGCGAGAGACACTTTGGAGATGTTTTTACAGTAAGCAGGTTCTACATGGCCTGCGGGCTGGCATTCAAAAGTCACATAAGTAGTGCACAGCTTTATTTCAAGGTCACCGTAGAACCAGCGGTTGCAATCGTGAATTAGAACAGCCAAACAGTCCTAATTTAGATACCCACTTCCTACATATGCATGAATTCTGTCATGCATTATTCATAGGCAATAATGGCTTCTTCTTTAAACCATGCCTCAAAGTTTTGTGGGAAGTGGCAAAGTCGTTTTTGGCAAACAAATAAACAAACAAAGATGGTGTAACCATAACAACGGTGGAGCAAATTCTCTATGCACAATGTACGGTGGCCGACAGGGACAAACACACCGCAACGTCCAAGTACGCCAAACGCAGAAATGATCCAAAAACCCACCACCACTATAAAATGCATGCAAATTAAAAATGCCGCAATCAAACGTTGCAGGATAAGAAACAAACGCAAAATAAAAATGCTGGACAGCCCTGGCGTAAATAGACAAACACAAAAAACTGTGAGCTGGCATTGCTCAACTACAATCTGGAACTCCTAATGCTGACACCCCTATTGAAAAGCCAGCATTTCAAGAAATGCTGCAAATGTTTGTCACACAGTACCGATTGCGTGTGATAAAATAACAAACGACGGCAATTCCACAACTTTACAGAGTGAAAGATGACATATTACGGGAAATATTGCATTATTCTGATATATTATTATTTATTATTATATATTATCACAGTGGTTTATTTGGTCTAAAAAAATGTTGTTAATAATATCTTTGAGCATCAGTTTGTGTGACAATCAACATTTCAAAACGCACTTGCATTGTTTTGTGACTCGGTTAAATAAAAAAGTTTGTCCAGTCATTTTCTTTATCGTACTTAAAATTTATGTTCAAATTTCATCTCCTCTTGTGCATCGTCTCGTGCATCGTCTCGTCTTGTGAGCTGGTGACACCCCTAGCATTTGTTTTTGATCTTGCAGCGTTTATGTGATCGCAGCATTTTCCCATTGCTTATGTTTTATGTTGTTTGTGTGTTTGGATCATTTCTGTGTTTGGAGTGTTTGGACCATAACCATGTCCTTCAAATTACTTGTCAAAAGTAAAGATTCACATTTGTGTTGGTGGATAAAGAGGCTTAAAGGGGAGGTGTAACAGCTTTTGAAGAAGACATGGCCTTATTCCCATACATTCATCCTTTATCTGCCAGCTATTCTGTGCAGGGGACACAGCGCAAGAGGTTCACCTTGGACAGGCCGCCACACTGTCACAGGGCTGTGCTGTGCAGATAAGCAGCCACAGGGGCTTCCATCTTTTAAGACATTTGACATGTCACAGTTGGAAAAACACAAGTCTAAAAAAGCAAATTAATGATGTTTGAATCCCATTGAGCTCCTTAGATTCCGGCTCTTTGCATTGTACATTCAGGCTCAATGTCACAGCGCTGTGGCTTACTGGGATACTTGAATGCGGCGTAATCGCATTATTAACACCTTTTGCTCTTCCTGCTATGACGGCTTAAAGCCACAAAAGCCTTATCGTGCACTCATTCACACAGTCTCCAGGTAAACTGTGCAGCAAATATCATCTCATTTTTCCCACTGGGAATATGCAGAAGGAAAAAAAAATCTTATCAATACCTGCAACTGTATTAAAGTTTGTATGCTTGAATAATTCACAAACAAGGCACGTTCAGAAATGTTATTTTGCATGTGTGACATGTGGCGTGGAAGCGCCGCCTGGCTAAATTAAGATTGACGTGGCCCTAATGCCCTCTGCAGCAAACAAATATAATCAACAATCCTGTTGTGCCCCAACCAGACCCCCCTGGCACTCGTGCCATCCGAGCACGACAGAGATTGATTTTGTGAGCGTTTGAGAGGATGACAGAAAGATGAATTTATTCTGTGACTGTCACAGTATCAGCCTCGCTGTTTAAATATTCATTTCTCATGTTATAATGCAGTGGCACTGATATTATTCCGCTGCTGCTTCTGCTTTGCATTTTTTTTTCATGACATGTCATGCATGTATTGTGAGGATTAAAATCCCCCTTATCCCACCCATCAGGGCGATACAGCAGATTTAATAATAAAGGTGTCTTTACTAAAAAAAAAAAAAAGCATGTTTACCGTTTGCAAGCTGTGTAATGAAATAAAAGCCGTGAAGGGCGAAGAGATGGACTACTGGGCAGGTCACGTCCATCTGCAATGCACTTATCAGACGGGGATTTTCTGGAAGTGTCACTCGCTGTAGGAAGCCTTCAAGGCCCTCGGGAAAAGGGGACGCTGGGGCTGTGACAGGGCTATCTGCCTCTGACAGCCCAAAGACCTAAAGCCGGATGGCTGGGGCAGATAAGGCGGCGACAACACACACAAGCACACACATCGACTGAGGCAACACACAAGCAAACGCTGGCATTCACTTTGCATTAACAAATTACCTATTGCCTGACCACTCGCTGGTGTGCACACACACATTCACACTCGTCGGGGCCCTGTCTGGCAACCAGCGAGGCTTCCCATTAGCTCTGCTGCAGTGTGCAGAGTGAGGAGCGCTGGGGCGAGAGACATCAATTTGCTTCCTCTAATGCGCTCGCTGCCCCCACAAGACATATTGATTATTTCTTCCCCGCAAAGCGACAAATAGCAATTTCGGGGGCATAATGGAGATAGATGGTTGGTTTATAAGAAGGCCCCGAAGAAAAGTTGTAAGGGGGTTGGGGGTGGGGTGCGTTCTCCCCCTTGCATCTCTTTCTCACCTTTTCACACCAAGGGAGGAAATGAATGAAGTAGGGTGTGGTAAATCTAAATAAAGGGAAGGGAGTGAAAGATGATCTTGGCGGAACTTTTTTCAGTGGGTGCGCAGATGTTGAGGCGGTCCAGCAATGCAACACTGGATACGGCCCCCCCTTTTTCGACGAGTGCCACCTCCTCGAGTCTTAATGGTGCTACTGCAGAGAGCAGCTGGTGCCGCAGTGTTTGCTCTGCCTCATGCATCTACATCAGGGGTGTCCAGACTTTTTCCACCGAGGGCATACTGGAAATCAAAGGGTGCACTGGGCCACTTTGACATTTTTATATATTTTTTTATTTTGTAAAAAGCCTGAAAAAAACTTGATATACAGTTGTCCCTCACTATATTGCTGTTTGAATATCGCTCCCTCACGTTTAAAAAAAAAAATTACAGACAATATGTAGTATTGTGGTCACTAGGCATCAGTAATGTTATTAGACTTGACGGTAGATTACATTACCTACCTTTCACACGCCATGGAGACTGGCTGAGACGGTCATGCCATGGCTGAGATTGAGTGAAAAAAAAGGTTCTCCTCTCATTCTGTGTGGAAGTGGTAGGTTTTTGAGTTCTTTGTTCTTTTTCCCCACTCCGTTTCAAACTCCATTTCTTTAGTTTAGAATAAGTAAGACTAAGGAGAGGCTAACTAGTTAGCTCGGTAGATAAGATAAGATATAAGATAAGATATGCCTTTATTAGTCCCACAAGGGACTAATACACAAATTCCAGGTTTACAGCAGCAAAAGCAAAGTAAAAAAGCACACAAGAGCATAGAAAGTGCAAAATCAAGATAATACAATCAAGAAGTTATATACACTATTTACAGCTATGTACATGTTGATCAGCCACAGCTTTATTGCATGATTATTGCACGCTTTATTGCACGGTTATTGTACAGGATTATTGGAGCAGTTTATATTATGGAGTCTGACGGTGGCTGCCGTCTCTAATGTCCCTGCAGTGATACCGTAGCCTGCGCAATGTGATGTAAAGACTAATAGGAGTGTAAAAGTGACTATTTCATGTCCACATAATAATGTTTAGAAAGCCATAAACAGGTTTGCTATGCTCTAACTATGAAAATATGCTGTTTATTAATATTGAATCCTACTTTGCGGAAATTCACTTATCACGGTCAAGTCTGGAACCACTTAACGGCAATAAACGAGGGGTTGAATTTCATTTCTACAATGTGCAGCGGGCCAATAAAAAACATGCTGTGGGCTGCAAATGGCCCCTGGGCAGCACTTTGGATGCCCCTGATCTACATGTTAGCTCTATTGCTGCCGCAACATCTAACATTTGAAAAGATAACCAGAATGTTAAAGTTAAGTAAGAAATAGAATATAACTATACATGAGCAATGTCATTTGCTGCCGCTCGCTGCCCTTTACTTTCATCCACTGATGGAATCAGCCAAGCACAGCCCCATCCAACTTATCCATGGACCAATTTCGGTGTTCAGTGTCACGTTCAAGAGGGAGCGTCTCTGTAGGGGCCAGGGGGGATCGAACAAGCAATCTTCCAATAACAAGATGGCCACTCGACCACCTGAGCCATGGAGGGAAGCCGTTTGTGAATTTATGGTCCCACTCTGACTACTCACCACCGCCTCCAGTGGAGTAAAGTCATACTGACAGGATCGCAAGTGTGTCACATTTAATTGGACTGCTGATGATTGGAATTGACGGCGTAGTGATGTTTTTAACCTGCATCGGTGTCCCCGGTGTCATTTATAGCCCGAAATGATCAGATTTCTCAATTTTTCTTCCTCTTATTGCAGACAGCCCATGCAGCGATGTCGCCTCCAGCTATAAGAGCCCAGCGTGGCCTCAGCCTCCATGAGGTAAACGAGGTAATGCACTGCTCATCACACAAGCCCCGACTGATAGGAATGGGTTTAGCCGCACACAACCCCCCACCCCCTCCTCACCCCGCACCCATCCACCCCAAAAAAATGATGTCTGCATGTGATAACTACTGAGAGTTAATGGACTTCCAGCGTCCGGAAACTTTACTTCTCATGGGGTCACTCAAAGTAGACAAAAAGGAGCATAGCAGCATCCATACCCTTGCAGCTCTCTTTAGGAAGCCTGTTTCACATGAAATGACACCCAGTGTTTAATGTATTTCGCTGCCATTTTCATAAGCCAGTGTGATATATATTCCACGTTCTCCCCTTTTGTTGCATTGCATAGTCTGCAAATAATTTACAGTGATTGTGATTCAAGCCGCAGAACGGGAGAAAATATTGCAGGGGCGTGTGCTCAGCCTCTTTTATCTCGGTAAGCTGTCTTCCTCCAATAGCTTGAGCCTCCTTTGGTCGTGAATATTTCATGCACTCACTCCTCACTATCTCATCTCTGAAGCCACCATCATTGTCTAGTCACCAAAAAATCTTGCAAATCACAGATGGACTTGTTGTTTTGTGCGTAATTATTAATAATTCAGTATTTTTTAGTACTTGTTTTAGTGAGCAACGCTTTTATGGTTGATATTTGTACACAATGCATGTAGAGCCACGGCTGCTTTGTTAAAAACTATTGATAAAGTTTTTCTGTTCCTTGCTGAAAATATTACACATTATTTAAATCAACAAATAGGCATTAATTTTGTCCCTTGTGACCACCGGGTCCAGCAGCGACACGGGTTGTTGATTTCAAATGGTTTTCAGTCTTCTAAATGTGAATAAAGTGGCTATGACAGGCCTATTTGGTTTTTTTTGGTTGTTGTAATGGATTACAGCTTTAATTGTATGCAACAAGCCCGCAGCGGGCCATTAAGCATGGTAAATTATTTCCAAAGCTGGTTTGAAGAATTGCTAAAACTTCTCGGACCGTCCCAGCGCCTTTTTTATACCCCGCCTCCTCCTTATCCATGTAGTTTGCGGAATTGTAGAGGAAGCTTTTTTAGAGCACATGAAAACCGACACCCTTAATGAAATGGAATTCTTAAACACCACCGGCCGGTCCCCGGCAGAGTAATAACGCATCCTTCCCCAGAGACGGAGCAGGCCTAAATTATAGGAAGCAGGCCAGACAGGGAGAAGTGACACAGAAGCGCAATGCAAAATGAGCTTATTATCCCTGTTGCTGTCAACATAGCCAAGCTGTCAGTGATCACAACAGACATGTTATATACCACGACGCTATTAAAGGCACAGCGGCCCTGATAAGACGACTGGTCCACACGTGTGATGAAACCAGATAGGTGAGATGGAAAGGAAAGAGGTGAGAGGGGAAATTAGGTGGAGCTGTTGTTAGCAATAGAATGGATGATGCAAGAATGTCAGCCTGCATGAAAACAAAAGGAGTGATGGGATGATAGGAAGATGCAAGATGTTTGATGTTTTGGATGGAGGGATGCTGGAAGGGAGGAGGCGGTGGGGGGCGCGGGCTATTATCCGCCATCGATTTACTCCAGTCAGAGATGGCTGGATGTGTAATGAAGTGTGGGATCTTGGGGTTGCCGTGCTGCGCCTTACAGCTTTTAGCACATATTGTAGGATTTTTTAAGCAGGGCTGCAACTAACGCCAATTTTGATAGTCGACTAGTCCTCGACTAGTGAAACGATTGATCATCCAGTAAATGTGGATTGTTGTTAGTCATTGTGCTAATCTTGACACATTTCTTCATTTAAAAAAAGCCATTTTATTTCACATTGCTACTCAATAGACAAAAGACAGATAGAAATTTGAGTGAAAACCAAGGACAGTCAAGGTGTACTTGGACAGCAACGGCGCACCATTTGTTTTCTTGCCTTTGTTTTTGCTCAGATAGCGTGTACATATTGTATGTAAATGTACTGCATACACGCAGAGCCGGCTAAAATTGCCATGACCTCCAGGGGGGCAAAAATCACCTTCTATATCAAAACTAGTGAGTGCTATTAATTCTTAAAATAGAAAAGCTCACATTAATTCAAATGCAAAGCAGTGCCCAATTAATATCACTATCAAATACGTCTCTTTAATTTTGTACATCATCTTGCATACAGTTGAGTATCGGTATTTTATATAGCTTTTGTATGATCATTTTATTTATTTTTTTATCTATAGTTGCAGAGTGAAAATGTAGCTTTTATATAGAGTTACAGTATTTGTGCAAAGTATGTGATTATTACATTTTTTTATTGTGGCTTTTCTATTTATAACTCATGACTATTTTGACTTAATCCCTTATTTTGTGGTATATTATATTTTAGAATTTCTTTGCATTTACTTGTAATGAGTTGCCTTGGGTATGGTGGCCGACAAGTGCAAAACACTTCAACGAAAAGCAAAACAAATTACAATTAGACCACCCAGAAGGGGTATTGTACTCCTCTTGTATCCTCATTGAAATATTTGATGGACTCCTGTAGTACATCTGTTCTTTCCGTCTGGTAAGTACCATTTAACAACTCCAACGACCGGCCACATGTGCAACAAAATGGCGTCAAGCAGCTCAAGTGTGTGCCACAAAGCGGGCAAAACATGATGCCAATGTCCTCCATTAAATGTTACTGCTTCCTGTCCGATTCGTGTGGTACAATCCCCTTCTGGGTGGTCTAATTTTAATTAGTTTTACTTTTTGTTGAAGTGTTTTGCACTTCTCGGCCACCAACATTAGCCAGAAAAAGGGAATGTACCAACTCCTCGGAGCTGATTGGTCCAAACGTTTTGGTACATTCCTCTTCCGGGTGGTGTCCTTATAATTAATTGCCTTTGCTTTTTGTTAACGTGTTTTGCACTTTTCGGCTACTGTACATTGGGTAACACGTGATTTTTCAAATTAAAGACGGCGATAAAACCAAGACCGTTGATTTTCTTTTGCCAGCTATGTAAATCGCAGATGGAGTGTGAGTCGCAGATGCACTGACACTCCTAAACAGTATTTTGGCCATTTGCAGCACTTCATCAAAGTGCTATTCCACCCCATACATCTCCCAAAATATTTAGTGCATCAATTTCCAGAGAACACACAAACACAAAAACGTTTTCAGTAAGAGAAGTAATACGATATAAAATACAATTCGAAAATAATGGAAGGGAGTGAGCAAGGAACACAAACATATGGAAAATGGTAACATGTGAAACACAGGAAGTGATCAGACGAGCAGTAATCACTGAGACATGGAGAAGGGGTAGGATGAAAGAAGCTTCTTCCTACTCCTTTTCAGACATGTTGAAAGTATATAAGTGTGGGATGTACTTGAATGTAACTTTGTTCAACGTGTTGGAAATAAAATAAAGCATTACCAATACCAATTAATTAGAGCAGCCTCTAGTGATGCAATGCTGAAAGAAACCCCAAGCCCAATTACCACGCACCGAAGGGCAACCTAAAGAATAAGGTAGTCTCACTTCCATCCTAGCTTCCATCCCTTATGTTCCCTCTCATCCCGCATCTTTTTTCCCCCCACTGCCGCGGCCTCTCCTGGTCTAATCCTCTGCTCGACATGCTCCCTCTTTGTTCTGCGACCCTGACAAGCCATCTCATTCCCTCGCTCGGAGGACAGTCCCGGTGTGCTCGGGATAATGGAATGAAATGCTGGCGCGATAAAGCTCCAAGGATCCTGGGAGAAAACACAGGAGTGTGTCAAGCAGGGTGATAACACTCTATTCTCCCTCGCGTCTAGCCACGGAGGAGCAGGGATTAGAATTTTACAAGCGGGCTTTTGCTTATTTGCAGCCCCTGACACGCCAAGCTGGGATGTTTACACAGGAAGGTGTCACGGGTATGGCAGAATACTCTCATATCTACTCGGCGCAAAGGCCTTTATTAATTTTGACTTGTGCCGCCTCATGTCGGTGGACAGGCAATTTAAAGTCCCTGTAGCACAAGCTAACTGCTCCCGACAGAGGCGGAAGTGTTGTCGCCTCAGTCATGTATCGTATGCAGTAGCTCCAGTAGCTCCAGTAGCTTGTGCTGTGGCATTTGAAGAAGGAAAACTACTACGTACTACAGTAGAACGCTCTTACTGTATGTCGCCAACCCATCTATGTCAACTCATCAAGTTCTTATTGTTATTACTAAAAAGTACCTGCTTAAGCCGACGTGGACGTGCATGGCCGACCACTTTTCTTGACATGAAAGCTGAGACCCAAAGGAGTCATTTCGATGAAAATTGACTGCTGTCTACTTGCACAGCATTGAAACGTACACACAGTGACTTCCTGTTCAGTGCAAAATAACCTTCAAAATAAAAGCAAGACAGTATTAACCTGGATTCTGCACCTGTTTATTTTTTTAGAATGTTAGCTACAGGAAGAAAGACTTGCTCATGTACGCTACGAAAGCTTTTTTATTAATAATAATAAGAAGAATACGGTTATCTGGACTGGACAAATTCGGTTGTCCTCGAAAATTTACCTTTGCTTCGGTTTGCGTACATTCTTTGGTTAGCGTACAATATGGCGCACATGTTGTCGCGTTATTAATATACTGTGTGAATCCATCTGTCTTCTTAATGTATTTTTATAACAAAATGTCCTTCCTTGTTAGCATCCTATTAGCTAGCTAAACAAAATGGCTACTGGAACCGGAAGTTGTGTCGCCCGTCCTTGATGTCATCAGCGGTTGATCTCAAAAATGTTAACACAAAAAACAAGTTTTTATAGAAGTTTTACATGAACAGAACAATTGGAAATGCATATAATGCACAAGAAGTTAGGGACATTTCAAGATCCTAAAATGTACTACCGTATAGACTTTACAAGTGAGCTTAATTTTGAATACACATGCCCAACATGTTCAATACTTGTGAAATGAAAGGGATAAATAAACATTTGAGGTTTCTTTTACCTTCATTGAAGACGTGACTGTTCCCAAAGACAGCGAGATCATCAACCACCGCCTTCCTGTTTTCAGTCACGTCAAGAATCAAGTCTTCAATGGAGGTAAAAGTCACCTTAAATGTTGACTTATCCCTTTCATTCATCATTTATATGTTTTTATATGCATTTCAAATTGTTTTCCGCATGTAAAACTATAACTGTAAAACTATAAAAATGTCTTTAGTGTTAAAATGTTTGGCTTTCTGGAACGGATCTATTCGATTTACATTATTTCTGATGAGAAAAGTTGATTCGGTTAACATCTCTTTCAGTTAGAGCCGGGCCTTAATGACACTAACCAAGGTTCCGCTGCAATACATTTAATTTATAGAGCTCTTTCCGAAAACTCAAAGACGCAGCACACGGTAAATGCAAACAAATATGTGTGTACAAGATAGCAAAATAACAGTAGAAAAATAAAAAATAAAAAGCAAAGAGTTCAGAACAAATGCAGTTAAAAGTGCACACACCAGGCCAGATTAAAAGATTGCAAAGTGATGTATTACCTAATACGTACATTTTAAAGAGTTATCAATTAAAACCAGTGTGTAGCAGGCGTGTTCTTAAGTTAGTGCTTTAAGTATTTGCGGCGGAAGTGAGTTCCAAAGAGAGGGGCGGCAACAGGTCCCACCAGGTTCGGTGCTCGGCCCTTGGGATGGTCACAGGAAGGGTTGGAGCAAGTCTTTAAGCTAAGAGGGGGGCCTGCTTATGCAGTGCCTTATTGGTGAGTAAGAGGATTTAGAATTGGATGTGGTAAGGGATAGGGAGCCAGTTTAGGTTCTGAAGGACTGGGGTGATGTGGTCTCGGGAACCGGTACAGGTGAGGAGTTTTGAGATGAATGTATTGGAGTTTGTTAAGGAGATTGGTGTGTTTGCCATAACGAATGCTGTTACAGTAGTGAATGTGTGATATGGTGAAGGCATGAATGAAGGTTTCAGCTGCAGGGAAGAGGGAGAGGGGCCAAGGTGTTTTAGTGACTGCTTTAATGTGTCGGGAGAAGGTGAGTTTACTGTCAAAGATGACTCCAAGGTTCCGGCAATGGGGTGAGAGTGAGAGGGTGGAGTTGTCATCACAATTGTTTATTGTCACTGTAGTCAAGACATACAACAAACTTACCGCAGCAGCTCTGTTAGATAAGAGAATAAAGTATTGGAATGTCGGTGGAATGACAGTGAGGCAGGATAACTGTGCACAAATCATCCTCGTATCGGTGTCTAAAAAACAGCACTCTGTACCTTACAGCAAGGCCTGATGCATCTACATCAGGGGGGATCCGACTTTTTCCATCGCCGCACACTGAAAATCCAAGGGTGCAGTGGGCCACTTTGACATTTTCATATATTTTTTTATTTTGTAAAAAGCCTAAAAAAACTTGATATCCTGTTGTAACTCACTATATTGCTGTTTGAATATCGCTCCCTCACTGTATCGCGTTTTTTCAAAAAAAGAATTACAGACAATATGTAGTATTGTGGTCACTAGGCATCAGTGATGTTATTAGACTTGGCGTAAGACTACTTTACCTTTCACGCTGCATGGAAACTGCCTACTGAGCCAGCAGAGCCGAGCCGACATGCCATGGCTGAGATCGAGTGGAAAAAAAAAGGTTCCACTGGAATACATTTTATTTATAAAGCGGTTTTCCAAAAAGCCAAAGACGCAGCACACGGTAAATGCAAACAAATATGAGTGTACAAAATAGCAAAATAACAGTAGAAAAATAAAAAATAAAAAGAATAGAGTTCAGAACAAATGCAGTAAAAAACAGCACTCTGTACCTTACAGCAAGGCCACAGCTTGGCAACTCTTCTTCTCTCTTGGTCTTGCTCTAAAAAGCCTAAAAGACGACACTGCCCCCTATAGTCCAACCCCTGAATCACAGCTCACAAGCATACACAATACTCCCGTCGCTATAATATTTTATGATAACAAAAGAATCGATATCTGAAAGTACCATAGGTTATTGTCCATTCTCCATATGTCTCTGTAAATGTGCAAGCAATGGTTTGGTTTCTTTTTCAGCTATGTCGACAACCGCTTATGTTGATGTCAGGCAGCCAGTCCTGTAATATTCTATGTTCAAGTTCTTCTCTTCTATATCTTGAAATTGTCAAGTGTCAGCAATGACTCAGTAGAACCTATTTTTTCAACTCAAAGCCATTTTAATCTTCGAAAGAAGTTCCAAAAATGAAATTGTAGCTGCCATCCACCTCCTCTTGACCTCAATCTGCTAGACATTCACACAGACTGAAAGGATGGAGAGACTCTCACTTTCAATTCCACCTGCCACTTGCCCCTGAGACTTAACCCCCTACCATCTCACCATAAACATTCTACAAGCTGACCTTGACCAACAGAGGAGGGTAAACCAAAAACCGTACAGTAGGTGTCGCCTACTTCGCAAGAACACCTCCCACTCTATAAATAGAAAAAGTGGCAATTAAGTGCCAGTCTAATAGTCCCTCTGGTAAACCGACCCCTAAAAAGCCCGCCTTCATATCGCATAGTCTTTATTCACACGACTTCCTCATCATCTCTGGCTATCGGCTTAATTACGCCGCCACCATCCCCAGATAAGAGACTGATAGCCTTATCATCACGGCTCATTTCCAGATCCATGAAATTAATAAAGTCCACCTCCTGTCTCAGTTATGGGAACAAACTTATATTAGCTGTCACGTACAAGCACCCGCTCAAGTAGTACTTTAGCTTCTTCTTCTTCTCCTCCTGTCTTAGGAAAATTACATGTTGGCTGATGACGCCTATGTGTTTTATGGCTCTGGTGGCTCATTCATCACGTGCGCTGTAGTTGTATTATTCATTTTGTTTAGTTAACTACTTCATTGTCTGTAATATGCACCTTGGGAGAAGTGCTAAATTACAGCGCTGTTGCCCTATGGAGTGGACCTTGCAAACATTGTTTGTAAAATACCAATTAGTGGTACGATGATGGAGCGCAGCCTGCGGACAGGTCGTAAACTCCCATCTCCTTCTAATCAAATAAAGTGGACACCGATCTGCTTTCCAGCCAAATCCTCAGGCAGGTCCTCCAGCTCTCCGTGTCGGCTCCTCTAATCAGTTGGGAGACAGCTGGTTCCACCACGCTGTTCCACCTGCCGGCTCCTCTGAGTAAACGGCTGTGCTTTGCAGACCAAATCCACTCCAAGCCTCTCTCGGAGTCACACTCCAGCACACAGGGGTCTCGCACATGGATTTCAGGGAAAATGGGAAGGCTGGGTGACGGGCGCTAGTCGTCACAGTAGCGATGTTGGCAGAGGAATGAGTTGGGCTCCCGCGAGGTTTGGGGCCTGTCATTTATTTCTAAATGACGGCAGATGGTGGGCTTGGCTCTCACACCGTTCTCTCAGTCTCCCAAGATGCACTTCTTTGATGGATGCGGAGAACGGGAGCGCCGCGGAGAAGGCTGAGACACAGCTGTGCTGGCCGATAACGGGGGCAAAGTGTGCCTGGGCTTTCTCGCCATGCACATATTACTCATTGCCATAGAGCGCATGCGGATTCACAAGTTGTTGAGTTTATATGCTTTTGTTTTGCATTGAGGTAAACTTCCAAGTATGATGTTTCTTCCTGCTGGAAAACCGTCCATCTTTGTCCTTCTTTGTAGTGCCAAACACCTCTTTTACTCGCGCTGTCATTTTGAACAGATGTTGAGTCTGCTTGTATTTCCTGTCCACCGACCTACCCATCCTTCATTGAAGAAGTAAACTGACACAGAGGTCTTCACACCTTCCGACAGCGAAGATCTAAAGGTGCATTAAAGTGAGCAATCACCGTCTACCAGCACCCTTGCAAAGGTCACGTCAGCGCCATCATCCTAATCGCCAGCCGCCATCACTTGCAGTGATTTAGGGTTGCAGTAAAAGCATCATAACCCGCCCAACCGCGTCTGTGCCAATGAATGTAACCACGGAAACAGGGATGTTCAGCGGCCCGTCGACTATGCATCTTTGGGATTCTGTGGCGCCGCATGGCGTCAAGTCAGGCGTTAAGAGTCGATTTAGCCGTGGCATCGGGGAGGCTCGCACATTAGCAGCAAGGAAATAGGAGCCAGCAAATACTTAGTGGGTGATTGGCTCCGCAATAACACAACACCCCCTTTGGCAGCCCGTCAAGCGGAGCTATACGGATGCCATTACAAAAACAGGGGCCATTAGCAGGCACGGAAGCTTTGTGAAGCATGTCGCCGCTTCACGCCGCTACGCCCCAGGGATGTTCTACGCCTTCTATGATCATTTTTGGTATGGCGTACGAACAGATGACAAAGCCAAGTGTTTGCTGCATCTGCACTGTGGTGCTGTTCATTTGCAGCAGAAGACTAACATATCGTGGCGTAAATATTTCATCACCATGGGTTCCTTTTCTTCTACTACTTTGGGTTTGCTGATGTTGAAAAGCGTACATAACCAGACTAGTTTGTGAGATTTATTTCACTCTCCGTCTAACATTATTCGTCCTTGATTGGATTTGTTAGCGGTGATCATGCATGCAACTTTTGCGCATCCCAGCGCACCGCCTCTCAAACCACGGCAGCTCAGAGGTGAAATTTCCAATGCTGTCAAGTGGAAATTACATTTACCTCATGCTAATTTGTTTTCCCAATTACGTCTGTGGAGAATTGTAATTACGTCCTGGATTGCGTACCCTGGGAATGTGTTGCTCCCGTGTCGGAAGTGCTGCATTCATGCGCAGGACTGTGATTAAGTTTTACAAAAGTAGCCTAGCTTGGGATTGATTCTGGTTCATATACAAATTAGAATATACAATACACGATATATAATATATAAGTTATAATCTGAATACATTGTCATTTCACAAACACAACACACACACAGACACAAAATGGTTGTGCATGCGCCTTTCTGCAGTTCTTTCATTCTAATGTGAATTGGCTAAGCATTGACTGTAATTGACGGCGTGCTTTGTATGTCGGTGTCCCAAGCTGTGGTGCGTGAAAAAGTGGCGGTAATCGACGACATGAGGTGTTGCATGAAAGCGTGCCCTCCTGTCTTTTCTATACAGCCCATGAGATTGGTGAAAAAAACACCCGGGAGTTTTTTTCTTTAACTTTACCACTCCCGGAGGCACCCTCCCTGACTGGCATGTCATTAGGAGTGCGCCACGCTCATGCGTCCCCAGCCAGACAGGCCATGCCACAGGCTGCATGCTAATTGTGGAGGCGTAGCCGACCTTGTATGGTTAAAGGAAGGAGGCAGATAAGTGGTTTTGTTTAGCGTCTGGTGGGCAGGGGGCTCTCCTGCTCCAGATGCCTTTGTCTTGACCTTGGGCGGCAAAGTCAGCCGAGTCTGAGCGGTCGCTGAAGAGGGTTCATAAAACCCTGTAAAAGTCCCATTAAGAATATGAAGCAATGTAGTGTATATAATGGGTAATAGGCATATCACAGCAGCACATTATATAACGCCATGTAATGAGGGAAGCGTCGTTCCCACTATCACAACATACCTTTTTTGCTTCAAGCCATTAGGTTCCAGTTGCATTACGCCTGTTAAATATTCACCTTCCAAGGCAATTATTTATAGCAGGCTAGCAGGCACTCTTTTTCCACCTAGGGGCTTCCTCATTTTTTGTTCATGAAATACAATAAAGCCAATCCAATGTATAGTTCTTAACAGATATATAGATAGATCCTTTATGAATCTCCAAGAGAAAACAAATATTTTATAATTTGGCAAATAACTAACAACTAAATAGTCCTTTTTTTCTTAATAAAAATAACTAAATAATGTGCATTACAATTTTTTCTTTTTTTTGTAGTAGTAGTTTTGTAGTTTTTTTTAACAGTACATTTGAAAATTCTCAGATGATGACAATAATTATACAGTGGAACATCGTTTTGCGTCCGCTCCGGTTAGCGTGTTCTTCGGTTAACATGGAAAATTCATGCCACAGTTTTGCCTTGAAAAAATATAAAAAACTTATCCTCCCATTTTGTGTGGTAGTGGTAAGTTTTTGGCTTCTTACCTTGTCCTTCTTTCCCACTTCTGTTGAAACACCTTCTCAAGTATAGAATAAGTCAATTGGAGAGACCAGCGAGTTAGCTTGGTAGCTTGCTATGCTTGCGGTGGCTGTCTCTTACACTATGTCCCTGCAATGATCCAGTAGCCTGCGCAATGTGGTGTAAACAATGAATAATAGGAATAAAGGTGATGGCAGGGGTGTTATTTCATGTCTACAGGGCTCTAATAATGTTAAAAATGTGTTTAGAAAGTCATAAAGAGGTTTTCTATGCTCTAACTGCAAAAATATTCTGTTTATTAATATTGAATCCAATCGTGAGTCGAGTGGTTTTGGCTGAGGTATTAAGCGGGGTGCCCTTCCTCACCCAACCCTGACCGGGAAGCTAACCCATGCCCTCTTCCGTGAAAGGCAGAAGTGTGTATTTTAGCATAAAAAACACCATATCGGTTCAGCTTGAAGAAACAATAAACAAACAATGATTTTGGTCATTGCATGCCAAGCTGTGCTCGTGTTTCTCTCGTAACCTTTCATATCGGTTGGCCCTAAAACCTTTCTTCCTGTTTATTTTTAGAATATGCCACAGGCCAACAAATAATGAGCTGCAGGCCGCAAATGGCTCCTGGGCCGCACTTTGGACACCACTGATTTATCGCGTAGATGTGAGGTTGTCCTTTTAAAGGGCATGCAATTTCCACTAAACAGGAAAAGTAGCCTAACTGCTGAATAAAGTGGTAGGTACCGCATTTGGGAGCGCTCTCGCTCAACTCTTTCAAGCGGCCATCTTGTCGGGCTCTATCTGTAATTTCATCGGAACCCCTCCAGTCCAATAACGCGACCTTTTTGGCAGCATGCTCGCTCTTTGTGCTCGCCTCATGACAGGTTTCCTCGCGCGGCTAAAGTCCTCAGATTAAAGTCCAATCAATGACGAAGCACGTACGGATGAGAGGGACGAGGCGAGCGCAGAACTCTTCAATAAAAGGTCAAACTACTACTACAGTTGGAGTGACAGATGGAGGGAGACATCATAATGCATTTTTTTAATGGCTGACACATAAACGTAATGAGTTACGTCCAAGCAGAAAAGCTAACCTGTCTCTTTGAGCGCCATTAGTTCTTTGCTGACATGCATTGATAAAGAGGCACCGTCTCCTTCAGTCCTCATTAAAATGTCGTCATATTTAAAAAGAAAAATAATCATTCCAGACCTTTGCTGATGAGCATTTTATTGCCTTCACTTTGGACTCCATGGGAGAGAGAGAGAGCCTTTTACCATTAATGAAAGTGGCGCGCAGGAACAAGAAGGACGGGGCTGATAAGGGTGATTTGCCACTGACTTGAAAGGATGATATTGATTTTTTTTGCTAGACCATTATCTGTTTCTTTATTTACATCCGACCCATGTCTAAACTACCCAAACAAGTCTTCAGTTTTCTTCCAAAGTTTTGAAGACTTGGCGGTAGGTCCGTCTCCCTCAGGGGTTGAAAGTTTTTTAGATTTGTGTGCGAGATACGCCGCATCACTCCTGACTTGTTGACATGCAGCTGCCTGCAGAGGAAGGTTTGCTCTTACGTGGGAGGAGTTGCTTCCCTAACAAAGTAGTTGCACATTATCACGATTTGCTTCCCGATCTTTATTGAGTCAAAGTATTGCTTTATTAGGATTATTATTAGTTTACTTTATTACAAAAATCTCAACACAATACCAAGCAACAGTTTTATATGGATGGCAACAGGTGGCTACGAGACACTCACTATCCAAGATTTTAACATTACTTTTAGGACAACTCAAATGAAAAAATATAAAAAATGTGACAATATATTGCAACCCACTAATTTACTTTCTAGTGCGTTGCACTCTTCTGCACTCTGTTAAGCTATCCTTACAGAAACGTTTTCAGATCAAAAAGGCAAAGTATTTGATTGTTTCAGCCTTTCATGCACACGGAAAAGGCGTTCTAGGCGCCCTGAAACGGTATTTTGGGGAAATGGCTTCCAGAGTGGGCCTGTCGTTTCCGTATAGACAAGCAATCCACTGCGTTACGAAAACAATGTAGTCGCTTAGCCGTCGCCACCCCGTCGCCGTCACGTGGCCAGAAGTGAGCTTTGATGACAAGCCAACATAATATCTGAATATTTCGACTGGCGTGACTCACCCTAGTTGGCATTCTCCTGATATTTTCTTGTCTTATATTCCAAAATGAAAAGTAATTCCACTGTGTCGTAAATCTAGACTTGTGTGCATGCGTTCTTTTTTTGCCTATACAGTAGTATGGCGCGTCACGTGGTCCCGTCTGTGTGTCTGTTTGCAGCGCCACACGTAGATTTTTTTTCAACCCGCCCCTGCTGGTTGAAAAAAAAGAAAATCTGAGTAACGTTTTCATGTCAGCAGGGCCTGTGTGTATGCTACCGGCCCCGCCTCCACCCACCGAAACAAGGAGAAAGTATGACTGACAAAAGGGCTCTCTTCAGGGCCAAGGTGCTGAAACCAATGCACAGAGTGAACTCCCATCCTGCGTGTTTGGTGGCGGGAGATGAGGAAAACAGACACATGACAATACGTTGAAGCCGGCCAAATTATCAAGTTCATTTTCGTTTATTGTGTGACTAATTAATTTATTATCATCCCAGGCCTAGTGCCCACAAACAAGAAATCTTCACGCTTCTTTTAAATCCTCACGTCATGTTTTAATCTTGTGAGATCTTGTGACACCCCATGTTAGTTATGTAGCCGTCTACACTGTGCCATAACACAGTGATTGGGAAGCACCGATCGAGATCAGATCACGGTTAGTTAAGCCTTTACTGGCTTGCAAGGTGCTTCCCCAAGCGTTTTTGTGGTAACGACGCAAAAAAACGGCAATCCTCTGAAACGCCTTGCAGCAGAAACTTGGCACTTGCTGCAAAGACAGCATCCATGCACAAGTCGGAGTAACCTAATGAAATTCCTGTAGCACCTTAATGACACTGGGACCTGCGGCAGCCAAAGAGTTGCACAAGCAAAGCTTAATAAAGCCCGAAAAGACTCAGTTTTCTAATGAAAGTCCTTGAAATGTCAGAGAATAAACGTGGTTAATACCTGAAGTAGCGCTACTCTTGCTGTTATGTTGCTCCTGTAATAGAAAACCAGCTGCTGCGTGCATGTCCCGCCATTTAAAAGCCGGCCCAGAAATCTGGTTAAAGTACAAGTGCTTTTGTCGCACATTATCCCATAAGGTTACTTTAATGCCGCCGTATGCCAGTGTTTGCAGGCTCCAATGCTGATTAAATGAGATATGTTGATGGAGAGGTAACAAGTCGGGCTGACTAATTTCCATTGGAAGTGGTGTAAAACTAAAAATAACGGGGTCGCTAATCGGTGAATAGAAACAGGAGTGCACCACAATCTATGAATGCGGAGAACCTTGAATAATGAGAGGAAATGAAGCCACTTTCGCACATGCACAGCCACACACAAACAGGCGTCTCGGTGGAGTACACTGAGCCACTTGATTGGCCCCGAGGGATGCAATATCTACGATTTAATTTCAGATAACATGTAAGCATATCCTGTTACAAGCCATTACAGGAGTTTAATGCCAGCCACTGTTTGTTCTGCTCAATATTCTATCTTTATATGCTCACGTCTTGGGAGTTAGCCGCAATTAACAAGCGCTCTGCTATTTTAGTTGGTTGTTTTGTTAGATTTACAATAGTAATCAAAGTAAGTAAAGTTTCTGGAGAAGAAAGCAAATGAACTTGCAGCTTCGATTTTGGGTTTGATATTTAAGGACAAGCACCCCACTGTGTCAAATGCATTAGATTCTCTCTCTCTGCTGGCAATCCACACCCAGGAGCCGACGCTCAGCCATTGATCATTCCATAACCTGCTGGGCGGGAATGGGAACGCAAGCTGCATAAAATGCGCCACCAGTCAAAACATGAACTATTAAATGGAAGAAAGAAATTATATTGGTGTAATACAGGTTGAAACCGTACGTTCAGGGGGCGGACGCATGCTCATTTGCAACATTTCATATTCTCGCCAATTGGATTTTGAGGTGTAATATAGGCCTGCCAAATCAGCAGTAGCCCCATTACTCATCCCCCTCTGTGCTGTCTCCTGGCTGGTGCTCCACGGCTAATGCAGATTACAGGGATATATGAGGGCTATTTTGTTCACCGCGGGGTGGAAACGATCACAGGCAACCCCATCCCTCTCTGATGCGCCACCCTACATCTGTTCACCAGCTACTTCTTCCTCGAAAGCCAATCTGCAGATCCATCAGATGTAATGCGGCGACCTCTATTGGCCATCAATTATGGATGGTGCGTATTGTCAACTCGCTCTCAACTTCTTTGGCCTCCTCCTCGCCGACTGGACTGTAGATGCATAAACAGTGGATGCCAGTCGTAGTGGAGACACCGTAGCAGCTCTATTAGATCATTCTCAGGGCATTGAATCGATCGCGACTGGACTGTTGAGGTTGTCTCAGAAGACGTTTTGCCCTCATCCGAGCAGGCTTCATCAGTTCATGCTCAAAGACTAGGTGGGAGAAACGCTAGTCAGACTAGATAGGACATCTCTAGTCTGAGAACTTGGTGCAAGATCCAGCGTATTTATCCCCTAAAGGAGGAGGCTTGTCCAGACAGGAATGGTTTTGCTCTTTTGTTGTGTCAAATGGCGGTCATTAGGATACAACGGGGGCCTCTGCCCGCCAACGATGGTTGTTTGGGTGGTATCACCTTCGTTAGCATTCCATTCAGACGTAATGATGGTCACGGACCCAACTTATTCGTTCGAGGCTAAATGAGTGAATCTTTTAGGAAGGGATGAAAGGACAGCATTGTACATGGGAGACAAGTGTCTGTTCAGCTATGGCTTCTCAACCTTAACGTAGATGGTTTCCCTCACTCCTTTTTCAAACCATCTGCCTTCTCTGTCCAGAATGTGTACATGTTTGTCCTCAAAAGAGTGCTCTTCCTCTTTGAGCAGCAGGTAGACCGCAAAGTCTTCACCTGAAGAGTTAGCCCGTCTCTTTACTAGAATCGAGTTCCCGAAACAAGTTTACTATCGCTTCTTCTCTTCTATTTAAACTCTTCTTCTCCCTTGGTCTGGCTCTAACTAGCAGGCAATGCCACTGCCCCCTATAGCCTAACCCCTGAATCACAGCTCAGAACCATACACAATACTCCCGTCGCTACAATAACGTTTCAAAACAGAAAAATCAAAATAAGAATATTCACAAACGTCTGAAACTGCTTTAGGTTGACAAATCTTCTGTTATCACCCATCATCCTTGTGTCTCTAGCCAAAGTAGATGTGCCAGGACTGGTTAGTTTCGGATTCAACGTGAGTCAGCCAATCCGAGCGGCGGTGAGATAAGAGAGTTCGACTGTAGTATGAGATACTCCGGCTTTCCATTGTACAATAACGTCTTCTTTTCAATCGATCGCATTCTTCCCCCCAATCTCCCGCTTCAAGGTGGCGAACCACACGTTCCGTCTTTTATGCAAGCCTGTCCTCATCTGTGAAGTAAATAGACCATTCATCACATGATTGGGCTTTTAGAGCTCGACTCCTGAGCGATCCGCCTCTCAAACAGCCGCTCGGCCCGGCAGCGTGATCCATCATTGTTCAATGGAGATGTCACAGCTCATTGTGCGAGGTGTTGGCCCAAAACTATGCGCCAGACCACGATAAAGTCAAAGCTGAACTTGCACCCGAGGAGGGCAAGGTCTTATGAAGGTGTCACGGCTTCAACGCCGGCTTAACAAGCTGTCAACTCTTTTCAACTCGGCGGAGGAGCGCTCATCAATACGTAGTCGCTGCTCAACAAGGGATGTAATTGGTTTGTGGTTAACGGCGCTGTGGAGCTGTTAGCCGCGGGTTTTATCTTTGAAGTCGCTGTTGGAGTTAGCGTTGTCTCACATTGACGGTTATTCTTCAGCGCTACAAGTCTAACTGCTGTTTTTTGTTGTTGTTGTTGTTCTGGCGCAGGATCCACCAGGATGTGATGACCAAAGCAAGAAAGATACAAGGAAAACATCTATGCCTGTTTAGACTCACCTGCATGGAGGTGTGTATGGATAAGTGCCACCAACTGGTAGGTATCCTTAATGTAATGACATTGGAGGTTTTCTATGTGGAATTAAATGAGAAATGTAACAGTGTGGCTGGTCGGATTTTAAGACACATCAAAACTACAGTATGCAGGAGGAGACAGGCTTACCTATGCACTGTTACCTCACCAGTCACGTCTTACGAGGCCCCGCCGCGGCCCACAACGACCCCCACCGTCCGCACTCCATCTCCCCACCCCCGGTGCACCGCAGTGGCATTATTAAACTTGTATAAGATCATTAGCATACAAAGCAGGAGAACCTACAGCGTCGCAGTCATACATATTTATCTGGACGTGCCTGGCTCGCGCCTCGCACTGTAACCCCTCAGCTCGCAAAAAAGGCGTGGCTGCCTATCTGTTGCGGGAGACATTTCATACGCCGTGAAGTGGCTATTAGCATGGAAGCACGTCCGGTTATAAGGGGTAGATATTTATCGTGAGGAAGCACAGCAGATGGATGTTTGTGTGCGGTTTGTTTCAAGCATAGCCAATGTCGTTTACTTCTAATAATAAAATACATATTCATCTCCTCGCGCTCATCAGCAAATTGTCATACTACAACCTGTGGGTTAGCCGCGAATGATGCAAGGTCCACTCTGTGCACAACCGTCATTGTCTTCTTGCTCTCCAGGGATGTCCCTCTCTCTTTTTCCTGCCTTTTTTCCACGCTTCTTCAACCTGCCGCCTGATTGCACAAGCCCTCCCTCCTTTCCAGTGGCATTTTTGTGTGATATTATCAAAGTACAAAGACAAGTCACCTAGCGAGCAATAGATTGGATAGGATACGTTTTCCTGGTTATTTGTTGCCAGGTGGAGTTCTTCGGGCTCAATCCTCACAGGCCCCAATGGCCAATTTCACTATTAAAATGAGCACTGGCAAGCATAAATCAGCTTCCTTCTCCCTTTTGCCCCCACTCTCCTCTTCTCCCCTGTGAGATTGCTGTTGTGTCTTATGGCTTTTTATTCCTACGTGATGGTAGATGGGTTCATGTAGGAGCAGAAGCCACTAAACACGCGGTGACCCCTCAGCGCAACACCCAATCGCAGGATGCAGCCAACATTTAGCATCACAAAGTAGTTCTTTTGTTTAAATGCATGCATGTCCCCTTTATGCATCATTCTGGTATCCTTCTGCGTCCAAACACAAAATGGAAAGTCCTCATTATTAAACAAAAGTAGGTCTCACGTCCAATAAAAAGTTTGGTTTCAGTCCTCCTCCACAAGGTCCCTTATTCCCTTAAAACCAGCCTTTAGCTGAGTTCTTTACCAACCAATTAAAATTCAAATGATCCCATTCTTGTTGATTCAGCCTCGCTGCAATGGGATTCGGGTTTAAATGTCAACTGTCTGTTGGTGTCGCCCACCAGCCCGCCACCCTCAGCCCATCAATCTGAATAAAGCCTAAACATGCTGTTGTCGTGAGGCAAAAAGCTGAATTATGAATCCCTTATATTACACCGGTTTAACACATGCTTCCAATTGTGTGACATTACTTCTGCACGGATACAAGGTGTGATTATTATTCAAGAAGACATTTCAATAGATATGCTCTGCTGGGGTTTAATGATTTATTCAGCACTGCGCGTTGTTGTGATCTAATATTCAGTGGGCGGGATGGGAAGTTTCTTTTCGCTTGCATTATCGGTTAAATTTATTTTTCAGGTCCTCTTTTTCGAGGAGGTCTGAGAGAATACCAGAGCAGAGGAAGCCGAAAGCGAGTACATTCGATTGTGGACCAGCAGGGGTCTATGGGAATCTAAAGGTGGGAATGCAAGCTTTTCTTGGAAAGAACGTATTTAAAATAACACATGATTGATTGGAGCTGTCCTCTGCTTTGCCAGCGGGTGTGTGCGCCTTTTCTTCCCCTCGCTTACGATCCAACGGTGCTTTTGACTTAAAAATGTCAAAACACTGTGAAAAATAAGATATTTTGACAGGCGTGCGCTGGTTTTTAATCAGGCGGCTGAAGGCCACATGACACACAACTATACCATCAACGTGCGATGTGTTTGTGTACAGTGGTTTGCATATGCTACAGTATCAAAACCCCCCTGTGGGCCCCGCTTTGATTTGCCTGTAATAAATAATGCCCTTTTGTGTTCTCCGCTTCATTTGTTGCCGTTTGTAATGTCAGCTGCTGTTTAATAAAACATGAACGATGCCTATTCAACCTGCTGCATATCTCTTGTTTCATTTGTCACTCAAACTGTGTCGTTTTGCTTTTTGTTTTGGCCCACAAAATGTCACGCACTTGCACTAGAGTGCATGGGTTTACAGTGAAACCTCCGTTTTCTTCAGTAATCTGTTTCAAAAAGTCAGTGGAAAACCGAAATGTACGAAAAGCGAAGCAATTTTTGCCAGAATATATCATGTAAATCCAATGAACGCAAAAATATTAACAAAAAATACATTTTAAAGAGGATATTTTATACAGAACACAATGAGAAATAAATATAAATGACCTTCATTGAAGATTTGCACTCCATAAGGACTTGTCAATGAGAAGTTAACGCATTTACCCCTATTAGCGTCCTTCATTTCGTCTTTCTTCACCAGGATGTAACTTATTGTTGATGCGGACTTGCTGAACCTCGTGTATGCCACTTTTATAATTGGCCGTTTTTTGAATTCAACAGTGTCACCTTCTTGATCAAAATGCTGGCACTCGCAACTTTCTTTGGCCCCATGGTGGGTTATTTAGCAGTTGCACAATACAGTGGTGCCTTGCTTAACGTCATTAAGCCGTTCCAGCAGGTCCGACTTTTTTCCCATAGAAAATTGTGTAAATCCAACTAATCCGTTCCAGACACAAAAATTTGAACACAAAACACATTGTGTAGACAATAATTATAGTTTTACAGGCAGAAAAAGATGCAAAAGTAATTACAAATGACCAATGAATGGACAACTGAACATTCATCATCACTTTTAGGACAACTGGACATTTATCATCACTTTTACCTTTATTTACCTGTCTTTGCAGACAGCCACCAGACAGAGAAGGGCTGGTGTGGAGGTTTGCAGAGAGGGACGGGGAGGAGAGGACATTATGCTTGCAGGGGAATCCCTTTTTTAACTGTCACTGCACTCATGTGGCACAAAAAAGCTACGCAGAGAGGTCTGTTAATGAATTTTTAACATGCACACTTACACTTACATAAAAAAAAAAAAACGGCACAATGCCACAAGCGTGATATATGAACATTTAACATCATGCCACCTGTAGTGGACACCCTTGCCAAACAACAACCCGAAAGAGAAGGGATGGGGGAGTTTGGAGGCACATTTGTCCACTTGCAGGCTCGCCATGCCTAACAACGCTGCGTATGCCTGTTTGTTTTTTTTTAATGTTCAAACCAGCCTCTGCTCGCCTTAAATTAGTCAACAGACTCACTCGTTGCAGGCGTTTTCATCGTTATATCCGCACTCAGCAGCCTTGCCTCGGAAACTGTGTCTCCTGCTAGCTGTTTTCCATTGATCCACACCAGCAACAACTTCTGAACATCTTCAATGGTGTGTGGTCTCTGTTTCGCAACGTCAGATCACTTGATTACGTTGTTATTCTTCAGGATGTTACTTATTGTTGATGAGGGCTTCCAGTACATCTTGACGAGATCGGCAACACGGATGCCATCTTTGAACTTTGTGATGACTTCCTTCTCGAATTCAGTAGTGGTCTTCATCCTCTTTGGAAAGTTGCTGTAACTCGCAGCTTTCTTTGTGGCTTCTCATAGAGGCTTATTTAGAGTTTGTCACAGTCAATGAAAAAAATGCACGGGCAGGAGTCGTCAGCGCCGAGGGTCCATTGTTCGGGCCCTTGATTCCGAATGCCTTACGTGTTTGTGCCTTACAGGCTGCCGTAGTAAAGTGTGAAGCAAGTATTGTGAGATTTCGGTTTGGATGCATGATCCAAGATGGCTGCGTAAACAAACCACGTGCCGCATTGCACGCTAACCAGGCGGTTAAATTTTGGATGTTAGCCGAAAAACGTGCAAATCGAGGCGGATGTTAACCGAGGTACCACTGTAATACTGCCAAAGGACTACTCCGTTACGCGCAGTGTTTTTCCGTACAAAAAATGAGACGGTGTATGAAAACCGGGATAAAATTCTGCCAAAAATGGCCCCAAAAAGTTCAATCATATGAAAAGTAAGGTGTACGAAAACCAAGGTTTCACTGTTTTATAAGAAACACATACAATAATTCATGTGAATCAGAGCTGCCATGTTGATGGGTGCACTAAATCTGCACTCGTTAAATAATAAAGACGTCTTTAATCAGCACTACATGATCGCAGACAATGCTGAGATGTGAGATTTCTGAGAAGAGTCTTTGCTTTTCTTGTCTGGGGCATTTCAGGCCACAAAGCTTGCCTTAACGCACCATCTGGACATTGCAGGGAGAATTGCCCTCACCATCTCTCTTTTCTGATGAAATCAGAGGAAATCCACAAGCAAAGCAAACTGCACATTCCCCTTGTCTATCTCTGTTCAATAATTCTTAGTGATAGGCCTCTCCTTTGAGTGCTCGCGCCGCTCCTCGTTCCAATTACTGAAAGGCAAAGAGACCCTCGTGTTTGTCGGCACGCAGGCGATAATTGGATAATCCCTGAAATTTGCGCAGAAAGGGAATCTGTAATTAAACTGCAAAGATGGTCAAATATTGACACAGATGAGGCTGAGGGAAACGGTTAGGACGCACAAATAATAAAAGGATATTTTACTTTTAACACCATCTACACTCACTAAGACACCTGCACGATCCAATCTAGTAGGCCACTTGCATTCGGAGCAGCACTCACGGTGAAGCGGTGATACAAGCACAATTCTGTGCAACTTCTCTTTCCTGCAAGCTGCCAAGAGTATAACCTGCGGACATCCCAGCGTGACAGCCGTCTGCTGAGTTGCACACATTTCCCTCCACATCTCACTTGAGAAAGCCGCCACCGCCACGACAACACACCTCCCCGCATCCACTCTTAATGAGACTGTAGCGTCAGCGTTCTGGCTGCAATTAACAGTGCTTAAGACTCTTTAATGATATGTTAATAGCTTGGCTGTATTACCTCTCAGCTGCCCAAACAACATTAAACACCCCGCGGCTGATTAATCCGGCATCCACAAAAACATCCAATTAGAGGGAAAATGTTTGACTCCGCTCATGCCAAACACAAAAAAATAAATGTGTGATGGGTGGCAAATGAAATGCGATGTTGGCTATTAGAGTCAAAACACAGTTGGGAAGAAACAAAGCACCGGAAAAACAAGTATACAGTAAGAAATGTTAGATATCACACTGATGCTACAGTGGAACTCGCTTACGTCGGTAACCTGTCTGTATCGAACAACTCATCGAGTCCTAGTCTGCTGTGTTATTATTAGGGCTGTCAAAAATAGCACTGGTAACTCATTTATTTCATTAGCGCATCGTGTCAGGCCGCCCCTCTCTGTTATGACAGCACACGGAGGCACGAAAGCGTCCCCACAGAGTCTGACGCTCTTTTATAACTTTGTTCTGACCTAAACACATCAACAGCAGTGCAATTCCGACTCTATTATGTATCTCCAACTCACAAGCACGTCTATAGCCGTCATTTCACGAGAATAGTCCAAATACAGTATTAGCAGAATAAAGTTGTAATATTCAGAAAAGGAGTGGTAATCTTTCAAGAAAAAACAACAATAAAGTTGTTATATTATGAGGGGGGGGGATATATTTTTGATACATGAAGTTGTAATATGAAAGAAAAAAAAGAATCAAAATATTTTGGGATGAAGTCATGATGTTCCATCCATCCATCCGTTTTCTGTACCGCTTGTTCTCACGGGTTCCTGGGTATACTGCAGCCTATCCCAGCAGTCTTTTCGGGCAAGAGGCGGGGTACACCCTGCACTGGTCGCCAGCCAGTCGCAGGGCTCGTATAGACAAACAATCATTCACACTCACATGGACAACAATTTAGAGTCTCCAGTTAATCTGGCATGCATATTTTTTGGAATGTGGGACAACAGAGATGTTCCAACAAAGATATGAGCCCACGGTCTCCTGACTGTGAGGCCACCGTGCGTCCTGTCATAATATAGTTGCAACATTGTAAAAAAAACAAACAAATTAAATGGAAAAATTAGCAAAAAAATGCAATGTAAAGAGAAAACGTCCATAATACGCTTTGTAAAATCTCAAAGTGGCTCCCACGTCTTTTGATTTCTCAGTATGCGGCCCTCGGTGGAAAGGGTTTGGGCACCCCTGCCTTAGGGTGTCATCATCAGGTTGCAGCAGAGATAGTGAGAGACTCAAGAGACGTGCGGTCAGGCGAGGCTCACCTGTCATGATGAAAAATACAAAAAAGAATAATAACATAAAATAAATCTCAATATTTGTCCATTGAACTGTATTATAAACGTGTTTTCTGTACGGTTCCACTTGTTTTGAACATTTTCTTCAGTAAAAATGGCTGGATTTGCAGATTTCCTGGTCAAATACGGGGAAGAAACCTGAGGTGAGGCCACCGTGAGCGTGCACAAGCCCTGCCTATCGTCATTGAGTGCACACTGCATTGGCTCGTGGTGCCTGCCAGTTTCTGTTTGTCAGCATGGTGCCAATAATATCATCTTGCAGAAACACTTATTATACACCATGACTTTCTACAGCCTGCGTAATGTCTTTAATATACAGTAAGTGTGGTGACATTATCCTTGCTAATCAGACAATAAAATACACATAAAAATGTCATACGACAATAAAATACACATAGAAATGTCATACGGGAGGCACTTGCAGTACCACAGCATCCTGAAGGGGCGTGCTCGCAGAAAATCAAGTGCATTCAGTATATTTTGATCCTGTGCTAAATGAATCAATGAATATGACTGCCAAGATAGAGGATTATTTGCCCAAACTCACCAGGAGGGGATCAGACTTTTACAACAAAGTATCAGAACTTTTCCTGGAGAAGGAAAGGCTGCTCGTACAGTAAACAAACGGTAAGAACACAAATGTTTTTCAGCTTATTACAAATAAATGACTCTAAAAATGGGTCTTAGAAGTACGGAGGCCCGAGGGGACATGGGGGAAAATCATTTTGATGGGTAAAAAAAATATATATTACCAAGCTTTTGCGAGATAATGCAATAACTTCTGCGAGATAACAGAAAACTTTTGTGAGATCTCGCAAACGTTTAGCATTATCAGCACTGACGTCGAGGGGTGTTGACATAAGTGAGTTCTGCTCTAATATTTTGTTGCTTTGTCACCTGTAACACAGGTGGATTTAAAGGTGATTGCATTTAAAGGTGAAGATATACAGACATACTGTAAGTCAGTATTTTTTCCCTCGAAAACAGTCTGAAAAAGACAGGTGGTCTTATATTCGGGATCTAGACGTTTGTACGTGCAGCAACAGCACTGTTTAAAGGCATATTTTTAAAAGCTTTCCGTGATGTCCAAGCAGAATGTGCAAATAACCGACGCAGTCAACCCAGCAGAAAGCATTTTCTTATGGAAAATTTGCATTTCGTCACATAATATATAACAAAAGCTGCCCGATCAAGTCCTGAGTATATGCACGTGCTTTTACCAGTGGCGCCTTCACGTCCCATGACAAAGATACCAGCGTGAACTGCACCAAAATGTGCATCTTGCACGCAGCACTTAACAGAAGGGTTTCTGATTCATGAAATATGATTTTAAATAGATTGATTTTGTTTTTTTAAAAAATGCGTCCAAAAAAAGGCCTTTAAAAAGGCTGGTCGTCTTCTATGGAGGTCAGTAGGTTATCAGTATATATTTTTTCTCTATACGACGTGACCTAGTCCCAAGACTTTTGTCCACATAGTACCATCATAAGAACTTCTTAAAGTGCTACTTTAGTCTGAAGGGTACGGCCCGCAGCTGTTTGCCAAACGCCGTGTCACAGGGGTTCACACCTGTGACCTCTTGGTATTGCGCAACAATCTGTCGCAGATGCGTCACGAGAAGTGAACTCTACGTGAGTACATTTTAGAGTCACTGCTTGGGACAAAAGTGAAAGCTGAAATGCAGTCCCGTCCCAAACTACAACTTGTAGGACATATAGTAGGTGTCCGCTCATCAATCTCCACCGTAAAAGCGC
The DNA here is from genome assembly GCF_027744805.1 of Dunckerocampus dactyliophorus. NCBI lineage: Eukaryota > Metazoa > Chordata > Actinopteri > Syngnathiformes > Syngnathidae > Dunckerocampus > Dunckerocampus dactyliophorus. The sequence goes on along the minus strand of NC_072833.1, from coordinate 2,723,553 downwards.
CGTCAGAGCAGCAGGCTTTTAGCTCCATCTTGTCTCTTATCGCCTCTCATCAACAGGGCAGACGAAAGAGGTTGGAAGGGCTTGTGCTCATCTGAAGGGGAAAAAAAGAGTGAGGTAGCCATCCTTATCAAAGACCCCGTGGGCTGAGCTTGCGCTAAAAATAGCAAGCGAGGGAGATTGGCATTGATTTCTGCAGGCGTTGACGGTCCGATTGACAGCGGCGTGGCGGCAGCGGCAGCGTCTGGCTGTTGAGCCATCGAGGGAATCCGCCAGAACGGCTATGATGAGATGAGATGGGCAGATAGTTTCTGACAAGCTCCTCCACCCGCCACTCGTCACTAATCACACACACACACACACACACACACACAAATACACAAAAAAGTAATTACCACATGCACACACTTTCCGCCCCCCTTGAATAAGTTAAGGGACTTTGGCTGGCTGTGCATCCCACCTGTCCGGCGTCTGGTGCCAAGTCCTAGGCCGCGTGCTCCCATACATACCAAATAGCTGCGCATGTCCCCTGTCCTCAAGGCTTGGCTCACCAGTAAACACTGCCTCATATCCATGAGACATCCTGAGAGGATGAGATGTCACTGACCTTTGTTTTAGCGCTGTAAATGAACTCCACTAAGTGATTAGTGTTATTACACTGTCTACTTTACTGCTGCAGGATGTCACTCATTTCCCCGCAGCATTAACTTACTCCAGCACAGCAGCAGAGGATGTGCCACTATTGTTGAAGGTAGTGCGGCGCCCGGGGAAATATGTTCATTAGTGTATAGCAGGGGTGTCCAAATGTTCCCACCGAGGGCGGCATACAGAAAAATTGAAGAATGCCGGTGGACACTTTGATACGTTTTGTGCGTTAAAGATGCTAAAAGCAATCCAGTGTAGGTCAATACAGTATATGCCAAGCTGTCAACCACAACAACAGATTTGTGTTATAGGTGACTGACAGAGCAAATTTGTCTCATATCTAATAATATATTTCATTCAAAATTCATTTTATTTTTAGAATATGCCTTGAGAGACACAACAAGAAGGAGCTGTGGGCTGAAAATGCCCCCCCCATGCCAAACTTTGGACACCCCTGGAATTGATTTAGTGATGCCAGTAATCATGCTTAGCTGAGCTAACCATCCTTTGCTAATAACGCGTCATCTTACACGTATTTACACAAATACCCTCGCTACATTGCGGTTCGAACATCGCCCTCTCAGTCTATTGCGGGTTTTTCAAACATTCATTCATTCATGAATGTTTGCTGTTTTGTGGTTGACTACGGTTTATTATAAGTAAAAAATATGCATAGCTAAGCAAATTGTATGTATTTTTGGCCAAATTAAGCATTTTCAAGCATAAAAATGGCTAAATGAGCTAAAATACAAATAAGACCACCAACTTGTGACTGTAGTGTTCTACATTGGTCACTAGGTGTCAGGAATTGTTCGATGAGACCACCACCCAAGCACCAGACTTGAACAAGCGGCTTTTATTGCAGGTTTAATTTATCTCACAACAGGCACAATGAGAAAATAGCATAATAATAATCATAATCATAATCATAAGACGGGTTACCATTGGGGCCATAGCCCATGACAGGCTACAACTCAAGGTAAACTGTCTTAAATGGCTTATTTTTTCTGATTATATCCGCTATATTCGGTAATACAACTGTAAAGATGACTATGTGGGTGTTATTTCATGTGTAGATGGCTCTAAAAATATTTAAAAAATGTATTTAGAAGATTGTAAACGGGTTTTCTATGCCATAACTACGGAAATATTCCTTTTATAGGGAATTCTTCGGAAAATTCACTTATCGCGGTCAGGCCAGGAACCAGTTGACTGCAATAAAGGAGGGATTACTGTAATTCTTGGTAAACAACAACCTCCCACCAAAAAGTGACTCCCAACTTAAATTGTTTGTTATGTTAGTTAGTTAGATCAGGGGTTTTTCAAGGGCCTCTCCTTGGGGACTTCAGCGGAGGTGCAGCAGCTTAACAAAATAAGAAAAAGCATCCATTTCAAACCTGCTAAGCTAGCTTCAGTTACGTTTCAAGGCAAAATAAATGGTATTTTAGTTCCTTCGGAAACAACGTACAGTAGATCCCTGCTTTTCACATGGGTTACGTTCCAAGACCCCTGAGAAAGTTCAAGTACAGCGAATAATGGACGCACCTTTAAAAAGCCCTAAACATACCTATTTCAGATACTAAGATACTAATATGCCTGACACTTATTAAACGCTTTTTAAATTGTAAAATGTATAGGTACTCGCCGCGAATGAATGATAACGAAAGATGATAACGATGATGACATTTCCTGTGCCTTACCATAATGACAATGATGAACGAAGGCGCCACAAGCATCGTCAGTCAATCAGTAGGAAGTAGTGTACAGGGTAAAAAGCCATTGGCTACATGCAAGCCATCATCTGCTTGTCTTGACATGTTATATTGCCACCTACTGGCAAACGTTTAGCACTTGTCATTGCACACGTGCTGTATTCTGTATGATTCTGTTGTACATGTGATGCTTTAATATTACTTATAAATTCTAACCAAGTAAGGGTAAATGAGATGGATTTCCTGCAAAAAAAGGCAAATTTTCGGGAACAAAATGCACAAATGGGTGACTTTTCTGTGAATAAAACATTACAAATGTTACTCTTTTGCGATGAATGTGTGGGGAACGAATACAGAAGCGCAAATAGGCAAGGATCTACTCTATCCTAACTACACAAAATATGTTCCAGAAAAATCATTTTTAGGGAGTAGGGGAGGCCCCTGAACTGGGGGGGGGGGATCGTTGTGCCACACTTTGAAAACCCCACAGTTACACTCATGGTGGACACATTTCAACATGCTGGACAGGTTAAACAACGCATTTAATTGTGAGGTTAAACAACGCATTTCATCAGCAATAATCCTCTTTTGCACTCTCGCCTCTCTGGAAAAAAAATGCAATAAAGGCCAAATAATCATCATTAAAAAGCAGTAAGTGTTTGTGTTTGTTTCTTAATTAGGTGATTTGCAGCAATCTGCTACAAGGACTCCGTCAATCTGTCAGTGGAGAAAAAAAGTCTCACTGCGCCTGCTAATTAGAAACTCATTGAAATGCACGAGTGCCTGTTCAGAATAGCGACTTTGATGAGAGGGTGTTTGTTAGTTATAGGTTTGGTTTTGCACTGGTCACAGGCCCATTTACGGTCGCAGTGATTAAAAGCACCAACAACAACGGTACATGTCGCCCTCTAGTGAATGTGCATGTTACTAAAGTGCTGGTTCAATGTTTTGAAAAAGACATCGTGTTTATTACGGTCTAAACAACACAAACACAAGGCTTGCCACACTATAAAATAAACTTATCACACATCAAAATAATACTATTTATAATTATGAGGTAATACAATCATCACAGTTGCTTAAAACACAATAATTAAAATGCAGCATAAATGCATTATACTAGCAAATAAAGCAACTTGTCACACACCAAAGTAATATTTATTATAATCATATACCAAAATACGAGGCACTTTTCTGTTTTTTGGGGGGGGGGTGCTTATTAGCGTTGTACTGTACATTGCATTGCAAGTATGATTTATTTAATTATAATTACACAGAATATACAAAATGTTTTTTTAATGTATATATTGTATTTTTTAAATAAAATATCCATAAACTAACCATAAAAATAGAAATTTGAAGTCAGCTCTTGAGGTTGCTCAGACCGGAAGTGAGTGTAGAAGCGACGTCGCCACCTAGCGTCATAAAGTCGGAACAACTGGTTCGTTCCGGTCTTCGTCAGCCAACCAGGAAAGGGGGTTTTGCTGCGATCTGGACTGAGGCGGATGAGACCAGCGACCATTGTTCCGTCTCTCCTCCCATTGCCAGGCCAAAAACGAGACCCCGACGCTGCTTCCGGCTTTTTTAAAAAAAAAGTAATCCAATTTATTCACCACAAACTGGCAGAGTTTGGCAATTATTGCCCCGTTTTTTGTGCCCCCTCTCGACGTACTCCCCAACCCGAGTGAGGGGTCTGCTCGGGTTTGTCAGTCAGCTGCTAAATGGAAATAAAACGAGGAGCTGAAAATGGCAGCAATAGAGGTGCGTGTTGTTTTATATTACAAGAACAATCCAAGCAAATGAGGCTTATTTGTCATTTGTGTTGACATTTTGGGACGCTTGTGGGTAACCAGGTTACGGTGGTGGTGCGTTCACGTACCCGCTAGTGTGCGTGCTGATGCAAACAACACAAATTAGCATGTGAGATGTGTTGCTTTTGTTTAGCATCACCTTTTGCTTATTAGCAGCTGCCATTTGACCTTTTGACGACATATTTTCGGATGGATGTTGTTGTCTTGTGAGTGAATGCATGCAGGCCTGCAGGTGAGGAGGAGGATGTTGAATCAGGTTAGCTAGCCAACATGCTAAGGGATGGAAAGGACAACTGAATTTGTGTATCAAAAAATCGGCGTAAACAGTTTAAAGATGATTCTGACATAATTAGCTCCAGCATATGGTTAATTTGTTGGTTATGGGCAACTTCCGGGTTTGATGCCGCTAAATGACTCTTTCAGGAATTAGCATCCTTGCAAGGATATTACAATTAAATGTTAGTGAGAATCCACACATGATGCAAAAATCAACGTATTTGATGACTGAAACACAAAAAAACTTTAAACATCTGAAAGAGGACTAATGTGACATAATTAGCTACACCAAAGCGGTGTTTTCATCACTTGTTTGTTGACGGGCTACTTCCGGTTTTTGATGCACAATAGCTAAAGGCCGTTCAGGGAGAGTTAAAATCCTTGCAAAGATATTCCAGTCAAATGTTAGTCAGAATCCACACATGTGATGCCAAAAAAGAAATGATACATTTGATAGGTAAGACATGTGCATGTGTCACAAAAATCGCTTTAAACTTAGGAAAGAGGACTGTCTGACATACTGTAATTAGCTCCATCAATGAATTAGTTTGTTTATAAGGCAACTTCAGACTGCAGCTAATTGTCTCTTTCAGGAGGAATTAGCATCCTTGCAAACATATTCCACACACATACATTTATAAAGATGCATTCAATGTACAGTATTATTGCAATTATTTACGAAAAAAGTCATAAAATGCATTGTTTACATGTTCAGATAATGAAGTATAACAAAAATAATGTTTTCCCCCCTATCATCCACTCCAGCTAATGACCTCCCAGTGCATTATCTTCGCCTGCTGGCGCCGCCCTTGCAGCTGCTCTCGGCCGCAATGTGGCGCGTCGTGCAGCAGGGACTCGTGGACCACTACGGTATGCTGGAGGAGTTTGTCACCATGGTGACAGAGCTGGTCCCCGAGTTGATGAGCTACAGTCAGAGGGCTCAGCTCATCCTGGGACTCAGGGCCAGGGTCCGTATCAATCAGCCACCCCTTTTTTTTATTCACTAATCCACGATGTTTGTAAAGTATATCTTTCTTTGTAGCTGGTTCTGGAGTTGTGTCGAGGCGAGCAGCCAGTGGACATGCAGACTATGCAGCCACATCTGGATAGAATTAAAGCTCCTGTCAGCACAGCCAAAGATCACCATGTAAGCAAAACATAAATAAATACACAGATCTTCCATTTTAATCCTGCTTCATGTTCGCTAGAGTACCATCGACCTGGTGGAGGAGTCTGAGGTCAACTTTGTGGAGCTGGTACACTCATTACTGGAGGATCCAGCAGAAAGGAAATACTTTTTTGAGGTAAGAGAATAGTTCTGAAACTGAAATATCCCAGCCTGAAAGCCGTTTTAAGTTTCTCTGTCATTTTTTTGTCATCCTAGGAGACCTTTCCTGTATACTTTGGGCCAAAATATGATGCCGCACTGGAGATGCTGGTGTGGGAGTTTATATCCAGACTTGAGGAGCTACTTCCAGTTCCTGACTTCACACAGGTGCCTTGTTTGTGCAACACAACCTGCACAGTCCAATAGCATCCAGTACAACATGCTTTTATACGGGCAGATTTTTGAGCAGCTCTTTAATAAACGTGATCAGATTCTGCAGCTAATCTTGCGTTATTGCTTGTATCAAATCTCACAGACTCAGTGACTGAGTCCTGTCCTCTTTTCTCAGTTGGCCACTTTGCTCGGAGACGCTCCGTCCTTCCTCAGCGACTGTTTACAATCCTTTTTCCCGCCAGCGGACATGAAGGCGCTACTTGAACACCATAGAAACCTTGGACATTTTCAGGAGAAGGGTACAAACGCCTTACAAACCCTTCCCCTCCTCGTCAGTTTTCATCAACATGTCTTTATGGTTTTCTGTAGACCCCAGATTATTACCTATGGACGACTGCATCCTCACCTCCATGTCCCTGCCTCCTGGGACCAAAGCTGCCACCGACGTTACCTCCTACTTGCCTGCCCACAGAGACCCAAGGCCCTCGGAGCAGCATGTGTCCACCAATACAGGCAGCCCGCCTCGAGCCAGAATCTTCTCTCACGAGAGGAGTGGGGGGCTGTGCAACGAAACCATAGACCTTACCGCATCAAACGACACCGAGGCAGATGTGCTGGCAGCCGGTGAGCTGGTCGGCCAAAGCTTTAAAGGAGGGCGTCTGCTCAGGAAGAGGAAGATGAGCGGCGGCAGTGGCAGCGTGGAGACCCCCGCAAAGCTGCCACCGGAAGCATCATCGTCATTCTTGTAAGACAATTCACCACTACAGTAGTAGCCACATTTGTTCACCACAGTTCTCTCATATTTTGCCTCGAAATAAGATGATCAAAGTGCACCATAATAAACATTATTTATCGAGGCTATTTTTAAAAATATTTTTATTATGTCATTTCTTAGGGCAGATCAAGCAATCTTTTCATAACAACATGCACATTCATTGTTTCAACCATTGTTTAATCACCTTTGCAGAGATTCCTCAATGGATGATGAGAATTCTGGTGAATCCCCGCTAATATCCATATGGGGGGATTATACAGGTTTGTGTACTAATCATCATGTATGCTGTGATTTGCTGGATATTTACATTTCTCCTTCTGGTGGGCTTTTAGACTCCCGTGAGGGTCCTGTCCCAGTAGTGAGCGACACAAAAGTTCCCTGGTCGGATGACGAGACCCACCATCTGCTCGACATTTGGGGCAGCGACTGTGTGCAGCGGGCCTTGAAGGGCTGCCTGAAGAACCGCCACATTTACGTCCAGATTGCCCAGAAGATGGCCGAGAGGGGCTTCAATAGAACAGTGGAGCAGTGTCAAACGCGAATCAAACGCCTCAAGAAGGGCTTTCGCCAAAATAGGTGAGTATTACTTTTCTTCCTGATTGTTGTTTATGTTGCTCTTCACGCAAGCACATTTTCCTCAGGAGCAGCTCCAGACTGGAATATAAATTCCACGAGCAAATGGAGCGGGTGCTTGGCTCAAAGGCTTCCGCTGCTGCTCCTGACTTAACATACGATGTAGACGAGGTTATCGATGACGAAGAGTCTCAGGATGGTGATGAGGACTTGCAGTTCGTGGGGCAAACATGCCAGGAAATGGGTACGGGTTCAACATTTTGTCAGCCCACCGCTCAGAATGGGAGCATTGGAAACATAGATGTTTTTTTAATTTTTATTGTAAGGAACTAGAAACATGCCGTGGACAGAGTCTGAGACGCTGGCCCTTATCAACACGTGGGGTGAAGAAAAGATCCAACAGGAGCTGAAAGGAACCAACAGAACCATGCACATGTTCCCCATCATTTCCACCAAAATGGCCACCCATGGGTTCTCCAGGACCCCTGAGCAGTGCCAGACGAGGCTCAAAAGGCTGAAATCCAATTTCAGGCAGTGCTACGAAAGCAAGTATGTGCACTTATGAAAAGACCTTTTAGACTGAAGCTTCTTCCACCTTGACTCTTTATTGTTTTTATTTATTTATTTTTGCAGCATGAAGGGGCTGGAGCAAGTTCCGTGCAAGTTCTACAACGAACTGGCAAGATTTTTATTGAAGGAACACCCGTCAACGCCGCTGCTGAATGATACGCCAGCGGAGCCTGAAGCCAACCACTCTCCTTCTTGCTCCATTCAGGACATCGGTCGGGATAAACTAAACTAGCAAAATGTAATTGCAAAGTATCGTTTTTGCTCTTCAATCTTGCATTTTTTTCCCCCCCTCAGTGTCTGTCAGCCTTCAGGATGACAGGAAGAAAGTCCCGTGGTCTGACAAAGAGACCATCATTCTTCTGGAGCTCTGGGGAGAATCGCAGGTAGATTGTGTTGACAGCCACACAGTCATTGTGTGATTCATTTATTTTTCTGCATCTTCCATTAAGATCCTGCAGAACACCAGAGGCTACCCTCCCAACGTTCACATTTTCAGTGAAATATCAGAGAAACTGGCCGTCCACGGCTTCGTGCGCACCGCTGATCAGTGCCACACCAGAATCAAACGGCTAAAGTCCAGCTATTGGCAGTGTCGGGACAGCATGAGGTGGGCTCTTTTGATGTGTTCATTTATGAAAATATGTATATACAGTGAAACCCACTAGGGTTGTGAACGATAAACCGATGTGACCGGATAACGGGTTTGACAAGCTTCGCCGGTAGCACCCTCCTGTATCGATAAGACTCAGCCATAAATCTTTAGATTAATGGATTGTGGAGACGTGCACCGGGTTTCGCGAGAGAAGCAATCAGTTGACAGAGAGTCTTTTCAACAACGTGAGAGCCTGGGCTGCCGGCGAAAGGATTGCCACGCATGCTCCATAACTTGCGATGACTGAAGACGAGAATGGATGTAAATAGTAGCAGGCGAGCTAGCTGGCTAGCTAGTCACCACAAAAGATTTTCAACAAATCAGCAAACTCTGAGCGCGCAGGCCTCCGCCACGCGCCATAGTTCCCCCCAGAGTGTGATTTACACCATAAATATTAGTCGTACATTTATTTTATAAACATATTTAGATTCCCTGGCCATGAAAACATACCATTAGCAATTGGATTCATAATGATATCAATATTAGTTCAGCAGTTATTCACAAAAAACGCATTTTCCGTAATGGTGGTTTTCATCTGGATCTAGCTCCATAACTTTTGAAGATACCACACACTCCAGATTCCATGGTGTCTTGGCTGTATATACTGTAATGGTGTTTGTTGCATGTTTATAGCTTCATTTGTTGGCTTCCTATGATGAAAATTTCAAAGGTCCCCTATTGTTTTTTCATATTTTGGATCATAGTATCCGGAATTATTCCGTTCTGGATCTGGATCAGTCTTTGATATTTTGTACAACCTGTTGGAAAATTGTCCTGTATTTTGCACGCTTACTAGTGTTATGACATTTTGTTTATGGGATTGTTTACTTTTCTAAGCTAACACAGTATTTTCATTGCACCCATGTGACAAACTGTTCGATTTACTTATCCGTTATATATTATTTAAGGGGATGGAAGAAACCCTGAACAGAACCCAGGCTCTGTGGTGCAGACGTCTGTCTCCACCAGTGGGGTTGAGATAGAGAGAGTAGAGGAACAAATGGGAGATGGAGAGGAAAAAAATCAGAATAGAGGATTTGAGTTACCTGTGGAGGGCGGAGACAACAGTGGGCCATATCAACAACTTGAGCGGGTTCTACTGTACTTAGGCTTTTGCTGTACTCTGCAGCTCAACCGGGAGTGACAAAGTCAATTTCAAATTCTTTGATCTGATGGAACAAATCCTGGACAAGAGGCCGTCGACGTCCTCCGCTCTGGTGACGGACCCCATTGAAATATCAGAAGACTCCAATGGTGACTCCGTAACGGAAACAGGTACACTTTTTCACCTGGCAATCGAATGACATCTGTGATTGCAGAAAAAGATGCAAAATGTTGCCTTTATGCGTCAGAAGGGGAAAGCACGGCAGCCGCCACCTTGTGGTCGGACCAGGAAACCTCTGTGCTGATCGACATATGGGGAGAGGCGGAGGTGCAGAGATCGCTGAGGGGTTTCGTGTCTAACGGGCATGTTTATGCTGAAATCTCCGGACGGATGCACGACCTTGGATACACCAAAACCCCGGAGCAGTGTCACGAGAAAGTCAAGTCGTTGAAGAACAACTTTCTCCTGTGCTATGAGGGGAAGAGGTAAGTTTTGAGTACCTAATAAGTTGTCCTTTGAGTGTGTGCTGCGGGAAGTCCTGCTTAACATTCCTGTTTAGATGTGGAAAGAGAGTAGATTATAAGTTCTACAATCAACTGGAGCAAGTACTCGGGATGGAGGTCGTTTCGCTCGATGACTATGAGGAAAAAGACGAGCAGTCAGAGCAGGACGCAGGTACGGTCAGCGTCTCTTCACACGTTTGTAACCTCTCCGTAAGCTGTCCATCGCAACCGCCATGTTTATCTCGCCACAGGTACAGATACTCTGAACACACCATGGAACGAGCAGGAGACGGAGGCCCTGGTGGAAGTCTGGGCCGCAGACGACGTACAGCACAGCTTGAAGACCTGCATCCGCAACGGGCATATATTTATGGACATTGCAGAGAGGTTGGCCGCTGTCGGCTACACGAGAAGCGCAGAGCAGTGCCAGAACAGGATCAAAAGGCTGAAGAAGACCTACAGGCGGCACTGCAACAGCCGCAGGTACATATTGTGAAGAGGACGACCATAGAGCAGGGGTGTCCAAACTTTTTCTATAGTGAAAAATGAAAAGGTGCAACTTTGCCATGTTGATATTTTGTAAAGCGACACATGTAGATATGCTAAAAAGTGATATATATTTCAAGAAAAAACTGCATCTCAGCTTTGTGATGTAGCTGAAAAATCGTATTATCATTTTCCATGCATGTCAACATTCTTCTTAAATTTTTGTCCATTTTATTTTTGTAATATTATGACTTTAATCCCTCAATATTTTGATTTTATTCTTGCAAAATTGCAGCTGTTTTTTCCATTTCTACTAGTATTTTTGTTTTTGATTTTCCAACTATTTCAACTCTTTCTTTCTTTTCTCCTCGTAATTGACTTCATTCCCATAATATTATGACTTTATTCTTGTAACATATAACTTTTGACATTTTTTAATTTTCTTTCTTTTTCCAAAAAGTACAACTTTATTTGTTGTGTTTCTGTTTCTCATAATATTATGATTTTTTTCTTGAATGTTTCAACTCTATGCTACTAAAATGATATTTGTTTTTGTAAAATTTCAACGTTTTATCATTAGATTACAACCTCTTCTTCTTGTAATATTACTGCACATTTTTTTACTTTTTTTTTTTTTTTACTGTTTTTTTTTTTTTTTTTTTAAATTCTTGTGAAAATATGTGCCACGGGCCAATGAAAAAAACTGCCTCTGGCTGCAAATGGTCCCCGGGTCACACTATGGACACCCCTACTGTAGATGTTCTTCACATTCCAATGCACATGCTATAGGAAGAAACTCCGTCATACTGATTCTTGTTGCCAAATATGAGCATGTCCACAAAAGTCAACTAAGGTATCAAAGCTGGATGCTAACTTTTCTGTGTACTTTGGGGAACATCACTCCGACCGGCGGTAAAAACGTTAGTCTTGTCCCGTTTTCCTCCTGTTTATCATTGCTACATCAGACTGTTAAGGCACCTGATAACTAGTCAGGCCTGAAGTAATGGCACACTGTGCTGGTTGCTGCCACTCAGTGTAACAGCCGTCTTTTTACTTTTTGTTTTTGTTTTTTTGTTGGTTTTTTTTTTTTCAGAAATGGACGATCTGGAGCCTTCCGCTACTTCAATCTCCTTGCGCCGGTGCTAGGTGACAACTCTGTGCCCAATGATGTGGACAGTTCTTCTGCTGAAGCTATCTTGCAACCTCTCGAAGACACCTTTCCAGACATCTGTAGGTACACTCACCAGCAAGTCTCTTTCAATAAAGTGTCCCAAAGGCTCGCGATGCACTGTTGTTCATTGTTAGATGAGCAACCCTCCACCAGCCACCCGCTGCCTGACCCAAGCAGGAAGACGCCGTGGTCTGACCAGGAGACCCGCACCCTGCTAGAGATTTGGGGGGAGGACAACGTCCAGCTCACGCTACGGGGCTGCCTGAAGAACCGCCACGTGTTTGAGTTCATCTCTGAGAGGATGGGCAATCGGGGATACATGAGGACCACGGAGCAGTGCTACACTCGCATCAAGCGCCTTAAATACGGCTTCCTCCACGAAAAGTTAGTTATGGCAGACACCGTGCTTACCCACAAATTGTTGTGAATGTTTTGTATTTTATGGTGCGTTTTTCTGCAGAGTGGACTTTAAATTCTTCAAAGAGATGGAGGAAATCTTCAGGAGGGAGTTGAAATCCGACGCGTCAGTCGCAGACATCCCAGTACCAGACGAGCATGATGAGGACATGTATGAACCCATCAAAGGTGAAACAACATTGCGGACCTCCTTTGATCTAAACCACCATTGCTGTAACTGATGTCACGGCCTGCTGTCCAGATCTGGTGCTCGCCCCGGGCAACCAGTGGCTGGCCGACAACTCCAAGCACCCGTGGAGTGACGGCGAGACACAGGTCCTCTTGAGTGTGTGGGGGAGTGAGGATGTGCAGGAGACTCTGAAGGGCTGCACCAAGAACAAGCACATCTTCATGCAGATCTCTGATGCTTTGGCCAGCCAGGGCTACCAGCGCACGCCCGAGCAGTGCCAGACCCGAATCAAGAGACTCAAGTACAGCTTCCGACAGTTCCTCGATGGCAGAAAGTAAGCAGAAAGTCAATAATTCATGTTGTCTTCTAAAAACAAGGTCTGAGATTGTGTCTTGGGTTTTCAGAGGGGACAAACAGGAGTGCAAGTTTTTTGACCAGCTGGTGAAGATATTTGGCAGCAAGTATGTTGGCTCCGATCCGCAGCGAGACGATTCAGCTGATGTCATAGGTAAGACCTTAGACAATTTTTTTTATTATTATTATTATTATTTTTACTTTAATGTTGCAAAAGCTAGTTTTACATGTAATATGTTCACAGTCAAAAAAGATATATATATATATATAATCATAATGCTCAGTTTTGATGTGAACTGTCAGCGATTGACAATCTACAGTTAAAAGCATGATATTCTCTGCCATGTTTTGAAATGTTTTGTCGCCCCCTCATTTATCGGGGTTACCTTAATTAATTCCAGATCCGACCTTGATTAAGTGAATTTCCTCCTAGTAGGATTCTTTATTTATAAATGGAGTATTTTCCTAGTTAAAGCATAGAAAACCTCTTAAGACCTTTTTTAAAATGTTTTTTACAGCATTATTAGAACCCTCTAGGCATTAAATAACACTCCTATAGTCACTTTTACACTTGTATTACCCAATATAGTTGACATAATAGAAAATAAGACATCTTACACATAAATAAGACATTACATAGACTCACACATTAGCGTTGATTGGATACCTGGTGGCTATTGTCTCATCAGTGTAACGTTCCTGACACCTCGTGGCCGGTGTAGTAGAATACTACTGCGATGGCACACTGAACATTCACACAGGAGCTGCTGTCAGCCACAACTCACGCTAGTCACTGGCACTCTCCACACTGCTAACCATGCTAACACTCTGAAACGGTACAGTCGCTAGCTGACGTCACATACGTCACTTCCAAGGCCCCGCCTTTTAAAGACGCACACGTCACAAATATTACACTACATATAACATCTAAGTACATTCTTGTTTTTCCTTCATTTATCCGTTTTTATGATTGAAAATACTTAATTTGAGTCAAGTATACGTACAATTTGCTTATATATGCAAATGTTTTCACTAATAATAGACCATATACAACCACAAAATAGGGTTCATGTATTAATTGATTAAGTTTTGTAAAACCACGTGAGGGAGCGATGTTTGAACTGCGACGTAGTGTGGGGCGACTGTATTGCATTGTCTTACATAGAATCAGAAGAAAATAAATAAAAAAGACAGTGTTGCCAAAAACACAATCAATTGTCAGGCTTTAAAATCCACAAATGTGAGGATGAACAATTGCTCTCCATGATGCAGAGTCGTAATGAAAACGTCCTTCGTCGCGGTGCCAAATGACGGAGCACGCAGCCACAAGCAGATGGAAGAACAAGAAGACATGCAGAAACTGTGAAGTAAACTTTCTGTGCTGGGCAGCTGCTTCCTGTTGCCATATTTGGGCACATCCAGCCCTCCCTGAGTGAAGACGCTCCTGCCTGGAGACGGGACGGGGACATGTGAGCGTATCCTTACTGGTGAGTCACTGTCACTCACTGTCTTCCTCTGGAAAATATTCTGTTTTTAAACAAACATGTCCGACCTTTTTGTACCTTAATTTCACTTTGGTGTGATCCACTCAGATCCCACCGTGTCAATATTTTACCTTTGTACTTCATTTTATAAAGCTCGCCGTTTGTTGTAAACAATTTTAAGTGCTAAACAGTGAGGTATGTGCTCACTTCTTAATTGTTTTTTGTCTTAAGCAGAGTTCTATTTATTTAAAACATTTCTGTATGTGCTCCAAAGTTTTGTCGGTAATTTATTTTTTCTTTTTTTTTTTCTTTTTTTTTCCACCGTCAACGTCAGCCTATGTTTATTATGTTTGTGCGTATGATCCATGTTTTTATCATATCCATGTTTCAGGATATATTGCTGTGATTTGTCATGTTGGATTTTGCTCTTTGTACACTGGGATCATAATAAATAAAGCACTCGGGGTGAAAAAAAGTGCGTCATTTTCTCATTGTTCCAGCCATTAATTATCAATTCTTTATTGTATTATCATATTTTGTATGATATGCACTAATTGCACTTTATTTGCCCTAAATATAGTTCATTTCCTCCCTTTTCCTGAAAGTATTTGTCAATTTCTCTCATTTGTACTGCTTTGAGATGCCATCAGCTGACTTGCCCTGCATCACAGATGTCGACCCCTAGGTGATGCCAGTGGACAAGGTTTACCCCACTTGAAGCTCAATGAATACCCATAATACAGTTTCTTTGTTTTTTTTTTTAGAGGGTCCAAAAATACTCTTTCCATTATACTGTTTCACTATTAGATACCTTCTCAATTTTTAAACCAGGCTGTACATTTTAATTTGGTCTTTCAAAGAGGAGAAGGCACATAGAGATTGTGCAACTATTCCAGTGAGTCACCTTTGGCCCCCTGAGGCAGACACCTTTCTACCCTGCATCATTACAACAACAGGCTGGCTAACATTCTGGAACGTGCAGCTTCATGCGTACGGTTGATCATATTAAGGAGGGGAGGTCATTGTTTACTGTAGAAATGACAAAAAATGGCACTTTGGAGTTAGTTTTGCTTGTATTTCAGGTAAAGTTAAGTGTGTGTATAGGAGGCTCCCTCCCTCAGGGTTGTGTATGGGCTTGTAACAGCGGCATTTCTGCTCTCAGCTGCTCCTGAACACCACATTCCTGAAAAAGAGAGAGAGAAGGTGTGTGTGTGTGTGTGTGTGTGTGAGGGTGAAAGCAAAAGAGGGATGATCTGGAAGCCATGTCAGCAGGATGTTGTCATAGTTGTGAAAGACTGGAGGCCCCTTGGCTCCACTGGGAGGTGAGAGGTCAAATACAGTAGAGAAGAACCAGGAAGGAAGCAAGCAGAGGGAAGCCTGCTTAAAATACGATTACCGTGCAACTCAAGCACTGACAAATTAAGAAATGTGTGTGTAGGATACAGTGACTTTCATTCTATTTCTGGTCTTGTTTAATCCAGATTACACATCCGACCCATTAATCTGTTGACTGCGTCTTAATTCTACCATTCATGTAATATCCATCCATGTGTCCATACGTTGTTAGCGGTGCAGATTAAACTCCAGTAATGGCTGCCTGACTGGATTATCTGAGCTATCTCTTAATTTTAGATCAGAGAGGATTAACCTGCTCCCTCATCTATTCTTGACCACCTGCAGGGGTGTAACTTCAGGACAAATTGTGTCCAACACTGTCGTAAATACATGAGTCATGTGCTCGACTGGCGACCAGTATAGGACGTACGTCACTGGGATAGGCTCCAGCTCATCCGTGCTGTGATAGCTGAATGAATTTATTTAATTCAAATATAATAATTCATCTTTGTCCATATATAAAGTGTCCAGTGAAATTGTTATTTGTAAATTATAAACATTTACACACACCTAAAACACAACAAATTTAGCATAACAAATTTACAGTTCACTAATGTGATGACGTGCAAATTGCGTCTAAACGACAGACTGCAGCTCTACCCAATCGTAATCCTCCCTTTCCAAGAGCAACATTTCGCTCACCCAATGAAATCCCAGCATGTATTCACACCTACCAAACACAAGCAAGTATTCTATTGGAAGAGGCGGGCGTTCTCTGTCCGTTGGCTGAGCCCAGTCCGGATGTTCCACAGTAGCAGTGAATGTGGACACCGAGCTAGACAGGGAGGGGTAGATAGACTTGCCAGACCTGGTCTCTCTTTTTTTTAAGTCTTTATTCTTTATTTGTATTTCCTTTAAATCCAAGATTGCGTATCTTATGCAACACAACAGTTGTAAACTTGGGTTACAGACAGGACGCTGCGTTTTTCCCCTTGGGACTATTAAGCATTGTGAGAAGAGCCCAGAAGAAAGGAGGCGAAGCAAGATGGAGCGATAAATAATAATAATTAAAAAGGGAGAAAAGGAAGGGCTGTGAACCGACGATGACTCCCTGGGAGGATCCGTGAAGCATATTTATTTTTTTATTTATACCCCCTCCTGCTTCCTTTTGTCTTTTTTTCTTGCTTTCCCCCACCTCCTCTGCTACTTTAAGGACGTTGTTTTTACGGTTAGCGGGACACCTTTCCAGAAATAGCGTGATGGACCAAGCGGACATCCTGAGAAAGTTTATCCAGGGCGTGAAAGCCATGACTGAGGGGGACGACGAGAGGGGAGAGGACAACTTCGGCAGCGACTTTATGGTAGGTCTAAAATGATCGCCGGTTAGTTAGCTAGCTAGCTCCCCTTCTTTGAAGACCTTTTATCCCTTTATTGTGTCTTCCTTACCGTCCATTCTGACCCCTTTCTTAGCCCCGGGTCCTAACAGGCTGTGTCCCACAGGAGGTGAGGCAGGGGCGGCCGTGCTGCCTGCTTCCTCTTCCTCCCACTGCCAGGCTTACATGGCGGCCTAGCTTTGTCTCCCAACTTTCTTTAAAATAAACAACATTACACACTGACGTCACCTTCTCCACTATTTGAGCTATTCCACAGTCATTATATTGTGTAGCTTCATTTAGCGTAGCATGTTAGCAAAGTTGTGGTGGTGGATGTTTACTTCCTGTTGATGCAAGCTAGCTTCTGTGCACCATGCCTGATGAGAAATAGGTGTAACCAGTAAATAATCCAGTATCGTAGTACTGTACTAACACCTGGAATAACTCATATCTATGTCACGTTAAGCGGTTATTTTGGCTGTTTATCTTGTTTTACCTTGGACATACTACTGTTCATATGCAAGACAAAATGATTTTTATTCAGTTTTGATATACCATAAAGAAGATGATGTTGCCAGTAAACTAGCAAAGTATGATGCACTGACTTATTATTATTGTACACATATTTCAGTGATAGATGTCAAAATATATCCACACTGCAATGTTGTGTAAACAAATCAAAATAGGAAGTCAGCCAGTGTTGTGAAATAGCACACCAAAAATAGCTTTTGTATATATTTTAGTAATTCAATTTGAAATGGTATAATAAACTATAATAATACATGAGAAGCATTCTGCTTGTTAGGAATGGTTTTTGCTCTTGGGAGCATACACGTGTGTGGAGCTGCGATTAAGACCAGTCTAACAGTTGTCGCTGCAGGTTAGGATCGCTTTTACTACATCTTGTGTGCTGTAATGTGATTTGTGTTTGTTTAATTACGACATATTGATTGGGAATGAGGCGGTAGGAGCCCTCACAAACACGCACACGGACTTACACACACACACACACACACACACACACACACACTCACACACACACTCCCTTTCTGTGTGGGCTTCCTTACTTCATGGTAGCTTGCTGGAGCTTGCAACATTCTTTCTCGGGCTCATTTCATCACATTATGTCCTACCTTTTACATAGCAGCATTGTTGACACACTTGGTAAAAGCAACAAGTTAGACGCGTCAGTCAAACGAGAGCACTTTTATCTTTGTCAATATTGGATGTCATAGGTCATATTGGCTTTTACTCTGGCGGGTGATATTTTGAGGAAATGCTTCCGTTTAAGCTTGTTAGCTTGCTTGCAAGCTAAATATTCATTAATCCGAGGCCTCTGGCTGACTTTGCACTCATCTGGCAACATCACGCAGCCCTTCCCTTCAATTATTCATCAGATAGCAGCTTGTAGACGAGGAAACTTGCTCCCACTGAGCCCAAGCAAGATTTTTTGGGACCTTAACGTTCACCCAAGTGAGTGGGCCCAGAAAACCCTGCTTTAGCACCCACTTTAACTGCCTATTGTTGCTTATATATAGAACGTGTTTTATACGCGTAATTACAGTGTGCTGCTAGGTCAACGAGTCGGAGATTATATGCTTTGTTTGATGAAACAGCTAAATGCTGCGGCGGGCACCCGAAATATTGAGAGAGAGAGAGAGAGAGAGAGAGAGAGAGAGAGAGAGAGTGAGAGAGAGAGTGAGAGAGAGAGAGAGAGAGAGAGAGAGTGAGTGAGAGAGAGAGAGTGAGAGAGAGTGAGAGAGAGAGAGAGAGGCTTTGTGACACTTTGTGACACTTTTTACTGGCAAGAACAACATGAAAGTTAAAGATGCTAACTAACTACTTTTTTGGTGAAAACCCTGGCCTGAAGGGGAAAATATCATCTGTAGTGCATCATACAGTATATGCGTGGACTCTATGCAGAAGTGTTTCCAAAGGCTGTAGGCCCCCGTACTGAATATTAACCTAAAAATTAGTGGGTGATATTGGTGTTTGTTTCTGCATTTTGTACCAATATAATTGTAGACATTTTTTATTTATAAAAAGGTATTTTTCTTTTTGTGCTTTCAACCTTTTGTTCCCCTGTGAACAAATTTTTCCTTCGTTCGTTCATTCCAACATTGTTTCGGTTGTGTCTTTTCCAGCAATGACTTTCTTCTGTCTTCTGATTGGCCAGTTGGGGTTATATTGCCACCTGGTGCTTTTCCATGCACTTAGCAGCCTGTGATTGAATTGTCATATGTATTGGAATATATTTTTTTACATAAATTGGTTTTAAAAACACCCCATGCTAAAGATGAACGGTGTTCAGGTGAAAATGTGAAACTCCTGAAAGCTGCCTAAGGATTTTTGCTTGTCAGCCTCGGCGTTTGTCATCTACTGAAGGCACATCAGCAGACCAGGAGCACTTTGATTGGTGGTCCACAGCAGGAGTCCTCTCCTGTTCTTGTGCACGTGTGTATTCCTGCTTCACGTTACTGTAAAAACGTATTTCTCCAGTGTCAAGCTGCCTCCTCCCCCTAACCCAAAAACCAGGCCTTATGCCTCGGAGCTGCCTTATTCTCACAAGAGAACCCAACCAGTATTTCCGTTCTGGGAACTTTACATGATGAAAGATAACAAACTCCATAAGAAGCGACAAGGAGCAAGAACGTCATTGACCAGGACCACACACTCAGGAAATGATGTGTTAATGTGGTGTGTGTGTGTGTGTGTGTGTGTGTGTGTGTGTGTGTGTGTGTGTGTGAGTGAGATTAAGGTGAAAGAATACTTAAGAGGTTCACACATGCACACTTGCTGTCTATGAATCATTGCTCTGTGAGCTCCACTAGAAGTAGAAGTGGCATCACAGTGGTATCAAAACTGACAAAAAGTGTAAAATGTTGCGTGCAGAGACACACAATGCAGGCTGAAGACAGATGTAGAGGGTTAGAGGTAGAGTAGGACCAGGCTTATGAGGTCAGCAGGTTGGCGCTTTATGGGCTGTGAATATCTGGCGAGTGAGGGGGACGCACGCACTGTAGCAGCTCCCGTCCCAGATGATTGGGATTATGTGCCGTAGTTCCACATCTGCTTCCTGCTCGGATTCAGAGGGGAACACCGTTGGCGAACTCTGTTTGTTTGCAAAGTATGACTGAGACGTCTGCTTTGGTAATTATGTCTACAACAAACCTGGCTCTTGGTCATGCTGCTGTCGATAACATCGGAATTGCTGGCCTGACTGACACTGGTTACGTCCAAACCTGGAACCTTGGCACAACGTGTTTATACGGCAATCGATAGTGTCTGTTCTCCAGAAGTAGTACACCACAAAACTGGAAGAGCGTGGTGAATGCCTTTGTTCAAAACATGCATACATCTCACTACGATCGGCACTGCGATCATCACATACGCTGGTCATTTCCGTGAATTACACTGTCATTTTATGGGAATCTGTGATGTAATAGGTCAACCTAAGATGCCTGTCCCTGGTTCAGTTGAGTTTGTATCAAGTAAATCATGATCCAAAATTAGTGTCCAGCTCAATCCTACACTAGCGTACCTGAAAAGTGTGACAGATTAATCAGATATTTTGGCATCCTTTATAATCAAAACACAATAAAAAGCAGACAGAGCTGGGACGCTCATAGAGGCCACAAGACCGCACATGAGTCACGTCACTTCTTGTGAGGACGGACGGACTGAAGAGCGCTCTGCGCTGATTCAAAAGTTTGACTATTTTTGGCACTTTTCCCGACCACAGATCACGACCATAATTACAGATGTGTTTGCTGACACCACTGGCTTGAATACCGTCTGGCGGGAGCAACGCGTCCAAAAAAACAAGTTACAGCTTCCGACGATCGCTAGCAAGACAAGCTAACGGTCGTTAACTTTCAGACCCCAAATCCGTTGACCACCAACAAAATGAGCGGGAAAACTGCTTCTGCCGCAGCAAATGCAAAAGGAGGAGGACGTGTAAGAGAGCCAGAAAGCTTTGAAAAGTAATAATGAAGTTGAACAACATGGGAGACAGCATGGTATGGGAGGCGGGTTGAACAGAATAAGAGATAAACAGCATGATGACAGGAAGTACTTTAAGGAAAATGGAATTTTGCCCATCCTCCACAATTCTTATGTGAGACTTGAACACACGTCTTTCTCTTTTCCGTGCGTTCTAAAGATTGAAAATCTGCTAGCACGAGGCAGCTAATAGTGCATGTACTGGGCCTTAAAGCCGAAATGAAGCTGTCTAGGAATAATAATCTAGTGAATGATAGCCTCCTCATTTGGGGCCAGTCTGTGAAGTAATAGGTCAACCTAAAAAGCTTGATGATACCAACGGTACAAGGTAGGGGTGCTGCGATATAATGTTTTCACTTCCAATACGATACCAATATTACAGCCTTCAATATCGGCCGGTACTGATATTGATCTGATCCGATATCGGCACAAATCATACATACTTTTATGACTTATTTTGTAGTGTGGAGTGTTAGAAAAGGCTTGATCAAATGATATTACTCAGAGAACAATAGACAGTTGCGATGACTTGAGCTCTATCTGTACTGGAGCGGAGTCTTGAATGGACTGCAGTGTTGATATCTGAGATTTTAGATGCAGGCAGATATAATCCAGTACTCCATTTTTTCTGATATCGGACTGAGACACCCCAGTACGAATACAGTACAGAAGCAATTTGGCTTGTTTTGACATGCATAGGATAGTGATAGCTCGCATCCAGCTGCACCAACACACTCTGCAACTGTAACTTCAACATAAGGCTAACTGAAAAGTTGCATGGTTCCTTAGGATATTTAGAACTTTTGAAATGCAATAAACCACCTATGCTGGTGAAAGTGCCTTCACTGCATAGGAGCCCAGTTTGTGTGTAGCCTGGTCTGAGATGTGTGTTTCCAATCGGAAGTGGGCACCTAGAACCGACTGTGGTCTGCCACCATTCAACGAGTTCAGCAGGGTGCTTGCTTGACAACACCACAGGTCTTTAATGAACTATGAAGGTTCTTTAGGTGTTGTTCTTGTGTTCATATGCTGACTTGCATAGCAAACAAGGCAATCTTATGTCGAAGCATTTGGACTGAGAGAGGTAGAGAAGCAAACCTTGGTGGCTAATTAAAGGAAAGTGCATTGCGGCCTGTGCTGCAGTGCATCCTCTTGTTTGTCTGAGCTAGTGCTCCACTGACCTATATTATCTTACATGACAATGTGTAGCTTCTGTGCAAACTTGCTTGCAAGAATTTCAACACTTAATTGCTTCAATGTAGCGGTGCCTCTTTGCCTGCGTTGTACATGGTGACCTATTTTAGCATGTGTGTGTGCATGAAAGGTGACCATCAGACAGTAGAGCTTGACACCCCCACATCCTGACCACACAGACAAAACCCCTTTCCCCCCCACACACCGCTCATGCAGGAAGAACACATGCTCTGCCAATCAGCGCTCACTGCTGGAGTGAAGGAAGATAGCGCCTAAGTGTGTGTGTGTGTGTGTGTGTGTGTGTGTGTGTGAATTATTCAGCATGCCAGGCAAGTACAGCGATGCTTATTCAGCCAGGAGGCAGAAAGTAGGTTAGCACTGCAGCTACAACTCCCAACTCCCTTTTTACCGCTTTCTATCTACTCACTTTTTACTTCTGCCAGGGACACTTTGCGAGCACCGCAACTATAGTTTTCTCTAAACTTTTGTCGCTGTCTATCCAATTCACAGCATTCTACTTAGCGCATCCTGTTCTCTGTGTCTAATTATTAATATTCTTCACATTGTTACGTCCACCACCCTGTGCTGAGGAACCTAACTGCCATCTTCCAGTTATTTTAGGCCAAAGTAATGACTCAACCTCACAGGGGTCTGTGAAGGCGGCATCATGATTATACGGGAAACGCCCTGTGTGTGCGTGTGTGTGTGTGTGTGTGTGTGTGTGTGTGTGTGTGTGTGTGTGTGTGTGTGTGTGTGTGTCAGTGGACATGAAGCCGTCACAGGAAGCTCAGTTATTGTGGTTTGCTGCAGGAAATACATCACCAGTTTCTTCTTCTGTTTGTATGTTATCATGCAGGAGGCCTTCGGCTCGTTCCACGTTACTTGCGTCCCTGTTATTTCACTCAGAAGTGTGTCAACAGCATGTGGAAACCAGGAATAAAAGAAGCCATTAGCAATCAAAGAGGCTGTTTTTACCTCAGCCCTTATCTTCTCCTAAAAAGGTCTCCCTCTGCTTTATTTTTCCTTTTCCGCCCTCCGGGCTTCCTTTATTTTTTTTTTTGTTAAGTAGAGTACACATGTGCATGCATGCGTGTGTGTGCTTTATGTAACAGGAAGTATGAGTAATTAGAAACAGGGTCTCTGCAGACAGTAGCTGTGGCGTTTGTACTGTTATGTTTATTACCAGCAGAATTCCAAAACTACTAACTCTGTTTCTATGGAATTTCTAGAGATGTGTGGCATGACTTAGGGCAGGGGTGTCAAACTCAATCGGGGGCCAAAACTCAAAGCCGGACACTAGGTTGTGGGCCAAACAAGACAAGCCGCAAGCGATTGTTGATCAAGCACCAAAAGTTACACTATTTTATAGCAACACTAAAACATCACAAGCCGTGAGATGTGTAACCCAATGGAATGAGTGGATTATGCATTTCCCAGCATGCTTTGTGGTAATTAAAATGATCATTTTGCCTCTTTTAAGGTGTTATTTTGTACAGTTTGTAATACCGGTAGTTTTAAAGTGATGTCGTCTTTAGTCGTGTACAGTTACGCTGTTGTTACTTGGAGTCAGAATCTGGCGCCTTTAGTAACAATGGTTTGCAATTAGTGCAGTATATAATAATGTGGCCACTTAAGTTGAGCAATGCTACAGGAATAGCTGAAACCCACAGAATGACTTTATTGCGCAGATCATCGTAAGCATGTGGTCAATGATGCGGCCCGGAGTTTGACACGTGACCTACGGGATACATGTAGATGGGGATCCGTTTGTATTCATCATCGAACTTTTTTTTTCCCATTAAAGTTTCAAATCCGCTTTATCGCCACACACAGGACTGGAGTGGAAGCGTGCAAATATGGCTGTATAAATACTAAGCATGCATGCCGATCGATCAGAGCCAATTTCCTTGATTTTGGGATATCGGCAATCGTCCAATCTTTTCATATAAAACTCATCTTATCTACATCTGCAAAGGTCTGAAAGTAAGCCACTGTGCCCTTTTGCTCTGCCAAGCTGGCAGCTAGCAATTGAGCTAAAGCTAGCCCGATCTCCGAGCCAGTCAGTGGCCCACTGAGAGCAAAGCTACCGTAGCCGAGGGTTTCAGGATGCCCGTTGATGTTGTGGAAGTTCGGTGTAAATAAAGGCAGCAGGAGGCATGTTTATTCATGTGTACAGCTCGTCTCTTTAGCAACAGCCAAGAGACCTTCTCTATACATTTCCGGCCTTCAAAATAAGAGTGCTGCATGTCACATCCTATTAATGTGTGGTAACAAAATAAGGGTGTCATAAAAAATAGCTTACACTACAACGAGGAAAATGATGGCATTGGATGACCAGCCATTTTCAGTCGCTATGCACTTTATTGTTGGTAGGATGTTCAAATCAGGTCTGCAATGTAACCTGTTGTTCAAGTTTTGTTTGTTTTTAAAATGTGCAAAATAATAGACCAAAAGAACTGATATAATTTAGTAGTTTGAACAGCAATTTTCTCAACTTTCATGTATGTTTGAGAAAACTGCATCATTTGCAGGCTTTTTAAAGATTGGTGATCGGCCAGAAAATTGTAATCGGTGCGCCCCTCATAAATACAAGCTGCAAAACCTTACACAGTAGAAGCATTTTTTCCCATAACTGTGGGTGGATAAACGTATTTTGCTTCGCCTCGCTATCACCGTCCCACTGCAGCTGCTATTTAGAGGGATCAATTCTAGCACACAAATGTGTTGTTTCTATGGTCTGAGAGTGTGTGTGCACACAGAAGCAGATTTCTGTTGCTCTAAGAGACACAAGGCCATTCCATATGTTGCATCCCTCTAATATAAACTGTGCACACGAGCGTGGGCGTCCATTCAGTGCCATCGATGAGTTTTTTTTTTATTTTTTTTTTATTATTTTTTTTTATTATTTTTTTTTAGTAGACCATTTTTCACATGAAGCAAATACGCCCCCGATGGTTTTCTCAGACATTGTAGTCCCTGCATTTGTCTTCTTCAATGTCAACTGCAAGGCGGTTAGCCCACAGTGTGTCTTGTGTATTATTATTATTATTATTATACATCGCATGGAGTAAAATATTGAAAAAATCAGTGTTTGAATAGGTTGTTGTGTTGTTCATGTTTGTTTGCTAAAGAGGGCTAATTATGTGTCCTCTGACGTGCTTCCTTCTTTTCAGCGTCTGCGGCGATTATCCACAAAGTACCGCACGGAGAAGATCTACCCGACCAACATAGGAGAGCGTGAGGAAAACGTCAAGAAGAACCGATATAAGGACATACTGCCATGTAAGTTAAACCTGCGGTGTGATGTGTCTTGGTAGAAAGAGGCTCATGTTGCTCTGAACATTACATTGGAGCCTCCAGAGAGTCACAAGAAGTACAACTATTATCTTTATCTGGATTATAATTACAGTATTTGCATTTGTTCATCCATTCATTCATCAGCTTCAGTGAATGAATTGTCTTTTTGTCTCTGTAGTTGATCACACTCGAGTGAAGCTGACTTTAAAGACAACCAATCAGGATACGGATTACATCAATGCCAACTTCATCAAGGTAAGAAATGACCCCATACTAATGAGAATGATCAAAAGCAATCAACTTTAATTTCTCAAGAGTATTTAATATTGTAATTGGAATGTCAAGAGCTTTTAAATAAAACAAATTAAACAAATAAACAACATAATAAATAAATAAATAAAAAATTGCACTTCAATAAAATTCATAACCAAAAACAAAAAATAGACCCCTTTAAGGAAAAAAAAGCACTCCGGTAAAAAACACAAACAACAATAAAAACAATAAATAGAATGGAGTATCAAGTCTTTGGAAACAAAATTGCACTTGAATAAATAACAAACATTGGGTGTTATTCATTAGCAGAAGGCTTAACATGTAACGAACGACACTTTTGCGCTGTTTTGTTTATATTTACTTTGCCGACCAAACGCCTCAGTGAGCGTTGACTGTCGGGACGAAGGCACCGCTGCACCTCGAGTGGCAGTTTTTATTCTCATTTGGGGAAAACTGGACAGAATGGTTGTGTTAGAGGTGCGCATTCAAGTTGGTCGTGTTCCCCATCTTCATTGCCACTACTTTCCAACAAATGCGACATATCGACTCGTCCGTGTTCATGGGCTCGCTCACCTTCTTCATTCTGTTTAAAACTGAAACATTCCCACACTGGGGCTGTGGCATTTGGCGTACAAACCACCGCTTTCATGCCTTCATTCGTATTTGAGTTTGCGCACCTGCAGGCTGCAGCACTCGCTAGCAGCCCCACCTCCACCCACTGGGACAAAGAAAGAGACTGAATGACTGAAAGGAGGGTTCACTCAGTCCGTTCATTCCGCTATAGAACCAACACGCCCGGGTGTTGAGACAGATGCAGAGAGGAAACTCTCTTGTCATCCAGCCCGTTTGGTAGAGAGAGAGAGTGGAGGAAAACAAACACGCACGCACATGTCAATATATCAAGGCCGGCAAAATGATCACGTTTGTTTTTGATAATCGTGCGATTAATTGATTATGGTGACGGGCCTACTTCCTGTGTTGTTTTTCCTCATTAATTCTTATATCGCACTTTTTCCAGGGTATGGATGGCCCAGAGGCCTACATTGCAACTCAGGGCCCGCTGCCCAACACAGTGGTGGACTTCTGGAGGATGAACTGGGAGTACAATGTAGCTGTGAGTAGACAGTTTCTTTCTGTATTACAAATAAGTGACATTACTTAAACAATAAATTATTTTAAGTAAAATATATGTTGGTAAGTGGTCAATATTAAAAGTAGTTTAAAATGAATATTTAATACGAAGCAGATGGGGTTGGACCAGATGGGCCTGTGCATTGCGAGAGCGGTGATTAGGCTCAGCTAGCACTCGGCAAAGCTAGCAGATGCGTTAACCGCTCCTGTACTGACAAACTGTGTCAAATACTCCATTGTATCGATTGTAATCCTCTTTGTTTGTGTCTCTGTAGGTTATTGTGATGGCCTGTCGAGAGTTTGAAATGGGAAGGGTGAGTTGGTGTACCTTTTCAATCCGCCAATGAAAATGTTTTTTCTGTGTAATTTATAGAATTCCTCTATGATGTTGTTCTGACTTAGGCTCTCCTCTCCACAGAAAAAATGTGAGCGGTATTTCCCTCTGCTCGGGGAGCCCGTCAGTTTCGGGTCTTTCAGAATCTCCTGTGTAAGTAGATAAATCTGCACCGTCGCAGCTGTGCTTCGTAATGAGCGTGCAAAGCAGCGGGGAGGAGGCATTTCACTTTGCACATTTTGTTCTAATCACTTTGCTGCTCTTGTCTTGTCTTCCAGGAATCAGAGCAAGCCAGGACTGACTACTCCATCCGCACTCTGCTGGTGGAGTATGAGAATGTAGGTTCATATGTGCAGTATTACCCAAAACACTTTTAAGCACACTGGCATTTACTGCTTTTTGCCTCCCTGCAGGAAACACGGAGGATAACGCAGTTCCATTACATCAACTGGCCCGATCACGACGTCCCCTCGTCATTTGACTCCATCCTGGACATGATAGGCCTCATGAGAGAGTACCAAGAGAACGACGACGTCCCTATATGCGTGCACTGCAGGTACTGTACACACGCTCCACATCATGGTGGCGTTTTGCTTAGAACGGCACTATTCCTCCCTATTAAAGAAGCTCTCATGGTGAAAGAATGAAGCGCACGCTGTGATGCTGATGGCACACGCCATCTCCATGTGTGCGCACTAAGCCATAATGAGAAGCCCGAGGACACTTCCCGGTTGCGCACAGCAGGGCTTAAAACTCTCTTGTGTGTATGGTGAGCTTGCTTGAAAAGCAGACCACTATGTGACAACGTAAGATGGGCTTTTACGATATTTGTGCGCCATCATCTGTCTGACATGGAGATTTGATATGAGAGTGAATGTCATCATCTTACGGTATGTGGAAGCTAATTTGCATGACTGTTGGCTGTGCAGCGCGGGCTGTGGGAGGACAGGCGCCATCTGTGCCATTGACTACACGTGGAACCTCCTCAAGGCTGGGGCAAGTCAATATAGACGATACTTCTCCACATGTACTGAAAGCACAAATGCAAATAACATGATTAAACCTGTTTTGCATTGTGTGCCCTTTTAGAAAATTCCCGAAGATTTCAATGTGTTCCGGTTGATCCAAGAAATGAGGACACAGCGCCACTCGGCTGTTCAGACCAAGGTTTGAATAAAAGTCATGACTACACTCTATCAAATGAGAACCAATATAAGAGCACTGCAACGTTTGGACACCCCTGATGTAGCGCCTTTCTTCTGAGTTGAATATTTAACACAGTTTTCTAGTAATCCTGTAATTTACTTTTTTTTTTTTTTTTTTTTTTACAAAGAAAAAAACGCCAGCACTTACATTTCCTGTCTTGCAGGGGAAAGTAATGAGGTTAGCGCCCATCTGCCAGCACTTTTTTTTTTTAATTGAATGTTTTTGAAAATGTTCGCACTGCGGTATTGATTTGTTTCCATCATCTCATTAACACCTTTCGTTTGGCTTTTTAGAACAGCTCGTCATCCTCCCTCCCTCATCATCTGTGTTTCTCTCCTCAGGAGCAGTACGAGTTAGTCCACAGAGCAATAGCGCAACTCTTTACCAAACAATTGCAGCTATTGGAGAGCCCCACAAACGTGCAGATACATGATGTTATGGTACGACACACACACACACACACACACACACACACACACACACACGGTGTCTGGTGTTAAAGAAATACAGGATGTTGCTGAGTAACACACTGGAGGAGAGAGGGGGGGAACACAAATAATTAGTCACATGGGAGGCAAGAGTGTAGGCGGAATTGAGAAGAGAGGCCTCGAGAAAACTCTCCAAGAGTTGTGACCTAAAAGAGCGGAGCTCTCGGAGGGCGTTTATTTAAAAAGCTTTGCTCTGTCGTCGTCATTATTGTTTACTCCTTACAGTGGCCCACATAACCGCTAACAAGCTCATGGCGCATCAAGTCTCTCCTCTGCTGCGTCCCAGAAGTGCAGCCAAGGAGAAAAGTTGACGGACATGTTTAGAAAGTTATGTCTGGTTTCAGTAATGACCATTTTGTACAAGAAGTAGGACTTGCTGCCGATGTTGCTTAATAATGTCCTTATCCAGACAGTAATGATATGAGACGCTGGAGAAAGAGACTTCCTGCTCAGGATGCTGTGATGATCATTGTGACAGCCCGACGTTGCTTCCTGTTCCATAATGCATTTCTGGGCCTGAGAATAGACCTGCTTTGGGAGGATGGAGAGTTTGGCACAGCACACAATACTGTGCACATAAAACCACATTGTGTGAATGCTCGAGAACTTTGCCACCACGACTGAGCCATTATCTCGCACCTCTAACTGCTTTTTCAAACATTATCAGTGGGCCTTACTGACTCACGGCATAAGCAGGTTGAGTCACGTCTGCCCAGCCATTGTTGTTCAAGTGGCCTGAACTCCCATAGAGGTGCGGTCTGCTGCGGCAGGAGAAGCTATTATAGTAGTTGACACACATCCTACACGTTTTTCCACTTGTTTCATGCTACCCAAGAGGTATTTGGACTAGGACTACTAATAGCGTTACCCATATGCAGTGTTCCATCATGACTTCTTAAACATTGCAGGATGAAAGTAGTCCAGACAAAGCAGGCCACCAGTCAGATGATGAGCGATGGGACACGCCTCCCCCGAAGCCACCACGCATACGGAGGTAATCGTCTTTTTAATTGTATTTATTAATATTAATGCTAAATTTTTCCTCTGTTCATCATCTTCTGAAGTGTCTGCTTGCAGTGTCCCCACGTTCCAACAGATGAATGAGCAGATAGAACAGTGTGAAGTATTTTGCAAACACAATCAAAACATGTTCAACAAACTTCAAAGAAGCAACCGCCACAAGTTCCCTGACAGCCCTCACTTTCCCAAACTTAACTTTTGTCGAGCTGTGTACGGCTGTCGCTCTCAGAACTTGGGCTGTATTTTTAGATAATTTTGCAACACTTTGCAATCTCCTGCAAGTCTAGAGATTAATGTAACGCAACCCTGGGCAAGACCCAAGTAGAACCTCCCCTCCCTGCAGGAGCAGGCATTCCACACACCGAGCTCCTCATTACTCTTCGCCCTCCCATCTCAATTTTAATTTTGCTATACGGGCCCAGCAGGGGTTGTGCTCCACTTTCACATCAGCTCGTTCATCTCCCGATTCTCATTCAGTTTTATGGTGTATGCATCTCATGATTAATGTATGTACATGTACTGTAGGTATATGTACTTTATTAATCCCATGGGGGAGATTACAGCCTTAATAATAAAACATGAACATAATGTATGTATATATAGGTACATGTACTTTATTCGTCCTATGGGGGGAATTACAGTCAGAGTAATAAAAAAAAAAAGTAACTGCAATTTTTTTGGCTTGTTGATGAGGTTTCTGGAATATGTGCTCTTGGTGCATGTTTAAGCCTCGGACAATCCTAGTGTCTATTTTTACTAATCTAGTCTGCCCAGTCACACTCATATCTGTTCAACGTCCCTGTCACTGGTCAGACACACCCCACAAGACTCAAATCCTTCACATTGTTTCACTGCTTTGACTGTCCTTACTTACTGATTAAACCCTCATAACGTTTGCAGCCATGTTTACTAAATCCTTTATGTGCTGTACGCCCGTAGAGCCTCTTTATTTGCTTTGCTGTGACTTCTATTTGTTCGCTCTCTCCAGCCCCCCTGTGGGAGATCATAAAAGTTTCATCTTATCTTAGAAGGACGAAGCACGGTCTCGGATAAACTCTGTTGCGTTTTAATAATTCATATCCCCATGGAATCAATCCGCTCCAGTGGGAATTGGTTTGTGTTTTATTTGCTCAGGACCGAGGAAGCCAATATTGAAGTTGTTTGGAGAGAAAATTCCAAATGAGACACGGCGGAGCTTTTTTTAAACATTGTTTATCAGAAGGAAGACAAATGGTTGAACCTGACCTCGTCATGACTGCAATGAAGTGCGGTAGTGTAGGACACTAAATTAAGATGCCGTGCAATCTGATCTCTCCCGTGGAGAGGGGTCATTATTCCACTTAATCAAGTCAAACTGAATTGGAATCATTCTGGGAAGTCCCTCTGTGGTTACGCTGTGCCATTTTCAAAATCTCATTAGTTAAAAGAAATAATCCATTATGTGACATTGTACAATCATAAATAAATCACTACAAATACACAAGGAAGTATTTGATAGTCTCTAGAGTTGCTTTTTGTGTTTATTTGCATGTGCACATAAATGCACGCACTTCATCCCGCCTCCGTGTGGCTAATCACCACTTCAATTTCCTTTATGAGATTTTCTCACTGATCTTGGTTGGCTCACATGGACACAACCACAGACAATTTCAAGAAAATAAATATATATAACACTCACAATTGTCAGAAATAAACATTTTGACAAGCTGGAGCTAAGAGCGTATACTGTACTGCTATTTGTGCCCTCTAGTGGTGTAACATCACTTCTGTTAGGTTGAATCGAGGCAACAGGACTTTTTTACCTTTCATCCAATGGATGAAAATGATGAAAATGAAAATGATAAATTTTAAGCGTGGAGTCCCCCGATGTATGTTTCTGGTGGGGTGTGGTCACAAGAGGGTTGTTGTTGCTTGGCATGGCTGGCAAACGACCGTCCGACTTAACAATGGGTCGTTTGCCTCCTTGGTGGCAAAACATCTCGTTAGTGACCACTCTTTCTGTGGAATGGGGGGGAGAGGTTAGGACATTTTTATAAGCAGACGGTGGGTGTTGGCACAGACCTCTATTTAGAGTGGACTGTTGGAGTTTGAAACACGCCTCCGAAACACTGAATAGTTGGACATCAAATTTAAGTTCAACGTTTAAGTTTGTGGTACATTTTAGGTACATCCAGGCCTGTCATGATGACAAATTTTTCTGCATGCGAGTTGGTCATATTCCCCTTCGTCGGCGCCACTACTATCAAATAAATGCAACATATCGCCTCATCAATGTTCACGGACTCACCCTGTTCATTCTGTTTAAATCCGAAATATTTCCACACGGCGGCTGTGGCATTCGGCTTAGAAACCATTGCTTCATTCATATTTGCGTTTGCTTGCTTGTTACTCCTCATGACGTGTGTGCACTCACTAGTTTCCCCTCCTCCACCCATTGGGATAAAAAGACTGAATGACTGACTGGAGGGTTAACGCACTCCGTTTATCCCGTTATAGAACCAACGCGCCCAGGTGTTGAGACAGACACACAAAGTGAACCCTCTTGTCATCCACCCTATTTGGTAGAGAGAGAGGTGGAAAACAGACACGCGCGCACATGTCAATATATTGAGGCCAGCAAAATTATTGAGTTCCTTTTTATTTATCCTGTGGTTAATTGATTTGACAGGGCTAGGTACATCCTGAAATTTCACCCGAAAGCCAAAAATCCCTAACGTTTTGTGAGTAGTGTAGTGTGCAGTGGTGTCTAACTGCACTGTAGCATAATAGACACTGTTTTTTTTAGTACCCAGGTGGAGGGTGACGTCAAAGAGGAGATACTGCAGCCCCCCGAGCCTCATCCCGTGCCCCCCATACTGACCCCGTCCCCGCCGTCGGCATTCCCCACAGTCACCAGTGTTCGCCAGGACAATGACCGCTACCACCCCAAACCTGTCATACACGTCCTGGCTACCACGCAACAGAATGCCACACAGGTAAATGGTCCCCCATGCATCCAAAAGATGTCCGGTCGGATGCATTGTGCGTGCAGTTCTAGTTTTAGGTGCCTGTGCTTATGCCTGTGTTTCTTCCTTTCCAGAATGAAGGCGTAGAGAAGGAGAAGAACCCATCAGAAGTCTCTCCCAACACTCAGACCAGTCCATCAGAACCAAAAGACCAAAAACAGCAGACCCAAATCTCAAATTTAGATCTCAATGAAAACTACAACAACAAAGTACCTACGACGACGACAAAATCCGAATTGGGTCAAAGCCTGAACCCCTCCTCACCTCTGTCGCCAGCCGCTGAGTGCTGCAGTGTGCCACGCATCGAGAGGAAGCTCAGCATTGAGATTAAGAAGGTGCCTTTGCAGGAAGGACCTCGTAGTTTTGACACTTCCTCCTCCGTCGGTGTAGGTGGAGGCGGTGGCGGCTCAACCAACAGTGGGGCAGCGCTGCACAGATGCCACGCCTTCAAGGCTCGCTCCGGACACTCCCTGCTCACGTC
The DNA here is from genome assembly GCF_027744805.1 of Dunckerocampus dactyliophorus. NCBI lineage: Eukaryota > Metazoa > Chordata > Actinopteri > Syngnathiformes > Syngnathidae > Dunckerocampus > Dunckerocampus dactyliophorus. The sequence continues at coordinate 2,690,213 of NC_072833.1, read as the reverse complement.
CAGCTCCTCGCTGTCCGAGGACTCAGGCGGGGAGGTGGGAGCGGGCGGATGCGGGGAGAGCGGAGTGGACGGAGGGCCACTCGCTAGACCTAACCACCTCCCCGTGAAGGGTGACAAAATGGAGCTAAAGGCCGGCCAGGCAACATGGACTCAACCCTGCAGCAGCCCAGAGAAAGCCTTCCCAAAGACCTCCTCATCCTCATCCTCCTCTGATCGCGTCGCCCCCTCTTCCTCCTCCTCCTCCCACCTCTCCTCCTCCTCTTCATCCTCCTCCTCCACTCCAGTTCGGACTGCCCTGAGTTTCACCAACCCGCTCCACTCAGACAACTCTGATGATGAGGAGGGCGACGGAGAGATGTCCGCAGCAGGCAGGGAGGGTTATCACACCAGTGTCTCCACGGCAACCGTTACATCCCTTCACTTTGGAGATCACCACCTGATGCGGAAGGTGTCACCCATGTCCATCGCAGGGCACAGCTCATCGCCCACTGCGGCCACAGCAAGTATGACAATCTATCTACTTTCCTGACATTAATCAGCTAAAGTGTATCAGTCAAACTACCATTAGCCTTTGAAGTACATTAACTTACTGTAAGAATGATGCTTGATGAGTTAACTTTACCGAAGTTGCTTTAATTTCTCACAAATCTATGGGTTAATTAAGGGTTACACTCACAAGCTGCCTTTATAATCCGCATACTCTTTCTGCGTTAATGAGGGAGAATGTCGGCTCAGAGCATGTTAAAGACTGCACACAAAAGATTTATTTGAGAGTGTGGATTTGTACCCCAATAATTAGCAATCGTCTGCTTCCTTTTGCAGGAGTGTGCCTGTGGGGCAAGTTGTGTGCATGTGGAATGGTGACGGAACAGTAGTGCATGTTGAACACACTGGATTGAACACTGTCATGATTGCAGTGGTGCCTTTTATTGAGCTGCTGCGGGTGCCAGGATGGAGACGATAATCACTGAGAGGACTTTGATAATAATCTCGCTTGTGTCGCTCAATGAGTTCTTGTTGCCGAAGAACGTTTTTAAATACGTGGAAGACGGCTGAGGTTGCATGAAGTCGCTGTGACCTCCTCCTCATGCACCCCTCCAGTGGTTCCAGTATTTAAAACCACCAAACGCAGAAATAGTCCCATCACAATTCTGAAGTGTAGTGTTGTTCCGCTTTGGCACGGACCTCCTAATGACTGCTTTTTTGGAACGGGTGGCGCGCTTCTAATCTCTGCTTTGTGAGGCCCAGGCTGGTGGCTGCTTGTTTCCTCACTGATTTGCTACTCCCATCAACCAATCAATCATCATTTGGACCAACATTTCACGTTTTTCTCATCTGACCTCTGACCTTTTTAACCCAGACTGCTCGGACAGTGACGACTCCCCTCCCCCCCTCCCAGAGAGGACCCCCGAGTCCTTCATAATGGCCACAGGTGCGTTTGCGTCACTGAGGCCCCCTGGATACATCACAGAAGCTAAGCTAAACAAAAATAGATTAGTCGGCTTGAGGTCAACTTCTTCTACACCACACTCATCCAAACATCCCTGTATGGGCCTTGCTTTGTGCACAGAGCCTTCCCACAACACAGAAGGCCAAAATAAAGTATGTATCTGGTGTTGATGATGTAGCGATGCAGTGGAACTTTTTGTACAACACCAGAGGGCGCTATGGACCCTTAGCTCATCTTTGTTGTACTGGAACTACTGGCAGTAAATGCACAGTAAGTGAAGGGCAAACGGTCAGTATTGGTTGTAAATGGGCTTAGAGTGTTTATTCATGTTAAGTTTGAATGTGACTGAATGGATGAGCATGTGTCGAGTTTAGTTTAGATCCCATGATAGATTCTCAATGCATGTTTTTTTTTCCCGTCAGACACTATAGAAGTACAGACATGCTCCTCGGCCGAGTGGAGTGGTTCACACAAAGGTGAGTCACTTGAGCAGGAAACAGACTACCATTGTTTCGGATTTGTGCACGTGTGCTTGTCTGTCACAGTGCACGAGAAGGTTTGCTTACAATTTGTCGCGTCGTGCCAATTTTGTACACACTCCAAAATGAGGATTAAACCAATGGTGACTTACAGTTGTTAAATGTGACACAGCCTTTTTTTGCATATGCTTGTCAGCCAATGCTGCAACGATTGGGATTGGTCACTGCGTGTGCGTGTTTCCTTGCATGCAGGTATGTCCGAGTGTGTCAGGAAGACAGCTGACCCTGCAGCAGCCGACAACAAGGCAGACCTCGGTGGGTAAGTCAGCTTTTGGCTTCTTGTGACACCAGGAGGGAATGTTTGTTGCTATGTTGTTTTATTATTTTTTTTTTAATTGTTTTCCTCTCCCTTTTAGGGTTCGGTAACCGCTACATTCCACCCACAGGCCCTCGACAACCCCCCCTGGAGTGGACATGACGCCGCACTCTGTCCACAGCAATGTCCTCCCCTACGGAGACGGACTAAGATTTCACCCGGGTGGTCCGAAACCAAGCTGAAAAGCCGCCAGGAGTCCCTCTTCTTCCTCCTCTCTTGCCTCCTCGTCAGTCCCTCCTCCTCCTCTTCCATATGGCAAGGAGGACGTAGAGGCTCAAAGCCTGCATTGTCCACTTCGGCTTGCTGATGTTTCTGGATGCTGACGTGTGGGATCAGTCTGCTTATTCCCCCAGCTTGTGTTGAGAGTAAACGGGGACTGTTGTCTTCAACACTTCCTCATCTCTGACCAAATGGAAGCCTTTCTAGTAGATGCTCTAACTGGAAGGTGTCCTCAACAATCTTGAAAGCAAAGTGAGATAATCTTTTACACTTTTTTTTCTGTGAGCTGGTGCTACATTTCTAAGGATGAGCTTAGAAACAGAAAGGCTAGAGTATCTCCCCCTCTTGTCTTGGTTTGTGTAGGGATGCGTTAGCTTCAGTACTTCTATGCTGACCTCTTGATTTTTTCCACCAGAGTCTCAGAGTGATGTGTTTGGTCTTTAGCAGCAGCTCTAATCTGTTGTGAAATGTTTCCAACACTGCTTGGTTGAAATTCGGCCTTTTTTTTTTTTTGCTCCCAAGGCAGGAATCACAATGTTTATTTAAGGTAAAACTTTATTTAAGGTAAAACTTTACGCAAATGATCATCCGTTGTTTAAAAGTGATCAATAAGGACCAAACAAGTCTCCTCTAAGACTCTGGTTCTCACTGCTGGGACCATGAGCTGGCCTTAGTCTGTCTCTCATTCAAAAGACAGTCCTGCTTAGCTTTACTTTCTCTCTAGAATCATAATCTTAATTAAGAATCAGATCAACCACCATGCAAGTCCATGTTAATTAGGAGCAACCTGTTTTGTTTTGTGTTCTGTTGCACATTACACTGATACTCATGTGGGACTTGACTGACAACAAAATGTCCGCGGTCCGAGGGATCTCAAATCCAACTGTCTCTCTCCACTTTTATGCTGTACTACAGTATATGCATCGTTTTTGTAATTGTATAGGTCAATTCAGATCTATTTTAGGTGACATTTTCTTTCCTTTTAACAGAAGATGTAAGTAAGTCCCTACATGATGTTTTCCTTCAAATTGTAAATTATTTTTGCTGCCCTTTTTTTTTGTCTTTGGATAATATTTCAGGGTTGTTTTGTTTAATTATATGCTTAAAAGAAAGATTGAATTAGTTGACTGCCATTGGGCTCTGTTCAAGATTGTAATAATAATGTTAATGATGATGATGATAATAATAATAATTGGTTGTTTTTTTTTCTTTTGTAAATGCTATTTTAAAGGTTATTTTTGTATGAGCAGTTGTTTTGTTGCTTTATGTCCACACCGTTCTCGCTCCATGCAATCTCTACATCAGGTCACCGTCTCATCCAAAACAGCTGTGTTCTATTTATCGTTTCTTTGCCTTTTTACGTTTATCCATCAGACACAGTATGCACACACTCCTCGATCTTAGAACGAGCCCACCTGTGCCTTTTAAGAGAACGCCTTGCCGCCCCTCATCCACCCTCCTTAATTTCTGTTTTTGTTCTTGTCCCCCTCTCAAACACATTCAAAATGTTTGTATGTTGCAGAAATCAATCAGTAAAATGAACATTATATACACAGGCCTCTGTTTTTTATTATTTTGTTGCGTTGAGGTGTATTTTAGGCCTTGACATTCTATACAGGAATAGAAGTATTTAGTGGCATACAGTGGCAAAACTCCAGTTTTGCACTTTTAAGTGTTGTTGGATGCCTTCCATTGCTGCAGATTCGCTCATGTAAACCGATAATGTCATGACTTGCTTGAAATGTGTGTGCATGTGTGTGTGCGTGCTGTCAGGCAGCAGGCTGTCTCTGCCACCTGCATTCACATATGCTAATAGCAATTAATCACTGCAAGGCTTTTGCTCGACTTGAGGATTTCATATTTGTTGACAAGCCGCAGCAGATGGGCACACACTGTAATTATCTTCTCTCATGAATAGACCCCATTATCCTTACAATGCAGCCATGTATGGTAGGTATGTTAGCCCCCCTCTGGTTTCACCTGACAACAGTGCTCTTGTGCAGTATGGTGAATGCGAAGGCTGCGTGTACTATAGTGCAAATGAAACCATGCATGTTTTCTTATAACTGGGTTACATTATTTCCTGTGGAGCAGTTGAGTATGTTATGCAATGTCTTATAAATATAGTGTGTGAGCAGCAGCTTGTTGGATTGTATGTAATGTATTCCACCTTGTTACCAAGATGTTGTTCAGTCACTAATCATCTCTTTCCTGGCCGGCTGTAGAACACTGATAGAGCCAGTCTCAGTAAATCAAAGTGTACACAAGGCTGGACCATCGCCGCAATGATGTTTTTCTGTGTGGGAATGCTATAAGAATTATTTTGGGAAGATTGGATCAAAGAGGCGCTATCATCATTACCTCATACACTTCTCATAATGCTCTCTTCAGTATGATCCAGTAGACTACTTTTTCCACTAAGGGCTGAATACTGATGAATCAAAAGATGCAGGGGGCCACTTTGATATTTTTCATATTTTTGTATTTTGTTTCAAGACTAAAAAAAGGAAAAGCGGCATAGAAAATGGAAGGATGGATGGACTAAAAAAAGTTATTTATTTATTTGTATCAACATTTCACCTTATTTTCTTTACATTGTGCTCTTTTGCTCTATTTTCAAAATTTTGCTGGGTTTTTTGTACACACTCCAATATGACGTTTTTTGTTTTGTTTTTTTGTGTGGTTCTACAATGTGCCACGGCCATGAAAAGGGAGCTGCAAATGGCCTCCAGGCAGCACTTTAGTCACCCAAATTTTAGGCCAAGGGCTTCCTTAGGCTTCTATATGGTGTGCATTTTTGACCATGTAAATGTTTGGTTGATTGCATTTATTTGGATATACAGGTATATGATGATGACTATAATTATAATACATTTTAACCCCGCCGCCTCTTCTGAACTGTCAATCAAAGCAAGAGCAGGCCCCGCCCATGCCCGCCTTGCACGTCGCGCGGCAGTTGGGCGAAGAGAGTAAATAGAGAGAGAAGCCTCAAGATGGCTGACTCTCTGAGCTCCGTTCTCCTCGGCGGAGCAGCCCTCGTCAAAAGCCCGCTCCCGAAGCCGACCGAGGCGAAGAGAGCCCCGGACAACCGCTCTCAGTCCTGCCGGGACTTCACCGCACCGCCGCCCAAGAAGCTCCGAGTCGAGGAGAGGAGCGTGAAACCAAAGAAAGTCATCCGGGATGGAGGGCTACTGGGAGGCAACTGCAGCGGCGGAGAGAAACTCCAGCAGCAGCCGACGAAGCAGGCGAGTCCCGCGGGCTTATGGAGCCTCAATTCGGCCGTTGCGGGAAGCCAAGCACCCCCGAATACCCACAAAATGTTAAAGCAGAGTGACTTCTTCCTCCCCAAGACACCATCTTCTAAGACCAAGAAGCCGAGCAAGGATAAAGAGAGGGTAAAGGGGAGCGGAGAAGTGAAAAAGAAACTGTTCTTCACCCCGGGGAGCAACGCTAGCAGCGATCTTAGCAGATTTAACCACATTTCTGCAGTGAAAAGACAAAATGGAGATGCTACGTTACCACCAAAAGGTAGGCCAGTGTCTTTTACAGTAATCCCTCATTATCAAAACCATTAGATGAAGTTTAGTTGCGTTCTTTTATATGAAACGTGTGAACACCGGTGTAGCTTCTACTTTGTCTGGATAGTCCCGTTTTGGACAGGCTACCGTTTTAAAGGGCGCTCGTAAAGCGACGGGGAGTTTACGCCACAAAGCCCGGACGAAGGCGATGTGTCCACGGGGGTAATGGCTGCCAACCCCACTCCCAATGCTTGGAACGTGCAGGTGATTAATAACTAATTGTACTCCAAAACTGAGCTAATTCACTTGAGGTCTAGTGCTAGTTGTTCTATCGCGTCGAATTATAAATGTATCCTCCGTGGAGGCTGTGTATTAAAAGTGCACGCCGCTGTCATAACAACATGACAGGCGCCCGCCATTATGGGCCAAGTGTTGTTTTGGTGGAGCACCACGCCCCCCTCACTGAGCTCAGCCTGGGAGGGAAGCCGATCACTTGGGGTGAGCGATACTGCACATTTTGGTATCAATCTCATTCAAGTAAATACATGGGCATATATTCAGTTTAATCATTACAGGAAGACTTGTTTTGCTGTAAACTGAACATACGGTAAATTCATATTCAAGAAGACAAACTATTCACGCTAAAGACAGGGGCAGTATTGCCGATACTAATAGCTACTCGAACATTTTCAAGATCTTTGAATTATTTTGCATTTAATTTATTGATCATGATTATAGTCACAATAAAACATGAGACAAGATTTTAGATTTAACAAAAAACGTCTTTGTGAACAATTCAACAATATATAAATACAACAATATAAGACAATGTAACAACAAAGTAATAAATTGATTCCCATATTCCCTTTTATTACATACAGTTTGACCAAAATAAAGTCAATAGTGCTAAATAACTAAACAAAAGCAACAAACAAAAGTCAAATCCTTTGACTTCTTGCCCCTGAAGCCCTCCCGTGGCCAAAGACTTAATCCCAGATTCCCTATAACAATATATAAATATAAGAATATCAACAGTGAAACAATATGAACAACACAACAAGAACAGATATTTGTGAAAGTCAACATAAGGGAACTGAAAAATACAGCCAGAAGGTCTGACTGTAACCGAAACGGACACTACCTGAACAAATTTCTCCCATAATAAGTAAGCCAAAAATTTTAACACAAAACACGTTTTTACAGTTTCACAATAATAGTTGTACATGCAGTAAACATTTCCAAATGCATATGAATACATATCATTGATTAATGAAAGGGATAAATGAACATTTAAGGTTACCGTAATTGGAGATGTGATTCTTCAGTAGTGTTTCTCGCCTCAGTAACCCAAAATGGAGCCACAGAAAGTTTCAAGTGCCAGCATTCTGATAAAGAACGTCAAAAACACTATTGAATTGAATTCAAGAAATAACTCATGACAAAACAGGAAGATTGTGTCCGTGTTGCGTCTCGCTGCTGCATCATGTCTTTGGGAACACTCACATGAAGAATCATGTCTTCAGTAAAGGTAAAAGTAACTTTAAAGTGCTCATGACACCAAAAAAGTTTGAAAAATAACACAATGAATGTACTCCCCTTAATGAAAATTTTTTGTCATACTGCTGTCATAGATAAATAAGCAAATATTAATGAAATGGGCGTGAAATGAAGCTGGTGATTTTAACACGGCCCCCCAGTGAGTTTTCTGAACCAACACCACCTTGGCTGTGACATCACTGCCGGAATACGTTCCAGGAAGCAGACACAAACACATGCAGCCATGAACTCACAGCAAAGCCAAGAAAGTGACATATTCACAACAATAACACAACAATAACATTCACTGATTTTCTGCTGTGATAACTTTGATATAACAAACACAAAAAGACTGACACAAGTGTGTTTTTTTTGACTGTCAGTAAGTGACACAAAACAGCTGCAAAATAAAAGACCAGTGAGCAGCGATTGTTGCTTATTTAGCCCTGAAATAAAACCCCATACTATTGTTCTGAGATTCGTAGAATAGATCTAGTTTAAAAAATGTGGATTTACTTACTGAAACTGACAGATGGACTGTAAGATAGGCTACAAAGACGAGGGACTGCAATCCATGTTTTGCGAGCAATTCACGTCGAGAACACCGGAAAAGGTGCAAACACAGCCATGAACGCACACGAAGAAAGTGACATACTCACAACAGTAATAAAATTCACTAATATTGTGTTGTGAGGAGTATATGTTGTATTGGCAGTCAGAGCCACTGGCAGATATTGGCATGAAAACCCTTGTTATTATTCGAAGAGTTGTAGTGACGCTGCAATCAAAGACAACCCTTTGGATTCATTGTTGCACGTTACAACAGATAGCACATTAGCCGCTTAGCTAATGCGTCATAACAAGCCAGTGAGGAATTGGGCACTGCATTAGTCGCCAGCACTAGGCTGACTACTATGGAGCATAGTAGCGGAAGAAATGTAGATTGACTTACTACCACCTTGGCACGCTTTCTTAAGGCCAAACGTCTTGTGGGTTTTTGACTTTTTATTTCCATCTGCAGTGCACGATTGACACATTTGTCCCCCAAAGTTTTGCCGAATGCCTTGTATTGAAGGGGAAGTTCAGGATTAACATGTGTTTTGGTGTCATGAGCACTTTAAATGTTCATTTATCTGTTTCATTTGTCATTTATGTGCATTTAGAGGCGTTTTAAGCATGTAATACTATACAAACCGTGTTTGGTGTTGACATTTTTGCCAGTCCCAGTCTAGGGTGTACCCCGCCTCTTGCCCGAAGACAGCTGGTATAGGCTCTTGCATACCCGCGACACTAGTGAGGACAAGCGGTACAGAAAATATGGATGGATTTTTGAGCGTCAACCGCTGATGACATCATAGACTGGCTACAAAGTTGACTTCCGGTTGTGGTTGCTATTTTGTAACGTAGCAGACTAGCTTCTTAAAAGGTAAGGTCGAGTTGTGTACATTAATAACACAGTTGGACGCATGCGGTGTATTAATAGCACACCATATTGTACACTAACTGGAAAATCTACATAAACTGTAATTTTTTTTACATTAACCGAAAAACACACTAAGCAAGGTGGGCGCTAACTAAGGTTCCGTTGCGCTGGATAGATTTTTTATTACGCTAATATAGATCCAATGCTGATACTACGTTGGGTATTAATGCTATTGTTATTTAGATCAGGCCGCCTACTCCTGCCAGGCACCTTCCACTACCCTTGGCTCAATTTGTGTGAGTTAACTAGGACACACTTTACATCCATCCGTTTTTTATACTGTCCTCATTAGGGTCACAGATGAGCTGGAGCCTAGCCCAGCTGACTTTGGGAAGGTGGGGTATACAGTGGACTGGCGACCAGTCCACTGTGTACCCCACCCCCTGCCCAAAGTCAGCACAGAGGCAAACAACCATTCACACTCACATTCACACATATGAGATATAATTTAGAGCAGAGGTCACCAACGTTTTTCCTTGTGAGAGCTACTTTTACAAAATGAAAATGGCCAAGAGCTACTCATTTTTGTAACATTTATTTTCAGAGCTTATTTTAAACCCAAACAAAGCGAATATGCTTGTTTTACCAGAACATTAATAAAAACTGGTGTCCACAACTCACATTTTGTATTTCAGAATGCATTTCTTTCTACTGTTCTTTCATTATTAACTGAAAACCTGAATGAAAAGCAGGCTTGCGGGCACCTCATGTGGTCGTGGGAGGCTACCTGGTGCCCGTGGGCACCACGTTGCTGACCCCTGATTTAGAGTCTGCAGGTAACCTAAAATGCATGTTTTTGGGATGTGGGAAGAAGCCGCAGTACTCTGAGAACACACAAGGAAGCGTGGGGAGAGCATGCAAACTCCACACAATGGAGATTCAAACCTGCTTCTCCTGACTCTGAGACTATGCATCATGGCAACCATATCACCTTTTAGGCTTATTCTAGTTTTGCAAGCATTACAACACCCCGATGCGCACTTCCGTGCTGAATGTTTTGCTATTTTGCCCACTTTTAGACACACTTGCTGGGTTTGTCAGGGTAAATTGAACCACTTCCATGCCGGCTGCCTTGCCATTTCACTTTTAGACACACTCGCCGTGCTTGTGGGGTTGCATTCAGTAGCAATTTTGGACATCTGTGAGCCTATGACAAGTTAATGACTGATGATTTATATTATTATTATTATATCAGAGGTAACAACAGTTGGCTTGCAAGCTACCAACCACTCACCGACGGTTTTGAAGTAGATAAATGCAAGGTCAAAGAACTGTGACACATGGACTCACGCTCCCCATTCCCCAATGAGTTGGTGACGATCAGTGAGACAATCAGTGAGATCCGCTGGCTGTCATTGATCAGCTTGCAGGAGAAGGGATCACATTAATTAATTTACTTTTCTTTCCACTTGTCTTTATTATGTTTGTGAATGTCCTGTCAAGTGAGCTAGTGTGACATGTTTTTGACTTAATGGATTATTTTCAGTAATCATGTTGGTTTCTATTTTTAAAAATCCCCCAACCTCCCAAGAAGGACGACAGAAAGACTATTAGACTATTCTTTTAAAGCAGAACAAGACAGTTTGGAATCTAATAATAATGATCATAATAGTACAAAAGCATGATTTCTTTAAATTGTAAGCGCATGGCCTTGAACATTGTATACGGTAGTCCTAGATGTCCTCAATCTGACAAGATCCAGTCTTAGATGATAACTTAGAGGCCATTTTCAAAAGCTCAGCCAAAGGGGCACATTAGTTCAACATGTACTAGTTTAGTTCAATTTGAGCTTGACAATGCTACATTAACCAACATCACATTTGTAAACTTGCACAATTCAACATGTTCACATATTGGCATTTTCTAATGCATGCTTGTCATGTTTGTTTCTGTATTGAAACTAGTAAAACTAGTCATGTAAAAATAGCAATTAGGTGGTGGGAGAGCATGTCAATGGATTACATAATAAGCACACCCTCTTAAGGCAGCGTATTGAACCCCAAAATGTCAAGTTAGCGTTTGTTGGAGCGAGTGGAAGCTGCTTGAACAGGACGCATGATGTTGGCTAGTAAACAAACAAGCTGTTTCACTTTCACAAGTCTAATTATTGTTTGCTTAATTACTTGACTAGTTCAGCATAGCGTGTTCCTTCAGTGTACATGTGATGACACTGGAGGGAGCGCATACAGGCAGGGTGAGCCCATAGACGCCATTCTAGACACATTATCAGTTGTTAACTCACTCTATGCTATGTAATCACTTCTTTCTCTCAACTTATTTTTGATAGCATCTACTCGTCAATATGACCTTGTGATGCTCAAGTAGTGCATATGAGCCAGGCTACCCCCACTCAAACGTCTTAAGTACATCCTGGCATGTCTGTCACGTTAATCTGGCCACTGAGCCCAGTAAGCCCTCCTTTGTAGGCACTTTACAGCCTCGGCCAAATGGATGTTTTTCAGGCATTTTTGTCCCCGCTCGAGAGGCTTAAAGTGTCATTTTACCTTCCCGCATGTGAACCAGTGAAGAAAAATGTTACACTGCAGGTATTTTCATGGAAATGGCTTCATGTGGTCATTGAAAAGAGGGCGTCATTGCACCTATTCTCCTGCTTTTGGTCCTTTTTAAGCATTCTTCTTTCCCTCCCTGTGAAGGCGTTTTCTTCTTTGAGGGTGCAAGTGCACACTTTCACAACAAAGAGTCCGGGAAAAAAACCCCAAAAAGGGGCAAAGAAAGAAACATGGGGAAAAAAATGCTAGTGTAATGAAAACATGGAAATATGCCCCCTGGTGGCCATGAGAGATGCTGTTGATGATGTCATGTACACCCGATTGGACACTAAGCAAGTGCTATGATCTTCATCAACATCTTTCATGTGTTTGTAAATACGGAAGGTCTCCTGCTGCCCGGCAAGACGAAAGAGCGAGATCGAGAGGAGCGTGAGGAGAAGAAGAAGCACAAAGTGATGAATGACATCAAGAGGGAGAATGGTCAAGTCAAAACACCCATTAAAGGTAGGTCAAATTTGTATTGTTTTCAAGTTTGACACATTATTATGTTTGTTTGTTAGTACACTAAATGCCTCACTATTCCTCTCCCATGCAATGAATGTAGAGAAACTGTAGTTGTGTGCAATACGTTGTTTATAGTGTTTTTTGCGCTTTTATTGAGCATGTTTTTTATTGAGCTTTGCACTTTTTATTACTGTTTGTACAGAAACAGGAGAAGCCATTTTTAATCTTGTTGTACCTCGTATAATGACAACAAAGCTATTCTATTCTAGTAAGCGGGAATACTTTGGCAATTTCCACTGTCAGAGTTGACAAAAATACATAGCAAACAAAAAGAACATGGTCTTTCACAAAATATTAGAAATACATATAGGAAGCCAATTTAAGCCATATAACCATGATGCACTACTATGATATGCGTTGATGTAGGTGCCCATTACGTCGATTGCAAGCTACCGGGAGATTGCAAAGATAGTGTGGGTCGATTGCATAAACCTCACTTTGTAGATGTCATATGACATCAGTCAGCTGACAGTAAGCTCCCATCCTGATTTGCAGTTGCTGCCCCGCGGTAAAGAGTAACTGGTGAACAGACGTCTCAACCTACGCACAGAGATACAACTTTTATCTTTATTATTCTGATTGCGAATAAACTAACTCAGCGGTAAGATGCCTATATGTATAACAAAAGTTATCCGTTATCTTGTAACGGCTAAAATGAATTGTTCGCGTCCTGAACGCCACTACACTTCTACACTTCCGTTTGTTTGTTACACTATTATTTCATGATTCATTGGAAAATGTACCCATTGCTGAAACCTTTTTAATATGTTGACTTGACTTCATCTGTATTGTCTTTTGCATACCCATTTTCATTTGTTGTATGTTTTTAATGTTTCATAGCGTATGCTAACTGGTTGTAATACATGACCTGTGTGTAATGAACGCTACACAACTATTGATAAATTATGTGTAATTATCTGTATTGACATATTGAATTGAATTGTGAATTATTGAAGGATATCAACTACTTTAATTACCTGTTAACTTTGAAACGGTGAATGTGAAATACTAATCATTAGTATTTAGTATAGTAGCTTCAAAGTTTACCAGTTTGATTATTTATTTATTATTTATTTTTTCCAGTTTGATTTCATATACAGTGTTCCCTCGTTTATCGCGGGGCATACGTACCCAAAATAACCCGCAATAATCTGAAGTAGCCAACTTTAGATTTTTAAAATATTATTATAAATGTTTTAAGGCTGCAAAACCCCTCACCATAGCACACTTTATACACTTTTTACCTTCATTTGAATTTTAATGATCGATCAACCTACGAGTTTGGACACAAGAAATTATGAAGTGATTCACACGTATTTCACTCCTCTGACCATACCCTTGCATGCATAAGAAGTGTGATATACATGTACAACGTGCATAAATACTCATATTTTGAAATATAGTAAATATATATTTTCTTTCTTTCTATGTAGTAAGATGTGGATCTATGGGACTTGGTCATTTTAAAAGCCGTAGCTCGGAGGCTGAAAAAGTGTGAGCACTAATGCATACTTTCTAGTACATTAGAACATTGTCTTTTAATTGTGCTGTAGCTGGGGTGCATGACCACACAGGGACATTTCAAGGTCTTCCATGTACACATACAGTATAGCCAGTGGCTGTACATTAAATGAGCCATAGATCATTGGGACTGGTCCTCAGGCTTTGCATGCAACACACAAACGCCCTTGCGTTCTTTGTGCTTCAGTCCCTTCGAGTGTGCCGTTACGGAGGGAAGGATGAGGCAAAAATATATTAGAATGCATTAAATCTGCTGCGTTTTATTTATATTAATTGTGTGTGTGTGTGTGTGTGTGTGTGTGCGTGTGTGTGCGCGCGTGTGCGTGCGAGGGCATGCAGCGATATGACACCCAGGGATCTGAGTGTAAGATTTGTTTGTTTTTCTAAAAATGTGAGCGTCAGTAGGCCGGAGGGCAGAGAGGAAACAAGACAATTTTTATTAGTTACGTTTACAAGTTAACCGTTAATAGTGGAGAGGCCACAGGAAGCAGCCACAGGAAATCAATAAGTGGCAAACGGTTGCTGAGGCTATTAAGGTGTTTGTAATTGTATGAGAACTTATCTTGAGACCAGTGCAATCCAGTGGGCACAATGTATTTCGGTACACAATGCACAATGTTAATATAATACAAAAGATGCTGATATGAATTTAACATTATGTTTACTATTATGTTTAGGGTGAGAGCTGCCATAACATTAACAGTTTCATCCTCTTGTCCAAATATGTTCTCCACGGGTGCTACTTTCACTTCTTTTGAGCGGTTTGGCTTTAAATCTGAAAATGGCATAGCATATCTCTCCTAGACGGTAATTTTATTTTTAGTTTTTTACATCTCTTCATTCGCACCATTATCAGTGTAGGTCACATACACGACACACATTATGTTATGCGGCTGGATGACACTTTAGGGATGAAAAAACGTGTGTATTTGCAGAAAGGGGAATGGGAGGGTGGGGTGGGGTGGGGTGGGGGGGGGGGGGCTGATGTGTGGGCTAAAGAGCTTTTGGATTAGTAGCTGGTGTGCAAATACCCGCTCTGTTGCTCTCTTTATTGTTCTTGTTCCTAAACACACACACACATTGTATTACTGTCTGTGCTCAGTCTGCCCCTCATTCCCGCGTTATGCGCCTGCCAAAAACGTGCGTGGGCTGCAAACGAGACGAGATGTTATCAGATGCTTCAAATTGTGCTGATGTGGCGGCACCTCTCAAGTGTTATATATATTTATAGTACTAGCTGTCCTCCTTGTTTGAACAGTTGCAGGGTACAGTAGTAGTGTCCTCATACAGATGAACACACCATACTGGGCTTTGTCAATAAATACGTACAGAATGTATGTCTGCAGCATTGAGGCGATGGGCTAGCGTGTAGGAGATCATCATCTCTGTTTGCTGGCTGATTCATATCTGCTTCTCTCTGGGGATTCCATTTGTTTGATGGTGGAAACATACCCACTCATCCCTAAAACAGGACTTACAATGCTCATTGTAATTTATTTTATTAGCCCATTTATTTTGACATTGCATATTCATATTGACATTATTTCAAGGTTGGCAGGCATGTGATATGTGTGTATGCCCACCTGCCAGTGACCTCTCAGAATTTAATATTCATATTACAAGATTCCACAGGTGCTTGAGATTCCTAAACATTTTAACAAGTGTTTGAATTTTGGCAACACAAGGCTCAAGACTTAAAATAAATGGAACAACCTCTGTGTTTCCTTTTTAATTGCTTCCTTGTGTGTGATTACAATCCATACTTTTCATTTTTTTTTCACAGCGTAATATTGTCTTTTTTTACGGCACTAAAGTAAAATACAAAAAACATTTAATTTATGTATATACAGGTGGGGCCCAAACGTTTTTAAAGGTGACTCAAAGTTTGTGTTTCACTAACCTTTCTGCTTTAAATAATGGTACATGTATATTTTTATGCTTCTGTGAACAGTAATAGGCAAATTTAGTAAATGTTGTGAAGAAAGTCAAATATTTACTCATTTAATCCTTGCTCTTCAGAACTGCACTTCATTTTGGCCTACAGTACCGAAGTATCAATTTAACTGCATTATAAAAGTATAGTAATTCTCTATGCCGCTTGTCCTCACTAGGGTCGCGGGGTATGCTGGAGCCTATCCCAGCTGACTTTGGGCGAGTGGAAGGGTACATACATCTGTGTGGTGTTTGCTCGTTTCTCCTACTGCGTGCGTGGGTTTTCTCCGGGTGCTCTGTTTTTTTCCCCACATTCCAAAAACATGCATGTTAGGTTAGTTGGCGATTCTAAATTGTCCATAGGTGTGAATGTGAGTGTGAATGGTTGTTTGTCTATATGTGGCCTGCGATTGGCTGGCGACCAGTCCAGGGTGTATTCTGCCTCTCGCCCAAAGTCAGCTGGGATAGGCTCCAGCATACCCCCGTGACCCTAATGAGGATAAGCGGCATAGAAAATGGATGGATGGCTAAAAATAAAGTAAATCCCAGACAAACTGAAGCTGCGATGTTAGTAAAATACATGTCTAATGTGCAGGTTTTAATTTTGACCTTTATTTCCCAGATGGCGAAGTCAATGCCAAGATCAACTCGGAACTGCAAATCAAAAAAGCCAAGAAGAAAAAGAAGAAGAAACACAAAGAGGGCGAGAAGCACAAGCGAGTGAAGATGTACCACCGCTCGTGTCAAACCATTTGTGCCGGCCTGCTCCTTCTCCCGTCTCCTCCTCCTCCACTTGCGAATTCCTCTGACGCCGTATCTCAGTTCAAATCGCCGCTGCCAGTTTACCCGAATGACAAAAGCACACACCTGCACAAGATCTGGCATGCTTCTCCAAACAAGCACCCGGCACGCTGCATCCATCCAGGCATGGCCGGCCTGGAGTTTGCACCTTACATCCACATCGAGTGTCAGCCTAACGGAGGGGCTCTGGTGGCCCATGCATACACCTCGCAACTCTCCTCGCTTTCCCCGGGCCAGCGGCAGAGGTTTGCCCAGGAGTTTGTCACTTTGGCATTCAGTGAGGACTCGTCACAGGTACGATCACAGAATCCCAATACTCCATGTCCATTATTTATTTTACTTCCTGGTTCCTAGGCTGCTCATTATGTCATGGGTATCATCCACGGGGAGGCCGCCTACCTGCCTGATTTCCTGGAGTACTTCTCCACCAAGTTCCCATCAGCGCCGGTCAAAAAGGAGATCCTGGGAAAGAAGGACATAGAAACCACCACCATGGCTAATTTCTACTCTCAGGTGAGGGAATTGTGGAAAGTCGTGGGCAAGTGTGACGCTAACAATTAGATAAAGCAGCTTTTGTTCATATGGTGGTAAAGACACAGCAGATGGTATTGTTTTTCAAGTGCAAAGCCGAGTATTTCTTTGCACGTATAATCAATTAAGGATGGGATTATTATCGGCTGTACATAAAATCAAAGCCACCCTTGTTTACATAGGAAACTTTGTAGTGTTTATTGAGACAGATGAACAGCCACGCCAATCAACTGATGTCTGCCTCCATCTGTGCCACATTTAGACACCATTTGACACTCAGTGCTACACTTGTAATGTCCAAATGTAACGAGCACATCTACAACAATAGCGGAACAGTGACAAATGACCCGCACTATCTAATGAGATCCAATACAAGCAGGTGTATAAAGTATAAAAAGGGTGTTTATTATTGTGGTAGTAGTCTGCTGCTGCCACTAATGAAAAGCCTTTCCTCAAACCTCCTGAGTGGCTTTGCAGTGAGATACTGTCAGCATGTGGGTCTATTACTACAGAAGTTTATGCTCTGTTACTCAGCCTCCTGGCTATTTTTTTCCATCCTATCATAAAATATTAATGTGCTTGCTTTTACACTGGCTGCTCCATCACCATTGCGCTGCAGGATTCTCACGTACATTAATTCCAGAGGGTTAATAAGTCCCCAATTAAACATCTCGACCGGGCTTTTATGCAGCTGTCCCTTTAAGAGCACACCATTTTTCCCAGCAGTGACCTTGGGAAACAGTGTGGTGCCCACAGATAGTAGCGTTGATGAATGCTTACAGGGCACAGGTGTACACGTTCACATAGATCTTCTTGAGTGGTCCTGCACACCCTCACCGGCACTGCTTCTTTTGTCTCTGCTCTGCAACCATGTGCAAAACGTTGGTCATTACACCCTCAGGAAGTGACACTGAAAATGTGTGTATGTAGTTTCAGCTATAAGAGGTTCTTCTACAAGGGAATTTTGGCTGTTGGATGAGAGGATTATGCAACATTTACAGAAGCTTGGCACCAAAGCTGACAAGCTTCTGCACTGAGGTCATTTCCTGTTTAAGAGAATAGTGTTTCATTTGGTTTGTGCCATTATTGTGGCTTCTCAGCACATTTTGTTTATGATTCGGTTCCAGGCCTCGTCCATACATGTGTTCAGGGGATCGCATCAGCATTAACTCTGCGTCGTTGTTTATTTCAATCCAAGTGCATTTTTTTTGTAAAGGATCAATAAAAGGCGCTAGCCAGCTAATGCATTTCCTTCAGAGCGCTCTGCTGTTAGAAAGTGCAGGGCGAGATTATGTAATAAACGTGTGTCGGGGAAAAGCAGTCGGCAGCCGGCGGCTTTGTTGTGACGCAGTACTGCACTGGAGGAGACTTAGACCCATTGGAAAACAGCAAGTGCACAAGAGGTTCAAGAGGTGAGGAAGCTGTCAGGTGGGTTATTCAATGACATCATTGCATGAAGTCAGCAAGAGAAAGTATAAAGACCTGCTCCTTCAGTATCTAAGTCATTGGCACAGTGTGACTATTTCAAGGTATATATGATGAGTGTGTGTGGAGCGACTATTTAAAGCTGTTAGCATCTCACCAGGACATAAGTGCAATAAAAGAAGTAAACAAGCCGTAACTGGAGCATTCATTTCTGCCTGTTGTCACTTGCTCTTGTGTCTGTCATGGGTACACAAGGCAACCAAATATTACCAAGTTCTCATAGTGATCATCACGTATGTTTCTCAGGTGAAGAGAACCTACAGTCACGGCACATACCGAGCCGGCGCCATGCGACAGATCAGCCTGGTGGGAGCCGTGGACGAGGAGGTGGGGAACTTCTTCCCAGAGTTCCTCAGCATGCTAGAGGAGTCGCCCTTCCTCAAGGTGAGTGGCTCGAGAGCGCCGGATGAATGGCAGTAATGCTAATCAGCCCATAAAATGCAGTGTTTACTGGTTGGCGTGCTTTGTTGTGCTGTCTGTGTTGACTCTGCAAAGCCCCTCCTTGTATGCAGTGTGGAAAACTGGCATGATATGCTGAATATCAAAAGGCGCACATCCTCTCACACTTCATCACTGTTGGATCTTTTTTTGCTGTGCAGTCCAAAAAAGTATTTTGATACATCGATACTCAGTGGAAAATAAACTTGCTTTTCCTTTCTGGCTGCAGCGGACTCTTCCATGGGGAACGTTGTCCAGTCTAAGCCTGATGAGTCCCGATGAGAGCGACGATGGTCCCATCATGTGGGTCAGACCGGGAGAGCAGATGATACCTGTAGCAGACATACCAAAGTCGCCTTTTAAAAGAAAACGGTGAGGGAAACCTTTACTACAAACTAACTCTTCCACATAATAAACCAACTTGTGACTTTTTTGTGCATCCATAAAAAAACATAAAATACACACACACACACACTCACACACACACACACTCTCTCAAAGTAGCAACATAAAGCTTTGTTGTTGCCAAGCGGTTCCCTATGATGCAATTATACTGTGTTTGTTTATCCTTGTCACCGTCTCTCACACACACACACACACACACACACACAAATTGCTTAGATGAGATCATTGAGCATCAGACAAGCACATATGGCTTCTGTGCATAATTTTGTTGCGCATGTGGTAGCTGTTAGGCTAAATGCATGCATCGAAGGGTGTGTTACACTGCTGTCACAAACACTGGCTTTGAACAGTTTTTATGGAGATACAGTGAAACAAAGGTGTTTAAACATGATGTTAAAAATGAGTCAGGAGTCTCATTTTGACCTTGAACCACTAATCACTTGATAGTCCACAATTAACAATACTGCTCTTGTATTAGAAATATGATTCTGCAGGTTTACCTAATGAATGCTGTCCAAACGTTCAGCACATTCCCTTACAGCTTCCCTGCTCTTACATTCATTAGTGTCAGCCTGCAGCCAGCTCACGTCCACTGAGCCTTCTTTGTGAGTGTTTTAATCTGGCTCACTAACGTTTCCCTCTGCTTCCACTGCTGCTGCTTTCTACCTCCTCTCCCGCCGCTCTCCCCTTATCTCCTGATGAATGAAGCAACACGGGGGTATAGCCTAGCCTGCTGTTCTGCCGGTCTGTCTCTTCACACTTGCCCTCAAAGGAAGCCTTCTTCAAAATGTCCTTTCACGCTCTCGTTGGGATCCGCAGTGCTTCTTTACAGTTTTAACTCCTCCTCAGCTTGCATTCACCAAGCCAAGTGTGTTTACAGTCCAGTCTTATAGGTTGTTTTTTTTTTTTTTTTACTGCATTAAAATAATCCCGTTCACTTCATGTTCCTGCTTCCAGTGCTATTACCATTAAAACCTCGACTAATGAAAACAACATCAATACATACATACATAAATTTTTTTATATTAATTTTAGTCGTGGCTCAAAGCTACACCTCTTGACATTCGAACATACAAGCCAACATCGACAAAATAAGAAATATGACCATGTCAAGACCCGAAGCACCAGAGCATAAAGAAGCTGTAACGATGCAAACATAATTGACATGCTAATACTGGGGAGCAACACTCCATTCACTTTCCACCAGGCTGTCTTATTAGTATGTGTGTAGATACCATAGTACAATATTGCAGTACAACTTTTTAATCATATGTCTTTTTTTTTTTTGCAAAAAAATTCCTGCAACGAAGTTAGTTTAGTTTAATTTCTGTTTTGGTTTTTGTGACAGCCCATTTAGGCAGCAAACTAGTGAGGCCTGAAATAATTGTGCTCTTTGCTGGTTGCTTCCACTTTTTGTGAAATGCTGTACAGTATGCCTTACAAGTATCATAATGGATCAATCAGTGTACTTTCATTTGTTGATGTCATTAACTGCACTAACTAGCAAGTTTGTCCTCTGTTAGCTCCACCAATGAGGTGAAAAACCTCCTCCAGTCCCTGCCCAGGACCAGTGAGCCCAGAGAGATGTTGTTCGAGGACAGAACGCGAGCTCATGCTGACCATATCGGCCAAGGTTTCGAGCGCCAGACCACAGCGGCGGTTGGCGTGTTGAAAGCCGTGTGTTTCAAAGAAGGGTAAGGTGTGACGCTTCCTATCAGGCTAGGTTCTCAGGCAGGTGACAACATTAATTGTCTCTCTTCGTCCTTTGTATTTTTAGCTCAGAGCCTCCTCGCGTAACCAAAGACGTTGTGTGCTTCCACGCTGCTGAGTTCCCATATGTAGTTCAGCGGCTACAGTTGGATCTATATGAACCTCCGCTCTCTCAGGTTCGAACACACACACACACACACACACACCGGAAATGCAAGCTAGTTCGAGCTAGTTTGTCATGGCTGGCGCCATGAGCTATAAATGGAATTTTTTGCAAATTTACCATTTGCTTTCAAAAATAAAACAATGTAGAACATAATTACAACCAATATATAAGTTAATGAATCATGTCAGGGCCTCTTTAAAGCAGTGGTCACCAACCTTTTTGAGCCCAAGATCCCTGATCTCAGCTCTGAACCGAATGGCCCCTGGGCCGCACTTTGGGTACCACTACTTTTGTGGGTCTTCGTCGAGGTCAGGCTTGTGGTGTCGGCAAACTACAACTCTATTTGGCTTGTTGGCAGAGTGTTGTGGGCCAGTGATGGTGGTTTAGGAGGTCTGTAGAGTTTTATTTGTTTTATTTTGATTTAGCAAAGGCAGATTTGGAGCCATATTAACATGCAGTAGCTATTGTTGCTGCACTCTGTCACTCCCTCTTTTTTTTTTCTCTCAACCTCTGCACTCTTGTCCCGCTTGTTGCTTGCGGGGTGAGGCGAGCTTTGGGTTTTGTGTTCAGTGGTCAAAATGCGTGCCTGTTGGTTATTCTTCGGGAGGGGAGGGCACTGATGTAATAATAAATTTTTCTAATATTGGCAAAATCCAAAACAGATTGGTGACCCCTGCTTTAAAGGCTCATCAAACCGAATTATCCCTCGAAGGTGATGCTACCACCCGGTGGGGATAAGCTGTACTGCATTAAATGGACTTTCTGCCCTCGTATTTGCAGTGTGTGCAGTGGGTGGACGATGCCAAGCTGAACCAGCTGCGCCGCGAGGGCATCCGATACGCCCGCATCCGCCTATGTCACGACGACGTATACTTCATCCCCCGCAACGTGGTCCACCAGTTCAAGACGGTGTCGGCCGTCTGCAGCCTGGCCTGGCACGTTCGCTTGAGGCAGTATCACCAAGGAGACGTGGAAGGGGAGGAAAAGGAGGGAGAGAAGAATGAAGAAGAAGCCAAGGAGAGGATAAAGCTGGAGGAGGTGGAGGGTGAAAGCAGAAACAGGACGTTGCCAAGTGTGGATAACGACCATCAGCATCATTCACCCCTTTTGTCTCGCTCAGAGGACTCGGAAGCGAGCGGAGCAAGCAATAAGGAGCAGAAAGATGAACAACCACATCAGATTAATGTCAAAGCAGAACTTCCTAAACCGGACAAATCCCCTTCGCCTCTTCTGAAGGCCACCCCAGCCCCTCCTCATTCTCCTCCTGATGCAAAAGCATCAGCAACCAACCATCATCACTACTTCCCGCATCACAGAGAGAGAGAGAGTACCAGCACATCGCCTTCCAGTTTATCATCTTCATTAGCTGCTCCCAATCCATCATCGTCTTCCTCTTCATCACCGAGTCCCAAACCTGCACCGGACTCTCATCCTCTTTCTTCAGATGCTGCGTCTTCCCAAATCATCCCTTCCCCTCAGAAGGATAAACACTCGCCCCGCGAAGTGGTCTCCAACAGGTGGACTTCGATGCCATTCGAGGTTCACGCCCCCGTCAGCTCCCATGGCGACACACGGACTCAAACGCTCGCGGAGAAATGGACTCACGGTGCTGACGCAAGCCCCAGGACCTTCAACCCGCTTCATCCGGACACGGCGAGGCACGTGCAGCAATACACCCACCCTCCTCCTCCCCTCCCTCCACCTCATCTCCCTCACATCCTCCCCCCCTCCTTCTCTCCTCTCCTGCCTCACTCCCACCTCCCCCACAGGTCTCCCCAAAATCTGCCCCACTTCCTCAGTCAGGCGCATCACATCAACCAGCTGCACTTGGACCCCAGCAGCCAGTCCCAGCCCTACTACCCCCACACTCCACTCCCGCCGCTCCCCCCTCACCCACACCACCAGTTCCACCCGCACGCCAAGCCCTTCTACCCCTCGCACTTCCCTTTCCTCCCCTCACAGACGTTCCCCCAGCACACACCCGCCTCTTTCCTGCCTCAGTACCAGTCCGCCGCTCCCTCACCCTCCCTCCCGCACCCTCCGCCTCACGCCTTCCCACCGCCTCCACCGCCGCCGCCCTCCACGGCGCAGTCTCCGCCTCCCCCGCCACCCCCTCTGCCACCCCCTCTGCCCCCAGCCCCTCCAAAGTGTGAGGAGGGGCAGAGTTTATAGTTTCGGGATAAAAAAAAATGTACAGGTTTTATTTGGGTTGGTGTAAAGCAATGTAAAAAGGAAAATGATTTAACACAATTTTCAAGTTTTGTTTTAGATAGTACTGATGATTTGAGCTTTTATTTTATGTACAGCTCACAGAAAGGGTTCAGCTGTTTGGCATGAAGGAAGTTCCCCAATTCAGTGCTTCCTTCTAGCCAATGAAGACGATTAATTATCTGTAATTGCCAGCCCTGGGTTATGCATCAGCCTTGCATTGTTTCCAAGCTACTGATGAGTCATTACGTCTGAATATTAACAGCAATGTTGCAATCATGTCTGCTGAACTTAAATACTGATCACTGTAAAGAAAATGGAAATTACACAATCAGGAAGAATCCTAAATTGTAATTCAGTATTGCACACATGCAGCATATCACTACTTCCTAAATGTAACAGTCAGTTCTTCCAAGACTTTTTGTACACGTCACAACTACTTTATTTGCTTATTATGAATGTTTGATACTTCCAAAAGCACTTAG
The DNA here is from genome assembly GCF_027744805.1 of Dunckerocampus dactyliophorus. Lineage (NCBI taxonomy): Eukaryota > Metazoa > Chordata > Actinopteri > Syngnathiformes > Syngnathidae > Dunckerocampus > Dunckerocampus dactyliophorus. The sequence continues at coordinate 2,666,396 of NC_072833.1, read as the reverse complement.
TGACAGACATTCTGCTTCCAAAACAATGTGTCGCTCATGGAATGTTTCTTTCTCCTCCCACGTGCTAATGTAGCCCACGACATTCCCCTTCTAGTGCCTGTCCTCATGGAATGTTCATACGAGAGACTTTGTCCTTTTCATCAAGTTCCTGGTTTGTGACTCTTCCCACTGGACAATTAGACCAAAGCCTTAAAAAAAATTATCAGCTTTTCTGGGGAACTGCCCAGAAGCCAAGTTGAGTTTTCCACTGTTTTAGTCTCACCGCTAGAGTGGAAAATCTCTCCCAAAATATGTAAGCTAATGCCTCACTTCTCATGCTTTTTTTTTTTTTTGCCCCCCTCAGAAAGCTTCACTTGAGAGGTGGAGCACTTGATGCGCCTTTTGAGGTTCAAACAAAACAAATTCTGATGTGATCTTTTTTTTTGTTGTTTTATACAGTAGAAAGTCTTCAGGGACTTTTTCAGGATTTATTTATCTGTGTTTTTCTATTTGGTTTCAGCACTGTAGTGTACATAAGAGGTTTTGTAAAGCGTTTCTACTTTAAATAAGTAAGAGCCTAACTAATAAAAAGGTTCACTGGATAAACTAAATAGTTGGTTGCCTACCATCCATCCGTTTTCTATGCCGCTTATCCTCACTAGGGTCGCAGGTATGCTGGAGCCTATCCTTGCTGACTTCAGGCAAGAGGTGGGGTACACCAGTCGCAGGGCTCATAAAGACAAACATTCACATTCATACCTATGGACAATTTAGAGCCTAAAATATGCATGTTTTTTTGGAATGTGGGAGGAAATTGGAGTATCTGCAGAAAACCCACGCACGCACAGGGAGATCATGCAAACTCCAGAGAGATGCCCAACGGAGATTCGAACCCAGATCTTCCTGATCTGACCACGCGTCTACCGTGCAGCCCTGGTTGCCAACCATTATAACAAATTTGTCTTTTTCTGATGAGTAAATGATTACTTCTACTTGAAAGTGAGTCGTATGGCCTGGAATGCTTTCACTTCCTCTTAGTGTGTTCCTGAAGGACAGGCGCCATAAACACTAAAGTCAGAGCTGTGGGTACACCGCTAGTAGAGCTAACATGGATGTGCACATTTAGCAGAAAATCTGACAATTTCAGAGGAGGATCATCTTTTATTTTTATATAAGATGACTTATAATAGCAAAACATCTGAATTACTTATCAGCACAGTGCAAAATGATGCAATTAATGTGAAAAATGCAATGTTTCTATCCAGAATGTCACATTTTAGGCTTGAGTCTCTCAAGAATGTAAATAACTTCAGCCACAGAGTACAGTACTTGACTTTGGACAAAATAATAAGGATGCTTGATTGCACTTAATAATTTGTATGGCATTAATGGACTAGCAATACAGTACTAAACACGTTGGTACCAAAATACAATATAACAATGTAATATTCCAGTGTATTGTTCACCCTAGTCTTGCAAGTTTCAGTGCCAAGTCTGGTGAGGTTTTCAAATGGCAGCTTTTAGGCCTCTCTCCGCTCAGGAAAAATGTTGAAGCCCAGCTCCACCAGCGCCCCTAGCAGCATGGTCCACAGAGGAATGCACACAAAGGTGAGCTTCACCTCGGCCAGTCTCTCCAGCTTGGCACACAGGGTCAGGCAGAAGCCCAGCTTGAGCAGCATGGCCGCCAAGTACCAGGCGCGCAAACGCATGTCTGGTGAGCCGTTGCGGGGGTCGAAGCCTGGCTTGCACCGGCCGGCCATCTTGATGGTGAGCATGAGGAGGAGGATGCCGTCGAAGACCCACACCGGGAGGAAGATGAGGAACCAGTTCCACTGCACCTAAATGAAACCCCATGTTATTGTGTGATTGCAAAAGCGACAAGGTGGGGGGGCCTACAATCAGTGACGCGTGGAAACAAATTTCCGTGGTACCTCGTTCAACATTTGGGCGATCTTGAGCACCTGTGGCGGCAAGGACGTCAGAGGTGATTTAAGCCCCAGCTGCCAACTAATCACTCTCCTTCTCCAGGGTGGGGGACATGCTGCAGTTCATTCTCCCAACTTTGGTTTGGTAGTTTTTGTTGACTTCAGATTTACATTCCGCAACATACATACACACTTCGATGCATGCACACCTTACACTACACATTGTACTACCATTCACCTACATTCTGTTAGTATTTTGTTCTTTGGATTTGTTTTAATTTGGCTTCATTAGATTTACTTTGTGTTAATAAAGTATTTAACTGTACCTCAGCTGTGTTCCCTTTTGGTTGTGGCCCATGAGCCAGGTCATAACACATTTTACATTCACTAAACACTCATTTCTGTTTCCAACAACAACAAAAAATAAGCATTCAATTCAAACTTACTTTCGCATATTTGCACACGTCACCAGACACCTTATAAAGCATCCTCGCCAGCGCACTTGGGCTACACTGCCGCCAGCGCTTTTTTTCTTCCATTTTCTACATTAAACGTAAAAGTTACACGTTTATTGATAATCGAACGTTGATATTTAGTTTCGCATACATTTTTGCAAATTGTGGTTGCAGCAGAATGTGTTTTTGTTAACTGGTGGTTTTGTGGGGTTCTTTCCCCCAACAGAACTAGGTGAAAGCAATACATTTTCACCCTGATACACACCGACGATTCTGTTGCCGGAATCAAATAAATAAAAAAAAAAAACAAAGCAATTTCAAGATAAAACACATTCTCTTTGTTCTACCTTCCCATCCAGTTTGAGGACTAGCATGATGAGGAAGACCAGGGTGAAGACCCAGGTCAACAACACCCTTTGAGCCAGGGACATCTTGTTGACTGAGCAGGGGAGACGACTAACAGGCTGGACAAAACATAATTTATTATTACAAAACGCAGCATTATTGACATTGTAAGTGCATCACTTATTAGCTGAGGTGAGCGCTTATATTGTCACATATATTGCATAAAAAGCTACACAAATAACAGAACCCACACCTACCAACATATCTTTAATAGCACCGGGTAACATTTTAAACTGCCGTTAAAACGTCAGCTAGCATAACTAGCTTTGCTGGCTAACCACTAGGTGCTTCATATAGAACAACGTCGTACTTACGTCAGTGTGCTCCTACATCGTTCACCATCATGTTCGTCCTCTCTGTATGACTTACATCACTGTTGTTTGCGTATCTTTTTGCCATTAAAACGCATGCCAGAGGTTTTATGCTGGCGACCACTAAAGTGAAGAGAACGAGAATGGGTCCGTTATCTGTCTTTGCCACGCCCACTGTTGTTATCAATTGGTTGTCACGTTTTGCGTCATTTGCCGTAAGGTACACGCTAAGAACGCATAAAAAGTTTTACCCACATGGACAGTTACTTTTTTTTTTACTTTTACAAAAACAACAACTTTATTCTGAATTATGGATCAAATTATATTATTTTTTTATCAGAGGAGCGATATGGGCGTTGCCGAGAGAAGTCCTACCGTACGCCGAAATGTTGTGGCGTCTTTGAATGGTGCTTTACGGGCAAGTGAAGTGAAGCTGTGTTTTTATCACAGTGCTCCCCAGGAGCAGCTAGACAAGCTAAAAGGCTTGAAGACGAGCAGCATCTCTATCAGGAGCATGGATGGCTAGATCCCGACTAGATTTTACTAATTTGTTTAGCTTGTGAGCGGCCACTCTGGGGAAAGCCGTCAGCGAGGTGAGACACTGAGGAGTGCTTGTGATGTTTTGGCCAGGGACAGCTGTGTGTGTATGGAGGGGGGGAGTCTTTGTGGCTGCCGGTAGCCTAGCTGTTAGCTAGCTGGTTTAGCTAGCAAGCTAGCCTAGTGCGCTAGCTTAAGTGTGTCAGTAAACATTGACATAGATACCACGTATGTAACATCTTTAAACCTCTTATTCAAGTAATACGGTGGTTTTGTGCAGTGTGTTTTTTGAACATTTACGATACATACTGGCTCTTAAACAGTTGTTTACATTTGTAATTTTCCACTAATTGCACATACAGTCTGGCACTTTAACATATTTGTGTATTTTTGCTGCGAAGGTGATTTATTGCTCATACAATAGTTACACCCCTGTCCTAAGTTGCTACTAAAATCATCAGAATTATCATTTAAAAAAAAAAGACAGTCTTTCTTTCACATTCACATTCACATAACATGCACAATAAAAACACCTGACAGTCTGTCATGTATATATTGGGATATGAAAAGGGCTTTGTGACACTATGCTATCAAAGTGTAGTCGTTGACAGGTGCCAGTTTACAGGTGAAATCAGTGCTGGCAGCAGATGTTTGCTTGGTTGCTATGGATACACACTAAGGATGAAGAAATGTGACTGACTGGGGAGTGTTTGCCTCCAGTGCAGAAAAGAGTCAAGTCCGTGCAGTGTTAATTTGCATTTGCATGCCTGTGTCTTTGATCAAATCTGGTGGTCCTCCACAGTCAGCTACATCGCCTCAGCTGGCATCTCAGATGCTGGGCTTGTTGAGCCGGCCGCCTTCCCGCAGAGTTGGTTACATCACTTGCTGCATTGTCGTTACATCACACGCTCACATGCTGCCTTGCATCACAGCGGCAGATATGAAAAGTTTGAATGGGTGCAAAGAGCCACAGAAGCGTCCTCGATATCTGCCTGATTTAGCTCAATGTAAGATGGAACAATAACATCAGCAATTAGATGTTGGAAAAGACAAAAAGCATCTGCAATGGCATCTTTATTATCTGATCTAAACAACACAAAGACAGTGAGTCTGAGGCTCAGAGCTGAATCTCGTCACACTCAAACTAACATAATTGCTTGTATAAATATGATAAGTGTGATAGCAAAGCTGAGGTCATGTATTGATGTGGTAACTTTGCTAACCAGGGGAACCTCACTCCATTCACATGTCTGGTAGACTAAGCTGAGTGCTTGGACTTGTTTTGAGAGTCACCATGTTGTGTCATTGGTAATAACGATTGCTAGTGTTCATAAACTCTGTTCAGTCAGCTAATTTGTGCCGCTGTGGTGCATGTGCAAGTATGAGGAAGCTGTTTGAAAAAGTGTGACGTTAATGTGATAAACCGCACAATTGAGTTCCCAGCTAGAGAGGATGTGAGTCGAACATGAGCTCTACTATTGGAAAGTCTTGACCCTGTGTGGTGGACCCTGTGTGTGTGTGTGTGTGTGTGTGTGTGTGTGTGTGTGTGTGTGTGTGTGTGTGTGTTTTGCCCTGCATAGTTCAAGTAGTGTGTGTCTTGATTTGGCAGCATCATCCTTTTTCCGACGGGTGTCCTACAGCCAAGAGCTGTAACATGCACCCATCATGAAATATAGAGCAGCCACAGAGAGAGAGAGGAGAGAGCTCCAGTTGCACCCAAATTCATGTTTATACTAAAAGAAGAATGTATCATCTCTGAATGACTTGGTTTTAGCGTTTTTGAGCTTCAGCAATGCAACATCCAGTATGGGAGTCACCCAAAGGTGTCACGTTCAAAAGCCAAGCGGTTGCATAATAACCAATTATGTACGGCATCCATTATTTGAAAATAAATACAGCCTCACTCCACTCAACATTCTCGCCACACCCCCCATATCATTGTGTGCATTTGCTGTGTGTTTTTGAACAGACACGGGGCCTCAGATACAGTGGAGAGTTGGCTTTTAAATATTGACAGTATCAGCTTTTCATGTCAAAAATCATCCAGCAAACCAGAAGCAAGCCTTCTCTTACTTGATTTTTAAATATTTACTCAACTTCTTCCACCGCCTGCTGAATCTCTTGCAGTTAAACTCCTGGAAAGTTACCGTATGGCCCACGGCAGTCATATTTGGGCCATCCGTATTTGCGTCATCACCATTACAGTAGCGGTGTGTCCTTTTTCTGTTGACCATCCCGCTGAGACCAGCGTGCATGTAAGACTCTCCATTCCCTAAATACACGCAGTAAGCCGCAGTGTATTTTGGGAACACTGAGTGTGTTGGGGAAAAAGTTTCAGCACCGTTTTGTTTTCCATGTCATGTGAAATGAAGAGCTGCAGCTCATGTGGAGTTTGAGGCCATATTAGGCAGTTTTGTGTGTGATTTGAGGCGTTAAACCTGTCAGGCAGTTAAAAGCTAAGACCCATCTAACACCCACTTTTCTCCCCCATGACGTTTGTGTTATTGTCAGGCAGCTACTAGATTTGCATGTTATTTTGGGTGCCATATGGGTCAACTGCAGGGCAACTTTTAAATAACCAATACTTAAGCTTGATGCGTTATTAAAAACACTTGCGTTTGCAATTTAGAGCCAAAAGCTTCCAATTTTGGCATGATAACATTATTGTAGGCACTCTAAAGATGGAGGTTTAGACAAATGCTGGCCAGACATTCTTCCTGTTGCTATAAATGTCTCCCCCCCCCCTCTTCCGGGACTAAAAGTGTGAGAATAGATGCAGGCATCTCTGCAGTGACTGGATGAATTTAGACTAGAGTTGTATGACACTCTACTGCATTAGCTTGTGCGTGTGCAGGTTAGCCAGCCAGCAGCTTCAGTGCAGTGTTTGACGTGAAAAGTGTTGTGCACAAAAATGTTCCCAACTCTCACATTCTTGACCTGCTGAGCTTTGACTCAAGGGCTTTCAGACACAGTCACAATGGTGTCTTTATCACACTCAGCCGCTGTATGATGCGAATACGCACTCATTCGTCCAGTGCTTGAATGCGTCACTGATGCGCCAGCAGAGGTGGAAGGAACCCCGCTGCTGCTTATTAACCACACCTTACCTCCCCTAACGCAACATGCAGTGTCTTCCCACATGTTTGCTGGTTTATTTGTTTTGATTCTTGAGCAGGTTATTTGTGCAAGATGTGAGGATCACACTTGGCTACAAGCACTCTGTCAATGTCTGCACAATAATCCTGCAAAATCGGCGTGACACCCACTGCTTGTTATGAAGGGTGGAGCTCACTGCAACATTCATCAAGTGTTGTTCAACTGCGTGTGCGTGCTTGTGTGTGTGTGTGTGTGTTTCACTGCCCCTCTAACCAAAAGCACGACGGGTGTCAAGGGTTGCAACTGTTTGTGTGCCAGTGTGTGTGTGTCCCTCCCTCTTGCATTCATTAGTCGCCAAGACACACCTGCCTTCGTTGACAGTGTGTGTGTGTGTGTGCGCTCCCATTGGTCCATCACTCACGTCTTCCTTCTTCTTCTGCTGTGTGTTCCAGTCTTAAGATGCCCTAGACAGCGAGAGGGGGACATGTAAATGGCTTCCAAAGTAAAAGATGCTGTGGTGTGGTACCAGAAAAAGGTAAGACGATCAGTGCTTTTGCTGCAACACTCTGCTGATTATTATTATTTTTATTATGAGGCTTCCCTGGTGCATTAGACTGGTAGTGGTTGGCTCTTTATTATGAGGGCACTGACAAAATTGTATGGGGACATGTGGGAGTCATAATGAAGAAAAATTTAGTTTGGATTTAGGATTTGTTGCAGTCTAACCCCTGATTGATGAAATGATTATTAATGAGGCCCCTCCCAAGACTTTTGTCCATACATTGTCATCAGTGCCATTCCGGCAGGTCACATATTAGTTTGCAAGCAACTAATGTCCATGCAAAGCAGTTCAATAGGAGTCAACATGCTCTGAATACAAAATGTGCAGGCAGGCCGGTGTCCTGTGTCATCTTGTTCCGTGGTTTCCGATATCGGATCCTCTGTTGGACTGCCATCGCTGGCCCGACTCACTGGCCCACTGTCTGTCTATCTGTCTGTCGCTCCCTCTGCATCCTGTCTGCATTGAAAAGGATTTCCTCTAAAAGACGGAAGAAAAGACTTGAACCTTGAACTTGCTGCCTTCCGGGTGCCTCACGCGGTCACGTGTGAGCTAGTAGTGATACCTGCTGGGCTTTTTTTGCCATCATGTCATTAATTATGGATCATGTGTCAATGGATGAAAATGTTTAATCACGATTAAGCACATTTTGTCCATAGTTACCTCATAATTAATCGCAGATAGAAAAATGGTTTATTATCTATAATAAGTAGGGATGTAACTCTTTTTGTGATAGACATTTTATTACGCAACAAGATACACGGGCTAAGATACGATTAAAAAATGCTGTATTTTTGAAAAGAGAACGATTCGATACAGTGTACAAACAATACAATTTGATTCGGTATGATTCAACGTTTACATTTGATGCAGACATTAATCTTACATTATAAAATAAAGAATCCAAATCCAAAGTGGCATTCTTAAAGTACTTTATATTATGTTATTTTATAACACTTAAAAATAAAATATTTTGTAAATAACTATAAAATATGGGCCATTATTTTATTTTTTAAAATAATATAGAGTTAGAAATCCCACAGTTTTTGCATGTTTAATGCGAGCGGTGACTTGTTGGACAGACCTTGAACGCACCATCTAACTTTCTCCCACACTGCACAGATAGACTGCTATAGTGTATTTTCCCCCTTTTTCTTTCACCTCAAATTTGGTCCCACATGCTGATACTATGTAGCAATGCATCAAGGTAAGATTTGATGACCTTATTGAGTGCTAATGTTTGTGCAATGCACCTCTCTGAAAACCAAACTCCAGGCTTGTACTGGTGGATGGTGGGTCTGTATTCATTTTGTGCTTTTAATTTGGTGTTGTTCCTGTCTTAGTTTTACACGATACACAGTAAATAAGATCAATTAGATCGCTGTAATGTACGTATGTTTTGCTGATGTGTTGAAAATCTATCCCGGTGACTAGCTAGCGTGCTGCTAGTGCTACAGCTGCTAATGCTGTTTACATCTGTTCTAGTCTGCAGTCATGGTCACTTTGACACAAGCCCTCAAATAGCTGTCCTCAGCATGCCTCCCGGTAACTAGCACCTCATAACCCAAACTTTAGCTCGCGGTTCACAGCAAAAAATCTGCAGAGAGATGGCTCGCATCTAAAAAACACTCGTTAGTTGGGACACTCGTATGCCAAGGTGCTCCTGTATAAATGGCAATAAAAAATACCAGCAGTGCTCCAGTACCTTCTCACTTCTCTTTGGCGGTCGGCGTACTCCGTGACAACTTGGCTCACAGCAACAGTAAATACAAATAACAAGAGCCTGCCAGGGCTTTGGAGCTAAACTTACCATTCAAAATACCCTTTTCTTTGTCCTTTTCTGCTCAATATTTGTTCCCGCTTATGGCTCCACATCCACTGCAAAGCCACAAAAGACCTCAAGCTAGTATTATTTGCAGCCTTCTATGCTATTTGGTAATAGCAGAAAGGATAATTATATCCTATAAAGGGTGAACAAAAACAAATTTCTGGGGGTCATTATAGATGAAGAGATTAGCTGGAAATCTCAAATCAAAACTATACAACATAAAATGACGAGAAATATATCAATATTGAAAAAAGCAAAATTTGTCCTCAATCAAAAATCACTCCATACTGTTTGTTGCGCCCTGGTATTACCGTATCTAACGTATTATGTGGAGGTAGGTACACTTCACTCGCTAAAGATACCCCAGAAAAGATCAGTTAGGATCATCCATAATGCCGCGTATAGAGAACATACAAATACTCTATTTCTAAAATCACAATTAGAATAGTTTTTCATACAGCTACATTTATGCATGTGGTTAGCATGTTAGCCACACAGTCGTAGTCTGGAGATCAGGAAGATCTGGGTTCGATTCTCCCTTGATCATTTCTGTGTGGAGTTTGCATGTTCTCCCCGTGTGTGTGTGGGTTTTCTCCGGGTACTCCGGCTTCCTCCCACATTCCAAAAGCATGCATGTTAGGTTAACTGGCGACTCTAAATTGTCCATAGGTATGAATGTAAGTGTGAATGGTTGTTTGTCTATATGTGCCCTGTGATTGGCTGGCGACCAGTCGCCCAAAATCAGCTGGGATAAGCTCCAGCATGCCCCAGCGACCCTAATGAGGAGAAGCGGCATAGAAAATGGATGGATGTATGGATACATTTATGCATAAAGCAAACAGTAATCTGCTACTTAAAAAGGTCATACAATACTTCTCAAAAAGAGAGGAGAAATATGACCTCATGGAAAATTAAACTTAAAACATTTATGCAATGATAAAAACCTTTCAGCATCTCAGTCTGTGGAAGCAAATCATGGAATGAATTGAGCAAGGAACCCAAACAATGCACTCAGGCGAGTGACTTCAAGAAACAATACAAGCAGTTGATGTTTGCAAAGTACAAGGAAGAAGAGTCCTGAAACACAGTGTACATACAATACTATGTCTAAACACGACTACACTCGCTACTAACGCTTCCTTCTTGTCACCTATTACTCTTTATTCTTTTGTGAGTACATAGCCAGTACTCACCCAGTATCCAACTATGTTCTGTGTCATCTGTCAGTGCTACGTCTAATGAATACCACACTTACTACTTACTCTTCCTTTTTATGAGTTCATTGTCATGACTCACCTATTATGGTGTGTTATGTCTATTTCATATTATTTATTAGGTTTGTCAAATCAAGTAGTTACAGTGACTAGAAATTTTACAAAATCCTAAATTTGACTAATTTGAAACTTGACGACTACTAACATTTTTACATTATCTCATCAGTTTTCTATGTATTCAACTAGAAGAGAGTGTATTTGGAATACAGGAAGTGAACACATGCATTGCAATTGATGTAAAACGGATGGGGGGTAGGATTAAATAAGCCTTGCTTCTTCCTGTGAATTGTAATGTGTGATGTATTCCAATGTAACTTGTGTGCATGTTCAAATAAATGAAAGCATTGCCATTAGCGCTGCGTTTCCCCAAACTACGGTGTGGGCCGAGGGGTAAACAGGACGTGCACATGTTAACCATGAGTTGTTAGAGGAAACTTCTGTAACGCGTTAACTTTGACAGCCCTAGTTCCTATACACGATGCCATATTATACTGTACGCCATATTATGTATACATCGAGGCCGGCAAAATGATCCCGTTCATTTTCATTCATCGTGTAATCGTTAATACACGCAGTCGTTAATAATTTATTATCATGAGACTGTTTTTTTTTTTATCTTGCGACACCCTTACTGTACATAATGTTATTTGTTTATATGAGTGTGCCTGATGAACACTTAATCAGAGTGATGACGTGCGCTCGCGCCAGGTGAACAGCTCACCTGGTGTTACTAAAATGTTGGTGCGCTCATCAGAAGGAAGGAAAAACCCAATAGAGGAAATGGAACTTTACACGTCCATTCCCAGAGAGAATGATGAAGCCCAGACTGTACATTGTAGAGCTAATTGACACAGGTTGTTCCAAATGTTTGGAATGTACACCTTAATGACAACGTATCATAACAGTTGTTAGCTTGTTCTCTGGTGCAACACACTGGATCTGTTTAAGCTATGGGTGCAACGATGCACAAAATTCACGGTTATTCACGGTTCGGTTCAGTTCCACATGTTTCTGTTACGGTGTGATACTTTTTCGATACAAAAACATAAATTACCTTGCCTTTTTAAATTGAAATTTTATTGAAATTGACAACATTTTTCTCATTCTTCAACGTTTTCAGCATATGAATGTGGGAGGCAGAGCTCAGTGGCTCTGTGCTTGACAATGCAACCTCAGCGTAGTCGATCGCAGATACACTGAGCTTTCAGCACAGAGCGCCATCAGAAGTTGATAAAATAAATATAAAACTGCGTATTGTTCAATACAGGGCTCACGGTTAGATGCAGATACACGTATTGTTGCAACCCTAATTTAACCAGCTAGCATGTGACCACAAACACACACACACACACACCTGTCAGAACTGAAAATGACACACACACCCTCCTGAAGCTCACTGTGCCTTGCTATGATTGCACATAGAAACAAAGCAAGGGTTAGGCTTTCGGTCACAACGATCCATTTGGCCCAAATTCCCTCCAGTTTGTTTGTTTGTTTGTTTGTCATAATTAGCTGAGATAGTAAAGGTTTTTGAAATGTAATCATCTCTCTTAGGGAGTTAGCAGGTGCTAAATATAAATGATGAGGTCACAATCCACAGATCCGTGTGGGACTGCTCGCCAGTCAGTGGCAGACCACATGCAGGAATAAGTCCGGAATAACCGCACGATGACACTGTTTTAGCACAAATAGGATTTAAGTTTGAGGTTTCTGTGACGGAGAGCCTTGTAGAAACGTGCTTTCTGAACGAGTCCAGTCTGTCTGTCTGGAATATTAGCACTGCAGCAGGAACCAACTGAATGCTGATTATTTAGTTGAACTAAATTATTTTTCATAATTATTGTTTTTTTAAGCTATTGTTTCTCAAGAGGACATCAGGACCGGGTACTAAGTAGTAGTGTAATGGCGCACAAGTCAAACAGCCAGGTAGATAGTTGGTTTATGTGCTTTGGTTAATGTGTTAAACCAAAACGCACACACTCCGCATCCCCAAATTGTTAGCAAGTGTGTATTTAATACTCATTGCAGAGGAGAGACACTGGTTTATATAACTTTGGCTGGCATAATCCCCCTCCTTCTTACCTCCTTCCGTCGCCATGGTGACCCGCTCACTGTGCCGCAGCGGCACACTTGGCCGCGGCACCCTCCATCCAGGTGGAATCTGTACTGCAGAGTCAAGTGGTGTCTTTATGGCAATCTCTATGATGGGAAAATAAATGTGTGTGTTAGATGCATCATTTTGTATTGCGGTGCCCCCAAGCTGCAGACTTAACAGCCATGTTTGCCACCCTAAGAGTGTATTAGTGATACTGTTGTGTGTGATCTTTGCCTCCCTTCACATCTTTGACCTCCCTCCTGCTGCTTCCCCTCATCCATGTTTAATGAAGTCTCATTGCACGTTTCCATGCACTCACGCAGACGCACACACACACACACACGCACACACACACACACACACCTACACCTTCTACAGTGCGGTTGTTGGTTTAATTCACGCATTTCAAAAGATGTGTTTCTTGTGTAACATGTCAAGGACCGGTCTTGTTCCCACGGTAACCGCTCTATTGATTCCATGTGACACTGACAGATGACGTTTGCACGTGTTGGCACTCACACACTTCACCTCCGTGTGTGTGTCTGTGTTTGTTAACCTGACCTTCTAGGCCAGTTATCCACTTCAGAAAGATGGACACACTTACAATACACTGTAAATGACAGAGAGCAAATATACGTATGCAAATATACGCGTCTGACAGATTACAAGCATTACATGTCATTTGGGTGCCTGTGTGTGTGTGTGTGTGTGTGTGTGTGTGTGTGTGTGTGTGTGTGTGTGTGTGTGTGTGTGTGTGTGTGTAACCTCTGGTGTGTGTTTGTCTTGCAGATTGGCGCCTATGATCAGCAGATATGGGAGAAGTCTGTGGAGCAGCGAGAAATCAAGGTCCTTCTCCCTCAATCTTTTGTCTCTTACTGCACCACATTTGATTTCTTTTCATATTCTTTCTCAGTTTTCTTGACGTTCTGTCTGCACCCTTCCACCGACATTGTCCAGCTTGTGTTTGTTTCTTTTTAACCCTTTTCCTTTCTGCCCCACTTCATCTTCTTCACCCATCCTCCCTCTCAATCATCCTCCTCTTCAGTTTATATCGCTGGTGAGTATTTGGCACCCCCTCCAAATGTGCACGTGCGCTTGCCCACGGCGTAGACTAGACCACGATTGGTCCAACTCATTCTGATCAGCCTGTGTTTTTGTGTATGAACCATCCCATCAGTCAATTTATCTCCTGAAATAGTTCCCTTGAAGGTGAACACAAGTTTTGAAGATGCAGCATGAGGCTAGTAAGGAGGACTTTAGCAAAGGGGTGTCCAAATTTTATATACTTACAAAAACAAAAAGAAATGATGCGGGGGCAAGATATTTAAACCAGTCCAGTGTAGGTCAGTATATGCTATGCTACATAAAGAAAACAATTACAGTAATTCCTCGTTTATCGCTGTTAATTGGTTCCAGACCGATCGCAATAAATGAATTTGCACATAGTAGGAATCCGTATTTATAAATCAAGTATTTTCATCGCGCATAGAAAATCTGTTTACGACCTTCTACATACAGTTTTTAATCTTATTAGAGCCCTCTAGACATGCAATAACACCCCTACAGTCACCTTTACACTCATATTACCCAATATAGTAGATTTAATCAGAGAAAATTAGCCGTTTAAGACATAAATGCTTGTTTGTGTTTCAGTAAATGTCTTCCGGACGTGTGGACAGGATGTGATGTTGGGGAATCAGAGTTGAGTTTTAGCTGGAGTACGTCCACAAAAGTACCCCTTGTTGTTATTATTGTGGTTATGAAGATGAAGATGATGATGATGATGATGATGATGATTGTCCTATTGTGAGATAATTCAAATCTGCAATAAGTGTTGTTGACAGCGATTAACTCTGGTGTGTTACTAGGGACACCTGGTGGCCAGCATAGACTACAGTTGATTGATGTCATTTGATCATTTAAACTGTATTTGTGTTTTAGTTCATTTAGTCATTTATGCTTGAAATGCTTCATTTAGACCAAGGATACATCAAAATGACTGAATATGCTTATTTTTTGACAAATAATAGGCCGTAATCAACCACGAAACATTCATACATTTTTAGAAAAACTGCGATATAGTGAGGGTGCGATGTTCGAACCGTGAAGTGACAAGGGACGACTGTATAACTTAGCTTTTGTGTTGCAGGTGATAAAGCAAATTAGTATAATATCTAATAATATAATTTATCGTTCATTTATTTTGTTTTGAGGATTAAATCAAGCAGTGGGCCGAAAATGTCCCCTGCACCGCACTTTGGACACACTTGCCATAGCGCCATACATACTGGCTGTCACATGAATCCACCATGTATGCTACCAAGCGTGGGAAAGATATGTTTGACATTTTGTCGCTGTTAAAAGTCCCTCTGTGGCTTATATTTGTGCAAGGAGTGGATATGCTGTCTCTGAATCAGGCCATTATAAAGATAAGAGGCCATGAATAGCCCAGAGATAAGAGCACATGCAGGCGTGCTCTCTGTATTGTGGTGAACTGAAGTGCCACAATAAATCTCCCGCCAGCCACCACTAGCTATTGATCCTATTGTTTCGATGGGCCTGAAGGTCAATGGCACCATGTTCTACAAGCTACATACTTTCAAATATAGCCAACGTTGACCGGCAACAGTAGATATATCAACTCTTATCAGGCTTTATAAACATAGGTGGTCAAATATGCACATGAAATGTCTTTTAGCTTCCTGCATCTCTCACAAAAAGCGTGTGGCTTAGTTGTGTGTCACTCAAAAGAGCACACATGCACGCATACACACATACACTAATAATGGCATCAAGTTAAGTGCATGCAGGAACACGGCTCCTTTTTGCAGCTGCCACATTGTAGTGTTGGTAGGAGTCCAACTAGAGCCCGTAGAGTACACGGCGTACCTCCCAAATATGTTTTTGGGTCGCCAATTACTCCTTGTGTTCCTCTCACAGGGCCTGAGGAACAAGCCAAAGAAGACCGGACACGTCAAACCAGACCTTATTGATGTGGACCTGGTTAGAGGTGAGAAGATCCAATCATGATGATTCCTACAAAGTCATTCATCTACTTTGTGTTTCTCCACAGGCTCAGCATTTGCAAAGGCCAAACCAGAGAGTCCATGGATCTCGCTGACACGGAAGGGTATCGTACGTGTCGTCTTCTTCCCCTTCTTCTACCGATGGTGGATCCAGGTCACTTCCAGAGCCATCTTCCTCTTGCTGCTGGTGCTCTACCTGCTGCAAGGTGCATGGCCTGGTAAACGGCCTCATACTTGACGCCACATTTCATGCGTCGCCAACGTCTGTTCTTCCCTCCACAGTGGCGGCGGCCGTCCTCTACGTGAGCGTCCCGCAGCCTCATGGCGTACCTGCCACTGAGGTGTTCGGTGCCCTCTGGCTGATGCTACTGCTGGGCACTGTGCACTGTCAGATTGTCTCCACCAGGACGCCGAAGCCTGCCTCCAGTGGCGGCGGGAAGAGACGCAGGTACCGTAGCTCAATCCTAATGCTAACAGTAGTTGCCTTTGTTTGTGTTTTGTGGAATGTTGTTTGCACTTTGGGAATGTGTTTGTTTCTTGGTTTGAAGTTTCTCCGCTCTCAGGAAGACTCTTGGGATGAAAGAGCCTATTAAAGGACAGCTCTCAAAGTGAAAATGATATACAGTGTTCATCTTCTATCTTCAGTCAGCAATTAGCTTCAATTGTTAAATAAATGTAGGCATATGGCACAAAAACATACGTAATTTAGCTTTTTAAAGTTGTCATGTGCGCCTACTCATTTATTTTGATAAAACAACAAACCTTTACAGTCCTAAAACAGACCGAACAGGCGACCACTAAGTCTGTCTGTGCTCTGTTCTTGTGAAGGAAGTTGAGGAAAGCCTCTCAGATGGAGGTGCATAGGGAAGGTGACGGCTCTAGCACTACCGATAACACACAGGAGGGGGCACCACACTCCTACTCAGCCGGCGCCACTTACAGCCTGGGCACTCTCTTCCACGATTTCTGGCATGATCTCTGTAAAGCTGGGTGTGTATCTCTCCTCTTACTTTTCTTTTGGACTTGATGTGTGTTGATTCTGGACTGAATATTGAGCTTCTGCTGCAAAATCTCCTAACTGTGGTCGTGAGGGATTTTGCAGCATTCACTAATCATCAGTCATGTGATCATTGTTGTCAAACACTCAGCTCTTCTTCCACCATGCAGGTCCAAAAAGTCCAAGCTGTCCATCGACAAGTCCACAGAGACAGACAACGGCTATGTGTCACTTGACGGCCGCGTCAACAACCGTAGCAGCGAGGAGGGTCTGCAATTTCACCACGATGTCTTTAATCGCCTTGACGAGGTGTGCTGGGCCACCCATGGCCCGCCTTCACATGCTTACGCTGCCCGCAGCGCCACCAGTAACAAAGTCCGCAATCACACACACACAGTCCCATTCACTTCAGCTGCAGTCTTCTTAGTGTGGCGGTCGTTCATACAGGGGCCTGCATCGGACGAGGCTTCCAGTGACGAGGACCCGGAGGCCTCCTATATTGCCCTACGCAGGGGAGTCGAGAGGCTTAACGCCGACTGCTCGCTACGAAACCGCAAGAGCACAAACTACAAGAAACACTACATTGTGGAGGTATGAAAGCAAAGACCTTTATAATGCTCATACGCTAAAGCACAGGTGTTCAAACTGCAGGGCTATTTTTTCGTTGGCCCACAGCACATTACATAAATGTATAATTTAACAAGAAAAGTAAAAAAAAAAAAAAAAAAAAACACAAAAAATGAAAAATCTGAAGTAATTTTAAATGAATAAAGTCTAAATATTAAGATTATTATTATTCATAATTTCATGAGAATGTAACATTATGAGGAAAAATGTTAGTATTTTAGTAGTTGGAATATTAAAGAAAATAAAGTTGTTTTTAAACTCGTAATATGTGAAACAAGCAAAGCAAAGAATGAAGTTGTAATTTTTTGGAAAATTAGGTTGGGGAAAAAGTTATAATATTATGGGAATAAAGTCATATTATTACCAGAAGACGATTTCCAAGAAGAAGGTTGAATTATTTGTACATTTTTAAAAAAGCAGCAGCAGAAATGGAAAAAAACCCAGCAGAAATACGACCGGAAAAAAATTAAAATATTAGGAGAAAAACGTCATATTCTAACAAGAAATAAAGTCTCAATGTTATGAGAATAAAGTCATCATATTACGAGGAAAAATAACATTTTAGTAGCATAGAGTTGAAATATCAAAGAAAAAAAGGCCTTATTTTTTTTTAAAGATGTAATATTATGACAAAAAAACAAAACAAGGAATAAAGTTGTGATTTTTGGCAAATTTGGAAAAAGGAAAAAATGTGGGGGGTGGAGGTGTTCAATTTTGACACAAACACCTGACACCTGTGCAGCGCAACTGTCGTAGAAGGACTGCAATGTGATGGCTCCTCGCCAGTTACGGTACGTATGATAAGCATCGCCATTTGTACATTTAATCCATCGGCGGATCCAAAAACCTCGGCATGCTCGCTCAGGATACCGAGAGCAGAGGAAAATTGCAAACACGTGTGCCATATTTTTAGCGTTCATTTTTTTGTGTCTCAGGACGTTCCCAAATCTGGCACCAGCTGTAGCTCCAGATGCTCCAGCCTGAGGACTCAGGACTCGGAGAGCACTCGCCACGAGTCAGAGACAGAGGACCTGCTGTGGGAGGACTTCCTGCACTGTGCCGAGTGCCGGTCGTCCTGCACCTCGGAGACGGAGGGGGAAGGTGGAGGCGCGCCCATATGTCCTCCCACCAAGAAGGAATACAGGGACGACCCTTTCCATCAGGTATGTCAAACACCACTTTGGCATCATTCAGTGGAAAGATGTGTCAATGAGTAACGAACATCTTGCATCCCTAGGGCCACGCCCCGTGGCTACACAGCTCCAACCCAGGCTTGGAGAGGGTGAGCGCCATCGTGTGGGAGGGCAACGAGTGCAAGAAGGCCGACATGTCCGTCCTGGAGATCAGTGGCATGATCATGAACCGAGTGAGTGAAGTAAAACACTGTCATTGAAAAATACTGTAGGTCAGAGAATACGAGCTCATTTGAACATTTGTGTGCAGGTGAATCTTTACACTCCAGGGATTGGTTACCAGGTGTTTGGGAATCTGGTGTCAGTCACACTGGGACTTACCCCCTTTGCCTACAGGTGGCTGCACGTCCTTTAAAAAGACACGTGTTTATGTTTCTCTTTAACATGGTCTTCCTGTGCAGGCTGGCTCAGCACCGCGACTTGGACCAGCTGACCACGCTCTCGGCCAACGAGCTGCTGTCTGTGGCACTGGCCGGCGGCTCCGGGTCGGATGCCTTGGTGGTCACCATGGTAACCGTGAGTTTCATGGTGCGCGTGTGCCTCATCTGGCTCTTCTTCTTCCTGCTCAGCGTTGCAGAGAGGACCTACAAGCAGGTGACAATTCATAAATACATGTGTTCTTTTAAGGTGTTATCAATGATTGTTTAATGTGTGTGTGTGTGCGCGTGTGTGTTTCAGAGGCTACTGTTTGCCAAACTGTTTGGTCACCTGACATCAGCCCGCAGAGCCCGGAAGTCAGAAGTTCCTCATTTTCGACTGAAGAAAGTGCAAAACATCAAGATATGGTTGTCGCTACGCTCCTACCTCAAGGTCAGTGAACCTCTTATCTACGACCTTTAACCCTTAGGAGTCTGGGGTAGGATTTAGCGCTTTTACGTACTTTTGTGTCTACCTTTTTATATTTCACCATAAAACCTTTTTTCAGTACAGCCTAGTTGACATTCTTACACATTAAAGCATGGCTATTTTTTTCCTGTAAAAATGCTTAATGGGTGTAATGAACTGAGAATGCAAATATAAAATGTTTATCATAAATATTTAACTTCAAAGACAAAAAAAAAATCCAAATCATTATTTGACATCCTTGATGGCAGTGTTGGCTTACCATGCCCCCACTCCCTCTGCTGCCCAACTGCGTCTAATGCTTTCTTTGATTGATGACGATCTCCAAGCGATGAATAAACACGACGACACAATGACTAAATCATGGTGAACCTTGTTGACCATAAGTCTGCTTTTACTGGACCCATTTACACAATTTCAAGACTCATACGCAGTTTCGTGGAGAGGTGGAAGGGGGCGTGTCGTCATGTGACACCACCTATCACACTGCACTGGACTCGTCACTGGACTTGTTGTCTTCATTGTGTGTCCTCTATGTTGTTGTGTTGCAGCGTCGAGGTCCTCAGCGCTCTGTGGACGTGATTGTGTCCTCTGCCTTCTTGTTAACACTTTCTGTGGTCTTCATCTGCTGTGCACAGGTAACACACGTCACACACCATCTACACACCTGACAAAATTCAGTCAATCAAAGAAAAACGGTACAGAAATAACTTGAGCCTGACACAATAAGTCAGTGATGAAAATTCAATAAAAATGAACCTGATGAAAATCAGACGTTGCTTTTGAACGGTGGTGCAACAGAATTATTTTTAAAAAAACAAACTCATGAAACAAAAATGATGGTCGCCCTATAAAAGATTGAAAATAATTAAGGCTGTCAAATGATTGAACATTTTAAATCAGATTAATCAGGTTTTTAATTAATTCATCATGATGAATCACCATTAGCAAATGTGTGAAATATGCCCCCATTACTGTATTGAAAAGAAAGACATGACAGGACTGTATTGGTCTAACACGTCTCTTTAATAGCGGCAGAACATTTGAATCACACTTTAAACCCTGTTGTTATGAACAATGAGGGGTTGCGTTCAAAGACATCACGTAATCACATAAGGTAATTGGACTTGTTTTCAGTGTACTTTCCAGCAGGTGTAAATGAAGTGGACTGTACATCTGAATTAAGAGTTGCAAAGTGAGTGATAAGAATATCCACTTCCTGTTTATTTACACACACACACACACACACACACATTATAGAGCCGTTTTTATGATGTTCGGGGTGTCCCTGAATGCATCTGGCAAGAGCTTGTTCATGAGGAGTGGGCCAGAATACCTGCTGGGAGGTGCAGGCGTCTCACTGACAGTTCCACAAATGGTTTGATTGCCTCAAAAGGTTGTGCAAGCAAATGGGTGAAGTGTTTCATGAGTACATTAAAAAAAACACAGTTCAAAAGCAATGTCTGATTTTCATTGGCTCATTTTCATTTTGACAGATTCAAGTTAGGCATGTCTGTGACCTTTGTGGGTTTGCCTTTCATTAACTGAGGCCACCAACAGTTTTGTCCCCGTGTGTACCTCGCTTTTAACCTCTGACGTACAAAGTGCTGACCTTGCTGTTGTTGCAGTTGCTGCATGTGCACGAAACGTTCCTGGAGTGTCACTACAACTGGGAGTTAGTCATCTGGTGTTCCAGCCTGTCCCTCTTCCTGCTCCGGTTTGTCACCCTGGGCTCTGAGACCAGCAAGAAGTACAGCAACACCTCCATCTTGCTCACTGAACAGGTAAACACAACACACACGACGTAGACACTTAGTGCTGCCAAGGTCATCACTGTGTGTGTGTGTGTGTGTGTGTGTGTCAGATAAACTTGTACCTAAAGATGGAGAAGAAGCCCAACAAGAAGGAGGAGCTTACGCTGGTCAACAATGTGCTGAAACTGGCAACCAAACTACTCAAGGTCAGCATGGACCTCATCTAGTGTACAAGCACTGTAATAAAAACATGCCATTTATCTCCTTGTTTGTGTGTGTGTGTGTGTGTGTGTGTGTGTGCGCACGCATAGGAGCTGGACACTCCCTTCAGGTTGTACGGTTTGACCATGAACCCTCTGCTGTACAACATCACCCAGGTGGTCATCCTGTCTGCTGTGTCTGGGGTCATCTCAGACCTGCTAGGATTTAACTTGAAGGTCAGTCAGCGCGACACAAAACCCACACAAGATATACAGTACAGTCATGGAAACAAATGATTGGACCTCCACTGTTTCTTCACTTTCTTGTTCATTTGAATACGTGGTACAACTAAAGGTACATTTCTTTGGACATGAATATGTGTAACGTGTGTGTGTGTGTGTGTGTGCAGCTGTGGAAGATCAAGTCGTGACAGGACGGTGGCGACTCGGCAAGCAACTGAAGAAGACGTATCATCACTTTGTGCAATTGACAAGCTATTTAGCCGCTCAGTGTTTCAACTTTTTATTTAAATGTCCTATTTATGACGTCACTCCGCAAAGCGTTCTGTTTGGTTTTTACCAGTTTTGGTTTCTCAGCACAGTCCCGTGTGTTTGCAGGAAGTTTTATCGTACCGTTTCATTTTAGTTCATTATTTATGCATTCTACCTGTTTTGTTTTAAATAACAATGTTAAGCTTCAAGAAGTTACACAAATGTTTGCTACAGTTGCTTCAAGTTGACAACAAAAAGGAATGACAGCACTGAGTTATAATGGGACACTTTTTGTAACAACTGACTTCTGGTAAATGGCTTGAAAGGCCAGACTGAGAGACTACAAAAATGGTGGGCAGCAGCAGGACTACAAATATGGAGGACATTCATACAAATTTCAAGCTTGTCTAAAAAAAAGAATGCAAACAGGGAATGGAAATGATTTAAACAACCATGACTTATTTTTATGTCAATGTACTTTATTTTTGTATCATGTTTATTTAGCTGCCCAGTGACGGTATTTTATGTTAACATGTTCCCTCAGCACAGTCCAAACAATTACACATCTTGAAGAATGTCAGCAATGGCCTAATATTCAGTAAGAACAAGCTGTTTTTTTTTTCTTTTCAGTCAGACCACAAGTTGTTTTAGGCGGGGGCAGTTGACATCAGTATTAGGTTGTCACATCAAACTAGACGTTTGTAAAACAAGAAAACCATGCACTTTAAATACACACAAAAACATACAGTGAAGTCATACTTGCAACAGTCCAATCACATTTCAATTTTGGCATATTCATCATGTTTTGAAGGAGGAGACCAAAGTGCTTACTTTTTACCGCTGGTTTGTTTTTCTCTCTTCTGCTAAAAGAATGTATTTTCAGCTTTAAATGTTTTTTCTTTGTCTTTTTGCTGTACTTTTTCATATTTGTGCATTTTTTTCGTCTCGTTATATCAATATGTTGACGTTTTTATTCCTCACACTTTTGAGGAGAAAAAGGCATGTTTTATTGTGTCATTTTTTAAAGGAACAAAGAGGTGTGAATAATTTAAGACTTTTTGAGAGCGAACTGGTCTGTTGACACATCTACATTTTTATAATAAAATCAAAAGCTGGATGATAAGGTTGTCACTTGTCTTTTTGATGATAATACAAAACAAATTAGGATTATGTATTTTTAATGATAACACATGAATTAACGTTAATAGTTAACTAATAGACGTAATTCCAATTAAAAATAGTATTCAGCAGTGATAGCTTTTTAGAGGCGGTGTTGGCTAGAACTCACTCATTGTGTTGTGCGCCTCCTTTGTGGTGCACTGGTAGTATAACGGGAGAACAAATGTTTGGTTGCAGAAATGTTTTTGGCGTTAAACGTTCCGGCTTAGTTTTGGGGTGAGGTGGCGAAATATGATTTTGTTTAAGACTTGCCATGAAAAGATAATTTTAAAAACTATTAAAAATATGACGTATATTAACTCGTTCAATATATTTTAGGAAAGTCGAAGCAATTTAAATACGTACAGTAGAGAAGCCCGCCCTCTTGTGGCCAACTGGTGGAATGACGGGAGAACTTATTGACACGGACTTTGGTGTGGCAAATAACCCTCGGTAGATTGGCTCGCTAATGATGTATTTTGTGTCAAACCCGAACATTAACAAGAGAACATCACGCAAGAAAACACAGTATTAAATATTAATTCATTTAAAAAAATCACAATACAACGTATACTAGGATTTTAAAGCAAGTACAGAACTGTACTATGTCGGCGTCCTCCGGTGATTCACTTCTGCCACGAACGGAGAATAGGTTTGTCAGTGAACTGTTTTTGGAGTTGATACGACACGGGCTAGTTTTAACGCCCTCCTGTGGCCAACTCTTGGTATGACAGGCAGAACTAATGTTCGGTGACATTACTGAATGTGACAATGAATTTGAATGAAACAAACAATGTAGACAAGCTCTCGAATGATTATTTTTTTTCGTGGCCGATTATAAATGAATAACATTAATAGCACAATATTAAAAAAAGACGTATGTGATATGACAGTAGGAACTGTTAACGACGTTTCCTCAACTTTCCTCCCATAAGAGTAGATGTCCTTAAAACATTAAAGAACTATATTTAAATAATACATTTTTATGAGTCAATAAACTGACCAAAAAGGCACGTCAGCGCCTGATTGGTGGAGAAGCATTTGGGGGCGGGGCCAGATACCTAATTAGCCTAAATCTAATGTCAAGCCATACAGGACAAAAAAGATGGGTTAAAAAAAGACGAATTTTCTGTGAGAACGTAATCACTTTTGCGAGATCTCGCGAGTTTTGCGTTAGTTAATGAAAATAACTTGGCAAAATAAGGACTTCCTAAAGAAAATCAGTCCTTAGAACCCTTTATCTATAGCAGGGGTGTCAAACATACGGCCCGCGGGCCGGATCCGGCCCGTCTGGTGGTTTGGTACGGCCCGGGGAAGAAAGCTGCATTGTATAAAAAAAAATATTAATTTTCTTTAAAATTTGTAGTTCTTGTATTATCCGCTAGGGGGCGCAGTGTTTTAGTACGTGCAGACAACATGAAAGCAACACTGCGGCGGAACTAGGACCACCTTAACCTGGTAAAATTGAACGTCTGTACAGCGTCTATTGGCGACAATTGCATTATCTACTTTTCCGTTTGCCTCGCACCCTCATCAGCAAAATGTCTTTGTCAAAAAGGAGAAAAGTAGACACAGAGTGTCGGACTTTTCAAGAAAAATGGACATGTTCTTATATGTTCACGGAGGTGAATGGGAAACCCGTGTGCCTGGTGTGCCAGCAGCAAGTTTCGGTGCTTAAAGAATACAATATTCGGCGCCATTACGAAACTCAGCATGGTGAAAAATACAACAGTTTGCATGGAGAATTGAGAAAACAGAAGGTAAATGAAATGATGGCGCGTCTGAAGAAACAGCAATCTGTTTTCACCCGGAGCCGAGAAGCCAGTGATGCTGCGGTGAAAGCCAGCTACCTAATTGCGAGCCAAATAGCAATGGCATCAAAGCCGTACAGTGATGGAGAGTTCATCAAAAACTGCTTGCTGACGGCTGCTGAAATTGTGTGTCCTGAGAAGCGACATGCTTTCGCCAATATAAGCTTGACAAGAAATACCGTGGCAGACAGGATTTCGGAACTCTCTGCAGATTTGGACCACCAACTAAAACGCAAAGTGGGGTCATTTGTGGCATTTTCTGTTGCGATTGATGAGAGTACTGATATCACGGACGTCGCTCAACTGGCCATATTCATTCGTGGAGTTGACAAGACTTTGAATGTCACAGAGGAGTTTCTCGAGCTGGTGCCGATGATCGACACCACAACAGCTGAGGACATTTTCAGCTCCGTCGTTGGAGCGCTGGACAGAGTCGGAGCGGACTGGTCACGCGCCGTAAGCCTGGCTACTGATGGTGCGCCGTCAATGATCGGTAAAAAGGCAGGTGTTGTAACAAAGTTCAGAGATAAAGTACAAGCCGCAAATGGGGGAGGTAATTTTTGGACTTTTTTTTGCATTTTGCATCAGGAGGCATTATGCAGCAAATCGCTAAGAATGGATCACGTCATGGAGGTGGTTGTCCGAACTGTTAATTTCATCCGAGCCAGAGGTCTCAATCATCGTCAATTTGACAGCTTTCTCAGTGACTGTAACATTATCCATGGTGTGCCTTATCACACGAACGTACGATGGTTAAGCAGAGGTGCTGTGCTAAAGCGCTTCTTTGATTTACGTGATGAAATCGGACAATTCATGGAGAAAAAAGGTAAACCTGTTAAGGAATTACAGTGCCATCTGTGGCTGCAGGACCTTGCATTTATGGTTGACATCACTGAGCACT
This sequence comes from Dunckerocampus dactyliophorus, assembly GCF_027744805.1. Lineage (NCBI taxonomy): Eukaryota > Metazoa > Chordata > Actinopteri > Syngnathiformes > Syngnathidae > Dunckerocampus > Dunckerocampus dactyliophorus. Next base: position 2,640,930 of record NC_072833.1, on the reverse strand, counting down.
TGAATATTCTTAACAAAATGTTGCAGGGACGCAAAAAAATCGTAACACAGTATTATGACAACATACGTGCATTCAAGTTAAAGCTCGGGTTATGGGAGACGCAGGTGGCAAGCGGTGACCCTGCTCATTTTCCCTGTTTAAAAGATATGTGCGCAGCAAGCGTTAATTCTGACGTGAAACGGTACAAAGAGAAGATTTCAGGGCTGTTGATGGAGTTTGAGAAAACATTTCAGGTTTTTAGCGAACTCGAAACAGATTTTGCAGTTTTTCGCTCACCATTCACAGTCAAAGCTTCTGATTTGCCCGTTGCCATGCAACTTGAAATCATTGATTTGCAGTGTGATGTAGAACTGAAGGACAGATTTGCCTCTGTAAGCTTGGACACATTTTACAAGTACCTATCCCACATTGACAGCACTAGCTGCTAAAACATTGTCCATGTTTGGGACAACCTACCTTTGTGAGCAAGTTTTCTCACTAATGAACATTAATAAAACAAAGCTGCGCTCAAAGCTCACACATAAGCATTTGAATGAGATTCTGAAATTGGCTGCTTCTCAGGACATGATGCCTCATATTGATGCACTTGTGCAGGATAAACGATGTCAAGTTTCAGGGGCAAATTCCAAGCAAGACGAATAATTTCTGTGAAAGTTATTCATTTGTTCAAATTGCTTTCCAGATGTTGAAAAACAGTGTTTTTAAGTTCCACAAGGCTGGTACTAAATGTTTTTGGAACATTGTTACTATTTCTGTGATCAGTTTTATGTACAACACACTTAAATATATGTTTAACTGTGTAAAAGGGTTGTTAAAATTGCACATACTTTATTTATGTTCTTATGTTATTCTCTTGTTCATAATATATTGTTCATAATGTAAAAGGAAAATTCTGTTAATAAACATTTTGATAATTTACTCATTCTTTGCACTAATTATTAGTATTAGTGACTAATACAAAGGAAAAAAGTGGGCTTATTGTTAGTTCTATGTAATTTTGCAATGAGTTTACTGGTCCGGCCCGCTTGATCTCAAATTAAGCTGTATTCGGCCCGCAGACCAAAGGGAGTTTGACACCCCTGATCTATAGCATTGATTAGCTGTTAGCATTGTGGCCGAATATGCTACAGAAATATTATAACTTCAAAAATACCGTTCACCTCATTACGTAGGCTTTATAAGCATACAATGAGGTGAGTACTTTTATTTTAGCACAACGTACCCTTTATAGAACCATTACTACTAACCTCGCTGTTCTCCACATCGCAGACGGCAGGAAATGTGTCCGTCACTGACCGATCCTACTCGAAACAAGTGCTTGCCTAACGGTAGCTCACATATTTGACAGTAGGCGTAAAGTGTCTAATCATAATTCCTGATCAAAGTGTCATCATTGACGTTAACAGATGATAATGGCGAGAAAAGGTGTCGTTAGTGTGTAACAACTATAAGAGCAAGACTTCCTGTTTGTGATGTACGGCAGAAGTAGCTTCACATAGTTTAGAAAATTTCGCAAGGTAAGTTTTGCGAGATCTAGCAAATGTTTTGCGAGCTCTCGCAATTTTTTTATGTATAACTTTTTATCCAGGTCCCCCCGGGTGCTCCGTAGCTAAGAAATGTAACAACACAGCAAGTACAATTCCAAAAAAGCATTTTATTAGAACAATACAGCAGATGTAAAGGTCTGTGAAGCAAACACTCCCATCAACCTACAACCACGCCCCAATTGCAATAAATTAATACAAAGTCAATAGAATAAAATCCATCATGAGAAAGAAAATCATATTTTTTCATCAAATCAATGTATCACCAATTGATGCCAAACAAGAGAACAATAACATGTCAACGTTAGATAGGTAGGAACAATTCAGCAGTCCATTGGTATCTTTTCATGTTAATTAACCGCTCTGTGTTTTTTTGGTCTGGTTCTCCTTGATAAAAAAAAAAAAAAAAAGGTTGTATTGGTGGCTTATAGAACAGAAAAACAAGATGAATGAAAAGTGCTACTTATTAAGAATTCAGTCTGAGCGCTAACTTAAGATTTGGTTCCAAGCACAAACATGAGAAAAAAGTGACTGGGCTGTTTTAAAAGTTCAACTCCTCTTCTCTTGCATAAGTGAAATAACTGCAGCGACCCCTATCCTCACCAACATAGCTATTATTTTTTTGTTCATTTTGAATATATATATATATATATATATATATATTTATTTATTTATATTTCATACAAATCTATAACCCACATTTAGAAATCTTATTTACATGGAAAAGTTTATTTTTTTTTTATTTTATTTAAAAGTGACTATGAAATCCACCCTGAAGAGCGCCCCCCCCCCACCCGTGACCTTCACAATCATGGAAGATATTCAAGTACATTTTTTGTTCTTTTTTTGTATGAATTAGAAAACAGCATCCAAACAAACAAGCACACCCCAAAATGTCCTTTTTTAATAGAAAAAATGTTGCCTCCGCAATAAAAATCATGAAAATGTCCAAAATGTGTCGATATTGTAGGTGGTTTAGAAGTGCTTTTAGAGTTGACGCAACAGCCGCAAAAGGCGGTCGAGATGGAACGCTAGAACGTTCTCCTGTCTCCTGCAAGGCCAACTTGTGACACAGTGAGCCACTTTAGCGAGTGTGTGCGCTATTAGAAAGAAGCGCTGGCTCCCTGTAGTAAGGTACAAGTGAATAGTGAGTGTGTGTGTGCGTGCGTGCGTGCGTGCGTGCGTGTTAGAGCATGCCGTCCTCGGTGCACCCCGCTCCGGCTGTGTAGCGAAACTCCTGCAGGTTGGAGACGCCGTGGAAGTGAACGAAAGCGCCGGCGACCACCAAGATGTGGAACAGCTGGTGAGAGTGGAACTGTGGTACACGGGGGAGAAAAAAGATGGCGTGTGAGAATGAGGAAGGAGAAGTCCACCTTTAAAAGGGTACCGCCTTAAACAGAAGCCTGACTAAATCATTCATCATCAAAATAATCATTTCGGTGTGAGTATTTATATATTTTATTTGCAATCAGCTGGACAAATAAATGGGTGTTTTTGTTATTTTTATTTATTATTTATGTATTTATTTTATTTTTAAACAATATTACTGAACAATTTTATTATTTTGTTATTTTTAAAAACATTTTCATAGTAGTCTGAAATGGCAGTGTTTTTCCCTCCCAAAAATCTAATCTAATCTTTTCTACATGATCATTATTATTATTATTATTATTATTATTATTATTATTATTAGGAATTCAATTTTTTACCAAATATATAGTATGGGTATTAGTTTTAAATGGCATTGTTTTTCTACATTCTTTACGGGTTATTTTTTAACCCGTAAAGAAACCCTTAAGGTTGGGTATTATTCATACTTATAGAATTGTTTTGAATACTTTGTTTTTACAACAATTATAGCAAAGAAATCAAGCAGAGCTGACTTGTGTTCTTTATGACACTGTCCACTCGTTGAGGTCGTGTAGACGGCGCCCTCTGCTGGTTACAGCCGAGTAGTGCACGGGATTTGGCCACAAGCGCTTCAAGACTAACCGACAGTGTATTCCACACAATGTAATGATAATCTAAGCATCTGTTAAAAAAGTGTATTGATCATCATGCACATCCATATATCCATAAAATGCTAAAGCCAAAAAATCTAACCAAGTGAGACCTACCCAGATGTCGCACTTGCCAGGAAAGAACCTCTCTGGGATGCGAGCGGCGTACAGGCAGGCTCCGGTGATGTAGAGTGTGGCCATGAGGAAAAGCCAGCCCATCTGTCCAATGGTGGTGGCCTTGATTAGACCCTCGCTGATGACAAAGTGAAGGGTGGGCACCACGCCGCTCAGGCCCAGGCCCACAAACACACCTGCGGACAAGCACGTCATCAGTAAACACGAAACCGAGGGGGGAAAAAGGGAGGAAAGATGAGAGGGCAGGTGGTACCGGCTCGGACTCCTCTGTACTGCGGCGTGGCGAAGAAGTCGCACTGGGACACGGTAATGGCGGCCAGCCCCAACACGCACACCACGATCAGGTAGATGAAGCAAGGCTGAGGGGAGCAGTAGAAGGAGTAGTAGAGCCACGGCACAAACGAGCCCATGATCAGGAAGGCGATACCGCTGTAGTCCAACCTGGACACACAATAGGGCAACTACTCAAACTCTTCAGAAGAATGTGTAAACGGTGTCTCAACTCTGATAAATCAGGCATTTACTGCGTTTACTGTGAGTCAAGGCCTTTGAATTCATTTTGTCTTTTGTGTGCTGCCTACTTGGAGAAGACTCGGGACACGCCCTCCGAGTGGCAGTAGACGGTGTGGAAGAGCCACGAGAAGGACAGACAGAGGATGGCGCCCAGGAAGAACATCCCGATGGCCACCTTCTCCTGGACCGGCGCCACAAAGGACATGTTGGGTCGGAACATGTACATCAGGCCCAGGCAGAGGAAGAACAGGCAGCCTGCGGAGTTGGGAACAAAGGCTTTAGCGTGTACAACAAGCAGGCGTACTTTCTGTGTGACCCGCAGGTAGCAGCTTTTCAATTACTACACAACTTTGTTAGTCGTGGGGAGCAAATAAACACGACATGTCTTTGGTTCGCGCTGGTGAATGTTTGAATTGCACATCCTTAATGAAACGTGAGTGTGACCTAGCAGGTGCGTCCAGATGTTGCCCGTCTCCGTGTGGATTCGGAAGATGCTCTTGAAGCAGGCGCGGAAAGAAGGCATGGGCGGCCTGTGGCCGTGGAGCAGGAAGTCGTTGTCCTTCAGCCAATCGGGGAGCACGTCGTGAGGAATGACACGCCACCGACCCTCCCACACCTGGGAAGAAAACGACGGGGAGCAAAGATGAAATGAAATGCATTAGTGGAGAGTTGCGTAATCACCTCTTTCAGCCGCTCGTGCAAAAACACATAAAAGACGTCTGAGTACGTGCATTCGGGTTTATGAAAACGTACTTCTGAGCCGCCGCTATGTTTTGTGACTAGCAGTGATGTCAAGATAGTTGGTAAGGACGAACCTACATGTAGTTGATCAGATCCAACTTAGTTTGGGTCGTTCTTACCTCCGGGTTTGCACAAACTACAGTTAAGTCACGGTTGAACACACACTAGCCATAAAAAGCTAGCGATTATTAAGTTCTTGGTATCGGCTTGAGAAACAAAAATATCGCGACGTGACAGGTGCCTCATTTGGGGTGCCAAACTAGTAGTTCCAATTTCAGTGGCACCGAAATGAGGCAAACATGAGTTATGGTTATCACCGAGTGAGTGACGTCGTGACGGAGTTACTTTGACGCTAGCTTTTCATCTGCACAGATGATGGTGAGCATCCAACTAAAATGCTCCGAAGTTTGGTTGCGCTTCACCTCAAAAGATGCAGACCCATCCACCTGCAACAGTAGTAGGTAACCTCTTGTACAACTTCATCTGGCTCAATGAACACATGACTTCATCTGGCTCAATGAACACATGACTCTTGCATGCAGGATTGACCAGCAAACTCCGTTGTAGCGCTCGTCCAACGTCGCCACAATCGTGTCTCGTCAACTTCTGCTCAAGCTGTGCGGAATGTGTGCACGTAAACAGCGTACGTGTGCACCTCCAGTACTGTCACATCTTGCACTTTGTCTGCAAACACTCCCTTTGTTCTGTGTTGCTGCCGGTTTGACAATTTCTCGTGAATTCCATGTCTTGTTGGTGAATGTATTACTTTGTTGTAATTTGATTTATATTATTCAAGTATTTAAATTACTTGCATGTCACACAATTCAGTATTAATAATAATATGAAATAATACATTATGGACCACATGTGGATGCTTTCCTTTTTTGTTTTTGTAGGCACTGCTTTGGGCAGCGTTCCATGGGTATCAGACAACATGGAAAGGCTACCCCTCCCTCGCCGTGTGCATGTGTTTACCTTGTGTACAAACTCCTCCACCTTCTCCATAGCGTGGTGAGCTTGCAGAAGCGGCGTCATGCCCATGAAGCCCTCGTCGCTGCTCCTCTCTTCTTGGTCCTCCTCACTGCCCTCTCCTCCTCTGTTGTCCTCCTCCTCTTTTCTCCTGTTGTCGTTGCACGCTGGGAGACTCTGGAAAACACAAACTCAAGCCTGTCAAAAAGCTGCGTCTCCGTTGGAGTTAATGACATCAAGTCCGAAGCAGAGACAAAGGTGAAGCGTGTCACGTCATTTGCAGCGTGTGTGTGACTTGGGTACACCCCGTGACCTGTTGCCGAGTCATCACGTTTTTTCCCCCCGCGTGTTCATGGATGCATGCAATGCGAGTGCATGCTCCCGTCCAGATGCTGAGTAAGTGATCGTAGAATGCAGCAGACTGTGAGCCATCATAGCGCAGTCATTCAGCAATCAAACAATAATAACGGATGACATCTTGGACTTGATGTTCTTCTGACTGGCTAGCTAACAGTGTATGTTAAAGCAGCAGGTGATGCATTTTGACTGAAACCTGATGACAACTTCAAACGGGATGCTAGAGTAAGTGGAATGGGTTCTAGGAAACGGGTTCTATTCTGAAACGTGCTTACTTCACAGATTGACATAGCGTGTGCCACATGCACGTGAGTCTAGTATTATACTATGGAATCAAATATCACTCTGAGCGAGAGAGCGTGTCAGGAGTCCAGGACATGATCTCATTCCTCTCAGGGACCAAAAGGGGTGTGTGTGTGTGGGGGGGGGGGGGGGGGGGTTGATGTAACAGCTCATCGTGTGTGACTGAAGCAGCGGTGTTGCAAAACCATCGAAAAAAAGTGTGCAAAAACACTGCACTGCCCCTTCTTGTTTTCTTCCAGAATGCATTCCCAACGCCTGAGGACACTTCTGCAAGTCTGGAACTGCAACTTTAACAGATTCGGTATCACTTTCGACACGCTGCAAGGGGCGCGCGCTTAACCTAATGCAATTTAGCACCGACTTACACAGCACTGATAGCGTTTCATCCAGTCTGCACCGGCAGTGAAACCCTAATACCCAACCACACCACATCTACTGTATGCAGACGGATCAGCTGAAGAAGCCTTATCAGTGCGTTTGCAGGCTCAGCCCAAGTTTGCATGCTATCATGAGATCAATTAACTATTTCCAACATTAACTGCTGAGCATGAGTGAGCCTATCAGGTGGACTTGAGATGATAAACAGAAACTTTGAGAAACAGGCGAGCTTCTCCAGAGGTACATGTCTGCAGGAGAGTAAACAGGTCACTGTTTTTCCTCTCTCAAAAGCCTCAAAAACATACACCCTTCTCCCCTTAGACTCACTAAACATGCTCTAAGCAATGCATCTCACCTGGGACACGTGCACACACCCAAGACATTGGGGTGTTGTTTATATTTAAACAGTGGCAAATGTTTTAACAACATACCTTTCCTTGTTTCTATTCCTGCATACTACATTAGAAGTAGCTTGCACGACTATACAGTATACGACCAAGGTGGGAATGCAAGACCCTTCTAGGAAAACCCTCCATCTACGGAAAACACGCAACATAACACTCAACATAAGCAAGGGTCACATGTTGAGGAGGGTGTCGCTTGCACAGATGAACGCCCACAGCCAGGCAACAACATCAAGAAAGAAGGGAAGAGCTCACCCCTGTACACCGTAACCCCCCCCACCGCAGACAGTGCAGGCTAGCTAACATGTGACTCACACATGCTCTGCTGGGGTGCCAAACAGACCACATTAATAAGAAAAGAAAGAAAAAAGGCAGAAGGTGCATTGCAGCACATCTCCCCAAGGCAGACCAGGGCCCATGCAAGACAAACTCTGCTGTTTATTTACATGGTAACAATATAAAAACTCTTCTTCTGTACTCAACAACAAAGACAACAATTGTTTGTTCCCCATTCCAAGCAACGTCTGCGGCACTACTGGACAACAGTGGAATAGTTGAGGAGACAATGAGAGGAAGGCTAACTTTCTGAATAAACATGACTTTTACTTGACACTACTAAGGACAGAACAGAACAGAACAGGGACTAGACTAGTATTTTTACATTACGCTTTTACCCAATATTCATAATGTCTATTTTTTGTGTCCGCAATGACGTGAAAAGGGAATTCTATAGGAGGCATGGTCCGGTTACCCGTTTCAAGGTGTACCACGGTATGAAAAAGTCACGGATTGAAAAGTACAATTTTCCGTCATACCGTTCCTGCGGTATGACAGAAAGTCCACATGGCCACAACGTGGAAATACTTTGACACGTCCTGTGTTATTCCTCGCGGTGCAACTGGCCTTCGGTGTGTTGAAACCACCATGGGCTGTGCTGGCAAGTCAGTTTCCGGCTGTTTTTTTAAAAATTATTTATGTTGTGACCTCAATGAGCAATTTAGCGACGGCATTTTTTTTTATTATTAAAGAAAATATTGATGGCACTGTGACTTGAGTTGCGGGGTTATCCACAGTAGACTGCATCAAGAACTTCATTTTATTGATGATTTGTTGAGAAAAAATTCTGTTATTTTGTGTCATTTATTCAATTATACTGTATGACGTTTGTTCCCCTCTTCTTTTGAAAAAAGATATTTCAAAATAGCATATTTTACAGTTGGAATTATAATACAGTGACACCATGATATGTTTACCGTTGGAATCTCACACGGGTTGATGCCGATTCTGTAGCGCATCGCCAACTTCAGGTTTACAGACGCCACGTCTGCTGTGATCATGACTAAATCACCAAGAAACGGGGGTATCACATGTAGCCATCAAATAATGCAGGGGGCCACTTTGACACACAGTATTTTTATTTTGTAAAAAAGCTCAGGTGTGGTTGCAAACAATGCAAAATTCAAAAGGTCAGCCTGCGAGGTGTTAAGACAGACGCTCTTTGTTGTCTTGAGCAGACGTGGGAGGACTCAAGCGTCCTCTCAGGTGTCCGTGTTGTGTTGCAGCAGGTTCAAAAAAAAAAAAAAAAAAAGTCTGCACACAAACACATGAGCTGGACACAATGCACGCGCACACACGCCTGCTATTGTGTTTCAGCTCAATAGCTCCATACGTGTTTGCGCTGAGCAGAGCGTCAGCTTTGTATGTGTGAATACATGAAGCACACGCAAGCGTTGTCTAGCACAGTGGAAGATTAGCTTCACGGGATGACACACAAAGTTTACTGGAATATTTCAGAACTAGGACGGGATATTCGAAGCGAAACTGAGCATGGTACCTATCAAGACACACTGTTAATTAACGCAAGGGAATGAGTCACTATTGACTGCACAGACTGATAATGTGCTAATGTAATGTAATGTAATGTAATGTAATGTAAAATCCCTCTACTGTCATGTCGTGTGTGTGTGCGCGTGTACACAACTCACCTCATTGTGTGAGTGGCACTGTCCGGTGCTGAGGTGTCCGTCTGAAGAACCTGTGTTGCTATCTGTTCTGTGCTCTGCAAGGCCAGAAGTTCTGAGTCTCAGCACCAAGGCTGGGCCCACGGGCCCACTCGTCTCTTCTTCGTCCAGCTTGAAAACGCTGGACCGAGCCCGACGCAGCAAGAAGAGGCCTGACGGAAACAGATGCGGCCCGGCCGGATTCGTGGACTGTAATGAGGCGGTCACTCAGAACTTGATGGGGCGGAGCTGGAAAGACAGGAAGAAACACAATTACTAAGAAATGGTATGCGGCTGGAATCCATTCCCAAGCTAGAGGGGCTTCCATGTGTCTCATATACATATATTCTTTACATCAGGGGTGTCCCAAGTGTGGCCTGGGAGCCATTTGCAGCCCGTGGCTCATTTTTATTGGACTGTGACACATTGTAGGAATAAAATTTTATTTAAAAAAACAGTAAAAACGGGAAAAAAGGCAAAATTTAAAGAGAAAACGATAAAATATAAATACTAATAAACTCAAAATAACATATTGCTTTGTCTTTAAATCACCTTGTGCCACAGAATGAAAAATATATATAATATTAAATAATATGAATCAAATAAAATCTATAGTATACGTATAGACAATGCTCAGTACTAGCAATGCTGTGAGAGTGACTTTGTGGTTGTGTGCGCATACACTCACTAGCCACTACTTTTACTACAGACATTATGCAGCTTAAATGGTTAAATGGAATCGCTCGCGGGACAGCTGGCTTGACGCCATCGTCAGTTATTGTCGCTGAGGAGCTGTCCGCCAAAATCGATGGTGGCGACTGCAGTGAAGACGAGAACAACTGAACCACGAAAAGAAACGTCAATGTGAAATTGATTTCTTCTTTTTTTTGCCTTCTTTTCCTTCAAGTGAAAGGTGCGGTACTGTGGTTACAGCGTGCCAGGTGACACTGCTACACATACATGAGCATGCTTTACCAAAGTGAGGAAAGACAAATACATGACTCATTAAACTTAATGACAAGTTCAGTGGCCAAAAAAAGGGAAGGAAGAGTTTACTGTTGTTCAAAAGCAAACAAAAAGTAGGGCAAAGGGCAAAGCACATACAGTAGACATAGTGTATATATGCGCTGCCAAAGAACATCACCACAATTCAAACTTTTGGACAAACAGGCTATTTGTACAGTGGTGTCTTGATAATGACGCTGTGTCCTTTCTTATCTGATCTACGCTACTTAGATAGGGCGCTACAATCACATGACAATGTGGAAACACATCTTGCACTTTCATCTTAGGCTTCCCACGTGGCTTTGGACCTCGGCGTGATGGTCTACAAAGTCATTAAAAGAATGGTGTTAAGTACACGAGCCCGAGGTGCTGAGCTAAAGGCCATGTCCATTGCAATCATCCATTTTAACTTCATTTCACTGTCCACGATTGATTCCCCTAACCCTCAATTGTTATTCTTGTGCCTTGTGACTATTTTTTGGCTTCCAATTGACTAAAATGTTTACGTTTATCGTGTCTTAAATAATTTTTGCATGGGTGGGCATCAAAGTCATTACCTCAAGCACCCCCCTTGGAGTCATCAGAGAGCACAGACTACATTTCTGTTCTTTGGAGGTACGAATTAGGGCGCCTTAGTCAATAATTATGTCATAAAATTATGCATGATCACTTTGGTCATTAGCTTAGGCTGTAATATTGTGGTCGTGCCTTTAACCGTGTGTCCCGTGGTGACTGTTTCTACTGGTGCCCAACTAGCAGTCTTATGATGGCGACGTCAACAAGGACAACTTCTGTGAAGTAAACCTTAATAAACATGGACTGTTAATCTTATGTCTACAACTGCCTTAGGCAAGGACATCAAACGTACTGACACAGTCTTGGGGCAATAAAACAATAGAATGACTGATAATTGACAAGAATAGGTGACATTCAGGTGTCCTTCTATTGCATTTTTCATTGTCAGCTTTGAAAGCACAATGATTACTGAAGCAAGCACAACACCATTGCCTTTGCAGCCAAAGATCATTTAGCACTTAGATTAAACCCACAAACATTTTTTTAAGTTTTAAAATATTCTGCTCACCGTCTCTAAATGTGAACACGCAGGTGCTGGCGTCTCTGGCGGCTTTACTAAATAAATGCTGTGGGTTTTTTTCAAGTAACTGGGTGGCAAGTAATTCAAAGGTGGTCACATGAAGATAAAAATAGTGTGCGCTGATGACAAGGGGCCCTAAAGCTACTTTCTATATAAAGACATCAACACAAACTGGGGTTTTAAAGAAAAAAATGGGGTTTAGCCAGCTGGTGACATTTACGATGCTTTGAATGAACTTTTACCACTCATACAATATATTTGTTTCCATTTAGAACTACAGTATGTTTAACAGCCTGTCCTGTTGACATAATTATGCAATCATTTCCCCAGTCGTGCTTCCTGTAAAAATCCTAAATCCATTGCAGGGTGCCCACATAATCACATGGAGTTTGAGCATCAATTCTACTAAAAAACGATATCCAATTGCAATGAATCTTTAATGACACACTGAGAGAGGACAATGCTTTTTAAGAGAATTCTTGCAGTTCTACATCCACAAAGGCGTGTGTGTAATTATAGTACACACTTTCTCTGCACTTAAAAAAGTGACACACTGTCGGCCTCCCAAAGGGAGATTAAAAACGAAAAATGAGTTTTGACACTTTCAGTTCAAGATGGGACGAATGGAAGTGTTTTGTTTAAATAGAAAAAGTTTGGTTTCAAGACAAATCGGCTGTCATCTGCCCAGGTTATTAAATATTTATGACATGCCTTCATGCTTTGTTGACAGAGGAAGACTAGAAAAACGGGATAAGCACGAACACATGCACACACCATAAATGTGTTGATGCAAGGAATGCCATTGTGGAACATTCAGGATAGCTGCTTTTAATTTTAATTCAACTTCTCTGCGCACATAACACATATGGGGTTTGGCGCCTTAGCATGCATGGAAGCGACCTAGCTGCTGTCATAATTTGGGTTCAATTTTGCTTTATTGTCTACTCATTATCCTCAATGGCCTGGGACGTTACCAATTGTACGCAAGCACTAACATTACAAATCTATAAAAACACGCCATATACAGTACATTGATATAAGGTAGAGTATATGGAGATTGCTATTAACTAGCGATACAAACAAATCCTAAAAATGTACTTCACTGTAATTGATCAAGCATAACCTAAACTTGACCTAAACACTCCAAATGCACAGATTTATAGCAGATACTTGCACAAACGCCCACAAATGTACCGGAAACTGTCTGAAGACAAGTCAAAACTCCAGCCAGACACTCTCTCCTCTGGCTGACAGTCGTTTTGCAGCACACACGCAAAACGAAACAAGCCATGATGAAAACGTCGTGTACTATATGATGCAAGTTGCGTATGACGCAAACATTACAGACAGGCATGTCAACGGGCAGCCCAGCCATCAAGGTTTGTTTACACCGAGCTAGCCAGCTGAGCTAGCTTGCTACCAGAAGAAACCACAAGATAACTCCTTAACTCCTAGCGTATCTTTCCTGACAGCTTTTCCCAGTTAAACCGCTCACAAACAGCTCGTGTAAAATGACTAAAGCCACTTAAATGACAAACAAATAAACGTGTGTTTCCTTCTTGGTGGTTCTCCTTGTTTTGTTTTGACAACCACAATTAGCCTTGTCGCGACGCTGCTAGCTTCTTCACACGGTCGCACTAGTAAAGTGCCAAATGACGTCAAGTGTCCCAAACAATAAACAACACGACACATAAACACCCCCCAAACAGCGAGCAAAGTGTATATTTTACCTGGTGGCGTAGACGGCAGAATGTTCTTTGTGATGTTGCACAGTTAATCGGAGAGTTGTCAACCGTCGCTCGGTTTCGCTGTACTCTACTCTGTTGTTCACTGACCACACAACTCTCATCTTACTCCACATGACGTACCTCGCATGAGAGCCGGCCAGCCAATCGCATTGGGCGTGTGTGGAAATGAGGACCAATCGTCGCACACCCGGAAGAAGAAGGGAATTTGTCGAGATTGAGTAACTCTTATGTAGTTTTTACTCACTCAACAAACGTCTACACTCAAGAAGATACGATTTCATAATTGAAACGTTTATACACGATTTTTACTGAATAATAAAAAACAATCAGCAGCATTTATTGTCTATATCTGTGCACTTTTTTTATTGTTGTCTCTCGACACCCATTATTGCGGATACATCTCGCAAAGGTTTCGCGAGATAACGTAATACCTTTGCAGGATCTCGCAATACTTTTGCGAGAGTTCGCAATCTCTCAAAACTGTTTACATTTTACAGCATTGTACTTCCACTTTCGGAACGCATGTTTGGGTTGAAACTTCAAATTAAGAGCAGCACATTCGTTGAGTTTCTGAGATCTGGCAAAAGTTTTGCGAGCTCGAAAATTTTTTAACCCATGACATTTTTTTCCTCAATGTCCCCTTGGGGGCTCCGCATGATTCAACAGCCATAAACCAGTAACCCTGGTTTCGCTGGTCTGGTTGATCGGGTCCACTGTTGGCCACCAAACAAGTTGCACATGTTTTCTTGGGAGCGGCTGTCATTGACTTTTGTCCACACTTGTGATGCAAATAACTGATTTATCCAGCAGAGTTTGGACTCCACATAGATCATCAGTTCATGTGTCTCTAATCTTTGAACGTCACATTTCTTTTCTGCATGTTTCATAACAATCACTTCTGATTGTACCATGCTCCCATAACTAATCCCACACTGAAGTGTTCCCTCTGTTGCTTTGGGGAATGTAGCCATTTAGCTAATCCGTTTCAACTGTAGATTGAATAAATAAAGCAAATTACACACATTTTTCTGCAGAAACCACACATTTAACACAGTTCTGCGTGATAAATCAGTCATTAGTGTCCATAAACATGGCAGCTTTAAGGCTGCCAGTTAGGATGATAAAAAGTAGAGTCTACGTAGAATTTAACCTTTCAGTTAAACGTTGTGGCATGCTGGCATCAAACATGTTGAAGGAAACACACTCATCACCAGGGAGTATTGCAAGCAGAAGGCATGCAGTTTAGCGACACTTTCACTCAGATAATCTCCTACAAGGGGACTCCATCACCTGCAAAAGCAATGCAAAGCTATGTGCACACACATCAGCACGTTAGTGTTCTGTGCAGGATGGAACCATGAGGAGCTAGCCCTGAAAGAGAGGACACAACCAAACGAAAAAGATCTATCGGTTGAGGACTGTGAGGACCGCCCAACCGGTGTAATGGGATTACTACTGACGTCACTGCACAGCCATGATGGTGCGCTCAACATGTACTATTATGATGTTATTAAAGGTTTTTAGCTGTGAATAAAGAAGACTCGGACAAAAGTATGTCAGTTCCTGAAAATAAAACCAGATTGAGCAATTTATGGATCAACAAATAACCAGAAGAACCCCAAAAAATGATAAAATGCACAAGTAAAACACAAGAAACAAGGCTTCGCTATCAACTGGTTTATCAAAAGAGTATGTATAAAACATAGAAAACAGAAAATACACAGTAATAAAATATATACTTTTCTCTTTAAAGTAGCTCATAATAAATTGCAGTCCATCACACACTTTTTTTACACAGTCAGTTGTCATCAATTGGATTGGAATATATTCAAATTCTTTCATCTTCATCATGGAGCTAAATTGACTGTTCATTTCCAATCACGGTCGCTGGACTTGCTGTTGCGTAACAACGAGGCACGGTCTCTCAGCTTCATTAATCTCGCTGATGGAGAATTTCGTTGCCGTCACATGAAGGTCACCCGGCAGCGTCAACAGTGAGGCGAGCGTCGTTAACCCGCACCAGACGTGTACTTGTAATTGTGCTAGTTACATGGAGACATTAATAGTATTCCTATGCCTAAATGGCCTTTTCTTCCTCTTCTAGATGAGATTCCTTGTGTTGACTCCCCCACCTGCTGCAGTGGTCTTCCAATATCAGGCATTGTGCGTCATCTGCACATCCGGCAGGCCAGAACCTTCAAGGGTGAGAGGTCACAAGTCTTTGGTGACTCAAGCAGTTTCCTCAAATGGATAATGATGCTGTGTGTGTGTGTGTGCGTGTGCGCGCGAGTCTCTTAAATAATAATCAATTTATTATTTAGTTATAGATTTTATGAGTCACATGTGTCCTAAGGATCCACCTGCTAACCCAATGTGGGTTTGGATGAGGAAAGCAGGAAGTGATGATACTTATAGGCAGGAAATGATTAATCGGGCTGGCACTTGATATGAATAAAGAGAAGATTGTTATTTGCAGACAAACTGGTCGACCAGGGAGGTGCAGCGCTTGCACTTGACGTAGCAGCACCAGTGGAACTTGCAGTGGCAGCGCTCGTGCTTGTACGTCTTGAACTGGTCATAGCCTCGGCCGCAGCACATCAGCTCGCAGCCGTCCATGCCCTCCGACGTCTTGTTGCACAGGCGGCCCTGTGTGCCCAGCGAGCCCGTCGTCTCGTTGTGAAGGCAGTAGTCCGGGCTGGGGTCGATGTAGACCAGGTCCTCCGGGGTCGGGGGGTTAAAACGCTTGTCCACCTGCTCCAGTTTGCCCTGAATTGGACAAAAACAGATTCCTTGTGACACGGACCTTTTTCTACCTCTAAAAGAAGCATCATGAGATTGTTACCTTGCGTCCGATGCGCATGGCGGCGGCACTGTCGTATTTCTCCTTAAGGTATTCGCCCACGCGTCGGAAGTCAGCCAGCTGGAGCCAACAGGTCTTCAGGCTGCAAGAACCAGAGACGCCATGACACTTGCAGGCCAAGTTGGCAAGGTTGTACACCGCCTAGAAGATGAAGAAAAGTTTTATTAAACAAAAAACATCTTTTAGGTTTGTTGGCATATCAATTAGTCACATATTTTGAAGAAAAGTCAAAGTGTTGGAAGGTTTTGTGATAGTGAGTGTTGCTCATAGATTTGTTTTTGCTTCTACAATGGCTGCCCCCTTGTGGCATCTGTGTAGAACTACAATGAGCCGTCTGCAGCTCCTACAATAGAACTTTTTTATGTGAGGCCATATTGTTGAAATGTAACAACAGCAAAAAGGGCGGGGCGGGGGGGGGGGGGCAAAAAGGTGTAATGTAAGGATTGAAAAGTGACAAAAATAACTAACAATATTTAGGCCTGTCAAAAATAACGTGTTAACGGCAGTAACTAATTTATTTCATTAATTACGTAAAATTTTTAGTGTAACTAATGCATGCGCACCAGAACGAGCATGCCTCTCTGTTATCACGGCAAATATGTGATGTCTGAATGCAACCCCTCATTGCGCATAATAACAAGGTTTAAAGTGGGATTCAAATGGTCTGCTACTATTAAAGAGACTAGTGTTAGACAAATAGTGTTTTAGACTTCTCTTTTCGCTTGATTGACATATTCAGTTCATTTAGAGCTGTTACATACAAATACATATAAACAATAATAATAATAATAATAATAATAATACATACAAATATATATAATCCCGCCCTGTCATTTATATTTCTGTTAATTAAATACAGTAAAAATTTGCATATTTCAGACATAGTTGCTGATGGCGATTAATCATGATTAATTAATGTTAAAACTGATTAATCTGATTAAAAAATTGACAGCCCTAATAATATTACAAAGCTGACACAAAAGTTTGTTTTTAAATGTATGACATTCGTTTGACAAAATAAATATCAAAATGGTCCCCCCCCAAGGTTTGGACATTTATTTGTTTTTGTATGTGTGTATTTGTGTATTATTACTCAAATGTTATTCATTTTAGACACGAGGGAACAAACTCACCAGTGGAAAACAATATTTATAAAGGAGGATGATTTCAGTTTCTGTCTTCCGTTGTTTTTATGTAGTTTTTGGTGTTTTCTTCCTTGTCATCACTTCTTGTTGCTACTTTTGTTTCCCACATATTAAATGCGTGCATGGGTTGTCTGTTAGCATCTCCTGTGCATGTTTTTAACAAAACAGAACAGGAAACACAAGAAGATTTATGGCGCTTGGCAGTGGACTTTAGGGGGAGCCGTTCAACCCTGTAAAGCCAGACCAGGGCCCTTGCATTAATTACCTCCCCCGCCTCAATCCCCACACAAATCTTGCCAAAGAGATCACTCATCATGCTATTTAGTGTTTGCAACACACATCCAAAGTGTGTGTATTCATTATTACTGACTCGCATCACTCGCCGTCCTCTCCTCGTGTTGCCTGATCCCAATTACCTTTTCACCTCTGTTAACCCCTGACTCCTCGCTCCCCTCTCCTTTCCTACCCAGCAGGCATAGCACTCGGCACCCTCCAATCCCACCACCCAACCTCGCTGACCCGGGACAAACAATGATGTGTTGTGAGGGCTTATGTTTCATAAATAGTCAGCATGCGCTCATTTGTTGGCTCTAATACATGTTTGTATGTTTGGTGTCTGTTGGAGAGCATATATTTATATTTGATGTACTGGATTTTCGACTATTTTAGTAAAGAGGTTATTAGTGGGCTTGTACTTTGTATCATACTGTGCTCTTTGGTGGTGCATGCCTGCTGGGCTCAGTGACACGCACACACACACACACACACACACACACACACACACACACACACACACACACACACACACACACCCACACACGGCTGCTAAGCCATTGTTCCTGACAAGACCATGTCTCCATCATGGTTGACTGACCGTGTGTTTGTGTGTGTGTGTCTGTGTGTGTAGGGAAGCAACAGAGTCAATGTGCTCTTTTTGTGGTTCCTTCAGGTTACTGTAGCTCCTTGTTATGCATGTAGTTGATGGAAATGATGCAAACACAGTATTTGCCAAGTTTAAGACCCTTTAAATGGCATAAGCTTCATTTTTTTTACACTTTCATGCTTGGGATTGTCTTTATCCGGTGATCTTGCAAAACACACTCATTTTAACTTTTGAAAATGTTTATAGCCTATTATTTTTATTTTATTTTTTCTAGCTGAAAAAAGAAATGTACACTAATATTTAATTCTTCTTCTTTTCCTTTCGGCTTTTCCCTTCAGGGGTTGCCACAGCGAATCAATTGCCTCCATCTAACCCTGTCTTCTGCATCCTCTTCTCTCTACACGACTATTACACTACACTAATATTTAATTATTTACATCTTAAAAATATATATGTTTTTAGCTTTATGGGATTTGTATACCCAATTTATACCCAGTTTGTATACCCACTGTCTGTTTGCAAAATAAATAAAATAAAATAATAAATTAATCAATTAAATGTTCCAGTGTTCACTTATGTGCTTTTAAAAATGTAAAGATTATTATTTACATTTTTTTGAAATATTTGTAAGTTTACTTGATTGGTATCTAAAGAGCAAAACTGGACCTTCACGGACTTACTTTTTCTCAAGAAAAAACTTTACACTAATTTATTCCAAACCACATTTGGCACATACGAGCACTGTGACACTTTTGTTACAAATGTTACCCATTGTTTTATTATTTTATTGTTTACTTGTGTTTTGTGCTCCGTTTATGTTGCAGTGGTTCAGCGACAGCTGGCAGTTGATATGAATAAATGAAATTACATTTCATTAAACAACAAACACATCGGGGCCACAGCATGTTGGCCACACTGTCAGGAGATCGGGAAGATCTGGGTTCAAATCTCCGTTGTGCATCTCTGTGGAGTTTGCATGTTCTCCGGGTGCTCTGGTTTCCTCCCACACTTTAACAACAAATTAGCAGAGCTTTTTGTTGGGGTTTGTGACAAAAACATCATCTTGTTGACAGATAAATGTGTTGATGTTTTTATTGCTTACAATGACAATGTACATGCATGTGTGTGTGTGTAGGTGTGTGTGTGTGTGTGTGTGTGTGTGTGTGTGTGTGAGGGAGACAAGTACCGCCTCATTTGATTTGTGTCAAATGGAGACAGTGAGCCTCCCTGTGTGTGTGTGTGTGTGTGTGTGTCTTTGAGAGTCGGGGGAGTGTGACGGAGGTCCATCGCTCACTCTCCGTCGTCTCTGTCTACACGCTTCTCACACACACACACACACACACACACACACACATACACAGAGACTTAGAGGCACGCCCCTGTCACCTCTACAAAAGCACTGCGGTTTGCCTTGCTCAACCAAGCGGGACAAATCCCCGCTTTGGACAAACCAGCATACGGTCCAGAAGCAAAAGAGCTGAAAAAAGGTGTTTCATCTCTCTTCCGTTTGGATGGACGCCAGACAATGAAAGTGGAAAATGTGTCGACACAGTTGCCGGCAGAGATGCCTCATACGCTCTCTTACAACCCCAGCGGGACACTCACGGCAGGAACACAAGCTCACCAGGCCCTGACCTTTGACCTTGGATACGCACACACACAAAACCAGGCTCACTGTCTCTCGCACAAATCAAACGAGGGACGTACATGAAACGGGCCTCTCGTCTTGTAAACAACTTTGACACACACATTCTCCCCGTGCGCTGTTCAGCACAAGCACGGCAAATGGACCTTTTATGAGGTAGTGTCAGTGTGTGTGTGAGCCCAATCAAAGGTGCAAGGCTCCTTTTACTGCCGTTCTTCTCAAACAGTGTGAGGCAAAACTCGAGCAAGACTATTTATTCTATTTTTATGTTTAGCAATCTTATAATGTGTGTGTGTGTGTGTGTGTGTGTGTGTGTGTGTGTGCATGTGTGCTCCTGGAATGTGCATTGACCGAGTGACCTATAGCCAGACTCCAAGGGCGTTAGCAGTTCTACCATTTGGACCCTCCCAATAAATAACCTTGACACACACACGCACACACACACACACACACAAATATAGCCAGGTCAGGCAGTCAGGGGCCACCTTGACTCACCCACACATTCCAGCTTACAAGCAGAGGACGCGCCATCCATGCATCCCTTTTCTATAGCGCGTGTCCTCATTGGGGTTATGGGTGAGCTTGAGCCTATCACAGTGGGGTATGCCCTGGCCAGCCACTCACATTCACACATGCATGTTTTGAGGATGTGGGAAGAAGCCAGACTACCCACGAAGGGGAGAACAGGCAAACTCCACACTATGGAGATTCCAAACCCAAATCTCCTGACTGTGAAGGAGACACGCTAACCACTAGGACGCTGCATACGCCCAGAAAACGATATACCTGTCGTCCCGCCTCGTTGTTCTGCAGGTTCATCAGCGTCCGCGAGTTCTCGGGCGAGCCGCGGGGATAGTTCTTCTCCCTCTCTCGGGCGTCCACAAACTCCCGGGCGAAGCGGTAGCCGTAGTGCACGTTGTCGCCGCAGCCGCCCCACAGCCAGTCGCGGGGCAGGTCACGTGGCCGCGCCGCCCGGCTGCAGCCACACGTGGACAGCTCGCCCTCGCGGCACGCCCGGCTGACGGCGTTGACCACGCCGGCAGCACTGATGGCATAGGTGAAGGCAGTTTCTCTGGAGCCTGGGGGAAGAAGGGACATGGCATCCTTATAGCAAGGTTGTGTGTGTGTGTGTGTGTGTGTGTGTGTGTGTGTGTGTGTGTGTGTGTGTGTGTGTTGATAGGAAACATGGCAGCTCCCTCACACCCTTCATGAGCCAACAACAGACAATACATGTGTTTGACTCCACTGACTTAAATGCCACATTATTGTGCTTACTCAGCAAAATAGACGATGAATCCCCAAATACAACCACACTAAATAATCAAAAGTACTTGGACACCTGGATACTACACAAACGGGAAATGAAAATACAGCTCTTTTGACAAGATTTTGGAGAGCGATTATTTTTGTCTGTCTTTCTTTTTTCCAGTTCTTCCACACCAAACTCACCCAACAGGACCCTAATCCGTCTTCTCCAAACTGTCCCCACTTTGCGGAGCATATTATTGAAGACTCCCAGACCACACTTCGCAATACACAACATCCCATTCAGTGCATTAATACACAAAGAGCCTCTGAAGCACACACAGGGACAGCTACTGGAAAGGTAAGAGCTTAAGTACTGTGAAACTCTGCACATTTGCATCACAACAGCAACAAGAGCATTCTTGTTGAACTTCACACTGCCTGGGCTCCTTTATGGACCTCATACATGCAAACTTAACTACAAGGAAGCATTGCAGTCATGCATTGGCTGTGTTTCAATGTCAAAACTGCATGCATTTTTAGCACATCTGAACGCTAATTACGGTATTATGTGTTCTCATAACTTCTTATTAACTGGTATTTAAAAGCAGCTTTAAAATACGGCTGATTGTTTATGGTCACGCATGAATCCATCCATCTATCTATCCAGTGTTTATTTACTGTATATCTTTAACCCTATATATAGCCTGCCATTCAGTATTGTTTTAAAGCAATGCCATGGACCAAACGTCATACTGTGTATTTTAAAGTGATTTGCTTTTACTATAAGTGTAGGCATTTGTCCGTTTTTTTAAAGCCAATTATTAACTGTCAATTTATGCTTCAAATGTCACGTAAGTCACATCATACGTCTGAAAATGTACATTAAAGTGATTTTTCCCACACTACCAACATAGTCATTTGTCAGTTTTTTTAAGCCAATCTTTGCCTACTAAATGTAAAACTGGAGTTAAAAATGTTAAAAAATACCTCATTATAATTTAAAAAATGTACTTGTTTCATTCACTATAAACATATTAGTTTGTCTGTTTTTAAGGCAATTATTGCCTTAAGTGTCAAACCGGCGTTGGAATGTTCTAAATGACAGGCTTTTTAAAATGCACTTTACAGTGATTTCTCCCCCCGACCCCCAACACACACACACTATAGTGTCTGTTTTTTTAAAAAAGACAATCACTGCCTAACAAGTGCAAAAGTGGTGTTAAGAAAGTTCAAAATCACACATTATGCCTTTTAAGATGTACTTTTAAGTGATGTTTTTGACTATCAACAGTAATTTGTCCATTTTTAAGGCCAATTGTTGCCTACCAAGTGTAAAATGTGTGTTAAAAATGTTCCATATGTCACACTATAGTTTTAAAAATCTGCTTAAAAGTATTCTCTCCCCCCCACTATAAACATACTTGCTTAAAAGTATTCTCTCCCCCCCCCCACTATAAACATACTTGTAGTTGCGCGTTGCCTGCACTTGCACGCAGCAGTTTGTCTACACGTCACGTTCTGTCGCGCGTGTATAAAGTACGGGCATAGAATGCTTTTATAATTGGCTACATGTGGAAGTTGAGGGTGCATGTTTGAGTAATGGTGCAATCCACATGCGGACCTGCAGACATGCACGCATGCATGCACATATTAATGCATGAGCTGCATACAGAAGAGGCGCACCAAGAGCGCTCTGGTGGTGGAGGCGGTGGCTTTATGAGCCCGAGCATTGCAGACTTCAAATGGGACAGCTCCGGATCTGCCGGCTCGGTGTCAGCTCATCGACGCATTTCAAAAGAGCAGCGTCGGGGACAATGGAGCGACTAACACCTCCATTTAAAGGTGGACATAGCCGGGATTGTCAATAGAGAGACTCGGGGTCCAGACAGAGAGGGGACGAAGGGGACTTACACCTCGTCTGCTTGCCTCCCAGCGGATTTGACACATACTTGTTGATGAGAGCTTTCCCACATTCCCGCTGGGAATTAGGGGCGCGGGATAGTCATCGAAAAATGGACAAGCTACCGGGACGTATTTATTGCAAACCAGGCCGCTGACACGTGACTCCATTGCATTGTTCTCCTGCTTGCATAGCTCACAATGACACTGAATTGCTTTATTTGGCGATTGTTTAGTGCATTTTTTAATTAAAATCACCCTCATAAAAGACACACCTCCTACATTATTCACTGACATAATTTTAAAAAATCATTTTTTAAAAGTCATATCTTGTTGTAAAAAAATATGCAAACTTGCTCCTCCTTTTCAAAATATGTTTTTGCCCACTTACAACTACAAACAACTAATTATTCTACACTTGAATAGGTTTTAATTATTCACTAAGATCATACAATAATTACAAAAAGAATGTCTTGCAATGTTAAAGTAAAAAGAAAAGATGTTCACGTCATTGAGCCTTGCTCCACTTCTTCAAAATATGTTTTTAGTTTTTGCATAATTCTGCCCACAAAAAACAAATTATTCAGCACTTTCATCCAACTATGCCGGGGGTCACCAACAGGTAGCCCCCCACGGCCACATGAGGCGCCCGCAAGCCTCCTTTTCATTCAGGTTTTCAGTTAATAATGTGACAACACTAGAAATAAATGCAGTCTGAAATGCAAAATGTGAATGGTGGATACCAACTTTTGGTTAAAGTTCTGGTAAAACAAGCATATTCCGTTTGTTTGGGTTAAAATAAGCTATGAAAATAAATTTCACAAGTGTAAAAAGATTAAACCTTATAAGGCTCATTACTGTAGACTGGTTTTAGTTTAGTTATACTTAACAAGTTTAATTATTCACTGAGATGATATGACAGTTCAAAAAAGGTTATATCTTGTAATGTTAAAATAAAAAACTTCATTAGCTTTGCTCCCCCCTCTTCAAAATATGTTGTGGAAAGTTTGCAGAATTCTGCCCACTTACAACTAGAAAAAACAAAACAATTATTCACCACTTTAATCCAACAATGCATGTGGTACTTTGGAAGGTTTCAACATAATGTGCAGCTTTGCACTTATTTGGTGACAATTGCAAGCAAAAACGGAATTATTATACAGTAAAATCATAAGACTTTCAGGCTCATTAGACTGATTTGGGGTGTATTTCATGAATTTAATCACACTTGAGTAATATGGAGGAAAAAGACATTCAGCACAACAATACACTAAATGGACAAAATTTTTGAGACAGACCCTTTAATCGGTTAATTCATAAATCAGAGGTTGATTTAGAGCCCTGAGTTTGCCTTATTCATCTTAGCAACACATTTTGGACAATTGTATGCCATGTAGAAGGCATAATGCACAAAGTAAGGTCTTTAAAAGGTATGTGTGTATGAATGCGGTCACTTTAACTCCATCAAACACCTTTTTGACTAGGATGGAGACTGCACCTTACCGATTTGCATGACGCGTCCAAAGACAGATGTGTTGTCCACCGTGCTGCAGTTCCACCTCCTCTGTCTGAACTGGTACTGGCACTCCTTAATGCCAGTCTTGGCCCCGTCCCCGATGTACATCATGTGGTCCTGGTAGAGCTGGCACAGTTTCCTCTGACCCTGGGGACAAGCAGAGTTTATTTTATCTGGGAGAAATGAACACAGGGACACGTGGTGTGTTAAAGCAGGTGCACGGTGTTACCTGGGAGAGACCAGACAGCTGACTGCAAAGAGGCTGAGCGCCGATGATGTACATCTCTGGCCTCTGGATGGGGGTCAGCGCCATGGACCTGCGAGAGATGCATTCATGACAACTCTTCAAAGAATAAAGTGGCGCTGGCTTTGCTTGTGTGCTAAAATGCATCATTTTTCAATGGCGTTTTGGCATTGGACAGAGAAAAGTCATGTTTAGATGTCTGTCGGGGTACATGGTGGTCATCTACAAGGTGAACTTAACCTGCACATGCACCCGGCAACCCCAACATGAGGTACATTTGCTTTGTAAGTCAAGAACAAGTGTGGCTAAATGAAGGTCCAAACAGCAGGCTCCTGGCTCAGGCCATTTGGGGTTCCAAGAGGGTAAATATTGTGACAGAGCCCTCACATTTGTTCTAAAAAGCTACACCCCCACCCATCTTAAAAACACACACAGGCAATCCGAAGTGACGTCTATTAATCACATTTTGTTATTTAGTCAAGAAGCAAATCAAATACAAGAGGAGAAAGGAGGAAAACGGTGCGTAAAGCTGCCGTGCGTAATGCCCTTTATGATCGCATACAAGACATGGCCTGTTTTCACTCATCAAAGCTGATTTATTGGAGCTGTAAAAAGCGCAATAAAACGTTTTAAATAAGAGTTACTCACCACCACGAGTTGGCGTCCACCACCAACAACTGCGAGGTTCCGGTGAGGAGGGCGACCAGCAGCAGCAGAAAGTGCCGAACGTCGCCGTTCCGCCGTCTCCACACGGGGCTGGTGTCCATGGTCCGCCGCCTTGGTGCAGCACAGCCGGCTACGGGGAAAGTGGTGCGCTGTTGGGACATGGGCATGGCTCAAAAGACCTTAAGATTAGTCCACTAAGCACCACACGCAGTAGGCCGTCATCAAGGGCAGGTCTGCAAGCCTAAGATCGATGCATTGGTTCTGATGTTACAACAAGTAGTCTCCACAAAAGTCCATCCAGCTTGTGCGTAAATGCTTGGATTTACGCATTAAAAAAGAGGGAGTGGCCACCAGAAATGAGATAAATAAGATAATGAAACAATGTATAGCAAGTGCGATATTGTTGTCTTGAGGGAAGATGAAGTGTCTGATAAAAAGGCTAATAAATAAAAGGACACTTCCTCCACGTCCTGTTCCTCTGCGGGCCACTTCAAGTCTCCCTCAAATCCCCTTTCCCACCCCCTATTCACCTCTGAGCACCCCCACCCTCATTCCCTCCCAGTTTTACGACCTGGAGTTGCGCGGGATTGGATGCGCACAAATGTGGAAGACTTTCGTAAGCTTATTTGGATTGTAATGTCTGTCTTTTACGCCCCTTTCTTGTCATATGCATCACTAAATTGTCTGTTTGTAAAGAGCACTAACATGCACACAAACAGGGATCGTCACACGTTGTGCGCGTAAAAGCCACTGCAGTAACGTGCGCGCAAAATTAGGCAGGAGGGTTTTACAAACACCCCCCCACCCCCCCCCGTCCTTATGTGGCCTGGAGAGTGTGTTCAAATGTGGCTCCTACGTTTTAATTTAACGTGTTAGGGCTTTTGTTTGAACTATTAATGGGAGTCTCTGTATGAACACACAATCAGTGTGAGGTGGTGTGTGTTGCTATGACGTCACCACCACCCCCTGGAGGAACATGGTCATGTCCTCTCTCGACAATAAGGTGATACTACAAGAAACTAGGTGGGCGGATCGATCCAAATATATTTTCCCACATACTGTATATACAGTATATGTGTTTTTTAGTTATTGTGTTCATATTATTACGTTGTTATATTGTTTACAAACTCCGGGAACAAGTACTAGGACACAAGAGGGCAAAAAGGGTGCTTTTGTTTAGGTATTTTTGCACCATTGACTGTATTTTGCTCAAACAATTGTGTGTCATTAAAAGGGAATGATTGCATTTTTGTGTTTGCTATTGTCACGTTGTCGAATTTATTTAGATATTGTTAAATTGTTGACAATTAAGTTTAAGTATTGTGATATTTACTCATTATGTTGTGTAAATGTATGGCATGCTCTTAATTTGTAAAGTGCCTGTGCTCTAAGACGGTGTTTCCCAACCTTTCTTGTCTTGTGTACCACCAGAGCCTCTTTGTCATACCATGAGTACCCCCTCGCTCAAACGTGTTGGTAATTCTCCAAAAGCAGAATGTAACACAACTGTTATCATTTTGGTGCAGCTGTGCCACAGGTTATTGTCTCCCTGGGGAAACTAGTTGTATAGCACTCACCTTCCATTTTATTGTCAGGCTTAATATGAAATGAGTGACAACATTTGCTTATCATCTTGGAAATTAAATGCTTCCACGCACACCCGGTAATTTGCTTGCGTGCCACTCGGGGTACGCGTACCCCTGGTTAGGAGTCACTGCTCTAGGAAGTAAGTCAACACATTCATCCTGTCTTCGATGTCACGTTCGTGGTTTACCGCCTGAAACGGTGAATATAGCATTATACATCGTTTTGTAACCTTAAATATTTGTCGTGTGTTGTATTCTGATATGCTGATAATCATGATCAACAAATTAAAGGCAAAATCAGGAAATCATTTCATGATCTTGAAAAATTTCAGGTAAAAAGTATCGTATCAGCACAGTAGTTGTGTATATAAGAATTGTGTTTTTAATGTAGGCATTCAAAAACACAGGGCCGCACGGTGGTCACACAGTCAGGAGATGGTTGTTTGTCTATATGTGTCCTGCGATTGACTGGCGACAAGTCCAGGGTGTACCCCGCCTCTTGGTAAAAGTCAGCGAGGATACGCTTCAGCATACCCCCGCGATCCTAGTGAGGATAATCGACATAGAAGATGGATGGACGGACATTCAAAAACACATGAAAATAATCAATAAAGTCGTCCGTTGGGGTATTTTGAGGGCGTTAACCTTCTCTCAACAATCAGCTGACACTACAAGAAACCAGCTGCAAAGTGCAAGCACAAGAGTATGTTTTGTTCCGTTATTAAAATCCCTGACAGTGTCAATCGAAAGTGAGCGTTGTGGTGCAGGTGGGCCTAACACTGAGGCCGCATTTGATCATAAATGCTATCCTACAGTATTGTTAAGCAAATTGTTGCAAAACAGCTCTAACTTTAATTTCTTACATACACAATTATATTTCGTAATGTTCCCTGGATGAGTTTAAAAAGGGACTGGGGACTTTAAATTTCAATATTAAGACAGTTGTGTATGCTAACAACAGCAAGGCTCGGCATAATTAAACATTCAGCAGTGACTACTAATGGCCTTCTGTAGACCTTGACTCATCAAAAGTGTCTCTGTAATGGTGTTTTTCTAAATGAAGACATTCAAAATAATTAAAATCTTCACCAAAGTTGTCCCTTGAGGCATTTTGGGGCGAGTTAAAGTGAGATGTCCAAATTACCCACTGCACAAAATCAGGAAGAGACCATCCCAGAGACTTGTGTTGTGTTCTTTCAACCACAAGAGGGCACTGTCGAGCCAACATCCCACTATTACAAGTAAAAGCAAGGACTTGGGGGAGAAAAACCATGTGAGATACAGAATGCAAACAGTAGGAGTGGAAAAAAGGAAGAGGGCTGTGTCTAAATAAGAGGATGCCATGAGAGCGAGGAAGCAGAGTCATCCCTGGAGGATATGAGCAATAGCCATGCAACAGGGAGCAATGTTGGAAAAAGAAGGCACTACTTGATCTAGAGATTCTCCCTTCTTCCTTCTCTCCCTGCGCTGGGAGGTTAAAGGTTGTCACAAAGTGGTGACAGTGGAGAGTGAGGGGAACTGGGAACCTTTGTGAAAATTCTGCAGATGTTTCAGCACAGGCACTGCTGCCAATGTGTTGGTGTTAATTCCTACATGTGAACACACACTGTGACACGAGGCCTCGGGCTTTATGTTTTCTTCACACGTCTCCTTCCTGCTTCATCACGCACGCTCCCCCTCCTCAGCCTCATCTCAGCCCTCCTCCAGCCCGCTCTGTCCATCTCCTTCCCTCCATCCATCCTTCTGTCAGCTGGCAGAGGATGAGTCATGCGTCTCTCGCTCCGAGGCTCAAACTCTCTAAATATATCTCACTTCTCCTTCGCCTCCTTCTCTCAGCGTCTTTCACTGTCTCTTTTTCACGCAGCATCGCCATCTGTTTCTCCACAGATCTTTCTACCTTTTTTTGGAACGTCGTCTCTGCTACGGTCTGAAAGTGAGACTGACATTTCTATTTCTATGTGTACGCTTCAATAAGTCTCTCTTAGTCCTTGCAGAAAACCTCCCTGCTGTGGAAAGACGTAAAACAAGGGACATCTTGTCTCAGGTATTCCAATGCTCACGTGGATGAAAGCAGAGTTGGAGTGAAGGCGCTCTACCTAGTGGGGAAGTGGGTGAATTACAGCTTTAATAACTCAAGCTATCAAAAATATTTATGTGTCAAAATTGAAGAAGACCACTGTGTGCATGTTTGTATCACCTCATTTCATTTTGGCACGTTTATATTTTTCTGTCAGAGTTGTCAGACTTCCCACAAGGTAGAGCAATGATGTAATAAGTTAGTCAAAATGAAAAGAGGAGCCCGTCCGTTCCAACAGTATTTAAGACGTCAACATTCTGGCACATTTATGCCATTTTTTTGTCAGTCCGATGCAATGATACTGTCACTGTATGTTTGACCTAGTGGTGAAGTGGGTGAATTACAGCTGCAATGACTCAGTTACCGCAAATGTGAATGTGTCAAAATTGAAGGAGGAGACCACTATGTGCATTTCTAACAGTACTTGGTATCACCTTATTTCATTTTGGCACATTTATGACATTTTTGTCTATGAAACTGCAGTTAAACAATTTTCCCACTAGAGCAACAACACTGTCATTGTGTGTCGGACCTAGTGGTGAAGCAGGTGGATTGTAGGTCCAGTTTGACACAAACCGTTATAAATGTGTCAAACCGAAGGGGGAGACTGTTGTGTGCATTTCTAACAGTACTTGGTATCGCCTCCTTTCATTTTGCGGCCAAGTTGGACGGAGTTGACAAAACTGTAGTTCACCATCTTCCCCACTAGGAAGAGCACGGATGCTGTGTTTTCAACCTAGTGGTGAAGGGGGTGAATTACAGCTTCATTAATTGTCAAACACCTTGACCCAAAATTTTAGAAATGTGTCAAAACTGAAGGAGACCATGTATTTGAGATGTCAACATTGCATAGTTTTCCTTAGTTTTGGCACATTTATAGCATCTGTTGTCAGAGCTGGTAAAACTATAATCCACCATCTTCCCCACTTGGTAGAGCAAGGATGCTGTCATTGTGTTGTCATCCACGGGCATGTGTATGTCCAGTGGGATACATGGTGGTTCCCTTCAGTAATGTATTCCTAAAGGCTGTTGTGCAGGTGTACATCCTTTATGGAAACACGTGGTAGATGAACCCGGATTCATTATCAGCTGTGAAGAGCGTCTGAGCTCCAGCTCACTGCCAACAGTTAACAGCAAAGCCAGCCCACTTTGGCACCTTAACAGTGAGTGCTATATGCCAGGCCTCATTTGGCACCTGACTGGAGCCCAGGGAGAGGCTGAATCCCTGAGCAGGAAGCCCCAGCAGGGGCCACAGAGACTGGGCAAGATTTGCCTGATTTCTCCCTGGTGCCTCGGAGCTCTGCCGGTCAAGCTACACAGGCCTCATGAGCCCCCTTCCCTGGAGAAATGATATACTTCAGAGGGCATCATACTGAGTTACATTCATTTCTTGTAGGATTACCTTTTAACTCTACTGGAACCATAAAACACAAGTTGTCTAACGCTGACCCACAAGCCTCATAACTCTTATCCACTGGACCCAAAATCAGCTTTTCCTTCCCAAGCTGTTCCCAATTAGCAAGTTCTTTAGTCAGATATTTGTCTTGAAAAGGCGACAACAGCACAAATAACAGTGCACAACCTGCCAAATCACAAGTTTTTTTTCCTCTGGTTATTTGATTGTTCTTTTTCCTCGTTTTCTAATTCTCAGGCACACAATGCATTTCCTCAAGGATAAATTATTCACACGTTGGCTACAGTTGTCAGCAGAATAATTTCTCCTTTCTTTCTGTATCTGCCCACCAACCACACACGCACGCACATGGGCACACGCACACAGGGATGGAAATATGCCTAATTATTCCACACATTGTTTACCTTAATTACTGCTTCAAAATATCACATTTGTTTTGTGCAACAATGTGAAATGAGACTTCAATAAAATGAGCGTGGGCTAAATTTGGGGTTTTATGGGGTGATCGTTTAAACACATTGGTGATGACTCATCTTGACGCTTTAGTTCTCATCCAGCCCTCTCTTTCATGCATTTCACTGGCCACTTTATTAGGCACACCTGCACGTCTAACATGAGAACTAGTATTAAAAAAAAAAATCTGTAATACTGTGAGCGAGCTGTTTGTGATAATAGGATGCAAAAGCAGTATACTGTCCCACTGGAAACTACAGCAACAAAAATGTTACATTACAAACTGGTTGGAGATGGCCACATTTAATCTCATCGGACATCTTTTCGCATGCATTCCAGTATGCAAGTGTTACAAGTGTTGGAAGTGTTAGATCCCATTAGAGCACTGGTATCACTAACGGACATTGATGGACCATTAAAATTTGCCTTTGACCCACTAAGCGGTCCTGAGCCAACCTAACAGTCTCCAAAACACGCTCAGTGCAAATCCTAAGACGGTAAAATGAGCTATTTTCCACCTTCATGGCTCCCTGCACAAACACACATACTGTACCCACACACACACACACACACACGAATACGCAGCCTTTTCATGCCAGCAGATGACAGAGTGCATTGAGAAAATGCCAAAATGCTGACTACTGAGAGAGCAAGTGTGGCTGAAAAATCTCCGATGTCAGACTGCAGAGCTGGCAGAATCCAAAGGCATTGTTGAGGACACACACGCACACACACACACACACGTCTAGGCAGTCTGTGTGGTGTCAAAGCATGAGACGCACACAGTGTATGAACACACACGCTGTACAATGCACGCAGCCTGTGAGGCGGCGCAGTGAGACGACCTGTCGGTGAGATAGAGGGGAAAGATGCGATCGAGGAGAAAGATGCGTGCAAAGACAAAGGAGGATAAAAGACGGGGACGACCTCATGATGGCCGCCTCACCTGTCTGTCCTCCTTGTGGCATTCATTATCAGCCGCATGCTATCTACTGTAGGCCTCACCTTATTCTTGTTTGGAAATCAGAATGAATAAAAGGAAGACAATAAGAGGTTGGTTATGATGTTGCAAGTGTTGATGAAGGGCGCTGCAAAGAGGCGGAACAAGCACTTGAAGGGGAGCTATTGCACAGAAAGCAAATGGATTTTATGAGTAAGTAAGTGTCATCGAGACGCTCGCCTTGTCTCCTATTGATGCTGCATTCAAGGCCGCTGGGAAATAGCAAGTGCCCTCATGTTGGAAGGAAACAAAAAACTTGGCCTACGACTGTGATAAGCTTGTATTCATTGAGCAAGGGTAGAGCTGCAACAACTAATTATGAATCGATGATTAATCGATTATCCAATAAATCGTTACTTGATTAATCAAAAGAACAAACTTCAAATTAAGAAAATCATTAATTACAGACAATTTGACAGTATAAGCCATAAAGACCACTAACTTGTGAATGTAGTATTCGACATTGGTCACTAGGTGTCAGTAATTGTTCGATGAGACCACCACCGAAGCACCAGACTTGAAGAACAGGTTTTTATTGCAGGTTTAAATTATCTCACAACAGGCACAATAATAACTGGGGCTGTCAATTGATAAATTGATAAATTGATTGTTAAAATATTTAAATCACGATTAATCACATTTTATACTCATAATTCATCACAGTTAATCTCAGATAGAAAGACGTTTTTATCAATAACAATGAATGAATGAAATCCCTTTGTGGTAAACGATTGGATGCGCATCTCGGTACACGGGTTAAGACACGATTCAAAAACTATATACAGTGTTCCCTCGTTTATCACGGGAGAAAGGGGCCCCATTTTATAGTCCACTGCTGATGGGGATCTCATGCAACTTCATGTCAAAAAATCCAAACTATCCCTTTAACTATGTGCCTTCTGCCATCTAGTGGAAGAACATTGAATTGAATCGCTGGCACATAAAAATACATTATTTGTAGCAGATAAATAATAATTTCAAACAAATTAAGTGAAACTGGATAATATCTCCGCGCCACACATGTTGATCTCGCGGCACAGTGGTTGAGAGTGACTGGACTGCTGCATCTTGGTTTGCCTCACATGTAGGCTCTTGACGTTGCAAAAAAGTTTCCTCCTCAGAAGTTGGACATTTCCCAGGTTTCATGAATGGAGCATAACGTCTTCTCCTCGCTAGGTAGCTTTTCTGACGAGCTATCACAAGACACATTCTTGCCTTGTAGCTAGCTAAATAGATAAGTTACAACACATAACTAAACATACAGTATTTGCTTTTTAAATAAGAAAAAACACCATTGCAAAGGATGAGATTGCAGGCTAGCTCGCTAATTAGCCACAAAAACATACTCCTGCCATGGACGATCAGAGCATTTGTGCTTGTAGACAGGTTAGCCTTTGAGGCCCACACATACAGCAGGTTATGTTAAAGGTGTGCACATTTTCCTTTGTAGGGAAGAGTTGAAAACACAACAGCACAAAACAGGAGGTAAGAATAATGAGCGCCAGGGTCTTTGAAAGCGGGCATACTGTCGGCTGCCATACATGTGTTTGAGCACCGTGCAGGTGAAGCAAGGAAACACCTCAAAGTAACATAAAAGATTCATCACTTACTGTGAGCATGCAGGTGCAACGCACACACGCGCGCACACACACACACAAGCAGTAGGGATGACATGAAAGTGAAAGCAGACAGTGACATTGATACACCAAAACTTTATATAACATGTGTGTGTGTGTGTGTGTGTGGCATAGAGAGATTGCACACAGACATGGTAATATCCACTCAGGTAGGTGTCAGCTTTCAGGGGGGGGACAGGTTGACACATGCCTGCGTAACCTTGGCAACCAGCAGCAGCGGCAACACCAGCAGTTGGGGTGCAGATGAAGCAAAGGAGGAACAATCACTCGCGTACGGCCCTCGCTTCAACCATCAACACGTCAAAATCACACACATGTAGCGCCTTCAACCGACACACCAGGCCATGCATACATCAGCACTTTACACGGTCACATGACGGGGATTATCACAATCTGGGGAGGTGCCACACACACACACACACTGCTGGCATCGTGCTCTTTGTATCATCTCCAGAAACATCATGTGACCGCCTCTCCCGCCTCATCCCCACTAAAAATACTCCTCTTTCTCCTTTCACTGCTTATTTTCCCCCAACTCTTCCTCTTGTGCTCTTCTCTCTCGCTCAGTGTGAGTGCGAGCATGGGCCCAGCAGGCTTTCTAAAGAGGACACACTCGCACACACAAACACACACACGCACACACAGGCAAGACAAGCAGGTCATGCAGAGGCTCAGCTTCTGCTGCTCAACATTTGAGCCTGTGGCTTTTTGTTCCTTGCTTTTCCAGCCTTCTTTTTCTCCTTACCGCCACCAAAAGATGTTATGTTGTGTGATTAAAGTTTGTAATTTATTAGAATGTGTTTGTTTATTGATGTGCAGTCTGTCAATATACACTATTTACGTAAAAAGGGTGGGATTTAAATTTTCTCACTTTTAAAAATATTTCTGAGAAGTTATTTTTGTGAAATTTTAACATTTATTTTTTTATTTGATTATGCTTAGTATGCTTTATTAGATTTTTCCGGATGCTTATATGTGAACTGTAGTGATGGGGTCTCCGAAGATTTGCTGTTTGTATGCTATAAAATCATATGAAGTTTAATCTGGATCTGATCTAGATTGTGCCATTGTCAGCAATGTAAACTGAACATGTAATACAGCGCTACGCATGTTGAGATGCTTACATCGCTGTCAAAAGTCAATCAAATGAGGTTTGCTGTGCTGTATTGTTGGATATAAAATTAATTCTGGCTCTGGATGAACCTCTTTTTGGCTACTAAGTTTGCATCCAATCTTTCAAAATGTCACACTGCTTCTGAATTCCCCTTTGAGCCTCCCAAATATCAAATTGACGGCTGCACAGGAAATGATCAGTCACATCGTCTAATTGAACAGAGCCCTTGGGTGAGGCTAATCCCATTATGCTTTATGACCGTGGCAGAAAACCAGTTTAGGTCCGCAACTTCTACCACTGGAAGTGTATGAAAATGGCAACCTGCTCTGTCAGTCAAGGTGTTTCGGTGCTTAGTATTCAGATGGCGAGCCTTTGCTTTGAAAACACACGACACATATGCGGTAAAGGGTGGTTTGTCCAGGTGTTGCAAGGACGTGTGTGTCAGCGGCCAGAAGGGACTGGTTGGCTTCGCCCTTGATGTCGAATATGAAATAAAAAGTGAAAGGACATTTGTGTTAGTAGTCACACTGGCCTTCTTGACCATTAGTGTTTCTCTATTGTATGAAAATACAAGCATTCAAATCAATGCTTTTCGCTCTTCCCATATTCTTATTTTAGTGTCTGTTTTAGTTGAAAAAAATTATATCAAGTAAATATATAAATATTAAATTATTAGCATTGATTAAATTCAAAAAGACGTATTGGCCAGGCTTCTTTTAATTAAAGCTATTGGGCAGATAGGCAATGCGCTATGGAGTATTATAATTGTCCTCAACTCTAATGGGCTCCAAAATACTTCCTGATGTCTTCAAATACAACTAATGCATACTATGACCTATTACTGTATTATGATGCACAGAACCCTCCATATTCTTATTTTAACGCCTTTTTAGGTGTAAAAAAATATTATTTACATTTGCTATATTAGTATACGATTGTTGCACTGTTTTATTATATTGGTTAAATCTAAAAACATGTTGGACTTTTTCTTGCAAAAAAAAGCTAGAAAGGCAATTATGTAACAAAGACTTCGTTGTGATGTATCTGTGGGTTGGTATGATATTCTGGGATGCACACAAGAACGTCCTGGGGATTTTTTTTTTTTTGGCAGATTAAAAAACGTTGTGTCCACACGGTGCCGGATTAGTATATACTGTACAGTAGTTGCATCTGGACGGGAACACATCACTGAGTGAAAACAATGTTATACACAAGGCACTCCTATGTGTGGCGCTGTGAACAGGCACGCAAGATGGAACCACGTGACACTCCAAACCATAGAAGAAGAAAGAACGGATTTTCGCTTACGATAAGTGGAATAAGTTCTGCGAGTCATTATAGACAAGACAACAAAATATTAGGAGAATGTCAACCGGGGTGAGTCAGGTCCGTCAAAATGTTCAGATATGTTGGGTTGTCATCAAAGCTCATCATGTCATCGTTTCTGTGTTGCCCATCAACACGGCACCGATAAGCCGGCGTTTTCAGATTTTCCCACTCTGGAAGCAGTTTTCAAAAAATACCATTTCAGGTCACCCAGAACTCCATTCATGTGTGGATGAGCGGCTGAAACGATTTTTGGGGCATTTTATTGTAGTAATGCAACACTTCGAGATGTCCTCAAATAAAACCAATGCATATCTACAGTATAAATGAACCATAATAGCTTCTGATATTCCTGTTTTACTTACTGGGCATAGCGTTATTAGCTTTTAACACTCACAAGACCGCTGGTGAGTGCTATCCAATCAAGAAAGAAAACTATATTTCATAGCACAAAAAACAAAAAATCCAGATTTTGCTGCACCCTTCTAATCCTCACCTGATCCCTGCTCTCCCTTTTCACTCTACTTCTACATTTCCCATCAGCTCTTCCTCCCCCTCGCTCTTTCTCAAGCACTCCGCCACACTCCACTGGCTTCAGCAAACGGCTCCCCTGTCATATTATCTCTCTCGCTCACTCACACATACACACACACGCACGCACACAACAGAGGGACAGACATATGTTCCTTGGACTGAATAGGCTATGCACATGCACACACATGGAGATAAACACACACACACACACAGATCAAGGTTACTTCGAGGGTGAGAGAGGCCCATTGCAGCAAAGAAAGTAAAAAAAAAAAAAAGAAAAAAAAATCACATTTACAGCAGCACACTTTATTCTGCCGTTACTGAATTAATGATGAATGTCAAAACATAAGCAAAGCCAGATGCAAGATGACAAACAGCTTCAAAGTCTTAATGAAAGACACATTTTATTTTTGACACTTTTTCAGATTATTTTATCGCCTCAGTCAGCCACTTAAGAACATGTTGACTTTTTACATGTTGCCACAACATAGACTTGTTTGGATTTACCCACGGGCAAGGAACCATATTTGGTAACTGTAATAAAATGCAAATACAGAAGAAAATATTGCAATGGAATAGCATTACTGATGCTAAAGTTGAAAGAGTCGTCTTATATTCAGCGATGTCGTATATTCGGGTCGATGCTGTTTATTTGTGTTGCATGAAAGTGTGTACCTTTTATGAAAATTGTTACGGAGGGGAAAAAAAATACAAAACCAAAAAAACACAAACATCACAAAACACATGCAAAGAGAAAATGCTGTATGATCAAAAACAAATGCCAAAAGCGCACGCAACGCCCCAAAACAACTGCATGAACAAGTTGACAGCCCAAAAGGGAAGTTCACCAGACTACCAGGGGCGACAGAACTAAACAGAACAAAACTAGAACTTAAATATTATGACAAAATGTTTAACAAATCTTTGGCTACGTTCACACTGCAGGGTATGATGCCCAATTCACAGTTTTTGTTAAAATACGATTTTTGATATGGTCGTTCCCATTATCAAAACAATGCAACTTGTTAATGTGAAAACAAAGCGTCCAGGAAGTGACGTGCATGCGCAAAAAGCATGACGTTGCACGCACATCCGTGTGGGGAAGTTTCAAGGATTTTGTGCAACGGGAGTCAATATTTTCTTCATCAAATGATTCCACGTAGGAGATTAAGACGAAAGAGGGCAAGCATTTCGGCTATAGACGTTTGTGTAGAACTTGCTGCAACGTCTGTTCCGAGGAGCTG
This sequence comes from Dunckerocampus dactyliophorus, assembly GCF_027744805.1. NCBI lineage: Eukaryota > Metazoa > Chordata > Actinopteri > Syngnathiformes > Syngnathidae > Dunckerocampus > Dunckerocampus dactyliophorus. The sequence continues at coordinate 2,603,246 of NC_072833.1, read as the reverse complement.
CTTCATTTTTTTAAAATGATTTTTATTGCCTCAACTTGCAGCATTTCTTTCATGCAGTTGCTTTGCAGGTTTGTGAGTGTTTTGGGCATTTGCAGCATTTTTCATTTGCATTTTTTTTTAAATCCCGGAGTGTTTGTGTGATAGCAGCATTTTTAATTTGCAGCATTTCCCAGTTGCATTTGTTTTATGTGTTCTTGGTTTTGTATCATTTCTGTATTTGGATGTAAACTGTTACTGAAGAAAAAAAGTTACATATAAAAGACAAATACACTGTTTTATCCACACAATGGATTCTACCGTAGTCTGCTCTATGGACGTTTTTTTGAAAGAGGATTTCCCTGCAAGTGCCACAAAAGAGCCAGATTTAAAACAGAAAGTACAAAAGGTGTCAGCCAAGTAAGGCAAGTGAATAGACTTCAGTTGACTTTGCTGTTTCCTGTGTGGTCCACTCAAAGGGTTAAAGCCCAGAGTGAACTGAATGGTAAGAAGTTGGTTTCCAAGGGAAACTGTTCGCACCGTTCCAGCTGAGGCGGGACGTACCAACTTGCCTGACATGCGGGAAGAGTGAGCAACACGGAATAACAAGAGAATTACGCTCCGTTGTAGTTATAAAACGTTAACATGGATATCATAGTATGGTACCCACAATAAAAACAAGTCCTAGTATTGTTATGTGTTGTGGAAACAAGTTTTAAAGCGGTTATGTTGATATAGACATTTTGGTGCACCCCTCCAATGCGTGCAGAGTGCCGGGGTCCGTGCCAAGACGGTTTGAAAAGAGCAGACAAAGGCTGGAGTGCAGGACGCCCCTCGCCTCCCTCGAACTGTCGTCCTCCCCCCCGCCATGGAAGTACTTCCAACCGGTAGTGTTGCTCCGACTTCTACTTTCCGCCTCTGAAATGCACGACCGTCTGGATCCGCGCTCGGCCGAGAGAGGACGCCTTTTTGCGGCGAGAATACAACAAGGAAGCGTCGTGTGAGTGAGGGAGGAAGAGAGAGAGAGAGAGAGAGCGAGGGGAAGGATTGACGCCGATTCCTCCTCTCCTCCTCCTCCTCCTTCTCCTTCCTCTTTCTTGGCGGAGGCAGGAATAAACGCTTTTTGGGGCTATTTTTGCTTTCTTTTTTGAATGCATGTGACTGTGATTGCGGCAGCACACCGGGCTGAAGAGAGTTGGCTCATTGTGCGCACTTTCAGGGTGAGGAAAGAACAGAAAACAAGACGCGTCTTTTCGGGATAACAGGGACTGTTGCTACTTTTTGCATAATTTAAAGAGAAGGGGGTGCTTGTTTTCTCAGCCGTGGGGGTGTGGAGTAATAATTCTTATATGCCTGGGTTTTGAAAAACAATGGAGACGCACATTTCGTGCCTCTTCCCGGAAATTTTGGCCATGATTTTCAGCTATCTGGACGTGAGGGACAAAGGCAGGGTAGCCCAAGTGTGCGTCGCTTGGAGGGACGCATCCTACCACAAGTCGGTGTGGAGAGGGGTGGAGGCCAAGCTGCACCTCCGCCGGGCCAATCCCTCCCTGTTCCCGAGTCTCCAGGCCAGGGGCATTCGGAGGGTCCAGATTCTGTCCCTCCGCCGCAGCCTGAGCTATGTGATCCAGGGAATGCCCAACATCGAGTCCCTCAACCTCTCAGGCTGCTACAACCTCACAGACAACGGTCTGGGGCACGCGTTTGTGCAGGAGATCCCGTCCCTGAGGGTGTTGAACCTGAGTCTCTGCAAGCAGATCACCGACTGCAGCCTGGGTCAGATAGCCAAATACCTGAAGAACTTGGAGGTGCTGGAGCTTGGAGGCTGCAGCAACATCACCAACACAGGGTTGCTGCTGATTGCGTGGGGCCTCCACCGACTCAAGAGCCTCAACTTGAGGTCCTGCCGGCACGTCTCGGATGTGGGCATTGAACACTTGGCCGGCATGACCCACAACGCCGCCAAGGGCTGCCTGAGCCTCGAGTACCTGACCCTCCAGGACTGCCAGAAACTGACAGACCTGTCCCTAAAGCACATATCCAAGGGGCTAACCAAGCTGAGGGTCCTCAACTTGAGCTTCTGTGGTGGCATCTCGGATGCCGGCATGATCCACCTCTCCCACATGACCTCCTTGTGGAGCCTCAACCTGCGCTCCTGCGACAACATCAGTGACACGGGCGCCATGCACCTGGCCATGGGCACCCTGCGGCTCTTGGGCCTGGATGTGTCTTTCTGCGACAAGATCGGCGACCAGACGTTGGCATACATCGCCCAGGGGCTGTACCAGCTCAAGTCGCTGTCGCTGTGCTCGTGCCACATCTCGGATGACGGCATCAACCGCATGGTGCGGCAGATGCACGAGCTGCGGACACTCAACATCGGCCAGTGCGTGCGCATCACCGACAAGGGGCTGGAGCTCATCGCCGACCACCTGACCCAGCTGGCGGGCATTGACCTGTATGGATGTACCAAGATCACCAAAAGGGGGCTGGAGAGGATCACGCAGCTCCCCTGCCTTAAAGTGCTCAACCTGGGACTCTGGCAGATGACAGAGAGTGAGAAAGTCAGGTGATTGGAGTTGGTCTAAAGACGGGGCAAGGGGAGGGGGGGGGGGGGGGGAGGGGGGGGGGCGGCCAACCTGCATCCCCCCTACTGTGTGACTGTGTGTTTCTCCCAGGTTTTCGTTGACTAATTTGAGTTACTTGTCACATCCGGTAGTGCTTACTGATAAGGAGTCACCTAAACTGGTCTCATTTGGAGCCACAGCCTAAAAAACCCAATATTCGGCTACCTCGTAAGTGGGAAAAGACGGAAAACCAGAATGAGACTGGGAGAAAATGTGCCTAGAGGGACTGTGTGTGTGCATGTTGCCCCTCCCCCGTCCTTCCCTCCTCCCTCCATGAGCAGAATGGGACACATTCTAAACTACCTTTTTGTTAATTGACACAAACAGCATCACATTCCCCCTAAATGCATTATGCAAACAAACTTTTAACGCACACACACACACACACACACACACCAAGCTTCAGGTATTTTTTGGTAAAGTGGGGAGGGGGTCCTGCTGGGGACAAACGTCAGTGAATGTTGCTTCAAATTGAAGTGATTTACATATTTTTTTACCCTCTTTTATTGATTGAAACAAATCAGGGTTCCATGTTTTTTTTGTTTTGTTTTGTTTTGTTTTGTTTTAAATGGAGGAGGAGGGATGTTCTCTTCTTCCTTCTCCTCCTGCTCGTTCTCTCCATCCCTCCCCAGATAAAAATACCCACGCGCAGACATGCTTGGAATAAGGAGCAATCGATTATTTTTTCTTTTTCTCTCTCCGCTCCTCGGGTTACAAGCTCGCTCACATCTCTCGTTGTTTTTTTTCCTTCTTCTTCTTCTACACACAGCAGCAAAGTGTGTGTTTCATGTAATGCAATGACCTGCTTGAAAAACCAACATACGGATGTGTGCGTCCTGCTGAAAAAGCTGTATGAACGTTAAGGATTTGAAAAAAAAAGAAAAAAATGTACTGTATATTACGTGTTTGTAAAGAGGTTAAGAAACATGCAGAATCCCAAATTGTTTTATATTCTTACGAGCAAAACAATTAAAGATATTTATGTAATGAAGGAAAACGCAGTGTGCTTTGTGTCATCCTGGAGGATTAGCATATTTATTTTCTTATTACTAAGCAGCCTTCACATTGTCCCCCACCCCTTCCTTCATCAGCGAGGAGAGGAAAAATCTGTTGTGTTGTTTTATTATTTATGAGCAGACTCAAAATGGATGCCTTGATTTAGCTGCACTGCCTTTGTAATTAATCAAAACAAGCTTATTATTATTATTGTTATTATTTTGACTGGACGTGCTATCTATACACTTCAAGTGTTTATTTTATTGGGATGTAAATGTCTCCTTTTCTCATCTTAAGTAATACACACCCACACAAACTAGCCATTGTGTGTCCTTAGAAGTTAGTAAGGCAGTTTTTTTGGTGAGGAGGGGGGGGGTTTCCTCTCTCTCTTCCCTCCTCTTGTTCAGTCACGCATACCAGATCTTAGGCCAGGCAGAAGACCCCCCACTCGCCTTGCTTTCACCCCCCCCCATTGCCCCCTTACAGCCACACACACACACACACACACACACACACACACACACACTCCTTTTTAACATTCCACACCATCATTCAAAGCATTTAGGCATTCCCTGTGTCTCTCCTGCCACTGCGTCCATGGGGATTTGGGGCTCTAAAGGGCTTGACCACAGGGACAGAATGTTTGCTGTTCGCTGTGGTATCTTTGAATCGATATATTCAACATAAACTAACTTGGCCCGCAGTCCAGAGGGGGAATGTATTGAATGTATCGATTGTGGCATCATTGCAGAGGCCAGAACGTGTAACTCTGCAGGGTAATAACGGCAATGACAGCTTTTACGGCTCCTCGTCACTATTATGTTTGATTACCAGCACAAATAAAACAGGTGGGAGTGGGGAGGAGCGCTTGATGCGTGCATCAGTATCGTGAATGGCCCCCTGGCTGCACTTTGTACAACCCTGTCTTTTTGTCCAAACTTCTCCCACCAAGGACCACATATAAAAAAGGGAAAGAGGGGCCACTTTGATACATTTTGGCCATTAAAGCTGCTAAAGGCAGACCAATATAGGCCAATATATGCCAAGCTATCTGAACAAAACATCCACACCTTAGCTTTGCATTACAAGTGAGAAAGCTAATAGTTATTAGTGTAATATCAAATAATATGTTGTATTAATTAGCCATTTTAATTTGAGGATACGCCAGCAGGCCAATACAAATTTGGCTCACAGGCCACACATTGGACATCTTTCCCTACAACTAAGGTACGACTGCATTTCTCATAGAACAGGTTAATACCTGGTGCTTTTATTACACACGTAGCCTTATTTATAATGCTGCGCATGCCATCCCTGTCTTGACAAGGTGGCTAAGTTTCTCCTCTGCTCGACATATTGTGCAAGGGGTGAGGAGCAATTCATTGCATGACGTCTATATTTGAACGAGCATGCAGTACCTCAGGTTTTGACTTTGTGGATTATTTACTGTATCTATTGATTTCTTAAGAGCAGTGGCATTATTGTACAGCAGGGGTGCTCACACTTTTCACTTTTTAAAAAATGACCCAAAGATTAGCTCCTACTGTAAATATAGAAAATACATATATTTACTATACAGTGGGGTCTTGGTTAACATCATTCATATGTTCCAGAAGGTCCGACTTCAACCAAAATGGACTCTAACCAAAACAAATGTTCCCATAGAAAATAATGCAAATCCAATTTATCTGTTCCAGACACCTACAAATGTTAACACAAACACATTGTAGAGACAATTATTATAGTTTTACATGCAGAAAGTTATGGAAAACTAATTACAAATGACAAATAAATGGACAACTGAACATTTAACATGACTTTTATCGAGTTTTGCTGGAATAAAAAACAAACACATTATTCTGCTGCAATACAATTCCTCAATTTGCAAAAATGTAAAAAAATATATCAAATTAAATATCAACATTTTACAACCAATAAAAAAAAATGTACCTTGCCATTTAATATAGAAAATGAAAAAAAACCCGCTGGCGGTAGTGTGCCAACGAGGATAAGGCCTCTGGTGACGTGTGCCATGTTTGACTCCGGCTGCTGCGAACACGCTACGGTAAGTTCGAATGGTTATGTTTTGTTCCTGGAAACAGAAATGAGTGCTATGGATGCAAAATGAGACAGGCAGAAACACCGAGTGTCGCCCTTGATGCGCCCCCGGGTTGATAGACTGTTACGTGGGAACCCGAGTAGATGCATGTGCACCGCAGCCGATGACGAAGCCACTCCCGTCACATTTCTATAGCTCTGAAATGACGACTGTCTTCTCTTTAAGCTGTAAAATTCTGAGGTCTTGCACCCTTGTCTTGGTACGCTCCATCGACTTTCTCTTTTGTGCGGTCCATGTGTTTGTTATGTCGTGTATCTCTCAACAAATCTGATATAAACAAACGCTGTTGTCCTTAAAAATGACGCCCGTGGCCCACAATGCATTGCACAATCATATGCAGGTATCGCCAGATTTCGGTTTGGCTGCGTGATCCAAGATGGCGGCATAAACAAACTTGATAGTATTTTGGATGCTACAAAGTGGGCGAAGGCAAGCCACGGCAAAATTTTATCAAAAATTTCGGATGTGAAGTGAAAAAGGTGCTAACCGGGGCAGACGTTAACCACGGTACCATTGTATCCACAGTATAAATATGAGTACTTATGTATGTTGTACATATATTACGGGTGCATACACTTTTTCAGCATGCAAGTTGCAAGTCGATTACTATACGGTAAAACATAACACAAAATCTTACTGGTAAACTTTGAAACAACTATACTAATCATTAGTATTTCACATTCACAGCTTCAAAGTTTAAACGTAATCAAAGTGATTGATATCATTCACAATTCAATATGGCAATAAAGATAATTACACATAATTCCTCAATGGTTGTGTACATAACCTGAGTACTGGTAATATGTCAGTCAAAATAACTACGTTGCGTTCATTAGATACACAGTTCAGGTATTACGTCCAATTAGCATTTGCTATCATCATTACCGATACAAGAAATGACATAGATTATGCAAAAGACAGTGCAGCCAAGGTCAAGGCAACATATTACAAATGTTTCAGCAATGGGCACATTTTCCAATTAATCATGAAATAACAGTTTAACAGACGGAAGTGTAGAAAACAACGCATTTCTATAGCGGAGTTCACGATGTGTAGCAAAGCCATCAAACAAATCACTTTTTTTCTACATAACTAGCTACTACTAGTGAATAGATAACTTTTGTTATAGATATAGACATCTTACCGCTGAGTTAGTTTATCCGTAATCAGGATAGTAAAGATGAAATTTGCATCGGCGTGTGTCGCTTGAGACGTCCGTTCACCACTTCATCTTTGCCGCGGGGGAGCAATAGCGAATCAGGAGGGGAGCTTAAGTCAGCTGACTGATATCAGATGACATCTACAAAGTGATGTTTATGCGATCGACCCCAACTACCTCCGTGATCGTCCGGTAGCTTGCGATCGAGGTAATGGCCACCTCTGCATTACCGTCATTCTGCCAGTCCACAAGCAAGAAAGGTTTCAGAATAAAGAATGGCGGCGCTTCCGATGCAGCTCCTTCACCTTTAATCTCTAGGTTTAAGGACGTCAAGATCAAGGCTATGCGTTTCTCCTCGGAGGTCTGCATGCATCTTAATAACAATGCACTCACTGTTGTCTGACCACCGTCATACCGGGAGCTGTTCCCAATATACTTCATTTATTGATGGACGTCATTAGATTGTGCAGGTGTACCTAATGCTGTGTCCACCTTCGAGCAAAACCGAGACACTGAGTCCATCCAATCGGTCCACATTTGCACCGCTTCAGCTCACTTCTGCCTCCCCCTTGTGTCAGGCAGATTTACGACGGCAGTTTGTGCAGCGTTACTTAGCATTTTGGGAGGCATCCGTGCTGCTTCCGAGATAAGCAAATCACCCCTGGGGGGCGCTGGCTCCATATTTCACATGCTCAACCTTAAAAGGTCACACCATACTTTAAAAAAGAGGAGATAAAAGTAGACAAATGCGGCAACAATACGTATACACGCTTGTACACCATATCCATGAGAATACAGCCAGGAAATAGTCACATCCAATCACGATGACAGCTAAAGTATTTCAGACTTGTCTTTGAGGCCTCTAAGCACATAAATATCCTCCAATTTATTCTTTCCTATTCCTTTTATCACACGCTTTGCAGTCGTTTCCCAAAAATGTGCTGCCGGGATCAAAAGCGTGCAGCAAAAGAGATTTACACCAAACGTATCTCGCTCTCAGCATGAGTTTAAAAACGTAACACACACACACACACAGGCTGCCTATCTGCGTTGACTGACAGAGGCTAATTGAAAAAAGCCAGCAAAGACCCCAAATTAGACAAAAGGCCTCACAGTTTTGTGGGGTGCAGAGAAAAACCTGTAAAATAAAGTTTTTTCATGGAGTAAAATGCTGCTGTTTGAACTTTGTGGCGTGTTGGTAGCTGCGTCTCACTTCCTGTCAGGCGAGGGAGGAAGAGAGACTTTTACTGCTCATCATTAAAGGAGCAGTTCACCATTAAAAAAGGAAGGAATTGGGGCTCTTGACAACAAAGCAGTGGGAGGGAATTTGGGGGTGAGGGGGCATTAGCGGTCCCATGCGACTGACCCCCCCAACAACCCACCCCCCACTAAAATTCTCTCGTTTGTGGCTCCAGCTTTCTGTCTGCCGTGATGTCTGCCTACTCCATTTTTGGCTCTGCTTCTTTAGTGTTCCTCACCTCTCCCAAAACTTCTTTCTTTCTTTCTTTCTTACCTTGTTCAGTCCCTACCCTCCTACTCCTCCTCCTCCTCCTCCTCTCTTGTCGGCACCTGGTGGTGAGGTGTCGCCAGGGTGCAGTAGACGCCGCTTTGAAGTCCCTGGACGCCCCCCTTGGGACAGAAGGGGGTGGGCGACCGTGTTGGGGTCTTTCACATTTGTTGTTGCACAGTCTATACTACATAATACACATAATAAGCAGTACAATCCATGCTTTAAGTCGCAATGTAGCTTTTACCTCTCAGGAGTCTTTGACCTCACAGACGCAGAACATTTTTTCCGGTCTTTTTTTCCCCAATTTTTGCTGTTTTTTTAAAAAAAAATATTTGAACTATGTTCTTAAATAATCTTTGTCAAATTTATTTTCGGAATATTATGACTTTATTCCCATAACATTATAACTTTTTCCCCCACCTCATTTTCCAAAAATGACAACTACGTGTAGATTTTGTTTTGTCTGTTTATTGAAAAATTATGACTAAAAAAATAATAGTAATATTTCATCTCTATGCTACTACAATGCCATTATTTTTCTTCATAATATATAGAATAGTTTATTCTCATAAAAGTTTTGATTTTTTTTCTCTTAATATTTAGACTTTATTCTCGTAAAATTACATTTCTGCTGATTTTTTTCTTCCAACTATTTCAACTTTCTACTTGTAAATTTTCTTTTCGGAATATTATGACTTTATTTTAATATTTTGACTTTATTCTCGTAACATTAGAACTTTTTCCACAATAAAATCTTCCAAACATTACCACTTTATTTGGTGCTTTGTTTGTTTCTCATAATATTATGACTTTTTTCTTCTGCTTTCTTTCTTTGTTTTTATCACCAGATAACAACTTTTTCCATTTTTCATTGTTTTTTTAGTTTTCTTGTTAAATTATATTTCTAGAATGTGTTGCGGGCCAAGAAAAAAAAGCAACAAAAAAACAGCCGCGGGCCCCAAATGGCCCACAGGCCGCAATTTGGACACCACTGCTCTGGATGATCAAGGATGTTATATTCAGTGTTCTTAAGGTGCACACATTCTTTTTCTTGGATGGGGACACATCATTTTGGGTGTACATAGTTTTTAACTGTTGGAGGTCTGGCCTGGCTTTTAAGGTAAACAATTATTACAATAACTATGTGATTTTTTGAATGATACAGTTTAGATTCGCATTCTAAGTTATAAGAAGGTTTCATTATACACGTTAGACATTTATACACAAAGAATCCTACATTTTCCCGACTCTGATTTTAGGTATTGGGGTTATTTTCAACCCAATATGTTAGTACACTACGTCAAAATGATGAATGGGAGGTTGCACCGAGAAAAAGGCAACCGACAGAGGCAAGATAAACAGTTTTTCAGTTGCAAAATAGAGGTAAACATAAAAGTATGTAAAAATGCCCAACCCTGGTCTCCAAAGGGTCAATAGTCAAACATTTCATAGTTGTTGATTTCAGAGTCACTCGTACGTTTATTTGCTTGCAGGATTGTTGGACAAACTAGCAAAACAATCGGTAGAGGGGAGGGACATGGTTAAAGAACACATTTTGGTGAGAATCTGGATAAAGATACATGTCAGGCACCTTTATTTTAGGCCAGGGAAAAGAGAAGCAAGGCACAATCTGAAAAGTGAAGGAAGAAAGAGAGAGGGGAAGGAGAGGAATCTGTGAGTCACTTTGACTGTGAGCTGCGAGAAGTCGGCTAGCCATGTTAAAATGCCATAAGGGCACCGATACACACACACGCACACACACACACACACACACACAGTTCTGAGGTAAAGTTTGGCACAGAATATGCACTCATATTAAAACTTTATGCAGGAAAAAAAATCCTGCTGCTTCTCTCAGCTGCTCAGCAGACCAGCTAATTATTTTCAACACACACACACGCACTCAGACACCTTTGCTGCACATTCCTCAGCAAGGTAATGAGCTGTGTTTCCTCACAAGAGATGTATGGAGGAGGTAAAAAAAGATTTTTTTCACCTCACATTTCAAGCATCACACATTATTGCAAAGGTGTAATAATGATATCATCCTGATTGTAAGGTGACATCATCATTAATGAATGATTGAAGCAAATGCATTAGAACAGGGGTCTGCAACCACCAGCTGTGGCATTAATTGACACCTTTTTTTATTTTAGCTTGTTATTTTTGTAAACAACCATACCAAATGAAATGTAAATGTGTGTCCATTTAAAAAAAAATGTTTGTTGTCCATTGCGCACATGAAGAGACAAACTACTAAGAGGCAAACAAGCTTTCTCACAGAGGCCGCTGAAAAAAACGCCAAAAATGACGACAATGGTTTACATGTTTCAAACATGCTCAACAAGTTACGCTGAGGAAGCTCAAAAAGGAGTAGGAAGAAGCAGAGCCTTTCAAATATATACATACAGGAAATAAATATATAATACAGGAGTAATAATATTGATAAGTACAATGGCAAAAGCTATATGGTTTCCAGGAATGGTAATGCCATCAAGACCAAGTTCATTTTTCCGTTATTCTGGATTAAAGTTAAAAGGAACTATCCAGAACTTTACACAATGGCGCTGAAGACATCGTTGCCATTACTGTCCAATTACTTGTGCAATACTGCACAGTGTATACTGTACTGATAAAAAGACGCTCCCCTATCACACACATGCATTAAAAAGCACGCTATTGTCCTCTTCTTTCTGGAAATCAAACTCCAGGCTCTCACCGATGGTGAGTCTGTATTCATTTTGTGTGTTTTGCACAGTTTTTTTACTTTGAAATGATCAAATCTCTGTTTCATTTATAAAACGGTTTATCATCTCCTCCTCTTCAACAGTTTGTCAACATCCGAACAGCTGTTCCTAGCAGAGCAAGAGGCGCTGAGAGGGGAGATTGCATTATTCCATTTCGAAAAAGTGTATTAGGACAAACAGCTTTCTGCATTCGAGCTGCCACTCAGTGCAACCTCACGCCCATAGCCATTAGAAATCAAAACACGTCATACATTCAAGATCCAGTTAAAAAAAGGCTTATTGACAATCAGAACTGCCAACCGTAATTACAGACTGACTTGCAGTGTTGTTGTTGGTATCCTGTTATGTATGTGTTTGTGTCGATTGTTGGCTCACAGTGTTCCGATTATTAGATTTCACGCACGCACATGATGGCATAACATTACAGTGGGTCCCTGCAAAATTTTGGTAGGTATTTTTTTTCGCCATTCTTCCCCCAGAAAACATCTCATTCACCATAAGTCGTAATAATGTAGAAATACGTGTTAATGCAGGTTATGGTTAGCACAGCATACCACTGTTAGAAAACCCACAATATTTACATTTATGTCTACACGCTTCGCTGATAATGTTTTTTTCATCAAGCGTTGAGATTTCGCGTTCTGTTTGGTGCTCCTTGAACGCACCATACTGTAGTTGTGTGCTGAGACACTATGGAAGCACCAGCTTCGGCAGTCAAAGCTTGGAGTGAGGTGAACACAAGTTAATGTATCGTATATGTCGTGACTGGAAGTACAACAGGCAAGCAGTGTGGATTATGCAGACGTGGCTTGGAGTGCCTCTAGCGCTAGCCTGGCGACCAGGCTAAAGGCTACACCGTAAATCCGATACCATCTATTCATGAATCATCTTACATTATCACCGATTAGTAGCGAGTACATCAGTCTACATTTTGTACTTTAAAAGGTGTTTATTAAGTGTATGAGACATATTTAGGGCTTAAACCTGGATTTGGCCATGGCTGAACCACGGCAACTGAAGAGAGATGGGGAGGGTTCTGGCGTGAATGTAATCTAATAATTACAAGTCACTTTTATTGCAGGTTTGGGGGTGGGGGTGTGTGTTTTAAAAATAAGATGTTGATTACTCACAGTTTTTCACCATTTGGTAGTGGTTCTGGAACATAACCCACGAGAAAGCGGGGATCTGTACTGTAGGATGTAGCTAATCTTGGGTCGCTGTGAGTGTATTGTTGTTACACTTAAAAGGCACTTTTGCTAGAGCAGAATAAATGTTTCATTTCAAACTATAAGGCCTTCTGACTTCATTCCCAACCACACAACGGCTCTCGCTGCTGAATATTTGATTGGGGAAGAAAAAAAAAGCAGCCATCAGAGTCAGTGGAAGAGCCGCTTCATACGCCAGCGTGTGATGTTGATGTCGCCAAGCGGCGGCCTCGACATGTCATTCACGTTTCCAACAAAGACAAAACTTTCCTCCTTTTTGCTGCTTAAAATGTGGCACACTTGTTTTCCCCAGATGGAGGGAAAAAAAAACGTACTGAAAGGGAAACAGATCTTGAATATTTTGACAGTACGAGGCTGCAAGTAGGATTTCTAAGCCTAAGTCTGCATTTAACTCTCCTTCTGTATTTTTGCACATTAGACCCTCCTCAGTCCTGGTTTTTACCGTACAAAACAACAAACGAATACATGGAAAAAAGTCAAATCGTTATAATAAATGTGTGAGGAAGAAAAAGCCAGATATGAAAGACACACTGAAGGTGGAAAAGAGGCTGAGGCTGGAATACAAAGAGGTGTGTGTGTGTGTGTGTGTGTGTGTGTCTGCAGCAGGTGTGTGTGTATGTCCCCATGGTCCTTCTAGCTGTCTTCTCCTATTGATCAGCTCATATTGATCTGGTTTGGCACATAAGCCCCGACACACTCACACACACTACACGGTTCACTTGATTCGCCTGTGCTTGGACACAAGGGACATGGAGGGAACATTGTTAACGCCCATGAGAGCAAAAAAAAAAAAAAAAAAAAAAAACACACAATAATGCACACCCAGTAGCCATTTCATTAGGCACACACTGGACATGTAATGCACCAGATTTCCACTAGGTAGAGCAACTACACTCACATTATGACAAAATACAGTGTACCAAATGTTGTGGCTACATGTTAGCGTACAGGCATGTATTTCTTTTATTTTACGTAAATATACCCGCTGAATGGGAAACTTTTCCTGTCTTTGGGTTTTTTGTGTGTATGTGCAGACACACACACACAGAGCCCACCTTCTGCTGCTGTCATGGCTGCGAGCTGTCAAAATCAGCCTCCTCCTCCTCTTCCTCCTCCCTTTTGCTGAGCTTGCCTATCCTCTTTCTTTCTCTCCCTGCCTGCACTTTTTCTGCACATCTCCCCTCCATATTTGTGTGTGTTTGCATCTACATTTTGCCTTCTCAACACGCATTACTGTCCTTTCCCGTCATCTCGGGATGCGCATTTACATACAAATGGGCCTTGACAAAAGGAATAACCACTATGAATGCAGCACGCTCCGTGTGTCCGTGTTCACAGCCATTCAAACACGTTGTTCACATGCAAATGCAAACAAACAAATGCAGGTCATGTGACAAAGGCGCTTCTTTTTCTTAATATGTAAACACAAGCATCTACGGATGCATAAGCACAAAGATGGAGCCATTAGGCATATTGTTAGTTTATGCCTCCGTGATGGTTGGCCTGTGTTACACAAGGCTCGCTTGCAATGTCATCGTAACCTGGTTGTGTGTCAGGACGACACAAGATCCTTTCTGAAAAGGATTTTTGCACAATACATGGTGAAAAATGCATAAAACACACTGCACACATCTAATGAGGTACAACACAAGAACTGTATTGCAAACATAATGGCACATTTGTGTGGTGCCCCCTATGGTTTGCGCTCAAAATGCTTTGGAAGAGGAGCTGGCATACATGTAATGCAGTGGTACTTCAGTTTTCTTTAACACAAATTGAAACATACAAAAACCGAGGCAATTTTTCTCATAGGAAATCATGTAAATCCAATTAATCCTTCTCAGACACCCAAATATATTAACAAAAATAGATACCATCCAATACCATCTATTCATGAATAGTCTAGTGGTTAGCATGTAGCCAACACAGTAACAGCCTGGAGGTCGGGAAGACCTGGGTTCGATTCTCCCATGGGCATTTTCTGTGTGGAGTTTGCATGTTCTCCCCACATTCCAAAAAAAACATGCATGTTAGGTTAATTGGCGACTCTAAATTGTCCATAGGTGTGAATGTGAGTGTGAATGGTTGTTTGTCTATATGTGCCCTGCGATTGGCTGGCGACCAGTCCAGGGTGTACCCCGTCTGTCGCCCAAAGTCAGCTGGGATAGGCTCCAGCATGCCCCTGTGACCCTAAAGAGGACAAGCGGTAAAGAAAATGGATGGATGGATTTACCAATTACTTGTGGAATACTGTATATACTGTATAACACAAGATTCTGCAACAATACGGACGGTAAAAAGACGCTGTCCCTGTCACTCACACATATCAAAGCACGCAATTATCATCTTCTCTCTGGAGAACAAACCCCAGGCACTCACCGATGCCGAGTCAGTATTCATTTTGTGTGTTTTGCACAGTCTTTTACTTTGAAATTTTGCTTTTCTTCCTTTTATACAATTATGAAAACTTAGTTGCTAAGACATTTTGCTTGATAACAACCATGTTTTTTAACCAATCTTGCTCAAATTTCACACACATGTACTTGTCAGTCCCATAAAGGTGTGTTCCAAATTTCTTGGTGATTCGTCAAAACACTGTAAAGTTATAGTGTAGAGCGCGTTGGGCTGTGTGAGAAACTTCAAGTCAGTCCAACTTATGGGGTTTAATAACAGTACGTCATTAAAATAATAGCACAGTCAACACAGTAGGGGTGCATGTAGACTTGCTTTTCTATTTTTGCATGCAGACCTACAGTATGTGTTTAGTACACTCCTTTGTGTTGGACACACAAGGCGCATGTAATTAAATCAAACGTGCACGTGTTTTTTTCATTAAATGAAGTCGTACTGCAGCAGTGTTTCTCAAGTGCGCACGCGAATCATTTATTCATGTACGCGTGTATACTCTTAGAAATACACTTTGCTTTACAGCTCTGTGAGGTTATCGACCCGCTTGTGCTTGTTTGTAACAAAACACCTTAGCCATCTTTAAAAAACATGCACACTATTTTTTTGACAACCACCTATGGGAGTGTGTGCGTGTTGCAGCATGTGGGAAGATGTTAAAACATGTATATATTCTATACCAGGGAGGAGAAGGAGGAGGAGGAAACAGAAAAATACAGCCTCCTCTAGTGTGTGTGTGTGTGTGTGTGTGTGTGTGTGTGTGTGTGTGGTGTGTCAGTTAAGTTGACATCTGATCCGCAGAGTATGGTAAAGACCAGTGAGTGTGTGTGTGTGTTTTGTGGCCTGTGTCAGTCCTTCTTTCTGTGGGTGGTAAGAAGTGTGTGTGTGTGTACTTGGTATGTGTATGCATGCAGTTGAGGACAAAGAGGACATGCACAGTAACACACCATTCTTTTTCTTTATTTTAATGTGAGATGTCTTCAATGTGCCATAAAGGTTATATGAACTCTGAACATTTTCACACACCAGTGTTGTTTTGGCAGCCATTTTATTTTTAGTCTTAGTCCTTTGAATGCAAATGACTTCTTGTTTTCAATTTCTATTCAGTTCTATATGTGACAGTTTTAGTTGACAAAACTGAAAATATTTTAGTCTAGTTTTAGTCGACAAATCTAAAAACGTTTTAGTCAGTTCAGTTTTAGTAAAAAAAAACAACAAAAAATACTAAAATAAAAAAAATAATGAAGTCAAAGTATTGGAAATTGGATGAGGAAAAAATGGGATACAAATTCTCTACCTCTGTATACAAAGTACCTCTCCTGTAAAGGTCTATATATATATATATATATAGATAGATAGATAGATAGATAGATAGATAGATAGATAGATAGATAGATAGATAGATAGATAGATAGATAGATAGATAGATAGATAGATAGATAGATAGATAGATAGATAGATAGCATGAAGGAAGTGCTCTGCATGCTAAGCTAAGATGCATTGCTACGTTTTAGTTATTGACTGAAAGATGTGTAATCTTTCAGTCAAAACAAAGGCAGAAATGTCATGCATTTTAAACGACGGATAGACCACCCACTAGCATTTTCGTCTACTCTCGTCTCGTCAACGAAAACTCACACACGGCTCGTCACGTTTTAGTCATCAAAAGAGCCATGTTTAGCTCGTCACCGTCTCGCTTTCGTCATGGAAAAAAGCTTCGTCAACAAAATGATTTCGGCACTGTTGACGAAAACAACACTGACGCACAGACACACGCGCACGTGCACGTGCACGCGCACGCACACAATGAAGAAAGTCTATCATTAATATTTTATAATACACTACAATGAAAAAAAATACAAAAGGAAGAAGTGTAAAGGAAGGAGGAAGCTGCTGACTTCACCTGTGGTTTGCTGTCATGTGACTCGCAAGGGTAGAAAACACAAAAGAGGAAGACGACACACACACACACGAACGCACGCACAGGCTCATTGATTTTGTGCACGAACACTGCGCTGTCACCACATACAGTGCAAGTCTGTGACCCCCTCCCCCTCCACCCTTTATACATGTGTAAATGCTACACTTGACACTTGTCACCCCCCCATGCCACTCTCATTAGAACTGCCCCTTTCCTTCCTCATCCTCTTGCACTGAGCTTCTATGTTGCTGCACACACGTAACGACATGTTTGCTGAGGATTAAAAAAAACAAACAAACAAAAAAAAAACAAGTATCCAAAGTCTTCCTGCCAAGGGCCACATACAGAAAAACTGAAGGCTGGGGGGGGGGGGGGGTCTGAACTAAGGATGCTAAAACTACTGTCATCCAATGTCCAGGGTGCAAAAATACATAATGATGAATCGTTGTTCGAGAGCGCCATGAGTGAACTGCTCAAGGATACAAGCCACGAGGCTCAACAACACGCTCCACATGCATCACTGTTTCTCTTCTACACCAAACATCTTTGTTAGAAAAATCTATTCAATTGGGTTACTTCGTGATTGAATCTTCCATTTATTGCTTTTATTGTAGTGTCTGTAAGATGACCTTGAGAGTCCTGAAAGGAGCACACAAATAAAATAGTTTATCATTCAGATTGCTTTGATGCCATTACGATAACAGCCACTAGGGCATCATATCCGAATATGCCGAAACCGATGCTGTGGTGTATTGATCAGAAAAGTAAGTACACCCGTCACATTGCAGCAACCATTTTTACTACACTATATCTTCTCAAGGGGCAATACTATGGAAATGAATCCACTTTACAGTAGTCAGTGCACTGCTTGTACAGTAGTATTACTTGATTTACTATCCGCTGAAAATGATTCAAAGCACAATCATTGTTGTCTAAATAGCAGGCAACACAAGTGAATAGCAAGCTAATGGTGTCTTGCCTACAGTCAAGCATGGCGGTGGTAGAGTCTCCAAGCGTGACCGGGGCTGCATGAGTGCTGCTGGCACTGGGGGAACTGCAGTTCATTGAGGGGAAGCATGAATTCCAACATGTACTGCGGGGTTACCACAAGAATCAATACTTTGATACAAAGTCGGTATCAACATGCAAAAAAACCAACAAAAACATAAATATCTGCTTTTTTTAAGTATCATAGGTACCAACTATTAAATTTTTCGCTCGCCGAGCCGTATTGAGCTGAGCTTGAACAGGATGACGAGACAGAGCAATGACAACAATCATGGTGCCAACACAAAAATGGAAAAGGAAAAATAAAAACAGCAATGGCGTTCAGCCTACAAGCATATAAAATTCGATATAAAAAGAACTGCTTTTCTTTGTGAATGTAAAATAGTTGACTCTTGGTGTTATTTATGAGCGTATTTATAAGCACAGTATTGTTTGTTTTTATATACTAGCAGGCTATAGGCCACTGCTGCTCTTTTTTGGTACTGCAATTTAAATTCTGTCCAAAAAGATGCTGAAGTACAGTGATCTTAAACACTTGACAGTTTGAAACAGTTTTTACTAAAGTAGACAATTTAAGAATACACGGGTTCTGTTTTTTATTTTTATCGTGGTGTTGAATAAGCATCGACAATCGTGGTATTTGTATCGACGACTGAAACTCTGTTACCGTGGCAACCCTAATGTACTTGGACATTGTGAAGCAGAAAGTGGTTTTCAAATATAATAAGGGAAACAAACCCAATTGAGCACCTGAAGGAAGGAAGGAAGGTGGAGGCAGCTTCACCACCAGTGATGTCATCATGGAAGAGGATTCCAGTAACAATCTGTGCAGCTTGAGTCAATTCCATGCCCAAGAGGATCAAGGCAGTGCTAAATGACAGTGGTGGACATGTTCACTGTGAGGTGGACTCCCTTGTGTTGCCAGCTTTTAAAAAATAATGGCTGTGTGTTGACTCATTTTCAGTGCATAGTCAATCCATACTGCTATACAAGCTGTACACTGACCACTCTAAAGTAGAATCTT
Source organism: Dunckerocampus dactyliophorus (assembly GCF_027744805.1). NCBI lineage: Eukaryota > Metazoa > Chordata > Actinopteri > Syngnathiformes > Syngnathidae > Dunckerocampus > Dunckerocampus dactyliophorus. Next base: position 2,584,527 of record NC_072833.1, on the reverse strand, counting down.
TTCTATAATATTGTCCCTTGAGAATAGTATGAGAAAATGGTTGCTGTTTTGTGCAGCTGTTTTTAAAAAATGTCTTGTGGGAACATACAACTGAACACTAAAAGAAGATGCTGCATACTCCCTTCCGGTACTTTCTCTCACTCCCCCAAATTCCCAGCATTCCTCTCACATTCCAGCTTCACCTCCTCAACCTCAGCTCCTATGCTGTGCCCACGTTTAGAGGTCATGACTGCTTCCAGCGTCTCTCCCTCCACCTCCCACCCGCCTCCTGCTCCTACCCAGCATGCCAGTGGTGGCGGGGGGCTTGACCTGAGACCTCCACCCCCAGCGGGGCTCCTGAGGCTCAAGCTGGTTGGCATGGCAGGCAGCTTGGCACACCTCCAGCACAAAAAATACACACAACAGTTGCTACCTACTGCTTCATGTTGGTCATTTAATATAACAATATCAAGAGGAGATGATTTTTTGCAGTAGAAAACTGGACATGCTGACATAAAGGCCAAAAAGACTGTTCTGCAGAGAAAAAGAGAGGGACGGCGGGGGCCTAATTTGGTATTTCCTTTCTGGACATGGGAGGAAGGGCCATTGCCCCGGAGTGCACACACACACACACGCACACACACACACACACACACACACAAGCATACACACACACGGTCTCCTTTAATGACCCTTAAATGTGGCCTTAGGCACTGGAGCCTTGGAGAGAAACCAAAGAAAATATGCAAGCACAAATAGCAAAAGTTAATTTACAGTGTTGCATGGTTGCATTACATAAAAAAAGTATGCATATGACATGTCCTCCCAAGAATACACACACACAATGCAGGAGTTCAACTGGAGGTTAGACCTTCAGGCTCCTGCACTCAAAGAGAGACAGAGAGAGAATTCATGAGCAGCCCAGCGCTCACTGCTGGGATTACTGCGCACACACACACACACACACACACACACACACACACATGCAGGAAAAAAGGATAAATGAAGAATAAAAAAGGCATAAAATGAATAATAAGCTCACATGAATTTGCAAGAAGAGACACGGTTTTGCTGAGCCGGTAGATAGATCAGTAGGTAGACTGGTAGATAGATAGCTAGATAGATAGACACATAGTGTAGATAGGGAGGCATAGGTAGGTATAGGAGATAGGTAGAAAGATAGATGACGGGGGGCTCTGACTGTCTTTGATCGTCCCAGCTGAAATAATCAACAAAGCCCTGGAGCTGGACCTGGACCTGTGTGTGTGTGTGTATGTGTGTGTGTGTCATGGGATGGGGGGGTGTTGTGGCAGCATGCCAAGACTAACTCCCACCAGGAGCAACATCAAAGCCACTCTGTGTTTCTCTCCATTTCTATGCAGCTCTATCATGATGTTCTTTCTATTTTCATCTCCTGTTGTCCACTCAAGCAACGTAATGTTTCCAAACACACACACACTTCAGTCATCTTCATCAGCAGGTTGTCATGGGAGCAGTTGTGTGTGTGTGCGTGTGTGTGCAAAGCTCATGACGACGGTTATCTCCACTTACATTTCACGCACATACGTCCGATTGAATTAAAGCGCCAGAAAAGAAGACGTTGAACGCCTGCTGTTTCAAATTAAAAGCCCTTGTCTATTCTCTTACATTTCATCATGGTGAGGCTGTGAAAAGAATGTAAAAAACCCATAAAAAAATCTAATTAACTCCGGGGAAGTCATTGCTTTCCTACATGAAGACATTTTTTAAAATGTGCTTTTCTCCACGGATCTCGGCACAAATAAATATGGATAGAAGGCCATGAAATATATAAATTGGTCATAAAATAAATAAATCGGCCACTAAATAAGTCAAGTTTCATTCGTATTAGTATTAGTATTAGTATTAGATTGTGTTTCAGAATTCAATTCATTTATGGACAATTAAACACGCTGTTTCATTTGTTTTCATTTTCATTTTTAAATAGGAGTGTCACGAGACACCTAACTCACGAGATGAGACGATGCACGAGATTGGCTCCACGAGAACGAGACGGGATTTCAATATGAATTTGAAGAAAAGTACAATGAAAAAATAGGATTGGACAAAGAAACTTCTTTATTTAACCGAGTCAAAGAAACAACGCAGGTGCGTTTTGAAATGTTTATTGTCTCACAAATTGTCGCTCAAAGATATTATTGTCAACATTTTTTTAAACCAAAGAAACCACTGTAATGATAATGTATAATTATAATAATAATAATAATAATAATAATAATAATAATGTTCATTTGTTCAGCTGACAGTTTAATAAAGCATAATTTCTATAAACTACTTGTAATCACTCACTCAGTTATTGGATTCATTGATTAAACACTTATATAATACTGCACTCAACAAGAATTCAATCAATAATAATTCAATCAATAAACATCCATGCAACCAGTTATTGCAAAATCTACTTGTAAGAATTGTTTACCCGCTCAGTAAATACATTTTTGCCTACACTAGTTACATTATGCCTTTTTGCTTGATTTTTCCACTTTTGCTAGGATTTTGTTTATTTTATTTCTGCAACGAGCCACGTTCACCAGATGGCCCTTGCACCACACTTTGGACACCCATGCGTGTTTTGAAGGCAACTGTGTCCAAGCTCTGCCTTCGTGGCGCTGTTGGCCAGGGGCTGGGCTGCTTTATGGAGTTTTTGTTGACATGCATCGCATGGCATTACGGAGGTGGGGCTCACTCCTGCGCAGCTGCCTGGCGGATGCTTCGCCTTTGTTGATGGCTTGTATTTAAATACCGAATATATGCATGATGCAAGAAACGCTTAAATGCGCACCCTTACTTGGTAAATATAGCCACCATGTTGCCAAATTATCAACATGGATCTCTTCTATGCAGGAGGTGTGTTATGAAGCGGAACCAGTGATCGCCGGTGCTTGAAGGTTGGCGCTTAGCCAAATGCAATGAGCGTCAATAGAACTGCTGTGATTAAGGGTGTGGACAAGTCCGCACATCTATGTGTCTTGATCTGACAAATCTTTAAGTAAATTTGATCAAAAGCCGAATTACTACAGCTTGTGCTTGGACACCAACAAGTAGCAAGCAAATGTTTAACTCTGATGGAAAAAAACAGCCACAGGTGACTCACTGACGCTGTGAACACCAAGGTAGGTTAGATTGCCAGGTGTGCCTAAACCACTCAATGTGCGCCTCGCACCCTGCCACTTCCATATTACAGTATTACACATTTTACACATTTTCTCCAAACAAGAAATCTCACCTCGTTTTAATCTGAGATTATTTCAATATAGGAGTGTCATGAGATCTCGTCACATGATCTACTTATTAATTATATTTAATTTTTTACAAATATTTCTAACAAGAGGAAAACTTCTATGTTCTTTTTCTGTTTACTAAAATAATTGATGAGATTTTTTCAGCCAGGTGGGAAATGATGATCATTTGCATTCTGCTTGACAACAAATGTCCTAAATGTGGAGATCATGTTCTGTGCTCCCAGTAGCTCTTGGAAATATGCAAAACAGATCACTAAATCCCAAAATTCCAGTCTCTTCCTGCTTGTCTGTTCTACCTTCTTTTCACTTCCACTCCCCCATATTCCACTCTCTCGTCCATGTTTCCACCCCTGCCTCTCTAACACACACACACACACACCAGAGCAGTAGTCATTCTACTTATAGCCTTGCCATAAATCAACCTGTCATTCTCCGTCATGCTGGCTGCATTTCGCTGAGGCTTGTGGCAAAGGCGCACACACACACACACACACACACACACACGCACCCACCAGTAAGGGATGGCACACACACATAGCCACACAAAGATAAATACAAGGCATCCAAGAAGTGCTCAGGCAAACACAGAAAGGCACAGACGGGTTACAAGTGTAGAAACAACATTGATGTACACACACACTTTGTTCAGGTGTACCTAATAGAGTGTCCATGAGAGTATTGTTACCATAATTATGGTGGGCTATTAAACATGAGCATTACGATGATGATAATGGTCATTTAATGGAGTGATAACATGCATGAGTCAGTGATTCGGGGGGCAGAAGATGACGGTTTTTGTTATGCGCCATTGACTTGAAAGATGGCACATGGTGTAAACAAGAGTGATGGATTAAAATGAGGGTGCATGACTGACATTGAAAGTCAAGTTTTCTACGCATTTGGCACAATTTAAGTGACGTGAGGTACTTTTTACTTTACTTCATACATTTACTTCAGACAGGACACACACACACACACACACACACGTATGTAAAAACATTTTCAAGGTCGCATTTCCAGCTTTGCACAAGTCATCCTCTATCTGTGCTTCAGTGCATGCTCTCCTCTGCATTCTTCCCTCATCTTCACTCCATCCCACACACACACACACACACACACACACACACACACACACAGATCTGTCCGTTGCTCTGACCTCTCTCTCTCTCTCTCTCTCTCTCTCTCTCTCTGGGGAGTGTTGGCTGTCTGCCCAGCTCTCTCTCTGCGCCTCACACTTTCTCTTTTGTATCCTCTGTCTTTGTTCTCTATCTCCATCTATTGATCTATCTATTTTTCTAATCTCCTTTTGTCTCGCCTCTCCTGTGCCTACCCTCCTCCTCCTCCTTTTCCTCCTCCACCACCACGGCCGTGCATCCTCTTATCTCTTCATCCTCTCCGCTGTCATCCCCGCACTTATCTCCTGGTCCCCTCTCCTCGCCTCCCGTATCGTATCTCCTGCTATCTCCTCTGTTTTTAAGCGCCTCAGCCTCATCGCTCATGCCTCTCCAGCCTTCTGCTGCTGCTGGGCTTGTGGCAGCCAGCTTCAGGTGCCTCTCTCTGGGCACGGTGCCCACAGGGGGGTGGGTAAGATAGAGAGAGGCGGAGAGGGGTGATTTCTGTTGAGTCACACTTTGTGTAAAACTAAAAAAAAACAAAACATCAAAGTTCTCTCAGTTTTTTCTTTAAAAATGTCAGTTTATTCGCTAAAAAACACTGTTCTTAAAGGAAAACTGCACTTTTGCCCATCATCCCCAATCCATGTGAAACATCAACACGTCTTTTTTCTGTGCCTTCTAAAGACATAAAAACAGCTAAAAAACCTCCAAATACCGCCAACAACGCTCAGTTTACATAATGACTTGCATATTAACCGGGCTACAGTGACATTGTGATTATTGCTGCTATTAACGTTGTTATGCCGAAGAACTACACTACTGGCATAGGACACCTAGCTACTAGCCGGCTAGCACCTAGCTTCACCACACACTTGCTCACAACTCCTCAGGCCCCTACCGGAAGGTAACGCTAATAATTCCCAAAAAAGTGCAGTTTTCCTTTAAGATTTATGCAAAAATGTGGGACAAATGATGCCCCGCCCCTCCACAAAGCCTTGCAGAAGATGGTATTGGTATTTAACTGCCGGCTCGTGCTCCAAATCCTGCACTTGAATTTAGTTCAAAACTTCAGAGCGACAAACATTACTGCCGAAGATTCCTAAAGACAACACTCTTGTCATGAGCAGGTTCTTTGACGATCGTGTTTTTAACAGCAGAGCAGTCTGGTCATATACAGTATAGGATTTTAGGAGCCCAAAACAGCAGAAGCAGTGGTTCTCAACTGGTTTGGCTGGGGGATCCACCATTGCCCCTCAATGACAACTGGTGACCCAAATCGCGAGGATTTTTCCACTCAAAGTCATATTTGAAGGGACTGTTTTGAAAACAACATGGGCGACAGCGCTGAGACGCTGTCTCTTTACAGGCCGTTCTTCTCCAGCAGATATCGGCAGCTGTGTGCTGGATGGCCGGCACGTTAAGACTCCGCTCGATGTCCTTCCTCTCCAACTCAAGCTTGGCAGCCGCCCAGGAACATGGCATGCACCTTGCGGCGGCGTAGATAACGAATAGGGCAGACAAGAACATGAGTTCCATTCACAGACATTGGGTCATTACATTTTTATTATTTTTTTTCCCCCCAGGCAAAGACCCACAGCCCATTCGTAACTGTTCTGCGACCCACTTTTGGGTCCCAGGCCGCCAGTTGAGAACCACTGATATACTGTACAGGATCAAACAAGGCACCAAATATACACTACAGTATAGTAGTCTATACTATCTGTGCGGTGTGGGAGAAAGTTAGATGGTGCGTTCAAGGACCATCAAACAAAGTGAGATGGCTTTCCGCTTGCAACAAATGACATAAACATGAAAAAACTGAGATTTCTAAATGTATATATTTTTTCAAATAAAATAATGGCCCACATTTCCAAAATTCATATCCTTTTACATAAAATTCAATGTCATTTAAAAATGTATCTTTAAAAATAATTTAAAAGAATAAAGTTTCTCGTGCCCCGGTGGTTGGGGACCCCTGAAATACAGGATCTTCGTAGACAGGACTGTAATCTATTTGTGGCTGTGTTGGGGTCTAGAGGGGTCCGATTACGCGTTAAATATGGGTTAAATACGGGACAAACTTGCTAAGTTGGCACCACCAATCCCTCTTGCTGCATCCTCTTATTCTCTGGCAGACCAGGTGCATTATAATGTGTTTATGAGCAAGGGCAAACTGGTATCGCCAGATCTATTTGTGGTGGTCCAAATTTATTTGTGATGGGCCGCCACAATGCATGGGAAAACACTGATGTTTGACTGGCGTTTTTTTGCAGGCGGTCCCTAAAACAACAAAGCCATACAGAGCAGAGTTTCTTAACCTTTAGTGAGCCCATGCACATAGCAAAACTCAAGGCATGTCTATGAATGGCAACAGGTAGATGATACACCGGTTAGTTATGTACCGTCTGCCATCTAGTGGAAGAGCATTTAATTGTTGGGCTTGTCACTATATGTCGCTGGCATAGTTACATTATTTGTACAAAAATAAATAATCACGTTGGATCATTTTCCGCGACACACCTGATGATTTCTCGTGGCACACTACTGTGCAGTGGCAAAGTGGTTGAGAATCACAAATATGGAGGATGTTTGATTTGCCTTTTTGCAATAAAACATCACATCACTTCTGTTCCATCCATACAGGGACAGAGGATGCAATGCATGAGGGACATGAATGTTGGGAATAAAGCAAGATGGTCCTTATTTTGATGTTATTTTAAAGAAAAGAACATCTAAAAAATGATATGAGGAATAATGTGTGATATAATGTGGGTTGTTTAGTGTTGCAAAACTGTCATATTTTCATATATGTAGCTTTTATTGTATACTCCCCCCCCTGGAGCTCTCCCCTGCGCCCTTTTGACTTACAAGTCCACTTGTGCCAGGGGTGCAGCGCCCTCTGTCTGTGACCCCCAGGACTGCAGTGACAGTAAGCGTAGTCTATTCCTAACAGTGTCTATGTTTTGCAAACATCTTTCCAGAAGGTGATTTAGCAGCATGGTAACTTGACAGGAATGTGTAAAAATATTTGCTAAAATATGCTGCAACATTCTGAAAGGAAATAGAAACAAAATGTGTGACTGAGGTGTTTTTTGTCATGCAAAGAGAGAAGGGAAGTGCCTGTTTAACACACAGTTCGTGTTTCACAAAAGCAACGACATTTGACGAGTATACTGAACAAAAATTGGAATAAGCTAAGTGACGCTAGCCGCTGAAAAACGAGCTCTGTAACCATCTACACTAAAAATACACACAAAAGCATATTTTATTTGTAAAATGTATCATTAAGTTAATGGGAGAAGCTCTTAAACGAAGACAATGTATCCTAAAAGTAACGCTAAACGACCATTGGAGTGTCGTTTGATGGGTTGTAGTAGCGGGGTGTTACCAGTAGAAGGCAGCGTTTCTTCTCATCTGAATGACAGGGCCATCATTTTTGATTGACACTGTCAGAAGTATTTATTTCACAATATGTTCAGAAATTAGTGGAAGTAGAGTGTACTGGGAGATGTTTCTCGTGTTTTGAGACTCTTGTGTAGCTTTATAGGGCAATAGTATTGATAAATTAAGAGAAAACTCAGCATCATTGGCAATTTTTGCTCTTGCAATGGATGTCATGTAAATATGATCCAGATTAATTTCCATTGCTTTTCCTCCCCAAATCTAAATTAGCAAACAGAGATGAGATTAAGCATTTTCTGAATGACTTGTGGATGTGATGAAGCCGGGTCAGAGGAGGTTAAATTGGTCGTGTGGCTTGCGGTGGTGAAGCCAGTGCAGCACGCCAGCCGGCCAGAGCCTTTTATATAGACAATAACTACAATTAAGCGCATAGTACTGCTAGTGTAGAATCCACCATTTTGTCTAAAAAATATCTCTCACACGCACACTCATACACTAACTGGTTAGGAATTTTGACTGTATAGTGACATGACATCACTGCATCTAAACTTTCCCTCCCTGAAAAATTAAGCAGTATAAATAAAACAATAAATATAAATAATTATATGTTTGCAGAGAGGAACTCCAGCAAATATCATCATTATCGTTGGATTTGGACACCTTTTGAAGGTTATTTGGTTGCAGAAACTGTTTTGTTCTTGGTGCTTGTGTGCACATGCACAGAGATCAAAGTTCACCATAAACCTTAAGCAGGTCTTCAGATGCGAGGTTGCCTCCTAACTAAACAGGCGCATGCATGCTTTAACATTCACTTTCAGGATTTTCTAACACGCAAAAATACAAATTCCCTACCAAATTGGTGCATATAAATACATAAAGTTCCTTTCCATGCTGAGAGAGCCATTTGTGCATCATTTTAACCCAAAATAGAAACACCGCATAGTATTTAGGCTAAATACACACATTGCATTTCCCCACAAGTTGACATATAAGCACATTTTTTCATATGTAGACAGCAACTGTGGAGGGAAAAGTACTGAAAATTCCTCGCAGCAATGAGAACTTCAGGACCTCAGTTTAAAATGGCAGGAAAAACACTTTTTCACCCATGTAAATAACATAACTGCACACAAGCTAACAATTATTTCACAAATAAGTATAACTTTCTTACCTTATCAGCTTTATGCCACTTGTTTTTGCTCAGATGTCCAAAAAAAGAGTGCAAAAAGTGCGGCTGAGAAATGCCCAACAGCTCCACTTAGTTGTGCTTTTATTTTGACAGTCGCGATGAGTTCACCTTAAAAGTCCCCTTTATGGGTTACACAAAGTCCATTTATAAAAAAGAAAGACACTTAAACAAGCGTCCAGTGAGGAAAAATCCTTAAAAGTCCACTTTGGAATATCTAAAGACACCAAAACTAGCTTGTGCGGTCCGAACAACAGGTGTCAGGAACAGTGTGAGACTTAATGAACATAGACGGTCACAAAGTCCTCCAACAGCGAAGAAGAAGAAAACGGAAGTAGAATGTCTTAATATGCTAACTAGTTAACGAGCTAGTTTGACACCCCAAAAGTTGTGGTTCCCACTGTCGACTCTGCTCCTCCGTGGAAAGTGTCAAAGTGAGGAGGAGGAGGGTTGGAGGGGGTGTTTCTAACTGAAGAAGGTGTGTCCATCAAAGTGGAGCAAATTTCGGGGGGGAAAGAAGAGGTTGTCAGGGATAGGTTTTGAACCCACACCTCCAGAACGAGGACATCTTGACGCATGCGCAGTAAAGGCTGACTTTCACGGGAACTTAGCTTTACATGAGTGTGTTGCGTCATGTTTTTTTGAATTAGTAAAGTTACAATTAAATATTAGTGAATATATTACATTTTATTGATTAGAATTTCTAAAAATGAATGAGAACAAAATATTAGGAACACAATATTAAGCAGTGCAGATCTACATTGATAATGACCGTGCAGTATTGTTAAATTAGTGTTTTAAAAAAATATTTTTTGTGTGTTTTCATGAGATACAGTAAATAATAAATTGAGTTTTTTTGTGATGTGGTACATTGTTTTGGTATATTTGCTTGTATTTCGAGACCAAATATTAGAATTGGAATTTCTAAAAAAGAAAATATTATTATTATTACAGAGGTATTTATATAACAATATATTTTTGGACACATTATTAGGAACACCTCAGTAAGCAGTGCAGTTCTGCATCAATAATGAACATATTGTTAAATAATCTTTAAAAAAATGTAATTTGGTGTGTTTTCATCAGACATAGTAACTAATAAATGGACTGACAATGCAATTTTGAGTGCTTTGGTATATTTTTAGGCTATAAAAAGTGTGTAAGGAGTGGGATTTGAACCCACACCTCCATTTGGAGACCAGAATTCCCTGCTTGAGGAAGGCTTTTGATCCTTGAGTCTGGCATCTTAGACCACTCAGCCATCCTGACATACACAGGGCCACTTAAACTCAAGGTTCAGTGCCTATTCACATACATTTAAATATAAACTGAGACACAAAACCCCCAATTCCAACTCTGAAAATGACATAAAATACTTACACGAAACATGTTTTTATGCCAAGGTGGAGAAAAGTGAAAAAGGGAATTGTTGGATGTTTGGACTGTCTGTGGCTAACAGCTTATTTTAGTAGCTCCACTCCTCTTATATTGTTTGGACAACTTTTTCCTATATCGCTCTGTCCTCACTACATTTATTCACCCCGTTTGCGTATGTGCTCGACATGCTCACACAAACTCATGCGTTATCTCAAGGACATCCATGTTGTTGTGCAGTGCATCACTGATATCAGCGATTCTTATAGGGAGCATGTGTGTGAACATCATTAATGCTCCCATTGTGTCCTCAACAATAAAACAAACGTCATTTATCATCATTTGCATGCTAAATACTTGCAGACGAGGTATATTTATTTACTGCGATAACATCCATTAATGTGCGTGATTTAGTGCAGATCCATGAGTGGTTTATTTTGGAGCGGCGTATTGGCTGGAGCGGACGCTTTCCCTGAATGCACCTCTGTGCACTGACTGCACTATACGCTTTCAAGTGGAAAAAGGAGCTAAACATGCCTTTTTGTACATTTTAAAAGTGGAAGGTGGAGGTGTTATCATCTATTTGGTGCACCAAGAGTTAAAAAAGTGGAAGTGTAACAGGATGCTGAAACTACATAGATAGGGAAAAAGCGGGCTGTGGAATAATGTCATTATATTGTGGGAGGATAGGAAAATAAAGTAGCAGCGGTGTGACAAGATAAGGAATACAGAGTAGTGCAGCGTGCACGTGAAACGACCAGATAATGGCATCGAGAGGCGGACACATTTGTCTTCAGGCTGGATCTCCAAAACCAATCCATAAAATTATATTACACACAAACTGTGAGGCAAAAGTGTCTCCCAATTTTATTCATTCATTCATCCACAATGTGGTGATTCCCAGAATTCGTAAATTGTCTAGTTAGTTAGTGTTTTACATATACATATACACATATATATATATATATTAGCAAAAGCAAAAATCGGTAACATTTATATCCTCTCCCCACCCAAAACAACAAGATTCCTTCCTTGTCACACACCTGTGGAGTAAAGGGATTACTGCGAGTGTTACTGTCTCACTGAGTCCTGAAGGAGACACCACAGAAGAAGAAAGATAGCAGCAAAAAGACAAACCAGTGTGCACGTCAACACTCACTGTACACAGTTATTAAGTATGATGGTGAATATCTACATTGATGGACGTCTACTTTGTCAGCTACTGTCCTCCAGGGCGTTGACCACTTGCTCCAAAATGTCGGGGCAGCGGTCGGCGATCTGCTGCAGCACCTGGTTGGCGTACTCCTGGAGCTCTGCCCCCTCCCTCTCGCACAGCGCTAACTCCGCCTCCAACTGCCAGGCAAAGGGGGACACAAGCACAAGGCAAGTCATTTTGGAACACCTTGTGTTCTCTTTTTTGGATTATTTCCACTTCCTCTAGGTCAGGGTGTCCAAAGTGTGACCAAAGGGCCAAACCCGACCGCAGCTTGTTTTTTATGGCCCCTTTGCATATTGTAAAACTAAAATGAAATCATTGCTAATGAGATATATTGTTAGATATTACACTAATTTGCTTTGTCACTTCTAACACAAAGCTAAAATCTAAATAGCTTAGCATACATTGACGTACAGTGGATTGGTTTTGGCATCTATAATGCACATAATTGATCAAAGTGGCTCCCGCATTTTTGCAATTTTTCAGTGTGTGGCCCCCGGTGGAAAAAGTTTGGACACTGCTGCTGTTGGTTTCCCTGTAGTTTTGTCAATGAAATGCATATTGGCAGAAGGATTAGCCTCCTGTCGCCTGGTTGTTAAGAATTCATGCTAAACTACAAGCTATATGCCCTCGTTGGTCTAAAATTAATCATGCAGGGAAAAAAAAGTTCAGTAGAGTAAACTAATTAAATAGCAAACTAAATAAATAAATAAATACAAATAATAAAATATAATACCTGTCTCCTGTTTAAGTCCTAATGTCGAGCTGTAAAATAATTAAAGTAAATAAAACAAAGTACAGTAAAATTAATTTTACTTTGATCGGACATTTGAACTAAAATACATCAAATAAAATGTCTCCCTTAGAGATAAGGTGAGAAGCACTGTCATGATTAATCATGTAAGAAAAGAATTCATACAATTAATTCATATCGGCTCACGTCTGTTTTTAAAATAAAAAAATAATAATTAAATCAACTAATCTACAATGTAAAATTAAGAGTGGAAATAATACAAATACATGCACATAAAATAAATATAAAAAGAAATAATACATAAATAAATGAGTCAAGAAATCTTACTGTCTCATAGTTTTCAAGCCTTTATGCTAAAATTAAAATAAAAGAAGAAAAATATTCTTCAATAAAAGGAAAATAGAGTAAAAGTACGATAACCAGTTCAAATAATTACAGTAAAGTATAGGGTTATCTTTATGCCATTGTGCTCGGCTAGAGGCATGTGATCCTCTTTAAAACAAAAATTAAACAAGACAAATATTGTAAAATAAAGTAAACTACAGTCTAATAATACAATATACGGAATTAAATCAAATAAAATAAAGGATTAGCTCTTTGAGGCTTTATGTGAAGCTAAATAAATAGTTCATCTTTTCTCACTGGATGCTACAAGATGAATGATGACCTTTAAAGTGACACACACACACACACACACACACACACACACACACACACACACACACACACACACACACACACACACACGCACACGCACACACAGTGGTGCATATACACAGACTATAAAGTAAAAACTGTGGTTGTGTCTGATGTTTCCTTTGGCTGCAGTCAAAGCTGACTGACTACATAATGAACAATACATCTGTATCAATAAGAGTGCTGCTTGAGGAGCTAACATTAGCCACCATAGGTGTGTGTGTGTGTGTGTGTAATCGGAGTTTCAAAGGTTAAATGTGAGCTCCTTTCGCTGCTCTCATCTCTCAGCGGCATATTAATAGTTTTAGTCATGTGTAAAACATCTGGTAGTACTGACGTTGTTAATGAGTCATGTAAATCCCATGAAATATATTCCCTTTACGTATATTACACTGTTTTTGTCTTGATCCCATGTGAAGGCATGTACTTCAAGTGGCTCGTCCCATTGAGATGATGGTGAAATGGGATGTGCATTTATGCATTGCTGGAAGATTATTGGAACTCGACCCATTAAAAATGAACATGCATAAAAGTAAAAATAAATCAATAAAATGTAATCCTAACTGCATAATATTACGTATAATTGCACAAAAACAAACAGAAATACAAATAATTCAAAAATAACAATAATAAAATGTTTCCGTGTAACTGCATGGCCACATTTTATCCAATTGGAGAGTTGCATCGTGAAATAGTACAAAATAACGTACAAAAACAATAAAAAAAAAGTAAATAAATATGAAAAATTAAATAAACAATAACATCAAATAAAGTCTGTTATTTATTAATAGTGTTGCATCAGTCCATTAACGTGTAACAACATATTTGCCCTCTCAACTGCTTTTTTTTTGGCTGCAATCCCTCAGAAAAACACGGCAGTAAAGATAAGATAGGGAACTGATTGAGGATTTAGAAAGGTGTCTGCCTCTCCCGGCCTTGACCCTATTTGAGAAGAACTTGACAAGTGATATTTAAAATGTGCAAAGGATGAAATAAATTGCTTGATGAGGCAAGTCCTTGTGGAATAATGGCTGACTTGGATTGAATCCTTAAACTGTTTGCACAAGTGCTCTTTTTATGAGCTGCTGAAACAACATGTGATATTTTCACATGCTTTGGTGGCCTTCACCTGTGCAAAGCTGCAGAAACAACCTCTAAAGCTTTTCATTTGTGTCCATGCAATATGCGATATGTTATATGTGTGTGTGTTGCAAAGAAGGATCCTCCTGATTAAGTGTGTGACTGAGGTTGGCGGAAAGCACAGATAAAGTGCAGGTTGTTGAAGATGATTTTTACGACGACCATTAAAGCTCCATTATCGTGATGGATTGTTATCTGCAGGCGCGCGCGCGCGTGCACACACACACACACGACATGATATAGGTCTCACCGACACACTGGTTATCAGCATAGGAACGAAATGAGATGCGTCTGTATGTATCTTGACAGCAGACCTTGAACGTCTGCACCAGTGCTCTACAAATGCCATCCCGCGGGCCAAATGGGACGAGTTCAGTTCAAAACCTGTGAGCAACTTTTGTAGCTCATTCTTCAAAACAGCACATCACACGCCTTGACAAGGTTTTTTGCGTGTGGGCCTTAAAAACAGCATATGGAGAATCTTTGACTATGTCATATAGACCAGGGGTCCCCAACCCACGGACCGGTACCGGACCACAGGGAACTTTGAGGTGCAATGATTCAAAAAAATCCCCTTAAAAATACATCAGATTTTATGTAAATGCATCACAATTATTTTATATTAAAAAAATAATAAACAGTTAGAAATCCCATCGTTTTTGAATGTTTGTTGTCTTGTTTCATTGTGTTTCAGCAAGCGATGACCTGTCCTTTGTTCGACGGATCTCGAAAGCACCATAGTTGTGTGCGTGTGCTCACGCTCTCCCACGCTGCACAACAAATACAGTAGACTATCTGACTGTATTTTCTTTCATCTCATATTTGGTCCCAAATGCTGATACTATGTGGGAATGCATAAAGGTAAGGTTTGATGGCACTACTCAGTGCTAATGTGCATGGTTGTTCCATGCACAACATCAACTTAACTGCCTGTTACTACACACATCCAACAGTAACGCGATAATCTTCTCTCTGAAGAACAAACTCCAGGCTCATACTAGTCGATGGGGGGGTGTCTATTAATTTTGTGCTTTGAATTTGATGTATTTCCTGTCTCGGTTTGACACAATACATAGTAAATAAATAGCATTTCATGGCTACAATGTAATGCATTGACATTATATACAACATAAGAACAACAATGAAGGGAGAGCTCCAGCCCCTTCCGGCCATTATCAGTTAGTCACTAGCCTTCATGTAGGAGCATTTAAACTTAAAGGAAGAAAATATGCAATAAGAGCTAACACACTAGAATGAAATCATTGTGTTGTCGTACAGCAGCATTACAAAGCCCAAACGCAACATAAGCACGAATGTGTGCATTCAAAGTCACTGCACCGTTCAGCTGTATCGGGAGGAAATAGCATTGGTGAGGCCCCATAGTGCTCCATAGGGGGCGCTCACCTTGCCCATAAAGGCTGAAGACAAACAATGTTGTTGGGTGATAATGTGATAATTGCTTTAATATCATATCTCCACGGAGGGAAGCCCAATTCCTGGACTTTTATCATTAGATTCCACCAAAATCTTCCATCCCGTATTATCAGCAGCTAGAAAAAAGCTCTAGCGACGCCCTGTCTTGTTTTTGTAGCGCTCGTCGCGCAAAACAGCGCCCAATCAGTGATCGCAAAAGTGCGCAGACAAACGCCCAGTGTCGTCTGCCAGTCTGCACTCAAAGGAAAGGAAAAACAAACATGGCAGCTGAAAAAAAGTGTGATGTAGGACTATGTCCAACCACAATAATAAACATGGATAAATCAGGACTAAAACTAAGCATTATCTGTGTAAAGGCAGAATGCGTTGATGCAGGTAAAGTTTGCATGCAAAACACGGATGAGTAACAGCCTTGATGACGCGTTGCTTTGTTTTGCACGGCTAACTCAAAAGGCGCCAATTTTTGGGCAAAACAAAAAAGTGCTTCTGACTGACTGCTGCGGCTTTTGTATGTTGTTCTCCTGCTAGTTGTTCAACAGGCATTTGAGAGGTTAAAAGGATGCTTCCGCAGAAATGACATCACTTTAAGGCAGGGGTGTCCAAAGTGTGGCCCGTGACTCGTTTATTATTGGCCCGAGGCACGTTGTCGAAATAATATTAAACACTAAAACGGCAAAAATTGGAAAAAAATGAGGAAAAAGGCACACTGCAAAGAAAAATGCTGAGATGTTGATATTCACAATTAATAACACAAAGCTTTCGCTTTAAATATATGTAAATGTGTTTTTCATTGCCTTTTTATAAAATAAAAAAAACATATAAAAATATCAAGTGGCCCCCAGCATTCTAATTTTTCTGTGTGCAGCCCTCAGTGGAAAAAGTTTGGACACCCCTGCTTTAAGGCAAAGCAAATTGAACTGGAATTAACAGCACCTCTGCTGGTGGCAGACAAGTAGTGCACCTGAAAACAAATCACTTCGATTCCGGGCAAATGAACAATATTGATGATTATCCCCTTTCGTGAAGTTCTGTGAATGCAACAATCACATTTAACACAAAGGAAACTGGATTTGCAAGTGTCTTCATAAAATATGATGATAAGTACTATTTCCAATGTTGGTGTAACTCTTCTACTCTGATATTATTTTTACGGCAAGTACACCACATGGTGGCGCTCTTATTAAACCCCATAAGTGGGATTGACTTGACATTTCCCACACAGCTCAATGTGCTCTACAAGACAGCCACTGTAACTCTAGGCTGTTTAGTCAGATCATCACCACATTTGGTACACACCTTTAGGGCACAGACCAGCAGATGTGTGTCAGATTTGAGCAAGACTGGTTGAAAAACCTGTCCGCCATCATGCGAAATGTCTTTGCAGGACTGAGCAACTAACTGTCCATTTATCTAATGATGATAAAAGTCTGTGCATGTACGTCAGCATGTCTAATCTCACTTACAGGTTAAAGTTAAATGTACATAAATATGTCAACATAAAATGACACGTGTGTGTGTCTACTTTACATAAAGTTCTGTGCATGTTTACATTCTGAGTGACACCTTAACATGGTGGAACGATTTCTAAGAGGGGCGGGGGGATTATCGTATTTCTTTGTGCGCAAGCATCCTAAAAAGTAACTGACGCCCAACGTGGGGCTCGAACCCACGACCCTGAGATTAAGAGTCTCATGCTCTACCGACTGAGCTAGCCAGGCCATGCTAGCATTGACTAACTGTGGAAAACGGATGCAACAGTGCATTTAGGAGCAAACCAGCGCATGCATTCTTCAATAAAAATGCAAAGACGGTGATTATAAAAGAATTGAACACCCTGTCACACCCCTTTTATTTTAAATACGAGCAGTCTCCTTTGTTTGAATAATTGCAGTTACCTCCAGTCAGTCAGAAAATGGTAACCTGGTATCCTGGTAACCTGGTAGTATCGATACTACGAGTGGTATCAGCATTAGATTGATATTAGCGTCAAGAAAACTATATTTTTCAGTTCCCTTTTGTTCATTTTCATACATATCTGTGTTTTTTGCTGTTGTTATGACAGCAGTATGACAAAAATGTTTTAAGTGAGTACTTTCATTTTGTTACTGTTTTTTTCAAACTTTTTTTGGTGCCATGAGCGCTTTCATGTCACGAAGCATGTTGTTAAGCATGCTGGAAGGAAACCACAAAACAACCGGCACCTTTCATGTACACACCCTTTAAACAGCAGCTTCACTGTGGATATTTCAAGTTGATTTTTTTCAAGAATTTATGCTAATTCACTGTACACCTACCTAGACATATCCCTGATGTGTTTTCAGTATGTTAAATGTAATATGACGGTGTAAGCTAACCATTTCTTTCCCTATCCTCATTTTTATTGGAGTTTCTCTCCTCCCTCCTCCGTGATGACAAGTCAAATAAATGGCCGTCTCTACCGCTCCACATACCAAGCAGCAATCATGCTGCTGCCAAAGATCTTTTTTTTTAAAGGGAGAGTTCAATAAAGTGAAAGTCTATTTGTTCTGCAGCCAGCCGCTTGTCGCCAGGTGACCCACTGGCGTAAATCTCTTGAGTGATGTCAAAGGAGGTGCCAAAAAGTGTACGCCCTGTGCCCCCGCCCACATGCACACACACACACACACACACACACACACACACACACACACACACAGATGGTACAATCAACACATTAAAGTGAAACATTAGACTATAGGCAGCATGGTGTTTCCACTTGAAATTACTCAAATGACTCATATGAGCATGTAAATGTGACGTGTGAACTCAACTATCCATCTACTAAGTGTATTTCTATATATAAAAAAACACTTATGGTTGCTGGGTGGCTCCCAAAATGAAACCAGTTATAAATCTGAGTCACTAATGCGCCTACAAATGAGCTGGAGAGTCATGGAAACGGCAATAAAAGTGTCCTGAGCGTACCTGTTCCCGCGTCATGCCGTCCAGCTCCGCCTGCCAGGAGGCGGAGTCTGCGCGGTGATAGGAGGGGGGCGGGGCAAAGTCCTGCAGGATGACGGGGTCTCGCTCCTGACATAGCGAGGTCAGGTGACTGATGTACAGCTTCAGCTTGCTGCGGTTCTGGTCCAGATCCAGGAGAGGAGAGAGAATCTGGGCGTATTGAAAGAACGACATTTCATGTAGAATTTGGGAAGGCTATTTCGGGCCATGAATTACATCATAGCGGCCCATTTTTGCAGCAGATTTCTAAAAACATCAGCGCATCTTTAGAAAGCCATTATTGAGGATCTTTGACGAGTGTTTTTTTTGCAGCGTATCCTTAAAAACAGCAGAGTGCGCCTGTCGTATGTGATGACAATGTTAGCAATTTGGTTAAGTAAAAGTTTGAAGGTATGGCAGAGCCTTGCATTAGCGGGAGAGGGGAAAAGAAAGGAGACTCTCAGCAAATTAGTGGGATAGTCCTGGCGTAAAGTGTTTATAAGACAGTTATATAGTACAGGGGAACTCAGTAAAAGCAAGGCTTTAGTCATCCTTTAGATTGTGTACCATAAAAAGTTTAAGACGATCCAGTTGCAAACACGACTGCTCCTTTAATTGTATTATTTATTTATATGTTGAAGGCTATAGAATATTTTGGTTGTACTGTACAATTTAACAAGCCCACCGTGCTATCAAGCGAGTGCATTACGGCGCTATGAAAGCGTCTCAGGGGAGAAATAATTCCATGCCGCTGTGTGTGTGTCTGTGTGTGTGTGTTAGTGCCTCTTTTATTAGCCTCCCATGCCGGCCTACCGCACCCTGACTACGCTGTGAAATCACTCCAAAGAGAGTCATTCAGCTAGCAAACGGCCTGGATACATTTATTTCCCTACAACTCTCACACCATTCATTTATTTTCTCAAATATATATGGTGAAATTACATTAAAAGGACACTGAGGATGCATGCATTTTTCAGTAGCTTGTAAGTAGATTATATGGAGTGCATATAGCAATAAATCCACTGTTTTGATGGTCTGTTGATCAAAAAATAAATATCAGTACTATTTACATAGGCATCACTGTATGCACTCGGCCTGCTCGGCTCGGACCAGCGATAGCCTGTCATCATGCGAGGTTATTTTATTTAAGAGGAAAAAAACATTTACACGCCATCCTTGTCTTTATTCAGCGACGCATCAAATACTTGCAAAGACCATTAAAAAGGCAAAATGCCATAAAAATCTCCTCAGAATGCACGTGCAGGAGGGCACAGAGGCGCTCAGTGTTCAGATGTAATGTGCTATGGCAAATTACCCACCTCACACCGAGGAGAGTGTGTGTGTGTGTGTGTGTGTGCAACTACTAGAGACCCTTTCTCAGCATTGAGGAGAATAGGATTGTCGCAAACAATGAACACAAACAACATGCCTGTAATGAAATTAACCGCCTTACGTGCATCTCAAACACCCTGAGATGCGGTATTTTCTTCCACCTTATTGCCAATAAGACATCGTCAAATTCAGCCGTGTTGCGTTCAAGACAGTGGGAAATTCCACAAATTCAATCCAAAAAAGGTGTAAAAAAAAAAAAGAAAAAAGAGAAGAATAATTAATGATATACAGACACAAAACAAAATATATGCACATAAATGGTGGCGCCACAAAATATGAATGACTCATGGCTGTGATGATGAAAAGTAAACAAAAACCACTGTACCACCAAAACCACGGCATTCACGCACATGCGAAAGGAAAGTGAGCGATGAGGAACGACACACTGAGCGCATTCCCAATAACGAGTGAGGATGCTCACCCTTCTGTACAAAATGGTGAAGGGAGGGGAAATAAAGAGAAGGACCTGCTAGGCCCAAATGCCCTCCTCATCGTCCTGTGAGTCCATGAGCAGCGTGATACCAGAGAGAGCAGTGGGGGGTGGGGGGGCGTTAGTTTAGTGGGACAGGAAATACAGTAGTCGCGTTGTTGGCTGGATTCTTAGGATCTTAAGAAGACATTTAGACGGTAGATGACTCACCTGATCTGGAGAGGGCTTGTGGTTGTTGGGCAACTCCGCGTTGGGAGACGACACCTTCAGGTGGTCATCCTCGTAGTTGTCCGCCATCAGCTTCATCCTGTTTTGAGTCTGCAAGGACATAAAATGCAGTAGTTGTGGTTATAGGTTAGGTGACCCATGCACAGGTTGTCGTGTTATTTTCTATTGACAGTTGCATTCAGCATGTTAAAGCACTTGATCCAGTAAAACCTTGAACGTGCAGCATTAAACCCCCCGAGAACAAAATTACATTGTCTTTTCCGCTTCCTATCATCGCCTCCCTCTGCGACCCTGGATCCTCTTTCAGCCGTTCTCTGTTTCCCAACTTAACGTAATAAATCTCGCTTTACGGCGAACCTTGGAGGGGTGAGGGAGTGAGACATGAGAAAGCCATGTCGTCTCCCAGCGGAGGGGAAAGACGACTAAAAGGCGTGAAAACAGGAGCGCCCAACATGGGGCTCGAACCCACGACCCTGAGATTAAGAGTCTCATGCTCTACCGACTGAGCTAGCCGGGCTGACCATATGAAGAATGGGTCACGTGATCAGGACTAGGCTGAATTCAGTGAACAACCTGGTACTCAAAGTGGGGCAACATCACAGTTTTACCGCAATGCTTCCTCTTGGTTTGCGTCTCCTTATTTTATCTGTGAATGATTTCATGGATCTGCTCTTTCACACTTTCCTCGACCTGCTTGTTTCCTCCTTCCATGCTTTGCACCTTCTCTTTTTCCCTATGTTGCTCTTTTCCTTCTTCCTTCATCTGCTCTTTTCATCCTTCCTTTTTGTCTTTTCTTCCTTCTATGATTTGCTCTTTTTATCCTTCCTTTTTGCCTTTTACTTCCTTGATCTGCTCTTTTCATTCTTCCTTTTTGTCTTTTCTTCCTTCTATGATTCGCTCTTTTCATTCTTCCTTTTTGTCTTTTCCTCCTTCCTTGATCTGCTCTTTTGCCTTTGCTCTTGATCTTCCTTTTTGCCTTTTCCTCCTTCCTTGATCTGTCCTTTTTCTGTCAATTTTTTTTCTTTTCCTCTTTTCCATTCTTTGCTCTTCTCCTCCTTCCATGCTTGGCTATTTTCCTCTTTCCCTGCTTTGAGCTTTCTCTTATTCCCAAAGTTGTTCTTTTCCTACTTCCTTGATCTGTTTTTTTCATCCTTCCTTTTTGTTTTTTCCTCCTTCCTTAATGTTGTTTTCCCATAATTTCTTTTTTATTTTCCTCCACTCCTGATCCGCTCTTTTCCTCCTCATCTGACCGGCTGTTTCGCCAGTCTCTAAAACATCCTCATTTACAACTCCAACTTCTCCTCTAACACCTCTTTTAAGACACCACAAGTCCTAACAAAATGTGAATAACAAAAAGCAAACGCAAATCAGTTTTTCCCGTCTTTTCCCACCCTTTCGTGGTCTACTTCTTAATTATCAGGAATGCTGACCCTGGCGCTCTCCTTCCAGCTAAATCTAATCACATATTATTTCATTCCAAGCGTTACAAAGAGTGAGAAACAAATGAAGCGGGGCGAGGTGGGGGGGAAAAAATGCTGAGTTGTGGAAGAAAAAAATGTATTCTACTGTGATAAGGCGGAGGGGAATCGTAGATTAGATTATTGTATCATCATTGGAACAGTTATCAGTGTGCAAAGTTGCTGAGTCATGGCTGGATGTAAATGTTTGATTAACCTTCATGGTTGTGTGAAGTTTGGCATTAGTGAATTGTGTCATTGTCATTGTGTTTTCTGTTTTAAAAGAGAAGAAATGACAAATACAAGCCCCACAAGGTAAGGGTGATCCTTACTATGGCCTTGAAACAACATCCCCAAAAAGCCATCTTCTAGACATTTTCTAATAATGTGGATAACATATTGCAGCCAGGTTTCGCTCACAAAAGGCGGTCCACACATTGGTCAAGGCCGCACACAACCTGCATATCTCATCGACGGGGGCCTCGTGCGCAGTAAATTGTGGCTAAGTAAGGAGCTAACATCACAATGTCTTCTTCATCTTTCTAACATCACATTTTTGACCATTTTGCCATGTCGACAGGCAAACTGCAAAGTGACACCGCTGTCTGACATCAACAACCCATAATGCACTGCATAATGACCACTTTGTGTTTGTGAAACTACAAAATCTAGCAAATTCCTTATTTAGTGGGTGCATATTTTACAATTTTGACAACAGTGGCAGCCTGCTATTCACACTAACTAGCATGGAAAAACTACCAAATAGCAATAGCTAGCAGGGGTGTGAGATCTTGCGAACTTAAAATTTCTCCTTCAGAAATATATATATTTTTTGCGATAATAAATTCATTAATTAATCACACGATAAATGAAATATATTGCCATGTGCATGTGTGTCTGTTTTCTTCGTCTGTCGCCTCCAGACTGGCAGGAAGAGGATTCACTCTGTGCATTGGTTCAGCACCTAGACGCTTCATAGAACAATGGCAAACAGAGTGACACCTCTTGTCAGTCATACAGTCTCTGTGTCTGTGAGGGGAGGGGGGACTACTAGCATACACACACAGCAAAAGAGTGAAGCTTTGTGAGGAGCAATTCAAGGTAACGGTTAGGAGGGAAAAAGATGCTTTCAAAGTCAAATGGCACCGCCCCAGTGTGGGAATTTTAATGAGCAAGGTGAGCCCATCAACATGAGCAAGCCAGTATGCTAAATTCATTCAAAAGCAGTAACAACATGAAAGGTAACAAAACAAACTTGCCCACCTCAAACACGTCCACCTGACCCACTTCTCCCATCTGGCAGAAAAACTACACATCCAAATGCAGAACCTTCGTCCTGACAGTCTACACTCACTCTGAGACATTTGGTTGGCAAAGTCAATAGAAACGGAGCAGCGCAAAATTGTGTGCGTTCATAGAAAGTCACTGCAAAAGAAATGCTGCCCTTTAATCCAGTTGAAAAGCCAGCATTTCAAGAACTGCTGCAAACATTAGACAGTGCCAATTGCCTGTGAGAAAATATTTCAAACGCCACTTCCACAACTTTACAGATGACATAGTCTCGCCAACGTGTCCTGGGTCTTCCCCGAGGCCTCCTACCGGTCCCACGTGCCCTGAACACCTCACTAGGGAGCCGTGCGGGAGGCATCCTGACCAGATGCCTGAGCCACCTCATCTGGCTTCTCTCAATGGAGAAGTATCAATCAAGGAAATGCACTGGAATGGCTAACCCTACCAGCTAGCTTATTTCTTACACCCATACTTGCGTTAAAGCGACATGTTTCAATGCAACTCTTTTATATTGTACACACTTGTCGTCTCATTTTACAGCTGTCCGGGAGCTTTATTCTTGTGTGACACTTGCACAGGGAGGCGAGGGGAGGCGGGGAGCTAAAAATACGCCGCCGGCCTCGGCTCGCCCAGCGCTCGCGCAAACATACACAGACGGGAATACTGAGGAAGTCTCAGCTGTGATCCATCATGGAGGGACTGAAAATTATGATACCACAGAGGGAGAGAGGCAGCGAGAGGGGGGAGGGAGACAAAGCGCACACACACGCACACACACACACACACACACACACACACACACACACACATTGAGACAGTTGACAGTCACCACCTTTGAGACCCTGATGTGTCATAAAAGACCTGCGAAGGGACAGAGGAGAGTGATGCATGCTATAATGGCGTCACTTGACACACGTTTCAATACAGACATGGTTGGATGACTTTGTTGTGGAAGAACTCCAGTGATGCTCTGGATTCTGGACGAATGGGCAAAAATTCCCCACAGAAAATAGTGAAAGCTGTGTACTGCTGGTAGTTTAAATGGCATACTTTTGTTCATACGGTGGATACTGACTGATGGGGGGACATTAATTAGTGAGACAGTGAAGGACTCATCCTCTAAGGGGGCTGTGTGTGTGTGTGTGTGTGTGTGTGTGTGTGTGTGTGTGTGGGAGAGAAAAACCACCGAGGCATTTTGTCATGTTTATATCCTTGTTTTTGGCCAGTGTGTGTTTAACTTTGTAAACATGCACCGGAGTGACGGGTGGCCTGCATGTGAGTGTGTATTCTGGTAGAGATAAATCAACACACATCAGTTTGAAAGTGTTGTCACCCTGAGATTTGTTAGTGCGGCGAGGAGTAGGAGGGGTAAATCCTAAATTTACCCTCGGTGGTCGGAAGGCTGTGGACACATCTGGAGCGGGTTCCTCTTTGCCTTGCTGTATTCTTTAGCTCTTCGTGTCACTGATACATCGCCCTACCAGTTCCGACATTTTTCCACGTGTGTGCAGTATGTCCCACTCCTGTACATCCTCTGTTACGCTGCAAATTTCCTACCTGCTGTTTGAGCTCCTGCACCAGGCCATCCTTCTCCCGCTTCAGTGCTGCCACCTCTTCTTGGGTTTTCTTCTTCTTGGATGAGGAGAGCTCCAGCAGGGCGATGTTGGCGTCTTTCTCACTGATGGCTGCCAGCAGCGCCTCTTGTCTGCACATATCATTAATAATGTTGAATCACTGTTGGCTGATTAAAAAGCAGCAGATTTAATCTAGTACAACATTTTTATGGTAGTACGCGTAGTATTCATGGGTCATTTGTAATAGTAATGACCCATGAACACTACACATGAAGATAATCGGGCAAATTTTGAGCCCGATTCCCTTTCTTTCCAACCAAAGTCTGCAAAGTTCCGATTGTCTGATGTCTTAAGATTAGCTTGACCGATTATCTTGTGTTTATTTCCCCAAGCTGTTAAAAAAAAAAAACAATCGGTAATGTTAAACATGTTCAATATTTACAGCAAAAATTCTTGTGTGTGGACAAAGCTGGCCAAGGCTCAGAAAAGAGGGGGAAAAAAGTTAAATGGATGTCAAAAACTGTTTATTTAATCTCATACAAACCTTACCACAATAGTCCCATTGCAAAGGAGTTAAAAGACAAGCTAACAATTAGCCTAGCCTCTCCTTTTTAGATTCCGGCAATCTGTGGCTCATTGGTGCCTCTCACAGGTCAGTTCTGGTACTACGTCATGCAAATGTTTATTTAATGTGGCAAACAAGCCTTACTACAGCAGAGTTGGTAAACGCAATGGAGTTAGCAGATAAACTACCAATTCTTCTTCTTTTTATACAGTGAAACCTCGGTTTGCGTCCGCCCCAGTTTGCGTGTTTTTAAGTTAACGTTGAAAATTTACACCACAATTTTGCTTCGGGTTGCATTCTTTGGTTAGTGTACAATATGGCGTGCATCTTGTCTTGTTGTTAATATACTGCGTGAGTCCAACTTTGGTCTTAATGTGTTTTCTTTATTATCACAAAATGTCCTGCCTTGTTAGTATCCTATTAGCGAGCTAAACAAAATGGCAGTCAGCCCGTCTATGATGTCAACAGCTGCTGACAGAAAAAGTGAACACAAAACACATTTTTTATAGTTTTACTATTTTAAATGCATATCAATGACAACTGAGAGGAATAAATTAACATAAATGAACTTTTACCTTCTTTTTGAAGACGTGACTGTTTCCAAAGACATGATGTGGCGGTGAGATCAACCACCACCTTCCTGTTTTCAGTCTTCAATGAAAGTAAACTTAAATGTTCATTTATCCCTTTCATTCATCATTTATATGTATTTATATGCATTTCAAATTATTTTATGCATGTAAAACTATAATTGTAAAACTCTAAAAACAAGTTTTGTGTTAGCATTTTTGGCTTAACTGGATTTTCATTATTTCTTATGGTAAAGATGTATTCGGTTAAAGTCCGTTTCCGTTCGAGTCTGACTTTCTGGAACAAATTAATGACGTTAACCAAGGTTCCACTTTACCAGTCTGGGTACACTGTGGCTCATTGCTGCCTATGACAGGTCAGTCCGGGTACTACGTCAGCATAAATGTGTGCTGTGCTGTGTTCTAATGCAGTGATTCTCAACTGGTTTGGCTGTGGGACCCACCAACGCCCAAATTGCAGACATTTTTAAACTAAAACCTCTTAAATATCTTGTATTTAAAGGGCCTGTTTGCAACAATTACGCGGCTGCTTAGAGGGCGCTCACTTTCTAACGTGTTGCAAGCATTATATCCCGCCCGCTTCCTGCTCAGGAACAATACATTTCTATCCACAAATTCAAAAATTGTTTGTAAAGGTTTTCAGTACACGGTGTATCTGAGGAGGTGAATGACAGCACCTGGACTTGGACCTGGATGAGAGGTGCGACATCTTTAAGAAAAGCAAGCTACTCTAGTTGCTCTGATTCAACTCCTCCAATAAACAAAAAGTACAATTCAAAATAAACAAATGTAACTTCTCCTGATTGACTCAACAGGTAAGTGTATTAATAATAATAATAGGAGGTCTATTTCTTCTGTAGCCCACCCCTCTAACTGGGTCAATAGCTCTAAGTGGGCATGAATAGGTCGAACTGGGCCTGAAACAGTACCTGTGAGTCTTCATTGTGGGCGGAATTCCCCGCGCGACACAACGTGAGCTGGAGCGGAGAGACACTTGTCTCTTAATGGAGTGCTCTTCTCCAGCAGATATAAAGGCAATGTAGCTATGATGCGTTCACACTCTATGCCCTTCCCCTCCAACTCAAGCTTGGCCAAGTTGCCCAGAAACATGGCACGCACCTCGTAAGGGCATAGCAAGCAAGCAGGACAAATGCCAGGTGCATTGAGGGACAAGGGGTATACAAAAAGGCCTGTTTCAGGGACCACAAAATGGGTCAACAATTTAAAGCTGTTCTGCAGAAATGGAGGTTGATCCAATCTTAGCACTTTGCAACTAATTCCTACAGGTATTCCAAGTTCTGGAGTACTTACTACCTCCTCTGTCTGCATAAAAACAGTGTTCAGAAAACACTGTGGTACTATACCCTGGTGAACAGCATTGTACTGGAGAAAGCAATTTGTTGCAACAAAAATGGCAAAAAAAAGGGAATTAACAACGGAAGAGAGACAGATCATCTTAACACTTACAAATGTATTTTTTTTTTCTCCAGAGAAATTGGAGTGTTCTAAAACGTTTGACCGGTAGTGTATCACGTGTGGGCTCTCTCACATCTAGAAAACCTTTGTGTGTACCAGGTTTTAAAGAGGTGAAAGAGGTCAAAGCCAAACCTTGGCAAGACCAGAGCTTGTTTCTAAGTTTCAAATGTGCAAAGTCAGGATGTTTCCCTGGCCAAACCTAACCAAACCACTAACTTTTCTCCCTGAAGCATCATAAAAACATATATTCTTTCAAGTGTGACATAAGATGACTGTCGGACAGCTAAAAGGGGAACATTTGTCAACTAGTAATGGTCGTTTAATTGGTTAAAAACATGCGAAACGTGCACTGTCAACAAGTGAGGCAAACAAAGCGTTGGTTAGGTGATTACAGGGTCAAATGTGACCGTTTCCTCTTTTCTCTGCACACCGCAATGTATAAATCATACAGATTTGCATTTGCAAAGGCGCACAGACGTGCAATTATATGGATCCGCCCAAAACTCACTGCTGAAGTTGTGCAGCACACACGAAAAGTGAGGAATGTAATGATGAGAGTGTTTAAATGAAGACAGATGACACGTTTGGCCAGGGTGAAGGCTGAAGGATTCTATGGTCAACCTCACTGACCACACTGTCAGTGTCCCATCATGCATCTGTGCTGCGGCACTCAGGCATTGATTGATCAATCCCGTCGGCAAATGATGATCAGTCAAACGACCCATACACGCATGAGTCTCCAGTGAGAACAGATTGGGAATGTATTCGTATGTGTGAGCTAACTCCTCCCCTGAACCTCTGCACACGAGAGGGTACAAGTTTGACAAACATGAACCCCTACTGTGTTGCCTGCGTTTGCCTGCGTTGCCTCTCCAAAACACCCACTGTAGAGCCTGGATTATGCTTCTGCATATTCACTGCACCTTCCCCTGTGATGCCGTCTTGATGCTTTTATAGCTCTTTGTCGGGGTTGAGTGTGTGAAGTGCAATTCTCTACCCAAAAGTTAGGGGTGGTGTTTTCCTGAGTGTCAATTCAGTGAGCATAACTGTCTTTGTCGCTGGTGAACAATGGCAAATAAGGAGGGAAGGGGACTGATATTGGCGCGGGAACTCCACAGTGTTACCACTGGCCCTCTAGTTGCACATGTTGATCCAAAATAGAACGAGAAGGCGTTCGTGAAGGTGGGCTGTACGCTCTTTGAACGACTCGGTCCTATACACACAGGAAATGATGTAAAAAAAGCAGACCAATCACAGATTTACGGTTCACCTCGCCACGATGTGTGGTTTGATTTTTTTTGGAGGTGCGTGTCAAGTTACGCAGGAGGGTAGCCAAAGTAGCCTAAATCGGCACCTCGATGCAGGAGCATAATCCAGGCTTTCCTTTAGGGTTTTGTAGCTGAATCACCACCAAATAGGGGGTGCCACAGTAGGCAGCCACAAATATCATTTCCAGGTATGCGGCTGATGGAACACTATCTTTATTAATGCAAACAGTGCCTTTCATTTAATATTATATCAGATATTTACCTGCCTGCACACAGTGCTTATAAACCATGGTGATAAAATGGTATTCATTCCAGATGTTCTCACTATCTCACATACACACACACACACACACACACACACACACACACACACACACACACACACACACACTTTTTTCATCATCTCCTTGGCCGATCCTCCATCACTCGCTCTATCGCTCGCCCTCTCCGCCTGTAAAGGAGACAAGAGGCATTCTTTCCGTCCGTTTGGCGGCCGTGCGCCATGATGTCATCGGCGTGGCGACAAGGCAAGATAGTAAGCAGACGCACACGAGCGCACCAGGCACCTGACCTCCACCCCGGCACGCACGGCAACCATGGGCCCGTCCTAAAACCACTCAAAGCCCCTCATTTTATCGGGAAGGTTCATACCGAGTCTTGGATCACAAGAGTTTGTGTGCACGGGAGGGCAGCTTCCAGTGTGTGCTGCGTTATCTCCTCCGTGCTGTCACACTTGTGAGTGTGTCGTTGCATGTGTAAGAGTTCAATGTCTGTGGCTATGATAGCGTACTTTCCTGTGCTCGCGTAGATTGAGTCCACAGTGACACTGGCCAGTGTCTGTCCAAGACAAACACATGTTAAAAATAATCCCCTCTCGCTGTCACTATGCCATAAAGCAGCCCTCCATTGTTTCCTATGACATGGCTACACACAAGAGGCTGCTTGTACGACGCCACTGTTTACACTTCCCAGAAGGCATTGTTGTGGCACAAGCTGACGTTTCTAAAGTACCATTGTGAGGCTCGAAGATCTGTTTCATAACAGCATGCTGACTTGCACTAAAAACAATGGCGCCATACGTAAAACCAACCTAAGTAACATCAACAGATTATTTATTGTCAGCATGCGTGCCATCAAAGGCTGCTATTGTCGCTTGCTAAACAAATGGTGTATTTCATTGCAATGAGGGCAAACATTGTCAAGGGGGAGCATATTTATACAAAACACAAGTAGCAAACTAATGAAAAAAGTCTAGGAGACACACCTACTGTAGGTATAACATTAAACTCACCAAGGAAGGTGGAAAAAGGAACATGACCAAAAAGAGAGTAAATACAACAGGAACAGTGCTTACGGAAAAGTGCTCTGAGCATATAGGTCTCAAGAGTCCGAGGGAATACACAAGTCCAAGTCTAAACAAACCACAAAGGTATGCGACATGTCCCCAGTATGTGTTTAAAGAAAAAAATCCTGTATGGGATAACCTTTAAGGACCAACTTCCAAAAATATTCTATATATGAGGGGGGTCCAAAGTTTTTCTACTGAGGGCCACATACTGAAAAATCAAACGACGTAGGGGCCATTTTGATATTTCTAAAAACAGGCTCAAACTAATCCACGGCTTTGTGGTAATAATAGTATTAGCCATATTAACATATGGGTTTTGTCCTTTTTTTCCCCCAGTTTTTGCTGCTTTTTTCTGTCTGTAGAGTCACATTTCTAAAGCTCTTGCATTGACCTTTCTTAAGTGGTGCAAGTGTATCTAGTCTTGGAGTCAACTTCCTGTCACCGCTGTCGTCTGGGTTGCGTTTCACCTTCCTGTTTGTCTTGAAAATGAAGTTTACTGAGCCTTCGACTTTTGCAATAACTGGTCAGTCCAATAGAACATGAAATAATGACTGAATCCTCAGAAAACACTAACTTGAGAGTCTTTCAGGGTCAAAAACTTGGTGGTTGGATAATATGAGTACAGCTGTGCAGACTGAGGGATGAGACCACCTGTACGCCAGCTGAGGTCAGAGCGGCAGCTGGTGGAAAAAAAGACCTCCAAATGTTGATGAGTTTTGCAAGAACACGAACGAGGACGCAGGTGGCACGTACGACCAGTGAGGTGCGTGCAAAATACAACTTAAGAAGTACACTTAGGTGTCAGCAGAATGACAGACTGCATGATGAGAAGTGGAAGAACAAAGGGTAATGAGACACACAAATCCATACCCACACCTGGTTCTGGTGTTAGGATTCAGTCACACTTGGTCCCGTTGAAACAGACTGTAGTCCGTTTGCTCTGCTATTACAGTTCGTTTGGTCAAGTGTGAACACAGACCAGAACCAAAAGGATGGGACCAAACGGGAGACCAAGACCGCCTGAGAGATGGGTATTGGTCCACCTGCCAGTGGACTCTAGTCCTGTGTGAGGCGAGTGTGAGTGACCAAAACACTGGATATGCGTAACCAGACAATGCATGGCAACGCTCAGCAGAAACCCAAGTGAAAATCATAAAAAAAGCACATATACGGGAAACATCTTGACGTCTTTATACAATCGATACCCTTTTCGTTCCGTCCTGGTAAATATTCCACTGTAGAAAGGAAAGTGCTACAAGTGTATGTAGCCCAGAAGACGTCCAATCGAGGTGCGACTTTATACATATGTTTCACTGAGAGCAATATTTGGTCTACTAACAAAAATACAAGTGGTAATGCAAAGAAGACAGGACTAAAATAACCACCAAGCATCTTTTTAAAATTTTTGGTCTGGACCACAGTACCAGAACAGACTAAAAGTGTGAACGCACCCTAAAATGAAACTTATTCCCAATTCCCACAAACAATCAATGCCTCCAAATGTAAAGCAACCACATACTGTATGTAGGGTCCTGTGATTTCCGCATTAACGAAATAGTTGAATTTTGCCAATAAAAACAGAATCTATTGCAAAACATGGACTCTCACGGTAATTAACATCATGTGAATGAAATGCTGTCATCGTGAGGAAAAGGAATGATTATGTGGGGAAGTATTTCCCCGGCGGACCGCTCAAATGTGGTGGAATCCCCCCTCAGCAACCTAAAACACAGGTGAAAACTAATCTCTTAGCGCGTGACTGGAAGCTAGCTGAGTTAGCTGAGTTTAGCAGAGCATGCCAGTGCTGGTGCGTGTGTGTGACTCAAGACGTATGATTGTGTTTACGCCGTGTTGTGTAAGCGAGCGTTTTAGGATAACGATGTCATGCAAGTTCTGAGTGAAATAAGGACGAGAGCACCAAGAGGCACCCAGCTCGTTTCACTTAACAGTCAAGAGACATTCTCAACGCAGAGCACACTTCTTGCCTTGAAAAATAAGAGCGCAAGATCCTGTCAATACTGTGCAAATCAAATAATGGTGTCACAGTTTGTTGAGGATTTTGTAGTAATGTGTGCAGAGGCTGACATCCCATTCGAAAAGTTAGCCAAGCTACATCCCTTTCCGAAATACTGGGCACAATTGTCCAATGATGTATTGCTTCAATAAATGTAAGAATTTTTGCATTTAATGAATGGACATTTTATTACACACTAACTCAAAAGGCACACACTCTATGGTGGTAAAATAAGTGTAAAAGTTAAAAAACAGAAGATTAAAAAATTTAAATGGAAAATACGGAATTTGGGAAAAAAATACAACAGATTTCATATATATACAGTATGAGCTACACATTGACAGCAGTCCTGTGAAACATATGGACCGCCACATGTGCAGCATCAAAGAACGAAGGCGGTCAATAAAAAAAAAAAAAAAAAACATTTAGTCCTGCTCTCTCTCTTTTTGAATTGCCCTTATCAACTTCTACTGCAGCTGTGTATGGTTTAAATTCCCTCTGGAGGGCCATTTTAAACACGGCAGAGGGATCGTTTTACATAAGGGGGGCTATCTGTAATGATATTTACCTAAAAAGTGTTTAATTGTCATGATTAGACTCCTCATTAGGAGGATGGATGCTGTTTAATCAATTTTAAGGACGTGCGAGTTGTATAGGCGGCAGAGAGTGGCGTTAAAACTGCGCGCTGAAAATGTGTGAAAGAGCTGTTGTACATCACAGAGGATTTAAGAAAAGACTCACACACACATATGCACAACACTGACAGGGAAGGGAATAAACTGCCTGGAGGATTTGGAGGGAAAACAAATCAAAGAGACATGAAGGGGGAAGAAGCGCAGCAGGGAAGCCGGCGGCCGAGAGAGAATCGCAGTGTGTTGGTGAGAGCGAGACAAGAGAGGAGGGCAGGTGGGACCGCTGCATGACAGAATGAGGATCTGATCTTGACACATTCCCCCCCCCCTTTTCTCATCTTTTTTTCCTCCCCCTCCCCTTTCTGTCTTTGTTCACCAAGCTGTCTCCTCCTCTAGCGGACGCACACATTTTTAAAACATGTAGACGCACAGTGTGACTAATAGGAAAGGTGTAAAAAGCATTAGCCCAGGGTCTGCAGGAGTTGGGACCACACACACACACACACACACACACACACACACACACACACACACACACACACACACACACTGCTTTAGACCACAATGGGAACACTGGTTAACAATTTAGCCAGAAAAAAAATAAAACTAAATAATAATGATGGATGGCAGCATCCATCTGCATTGTAAAGTTTCCTGAATTCAGGGTTAAGAGACAAAAATGCATTTTGTTGCAAACCCGGAATTTTTATTTTTATTTTATCTTATCGTTTATGTAACATGTTATAATTGCATTTTTTATTAATTAATCTTATTTTTTGATTACTGCAATAATTAATTCATAAAATAACACTAATATATAAATTGTATTCTTATTTATTGATGTTTACAGTAATAATAAACCAAGATCAATTAATACAAAAAATATATGTATATTGCTTGTAACATACATTAACACTCCAATGCAGTGTGGTGGCCTAGTGGTTAGCATGTTGGCCACACAGTCAGCAGATCTGGGTTTGAATCTCCCCGTGCGTGTGTTACTCCGGCTTCCCCCCCACATTCTAAAAACATGCATTTTAGGTTAATTGTGAGTGTGAATGCTTGTTTGTCTGTATGTGCCCTGCGATTGGCTGCCAACCAGTCCAGGGTGTACCCTGTTAGCTGGGACAGGCTCCAGCGACCCTAATGAGGACAAGCAGCATAGAAACTGAATGGTTTATTAATTATTTAATAGTCCAAATTCATTGATTTTAATGTATTATTTTTTTCTTTAAACATGAATATACAGTGTATACAGTATATACTGTATACACTGTATATATATATATACAGTATATATATATATATATATATATATATATACAGTATATACTGGACATACTGTATGTCAATCAGGGTTGTTCTTCTTAGCACTCAGTAGTGCCTCAGCAGGTTGCCGCCAGGTACTGCGCTCCCATTTTGACTCAATCCCTTCAGGTTTTGAATTTGGAAATATTTCTCTGACATTCTCGGCAAATAAAACATGAAACCTAAATGCACATTGCAGGTCAATACCTATCAGGGTGTGCAAGGTGGTGCTGATCTAAATTAGGATTGTTCCACCGGTTCCCCATTCTAGTACAGTGTCTCACAATAGAAGAGACCCACCTCATCATCAAAAAGCATAGAATAAGCGAGTAAGGCAAGAAAAGAAGAGTGCGAGACAGTGTGCCCTGCTTCCAGCTTGTAAGTGTCAAACAGCGCCCTTTTAGTCGCACTAAGCTCTCGACAAGTCTGCTACACACACACGCACACACACAACAAATACACACATCCTCGCTTTTGGCACGCTGCGAATTAATCTCATTGCTGTCTGAAGGGGGATCAAAGCGCTTGTCTCACTGCCATAATTTGTACATGCATGCATGTGTGTGTGTGTGTGTGTGTGTGTGTGTGTGTGTCTCCAAGCTGAAGTGTGCTTCCAAGCAGTCACGCCGACTTGTCTGTTTATGCACATGAGACTCACAGTCTCAACGCGTAGTGCCACATTGTTAGCGTTAGGATAAGTTGTGTTGTGTAGAGTTGTCTGCGACGGCTTTTCTGCAAAGATGCCGTAAATCCACGAGTGCACACGTGCAAAAAAAAAAAAAAAAAAACATGCAAAAAGTCTTGTGGCCAGCCAACAGCTCTTGATTGCCCCCTGGTGGTACAGATTATACGTCATATGTCGTTTTTAGGGGTGCAGTTATGCATGCTGGATTTGGGACGGTACAGAGACGTACACAGCGCAGATTAAGTGTGGGGCAGGAAGTATAACTGCCCATAGTCACGAGACATGGCTAGGATGTTGCCGAGGAGAAACCAGAGCTTGAAAACCCTCTTCCGTTGTTAAAGTGAAACATGTGAGATATGTACCGTTGAGTGCCGTTGCACCCACACTAGTTTGCTCTTGTCCATAGTTGTATGCTGTGAATAGCAAAACCACATGCACCCGCGCACACTATTGGTTTCTTTCAGCATGTGGCGACAGTAGCGATGATACGAGCGGAAATACAGCCACGCGATAACGACATTTGCAGACAGATATACGTCCGAAGCTATAGCTATGTACAAGGGGGAATAAGCAAGCGCTGCAATGCGGGGGTGGGGTGAGGGAAAGCCCACGACGGCAAAGAGTGACGGAAGGGAGTGCGGGGATGAAGGACGGGACGTTGGGAAATAAATCACTGCATTAGCCTTGAGGCATCAACATCTTTCTTTTCCAGAAATGACTTTCTTCGAGCGTCTGATTAGGTGAAATGGTCTATTGTTGCAGACACTGACCAGTGATTGTCAATGGGTGGGTCAGGACCCAAAAGCGGGTCGCGAAGCCACTTTCATTGGGTTTCGGGTCTATAGCTGGGAAAAAAACAAAAAACAAAATGTACACTGTAAAACACTACAGCCCGTTTTAGTTATGTCAAATGAATAATTCATGTTCACTCAAAAAGCTCTGACAACTTTTGAATTTTAAACTTCTTCAACTTTATGTGTTGCGTTAACCTCAGGCTGATCATGATGCGTTCACTTAACTAGAATGAGTAAGTTACGATTTAAACCAAAGGGGACTACTTTCCATTGCGGATGGATATTATGAAGCGCTACCTGATAACCTGTGAATTGAGTATTTTTCTCATCGAGTTGGACTAAGACGTTAAATAATATATTATAGTTGGTTGTCTGCGTTTTTGTCCTTGTACCCACCACCATCCTCATATATGGTGGCTGGCTAGTTCAGTGGGTTACATGTCACACTATGGTGTGGAAGACCAAGGTTCAAATCCGCAGCAGGCATTTGACTTAATAAATATACTTTTCAACGTAACTTTGTTAGTCAAAACAAAGACATGCGGCACTTGAGTTGAATTGCAATTTTAAGGCAGCAGGGGAATTTACATTTGCTAGTCGAATGGACTAAAAATGTTTTACACTGTAATCGACCTGACCCTATTTGCTGCGCCGCCACAGGGCAGGAGGGGCAAACACATCGAGTGGGTCCGTCTGACACACAGCTGCAGCTATCTGCTGGAGAAGAGCGCGCCATGAAGAGAGGACAGCGTCTCACTGCTGCAGCTCACGTTGTGTTGCAAATAGTCCCTTTAAACAGAAGATAATTTAGAAGTTTGAGTTGAAAAATTCCACAATTTGTGTCACCACTTGTCACTGAGTGGCGATGGTGGGTCCTGCAGCCAAAGCAGTTGAGAACCTCTGCACGAGACGATTTAAGGGGAAACAGTAAGGTTTTAAAACGAGTGCAAGCCCGTGTTTGAGTCTTAATTATCATCTTTTATTTGCCCGCTAAAGCATTTAAAAAAAAGTGTTGCCTCGCCCTAACAATAACCCGACAAGCGGCGCTGCCAAAACATCATCAAGTGCACAGTTGTTTTAGTTCTCGAGTGTTTTCCGCAGTGATAAATTGTCTTTTGTATGTTACAATCTCCATAACAACCTTGCAAATAAACAGACATTGGCTTTTGTTGTTTTTTTTTATGTTTGGGAACATTTGCCTCGGCAAACAATTTATGATATTAATGCTCGTAAAAATGTTCTCTAATGGCAAAAAACAATGACCCATAAATTTAATTGTGCACATGGGGTGTAAAAGCTCATTGCACAAGTGCTTTTGCGTTGAACATATACTGCAGTCTTAAACAGTGATGGATGAGCAGAAGGAGTGAGGGAGACGGCGATGAGGCTAATATAATTTGGAGTTTTGTTGGCCGGACTAAGTTGTCTTTGGACAGCTGTCTTTTTTTTCCTCTTTGCTTTCGCTGCGTTGCCTGCTGCCAAAAAACACGTTAATATTCATTTTGTTTCATTTTACTACCGTCCTTCCCACTTCCCCCTCGCAAAGAAAGCTACAGCTTGGACCTCTTCACTTGGAGCTGATGAATTCTTGGACAGAAAAGAGAGACAAAATGTCACAGATGTAGAATGAGTGTGTGCATGTGTGCTAATATATTCCAAGCCTGTGCTAGAAACGGCGGAAAGCAGCAGTATCATATATCATGTCTTACAGAAACATTAAACTTTACACCAGTGTTAAATCAGGCAACAAATCACACATCAAACCGCAAAGAGTTATGGCGGCCTGTGCACGCCCGGACATTTTCATGCGTATTACACGCACATATAGACGAACACGGAGGACCTTAAACATCCCCATGTTGTACGCACCCATGGAGGCCAGACTGCTGAAAAATATGAACAGTGGTGTCATGCATGGCACATACTGTAAGTCAATGCATGACAGCTACGTAAAGGCCAACATACAGTATGTGCATTACAGTTACAAGAAAAGGGGGGAGTGAGTGAGTGATCGTGTTGAAAAAGCATCATCTTTCCAGGAATATTTCATTATTTTAGGAAATATGTTATTATACTGTATATTTCTGTAATGTTACCAGTGTACATGTAATATTTGTATACTTTGGAAACTATATGTTTGGATATGAACTTCAGTCTACATATGTTTATTACAGTTTAGTATATTTACTATGAATTATTATTATTATTATTGTTATTATTATTAGTAGTAGTAGTAGTAGTAATAATTGTTTTATTTTATTTCATATCGATATTTTAGCAAATATGTTTATTATTTCAGTAATGTTCAGTATGTTTAAATGTATTTTTAATATTGAAATTAAATATTTTAATATTGAATCTGTATGTGTGTCTATGAACTTGGGCTAATCTTGTGTTATTACATTTTAGTAATTTTTTATGAACTCTTTTATTCAATTTTATACCAATATTTTCGCAAATATTTCTGTAATGTCACCAGTATGTTTTTATATATTTTTAATATGAAAACTGTATATGCGTGTATATGAACTTTAGATTTACATTCATTTCATTAAAAAAATGTTTACATGAATTTAATTAATGTTATGTCCTTATTTTAGCAAATATGTTACCAGTATGCTTTATCCTATTTTTTATATGTAAAGTGCAAGTGTTCATTTTTAACATTTGCATGGAATTATTAAAGGGTCGCTTTAGCAAATGTGTTTAATATTTCTGTTATAATACCAGTATGTCTTTTTAATATTTAATGTGTTTTTTGCCATGTTAAATAGTGCATAAAGGTGCATTAGCGACTCCATTAAAAGAGCAGTTTGTTTTTAACATCTGCATATTTGACGATGTAAAACGCAAAGAGGCGGACCACACACACATTTATGACACAAACAGTGGAAGTAAAGCCGCTTTCTTTCCATTAAAAGTCACTCCGGGTGTCTTGCCATCCATAAATTAACACGTATATACAAGGTGTGTGCACATTTATGGAGTCCATGCAGGCACCATGTTCATGTTCATCATGTTCTAATGATGTACTGTTACTGCGGTAAGTCCAAAACAAAGTGAAGTCCTACATTTCTCTCTCAAAATCAGGACCACAGTGTGTTTAAACAGACGGTACTCTGGCTTCTGTTTCAACCACATGTATTGTTCCACTCCATGTAAATCCTCAGTGGTTTAAGTACATAAACGCATCAGCTTATGCAAGACCGTCCATTAATAGTGCATTAAAACGTAGCCAGCATGTGCACATAGGCGGATGTCTGTGGATGCAATCAGTCATGTGAAGAGCTGCATGGTTATCGCATTAATACTCTGCTTAAGTCTATTGGTTTTAAAGGGAAGGCAGGGGGATCATGTCATACACAGGAATCTACTGGAGATAGCATAAGAGTTTGCAGTGGATTTCCCCCGACTTTGCACGTTGCTTAAACTCAATTCAAATTCTTACTTCATCTCCAGGACCTCCTCCAGGTGCTTCCGCCGCTCAGCCCGCAGAGCAGTCAGGTGACCCTCCTTCTCGGCCAGTGACAGCTGAGTGGATGACAGCTTGGCTTTCATCACCTCCAGCTCCTGTTTCACCTTTTCCATGGCGACCAGCAGGTCTTCCACCTGACACACACACGCACACACACACACACACACACATATATCTGCTTCAGGATTTCACTTCATTCCACACTAAATTATTCTTGCTGTAACAACGACACATCATGATGACACACATTCTGTAATGCCTTCACATGCACAGCTTCATGCAGTTTGGATTTTGAAAAAAGGTTCTCTAATTTGCTCATTTTAGTTGAAAAAGTGACAGAAGAGATACACAAGTGACCACAGTGATGTTACCTTTGACCACCTAAAGCCAGCCGTGTTGAGCTCATGCAGCTCAATATGAGAGAGCTGCGTATACAAAAAGATAGAAAAGGACGGCGGCAAAGGCGGATAGAAAGACAGACACAGGGGATGGCAGACAACAAAAGAGAAAAGATACAAGGATTGAAGCCAAAACGTTTAGAAAGAAATCAGGAAAAGAGAAGTGGAAAGGAGGAGAGAGAAGATATAAGTGAGCGAGAGAATGCAAGTGAACGACCTCCGCCAAGGACTTCATGCATATTCCTGGAAAGTTTGCTCAAAACTTATGGAGAAATGAAGAAAAGTGCGTCAGCGTCTGTGAAAATTGTAAACCTGCTAACATAAACTTCCTTTGGCGGAGGTATTAAAGCACTGCTGGTGAGAGAGCAGAACGGCAAATACAGTATTACACATAATACACGCTTTCTGTTCATACATGCTTTCATTATTTTTTTTACACCTTTTTCCCCTTTGTTTTCCTTTTTTTATTTCTTTCATTTCTAAATAAGCTTTGCATCCATCAGTAAACATTCCTTTCTTTCCCTAATACACAGGAAGTGGACAGACCAATCAGCAATTTTCGAGACATGGGGAAGGGGTAGGATTAAATAAGTTGTGCTTCTTCCTACTCCTTTTTGGACATTGTGCAAGTGCGTATACACTCCTGATCAAAATTTTAAGACCAGTTGAAAAATTGCAAGAATTTGCATTTTGCACTGTTGGATCTTAAGGAGGTCCTACGTAAAGCTTCAAAATGCAAAACGGTGGAATGGGAGTGAGACACATTTTTTGGAGTAAGCGTTATGCAAACAAGCATTAAAGTGAAATAGGCTGATTAAAAGTTTAACAGCACAGCCTTTAAAAGCCCAAAACGTGGAAAAATGTGGACTGAATGTAATTTTATGTCCAGTATTCACGTTCATAGCATGATCTCTTGATAGCAAAGGCTTTTTTGCCTTTCTCTCTTTGAAGGCGGTGGGATTGTTGAGCTGCATAAGCAGGCCTCTCGCAGCGCGCAATTTCTGCTGAGGTTGGACACGGTAAGACAGTCATTTCAAACTTCTCTCAAGATCCTGAGGGTTATGGAACAAGTCAAGTGGTAGACCCAACCAAATTTCACTGAGCCGGAGGATCTGATTGGCTGTCCATCAAGACACAGGACCATCCTCGGCCCAAATGAAGTAGTTACTGGTGCCAAGTGCAATCCAATAACCATCAGACGCCATCTGCCAGAGAAGGCTGTTAAGAACAAAAAACGTCTTCAAAGGCCTCGTCTCCTTCAACATCACAACATTTGGCCGTTTGGAGTTTGCAGGAGAGCACCAACCATGGGACATTGAAAGACGGAAGAAAGTTTTATTGTCCCTTGACGGTCCTGATGGCTTCCAATGTTACTGGCATGACAAGGCGATCCCACCTGAGATGTTTTCCACACGGCACAGTGGAGGTGGCACCATCATGATCCTTCAATAGAACAATAGAGCTTCAGGTTGTGCAGGGGCATCAAACAGCAGCTAGCTATGTGGAGACGTTGTTAACTGAAGGCCCTCGTTGGTGTGGATGCCCTCCATGAATCCATCTTCCCCACCTGGAGCAACATTCCCACTAGCCTCCTGGAAACACTGGCATCAAGCATGCCCAAACCAAGCCAGTTTTCAAGGTGATTAACAACAATAGCACAGCTGCTCATTACTGAGTCATTTTTTGAACTTTTTATTTCGATTTTAGAGGGGTCTCTTTTTCTTTTTGAGCTATGGTCAGAATTTTTTGATCAGCTGATGAACAGCCAATTTCACTTGAATGCTTGTTTGCAATAAATTGTTTAGTCA
Organism: Dunckerocampus dactyliophorus; assembly: GCF_027744805.1. Taxonomy (NCBI): domain Eukaryota; kingdom Metazoa; phylum Chordata; class Actinopteri; order Syngnathiformes; family Syngnathidae; genus Dunckerocampus; species Dunckerocampus dactyliophorus. Next base: position 2,543,260 of record NC_072833.1, on the reverse strand, counting down.
CTCTTTTTGCACTCTACTTAGACCCTCCTTACGTCCAACAGTGCAAAATGTAAATTCTTGCAATTTTTCAACTGGTCTTAAAATTTTGATCAGGAGAATATGTAATGACCTTTATTGTAACACTTTTAGGCATTTTTGAAACAAAGTAATGAAATGAAATAAACAATAACCAGGAAGCGAACAGACTATTGGTAGGATTAAATAAACTCTGCTTGTTCCTGCTTATTTTCTGACATGTTGAATTGTGTTAGAAACAAACCAGCACCATTGCACACAAGCTCCATTTTAAAATCCAAAATAAGGAAAAACAGGGGAAAAAGATGAGGCCTGCATGGAAAAAAAGGCAATTGCGGAGGAGGACGACAAACACTTTGTGTGTGTGGACTGACATTTTGGGGTGTGTCGCACCTTTTCCTCACTGACCATTAATGACTAACGTCTAGCTGAAAATGTCTCCTATATTTTGGTGCGGTCAACCGCTCAAGCACACGGCTTGTCAATACATGGCACAGGGAAGTGTGTGTCTGGTGTGTGAACTTCCCCGCGCTGGCCACATTCGTGCTACACGCTCAATTGCTCGCTGTAACAAGCAAAGCCCTTTTGAACAGCTCGTTATTGTCTCTCCCTCTGTCGTGATTTTATAAACCATTATGTCCAAGCCTAATTGCTGTGACGCACTTGTGTAAAAAAAAAACAATAAAAAAGTAAAAAAGGAACATAAAAATATTTATTTCTAAATGAAGACAGTCCATCTGAATGCTGTTGAAAGAGCAGTCAGCACTTCATGTGTATGCTGGAAGGAATGTATGCGCTGTAGAATGAACATACAGAACATGGCAGGCTTGTATGCACAGAATGGCTGTTGATGTTGGGCAAGGACTGTGTTTGGCCACATGTTGACATTTCTGCAAAGCGCTTCTTCTCCTTCCTGCCTCAGTCGCGTCTGCGCCGCCAATTAAAGCTGCCACTTGTAGCTTTTTTAAAAATATTTTTGGCACTTTGGCTGGCATACATCAGCGCCAAATTAAATGGGCTTTTCCATACATTTAGACGCTGGGCAACTTCCGTTTACTTTTACTTCCATTTTAAATGTCAGCTATTAACTTTACTATTGCAGTATATGTCCTTTAGCCTTTGCTAACATTTTTAAGTGGGGTTTAAGAGGGTCTGTCTCTCTTTCGTTGTTATTCGCCTTTTTTCTTGCCCTTTTTGTAGCAACAAATTACTTTGTCCAGTACAATACTGTTCAACTGATGCTCACAAGGGTACAGTACCACAGTGTGTTCCAAACACTGATTTCTTGCAGACAGAGGAGGTAGTACGTGTACTCCAGAAGTTGGAACACCTGTAGGAATTACTAGCAGCAACTGTCAAGCAACTGTCATTTTTGGAGACTCTAAGTTGTCCATAGACGTGAATGTGAGTGGGAATATGTGCGCTGTGGTTGGCTGGCGACCACTTCAGGGTGTACCCTGCCTCTCGGCCGACGTCAGCTCCAGCTCACCTGTGACCCTAATGAGGACAGGCAGCATATAAAATAGAAATAGAATTGAAATGTTTCACTTTTTGAATTGAACTACTGAAATAAATAACTTTTCAAAGACATTCTAATTTATTGAGATGCACCGGCATACAAAGTTTAATCCACAAAAAGAAATGTAGAGCAGACCTCCGCCAAGCGCCGTAGTTCCCCCCATTATTGTGATTCACACCAAAATAATAATCCTACATTTTTTTGGATCAGTCTTTGATATTTTCTAGAACCTGTTGGAAACTTGTCCTGTATTTTTTTTCCAAGTGCTCTGACCATTTTTGTGATGTTACAGTCATGGAAAAAATGATTAGACCACCCTTGTTTTCTTCAGTTTCTTGTTCATTTTAATACCTGATACAACTAAAGGTACCTTTGTTTGGACAAATACAACAATGACCACAAAAACAGCTCATAAGAGTTACATTTTTTGGCAGTACTTAAGTACCTTTAGTTGTACCTTTAGCTGTACCGGGCATTAAAATGGATCAATAAACTGAAGAAACAAGGCTGGTGTAATCATTTTTTTCCATGACTGTAGATGCACGATTGCCGAAAATGGTCCTATCTCGCAATGTTAAAGAATCCTTTAAAAAATTTCTGGATCACCCCCAAAATGTAATCGGTTCTTCCATATCTCATTTCCGACAATTCCTGAAAATTTCATTCAAATCCATTCAGAACCTTTCAAGTTTTTTTGAACACAAACAAACAAACAAAAATATAAACGCCGGCAAAAACATAACCTCCACGCTACGCTTGCACTTTGCAGGGGTAATAGAGTTTGGCAAAACCATATAATGTAATACTAGATCCCTGCTATGTTGTACTGTTCGGTAATATTGATTGGCAAACTATACTCTTCGTAACAATGTTCATGCATCTACTTTATTTTTGTTATTTCTTCCAGTTTTTAAAAAATATTTTTAGCAATGTTTCTGTCCCTTTTCATAGACATGCAGCAAGTAGCATCAACTACACTACAGTACTTTAACTTTTAGTGTGTGATTTCAAGATTTGTGGTATTGGTGGTGTTGAATAGACTGAATGAATAGACTGAATGTGAATGTGGTGCTATACAGTGCCTTAAGCCATGTGAGGAGACTGTCTTTTTGGATTTGTGTACATCAACATTGAGCCAAGTTTTGCATTACCGCTCTTGTGCTAAGAGGCCTAAATTCACCCTCGATAAGGCTAAAAGTGTGGCAAGAAACAACAAGCACTGCGATATCATTACCAGCGCGATTGAGAGCTTGGCCGGCGGACGCGGCCCTCCACGCGCAGCTGCATGTAATTGTCTAAATAATCCATATTTACCGTGACGGAGCGATGTCAGCAAAATGTAGCAAAGGCAAAAGGACTCTCTACACCGTGTACGTGACGGCCAACATTTAGAGGCAGTAATAACAATGGAGTGCGGTCGCGTTTGCCAACAGCTACACAGGGCTGTGTTTTCTCAGGGCGGTATTCATCCTCACGGCCCACACTTGTCAGAACCGGGCTTTTGAGGTACATTTCACATCTCTGAGGCCTTGTTAAGTCGCTTGTGGACCAATGAGGAAACTTCTCCCACTGCTGTGTGGTTACGCTTCCTCCTGAGCATCCCATTGGCGGCATTATGAGCCTTCCTGATGCACACAAAGATGTTTGTGTGTTGCCGAGCGAGGAGTACAAAATACGGGTTGTTCTTTAAATAGGGATGTATTTACCAAATGAGGAGTGACCAGGCAAACAGCCCCGCCACATTTGGCACGGGCATCTTTTGCTCTGTCAGATGCGGAAAAAGCTGTGTTTTTGCTCCAAAATCCTTGGGGTCAAAGGCTAAGGGGAAGATGTGTGCCCACTATGGCGATACCTGTTTCTCAGCATGTGTGCGGGCGTGCTCCTCCTGGGCCAGCACCACCTCCCTCTCTGCAGTGATCTGAACGCTTTCCCTCAGAGCCTCCTCCAGCTCCTCAATCCGCTCCTCTTTATTGCGCAGCGAATCCTTGCAACACACAAACGTACACACATTTATTACACAGGTTTATGCCACAGAAAGCTTTGGTGGGCCTCCTCGGTGGTGTAGTTTAATTTTTTAACTCTGCACCTGTGGACTAATAAAAATATGTTAAATGACTGCGTAAACAACCACCACACAAACACCAAATTGTAAACATCCTATGTGTTGGCTTTGAAATGCACTTGTTCGAGCTTAAACCGCCTCACCAAACATTGTGGCTCAACTGTTCAGATGCCTTTTTCATGTTTTATTCTAGTACTAATATGTAATATTCTTTTGACACACATCTTTCTTTACATTGTAGTGTTATTTGCGCACTACACGGTATCCTTGAGTGCCCAAAAAGGTGCCTATGAATAAATCATTATTAGTATTTCTCCAAAATAACATGCATAATTCCAAATATTCTGTTAATCACATTTCTTACTCACAACTGTACTTGGACCGGGGGTGTCCAAAGTGCGGCCCAGGGACTATTCGCGGCCCACGGAACATTGTAGAAATATATATATATTTTTTAAATGACTACTGATGATTATGTTTTCATCCGCGCATGTAAGCACTGTGGAACTCATAGCGCGCAGTCAAAGACGATAGAGAAAGTAACGCTAAGTGATTGTGAGGTCTGATTTTTTTCACAGAGGCATTAGGGCTGTCAAATGGTTACATTTTTAAAAATCAGATTAATCATGGTTTTCAAATTAATTCATCATGATTAATCACCATGAAATATGCCCATTTTTACTGTATTTTATTGAAAGAAAGTTAAATGACAGTGCAGGAATATACATATTTGCATGTATTAACAGCACCAAATTAATCGAAAACGTAAATCAAGTTAAGAGACACACATGAAAATCTATTTACCTAACACTGGTTTCTTTAAGCCGCATTGAGCTAGTGGTTAGCATGTTGGCCACACAGTCAGGAGATCGGGAAGATGTGGGTGAGTGTGTGGGTTTTCTCCGGGTACTCCGGTTTCCTCCCACCTTCCAAAAACATGCATGTTAGGTTAATTGGCGACTCTAAATTGTCCATAAGTGTGAATGGTTGTTTGTCTATATGTGCCCTGCGATTGACTGGTGACCAGTCCACGGCGTACCTCGCCTTCTCACCCGAAGTCAGCTGGGATAAGCTCCAGTATACCCTAGTGAGGATAAGCGGCATAGAAAATGGATGGATGGTTTCTTTAATAGCAGAATATTTGAAAGCGTTCTGACTTTAACTGTGTTATTATGAGCAATGAGGAGTTGCGTTCAAAGACACACCATTTAGTTGAATTCACATGTTTTGAGTGAATTTTCTGGGATTTCCAAGCATACTTAAATGCAGCAAATTGTACTTCTGCATTAAGAGTTACAAAGTGAGTGATAAGCACATCCAATTTTTTTTTTCTTTGCATTTCAAATACACGCATTATAAAGACGTTGTTGTGATGCTTGGCGTGTCTGTGAATGCATCTCGCGGTCTGTCTAGTGACAATGAAGAAGTGTCGTTGCAATGACGAATGGACTAGTGACGTGTGAGTTGGAGATGCATATATGGTATTGGATTGCACTGCTGTTGATGTGTTCAGGTCAGAATAAAGTTAGAAAAGTGCGTCAGACTGTGTGGGGAGCTACGCTGTGCCGCCGTGGCTGTGCCATGATGCTAAAAAATTTAACGTAATTAATTAAATTAATGAGTTACCGCCGTTAACGCGCTATTTTTGACAGCCCTAATCACTATCCTAAGCATAATTAAACTACACAAGGTCCTAACGTACTCCCTTACTCTCACTGTAGCAATTATAAATCAATTCATTGTGCCTTTGACAGAGCAAGTTATCTTAGCAGCTTCAAAAATAATATGTTTCTTACTTTTCTCAAGCTGCTGCGCCTCCCCTGAAGTCTTTTGACCGCCTCACATTTTAGAATCACAATTACACATGAAGTCTTTTTTTTTTAAAATAAATATTGCATCAAGTTCCCTTCAATTCCCTACGACAAGTACATCTTTTGGGTCCTGTTCCAGATGCAACATGACTCTGCGTCTAACTATGCGGACTGATACGGTCCTAATTAGATTAAACATATTCTTATTGTGCTGAATTACATTTACCGTCCGAATTATACTCGGGTTTCACTCGCCGACTGACTCCTGCTCAAAATATGCGGTGACTTGTAAACTTAAAAAGAGCGAACACAGTCACTTGCTGTAAGGCGCACACGAGCGAACGGTGTCATCTGCCTTCAATCAGAAGGGCTGCTAACATTTCCTGGAAGAGCAGAGACGCAAGGAGGGAGGAAAAAGGTGAGTGGGGAAAGTTCAAGGGGACAAGCAAAAAAGTGAAAGGACATCTTCAATGCAAGGACTGTTTAAAACCCACAGCATATTTATGTGAGCGAGTGTGTGTGGGTGCTTTACATGTCACCTCATTCCCTGTCAATCATCCTCTCCTGATACCCGCTTGCACACACTCCCCGAGCTGCATCGAGGCTGTGTGTGTGTGTGTGTGTGTGTGTGTGTGTGTGTGTGTGTGTGTGTGTGTGTGTGTGTGTGTTGACATTGCCCAAGGCGACTCCACGTCACATTTTGACATGCTGCTGCCATTGTTGTGATAGCGCCAACATATTCAAAGTAGAGGCCAGAGATTTCCTGACTTCCTACCTTTATCTGCTGGGAGCTCTCGTTCATATTGTCCTCCCTCTTCTTGGCCTCCTCCATCAGCTGGGCGTTCTTGTTCTTCTCCACTTGCTCCTTGTGCTTCAGATTGGCCACCTTCTTGGACTGATCCTTCATCTGCCTGCAGAAACGTCACATTCACGCATCACCCAGCAGTACAATGTGGTGCATTTGTGGGAGTTCGTAGAAAATAGCCCATTTTCCAGAGTATTTCCACAATAGCACAGCACCAAAAAGATGGAACTAGAGGCATCATGCAGTGGTAACGGCATGAGAAGAACACACGATGTATCTTTTCCTCAAATAAATCTTGCAATAAACAACATATTGTACAGAACACAAAATACTCCATTCTTCTAAACCATACCATATCCATTATTTCACCACGAAAACAACGCTAACTCAGGACAAACTAGGTTTATCCTTACATTAGGGCTGTCTAAAGGACGGCCCACAGTTGTTTTTTTACTGGCCTGTGGCACTCTCTAAAAATATAATCTAACAAAAAAACAACAAAAAAGAGATAAAATCAGCAGTAATTTTTACAAGAATAAAGTCAAAATATTAAACGCAGAAAATTCTCTCGAAATTGTAATAAACATTCCAGTGCTCTACATCTCAGTACCTCCCGACATGTCTGAATTACCTGAAAGAAGGCTGCTGATAATGTCAACTTTCAAACAGTCCGTGATAGTAAAAGCATGTGTGTGATTGAGAGAGAGCATGTAAAGAACTCAATTCACTTGTTTTATTGGAGGGAAGCACGCCAAGGTGGAGGTCGGTTCGTGTCCCATAACTTTAGTTCGCTGGTCTGGCTCTAAAGGCTCAACTGACTGTGTATTAGCAATACATACATTAAGACATTAAGATTTACAAGTAAATTTCCCCGCTGTGGGATAAATAAAGTACATACAATACAATACAATACATTAGCATTACATTATATACTGTATATTTAGTATTTTTTTTTTCTAGGCATATATATACTGTATACATACTGGGGGGGGTACAGGTTCATGGCCGAGACCAGAGATCTTGGGCTCCAAAAGGTTGGTGACCACTGTTTTACAAGATGCTTCTGAGTCTAGGAACTCCATGCTCTTCTGGTGCTATGTGTCTATTTGTTGGGTTAAATAAACATGTTTTAGGCAGTTAAATGAAGTGTTTGTATTATTCAACATTTTTACGTCATTTTTTACACTTTTACTGCAAATGAATATCGGCTCCAAATATCAGTTATCGGCTTCCCTAACTACTAATAATGGGCATCAGTCCTGAAAAAAACATATCGGTCGGTCTCTTCTAAGGATAATAAAAACTTTGGGGGTAACTGCATTACATGTATGCTAGCATGTCTTCGATAGCATTTTGAGCACAAGCCATGGAGGGCGCCGCAAATGTCCTTTACAGTCATGTATACAGTATCCCAGAATGCGCTTGGGTTGTATGCAGGAATGCAACAGCTGCTACTCTCACAAAGCAGACAAGGTGCAGCATAATAATGTCTCCTTTGTCCTCATAAGGCACGGAATGTCATTTTCATACCTGTTTTTGCAACTAAAATTACATTATAAGACAGTTTGACTGACTCTATAGACTGTAGCTAATGTCACAACCCCTCTAGGTCCAATATAATGCACAAATCAGGAAGTGAATTCAGTAAAAATGGTATGCAGTGTGAGAGCCTGAATAATGATCTTGGGAGACAGATTCGTCATGGAAGCGACGGGCCTTCTGGATGGAGAAAGGGTTTAATCACCCTCCCACGCCCCTCCCAAACCTGTCATCTAAGCTGCCTGGAAGCCATTGCACCAGTGTCACAACCCTATCAGCTATCACACACAGCTTGTCTCGATCAGGACCGTTAATACCTTTTCCCCTCACACACACACACACTCACACAAAGATGTAGACACGCCGACGAACCGGTGCTAATGCCAGGAAGGTTTTAACAGCTTACAACCGAATCAAGGCTTGGGATGAAGGATAAAGAAACACAAAAGGGGTTGAAAGCGACCACACAAAGGTGGGCGTAAACGCTCAAGAAATCAAAAACATTTTCTTGTTGCTGAGAGTTTGTGCATTTTTTTCAAATTGTGTGCTTGCTCCGTGCAAATATTAACCTGCTATTGTTATCATAGCTTCTTAGCGAAAACATATTTTCACTTCCAGTAAGCCAGAAGCCCTGCAGCCCAGTGATGGGAATCATTCTGCAATCCATTTCAAAGGTGTTAAAAAGCATCACCATTTCCTACATTCTGCTGTCTTTTGGAGAATGATAGATGCACATGTTTGACTTACAGGTAATTTATATCATCTTTTGTGTTCACCTGGATGAAATAAACCATCAAAAAGAGACATAACGATGTGTTTTTGATTTTCTGCAATGCTTCTCAAGCTAAACACCCCGCCAGTGCATGTAACAGGTCATCAACAGGCAGGAATGTTCCTAGTGGAGGACATCCAGGAAGCTCTCTGAGGTTCCCCCCTCTTCATGCAGCGTTTACTGACTGTGCGTATACAGTATGTACGGTATGTGAGGGGTTTTATCTAGGCTGCCTCCTGATTCTTATTTTGCGAATCACTTGTCTGGCTTACCCCAGGCTTGTTTGCAAAGCATTTGCGAACATGTAGTGCAGGGGTGTGTTCAAAGTGTGGCCAGGGGGCCATTTGTAGCCTGCGGGTAGTTTTTTATTGGCCTGCGGCAGCAAAAGACTGAGGGATAGAGCAAAACGATAACACACCAAGACACCTTGTTTTTCTGCCAATTTAAGTAACATGTAAGCAAACCCAACTGCAGGAATGTACCTGCTATTCTATCATTATTAACTTTACTTCACTTAACTCATGGATGACAGCAGCTGTCCAACAATACAAACGTACTAATGCGACCCCCACGGTGTTAGTACAACATTCATGTAATGTTACCCCTCATTAAAAGAGAACGCAAGGAATGTAGCGGCCTTTAATGATGTATTATACACCTAAGCTCTTCCAAACACAAGCTGCTCTGTATTGCGTCAAGACCACACACAAATATTTAGTGATGCATGAAAACATGTGTGTGGTATTAATGTAAATACACTTGTTGACAGCTTTTTGATCTGTGCAAAAACCTAAAAAATTCCCATATATATTACCAACCACATAACACATGCGCTTGCAACTCGCATGAAAAACCTCACGCCAGCTTTAAAGTCAACATGAGTGAGAACTTTTCTACCTCCTCCATTAAAATGCCGCTGATATTCAGGGACCCCGCGTGAAGGTAATATTAATATTGCATTTGGAGTCCCGTATAAATATTTGATCACAAATACCCGAGAGGACTCGTGTATGTTTACGGCATAGAGTGCACGTCAAATTAACATCAGACGATGTGTGGAAGTCGTTTTGGAAATGGTTAGAAATGTTGGTTTGGGTTATCTAGCCTATTAAAAACCTTAAAACAGGAAAACATTTGCCCATTTTATGTGCTCAGTTGAACCTATTTATTAGCTCATATAATTTATCCTTTAATTGATTTATTATTATTTCATGGATAACAGTGATATCATTAATCTTGAATTCCTTCATTTATTATAACTAAATGAAGACCACAGTGTTATTGCACCATGTTAAGCAAGTTTAAAATAATTTAAACCATTACAATTACCATCGGATGGAAGGAGAATGTAAGTAAACATGACAAAAACAAAAGCCCAAATGCTTGAGAATGATAGTAATTAAGGACTAGAATAAAAAACCCCAAATGGTCCCCGCAGCACCTTTTTACACAGCACCTCAAAACAACCACAAAGGAACAAAGCAGCCAAACATTCTTTTTGGGAGCGACAGAAACATTGATGTCAGGCATTTGGCAGAGGGGTTCCTCACATCAAAACAAAAAGAAGATGGAGAGCAAAACAAAAAAGGAAACAAACTCTTCTGTCGCAACTTTTTTCTTGAGCTGACTCACCAAAACAAGAGAGGGGAAAAAGCAGACAGGGGAAGAAAGGCTGCTGATAAGATGCTAAAAGTGGAATAACAGAGAAACAGGAGGAAGACGTAGGACAATTCAATATGACCTTAATTCTGGATATTAGATGAGAAGACAGACAAGGCATAAAGCTGGTCTGACCTTGTCTACCAGTAACAAAACCCTCACACATCATCTCAGCTGTTTAAACCTTACAAAAACGAACCACTGACGATGACACGATACGAGACTTCCAAGTACTCCTGTTTTTTGAGCATTGCAGAGGATTCCTATATTCCCCTGTGCAATAATTTGCCCCTGAAAATGGATTTGGACCAAAATTTACAACAAAAGAGTAAGAACGAGTATGACTGAAGGAGGGGAAAAAAGCAGGCATGCCGTACTAACCTCGAGGCAAGACTTGGTTGGGCCGTGGAGAAGATGAAAGAAAGCGAAGAAGAGCAAAAAGTGAGACAGGAGGTGAGAGCTACGTTAGCCACCTTGATCACTCTTCAAATACGAATAATAAGACAGACATTAGAGACAGTGAGACAGTCCACGGGCAAGCACATACAGCAGACAGGAAGGCCAGAACGGCGAGGCAAGCGGACCTTTGACGGCACTATTAGGAGATCTGCTCCCCTCACTTGACCTTATAACTTTTCTAGGATGGCCAGATGCCAGAAAAGAACACTCGAGAAGCTAAAAACCGAACTTAAGTAGCCATAACATGATCTGTGAGGGTGTTCACCATGCATTAGTTCCTCTTGAATAGTTCAAATATCCTAAGGTCACCTTTTACTAGTTTGAATCTGGAGAAATTACAACTAATTCTTCCAAAAGTGGGTACAATTTAAGTGAATTGCACTTATTCTTGGCATAAATTAAGCATTTTCAAGCATAAAAATGGCTCAATGAACTAACTAATTAAACTAAAATACAAATACAAGGCAGAAGAAACATTCTAATTGTGAATGTAGTATTCTACATTGGCCACTAGGTGTCTGTGTTAGGTGAGACAAGTACCAGACATGATTGCCAGAAAAGGCATTTATTGCCAGTTTAAATAATTTCACAACAGACACAATAATAATAACAACATAATGATAATAATAATAATAATAACATGGCCTACTGTTGGGGCCATAACCCACGGTAAGCTAAAACTCAACTCTGAACCTTCGACATCACTTCTTGTCCTCTAAACATCTGTTCACCCGCTACTATGGTCCGCTAGGGAAGACATATACTATGACACACATGAGCAGGAGTTTTATTTACGTCTTAAATGGCTTATTTACTCTTATTATGTCTACTATATTGGGTAATGCGAGTGTAAAGCCATTTAAAGCCGCCAGTCTTATTTATGACTAAAATGTTTTATTTTCTCAGACTACACAGTATCTACTACTGTATATTGGGTAATACAAATGTAAAGGTGATGATATGGGGGTTATTTCATGTCTATATGGCTCTAATCATGTTAAAATCCATTTTTGGAAGATTGTAAAAAGGTTTTCTATGCCATAACTACAAAAATATTCCATTTATTAATATTGAATCCTACTTCGCGGAAATTCACTTATTGCGGTTGGGTCTGGAACCAATTAACCGTGATAAACAAGAGACTACTCTTGCCGACAGTCAGGTACGGTGGCGGAGGTGTCACGGTCGGGGACTGCATGAGCTGTTGTTCACTGAGGGCAATCATGAATTACGACATCTACTGTGACATTCTGAAACTGGGTTTTCCAACATCATAATGAGCCCAAACACACCTCCAAGATGACCGAGTACCATGCTGAGGAAGCTGGAAGGAGATGATAGAGTGGCCAATTATCCTCCAGGCCTGAACCCAATTGAGCCCAAATAGGGCATACTCAAGCGAAAAGAAGCGGAAAGAAGAAAAGTGGAGGAGCGAAAGTTGTGCAGGCCTGGTCACGCCATGTCCAAGAGGATTAAGGTAGTCCTCATACTAATCTGTGAGGTGTACTTGTGCTGCCAACTATTTTGTGGATGGTGAATCTATACTGCTATACAAGCTGCACACGGACTACTCTAAAGTATATACAAAGTTTAATTTTTATAGTATTGTCCCTAGACACATACTGTACTCGTATCCACGGTCATGTTTTCTGCTCCTCCCCGTCCACCACCTCTTTCCTATCCTTTCTTCTGCGTCCCCACCTTGTGTTGTTTTCCACTCTGCTGTCCAAAATCCTTTATTTTGGCCATCAGAGCAGATTTTTCAGCTCCATTTCCCCCCAGTGTGAAGTCACTGCGTCTGCTCCAATTACCATCCTTGTTACTCGAAATAAATAGCCCGGCACTGCTTGAGAACAGCTGGATTTACAGCAAGCAGGACGATGCCTGGCCTTGTTGAACCCGCATGAAGCTTTTCATCAGCAAGGTTCACGCTTGTGAAGAATGACAGTATGTACAGTAAGTCACCGTGTCAGAAGTTACAGTCAAGAGCAGGGAGATTTCCTTTTCCTTTCCTTTTGACACACCGTACAGGAGGAACGGGAATATAATGTAATATAAATATAAGTACACACAACTCTTAACACTACTTTGAGCCTAAGCCAACATTTTTTGTTATAAGTGCTCACCCTTAAAATGGACTTATCTTAATCTTATAATACAGACTTTTCCCTACATGTTCTTCTGCCACGTCCGCCAATAAGGTTTTATGTGTTACTTAGCAAGATTACACAACAACAACCAGGTCAAGTTATACAGTATGCAAATTTGTGGAGGGATGGGGCATGGGCCAAGGACAAGCTAATAACATTTTGCTATGGATCCGAGACTTCTGCTAACAGTGAAAAACAACTGAATCCACTCGCATGCATGAATTCTATGCAGAATGTGCCCTGTCCGACCTTGGCAGAGGTCTGAGAGCCATTGCAGTTTGCGACTGTACGCTTCATATGAAATAAATCATTAAAACACACACGCTAATTGGAAGTAGGCGGCTACTTGAATTATTAATAGCCTCATATTTTTGTCCGCCAGACGTTCGAAAATAATGTCCTCGGGGTCGTTAACAGCCATTAGTTTATGTGAAGAAAAACCTCAAATGGACATGTCAGGAGAGAATGGGGATGATTAAAAGGATGTCTGAGCTTTGGATAAATACTTCTACATGTTGCTGTTTCTCCAAGATGTTTTTGTTTTCAGCCTGGAAGTGGCCGTCAGAACACAAAGACACACACAAAAGACTAATATTAGTACTGTAGTTAAAGGTTGGACACAAACAAAGTTACGCAAGTAGAAGCAGTTAGGAAGCATTCCTGTTAAAATTAAGTGTAGGCCAGTTAGGGGTGTAATGGTACACGTATCCATAATTTACGGTACGGTATAGAGGCGTACCGAGTTCCCTCATGGTGAGTGACTGGCAGGAAGTGTAACTGCCTCGCATTATAGTCACGCGTCTACTCGGTAAACAAATACTTTGGCCCCTTGGCGAGTTATTTATCAGTCACACTCAATTATAAATGCACACTGAGTCAACAACGCATAGGGTGCTTCATTTTGGCACTCAATCACTGTACAGGGAAAATGAACTAATTTGTTACGTGCAATATAGTGCACAAAAAACCAGGCAAAATTTTGCCAAAAATTTCCAACTAAAACCAATTCATACAAAAACTGAGCCATACGAAAACCAAGGTTTGGCTGTAATTATTTGTTGTTATTAAAATGTTTTACTTGAGAATTTCTTGTATTGCCGGCTAGCAGGGCGCAGTTTCATTCAAGCTGTTACACAAAAACTAATTGCATTTTGTTCCTTTTCTGTACCCAAAATGCACAGCATTGTGACTTTAAAACCGAGGTCCGCACCAAACTGCAATTGTGGCGTACCGTTCCACCCCTAAGTTTAGTGGGTAAAAAGTGTTATGTTGTGCAAGTGCAAGCATCCAGAGCTGCAAGTGAAGTGTGAGAGGAGCGCTGCGAAAATGAAAGAGTTTCATCATAAGCGTTCAAAGAGTGTCAGGCGGTACAGCAGAGACTCGTTTCGGGAGCCCGTCAGGCCGCCGCATGCACTGAGCTTGTGCTGATGGCCCACATGTGGCGCAGTAACTTTTCTCCTCTTAAGAACAGTCACAATATTTTAGACTGGTGTGCGATGCTGCAACTCTAATGCAGTTATATGAGTGAACTAAGATGCGTCCCATGTGGAAAAAGTGCCTTTCTACTTTGCTTTATGCTTTTTTTAATGGCTGATGCATGGGAGGGAACCTTTTCCACATGGGGGTGGATGCGCTCATGTCCAGAGTGGGTGTTTTTTTGTACGTGCAACAATCTGATTGACAGGGGCCTCTAGCCACTCACGTGCCCAGGTAGTCCCACACCAGGCCCCCCATTGGCTGCTGAGAGGCAGACGGGGGATGGGCCTGTTTTCGTGATGGCGAAGAATGCCACAGATGAGAAGCAGAGGGCTTTCTGGTGTGCGTGTGTGAGATAGTTGTACACACACACACACACACACACACACAAATAACCATAAATGCACAACATATGGACACACACGAGTAAGGTGTGATGGACAAAATAGGAAGAGACAGGTGCAATAAGGCCAAAATTAATAGGGGAGACAAGAGAAGAAGCATAACCTAATAAATGATCTCAATAAAGGAAGGTTATTATTGAATTCGGCAGAAAGTGAAGGAGAATGGAAAACTTTAAATGATGATTTAAAGCAGAAAAGACATTTGATTTAGCTGAGGGGCTGACTTGATTTATTCCCTCCGTCTCACCTCTCCAGCTCGTGGATCTTTTTCTCCTTGTCGTTCTTCTCGTTCTCCATCTCCCTCAGGATGTCGAGGAGGCGCTCCACCTCGGACTGAGCCTTCCCAGCATCCTCTTTGTGACGGCTCACTTCCTGCTCCAGGCGGGAGATTCGTTCCGAGAGTTCAGCGCTGGCCGCGGACTCGACGGCCGCGCTCTGGGCCTGGAACGCAAATTAATTTGCGGAGCGTAAAATGGGAGGGTTGGAAACAATAGGTTCAATGAGTTCAAATAGACGGGAATGAGCCAAGGATAACATTTGTGCTGAGGACCGCTTGTCCATAGGTTTAACCAAGCAGAAAACACAATTCAATTAAGATTCTTCAGACCATTATGACAACAAAAGATCATTTATGAGTATTTATCTTATGTAAAAAGGCATTATAGTGGAAATGATTGGTGCGAAAGGCCAGTCATCAGTAAGTAGTACAAAATGGTGCGTAAATGTTCGATTTACAAGATGGCCATAAACCACAGTAGCTGCCGTTAAAAGAGACACAGAAAATCTGAGAAATTAAATAAAACAAAGCAAAATAACCACAATCTACAGGCAGGGGTTATAACAGCTGTGAGTGTTTCCCAGAAGCAAATGTTGCTCTTGGGACACATTTGTGTATAATACGTGTGTGTGTGTGTGTGTGTGTGTGTGTGTGTGTGTGTGTGTGTGTGTGTGTGCGCGTGCGTGTATGTATGTGTGTGTCTGTCTTGACTCCACAAATTATAAACCCTATTAGTTTTGGAAGTGTGCAACCGTTTTTACAGATCTTTATGTGCAGAGTCAATGTTTGGGTGTCTGACAGCATAATGGGCAGATCTGCGTGCAAGAGGACGGGAAAGACAAATAAAAGAGGAGGAAAAAAAACAACACACGCGGTCACACGCGCAGAGTGTCAATCAAATTGTACACAGCGGCGCAAGGTGGGAGTCTGCCTTGCATCTTTGCTAATACAAAGAGACCAACAATTAAAAAGAGGAGAGGAGAGAAACACCAGAGATGCTGTATAGTAGGGGTCCACAACCAACGGGCTATGAAAAATACTCAGGACACAACAAATCAAATCAGTAGCACCTTGTTTTTACATTTCATGGAATTAAATTGGTTGTTTGTAAATAACTACATCAAATTAAATGTGACTGTATGTAACAACTTTGGAAATAATGTGCTTTATTTTATTTAATAAGAATTCTGTCCCTTGTTTATCGTGGTTAATTGGTTCCAAACCCAACCGTGAATTTCCACAAAGTACGATTCAATATGAATAAATATTAATAAACAGAATATTTTCATAGTTACAGCATAGAAAACCTGCTTGACTTTCTAAATACTGTTCTTACTATTATTAGAGCCCTGTAGACGTGAAATAACACTTGTACAGTGACCTTTACACCCTATTATTCATTGTTGCCACACTAATGCGCAGGCTATGGGACCACTCCAGGGACATAATTAATAAGAGACGGCTGCCGCTCATAGCACACACCAAGCTACCGAGCTACCAAGTTAGCTTCCAATTTATTTGTTCTAAAGTTAAGAAATGAAGTGGAGAAGACGGCCAGAGTAAAAAGCCAAAAACGTACCACTTCCATATGGAATGGGAGAACTTTTTTCACTCTATCATGTCGGACATGCCGTGGCTGACTCCATGCAGTGTTAAGGTTATGTAATCTAAGGTTAACGTCTCATCGTCTGGTGACCAGACTACTACACATGACTTGTCTTTCAATATTTTTTGACTAAACGTCAACCATCATTTACTAATTAATGATTTTTTGAAAAGCCACGAAAGAGCGAGGAATGACTGTAACATACAATCATACACCTGGGAATTTTAGGACACCCCTGCTTTTGGTCATGGTCGAGGTTGAGCTTGTGACGTGACACCTCCCAAGACGACCCTTGGGATTGATTGTGTATGCCACCACACTCAGGTACAGCATTAGCCACAGAGTGCATCAAAACAAAGCAGTTACGGATCCGCACATTAGTAGCACATCAGTGGCTGCTATGGTTTTGTCGCTTCTAATGTGCCAAATCCCTCGTGTTTCTTGTTTGTGGTTCCGTCATTTTGGATTGAAGTTCAAAGGAACGTCCAGAACTTTCTACAATTGCAACCATTTGGAATTACATGTGTCAGACTGGATTTTTGGTGCTGACCGCTACCAAAACAACACTGCAGCAAAACGGATGGACCTTTTTCAGCTGGTTCTCCAGTTTGACGCACTCCTCCTTTTTTTGCTCCAGACCGATCTCCAGACTCTTCAGACGGCTGTCTTTCTTCAGAGCTGAGGAGGCCAGGGAGGATGCCTTTTCCTTTAGGTCCAAAACACAGGCCTGGAAGGGAAAAAAGGGAAATGACAAAATAATAATGCCAGATAATGACACGCTGCCTATTATGCACAAAATGATTAGAATTTCAGATTTGAGTACGCAAAGTCGTCATATCTGTGGTGAAAATCCAAACAAACTTTTCTTTTTATCCTTAGAGGTATTTCTTTAAAACACAAGAGCATGACTCATCATCACCCTGCTCTTCTAAACTTTTTCCCATGACCTGTGTCTCTTCCCCCCACCCCCACTCTTCCCAATCCATCTTTCCATGCGTGAAGTCCATCTCCCTATTCCTCTTTGCAAGCGGTGATCAAGGACAGCACAGGAGGGGTATAATTTTACACTCGACTGACCGCACCAAAGCCACACTGAGAACACTCGCTGCTTACTCTCATTATATTTAGGTATGTGTTGCCGTTGTCAGGCAAACCCCAAATCTGCGTATGGAGGAGGAGGAATGCTTATTTTCTCTTCAGGTTCTCCCATGTATATTTGGGAGTTATTCAAGGGGACATTAACAGCTTTTATGAGCCCACAAAAAGCACTAAAAGTAGCCAGAGGAGGCGTAAAGTAAAACGCATTTTCACAACAATGCAGTTAATGTGCGCGTTTTAGCTGTGGGTGGAGTTGCACATTAACGGCCTTACATTACGCTATCATGGCTTTGTCCTTTGCTGACTTTAGTTCAGGTTCTCTTATATCCGGGGTCTAGACATCTGCACATCAGCAGGTGGCACCAACTGACTGCGCCCCATGTGAGTCAAGAATTTTTCTTCCTGTCACTCACACACGAGACAGGATTTTTTTTTCCCACTAGAACAAGTCTGAAAAATATATGTCGTTTTTATACATGCATACCAATAGGTGGCGCCACAACAAAACAAGTCAGAGCTTTTCTTCTGGTCCTTCACAGACACCAGTGACTTGAAGAGGTGAAAAAAGGCTGTTAGCAAGTTAGCCAACAACAGAGGAACAGTTATGACGCTACTTTGGAGATCATGGTGATCAATGAAGGAGAATCATCAGACCTGTCCAGCAGCTAAAGAATATAATATCATTTTTTATTGCAATCTACCAGTTATTATTTCACGGATATTAAAAATAGTATTCAATTCGTCTTAAAACGTATTTTTCAAAAACAGGTATAGCAAATGAGGTGTCAGCTTATATTCGGGTCAAAGACAGAAAATCATACATTTCTTTATTTGTTAGATTGTTAGTTTGTTTGATAGTTTTCTTAATCATGTACATTTGAACTGGGCTCAATAAAGATGACACCTTTGGCAGCAATTTAACATCTAACATTGAAAAAACAAATTCAATGAGGTTGGATTTCCTTCTTCCTACTTTCTTCCTTCTTACCATAATCTCATGGATGACTTTTGAATATGGCTCAAACTCCAAGCTATTAATATTCCTAATCGACTTCACAGTGGGCAAATGTTCAAGCCTTGGTGGAGGTCCTTGCCTTCGATTGCTCTTGTTAATTGTGTTTCCTTGCACTAAACTTCTGTTGCGGCGGAGAATGGTTAAGTTAATGAAGAGCGCAGGGAATTGCCTCGTCACTCTCTCCCTGCCTCGCCCACAGATGTGCGCCTGGCTTGGCATAGAGGTCACAACAAGGTGTGGTTTGCTTTGGTGCCTCTTATATTATGTTGTCAAGGAGACGCGAGTGTTTTATCATTGCGGCCCTTCAGCACCAAAGACCTTGGCAGGACAGGGGATGCGTTCCACAGCGATAGATCAGTCAGGGAAGGAGCGATAGTGTGTGTGTGCGCTGATGGTGATGTATGTGTCTTCTACCTCACGGTCTGCAAGGTCAGCCTGCATCTGGGAAACTTTGTCCCTCAGCTCCTTCAGCTCTTTCTTGGTGGACTCCATCTCATCGCCCTTTTCTCTGTCCTCCTTCTCCCGCTGCTCTTTCAACCGCTCGATGATGCGCTCCTGGATAGAAAGGAGGGGTGGTTGAATAAAAGAATAACAGATGGAAACGACACAATACAATAATAAAAAAAAAAGGCCCAGACTGAATTTCCATACTCATAACAGTTGCATTAAACTTAATATGCATGGCAGCTCCAGCAGGTTAAACAGCCAACAGTGATTCTTTTAGACACATAATACATTCTGGCACACACTTTTATAGCAACGAAGCAGCCACGGTCAGTTCAAGTGAGTGTTCACGTAGAAGACACAACAAGAGTGTTTGTGCAAGATAGAATTCGAAAAGGAGGAGGGGAGCTTGGGAAAGTTTTTCGGTCACCTCTGCTTGCCAACACACACATTCATCCTGAATATTAGTGACTAAACCATTAATAGGCTTGCTTCCTGTGTGTGTGCATGTGTGTGTGTGTGTGTATGTGTGTACACACACTGTGCAAAAACACACTTTGGATGTATCTGAATGTCATTTATTATTAAGAGGTTAATTTAATGTTAATATTTTTGGGTGGCTGGAAAGGATTAATTGGATTTACATTATTTCCATGGGAGAAATTGCTTTGGTTTTTCTACGTTTCAGTCCCCCCACCCAAAACCGAGGTGCAGTCGTCCCTCGTTAAATCACGGTTCAAACATCACTCCTTATCACGGTTTTCCAAACAGTAATTCATTAATAAATTATCACTGTTTCATGGTTTACTCTGGCCTATTATTAGTCAGAAAATGTGCGTATTTAAGCAAATTGTACACATTTATAGCCCAAATTAAGCACAAATGTAAAAATGGCTAAATGAAGTAAAATAGAAATACAGTATAATAATAAAGTATATATACAGTATACAGTGAGACCATCACCTTGTGAATGTAGTATTCTACATTAGTCAGTAGGTGTCAGGAATTGTTTGGTGAGACCACCGCCAAAGCGCCAGACTTGAACAACCGGCTTTTTCATAACTGGCGCAATATTAATAACATAATCATAATCATAATCATCATCATAATAATACAACAGGTTACTGTTCCGGCCATAGCCCACAACAAGCTAAAACTCAACTCTGAACCCCCAACATCACTTCCTGTCCGCCATCGATTGTGCTCCCCTACAAGGTAAACTGTCTTCCATGGCTTATTTTCTCTGATTATGTCTACTATAGTGGGTAATACAAATGTAAAGGTGGCTATATGGGTGTTATTTCATGTCTAGTTAGCTCTAAGAACGCTAAAAAACGTATTTAGAAGATCATAAACAGGTTTTCTAAGCCTAACCTAATAACTATGAAAATATTCCATTTATAAAGAACAAATCCTACTTCATGGAAATTCACTTTTCGCAGCCGGGTCTGGAACCAATTAACCACAATAAACAAGGGTTGACTGTACCACTGTACTAATGGTATTAGGTTGAGCATCCTTGTGTGTGTGCTAAAAGTACAAAACACATTTTCAAGTGGATGTGCCTGAACATCATTTATTATTAAGAGATCCTTAATGAGACCTCAGGCATTCTAACTCCCAGATTGAATCCCTATTTTTCCCCATTTAAGAAAATGTCCAGGTCGTCTGATATTCGGGAGATTTGAGATGGATACATACAAAACATGTGGCACTAAACAATTTCTCCCCAAGGGAGTCTGAGCTTTTCTTCCTGTCAGTCACACACACAGCAGTGACCTGGAAAGATGCAGCTGTGACATAGACCAAGTGTGTCTTAAAGGTTGTCTTAAATGGCAATCGATTAATCAGCTGTCGAGCAGCTAAGAAATATATCCTTTTTTTTTTTTTTTAATTGTAATTGGTTTACACTGACACAAAAGAGGGGTCAATACGAATGCTAATGTGATCAGGTCGTGCTCCCTTGTGTGTGCTAACATTACGAACACACACTTTAAAGTGACCGTACTATAAATAATATGCTTCCTTTTCATTTGACGTGATTATTGGGTCACTTTCCACTATCCTGTGGGTGGTCTTTCCGGTACCTTCTCAGCCAGAGCCTCCTCCAGGTTTCCCAGGGCTGTATCAGTGTTAGAGGTGTCCGTCTGCAGAGACTTGACTCTGTCCTTGAGGCCGCTCAGCTGCTTGTCTTTGTCCCTCAGCTGATCCTGGAGGTTCTCTATCTGCACATACACAAAAATACGCACATAAAAATGCATTCATTTAAGCACATTTTACAAACTAAAGTATTAGCGGGTTTTTTCCACAGTATGTATAAATACAACCAAAAAAATGGATTAAAAACATGGATTCCTTTCAATAAAAACTAGATGTTTCCTTTGAGACATACATAATGACGTAATAGAGAAAAAAGACATGGCAATGGTGTGTAACCTTTGACGGGGCTGGTGTGTACCATGTGTGTGTGTGTGTGTGTGTGTGTGTGTGTGTGTGTGTGTGTGCATGCGAGTAAAACATCTCAGGCACCTCATTAATCAACCGTTCGCTTGACAGCTTGACTGACAGCTCGCTCTCCTCACACACTCACACTCACACACACACACACACACACACACACACACGCTTGACATTGAAAAAGCTGAGAGTCTTTGATCCCGGCTGCACTTTTTGAAAGTGACAAGTGCTGGATAGCTAGCATGCACACAGATGAGGAAAGGTTGGTTTAATTGCTGATGTGGTACCCGTTATTCGCTTTACTCTAAATATACTACAAGGAGAGTATATTTTCACCAGCATGAAGGTATTTATGGTGCACACAAAGCACTAAAACAACAAGACAGACAGACAGTTTTCTAGACAGACAGTATTCTATTTGAAGACGACAGAGGTCATCATTTATTGAACGAGGGCAGCTCATTAGTATTCGTCCACATTTGAAAGCCGTCTCTCCTTGTCTCAGTCTCGCTTTAGCCACTTGATTGACAATCAAATCTCATGTAACTGTTCTGCGTCTGCACATGCATGTGTCCAACTGGTGCAAGATTGTAGTATGAAGACAGCAACAAGAATTGTTTCCTACGGTTGTAGCCAGCGAGCGCTTGTCTTGCAGCTTCTTCATTACATGTCCCACAGTGCCATCTACCGACCGTGGCTTAAAATGGCAGCCCAATGAATTTAGAAGTGTCCTTTACCTTCTTCTGGAGCACGTTGACCTTGCGCTCCTTGACGTCCAGCATGTCTTTGAGGTCGGTTATCTCGCCGTGCTGCGTGCTCTTCTCATCCGTTATCTCGGATATCTGCTGACTCTTTTTGGACAGAAGCGACTCCTTTTCCTCCAGGCGAATGCGCAGAGCGTCCACCTGCGCACGCGGGAATGAGAAGGTTACAGAGAAGTCATCAAATCAAATTGGCACAATGGCATTTAGTTATAGGATGTAAACAGTGCCTCTGTCTGTAATATGGCAGCTCTCTGCTCCTTGGCCGTGAGAGACTCCTTGAGGACGTCCACGTGTTGTTTGCTGTCGGAAAACTGGTTGTTCAGAGTGTCCAGCTTGGTCCTGAGAGCCAAAAGTTCGCTGTCCTTACGATTCAGCTCCTGCTTGGCTTGATCCATCTTAACAAAAACAACAACAACAACAAAAATAAATAAATAATAGACAAAATATTTGGACAGACATGAATGCTGTGTTGCAAAAATGATACATTTCCAGTCAGGATTGTTTTACTCTTGTTCACTCGACAAGAGCACAAAGCCTTTTGTCATTTTGAAAATTGTGATTTACCAACATAACTGCAAAGAAAAACAGATAATCTTGAAAATATTCATTTTATATTTCTGCATTGCTAATTTTACTTCCCCACTGTTTATTTCATTGCAGTTATTCTTCAGTTTATTTAATTAGTTTTATTTTTACAGCACTGCCTCTCATTGAACAGTAATCCCTCCTTTCTCGCGGTTAATTGGTTGCAGACTCGAGTGTGAGAAGTGAATTTCTGCAAAGTAGGATTCAATGTTAATAAATGGAATATTTTCATAGTTATGGCATAGAAAATCAGTTTACAATATGCTAAATGTTTTGTAACATAATTACAGCCTTCACGACATGAAATAACACTCTTACAGTCACCCATTATAGTAGTACCACTACAGTAGTAGTACTTCCTTGTGGCTTCAAATGGCTTTACACTCGTATTACCCAATATAGTAGACATAAAAAGAGTAAATAATCCATGTAAATAAAACTCCTGCTCAAGCAGTGTCGCAGTAAATGTATGTATGTATGTATGTATGTACTTTATTTATCCCACAGCGGGGAAATTTACTTGTTACAGCAGCAAGCAAGCAAGACAAGTAAAGAGAACAGTGTAAAGAAAGCATAGTGTCTACAACATGGTTCAGGTGGTGCAGGTGTTGTAGAGCCTGACAGCGGTCGGTGTGAAGGACCTGCGGAACCTCTCCTTCTTACACCGTGGGTGTAACAGTCTGCTGCTGAAGTGTGAAGTTATGAAATGTGTTCATAAAGGGAAGCCGTAGTGAGGAGTCTCGTGCCGGTCTGGCCGACACCTAGGGGCCAATGTAGAATACAGTACTACAATCACAATTACAATGCTTCTTCTGCCTTTTATTTGTATTTTAGCTCATTTAGTTCCATCATTTAGCCATTTTTATGCTTGGAAATGCCTAACTTAGACCAAGAATAAGTACAATTTGCTTAAATGTGCATTTGTATTCCGTATTCATTTATTACTTCATTTTTGAAAAAACACGACTTAGCGAGGGAGCGATAATGAAACCGTGATATTGCCAGAGATTACGGTATATTTTAATTATGTTACTGGTATTCATTGTGGAAAGCAATGCTTGGACGGGCACACTTGTTTCCTTACTATGCATATGGCAATAAAGATGACCTTAACCGATTCAATGAAATGCTATTCTGACATAACCATGGTCATTCAATTTCTAGTCCCTATGTTGAGAGAGCAAACAGAAAACAGAATCGTTTTTTGGCGGCGTAAGGGCGGCCCCATGCTTATGACATTCTCTGAGGGAGGCTCACACTTTGAAAATCACTCCTTAAGATGTATTGTTATATACTATGGTATGTAGGAATGTAGAATGATTTGACATAAGGTGTTAAGGCACACAGAAGTATCAGTCATTCACTGTGTTGGTACTGGAAGCCTATCAGCACACCTACAGGCGAGAGAAGCATGCAGGGAAGAGTTGAGCAGGTTAGAAAGACAAATTAAGTAGCAATCGTTAGCGAAGAGGAGCTGGAGCGCGTCAGAATGAAAGTCAACAGACATGGAGGTGGCGTCTCTTACTGCGGACACCTCGCGCTGGAGCTCATTGGCCCGTTTCCTGAGCTCCTCCGTCTCTGATTGGCTGTGACTTAACTCTTCCTTCAGCTGATCAACCTGGCAAAGTGGGGGGTTGGATGGGGAAGTAGCATTTGTGGCACCCTGGTCCCTGCATTTTTGCACTCGTACTCCATGAAGTGGGTTACCTTGTTCTTCATGAACTTGGAGTGGGATCTGTACACCTCCATCTGCTTGATCTCCTCCTCTCGCTCCTCACTGCTCAGCGCTCCGTTGGACTTCAGCATGTTCACCTCCTCCTCCAGCTCCCTCATGCCACGCTCCAGCGAGCTGATCTTGGCATCCTGGGGGGAGGAGAGGTGAGGAACATGCCTCACATTGTCCTTTCACTTGTGAATGCCTTACCTTCATTTCGATGACCGTCTGCAGGGCCTTAGTCTTGGTGGACTCAGGAGCTGCTTCGTACCTCCTGTGCAGCTCCTGGGGGACACACACAACGTCAACGGAGGACGGAGATCGAGGATGGAGAAATGGACAGGGTGATGTAGGAGATGGCTGCAGGGAAACAACAGCCGGGAAGGGGGGACGCGAAGGCGGGATGGCGGGCGTGGGACGCGGCAGAGGGGCAGGGGAGGACGGCGAGTGCTGGAGGTGTAACTCCGAGGGATGGTGAGGGAAGATGATGGGGTAGTGGCGGTGAGATGGCGGGGACGGCACGGGGAAGGAGGGAGAGGAGCGCAGCGGGTGGTGGTGCCGCCGCGAGGGCGATGCCTGGAAGGGGGGAGACACGTGGAAAGGAGGTGGGATGGGGACCGAGGGGGAGTTGGGAAAGGAGGGAGTGATGGGGGCAGAGGCTGGGAGGCGATGTTTCCCTCTGGCTGAGGCGCTGGCTTTGAGTCTCCATGGGTCGATACGTCCATCCCACATCCTCCAGACTCAAATAAGTACGTGAAGGTATAAAGAAATGTTTCAAAATGCTTTAGGAAATAAGCAAAAATAGATTAAAATAAGTACTTAGTTTTAACTTCTTGATATGAGCTGTTACCCCATCAAATCCCAGTGGTCAAATGAATGACATCAGAAGGGGGGGAAGCAGAGGCATAAGAAGAAGAAAAGGAAAGAAAACCAGAGAGGGAAGGGAACAAAAGCAGAGGCCAGCATGTCCGCATCACTGATTCTTTTTGGAAGACCATGATGGCTAATGCATGGTAGCGACATAACAAACACACGTATGTAGAATCATGCTGTGTGGCTTGAGGCAATAAAGCTCATCACTTCCAGGGTGTTATACATAATATGTAGGCCATGGAAACATACAAAATATTACATCAATGGTAGGTGTGTTATTTTAGACATTCAATCTACTGTACTGTAGCACAGGTGTCATGGGGCACCCAACTCACGAGACCAGACAATGCACAAGTTTGGCTCTACGAGAGCGAGACCAGATGAGACGAGATTTGAACACATTGACGCAGAAAAGAGAATGACTTATGTGTTCTTGTCTCACATGAGGATTGTGGATGATGTGGATGAAAATTCCCCCAAAAAAGTGCAGTTTTCCTTTCACATTTGATCATCTGAGGAACAGCCTATTTCACGCTATTTAATGCTTGCTTGCAATAAATTGCTTACTGAAACTATTTATTTGTCTCACTCCCATTTGTTCTTTTTGCATTTTGAAGCTCTATTTAGAACCTCCCAAAGACCCAACAGTGCAAAATGTCAATTCTTGCAATTTTTCAACTGGTGTTAACATTTTAATCGGGCGTGTATTTTGGGTATGACTGTTTTCAGTGTTTTAGCCACATTTAAAAAAAACTTTAAAGGGTTAAAATATTGAGTATGTATAAATGCAATGCAGATTCATTCACTAACCAGCTTTCAGCAATAGAGGGAGCTGTTGTATTGAAGACGCTACTGCAGGGAAGGTTTGAACGACAGCAAAGGGTGTAATATGATGTGTTTGAGGGTATGTGATGATTGAATAAGTTTAATATGAAGAGTGAAAGCTGCTTTAATAAGTCACACACACGTACCTCCCTAAGTTGCAGCATTTCCTTGTCCTTCTGCTCCAGCAGGCCCTCCAGCTGGTGGATTGTCATCTCGGCATCAGCCAGGCGCCTCGTCCGCTCGTGGTCCTCCTCTGTAGCGCGCGACGACAGGCCCTTGCTCTGAAGCATTTCCAGGAGCTTCTTGATGGACTCATCCCTGTCGCAAATGAATACAACGGGTTTTTAGCAAAACATCCACAGTCTTGATTACACGCAAAGTGGACTTTACCTTGCGGTCAAAGTGTGCTTCTGGGTGTCGATCCTCAGCTCCATTTCCTCCACCGTCTTCCTCAGGAGGAAGAGCTCTTTCACCTGGCGCTCGTATTCGCTGTGGAGACGCAGGAAGTTCTCCTCTGTCATTTCCTGTGGGGAGACGGCCTGCAGGGATCCGAGGCGGCCCGATTCGGGGTAGTCGGACTGGAAGAGCTGGTTGAGGTCCCGCTGGATTCGTAGCTCATCTTGCAGGGCTTGGATGGTGCACTGGAGATGCTGGAGAGGAGAGACCACTTGATGTTTCAACTTGCATCAATAACCAACATAACCAGTTTGCAAACATGCACACAACCTCATTGGTAGTAATTAGGGCTGGCAAATGATTACAATACGTATTGCAATTTTCAAACGTAGCCTGAACGGAGTTTGGAGTGTCTGAGAATGCACCTCGCAGGAGGAAGAGTGGTGTTGGAACTGAGCACTGCTGTTTATGTGTTAAGGCAGGAAGAAAGTTATACAAGAGTGTTGGAGTCTGTGTACATCTGTGAGGACCCTACACTTGCCTCAGTCCACCGTCGTAACAGAGAGGTGTTATGCGATTATGCATAAAATGTTAAGGCAATTCATGAAACAAATGAGTTACTCTCATTATCTCATTATTTTTGAAAGCCCTATACCCGATGTTTGGAAAAGACAGCATTTCCTTTGCCACACAAAATTTCTGCATAAATTAATGACACAGGCATGCAAACTCAGAAACACAACTACACAATCGCTCTCGTCAAGCGTTCAAAAGTACATCTGAGTTGCACGAGTAAACAAACAGTCTTGCACGAATGCAAAATTGCAAGAGGATTCATATGATGGATTCAGACAGTAAGAACACACACACACACACACACTCACGCTTGTGCCAGATCGCCCACTGGCACACACAGCTGGAATGCGGAGCTGAGAAATGCCAGACCACTTGAGAGAGGCAGAGAGACGCAGGAGGGGAAATAATTGAGGCATCCATTAGGAAGAGTTTAAAAACAGTAATTGCAATATGTATGATTAGGAAAAAGAACAGTACGTTCAAAAGGGAGCTTCTGCTGACTCATCTTTGGCGCCCTCCCAATTTATTTTCATACTATCGCCAGGCCACAACCGACTACAATGCTGGTTAAAGGTCCCATATTATACCATTTTTCAACAATTTAAAATATGGTCCCAATGCAAAATAGAATAGTGCATTGGATGTGTGCCTATTCACTGATGATGATGATCAAATTATCAAACTTACAGCTCCTACAGCTGACTGACAAGATCCTTGGTATAGAGCTATTTGAACATGTGAAGTGAACCCTGCATTTTTACAAAGTGGACTTGGAAGGCTCATCTTGGTAGCAGGTCAGAGGCTAGTATCATATCAGCAGGATTTTTCCCGATGACGTGGTGAAAAGCCACAATTGAAAAATGATGTTGGAGCACCTCTTCTCTCAAGAGTGGTTGATAACAGATTTTTTCACTTTTGGTGCTCATAAACAGATGAGAAGCCCGTTTCCGCCACTGAAAATCCCAATGGTAAGTCATAATTATGAGAAAAAAACGTCAAAATTATAAGACAAAATGTCCTAATTATGAGATACAAAGTTATAATTATAAGAAAATGGTAAGTCATAATTATGAGAAAAAATGTCTAAATTATGAGATAAAAAAGTCATAATTATGAGAAACAATGTCAAAATGATGAGATAAAAAGTCGAAATTATGAGTTAAAAAGTAAAAATTGTGAGATAGAAAGCCATAACTATGAGATAAAAAGTCAAAATTCCGAGATAAAAAAATCATAATTAAGAGATAAAAAGTCAAAATGATGAGATGCAAAAGTGCGCATGTGCCGAGTGCCATATGCCAAAGGTTGCAGTAAAGAATGTGACTTTTTTTTCTTTTTATCTCATAATTTCGATTTTTTAATCTCATAAATATGACTCACCTGGGATTTTTTTTTCTTTTGGTGGTAGAAACGGGCTTCCATATAAACAGGCTCTATGGCCACATATTAATGTAAGCACGTCATTAAAAAATCTGGGAACCTTTGATATGTCCCAATGAAACATAGTCATTCAAGTATGCCCCCTAGTGGCTTGGAGCAGCATAGCGATAACATTAGAGCAATCTGATTGGACAGTTGCACCGTTTTTTTTTTGTTTTTTGTTTTTTGTTTTTTTTACAATGGTAAGAAGAGGAATATAAACGCGTGCTGACAAAGTCAATATGTAAAATCTTGCTTTCAAAAGGAATTAAGTTGGAATTCAGATGAGAGAGAAATCTGTGTCGCTTCATTCCGAGCCGCCTCTTCGCTCCCTCGAGCCACTGCTCATCTGTCCTTCAACATTAACCATCTCTCTGCTATTACTCCTCCGTCTCATCCCTCGCTCGCTGGCTGAGTCACGCTTGGCCCCTCCAACCTCGCAAGGCAAGCTTACACATATACATAAAGCACATATGCATGAGTGTGTGCACATCATCGCCCACTCGCACATTTACCACCATGAAGGTGGAGGATGAGAGGAAAGGGTAGAAAAAATAGTATCACATTCTCCTTGCTGCGTTGCGTGCACAACTAAATCGGAATGCGTATGGATAGGAATCAAAGCAAGAAAACAGCGAATGCGGAATAGCCTACGGGAGGCTTGAGCGAGATGCTGACCCTAATCACTCGCGTTGAGATGCAACATCAGGGTCAGTGGCGAGTTGAAAACATGAGGAACGCAGCCAGCTGTCACATGTATTTAACATGAGCACTTTCACATCACATGGTAAAGAGTCAAGAAAAGCGCCGGTTTCATTCCACTGCCCGAAAGCCGCTCCTTATAAGGAGAGACGTGGCTACCGCGGGCCTCCGCACGCAAAAAAAAAAAAAAACACACACACCGAGGCGGAGGGAAAGAAAGTGAAAGGAGGAGGAGGGTGCTCCTGTAGGGAAAGTAAAACACTCCACCCTTGCAATCTTTCCTATTTCCAGCGAACAATGAGAGAGCGCATCAAAGTGAAAGTTTAATAGGACTCGTGGGTGGACGAGTGCTAGCTCATTTGTCCTTCGCTTCCTCATCTTCTGCAGCTTTTTTTTTATCTCCCTTCCCTCTCCCCCACCTAGCTTCCTAAACAAACATGCAGGTTTGAGCACCATCTGTTAGGCATGAGCGTTCATGTGTGAAACACGCACGTCGTGAACGCGCTCCAAAGCCCAGACATTTTCTAAAGGGTTTCTTTCTCGCTGTCATGTATCCAGAAAAGAGTACGGAGAGTGAAGGGGGAATAATGAGTCATACGTTGACGAAAAGAGTGCAGACGGCAGAGTCCAGGCCAAGTGAGCGATGACACACAGATGATCGTCGCCGTCTTTTTAGAGGATGGTATCATGCATCAAACACAGGTCGGGCCTTAAAGACATGGCTTTTTATAAACTGCTGAGTCAGCGTGCCACCCAGAGCCCCTGTTATTAATGTGTTAGCACCATGGCAGCTTAGAAAACAAGAAACTTTTGGACCACTCATAGCGCCACCCGTCCTCATCCCTCATTCATTTTTAATCCATAACATTCTCACTTTCCTTTGCTAGCTCAATCAACTATTTCTTCATTTCCATAAGCTACCATGCATTTTTGCAAACACCGCACTGGTCACTTTTTATTTTGCATCCATCTCGACAGTTCCTTGCTTTCCAATCTTACATTTTCCCTCTCCATTCTCCATTGCATTTTGCTGAGAAAAGCTTTTTTTCCATCAGTAAATAAACTCAGCTTCTTTCTACATGCCAGGGGTGTCCAAACTTTTTCCAGCGAGGGCCACATACTGAAAAATGAAAGGATGCAAGGTCTGCTTTGATTATTGCAAACCAACCCATGTAGATATGCTAAGAAGTTATATAGATTTCAAGAAAAAAAACTGCATCTCAGCTTTGTGATATAAATGAAAAAGCTCATTCCTATTATGAACTTCGGCCTTTGCTCTTTTTTTCTCCCATTTTGCCAGTTTTTTTTTTAATGTTCCAAATATTTAAACTTTCTTCTTAAATAATCTTCGTAAATTTTCTTCTCGGAATATTATCACTTTATTACCATAATGCGAAAGCTTTTTCCCCCATCCTCATTTTCCAAAAATGAGAACTTTAGTTTGTTTTGTTTGTTTCTCGTGATATTACACATTTAAAAACTTTTCTTTTTCTTTATTGTTATTACTTTTTAACTCCATGCCTCTAAAATGAGACTATTTTCCCTCATAATATTACGGGTTAATTCTTGTAAAATTGCGGCTTTTTTTCTTGTTACAATTGGACTTTTTTGCCTTTATATTTTGACTTTATTCTTGTAAAATGGAAGCTGTTTCTTTCCCATTTCTGCTGTTGTTTATTTAAAAATGCTCCTTCTATTTTGACTTTGTTCTTGTAAATTTTCTTCTTGTAATTATGACTTTATTCTCGTAACATAACTTTTTCCGCAACCTAATTTTCCAAAAAGTACAATTTAATTTGTTGTTTTGTATATTTTTCACAATATTCTGACTTTAAAAATAAGTATTCTTTCTTTAATATTTCAACTTAATATTCTTAATCTGTTATTTATCTTCTGTTATTTATGATATTATTTTCATAAAATTTAGACTTTTTCTTGTTAGATTACAACTTTTTTGTCTTAATATTTTGACTTTATTCTCGTAAAATTACAGCTGCTTTTTCATTTCTGCCATTTTTTTCCCTCTCATATTTCTGACTTTATTCCCATAATATTTTGACTTTATTCTGGTAACATTTTTACTTTTTTTTCGCAACTTAATTTCCCAACAGTTACAACTTTATTGTTTTGTTTTTCCATTATATTTAGATTTTACAAAAATAATATTTCTTTAATATTTCAACTTTATGCCACTATAATGACGCTATTTTTCATCATAATATTACAACATGATTCTCGTAAAATGACAACTTTTTTTCTTAATATGTTGACGTAGATTTTTCCATTTTTGCTGTTGTTTTTTTTAAATTAAATTTTCTTAATTCTATTATTAGAATGTGTTGCGGGCCAATTAAAAACAGCTGCGGGCCGCAAATGGCCCCCAGGCCACACTTTGGACACACCTGTTCTATACCTTTTCAGACGTGGTGAATTGTGCAAGTGTAAACAAGAGATGTTCTTTAAAGTAAGATTCAATTTTTTTTATATACAATAAAATTCACTGCTGGATTCTGTTCAATGGGGCGGCTTTGTGTTAATGAAATTAGAAATGCTGCGTTCAAAGCCAAATGTAATAACATTAAGTGCTGAGCAGCAGATTATAAGCCTTTAACGAGTGAGCAAGTTGAGCGGCTCATGGTGGATTCAGGCACCACTGTTTTTGGTCCTGCATACAAACAGAATTGTCTTAACCCATCAATTATTCAATGCAATGCATGATTGTTAAATTGTCTTTAATGGGGGGAACCCAGTGCACTGCAAACGTGAAACGTTAAAAACATTTATTGCGCACCTGATTTAAAGGAATAAGCATGCAGATTGCCCACACTAAACAAGAAGCACACACACAAACACAAAACAGCTGGCACCCACTTTTACATGGCAGAGAAAGGAACAACTATGCAAATAAATAAATAAAACGCATGGGTACACACACACGCAAAAATCAGCCTCAAAAACACAGCTCCCTTCACCCCCACCCACTCGTTCACAATGGCACACACACGCCAGCTCTGACGACACGCAGCTCGCCTGGAGTACAGCCGGCAGTAGTTAGCAGGAAGGACAGTGTGGTTATTGTTTAGTTCCCTACTGGATGGATGGAGCAATGATGCCGACTATTTAGAGGGAAGGAAAGACAGAAGAGTAGGAGAAATGAATGAAGGAAACCATAACATTCCAGGCATTCCGTATTGCTTTTTTCTTCCCTGCGCTTCCCCCCCCCCCCTCCATGTGAGACGTGCTGACCTGCAGCGATCAAACGGTTGCAGTGAAACTAATCATTCTCTCTCTCAGTGAGTGAGAAGAGAAAAGACCGCACACGCTATGGCAGTGCTATTCAACCAGCGGTGCACGGGCCAAAGCCGGCCTGGGAATGACATCAGATTAGCCCAGGAGTTGTGACAAACTCAGGAGTGACTAACAGCAGAAGATTCCTAAAAACAGCAGTGGCAGTGTGTGCTAGCATGACTTAACTTGACAATGTGCACAGAACAAACATGCACATTGGTATGACGCCCCCTGGGGGATATAGGGGCAAATAATTTTGATGGGTTAAAAAAAAGATGAATTTTGATTAAGAGTACTTCCGGTTCTTAGTTGTTCAGGACGGAAACAGAACAGAGACGACAATGGAGCGAGAGAAGTTGATTGAGTTTTATTATGAGTTGGGACTAAAATGCAGATATATTAAAACAGTGCTTAGCAGTAGAAAAGGGTAAAAAAGGGCCCGCATAATGTCCTGATTTGGGACCTCTTTTGACTCTCTTTTTACAAGCGGTTAACCAGACTGAATGAGAGGGATTAGAAAGTTCTGCAAGATGACGTAAAACTTATTGCTTTATCTTGAAAAAGTTCTTGAGCTATGTTGCAAAAATGTGTCTGTTTTTTTTTTTTGAAACATCAAATGAATTTCGCATGTCCCCTAGGGGCTCCGTAGAGTAGCACTCAATAACGTCATCAAACCTTACCTCTGTGCATTCCCACACAGCATTTGGGAACGACCATGAGGTGAAAGAAGAAGGGGAAAAACACAATAAGTGTGTGCAGCGTCTGAGAAAGTTGGCACACGTACACAACTACACGGGAAGGGTTGCCACTAAAAATAAATAAAAGCCCTTACGGTATTTCCAAAATTGATGTGCATTTTCTTTTTTTTTTTTTTTTTGGAAAAGTGTCTTTTTTTTTTTTTTAAATCATTGCACCTGAATGTTTTCCGGTACTGGTCAGTGGGTATATCTGGTTGGGGACCCTGATATAGAGGATCTTTGGTAGTAGGTTCTTAAAGTAAAATCAGGATGACACACTATCCTGTAATGCAGGCTGATACATTACTGCATATCATAGCAACTCGAAGGTACCATGCAGCTATGCCCCGCCCCTTCTCTGCCTTCTTCCTGCAGCTTTGTAGCACGTTCCTAAAAACACCAGAGCACTGCCATACAGAGAACCTTTGACTGGCTTTCTTGCAGCAGGTCTTTGCTTTGACATAACACACAAAATTTAAAAAAAAAAATCAAGGAAAAGTCCAGGCCCCCGGTCCTTAGCCTTCTGAACATGTGACCCCCAGAACAATTTATGCTGCATAACCCTGGTCTTTGGTCACACTATCCATTCCAGTGATTGTACCTGCATGGCCAGGCCAGCTCCACAGGCCCAGATGGAGCGCGAGGAGATGAGTCAATGGTGAACTGCTGTCAAGTGGAAAATTCTTCCTAGTCACTTCTAATGAAAAAATGTAACTCAGAGAAAACGATGAGTGCATAGCTCTCACCAGGATTGCACATTATGTGGCTTCTTGGTTAGGAAGCCTGCATACATTTTTTGCTTGTTGTGCAAAGTAAGGACTGGTTACTATGGCGGTCGTCATGGCTAAGAACGACTGGAGTGAAGGTGCGAGAGGAGGACGGAAGCGTGGAGGGTGGAGCTGAGGTGCACATTCTTCAGCAAGCGAGGGGAGTTGGGAGTGGGAGTGGGAAGGGGGTGACCCAAGGTGCGTGGTCATAAATTAGCAAGGGCACTTTACTGTATTTCTAACATGGCGATCCAGGAGAGAGCTGACTCACTGTGTGATGACACAAATAGGGAGGAAGAACTAAGAAGCTGAAAAGGAAGCTGTGGGGTTAAAGGAGAGTGAGGTGAAGAATGAAGGTGAAAAAGTGATTCTTTCAAGCCCTAACATGCTTAATATCTTATGCGAGGGCTAACCAAGTGCTGCTTTCTCAGTGCAAGTGTTGGAACACACACGTGACACTTGAGAATGAGTCACTGGGTGGTCGTGAGTGACAAGGACTATGTTCTCTTGTACAATTTTCCAGTCTCCTGCCAGCAGACGAGTCGCGTAGCATCCTGATCTGAGCCCACGCGCTTTGTCTGTTCTGTTCTCATGGCAGCAAAAAAACAGTATTATACCAGATCATGCCGAGCAGGGATTCCAGGATTCTCCGACAACGTACCTGTGTTTCCTCCTGTACCACCCTGTACTGCTCCTTCCACACGGCCATCTTTGTGGCTTCGTCCTTCCTCAGCGCACGTTCTTTCTTCAGCTCCGGACTCCAGAAGGTTTTGATGGAGTTCATGGACGAGCTCAGCTTGGACTCCTTGGCATCCAACTATAATAAAGTGACATTCTAGCTGTAAAGATGCAACGTCAGCTCAGAGATTGTATAAATTCTACATGTTCTGAATGCGACTGTTCATTAGAAAGCAGGATTACACACACAAAAAAAAAATCAATGGATGGATCACCACAAAAGACTGGGGAGGGGTGGGCCATGGGCAAAGGAAGCGCAAATGATCTTACGTCTCTGCGGAGGAGTTCATTCTCTCTCAGGACTTCTCTCAGCTGGGTCTGCAGGTCTGTCATGGCGCCCTCCCTCACCTGCTAACCCACATACACAAAAATGAGCTTTGCATGTAATAAAAAATACATTCTGAACAGCTACAGTATTCAGAGTGTTGCGTATGACAAATCATCATGAGTAGACGGGAGGGAGGTATCGTAAAGAGGTGATGACTAATGTTGCAGAGGCAGTGGGAGTTTTTAGAATCTGCACACTTCTTATGCTTTTAATTGGATGGCATTTTTCAGACACACTCACTCAGCTTTAGGAATGAAAGCATCACCTGTCTCATGGAGTGGGGCACAGTGGCAGCCAGCGGGGTCTGGCCTTGCCCCTCCCCACCAAACGCTATAGCATCACTGGACATGACTCCACCAGCACCTCCTCCTACTCCAGAGTTGATGTTGGGGCTGCTCCCCACAAAGGCAGACCGCACCCCGTAGGGCACCCTCGCCCCGGCCCTGCCCAGCGTCATGGTGCTTTTCGGCAGCGAGGGATTCAAGCCGCTCCCAAGGCTCCCGAGTCCAACTGGCTCTTCTGCTCCGTCTGTGAAGTACAACGGACCCCCTGTGGCGTAAGCTGCGTTGAGCGACTGGATGTTCTCCATGGACAAGGTTTTTCCGGAGCCCGTGAGCCCGCCACTGGTGGAGCTGCTGCTGCCATTCCGCCGGTGTCCCAAACGTGGGGAGCGGGGGAGCCGGGGGGAACGTCCAGGGCTTTCTGAGCCGTTACCGTTGGATCCCACGACGTCCAGCTTGGAGACGGAACGGGAGCTTCCGTACATGATGATGGTGGAGTAAAAAATCAAGTAATAACAATCCTGGTAGGCAATTTGTGTCCTAATGGGTGCACTCGTGTAAAAGTGTGCAGCTGTAGTGAAAACATTTGTCAGGGGGCACTTCTTCTCTGTTACACAATTTATAGGCAAACCCTACTGTAATGTATGTCCCCCTGTTAGTCTTCCACTGGAGTTTTTCCTGACACCGCTGTGATGACTGTAATCCACACAGGCACAGAGGCAGCCCACAAAACGGGCAATCACTGAGTCACCTATGGAGGAGGAGGAGGAAATGTGAGCAAAACACAATCACATTTTAGTTAAATACAGTTCTGTGTGCAACATGATGCATCATCACCTTTACACTCTATGCTTGATAACATTGCTCGGTTTTGACTGACATTTCTATGTCCACGTTAAGCGACCCATTCGAGTGTTTTGGCCTCAATGTCAGAAATGACTCCAAAGCCCCTGCAGCAGCGTGTGAGCAATGCATGCTTCCAACTGCACTGATCTTTGGCTGGCGAGATGCTCACTCGCAGCCAGCCGTGTGCGCTCTGCAGAAACAGGGAGCCATCTGCGGCGTTTTCCCTCAGGGGGGCCGTGAACCCACACCTGGATGAGGCCGGCTCACACACACACACACACGCACACACAGTACAAACACGCAGCCAATCAAATGAAAGCACGCAGACAGACAGCATAGACCTGAGTTGACAGATGCACATACATGAACAGCTCAGTGGCCCACAATTGACCATCATGTTAGTAATAATGCTTCACTTGACAGCAAAGATAGTGGAGAGAGAGAGAGAGTGTGTGTGTGTGTGTGTGTGTGTGTGTGTGTGTGTGTGTGTGCGCGCTGACCTGTAGATAATCTATTGTACACGTCCTAATTTGCTTACACTACATCTCCAGTTCTGGTTAGAAGTTTACAAGCAGTCATCATGGGCTAAAATGTCTTACTGATTTATTTGAACCAGTGATGTTTAAAAGAAGAATTAGGTGGACAATTTTGAATTTATTTTGGATTTTCTCTCATTTACATAAGGTCAGAATTCCACATACAGGCTCACATATAGGAGGTGTCCGATTGGTTAGCATGTTGGCCACACAGTCAGGAGATGGGGAAGACCTGGGTTGGAATCTCCGCTTGGGCATCTCGGTGTGGAGTTTGCATGTGCGTGCATGGGGTTTCTCCGGGTACTCCAGTTTCCTGCCAGAGTGGCGGCAGCCTCTCTGGTACCCCTGTCAGGAGACTCATCCATATATACATACAGTCACCTAAATCTTGTAATAAGTGGTGCTAAAGGTTCCAGAATGTCTTTTAACTCGACAAGGCCAAGCCCTCTTAACTTCTCCTTAGTGATCATGATTGACTGCTGATGATAGTGTCTATTTGGCAGCATAAAAGGATTTGATAGTACCACTCCCTGGAAGAAGAGTGGACAAATATCCAGCCAGAATTGACCCAGAATCCTGGTGATGGTTACGAAAAGTATTTGATTAGACAAAATTCAGTCTGGTGCCCTCAATTCTTGGTTTTAAAAATCACTGAAGATGTTTGTTGTATAATCATTCCCCCCTACAAAAAGACAAATAAATGATTAAGGGTCCAAAATTCATGACATTCATTCCCATGATCAGTGTATACATTTGATCCAGTATACATACTGTATAATTCTAATTCTAAGAACATTTCAAAACTTGCACACACACTCGTTGTTATTAAAAATGAATGAAGATGTACATTACCCCACACCAGGGGTGTCCAAAGCGGGGGCCATTTCAGGCTCACTGTTATTTTTTTATTGGCCCGCAGCACACTCTAAAAAATATAATGTAAAATGTGATGTAAAAAATACTTTTTTAAAAGTCATAATGTTGTAAGAAACAAACAAAACATCAAATAAAGTTGTTTTTTTTTAAGTGTAAAGAAATAAAGTCATAATTATGAGAACAAAATGGGATTTTTTTAAATAAGCAACAGCAGAAATGAAAAAAAAATGCTCTAATTTTACGAGAATAAAGTCAAAATATTAAGAGAAAAAAGTTGAAGTCTAACAAGAAAAAACAAACGCAATTTTATGAGAAATAACTTGTAATATTAGGAGGAAAAATAATGTCATTTTAGTAGCATAGAGTTTAAATATTAAAGAAAAATATTTTTAAAAAATTAAGTTGGAATATTATGAGAAGCAAACAAAACAAAATAAAGCTGTCATTTTTGTAAAATTAGGTTGGGGAAAAGTTATAATATTATGGGAATAAAGTGAAAATATTATGGGAATAAAGGCACAATTTTACAAGAAGAAAATTTACAAGAATTATTTAAGAAGAAAGTTGAAATATTTTGGAAAAAAAACAAGTATAAAAATGGGGGGAAAAAAGAGCAAAGACCGAAGATCATTGTAATAATACAGTTTATCACCTATATCACAAATCTTTTTTCTTGAAAAATATATAACTTGGCTGGCGACCATTCCAGGGTATACCCCGCCTCTCGCCTGAAGTCAGCTGGGATAGGCTCCAGCATACCCCCACGACCCTAGTGAGGATCAGTGGCATAGAAGGTGGATAAGTTGTTAGCATATCTACTACATGTGTTGCTTTACAAAATACCAAAGTGGCCCTTGCATGGTTTCATTTTTCCAAAATTGATGGCTCATGGATAGTGCTCGCTATAAAAATTTTAAAAAAGACAAAACTGAGCAGGAGGGGCATCACAAGTTTGGATACATCATAGGATCGACCAAAGCATATGACTGTCTGAGACCCATCTGCAAAAGGCAATCACGTGAAAAACACTCAAAAACAGTGTGCTGCCATCTGCAAAACACTGTTAAGACTGTGCGCTGCATTTTTTGTTTCCGATGCAATTGAGACGCGACACTTTGGAAGCATACAAGTAATTCTTTTTTCCAGCCACTTCAGTAGCTTTGTGGCCAAGGAGCCTGCAGTGGCACTCTTGAGAAGAAAAAGCAAAGAGTCAGAAATAGAGACAAACAGATGCATAAATGTAGGTTTAGCTTGTGCTTACTGTGTGACTCAACACATGCTGGGAAAACACACCTAAAGCACAAAAAGAAACTTCTTTTTTTTAACTTTTATTGAGAGACAACATTGTTCAACTGCTGCATAGCATAGCCACACGGAGCAAATGTCATTCCCTATGCAGCTCACAGCCCTCAGGGGGCACCTTGGTTACATTACGTCCCTCAGCATTAATGCAGAATTTCCAAAGGAAGGTTTACGCTTATTTATTTATACTTTTAACCATGATTAAATCCTTTGCCTTCCTCGCTGGGCTGCTGTCTCATCTTTCCTCCACACCCACCCTGTTGCCATAGACCTCATAAAATCTTAGAATATCACACTGTCTTCCTGATGCTCCACAAGTCCTTCTTTCTCTCCAGAGGCATTCCTGGAGGTGTTGTGCATGTTCTATTAATGTGACAACTGATGACGACACTTCTGGGAATTGAAAACAGATGAATATCACAACACTTACAACATTTGGGGGTCCAAAAATCTTAGTCCACCGCGAATTCATTCAAAATAATGACCAAGAAATAAAGTATGTGAAAATATGTTTGCGCGCTACCAAATGCAAATACTCCCAAAGCAACAGGTGGTGCTATAAAGACGTTTTTTTTTTTTTTTTTTTAATCAGAATGTTGAAAAAAAAGAAGAAAACAACAGATGACAAATGCAAAAAAAAACAGAGAATAATTTGTTAGAATATTTTAAAAATATGTGTGAAAATATAATAAATATTAAAAATGGAAAAAATATATATAAGTGCATGGCTCAGATCAAGGGTACCCTTTGCTGTCTTCAGCTTCACTTGAGTAGTATTTGAAATTGTTGTTCTAACAATGTGTACTATCCCTATCACTCTGATGTTTAGAGAGTGAGGAAGCTTACCAAACCATAAATTAAGCCTGTTCATGTTTTTATTTTGCACTAGCACGTCTATGTTGTAAAAGAGTGTCTATATTTGGACATTGAAATGTTACATG
The DNA here is from genome assembly GCF_027744805.1 of Dunckerocampus dactyliophorus. NCBI lineage: Eukaryota > Metazoa > Chordata > Actinopteri > Syngnathiformes > Syngnathidae > Dunckerocampus > Dunckerocampus dactyliophorus. Next base: position 2,503,198 of record NC_072833.1, on the reverse strand, counting down.
TAAAGCATGTCTACTTTTGTTGTGAAATTAACAATACTTTCTCTGATAATTTTGTCATGATTTCTACTTAGAATTAGAATGATGTCTGAAATTGGTTTCTAATGTGTTTTATTCAAATATTCTTAGTGTAAAAAAAAAATAACTGTTGCGTAATCATTAGTGAAAAGTACATAACCTTTGTGTCCGCCACCCGATGAAAGTTTGGAGAACATAATTCCATGGAAAAACAAACCCCATGATGATTACAATGGTATATATTCATGAAATAATTACTCAACTCTGCAACTAAAGTGATTTTTTGTGTATAAAAGAGTAAAATAAGATTATTTGAACAAAAGTCTAACACCGAGTGGACACTGAGTTATGTACTTTACATTTAAGAAAGATTGAACTACGAAGGGTTTCTATGGGAAATGGAAGATGTCTCGAGCTCTGGTATGTTGGGTGTGTGTTTTGCTATGTTTGAAGTTTGTGTTGATAACATTACCAAGGTCTATCCACCAGTTTAAAATTTTTAATGTAACACTTGGGTACCCTTGATTTGAGCCATGCACATATTTAAATAAGAAGAACATTTAAGATTTATAATTACATAATTTATTCCTTTTTTTAATCCTACTAAAATTCGCAACAAAAAATGGAGGTGGTATCCCAAACTGCACTGTATATTACTATGCTAAAATGATTAGACCACCCTTGTTTCTTCAGTTTCTTGTTCATTTTCATGCCTGATACAACCAACTAAAGTTACCTTTGTTTGGACAAATATAACAATGACAACAAGAATAGCTTTTTTGGCAGTACAATGCGAGAGCTATTCATGTAATAACTTAAGTGATTTTGGTTATCGTCAAGAAAACAATGGAAGTTGCTAGGAGCTGAATTTGTTATCATCATTATATTTGTCCAAGCAAATGTACCTTTAGTTGTACCAGGCATTTAAATGGATCTATAGAGTGAAGAAACAAGGCTGGTGTAATCATTTTTCCATGACTGTATATACATATACACCTGTATATTACATTTCTGTGAGAGTGAATAATGTGTTCCATGGAAGATGTCTGAGTGAGATAGAGGCCTCACCGATGTGATGACTTGTAACTTTACCTCCTCAGGGGAGATAAAACACATGCGCACACACACAATATGGTTCGCAACACTGGTGATAAGCACCTGATAGCATCAGAGCTAGTCAGGAAGTGAACCAGTCATGGAGTCTATGCTGAATACAACAACAAGATGTATTTACACTCAAGAATTAACAAAGTAAATGCAGTGTAGTTTACCACACAGGCTCATCCTGCAAAGAGGAGGGCCGTGTGAAGTTGCCAAGCTAAATAAGGGTGAGGCGAAATGTAGTCTGGACACAAATAAATCCCTCAGCGTGAAATATAACAAACAAGGTGCCAGCAGATGAGTTTGGAGATGTGATTTGTGAAGGTTCAACACATTAAACCAGCCCTTCTCCCACTGAACCATTCAAGACTTGCAGTGTTTACTGTAATCTGCAGGAGGAAGCAAGTATCCTGGCTTGGTGTTCCTGTAGGAGGGGCACATGCATGGAGCTGTGGGAGAAAATCACAGCGTCCTTTTCCTCTTTCTCTCTCTTTCTCTCTCCCACTGAGCGTTGCACAACACAGGCAGCAGATTTCACGTCCCCGCCTGCATCAACACCATGCTATCAGATTCACAGTCCATTTGGTTTGCAAATGTGTTTATTATCTGCACAGAGAAGTGTAGTGTTTGCACCGCTTTGGCTTTGTAGTGGCGGTGCAGATACGGCGGCTTTGTTTAAAGGGAAATACAAGTTCTGTAAATTGCAATTACCTCAGAAGCTACAAGAAGCTGTCGCCAAGACAACACTGTCAAAAACAGGAAGCAGATATGGGGAAATACGAGCGCACACTTCATTCATACATAGTACCCGTACTTATAACGAACACACAAAACCTCTATTCCTTCAGTGGCAAATACATGGCAAAAACTGCTGAAAACGTGCACCAAGCAAACAACAACCTCCACCCGGGAATGTACAACAACAAGAGGGAAAACATTACATTGATCTGTATGCCCGCACGACACTAAACACTTTTTGCATATGAATATGTGGAGGAGAATCATGGAACAGCTTGAGCAACAAACTCGAGCAAAATACTCATATGAGCCATTGGAAGACAATGTACAAGCATACAGTATGTATGTCATCCAAAACAGCAGAGCACTCCTGTCACATTGAGGAACTTTGACTCACATTTGGCAGTAGGTCCTTAAAAACAGCAGCATGCATCCTGTCACATAGAGGATGTTTGATTCCTAAATACTGTAATACAGAGAATCTCTGATTACCATGTTTACAGCAGATCCCTACTGTCACATACAAAATCTTTGAATACTGGTTTTTGCAGCAGATTCCTAAAAACAGCATAACATTTCTATTATATGCAGCGGGGGTCGGCAACCTTTACTATCAAAAGAGCCATTTTGCCCTCACTCATACAAAAGAAAACCAGTCTGGTGCCGCAAACGTAACTGAAGTTCTAGTGTTTTTTACTTTTACAACATACAACAAACAGACGTGCAGTTTGCAAGGCCTTTGTGAGTCCTATCCGTATTAATTTGTGTAAAATTAAAATAAAACAGCCCACTTTAATATAATAAAAAACATAGTTGCAGATTGCCATTTTTTAAAGACGCTCGCTGCTGAGCTTCCCTCTGTCGGGGCAGGAAGATATGAGTTTGCTCTTCACACAGGATTGTAGGCTCTCATTTGTAACCGATACCGATTTTTTTTCTCCCCATGTATTCATGGTTGGGATTGCACGCTCAAGAAGCCACCTGCAGGTAGAGACAAGGTCTATAGAAGTGAATGTGACGCATGTTTTAATTGACTAATTATAGACATTTTTTAAAGTTTCACTTCGCACTCCAAGGTAGAAACTATATCGAAATTAATTCCATGAATAAATTACCTTTTTTTGTCATGACTGAAAGGAGCCACAAAAGAAGGCCGAGGAGCAGAGCCGGAGCAGCAGGTTGCCTACCCCTGACATAGAGGATGTTTGACTTTTTTTGCACCAGATTCCTAAAAACAGCGGAGCGCTGTACTGTAGGCTCTTGGTTTAAGCTACAGAGCAGAGATTTGGAGGTGCAATACACTGGCAACACGTTATTTGGTATTATTATGGTTCTTAGAACATTACACCAAAGGGAATGTGCATGCTAGGTTTGATTTCTCCACTAATGCTGGAAGTCAACTCCAAACAAGTCCCCCTTCCCCAACACGGCTGCTAAAGCTGAAAGCTCTGTTGCCATCAAATTTTAATTATGTTATTGGCGATGTTCCTAGGCACATGCACGCGCACACACACCAAGAAACACACGATTTAACACTAAAAACACACCAAAATAGTCCTTTAAAATGACAACATCCATGCTCAAGCTCTCTGACTGACAGCTAACTTCCACTACTCACCGTGGCGCGTAAAGGTTGTCAAATAAGCAACGATTTGACAAGCACGACGGTCCGAAAGGAGCTTCGAGCGGCTCCAACGGCTCTTGAAGCGCTCCGGGACGTTGTCAGACCGTTTTCGGCCGTCTTTCCACTCGCTATCCCCTCCTGGAGCAGTCTTTCCTTGCCCCTTCTCTCCCCCCCCCCAAAGACTGCCAGCTCCTCTACAGGCGGCTTCCCCAGTGCGCGGTCGCTCTGGTGACGTCATGACGCAAGTGCGCGTCCCCGAGACGTAGCCACTCCCTCTCGCACCACTAAATAGTGATGGAAATGTCCTCTCTTTTTAGAGAGCCGGTTCTTTTAGTCAAATTATGTGCATTGGTAAAATGCATTACTAATGTAAAAAATACATGATATCAAATGTTTTTTAATATTTAAATTGATTTATTTGAACCTCAATGAAGAGCTAAAAATATACATTATAGTATAATTTAATATTATAAAGTACAAAATAGACCCATGTCTTCATGTAAATTTCCAACGAAGAAACCGACTCTAAGAGCACCACTGTTTAGCCACGCCCCTCTCCCTGCTCAGTGTGGACACAGAGACACCGCGGCACATCTTGACCAATGACATTCGACTTTAACAGAAAAAAAAGACGAGGAAAAAAACTAAACCGCTCCCAATTGGCTCCCAACGACGCTAACCGGCTCCTGTCGTTCATTTCAAAGAGCCGTCTCTTAGAACCGATTCGTTCGCTACCGACACATCACTACCACCAAACGCCACGCTCCGTCGCCTCCCTCACAGCTAAGCTAAGTAGCTAAGTCTTGCTAGTAGTGTTTGTGCATGTTTAGCTTTGTTTTGTTGATAGTTTCACTTTAATTTAGCTTCTCAAAGCATGTAGCTGTCAAACTATTAAGTGTAGATGTCAATGTAATGTTTGGAACAACACTATTGACTTTAGCACAATGATATTATACTGCATTATTTACTAATGACTGAGGACTCAGATGTACCGCCGACCTGCGGGCCAAATCTGGCGCTGAATGACATCTGAGCGGCCTGCACTCTTGTCGTGTCGAACAGGGTTATTCAACATGTTTTCACTGATATTCAAGTACAACTATTGTACAACTTAATTCATAAAAAGGTTTTTATGACTTGCAATTGTATTCACCATTTGGTGAAGTAACAATTTCTGCCTATTTCCCACTTATAATACACGATTTGAATGTATTATAAACAAAGATTTAAATGTATCATAAACAAAGTAAGAATAATTGTAAAGGGAGAAATCCCTGAACAAATTGAATAGGTTCGTTGTAGACCCCTGTAGGTGTCATTGCAACACAATCACACGTCTCTCTCCCAGACAGTTCCACGTCATTCCAACTTTGACACCGACCACTGACCTTACACACACACACATAGACAAACACACGCAGTGTCCCAGTTCCCTGGGCGCCAGTCAGTCAGACAGCTGGAGTATATATAGTCTACTGGCTGAAGTTCGCCACACACACAGATTTGCACCAACAGCTCCCCTCTGCAGTGCAATGTGTCTTTGGCCTAGTTTTGTTCAAAATCTCCTTCAGCAAATCCTGATTTTCATATTAAATATGATGACTCAGGATTGTTATTATGCAGTTCATTTTTATTTTAAAAGACCATACAGTATGTTATTGTTATACATGACTTGAGCTGCTTCTACTACTTCGTTGTAAGGGTGTTTTTCTGTGTCAGTGAATGCGCATCATCAGCCACGGGAAGTATCCGGTGCGCTGCATCCCGAAGGTGCTGATGAATAAGTTGAGGGCTGCGGTGATGAAGACTATGATGGTGGTTATATTGTTCAAATAGTCCAGACGCTTCTGAAGGGTGGGGTTATTCACGTCCCGGCGTCCTACGACACACATGAACACACATGCAGGAAAAAACACACCTTTTTTATCAATATATTTATTTATCGCATTGAGACAAACCACGAAAAACACTTAAAACACTCTTTTTGAACATTTTACCCATGCAAAATACATTGTATACACATTTTAGTGTTACAAAAAGCATGTTTAGTTGGTTAAAAGTGAAACTAGCTATGTTAGCACAATCACTACCCAGGCCTGTTGTTTGTCTTAAAAATGAATTGCGCTCGTACTTTTGGTGATATATTATGACTTTGTTGGAATTAATTCAAGTTTTTGTCATTTATATGCGTGTCAGAAGTGGAGCCGAGCCAGCAGCCAGCGAAAGAAGCCCGTCCTCTTGGAACCGAAGAAGCTGATGAAGAAGTTTATCACCGTGGTGACGAAGATGACGCCTGTTGCTACGTTGTTCAGGTAATCCAGTCGTCTCTGATTGGACACCACGTTCAGGTCCCTGCGTGCTGCAACACACACACACACACAACTGCACGGACAGACACACTATATTTCAAACATCTCAAACACACACACACATGCAGTACACATGCATACACTGAAAGGAGAATGTTGACCTTTTAATCAAATTAAATGTAGTGCTTTGGTGCCCTCTTGTGGTATGGTAATGTTCAGTGGTCTTTAAAAGTCCCACATTCTTGATGCTGGAATTTAGGCAGTTGAAAAGTGCTTATAGTAAGGCCTACAGGGAACACGCACTTTTGTGTGTCTGTTGCTTTGATGCTAATGAATTGTGTTTGTCCACACCCGTCTCCGACGGGATGTGCGTCTCCGAGAAGTGCTACTGTTTGCTTGATCCACTTTTTACGTATACACCGTAACTGCACATTTGCCCAACGTAATGGACGTCATATATCACAGACAACAACGTAACATGAGTGGGATAGGAGGACACAAATATTACCAACTCTAGCATAGCTATTTGAGCTAACATGCTAACATTACACTCACATTTTAACAGCAACATCATGCTAGGTTGGCCTATTCGCTGAAGAAAAAGAAAGCGGTAAAACTTCCAGCACCTGCGTCTGTAGCTGACTGAAGAATAGTTGGCAGTGCCCCAGGCTTTATTTTAAGATGTGTAGAGAAGCCTGAACTTCAAAATGGCGCATATTCTCTCAAAAGAGCTGCAAACAGGTGAGGGAGATGATAGATTTTTCTCACATCCGGTACACATAGATAGGCCGAGCATTATTTAAAAGTCAGTTTTGCGTAACAGCAGACCGTCAGCCTTAATTACAGCACAAAACGCTGAAACATCCATCGCAGTAAGCAGCTGCGTTGCGTGCCAAAAGCAGACTTGATGATGTTGACAATGAGGGTGACAAAGACGATGCCGGTGGTCAGATTGTTGAGGAAGTTTAAGAGTCGTCGGTATGAGGGAAGGAGGGTCAACTCTACACGAGCTGTGCACGCACATCAACACCCACACAAGCACACGCACACACATACAGCTGGTTGGTCTATTGGCAGTCCAATCGTGTGCAAAACAATATCAGTAATAGTCATTAGTAGGGATGCTCCGGTCGATTGGCCACCGATCAGCATCGACTGATTTCTGTGAAAAAGCACGTGATCGCATATGCCGATAAATGCCTTTCGACGCCCATCACATGTGGCTCGTAATATTGCGGCCTGTAGTGATTCCTGCGTGCAAGGTTAATGTCTTTGCCCTAACTAATGTCTTGGGTAGCGTCCTCCGCCCACTTTCCTTCACACTGCACAGGTGTACCACAACAGAAACAAACATGTCTGCCGTGTGGCACTCACGTGCCAACACATGCCATGAAAAATACCTCGTGAGGGTAGCGTGTTAAAAAGTTGTAATTTAATACGGCATTTGAAGAACAGAGTATGGTGGATCACGCTGTGATCACCAGTCAAACGGCAGCTAACGCAGCCAAAATGCTGGACAGCTCTCGCCCGTACGTGCGCGACAGGCCCAAGGCTAAGCACATAACCTGAAAAATAATTGAATTCATCGGGCAAGGATGACCAGGTGGAAGACGCCGGGTTCGCCGGCTGCTCTCTCACTTGGAACCCACCTACATGCTCCTGGAAGTCCTGCTGGAACTCCACCAAAGTACTCAATCTCACATGTCATCCTCTGTTAGATCCACAAGTGACATACGTTCTCTTGTAAGTAAGTCAAATATGTTTGTGTCGAAATTAAGGTGATTTTATGGTTCCTTTTCTCATATTAGCCGATAGCAGGGGTGTGGCCAGGAATAAATCACATTCCCCCCATTTTTATTAATTAATTACTTTTTAGTAGTAATTACTTTAATTTAGTAGTAATTTTTTTGTCCTGACTTTTCCCCCTTATACGGCACCCCCGGGCAACAGCACTTATCCTAAATAAATTGAAAAATGTATAAATAATCCATGTGATCGGCATTGGTATCGGCCGATTTCACTCATGGATGATCGTATCGGAATCCGCAGCAATAACCCTGATCAGAGCATCCCTCGTCATTAGTGCATTAGAAGCTGCTTCCAATGTTAGAAATGCATCCTAGCAAAGAGTCCGGTGCGCTCCATCCCGAAGACTGAGATGAAGATGTTGGTCACGAAGATGAGGAAGATGACGATGGTGACAGTGTTGTTGAGGCTGTCCAGGCGCTGGTGGTTGGCCTCCTGGTTGAGGTCTCGGCGTGCTAGGGCAACATGCACACCACAAAAATGCACTAAAAGAATCTCTAAACAGCCTCAGTATCATACGTGCTATACCTGTATGTTTTAGTGTTTTAGTACGTTAATGTGGTTAAAGGCGTTACTAATAATGAGGTTATCTCACCTATGATGATGATAAGAACCCCGGCAACTATCTGGAGAGCCAGCGAGAAGGAGATGAGAGTCAGGACCGCAGCGTAGTACCTACAGTAAAGAAGTGACTTTATCGGCCGCGCAATCTCATGAGAAATACAGTATGCAGTATTGGATCTGTGTTGGCTTCCACCTGTATCCTGCCCCTTGTTCTATGACAGTCTTCATGTGTGTGATATTAGCCAGGAACAGAGCAATGTCCAGCATGCCCTCAGCTGCTGTTTTCTTGGTGGCGTACAGGTTCATGTTCAGGTTGGAGCTGGAACCACCCTAAAATAAGACAAGAGGCAGACTTCTGCTTTGACAGTGTTGAAATGACAGGTCATCAAAGAGCGCAGATAAACTAGACATCTGTCTAAAATTGGCAGAAATAAAAGTAACCAAGTTGACCTTGTGATATAAATGTAACCAGAAGGGAGCAGCATTTGTTAAGGTAACGAAACAGAAGTACAGTGTTACCTGCTCTTTCACCTTTTGCTGAATTTTTTAGTGCTTCTTTTTTTTTTTATTACAGCATATGAACGCTGTGACAGGCACAGCCTGGCCCTTTAAGAAGAATTTAGTGTTATTGTGGGAAGTTGAGTGTCTCTCTCTTCCCTGTCTTGTCGCCCATTGTTTTCTGCGTCCCGATTGGCTGTAGATCATTGTCGATCAATCTCGGTTCGAAGAAGGAGGACTGCAACCGGAGGGGTGCTGCAGCAATAGCTTTTAACAAGGACACAAAAACACCGCCAGGACGAAAAGGCACAGTCACAGGAGTGAAATACACATGAGAGACTTCTAAATTTCTTGTGTCCAACCTGTAGGTTGATCATTAACATTCAAAAGAAGGTTTGAACTTTTTTGAGAGTGCTTAAACAAGATAGAAATGTGCCAAAGTGTATGGTGAGGGGTTTTACATCCTTAAAACATATATAATAACCGTAAAAAAATGAAGTTGGCTACTGCGCAGATTTCACTATTTTGGGAACCTATCCCCCGCCATAAAGGAGGGCAACCTGTACAGTAATGATATGATATAAAAGCAACCAGAAGTGTGCTGCGTTTTTTAAAAGGTTAAGTACTAGGGAGGAGCTGAAGCAATGATGTGATACAAAAAAGCCGAGAAGAAGGCAGCATTTATTAAAACGTAAGGTTATCCGGTTATATCATGTGATATCAAAGGTAGCATTTAAAAAGGAAGAGTTGCTTGGAAGGAACCGAAGTAATGAATGGTATAAAAGCAACCAGAAGAGGGCAGCATGTATTAAGGTAAAGTTACCTGGAAAGAGCAGCAGTAACGAGTGATATAAAAGGGACCAGAAGAGGGCAGCATTTATTAAAAGGTAACATTAGTCTACCAAGAAGGAACAGAAGTAATGAGTAATATGAAAGCAATCACAAGAGGGCAGCATTTATTAAGGTTAAAGTTACCAAATAGAAGAAGCGATGATGTGATATAAAAGCAACCAAGAGGGGGCAGCATTGACCATTACATGGACTAATTCGTTGATTTATTTTAATACAGTAGTAAATACATCATCATTCATCATTATTTCCATTTTTTTAGCTGCTAATTTGCAGTCCTGATAGCATTTATTGTTCCTTGTGGTGATATTATGAATCCATTTGTGTCTGGGTCTACCTCTTTTCCTCTCTTTTTCCCTGTTGGAGTTGAGTTTGAAATAGGCTGTGTCTGATTGCGTGTCCAAAGAACATGTTTTTTCTTTCCGTAATGTCCATCAAAAGATTACTCTGTTGATTTGCCATTGTTAGTACTTCCTTGTTGTTTTTTCTTTCTTTCCAGGATTCCTTTACTATGTTACGTACACACCACATCTCAAAAGATTCCAATCTTTTTGCAATCGTTTGAGTTACTGTCCACATTTCAGAGCCGTATAATAAAGTAGAAGTTGTATTGCAGTAAAGTATTCTAAACCTTCGGTCTAAAGCTATTTTCCTTGATGTTAGCACTGAGTGCATATTACTGAAAGCTCTTTTAGCGATAGCTATTCTATATTTAATTTCTTTCTTACACGATCCCTCCATCGATATAGTTATCGTTGATGGTATCCAATATGTTTTGCAAGTTATTTTCATTTTCAGCAAGCGGTACTGTATCATCTGCGTACCTCAAGTTGTTCACATTTTTTCCACCTATAGAAACGCCTACCAGATTTTCAATGCTTTTAAAAATGTCAGTGTAACTATTAAACAAGGATGGGGATAGAATACATCCTTGTCCACGCCTCTTTTGATAGGTGATGCATCAGAAAAGCCGTCTTCAGATAGTAAGTAAAGGCTATAAAGTATATATTTCCATGTATTCCTCCAAGATCTATGAGTAAACCTTTATCAGTCATGACGTAAATACAACGTTAAACAAAATAACATTACATAATATGCAATATAAAGTAAATGCCTGGTGCCACATGCTACAATAATAAAATTGTGTTGATTTTATGTCGCTTATCTTGTGAAATGTTTGTTTAGCTGGTCATATGTCTGTCTTAAGTTGCCTGCAATTAGGAAATAGGCCAGGAACACAATGTGCGCACAGTTTGCCCAAAAAAGAAGTGTGCGCATGGAGAAGGAAAACATTAAATATGATTACGTAACGCAGACATAACAGCGACTGTTCCTGGTAGCTGTTGTCTGCTGATGCGCGTATTGAGAGTGAAATATTATGTCCACAAAAGGATGCAGAAATAGAGTTGTGTTTAAGAAGACGTAACGCACTTCACATGCTAAACATCAGTCATGCGCCCACAAGGGACACATTTCCCTTCATGACCTCACGGCTCTGTGACGTGCTCTGTAAATCCAAGATAAACACAGCGCATGTACAGCAATTATTCACAGCACTTGTGTGTCATTTCTATCATTTAGTGTTGTCTCTTTCAGCCCGGCTACCTTGGTGAACCGTGCACTTTGAAAGGAATTGAATGAGCTGAAACCATAACAAGCAACAGTGCTAACTTGTCAGCATGGCTGTTTTTTTCATGTATTTTCTTAACTTGTCCCGCTCTGCAGCTTAGCCGTTATTACTGATAGAGCAGGGGTGTCCAAACATTTTTCAGAGAGGGCCACATACTGAAAAATGAAAGGACGCAAGGGCCTTTTCATAAAGTTCATAAAGTTTCTTCTCATAATATTAGAACTTTATTTCCATAATTAGATATTTTTCTTATAATATTAGAACTTTTTCCCCAACCTAATTTTCCACAAATTACAACTTTATTTTCTTTGTTTCTCACAATAGTCCATCCATCCATCCATCTTCTATGCCGCTTCTATGCCGCTTATCCTCACTCTGTATGCTGAAGCCTATCCCAGCTGACTTAGGCGAGAGGCGGGGTACACCCTGGCCTGGTCGCCAGCCAATCGCAGGGCACGTATAGACAAGCGACCATTCACACTCACATTCATACCTATGGACAATTTAGAGTCTCCAATTAACCTAACATCCATGTTTGTGGAATGTGGGAGGAAACCGGAGTACCCGGAGAAAACCCACGCACGCACGGGGAGAACATGCAAACTCCACACAGAGATGCCTAACGGAGATTCAAACCCAGATCTTCCGGATCTTCTGACTGTGTGGCCAACATGCTAACCACTCGGCCTGTCACAATAGTATGACTTAAAAAAAAAAACTTTTATTCAAATTTATGTAAATGTATGTTAGTAAAATTGCATTATTTTTACTCATATTGTGATTTTTTGTTTTTGACTTTATTCTCATAAAATTACAGTTGTTGTTTTTTTTTTTACTTATTTTAAATTTTAATCTTGTAATCTTCTTGCTGTAATGGTTAGTCCTGTGATGTTTTGAGGGTTTTTAAATTTTTTTTTAGTGTTCTTGTTAAATTAGATTTTTTGAATGTGCCGAGGGCCAATAAAAAAACAGCTGCGGGCCGCAAATGTCCCCCGTGCCGCACTTGGGACACACCTGTGATAGACTGTATGTTTATTTGTACATCAGTCCGTCAATTTACCGGTAGATCTACGTTCCTACCCTCACCTATGGTCATTAGCTTTGGGTAGTGACTGAAAGGACAAGAACGCGGGTACAAGCGGCTGAAATGAGTTTCCCATTGGGTGATAAGCACTGTCATCCGGGAGTAGAACTGCTGCTCCTCCGCATTGGGAGGAGCCAGATGAGGTGGCTCGGGCATCTGGTCAGGACGCCCCCCGGACGCCTCCCCGGGGAGGTGTTCAGGACACGTCCGACCGGTCGGATGCCTCGGGGAAGACCCAGGACACGTTGGTGAGACTATGTCTCTCAACTGGCCTGGGAACGCCTCGGGAGGAGCTGGCTGGCGAGAGGGAAGTCTGGGCTTCCTTGCTGAGGCTACTGCCCCCACTGCCCGACCTTGGATAAGCGGAAGAAGATACATGGATGTACACAACAATTAAAAAAAAAAAATGTCTAAAACATATACTGCACTGTATATATAACATTAAAAAAACTAATGAAATGAAGTAATATATATAATAAAAATATCCATAAGAGAGAAAAGGGGTTGTATAGGTCTTTTCTGCATGATCTTGTTTTTTTGCACAGTTGTCACTTTTTCTAGTTTTTCACACACACAACAGTGTCACTTTTTTTTTTTTTTACATGCAACGTTCCCGTGAGCTCACAACATGTCACATGGTGTCCTTTGTTTGACAGCAGTGCCAGTGCCAGTGTCAGCTCTGATTACTGATATACTTTACTTCCTTTTAGCGCTTAAGTGCAGCTGACACATTGCATTGTGAAGACGAGTGTTTTCAATAAAAGATGTCTCAATACAAGAGCAGCATCAACACTTTTGTATTGTTCCCAATAAGTCCTATTCTTACCCCTCTTGAGTTACAGCAAAGTTTCTCCCAAAAAAATGTCTAAACCTCCAAGAACGATTCCAGCAATTCCTAGGAGCTGAAGTCTGTCAAATATCATAAACACATGCTTGCACAGTAAGCCTTTTTCCATGTTTTTCTGAGTGTGCGAGACAGATAAAAACCGGGAATAGCAAGGAGCAGAGAGGATAAAAAGCAAAGAGGTACAGTATGTATAGAATGTATATGCGCTGGCCTCTGAGGAATCTCGTGGCCCACACTTAATCAACATCAGCCTTGGACAGGACGCCAAAACATACACACCATAACACTGGAATGTCCTACAATGGCCACTTATAGGACATGTGTTCTTTTAAAAGGAAGGAGCTCAATCTGATTTAGTAAAGTAGCTTTTGGATTTATTATTTTAACCTTGAGTCTGATTTATGACCCGGGTCCATCTGGCAGGTATTCCTATGTTTTGGTATTCTTGTGGTGGATTTTGGGCCACTACTTTTTATAGATACTGCCCAAATCTTGAACGTTTCGAGGCTGTCGCTTGGCAACTTGAGGTTTCGGCTCCCTACGCAGATTTTCAGTAGGATTAAGGTTCAGAAACTGGCTTGTCCACTCTGAGATCTTAATGTGCTACTTCTTGAGCCACTCCTTTGTTTGTTGGTTTTGTGGTCATTTTCATGCTAAAAGCACAATCTACAACCCGCCTTCACTGTACAGGCTGAGGCCGGTAGGGTCACAATTCTTACTGGTAACTTGGTAGGGGAACGCTAGTTGGTAGTGTCGGAGCAGTAAATAGTCACGGGAACGGCTCGGATCAACCTTTTATTTCATTTTTTTTTCTGGATTTGTTCCAAAATGAGCAGGGGTTCCACTGTATGATAACACAATGATACAAAAACATCTATATTTTGTATGCTTATATTCAACTTCACGTTTGCAGATGTTTCATCGATCTCGTCACTCAGAAGGGCTCATGTAGCCGAAGAGTGGAAAAAAAGTCCAGTGTGTGTTTACACACTGAATTCCTCCTAGAAATCCAGAGTCCTCGTAAAAAAAGCCACACATCCCTAAAAAGCAGTGATCCACAAACACTGGCCCCCTCTCACAGCCAAAGTGTCCACACATAAAAGACATGACTGCATGAGACACACACACACACACTTGCACAGGGGCACTGGACACGATATGTGCCAGTCTTTACGCTTTAAATTGCATCACACACACATACATGCACTTCCTGTGAGGTACCTCACAGGAAGTGCTCCTCCCCTGCACTCCTACTGGTTGCTTTCACAGCCAATAGGAAGAGACCTCCAACAAAGCGTGGAGCACTTTAACGTATTTTCATCGTGTGCCCATATTTCCAACCTTTTCTCACCAGATTTCAGCATTTGTACAGAACTATTAGACAGGAAAAAAGTCTGCATACCCCATTTTGACACAACAACCAAGCGGCAGTCAACTTTTGCACTTTTCCCCAAGGCCATCACTGCCTAATTAGCAGGAAAGACACAAGAAAACCCGCTTAGGAGGGCATACACTTCCTGTGTTAAGAGGCCTAAATAAGGACTATCTGGAAGCTTTTTTATGTGCAAACTGAGTGAACCCACATGTCCTTTTGAAGACACAACCTCCACATCCTGAAATGAACCTTTCAAAGCTGCTTTTTATTTTCACATAAAGGCCATTTTGCTTTAATAAACACAACTACAGTATTGCGCTAATGAGCGTTTCCCAATAACATTCCACATGAAAGATGGCATTGTGTACTAAAAATCCCTCAGCAATTGTATGTGGATTGAAAAAAGAAAAAAAAATTAGGGGTATTAATGGTGGTTGACACGTCCCAGCATATCCGCAACCCCCAAATATCGTGCAACTATGCCCCTCTATTGACTGGAAGCAGAACCGTTGATCTGTGCTGGAATTGAGCCTAATGTGCATTACTGCCCCCTATCCAAGCTGCCCTGCAATTGCACCCACATTTTTGTTATTGACATCATTAATCTCAAATTAATTAATCTCAAAATCTTGCGCCTTTCCCCAATGTGAAGCGTTGCTATTCACGTCCTGTATTTGTTTAATTAAGCTGCAGCGCCTCCGTTGTCATCCAGCTGCCAGCCGCAGCTTTTCATGTTTTAATACCGATATAGGAATGAAAAATGATACAAGACGAGTGTTTACGTTGAGAAGCATGGCGAGGTGTGTCTCAGTCTGTCAGAACGTTTCACCAGCACATCGGTTGAAGAGGAAACGGTAATTGCTTCCTGCAGCATGTCCCGCGGAGGTGATCCGGTTTTGATTGGTGGCCTTTCATACGTAGAATTCAACCCAGAACCTACCAGAGCTTCGTGTAACTTTGTGTGTTTGTGATAAGAACGTAATAAGAGATAAATAAACAACCATATGTAAAAAAAAAAACAAAAACAAAAGCAGCAACAGAGAGAGTAAATACTGGGAAAAGTAAGAAAGCGAGTTGCCTCCGAGAGCTTGGACCTTTGGCCTCTGTGGTGCTCACACACTATGTAGGTGTGTGTAATGAGGAGTCTATGTGATTTGTTTCCTCAGATAAGTGCTGTGTGTGTAGCTGCATTTCGCAATTGAAGTAGCACAGAGAGCTGACTCAGCAACGTTGACCCCCTCAGACATTGCCAACATCACACACTGAAAAACAAACACGTTTACAGCAATCTAAACGGTCATTTTAGGGATTTTGGGGGGGTTGTCTAATTGTCTAATATATAAAAGTTAAAGAAAACCAAAAACAATTTACAGGCATTTTTATTTTATTTATTTTTATTTTATTTAAAACTTTAATTAATCCAAACTTCATGCTGCTCTTTGCAACTCGATATTAGAATGTATATCATCTATATAGATTATATATTATCTATACTAGAATCAACCGAATCGTGTTGTTTTTTAAACATTTTTTGTTTTTTAATGATTATTTTTGAAATTATTTGTATTTTTCATTATAAATCTTATATATATATTACTAATTATTTTATTTGTATTTATTGTCAGAATTCATTTTTGTTAAATTAACAATAGTGTAACGTTACAGGTCACGGTTTAAACATTTTATCGCATTTTTTCAAAAATTCATTATTTTAGGTTATGTTATAGGTTATGTTTTTGCCCATGTTTATCTGTTTGTTTGTTTGTTTGTTTATTTGTATTCAAAATAACTTGAACAGTTTTTTTCAGGAATTGTGGGAAATGGGATATGGAAGAACTGATGAAATTTTGGGGGTGATCCGGATCACCGTCTGGATCCAGGAATTTTTTCTTTAACATTGCGAGATAGGACCATTTTTGGCATTCGTGCATAGAACTCCACAAAAAATGGTCAGAGCACTTGGAAAAAAAAATACAGGACAAGTTTCCAACAGGTTCTGGAGGATTATTATTTTGGTGTAAATCCCAATATGGAGGGAAATGTGACGCTTGGTGCAGGTCTGCGCTCTCCGAGTGCTTCTCTAGTTAATATTGAGTCCTACTTTAAGGAAATGAACCTATTTAACAATTAACCATGATAAGCAACGGATGACTGTATTGTCTTTATTGTATGTGATGCCGCTCTTGCATTGTACTTTGGGAAGTGTCCAGTCGGACCTGACAGTGTCCGTGTGTATGTGTGTGTGTGTGTGTGTGTGCTCGTTTGTGTCCGTCCAGGCACAAGGCCTCACAAACACCTGGTTCCCCTCCGCTGTCGTGGAGTTGGTTGCGTAAGGGGATGACGTCTGCCACGGGCTCTGATCGCATCATCCGGAATGTCTGACACCCTGGAAATGTGCGCCACATGTGTGCAGGTGTGTGCCAAGTGGGCGGGGCAAGATGAACCCATGCGTGCAGCTCATACATACACTGCCATGGCAACATTGGAAACACACACTTAAAAGTGTTGCATCAATGATGACAGCACAGAATGGTACCACACTGGTTTCATGCAACCATGTGAGACACTGCAAAATATACTGTAAACATTTGGAATGACATGCATGTTATATTATATTCAACAGGTCGCTATAAATAGCCCTACGACATCCAGCTACACACACCGCACTTATCAGAGGAACTACACATGTACACAACAGAAAGACCTCATTGTCCCCCGAGGCATGATTTGTAGAGCTGTAAAAATATTCTAGTCATTGTTGAGTGTTTGCTGGAAGTTTTTATTGCAGCTAAGGCGTGTTTGCAGAGGAGACACGCCAATTTCAAACAAGCCTTTGTAGGGCTGCAATAGCTGGAATTCCTTCTTTGTGCCGCTGGACCTGCTAATAAGCGCATGTTTGCAAATACAAAACAGAGAGTAACATTCGCATAGAAGCATAGAAATATGCGATCATGCTGACGAATGCATCACTGCGTATCATAGCAATCACCGTGCAACCATGCCCCCTGGTGGCTGCAAGTGTTTTTGTAGCCGTCGAGCGCTGGAAGTGTAAGCTGGGCAAACTGTAACTGCAGCCGTGTCGCTCAGCAGGCATGATCTGTCTGGGAGGTCAGAGGTCAACAGATGTGCGGCTGTCTGCCGCTTTTGACCAAAGGTTCGATATGCCAAAACGTGTCAGCGTGAAACAAACCATGAGACAGGTATCACATTCATTAAAACCAGTATGAGGGGATTTTTTCCTAACGATGACCTTTGACCTGGTGGAGCTGAAATGTACGCTTCGTACTTGTAAAGTGGCACTGTACCATTCAGTGATGCTAATCATAGACGTACCTTTTTTTTTTTTTTTTTTACTAAAAAGTATTTGTAAAAAAAAAAGTTATTTTTTAGAAAAATGCTTATTTATTTTGCATGAATTAAAATAAACTAGTAATTATTATATTATAATATATTATCACTGTCATTTAAAAAAAAATACGTCTGCATTTAAACAAAAAATTAGCTGTTTTTCACAACCCATTCAATCCCAGCCATTTTTCAAAAGACATCCCCTCCAGTACCGGCCAGTTTAGACCATTGGGACGGATTTGACGGAAGGCACACAGAATATTGTGTTCTATGGCTATACAGTATAAACATGGAACCTACCAAAAGAGAGATTTGACCCTGTCTTTCATCAGAAATAAAAAGTTTGTTTCTACCTTTTTCTGTTCGTTAGTAATCAGCAGTAAAACATAAGTTTCAGGAAAATATCAGTTCCTGACTAAAAAAGGGAGAAAAACATCTTTTTGTGGAAACATACATTTCAAGCATAACTTTCACTTTGACGCAGTTTTTTTGCTTTTGTGACAGCTCACATATCTAAAGAACTATAGCAACATAAACAACACAAAAAAGGGTGGTTTTACATCAAAATAACAATTTACAGTATTTACAAATATAACACCATGAACTATTTACAGTTTTCACATTTGGAACTGAACTGTGTGTGTGCACGCGTGCATGCGTTAAAATTTACTGCAAAAACGCTTGTCAAAGATCCTCTATGTGACAGCGCTCTGGTGGTTTGAGGAATCTTTTGCAAAGATATTAGTTGCTCCCAAGTTTTGAATGTCATACCCTGACGAGATTTTGCCGTCTTTCACGATCTTTTCATGGCGGTAATCATTCAAAGGCACGATAACCGTAACATGAGAAGGGGCTGAGCATATTTGCATGGTATCTGGGGTTGCTATGATATGCTGTGATGGATTAAAATGCATTATATTGGCTAATTTTGAATGTGTATGTTTCACATATCCTGTAGGTGTTTGCATGTAATAGTTTTGGCTACATACTACTCTAAAGAACTGCACCAGTATCCAAAGCAAACAAAACTCAAAGATAATGGCCCAAACAGGGAGGGTTTAAGGCCCTGAAGGTGGAGGTGTGGCGCAGCGTGCGAACAGGTTTCCACTGAAAAGCACATAAAACTCCAACATGAATTTTCTTTGTCACTTTCACCACACCGAAGATGCGTGAGGACTTTTAAACCTGCGAGGCTTTTTAGTGTCACGTCACTGCTTCCTGGCTTTCATGACTCTGGCCTTCCTGTTGTTATCCCAACATTGTATGACATTAGTGTATTTTATATATAATTTCAAGTATAAACATAGCAGAGGCACATGTGACTAGAGACTGTAGCTTTGCATCTCCCATGTACCGTACTTTTGCACCAGGAGGTGTTTTGCTTAAACAAACGTTTCCACACATGCTTTGTCATTATGGAACGCTGACGCAATGTTCTGTTTCCCACTGAAAGAAAGAACACATTAAATATAGCGTAATATGGTCTACCTGCACCTTCATGAGAGCCAACACCTGATACAGCAGGCGTGTCCAAAGTGTGGCCTGGGGGCCATTTGACACATGTTGTGGAAATAAAATCAGACCAAAAAAAGAAGGCACCATGTAAAGAGAAAAAGCTGAAATGTACCAGGTGCCAGTAACTAATAATAACACAAAGTTTTGTCTTTAAATATAATATAAATATTATTACATTATAGGCTCCAGCATACCCCCGCGGATGGATGGATGGATATTATTAGACAAAAAAAACAAATATTTATTGTTATATTATTATGATTATTTGTGTGTATATATAATATATAGTATTTATATACTATATAATTATATAGTTATATATAAATATCACATAATATATAAATACCATATAATATTTAAATACATGCATATTATAGTCGTATTATATAATTACAATATGTATAACATATATACGTTTATATAATAATAATAATAATCAGGATCAACATATTTAGTATTATTATTATATATTATATATAGAATTTTTATATAATAGATAAGTACAATATAATAGAGTATATATTAATACATATTTTATATGTAATTATTAAAAATATGATATGAAATTGAAGAAAAATTGCAAATGTTTGCACACTTGCGCCATACTGTATGTTTTTGATTGTGTTTTGTGCTGATGTAAAACTGTGCCGCATCATACTGAGAGCTGTTTCTGTGATTTGGACCATCTTTCAGCATTTCCACACTCCTGAAAGCGACAACCGCAATAGTCCGTGCCCAAGAGAAAAAGCCAAGAAAACAATAGAAAGGAGAAAGTATTTCCCCGGTTCCTGAGAGTTGATATCATCACTAATGATTCTAAAACCCAAAGGCATTACCAGTCCACCAAAATGTCCCTGAACACAGTTAGATCATCTTGCAAGCAGATGGAATCAGCCCCACAAGCACTTGATGTAGCGCAGACATGTCTACTTTTTTTGTTCAAATAAACCCTCCAGTGTGTTTACTACCAATTTGACATCAATTCCAGGAATGGCGCCCAGTTTGTTTTTCAGCGGGCACCATTAGCAAACACATATATCACACTCAAATACATCATGTGTTTTGTTTGCTCATGAGAATAAACGGCGAGTTGTCCCAGCGGGGGCGCTGTGTTTGTTTATATTTGCTGAAGAGGTCAAAGTGCACATGGATATTTCTGAATGAGTGACACTGACCTTCGTGGGAGGCTCGTAAATATGTTCAATATGTTTGACGTGATGCGACTTATTTTAAACTCATCAGCAGGGTGAATGTTTTACCCGGGTTTAGTGCAGGGGTGTCCAAACTTGTTCCAGCAAGGATGCAAGGGCCACTTTGATATGATGTAAACCAACAGGTGTCGATATATGCTAAGAAGTTATATTTATTTCATTATATATATTTTAGGAAAAAAACACATCTCAGCTTTGTGATATCGGTGAAAAGGCCTGTTATTTTAGCCATGTTAGGGTCCACTTCACTCTTTGCTCTTTTTTCCCATTTTTGCAGGGGTTTTTTTTTCGAAATATTTAAACTTTCTTCTTAAATAATCGCTAATTTCAGTAAATTTTCTTCTCTGAATATTATGGGACTTCATTCTCATATTCTGACTTTATTCCCATAATATTGTAACATTTACCCCAACCTATCTTTCCAAAAATAACAAATTCATTTTGTTTTGTTACGACTTCTCAAATTTCAACTTTATGCAACTATAATGACATTATTTTTCCTCATAATATGACGAGTTTATCTTGTAAAACCTTTTTTTCTCATTACATTAGAATACGACTTTTTTCTCTTAATATTTTTTACTTTATTCTTGTAAAATTACAGCTGTTTTTTTCAACTCTGCTGTTGTTTTTTTAAATGTATTTTCCAAATATTTCAATGTTCTTCAATTTTCTTCTCGGAGCTATGACTTTATTCCTCTAAAATTTTTACTTTATTCTCGTAACATTATCATTTTTTTCCCGCAACCTAACTTCCCAAAAATTACAACTTTGTTGTTTTGTTTGTTTGTTTTTTTTACGACGGAGTATAAGGGCCACATTGAGAAAAAAAAAAACAACAAAAAGCTGAGATTTTTTATGAATAAAGTCGTAAATTTACGAGAAAGAAGTCATAATATTACAAGAAAGAAAGTTGCACATTTACGAGAATGAAGTCGTAATATTATGTGTCATGGTGTCAAACGAGTCAGAGGCAAAATAGAGTATCGTTCTTCAGGAACGAAGGAAACTTTCCTCTTGCTTCAAGCAAGCTTCTCTTCATAACGTGCCACAAAATAGAGCAGTTGAGCATTTAGCATTTAGATTAGCACGTCTAGCAATTAACATATACCAAGGAGGAAGCTGACTAAAATATTGCTGAAATTTACTTCAAAATAAGTCAGACATCAGTTGTATATTCCGTATTTTAATGTTATTTTTCACTTGCTGTCTGCGACTCACCCAGAATGGATCTGAAACCTACTTCTGGGTCCTGACTCGCCACTTGTTTAGTTTATTTCCAACATGCTGACGCTGCTGGTACTATTCAACGTGTCAGAAAAGGAGTAGGAAGAAGCAGAGCTTATTTAATAACCATATAAAACCCAACCCAAGAGTGTCGTCGTGGCAACCAAGGGAGACACTAACAACCCGCTCGTAAAAGAAAAAAAAAAACACGCCTCTTACATAACATGAATCATGTGAGTGCGTGGTGAAAGTTCCAAGCAAAAACCCGCTACAAGTCCCCCACAAAGTGACCCACTACAAAACACACTTTCTGGTTCCTCACACCCACACTTAGAATGTGACATGTAAAGGCCCGGGACTTGGTTACACGCTCACACACAAACACACCATGTGAAAAGAAGGCAGCTATGTGTCCTGGGAGGTGACAGATATGGGAAGGTTTAATATAGCAGCAACTTTTAATGCACCGTCTAATGAGCTCCGATACAAGAGTTGCATCAAAAAATCAATAGAATACCAGAAAGTGCGTACTGCGTACTGCGGGGTATGGTAACGGGAGGTGTATGTTGTTTAGTCACATGCAGCCTCAAGCCGCCGTGCTTGGAAAGGCTGTGCAGTTCTTACTAATTCTGTGTCATGTGCCCATGACGCTCCGCTGCTGCACACTATACATAGAAAGTGGGCGAGAGGTGCAAAGCCCTCGCACCGTGGAAATAGATTTATCACTCAAACGCTTTACAGTTGAAAGAAGTTCATGTAAATGCATCAGCAGCTCCTCATAATGTTATCAGCATGTGTGGTCTTTATATTAGTTCATTCCAGGTAATGGCCTCCATATTCGCCTAATATTTACTGAGCATTCAAAAGAGTGTGTGTGTGCGTGTGCGTGTGTGTATGTGTGTGTGTGTGTGTGTGTGTGTGACCTAGTGCTCAAGGGAGCAATAATATTTCCAGCATGAATGAACAGCGCCAGCATTCACTACTGCTAAACAGAGGTGGAAGTGATGGATCTTTCTTAATTCACAAGCTGCCATAAAATGACATTGACTTTCTTTTCAAATTTCAAATTCAAATGCTCACAAAAAAGTAAGTCTAAAACTGAAACTTTCTTCACAGATTCTGAGGGTTATGGAACATAAAAGTCAAATGGTAACCCCATACATAGTAGCCGGAACCATCCTCGGCCCAAATGAAGGTTGTTGCTGGTGCCGAGTGCAGTCCAATAACCAGCAGACGGCATCTGCCAGAGAAGAGTTTTTAGAACAGTCTTCAAAAGCCTGGTCTCCTTCAATGCCACAAAATGACCTGTTGGAATTTGCAGCAGAGCACCAAACATGGGACGCTGAAAAGTGGAAGAAAGTTTTATTCTCTGATGAGAAAAAATGTAACCTTGACGGTCCAGATGGCTTCCAACGTTACTAGCATGACAAGGAGATCCCATCTAAGATGTTTTCCACGCGGCACAGTGGAGGGGGCGCCGTCATGATCCTTCAGTGGAGCAATGGCGCTTCGGGTTGTGCAGAGGCGTCAAACAGCAGCCGGCTAGATGGAGATGTTGCAGGGGCCATCCTCCATGACTGAAGGCCCTCGCCTGTGTGGTAATGACTGTCTTTTTTAAATAGACAATGCTGCAGTTTATAATTCCGGTACGACAAAGAGGAATAGCATCACTCTTTTGGACCATCCTGCGTGTTCCCCTGATCTAAATCCAACTGAGAGCATTTGGGATGGATGGCAAGGGAAGTTTACAAAAATGGACATCAGTTCCAGACAGTGGATGCCCTCCGTGAAGCCATCTTCACCACCATCTTCACACCTCCTGGAAACACCGGCACCAAGCACGCCCAAACCAATTTTTTAGCTATGGTCTATACTTTTGATCAGCTGCTGAACAGCGTATTGTTTGCAGTTGTTTGCAGTGAATTGCTTACTCACTTACTTACTTTTTTTTCTCACTCCCATTTCTTCTTTTTGCATTTTGAAGCTCTGCATAGAACATCCGTAAGATCCAACAGTGCAAAATGTACATTCTTGCCATTTTTCAACTGGTCTTAAAGCCTTGATCAGGAGTGTATACAGTATGTGGCCCCTCACATTCTGTGATTTTTCAGTATGTGGCCCTCGGTGGAGTAAGTTTGCTTAAACGTCTACTCAGCATTTTAAGTGAATGCACCATAAAAGACTCCATTCTCTTCCCATGTGTCACTTTTCTCACTCACATGAACGGTTGAGCAACAGCACTTTGTAGCTAAATATACAAGTAACTGATAGGACTGATGCATGATGGGAGCGAGAAACCCTGATAGGGAATATGGACCTTGACAGGCATACAGTATGTGTGTGTTGGTGAGGGTAGCATGTAGTAAGTATGTAAGGTGGTAAGGACAACAGTATTTGAATATTACACTGAAAGTGAGCTTCCAATCCTCCAGGAAGACCTTCTGTAAGATCTATGGGGTTTTTTTTGTTCATTTGTAAGATCAAAGTTCACAGATGTTGGACGAGGAGGAAGCCCAGTTTGCTATTTTTGTTCCAGTTCATCTCAAAGTGTCTGATTGTTGGAGTTATTCCGTACTACGCTCATCCAGGCATACCTTTGTGGAGCTTGTTTTGTCCACTACAGCCTTCCTAAAACTGATCCCATTGCGTTGGAGACAAATGATTTATTAATTAGGTTTCTCCAACCATCAACTATCATCTCAAAATGTTTTCATCAACCCTACCTTGACCCTCTTTTTGGTGACTAGCTGTTCTGTTGACCCACGCTACATTAGCCTTGGCACCAGGGCCCTAATTGATATTTGAGTGATGTTCCTGGCGTGGCTTTACTTTTAAAATAGCCTCAGGATGCTCTGCCCACCCCTCGGGAATAGTGAGCAGCCCCTGTGATCCCCAGCTCTCACATAGGCAGGACATACCACGGCTTACTACGAGCGAGAGAGAAACCAAAGAGTCACTAACCTGTAGAGGACCGCCGGCCGGCATGGTTGATCTCATTGATGTCAGGTCGATGTCTCGGCCTTGGTCGCCACGCTCTACTTTCCCTAGACCTTGCATAATGAAGTTTGTCTTGGGCGCACTATTGAACGCACACTGCAGTGTAGCCCGGGGGTCACTTGTGAAAAGAAATCGCCCTGGATGCTAAGCACCAAGCTAGAGAGGAAACTGGGGGGCAAACAAACAGCTTATTCACCGCATCCCAGTCGCCTCCTCACTCCCTCTCTCTCTTTCTTTTTGCACATTTTCTGCATGTCTCTTTCTTCTATTTTCATAAAAGACAAGGGTACCTAATAATTAACCCTATGTGAACGCCAAATAAACATTGCCCAAGAGATGTAAAGTTGCTTTTCTCACTCCAGTTTGCTCTCTTTTCACACTTTCTGTATGTGTCTTTATTCTATTTCCATAAAGAGAAGGGTACCTAATACCCAGCTCTGTGGAACACCAGACCAACATTCTCCAAAATCTATGAATTTGTTCTTATTTTCTCACTTTCCCTGTCTCTCTTTGCACACTTTCTGCATGTCTCTTGTATTTTCATAAAAGACAATGGTAGCTAATACTCAACCCTGTGGAACACCAAGCAAATATTGGCCAAGAGATGTAAAGTTGTCTTGTCATTTCCTCTCGCTCTCTTTTCACACTTTGTTCTGGCTTTATAAAGGACGAGGGTGCCTAGTACTCTACCCTGTGGAAAACCACAAACCTGCTGTTTAAATGCTTGACCTCCACAAACTGAGTCTATTCATATTACAGGTCTCATTACATTATGCAGGCGTACCTAATGAAGCGTCCACACTAATCCTCACCTCAGATGACCACCTGAGATGATGTAATCATTCTGCACGCAAACCTGTGGCCCCTCCATTATCATAAACTCTCAATTGAATGAAGGAGCGCTGGGATTAATTCCCTAAAGTAATTGTAAAAGTGTTTCACTAAAGCATTAGACTTGAGTGCTGACAGATAAGCAACATCTGAATAACAGAAGTAGCCTTTAATGTTCACTCAGGAGTCTCACAACTCACACTCACAATTCAGGATAGCTAGCTAGCTAGCGGTGATAGTTCGTATCTTTAGACTGCTTGTTCCCGTCAATAAGAGCTTTGCAGTACAAAGTGGTCACAACGTATTGTTTACGCAAAACATACAGTAGCACAGTCGTCCCTTGCCACTTTCTTTGTGGTTCAAATTTCGCGGCTTCACTCTATCACAGTTTTTATTAATCAAAACATATGCATATTTCAGCTAATGTTACATAGTTTTGGCCTAAATTAATCATTTTCATGAATAAAAATGTCTACATGAACTAAAATACCAATATGAGGCCTTCAAAAGACGCATTTAAAGACGTTGACGTAGTATTCTATGCTAGTCACTAGGTGTCAGTGATCTCAACTCAACTCTGAACCACCAACGTCGCTTTCTGTCTGCCCCTCACTCTGCTCCCCTAGGGAACACGTTTATAGCAAGACACACAAGCACTAGTCTTATTTATGTCTTATTTGGGTAGCACGCCACACAGTCAGGAGATTGGGAAGACCTGGGCTCGAATCTCCGCTTGGGCATCTCTGTGTGGAGTTTGTATGTTGCTTGAAGTCAGCTGGGATAGGCTCCAGCATACCCCGTGACCCTAGTGATGATAAGCGGCACAGAAAATGGATGGATGGGTGTATATGTGGCCCCTCACATTCGTAGATTTTTCAGTATGCGGCCCTCGGTGGGAAAAGTTTGCTTAAAGTTATGCTTGAACGTTTACTCAGCGTTTTTAGTGAGTGCACCTTAAACGACTCCATTCTCTTCCCATGCATCCTGGCAAGATCGAATTATCGACAAAAACCGAATCATACAAAAACTGGGGCGTACGAAAACCGTGGTTTTGACTGTATTTGGTTTTCCGGACTTCTGCTTCTACTGTCATGACTTTGGAGTGCTTTTTTTAGCCACAGATTCCAGGATAATCCCTAAATGAGAGGCTATGACAACAAGGCAGCCCGCCCACCATTTTTTATAATCATTCCTAGAAACCAAGCGCTTGGTGACTCTGGCATGGAACGCATTCTCCACAGGTTGCATCTCGTCATTCTTAGAAAGAAGTCCATAATAGTTAAGCGTCTTTGCTACCCTCTGGAGGGATTTAATGCATGATGTTTTTGACAGCTACAGTAAATGTATAATCCCACTTTAGAAGGCCTCCGCATGCACTTTAGGACTTGTTGTGTTCTGTTGGGCCCTCAGGAGAGTTGAGTCACCTCTGCACAAAGGTGTAGCAGTATTGCGCGACTGTAAACAATTGCACAACAGTCCTGCACGACCTGCCGCACAGGCTTTTTTCATTCACAGCATTCTCCTTTTTGGCACGGCAGACGTGTGTTGTTCCAGGAGACCACCTTGGGAGCACAGTAATAGTGTTTGATTTGCACGAAACCGTGGGTCATCTGCAGTGACCTAAGATGTGACTTTCCGATGAGCTGTAGTGACATGTGACGCTTGGTGCAGAAGCACAATCCTCCCTCTGTGTTTTTCAGCGCCAGGCGATGGCAACCTCATTGTTGTCTTTCACACATGCACAAAAAGACGCACTAACCAGGCAGTGCCAGCCTCTTCAATGAAGGACCCTTTCAGGGGTCACTTTGCTGCATCACAGTGTAAAAAGTCACATGCTCGTCTCCTTATAACATACGCTCATTTGTGCAGCATGAATGTAAATGTAATCTTGACATTATTTCTAAAAATGACAGATCTTCTTATAATCCAGATATAATACGTATTTGTCATTTCTGCGAGGTCTTTGCTGTCATTTTCACGCCGGTCTGGGTCTTTTGATCCGTGTAGCGTTCATAAACAGCACTCCTTAAAAGTATATTATGGAAACTTTCTGTGAAATCCGAAATAAATATGCATCCATTTTCTGTGCTGCTTATCCTCATTAGGGACGCGTATGCTGGAGCCTATCCCAGCTGACTTCGGGCGAGAGGTGGGGTATACCCTGGAACGGTCGCCAGCCAATCGCAGGTCAAATATACACTCAACAAAAATATAAACGCAACACTTTTGTTTTTGCTCGCATTTTTTATGAGATGAACTCAAAGATTTAGCCATAAAAAACCAATTTGGGCTACACTTGCATTGCAACGAATATGTCCCTTAACTCTTTAACTTTAACTCTGTATTCTGAAGTTATAAGATTATGGTTTGAATTGACTACAATGGGAAACTACTTCCGTCTGGCTTAGATAATTTGTCGTTCCAGCTAATTAATATCATGCTGCAGGCATTTTTTTTTTAACAAAGTCTACTTTGACAGTTCCTAATATGCAAAACAGTGAGAGTAGAGGTGTCAGCTGTAAGTGTGCAAGAATCAGGTCAGATGTAAACAATAGAACAGGAAGTACTGTATACTAACAGATACAAACAGTAGATTAAGACATCTAAGGGAGCTGCATGGAATAAATGAGTCAGTGATGATTGTTTTGCTGCTAAGCAGCGTGAAAAAGTACATTTTGGCCTCTTTTGTGAACACGTAAGAGTGGAGCTTTGAATTGAAATGGGGCAGAGGTTGCTTTTCATCAAACAAATTGCAGCAAATAATACAAACGGCGCATGGAATAATAGTTTCTTTTTTTCCACACAACCACTTTATTATAATGAATAAAAAGTGACCTATTTTATTCTCTACACAAGCTTCTGTCCTTAATGTGAATTTCCCTCTCCTTATGTACCTCTAATGTCTAATTATTATTATACTTTATATAGATACTGTATTGATCCCAGGGGAAATTGTAATAATTTACATGTTTTTTTCATGTTTAATTTAATATTAATGTATGTCAATTATTTGTAAGGTTATGATTTTGTTTATTTCAGACATGCTTAACAAAGTTATGTTAACGTCACGTTTACGCTTGTCTAAAAAGGAGTAGGAAGAGACAGAGCTTATTTAATCCTTCTCCTTGCTTTATGTTTCTAGTAAAGATTGTGTGTGTATCTAGGGAGGTCCTGCTGGGTTCCTCCTATTATTCCCGTCCTTGAATTAAAGTGGCCACAAATGACACCAAGTTCTTATTCCGCCCACGCAACTCTTACATTGAAATACAGTAAGATGACATCAGCAGCAGCTTTTCTGCCGCCACAATGTCCCCACCTACTATTTTGCAGGACACCTAATGAGCCCAAGAAAGAAGATGATGATGTTTGAGGTTTTCTCTTGAGGAGGAGTTCCCTCCATACAATTACAGTTTAGAAGCGAACCACCATGTCATATTTAACCTCTTCCCTTTACCCTGCAGGGGAGAGAACTCATTTTCTTTAATTGCCTCCAAATTGGACTGTTACCAGGAGGATTGAGAACATATGTAAGTGGAATTTGTCAGGGCTGAAGCGCATAATGGGATTCCAAAAGTGTGTGAAGATGCACAGAGGCAATGTGGTTTGAGTTGGAGGACATTATGATAGAGATGTGAAGATTGGACTCTGTAGCGACACTGTCTGGTCAGATGATATACTGCAGGCAGATTTGCTGTTGCGCTGCACCATAAAAGTGTTTTTTTTTTTTAACATGAATCTGCCATTAATTAAAACACTATGAGTATTGTTGTGGTTGTAGAGGTCCAATGCATTACACTGAGTGAATATTTGAGAAATGTGCCGCTTTTATGGAACACTATGCTCATAGAAAGTCCAGTGTACATGGAGCTGTTTTACTGTTCTGTATGTTGTTCCACATTTGATCACCATTAGACACATTTCTTAATGTTTTGTACACTAAGTGGTCCATAGATGTCAACTGCTCGTTTTGAACAAAATGCACACTCAAAGTGAGAGTGACTCGATTTGATTCTTCCTCCAACTTGCCCAATTCTTGCTGACCTCAATAACTTGGGCAGGTCACGGTCTCGTCCACATGGAGAAATTCACTCACTTCCCGTAAGGGAGTCAGAATAGCTCATTTGCGTATTGACAGGGGGAGCGCGATCGCGTTTGTTAGACATGTAAAACAAGTTGATAGTTATTAGCGCACTGCCTGACATGCTGTCAGTCACTGTGTGTCCCATGGCTAGACACACGCATATATTGTGCAGTAAAGAACATATAACGTGACGTGACTCAAAATGCCATCTACTGGCTTCATTATGTTGCTTATTTGTATATTCTGATATTTTTACCAGCGTAGATTTAATGAAAAGCTTGTAAAATATACTTTTAAAGAGCACCCTTGTCTCACACACACACAGAGGGAGAGAACAGAGCAGAAAGGCTACACTTCCCAACACATTTTCTTCTAAGTATTTGTCATTTCTGCATGCTTTTTGCTGTCATTTCAACGCTGGTCCCCATCTTTGGATACAGCGTTCACATTTGAGCTCAAGTGAACCAAACTGAGTCCACTTGCACTTGATGCACCAGAATTCCTTTTAACCGAACCACACGCCGAGACACACGAACCCAGTGGCAATCGTATGAATTGTGTCTCTTTGAGCTGTCAGTCAGTGTTAAAATAACTTGCATTATTGCTTCGCTGATTGCACAACCGGCCTTTTGAAGCGGTTTTCTATGGCAGGAAAACCTCTTTCCTGAAATGAGGGGCAAAGTGGGAAAAAAAGTAATCTTTACACTTGATCAATGCGAGGCCCACAATGCATTTCGTGGTACTATCTTCTTGTTTAACCAAGCAGATCGTGAGAAAATCGGAAATATTGCGGACAGCTGCCACTTCACTGCCCCCCGGGGGTGCAACTGTGTGGCTATAAAGCGCATCTCCGGAATATGTGTCGTTCTTGTGCGATGGCATCCGCCCTCCAGTCGAAGCCTGCCGCTTGCCAGAGTGAAAATTGAGTGAGGGGTATAAATCATGCATTCTGACAATGTAATTCGTAGTGAGGGGCTGCTCGGTGATGGAAGACACGTGGCGGGTGCGTCAAGGTGCAAGGTAGAATGCCTTGTCACTTGAAAATGCTGCCTTATCACTCACACGCACTGCATTTTAGTTTAAAAGTACAGCCATGTCCCACCCATCCATGACCGCCTATCCTCACTCGGGTCGCGGGGGCATGCTGCAGCCCATCCCAGCTGACTTCGTCTCTTGAAATGTATTTTATACTTAATTACACTTTATGCATGCATTCATGTGGAATTGTGCAAGCGTAACTATGCCATGTTCCCTTTTAAATCAGTGTGTTGTTTTTTTTTTAAACCACCAAGAAAGCCTGCTATTAAAAAAAAATCAAAAAATCTCCAAAAAGGTGTTGTGGTTTTAAATCCATGCTGTGACCTGGTAGTAACAGGCACATTCATGATAACATGTAATGCTTACACTACTTTGCCGTATTTTGGTCATTTTAAGCATTTTAAGGAACTTCCTTCCTGGGTGCATTGATTTCACATAGCAACATAGAAAGGAACGCCACACCTAGCGTTAACTATTACAAACTCCAAAACAAAAACACAGCAGCAGTGGCAGCGGCTCCAATATGTAGCGTTACCATTCGGTAGTGGCCTGAGGCACTGTGAGCGAGGGCCAGACGCGCTGCCCGCGAGTTTGTGGTGAAGCTAGTTGCTAGCCGGCTAGTAGCTAGCCGGTATGGTGTGGTGAGGTGTCACTACCCCAGTAACGTAGTTCTTTGGCATAACAATGTTAATAACAATAATAATAACAATGTTGTTGTAGGTTGGTTAATATGCAGGTCACATTATGTAAATGCATTTTTTTTTTCAGAAGGCTTTGTAGATGAACCCATTACGTGCATTCTTAGCTGCCTTTTTTATAGCTGTTTTTATATATTTATGTGTGTTCATGTCTCATGGGGAAAAAAATGCAGTTTTTCTTTAAGTGGGCAAGTGGGAGGCGCAGAAGTTTGATTTGTAGTTGTTGAGGCAACAAAATATGCTGCAGAAAATCAGTTAAATGCTGTCATGTTCTTTGAGGGCAGGATCACTGTGCTACACTTGGAAAACCCCAAACTAAACAATCAGTAACATAATGACGCTTAATGACATTATTAGTCTAATTTTTACTTCTTGTTTGCCTGTAAAAGGTGGATGAGACCCCTAAAGTTCACCAAAACAGTGCAACCTTTCAATAAAACATTAGTGTTCAGTGTTGCTGTTAAGAATCACAATTACAAGACACGTTTCCGGTACCACATGACAAATTCAAATGTGTGGGCGAATATGTCGTCTGTGTAACATAGTTCGAAATGTAAAATTGGGCAAAATTAAACAGTTTAAACGTATGTGGTTGGTTGTGGTAGACATTCGTGCTGTGCGTAAGGAGGGATCGCGAGAATGTGAAATGAAAACTTTGTTTTATTTTGAATGTACAAGCATTTCCGTTTCTTATGTGAGGTAACTTCGGCAGACTTGACGCATTAGTTCCCTTGTTGAGTCATCGCTTGAGAGCAACTCAGAACCAACCGAACCTCCGACCTGGAGCTTTAACACCGAG
Source organism: Dunckerocampus dactyliophorus (assembly GCF_027744805.1). Lineage (NCBI taxonomy): Eukaryota > Metazoa > Chordata > Actinopteri > Syngnathiformes > Syngnathidae > Dunckerocampus > Dunckerocampus dactyliophorus. Next base: position 2,471,013 of record NC_072833.1, on the reverse strand, counting down.
GACCCACTGAAGCTCTCTGGGGATTTTATTCATCTATCACTCTACTCAGAGCCAACCCGGGCTGGACAGGTTGTGGATACAAGAAATAGTGGTCACCGTGGTGGAGAGAAGCACCGGAGGCACCGCGACATCAGCGGGCGAACTTGGCTTCGCTGCCCTGTGGGAGGTGTCTGTTTGTCGGCTTGCAGCTGCGTGCAAGTCCCGCTCACCACACCGGTGCTCTGACCCTCATTTTCTGTCTTTAGTGGAGATTCCAAGTTATGGCTAAGTCGTGTCGTTATTGCAAATGTCTTCATCGCCCCTCTGGGCTGTTCGTCAACCATCTGTGGCTTTAATGTGACGCACTGTCGTAACACACCGTGTGCGCCGTTTAGAGCGGACCCCCGCTGAGGAAGAGGAGGCTCTTCATCAAGTTTCTGGCCCTCACAACTCCTCCAAGCAGGATTAGAGCAGATGTAACAGGTAACGCCCAGAGTTGACTGTTCCTTATTTCTATACTTATATGTGCAACAATCTTCTCCCTGTAGGAATTGAATCGTTGCTGGAATCAGGACAAGCATCTTTGTGTCTCATGAGGTTGATTTCATTTGTTGGCATGGACAAATGTTGACAAAGTGCAGACAAAACAACTTTGTCTAATCTACTTGTAAAGGCAGTGACCAAGTCCTTGTGGTGTGCTATAATCTAATATCATTCATTTGATTGTGTTTAAAGCTCCCATTTTCTGCTGTATTTATTTTTAATAACAGGGATCCTAATTGGCTTCTTCCTTCCTGTTAATACCACTGTGTCACTTTGACCCAGCGCGACTGTTCCCATGGACAACAGGGCATCCAGAAGAAACATAAACATGATAATTTAATAATGGAATTTCCCTGTAAATACAAGCATTTGTTTGCAGGATCAGCTGTAGACCACTTCCATGATACATTGTTAGGATTTAAAAGCCCCAACAATCAGAACGTCAAGCGAGATGCTGCAGTTCCTGTCACTGTCACTCCCCCATGACCTGAGCTCTTGTGAAATCAGAGCAAAAACACTCCTCCTGCCTCATTTCCTATGACATCATCCCCACATTCCCACCATGTTGTACATATAAAGTCAATGGGAGATGGTTTTAGGATGTAGATGAGACAAACAGCTGCGTCGTCATCCCTCAGCATCGCCTATTGTCTCCTGAAGAGGCCGTCAACACCTGGACGACTGAAGCTGCAGGGCATCCATGCGTCTGCCTCTGCAAGCAGTAGCTGGCCGCTTTATAATTAATTGTACAGTTCATTGGGAGGTGTGTAAAGCGGTTACAGCAGTTGTTTAAATTCCGTCTGCAAGCTTGGATTTTCATGACTAGTGCTTGTCCGGTGGCAAGATGACAACACAAACTTAGTTTTCGTATAAAGTGGTTGCACGTTTTCTCACACAGATTGGGTTTAATGGCCATTTTTCACTAAAACATGCTATTGTACTGTTTTTAATGTAGCAGTGTTTATGATATCTGCCTTACTCTGAATGACTTTATAATATTAAGAATAGTTAGTCCCTCGTTTGTAGCAGTTAATTGGTTCCAATTGATTCATTTTCATAGAGCATAGAAAACCTATTTATGACATTCTAAATACAGTTTTTAACATTGTTATACAGTTTTTAACATTGTTAGAGCCCCGATAAGCACCTCTATGCTCCTACTATTTATTGTTTACACCATATTGCAACTCGTATGCTGCAGGGACTCAACACGGCCGCTAGCTAGCAAGCTAACTAACCATTTAGCCTTGAATGTATTTCTACTAAACTTTAAAAGCCAAGAACTTACCACTTCCACACAGAATTGGAGGTTATCTTTTTTTTCCCCACACTATCTGTCCGGCATGCCATGGCTGACTTCATGACTTCATTCAGTGTTAAGGTAATATAATGTAAGGTAATGTAAGGTAATGTTTTGTGTCATAACTGCCGCCCAGTGACCACAACACTACATATCACTTGTATTCCAATGTTTTGACTAATAGTAGACCATAATTACCATAATAACCATTAATTAGTTCCTGAAAAAACGTGACATAGCGAGGGAGCGATATTGCAAGGGACGACTGTACAATTATTATTATTTTTTATTTTTTTTAAAAAAGCCTAGACACATGTTCTCTTTCAATAGCAGAGCTGCAACAATTAATCAATGAATCGATTTACAATCAATTATCCAATTAATAGACAACTATTTTGGTATTTGATTAATTTTTATTTTTCCTTTATTTAAAAATATCCTCTGAATTTTAAAAATTATTTGAACACGCATCAGCTTTCACTTTGGAAAACAGTGACCAACATTGTTGCCTCTTTTCTGATGTTGCGGACCAAACCACTAACCGTGATTCATATTGATTATGTTCGTCCAGGACTTAACTGATTACTCGATTAATGGAAACAACAAGCTTCAGGTTAATCGGCAAGGAAAATAATTATTGGTTGCAGGCCTATTCAATAGCATGGACAAGTGTCTCTAAACATTTGACTCCTAATGCACATTTTTCAACATTATTCTTCATTTCTGAGAATTAATGCAAAAATCTTGTAAGAATTTAGGTTGTTCAGGCCTTGGCGGAGGTATGGCACTCCAGACTTCATATGCTGTCTCCAGACATGCATGGAACTGTTGTGCAGTGGTGCTATCCCTGCCACTCTGACTGACCTCTTCCCTCTCATGTTAAGCTGCTAAATGACCACCGAGGAGCCTAACCTTGAGGTTAGCCAGGCTGTGGTGACTTTGGGCTAAATTTGGAAGGGCAGCAGCAGCAGCAATTAAGGGGCCTTCCGTCTGCATCTTTACTCCGCTGCCTTGAACATAACGGGGGTTGATTCAAAAAGATATTTTTTGAACGCATGCATAAACGATTGAGACAAGCTGACATTCAGCAGGGAAACCACGAGTGGAAGCCATGGGTTGTTTTCATGTAGCAATGTCTGCTTTAACCAACAGTTAGCATAGTAATGTAGCCACTGAGCTAACTGGAACACTCAAATGTTGTTACTACTCTGTGTTGGTGTTCCCTTGAGGAATCATCAAAAAGACTGGGGCATTGTTGCCACTGCTCAACAAACATTTCCTCCCGTTTCATTGTTCCGCCTTCTTTCCCTTTTCGCCATGTTTTCTTACCGGTATGCTAGCCAGGGACTACACTGTTGTCCTATTGATTATTGACTTGGGAGGCGAAGAGCAAGGACAGGACAAGACGTTCCGCTGAGGCCCTGTCCACACGGAAATGTTCATGGGATTTTTTTTATTGGTGGGTTGAAAAAAGTACATCCACACTGTGCCGGATTAGTAAATAGTTGCATCCAGACGGAACTGATCACTGGGTCAAGGCACTCCTCCGTGTGGCGCTGTGAACAGACACACAGACGGAACCACATAGCACACCAAACTATCGAGGAAGAAAGAACGCATGCACATAAATCCATCGTCTTCCGCTCATCTAGATTTATGACAAAGTGGAATTACCTCAGCGAGTCATTTTGGAGTATAAGACAACAAAATATCAGGAGATTGTTGACTGGGTTGAATCATGTCAGTCGAAATATTCAGATATTATGTTGGCTTGTCGTCAAAGCTCACTTCTGGTCACGTGACAGCGACATGGTGGTGGCGGGTTGGTGACGTCAACGATTTCATAAAACAGTGGTTCCGCTTGTCTACATGGAAACGCCAATCAGGCGATTTTCCCCCTCTGGAAAAAAATACTGTTTCAAGGAACCCAGAACGTCGTTTCTGTATGGATGAAAGGCTGAAAGGATACTTTGCCATTTTGACTTGAAAACGTTTGTGTTGATAGCCCCTGACTGATATTCTTCTCTTTGTTTCCAGTGACAAGGAGAGACGAGGACCAAGCTGGGCCAGGTTAGGCCAGGCTAGGCCCAGCTTCCCTAAGCAGGGTCTCCAAGACTCCCTGGACCTCCTTTCGTAGTTCCTCTTGTCAGGTTTGTCTGGAAACGTCTTTCACCTGTCCATGTCTTCGATGATCCTCACTGGATGTTGGCAGCAGGATGGATTTGAGTGTTGATCTCACAGGCCCCTCCTCCTTTTACTGCTTTTTGACCCTTTACTCCCTGCTCTTCAAAAGAAAGCCCCTTGCGTTCTCTGGGGGCTTCCCAGAGCTCAGTATAGAGGCCTATAGGAACTGTAGCTCGTCCTGTTGAAGCGGTTCTGTTAACTCTTCTGCTGCTCCATTGCTGTCCCCTTAGTTTAGTTTATTGGAGGCTGAGGAGAAGATACATTTAAAGCTAACCTTTGCGGTCTGGGAGGAAGAATGTCGGAAAGCAAAAGCGGCAGCAAAGCAGTGAAATTCATTGCCCCGGCCCCTACATCGCCGTCCCCTCAGACCCCCCACAAGAATGTGAACGGCTCTGCAAGTTCAGACTTGCATGTGGTGGACAAGCTGGAGGGGCACCCAGAGGTCCAACGGCGGCGTCACACAATGGACAGAGACTCCAAGACCGCCGAGCACCGCTTCTTCCGCCGGAGTGTCATCTGCGACTCCAACGCCACCGCCCTGGACCTTCCCAGCAAGGCGGCGGTCATACTCACCTCGCCACCAGACTGCGGGGGGGCTTCTGCCGGCTTGTTGGTGCCTCAGCCTGCGGAGCGAGATGCCCGAGAGGCACTTGCGGGCCCCTTTTTGCAAAGCCCTCAGCCTGGGGGAGCTCTGGAGGGGCAAAGCCAAACTGTAGGAGTGAATAGCATTACACATGCTGATAGTGCCCTTGTAGAAAGTGCAGAAGGGGCGATAAAAGAGCCCACCTCCACAGCATTGAATGTCAACAAAACAGGAGACAAGCAGCGTGACGCCCTGCAGCAGGAAGTGACCAAAGACGGAAAACTGCATGAATGCAGCGCCAGCAGTCCCACAGAGGACAAGGAGCGAGAGACTGAGCTGGCCAAAGCGCGTGCCGAGCAGAGGGAGGCCGAGAAGCGGGTGCAGGAGGACATCGAGGAGGCCGAGACGAAGGCGGTCGGGACATCACCTGACGGACGTTTCCTGAAATTTGACATTGAGATCGGGAGAGGGTCCTTCAAGACGGTGTACAAGGGGCTCGACACAGAGACGACGGTGGAGGTGGCGTGGTGTGAGCTGCAGGTATGTCCTCACTGTCACCTCCGTACATTGTCAGCTTTTATACCTGCACTTGACTTTTTGGACTATTTATAGTCATTCTACGTATTTCTATCATGAAATGTGCCGATTATCATTAAGAACTAAAGCCATTCTGTGACTCCCATGACCAGTCATGCCCTGGCCTCCTCCTGTCATGCCAAAGGAGGGGAAGTGTACCAAATGCTAGCCAAACGTGTACTGTATGGCACAATTAGCCTCGTGTGAGTACACCTAAAGGTCAAGTTAGGATACGACTGAAATGCCAAGACTGACTGTCGGGCTAACTGTACTGTAACTGGGGGAAAATGCTGTACATTTCTAACACGTCTGCAGCTTTCATCACCTTTTTATGGTGCCTGCTAGCTAGTTTGCTGCTGCTGCGGCGGTTTCACTCGATTGCTGAGTGGAAAACAAACAAAACGTTGAGCAAGGTGTCTGCACACTGAAACAGAACACGGTGGCACACAGAGGCTGCCAACAGGATGCTCTCGCCACACAACGTTGTGCATGCGTTGAGTCGTTTCCTGGATGCATCTCTGGAAGAGCTCGTGCTCAGGAAGTATCCGATGTACAGTATGGTCACATCATGACATTTATGGTAACCAGCTGATCCGAGGCTTTTAAGAGCAGGAACAAAACTTGTGGTTTTCCTTTTGCAAAGTCTTGCCAAAGAACCAAGCAGCATACAGTACATCCTCTCTGATGGGCGATGACTTCATTAAACACACTTTGACACTTATGTCAATACGTCAGAAAGGAGTCGTAAACTTGAAACGGACTCAGAAATTGAATGCTGAGAGATGCCAAAAAAGGAAATGAATTGCTTTAAAGCTGGTTCTTACACCATAGCCCCCATACCATGCTGCTCAGTGTGATAAAACAAATGCCTCTCAGCATTAACACAATGCATAATGTTTGTTTTGTTGCTCGTAATCAAACAAAAACCACGTCAGTTGAGCGTCGTCTCTTTGCGGGTATGAACAGGACTCTTCTCCATGGTTGTTTTTCCCTCCCTCTTTTTCATTCATACATCGCATCACAAGATGCTCCTTGAGGCTCCAACAGACCCAGGAGCTAAAATCAGCTTTGCGCCTTGGAAACGCTGCTTTGTTTATCAGGAAACAAACATTCAGCTTCTCCCGCTTAATCCGCCACCCTCCCAAAGATCAACGATGAGGCTCCGTGTCAAGCAGGTGTTTATTGGGTGGGATTCAGATTGATTATAAACGGGCAGACTGGAGATTCTCTAGCAGGACTTATTTAATATATGGTGGATTAACGCTGCATTTAAACATGATCTATGGGAAGTGTTATGTAAGGATGGCCTGTGGTGATGGGGCAGACTGTATGCATGCAGAGACACGTTTCTTTCTACAGATTCTTTCTGCAGTCCTATGTGGTGTGTATGTGTGTGTCCTTGACGGCTGAACAACTGCAGACATGTGGCTGGAGTAAAGTTACATACATGCTCACTCTGTGTGGGCAGCTGGAGATGTCTGGGAGTCTACTGGCTATCCTGTAAGTGCTTGAGTCCGAATGTTAGCGACTTTTTAAGGATGTTCTAACAGTCGACATCGATATTGGATTTCTTACCTTGTATTGTCCAGCACTTTAATACAGATACCGATATAGGTAGCAGCTCTCAAGCTAATGTCATGTAATGAACACATAATGATTTTTCTATTGGATGCATTTTACAAAAAAACACTGTTTGAGACAAATACTGAAATATGCAATACACGTTATAGAAACACTGGCAAAACGCCGCTTGTGACTTAAAGTGATTCATCCTCAGCTCTGATATTAGATTAGAAGCACTGAAGAAAGCTGGTCTTAGTCGTAAGCACACGGAACACAAGAACACACTAACAGCCTTCACAACAAGAGCGCCGTTTGCCCCATGTCTAACTGTGTAAACACAAAAAAAGAGTGTCATAAAAAATATCTCGCATGTGCAGTTGGAATTGCATCTGTGACTACGCCTTCCTTAATCACAAGCACGGGCATTACAGTTTGTTGAGAATGTTGTAGCAATGTGTGCAGAGGCTGACATGCTATTCCAAAAGCTAGCCAAGCTACATCCGTTTCTCAAATACTGGGCAAAATAGTCCACTGATGTATTGCATCAATAAATGTAAGGATTTTTGCATTTAATTAACGGACACTTTATTCACTAACCCAAAAAGCACACAATCTATGCTGGTAAAAATAAGTGTAAAACTGAATTCTAAAAAATTAAACTGAAAAAACGGAATTTGAGAAAAAATAAAACTGATTTCATAGAGCCCCACATGAGCCCCAAATTTGAGATAAATATGTCATCTCCCTCACGTGTTTGCTCTACTTTTGAGAGAAACCGTCCAGGCTTCAGTACACATCTTAAAATAACCCTCTACCAACTTTCCACCAGTCAGCTACAGACAGAGCTGTAAGTTTGACATGTTGTTTTTTTTCAGGAGGCTAACCGAGCGTGATGTCGCTGTTAAAATGTGAGTGTGAATGAGTGTTGCTCACGTTGGTGTCGTCCTGTCCCACATTGTTTCGTTGGACAAGTTCCAGTGTATATGTAAAAAGCAGATCAGTTGCACAATGAGACATCCCAGCACAGCTCATTAGCATTAAAGCTACAGACACACAATAAAGGCACGTTCCAAGGAAGGCTTACTTACACTGTCTAAATTCCACCATCAAGACTCATTTCGAATTGTTCAAAATTGTTGAATATTGGATCTTTGCAATGACAAAACTCAAGCATATGCAGGAGTCTATTTATGAAGGAGCTCTTCTAAATTAGGATTGTAGCGCCACGCTCCACCGACTGCCTTCCTAACGCCCAAAATAATCCATAGATGGACGGAGATGCTTAAGCTCCTGCGAGGAAGATTGCTCAGCAGATAGGAGCGTTGAAAGACGAGGAAGGTCACCCCAGTAGCTGAGGTAGTCGAAGCTGCCTTACATGGTGGTTCATTAAAGTACGTTTGTAGTGCAAAGAATCATGAAAGCTTGCAGATGAAGAACAGGCCCCGGCTGCATGACATGGAGTTGAGGTTAAAGGCCAACGGTGGGCGATAGGAGTATGTCAAGCCTTCAGCTACCATTTGGGGGGTAGACGAAAGGTACAAAAAGTGCTGGATAGAGTTAAAAGTAAGGGAAAAATGTGTGGAGGGAGAATGGTGACAAGGGAAGGAAAAGACAAAGGAAATGAAAAAAAGGAGGGAGGGGGGACTGACAAAGACAAGAGGGGCAACCCAGTGTGTGTGAGTGTGTGACCTTTAGGCTCTTAACTCCATTGGAACTCAGAGAGCTTGAAATTTCTCTCAACAGCAACACAAGGCAGATTAGCCCCCCTTCCTCCTCCACAGACCACTACTACTTCCACTCTTTGGGGGGGGGGAGACTGCTGGAGGTTCCATAAACTCAGTCAGCGCCACGAGAGAAGCTTTTTGACAGCTTTACATTCACACAAGTACTTATACACCCAGAATAACTAAAACATGCATGCATTATAGGCACAAAGCACTGTGGCTGCAGAGTCTATAATATCCCATGTCAGAACGAATGAGCTATACAGCGTGCATTAAAAGCTGTCTCGTACATCTCACTGAAAGATAAATAGGAGCAAGCTCCTCCCGGGGGCCGAAGCTGACGGTTCAGATTTCCCTGACAAAACAAACGGCAGTTAGGTCAAGCCTGCAGCAAAATTGATTGGGATCCAATGGGATCCTCCGGTTCAGCGCAGGTGTGATTTTTTTTTTTTTTTGGGTCTACCACTTGACTTTTTTGTTCCATAATGCTCAGGATCTTTCAAAAAATGTAGAATGACTGATTTACTGCACCCAACCTCAGCAGCAATGGCACGCTGCGAGAGGCCTTGCTTATGCAGCTCCACAATCCCACCACGTTCAAAAAGAGAAAGCTTCTTAGCTTTACCATCAGGAGGGCATGACAGTGGGAATGCCTGACAGAAAATGAACATTTTGTGCAGATTTTGGCTTTTATAGCCTGTGGTCTTAAACTTTTGATCAGCTGATAAACAACCTATTTCAGTTTTTTTTTTTTTTTTTTTTTTTTTTTTTTTTTTAAATTACAAGCTCCAAATTTTTTTGTCTCTCCCCCCCCCCCTTGCTTTTGCATATTGTGTCCTTGACACATGTATTTCCCGAGTTAGGAGTATTTGTGAGTATTTACAGGCAATCGAACAGGACACACTGGAGATGGAGGACTTCTTTCCGACAGCGTTATGTGCGGTCAATAGAAGAACTTAGTCGCCACAATATAAAGTGCAGCATAACCCATAAGACATGTTTCCGGTGCATGCTCGAAATGAACTCTTGAGTCTTTCACCATCACTCATAACCAGCTGTGAGTCACAAAGGAAGGCCTGCTACTTCCTCATATGCAAACCATCCTTCGTCTTTCCGTGCAGTGTGTGTTGGTGAGTAGCGAGGTCAGCCTGCGCTGCCTTCAAGAAGTTCATTATGATTCCAGTGGGGAGCTCAGTGAGGAGTTCCTTTAATAAAAGTGACAATCACATATTATTATTGTATACATGTGTGTGTTGCTAATGCATTTGGTAATGATTCTCTCGCCAGGGTGTGTTGTTGCCTCGCCTGAGAGGAAATTGTGCTCATAGTCAATGCAGGAATATGTGTGTGTGTGTGTGTGTGTGTGTGTGTGTGTGTTACAGTGTGAGTCTGTGACAGGGAACGCATCAGGAGACAGATGTTAGATGACTTGTACAGTGAAACATGATGACGAGCTCTTTTTTTCCTCTCCTTCCCCTCTCCCCTCCGTCCATACTGCATCAGCTTTAGGCTTTCCAATCAGATTTGTCATTCCGTTGTGCTCATCTCTTTGTTTGCCCTGACTCATCTGCTAGTCTCCCCATTTTAATCCCACCCCCTCCACTTACCCTTGACACCACTTTTAACATCCGCCCTTCGTCAAACAGATTGATCACTTTCAGTGTATTTTAAACAGTAGCTCACACATGCATATCGTAGCATCACTTCCTCGAAATGCAGTGCGCTGATTGGCTGGCCGAGACACTGCTTCCTGTTTTGATGGCACTTAGTAGGACTCAAAAGTGCTTCTTACCCCCCTGTAAAGATAGAGGTGACGGTGTGTGTGTGTGTGTGTGTGTGTGTGTGTGTGTGTGTGTGTGTGTGTGTGTGTGTGCGTGCGTGTGCGCGCGCGTGTGGCCTCAGTCTTAATTAGACAAGTCTGAATCAGCGTAAAATGACCTGAGGTGCACATCCAAGCTCACCTCGTAATATCCTCCCTCTAAGTGTATTTATTCTGCCTTTTGTCCCACTCTTTTATTCTGTGTGTTTGAGAAAGAGAACAGGCTTTTCTCTCTCCCTAGATTCCCTACATTCCTCTGATAAGATGTCATTGGGGCGAGGTCGCGTAGTATTGTGTACCCCCCCTCTTGAAACGATGCTCTGCTTTCAATACATGAGCCCCCTTTTCCACCAACATGTCCAGGAACTTTAAAGTAAAGTAAAGTAAAGTAATCCCTGGTATTCTGTGTGGTTACCACCACAACTCAAAGTAGAGGGTAAATCAGGCTGATGGCAAATGGGGATTGGTATATTTTTACGTTGATGCCATTTAAATAAACGGACAATATTAGGTCAGACTTAGGTCAGCACACACCCCACCCATCAAAAGTTCCTGGGCTTCTGAAAACACCCACCTCGCTACTGGGTACTTTTTCTAGGAACTTGGAGTCTGGGGAAAGTTTTTGGTGGAAACATGGCCAGGTTTTTCAAAATCTCAGGTAAATGAGAAAGTTTTCTATGCATGCATTTCAGCTGGAATAGTGTTTGTGTTTGGATGCACTGTCACCTCCAGAGGAACCATATGGTATTACAAGCACAAATTCTGTTGCTTTTAAACCGGGCCATTTATCGCACATCAGCCGTAGCAGCCAACAGCTGGAACTGTGGTTTTTTTTCATTATTTACTTTTCTTGTTGGCCTTTGATGAATGGTATTTATAGTATGACGGCAGAGTAAATTACTCATGCATTTGAGTTTAGTAGGTTGTCTGGAAATAGAACAAGGCAGACGGAACAAAGTGATCTTGAGGCTTGCATCTCTCGTTGTGTCGCCAGTCGCTTCCACCTTAACTAAGGCAACTGGATGGGCAAAGAAGGGGACAAAGAGATGCAGTCACACACACACACACACACACACTGTCCTAAAAATAGTAGGACAACGGCGGCATGTCGTCTGCTGAGACGTAACTGGAATGTGGCTGAATGGGTTAAAGTGACCATACAGTGCACACAACGAATGTTCTTGTTCATGCGCTTGACAGGAAGTACATTTGCAGTAAATGTGGGGCATACGTTCAATGATAAGATGATGCACGCCCCATAGAGCAGGGGTCAAAGGGCAAGTATTTAACCCAAATTATGAGAGCAGACACTTCACATATACGGTAGTTTTGTTGCTTTCAGGCATGCCAAGGCGCCAAATCCCTTGTGTGCGGTGTGTAGTTTGTTGTTTTGCCATTTTCTTTAATTAAAATTCCACAGTGACATGGAAGACGTTGCCATTCCCGTCCAAGTCCAGTTTAACCAGCTTGCCCACAGATTATGACAGCAGCTACTTAAAAATATGTAATATGTAATGTCCCAAATCGCTCGTGTTTTGTGTTCGTTGTTCCATCGTTTGGGATTAAAGTTAGGAATAAAGGTCAGTAAACAGCCAGACGAGGCTTTGAGTTGTTTTTTGGTTTTAATTTTTTAGGAAAACGTTGGACTAGTGGCGACATAATGTGTTCAACAGCTAATGTAGTTAACACAAGCATCGTGGTTACCTGTCTGATGCTGTGGGTCAGAGGAGACTGTAGGCTGCAGCCAGTCAGCGCTGCATGAGGAGGGGCGGGGCTTGTGAGCACCACCAAGCAGGTTGTGAAAGAAGCCATGTACGAAATTCATTTTTAATCTGAAATGAATGGGGGGAAAAAATGGGGTCCAGCAGGAAGGGCACTTTTCTCAAAAGGGCGGGTGCCTGAGCACCAGTAGGGGTCTATCTGTGCCCGTGCCTGGGAACGAGCCAGGACGTTCTCCAGTTGTTGCCAGTTTGTGTGTTTTGGATGGTGATTTCATTTGATATTCTGCTTTTCTTGGTTATATTCAGTATATGGCTCCATGACAATAACATTAGATTACTATGAGATCTGGAGTGTATCTATCTTGCCATGACTACGATATGCCAGCACGCAATTCCTAGCTACCACAGGGTTTCCTCTAGGATTTTTTGAAGCTGTGGTGGTGGGCTGCATGGGAGGGCGGACTGCTTCCGCTGTGTTGTGCAGCTGCAAAGTTTGCAATTAAAAAAAAAAAAAAGCAATTTTTTAAAATGACTTATTTATGTATTATTTATTAACATTTTTTCAACAACTAGCCAAACATGAACCGAGAGCATGGCAAAACTGTTCATTTAATGGCAAAGTTGCTGAGAGCACTGTCAACATTTAAATGGTGCTTTATTTACAAAGCATATCTCCACTCAGTGTGTTCATTTGTCATTAAATACAGGTGTCATGTTTGAATAGAACACTTATAAAAATACTAAGAGGTGAAGCAAATATTCTTTGATGAACCACTCATCATCAGCTGATGAGCTACCGCTAGCTGACGTGCTACCTGTTGGAGACCCCTGTGATAGCATCACTGTCGAAAGCTGTTCGCACTGCGTGTTTCTGTTGCACAACCTTGACACACAACTAGTGTTATAATGATAACAAGAGAGCAAGATTGTTAAGTGACACTTTAAAAAAAAAAAGCAAGTTGTGATGATAATCAATGATTGATGTATCCCATGAACGTAATGGCCACTTGTAGCTCCGAGCTAGCTTGATGCCGCAAGTCGGGCATGTAAACAAAAAAGGGAGAATGTGGATTGAGATTGAAACGCGGGCGATCGCACACGCTGGCATAGATAGGCTTAGTTTAGCATGTGACAAGCTGTCATCAATTGACGACACTTGTTATGGGCTATTGTTATCAAAATAAAGCGCAATGAAACATTTTTATGATATTTTAAATCGTTTTCAAACTAATTGTGGTCAATATGTGCGTAAATAATGAGCTATATATGTATCTATACAGCATATATATCTATTCATGCAGTATATTCCTTAAAATTGTTTTCAAGTAAAAAAAAAAAAACAACTAATTTTTAAGGTTTGGCGGCTTATATTTTGTAGTGGCGCACCGCCACCACCAGTTACATGTAGCGGAAACCCTGTACCATGTTGACCACTTTTGCCTGTCCCAGTCATCACACTATAGAAAATATGAAGTTTTCCCTGGAGAGATTAGTCGCAGTCAATCCCTCACAAAGCAGCCTGCGTGATGTAATCGGCACCGAGCGCGGGGAGGTCACATGGGCGCTGTGCGATGCTCAGTGACGTTTTGAACCCGAGCGGGGTGGAAAGTCCCGTCTGTTGCTCTTTAATGCGCCTGTGTAGCGAACAGCTGTGTGATTTGCAGCCGCTAATCGTTTTCACGACGGCATTATCACGTTGCGAGACAGAGCGCTTAATTCTGCCGGTCCACATCAGTAGTCAAAGAAATACATGTCCAAAAGTCCGGTTGTGTGGCTGATCCTGATAACAGGCTTTATGTTTCTCCTGCTGTGACATTTATCAGAGGGGAGATTATACAAGAAGTACAGGCAGGAGCATATCTCACCATGAAAAGGGCCAAAAACAATGTCCTTTTTTTATAGTAAATACACTGTATGGCTGACTCGGTTGATGAATGAGCCTTCACAATTTGGCCTGGCCAGAGAGGCTCGCCGCTGGGCGGGAAGAGCAAGGACGAAGTTGAAACTAGACCACATGTTGGTGGGAAACCTGATTTTTGAACAATTTCTTGTACCCTATTGTCCATTTTGCTGCAGCGCTCCGTTTTCTTGCTTGCCCTCAGTCTCCACTTGGATAAAATGTGTCTGGCTCTTGCTGTGCAGTGGAAAATCAGCATGTATACAGTACAGTCGTCCCTCGCTCCATCGTGGTTCAAACATCGCTCACTCACGCTATCGCGGTCTTTGCAAAAAATGTATTAATAAATGATCTCTGTTTTGTGGTCAACTACAGCCTATTGTTAGTCCAGAAAAATGCATATTTAAGCAAATGTTACGTACTCTTGACCTAAATTAAGCATTTTCAAGCACAAAAATGTTCTTTCATAAAACGAACAACGTAGAATACAATTACAAACAATGTAGAACATATTTAAGCAGATTTGATAAGTCATGTCAGTGACCCTTTCAGGCAATACAAGGCGTTGATGAACTCAACGCCTATCAATAGTATCAATAGTATCACGCACCAGACTTGATTGCCAATGACAGGCTTTTATTATTTTTAGAATCATTTATCTCACGACAGCTAAAACTCAACTCTGAATCCCCGACATCACTTCCTGTCCACATGTCCAGAAGACATTTATTAAAACACACAGGCACAAGTCTTATTTTTGTCTTAAATGACTTATTTTCTCTGATTATATTTACTATACTATATCTATATTATAAACCTTGACCTATTGTACCACATTGTTATACTGCCTTATCATGTATTTAAAATTGGCAAAGAGTACATTTGGAATACGGGAAGTGAACAAATTAGTATTATATTGTAATTGATGTGAAACGGAAAGGGGGTAGGATTAAATAAGCTTTGCTTCTTCCTGCTCCTTTTTGGACATGTGGAACTGTGAAACATGTTCAAAATGAATGAAACCATAACAAATGAAACCATTACTATATTGGGTAAAACACGTGTAAATGTGACTATACAGTAGCCATGTTAGTTCATGTCTAGAGGGCTCTAATAATGGTAAAAATCATCAGTCATAATCAGGTTGTCTATGCTCAAACTACATAAATATTCCGTTTATTGATATTGAATCTTTCTTTGCAGAAATTCACTTATCGCGGCCGGTTCCGGAATAAATTAACGCCGATAAATGATGGTTAACTGTAGCATCATTTTTTCTGTTTTAGCTCACTTATGTATACGTAAGACAACATGCTTAGACACACATCGATTCTAAACAAAGGTAGGGTTGACAGAGGGGTTTGTTTACCGCCGCTGGCCCTTTATGCGCGTGCACAGCATGACTGCGTCATCTGTTCATTATGTGGCCGGTTGGGGTGATGAAAAGTACAACTCTGTCACCCTGTAGGAAAAAGAACACTGGAGTCTGGCATGTTTGGTGGGAGTCTGTGTGCTCATTTAAAAAGCCTCCCCATGAATATTTCATCCGGAGTACCTCTTGCTGTGTTGAGTTTGCACTTCTGCAGATTCCCGCTACGATACTACAGTAAATACATGCACGGTGTTTGCCTATTTATGCATCAATCTGAATCAAAACCATACAAAACATGGAGACATTTGATTTCAAAGTCAGTTTAGCATGACCGTAATAGAGATGAAATACGACGCGAGGTGCAGACACGGCGGCGCACGCTTAATGGCAGCTTTAGCAGCTAATGGACTGTAGATCCCCTGTGGTCAGATTGCTCGGCATGTTCTACAACCTGTGCGCTCCTCCCGCCCCTCTTTTTCTCTTTTTGTCTTCCATATCCAGATGCTCTCCAACCTGGGGGGAGAGAGCGACTTATGATAAAATAAGTCGCTGCTTATTTTATCATGACATTTTACTCCAGTCCAAGTGAAAGAGAGCATACTTGTACACAAAACCACGTGTGCGAGATGTATGTTTGAGTAGAACAGGTTGCGTGTCACGTGTGCTTGTATATGCTCTTGTTTTTATGAATCAAAACTTTGACAAATGAGAGCTATTCGGTGTATTGTTGTGGTGAAAGTAGCAGGCGCAGTGTACAGCACATACCGTACATAGAGGTTAACTATACTCACACTGTACAGTATTTTGCAGCGCTGATGGTTGAAATGGACATAAGTATTCAAACATGACGGATAATAGATGTGACTTGGTGCAAAACTGCTAAAAATGGGATTAAAATAATAACAAAAGCACCCGATTGCACAAGAGGCATTATGTTCCCCAAAACACACCCTTGACCCTGTTGACACTTGCAGAAATTCTCTCTATAGAAAGAGAGGGGGAAACTGCTAGAAAAGCACGTAACAGGTGTTTAAGGTGACATGTGACAAGCGCACGCAAGCAAAAGGCGAAGCAGGTATGATATCGTGAAAAACTCCTCCCCAACGTGCACACCATGTGTCTTTAAAGTGTCAGGCAACACTGCTGATTTGTAAGTCAGCCCTGCTCTTAGCCTGTCGGCACGTTGCACCGATGCACAAGGTACTTCAATAAATGTTTACGTCACGCACTGCTCAGCATGCATGAACCGGAGGAACTTGCGTGCATAGCTATGCTATGTATTTATTGACGTTTGACCAGCTTGCACGTGTCTTTTGGTAACGGCACTCTGATTGATGTAATAATGTTGTAATGACTGCGATTTTTAGTTTTGGTTGCATTGCGAGCCACCTGCAGAAGACCTGCTGGTATTTCTTTACAGGGATTTACAAAGGCTTTCCTTTTTGCACAAATCTGCTCCGCTGTGGAGGGCAATGCATGTCCTTAATAAGCCCAAACATTAACCCCGTTTCAGCTCACTAGCTTGAAGCGCATGAGAAGGATGATTAAAATGTGGGAAAAGGGGATTACAAAAAAAAAGAGGGAACTACTGTAAATCACCATGGACAAATGTTGAACAATTGCCAAAAAGTTGGAATTTGGAATGAGGAGCTAACAATAAAGAGCAGTAGCTACATGCAATATGTCGTCGCTTTGCTTGAAGGGATAGTTGGGACTTTTTGACAAGAAGTTGGATGACATCCCCACCAGCAGTGGGCTATATCAAAAGTCACTTACCCCGCCATTCGGTCCCGCGAGTCCAGTTCTGGTCGGATTTCCGTGACGAGGAATGTAGTTCTGCTTAGTTGCTGTGTCATTTAAGTCATTTAAGAGTTTGGCTTCTCAAAACAATATGTGTTCAAAAGAGTAATACATTTGCATTAGAAAAATGCCTGCTCAAAAAAAATCAGACCTCACAGATTGCTCTGCGTTATATTTGTGTCCCTGCGCACTGTCTCCTCGCCATTCGTGTGTATGTGATAAAGACGCTCGACGTGTTCCACAGCGGAAGAAGATGACTTGACAATGTCAAGCCTATGACTTTGGATTCGATCCGTCTTGTCTTTACTTGAGACTTGAGAATAAAGACCTGAGACTTACTTGAGACTTGCAAAACACTGACTTGCTCCCACCTCTGGCTATTACATTGCATTACAGTCATTCTATGTCTCGGCTGTACGCTGCATGACAGTGCAAACACATAACCATAAAACATCATAGCTTCTGTTAGCCCCATTGTCAGCGCTTACCTGCTGACTATTCTCACATTTATATTCAGGTTTCTTTTTGTTCTTCCTTCTGTCATTGCTGCTCTTATTTTTTTTGTCTTTCTGCATCTCAAAATAGAAGTCGCGTGGGCTGTAGGCGTTAACAGCAGCGACGGCAGCACATGGTTCATGTTTTCTTTGTCTCTTTTCATTTAGATTGTTATACGTAAGGGCATAGTGACAGTCTGTGAACATGCATCACCAATAAAGCCATAAAAATCCAGAGAAATCTATCATTGATAGCAACGTCCGTGTCACGCACTGACATTCTTGGAAACACACACACACAAGGGGAGGAAATATTGAAGGTCTCGTTGAGGGGTCAGCGTCTGGGTCATTAAGGGGGAGGAAGGCTCCTAAGAATGATGATTGATGAGGGAAAAACCGCTCTGATTCGCTGACACTGGTTGCGAGTGCTGCTATTTCTGAGCAGCAACTGAACGCCACATGGTTCGGTATTTCATGATAATAATAATACGTCCGAAAACTTGTGACTGTGTGAGTTATTTTCTCAAACAAAGGGTTGATGGTTTCCACAGTGGAATTCCAAACATAAGTGTTTATACTCACTGATGCTGCCGTGTGTGTGTTGGCAGGCTCCGCCGTGTAGACAGGTGCGCCTCTGATCCCAGCGCACACTCTTATTTTCTTCTCTCGGCGAGGCTTCGCACCTGAATAAATCGCACTGGGTCGTCAATAGTCAACGTGCATCAACGTGAAACTAGTGTATAGTGACCAAACGGATAAATACAAGCTTATGCGTGTGGTCCTCTGGTTACAAACTTATTCAGTACCTAGACTGTGATAGAAGTCGAGTTTTTGTGTAAGCCGGGACTTACTACCTAAATGAACTCCTAAGTGACTCACACACAGGGCATATACAATACAGTAATATAAAGATGAAATATCAGAATGAAATTAAACAGGAATAAAAAAGAGAACAATGCCTTACTTTTTTTTTATTCCTGTGGTTGTCCTTCCTTAAAATATTGTCCCATAATCTGGAAGGATAACCTCCTCTTCTCCTCCCAGATTTCCATGTAACAGCGCACAGAATCCATGACCTCCTCTAGCATTGAATAATCTTTATCCTTCACTCATTCAATCCCAGCCATTTTTCAAAAGACCGCCCGTTCACTACCATTTTAGACGATTTTGACTGATCTTTCAAGGCACACAGAATATTACGTTGTATGGTTATATAAACATGGAACCTAAGAAGATTACACACTCATCTTTCATCAGAAAAAATAATGTTTGTTTCGATCTTTTTTCGTTCTTTAGTAATCAGCAGTCCATCGGGAGAAAACCAGCTTTTGTGGAAAGACACATTTCAAGCATAATTGTCACTTTGACACAGATGTTTTGCTTTTGTGACCACTCCAATATCTAAACGACATAAACAACACAAGAAAGGCTTGTTTTACATCAAAATAACAATGTATTTGCAAATATAACACCATGAACTATTTACAGTTTTCACATTTGGAATTGAAGTCTATATGTCACACGTGTATGCACGCATGTGTGTCCGTGTGCATGAGTTAAAATTTTCCTACAATGCATTACCTTCTGCGCATTTTTAAGTATAAAAATGGCTCAACGAACTAACTAAATGAACTCAAATACAAAGACAAAGCAGGTGAAGCCTTGTGAATGAATGAATTAATGAAGAAGTGAATGCAGTGATCTACATTCTACGGTGCGGTGAGACAAGGACCAGATGTGATCGACAGAAAAGACAATTTATTGCAGGTTGAAAATATCTCACAACAGGCACAATAATGATAGCATAATAATCGTCATAACAACACGGGCTACTGTTGGGGCCACTACACGACCCACGGCAAGCTAAAACTCACCTCTGAACCTCCGACGTCACTTCCTGTCATCTTCCACACATCTGTCCGTCCGCTAGGGAACATATTTGCTGTGACACGTACACACCAGCAAGAATTTTGTTAACATCCTAAATGGCTTATTTACTCTTATTATGTCTACGATATTGGGTAATATGAGTGTAAAGCCATTTAAAGCCGCCATTACATTACACTAATGAGACAATAGCCACTGCAGAAAGCACGCTGTCCAGAAAAAAACAACAAGGAACTGCCAACGTGTGAGTCTATGTTAACATATTTACGTGAAATATGTCTTATTTTTTCTGATTATACTGTATCTACTATATTGGGTAATACAAATGTAAAGGTAACTATAGGGGTGTTATTTCACTTCACTTCTAGAGGGCTCTAATAATGTTAAAAACTGTATTTAGAAGATTGTAAACAGGTTTTCTATGCTATAACTACGAAAATATTCCTTTTATTAACATTGAATCCTACTTTGCGAATCCTACTTTGGAATCAATAAACTGCGATAAACGAGGGACAATTGCAGTGGATTGTGGGTAATTTAGTCCTTGTGATTAATAATAGGCTGACAGTAATTCATCTTTTGCTTTAAGCGAGCTAGCTCCGTGAAATGTAATCCTATTTTTCATTGTATGGATATTTTCAGCAGCAATTTAGAAGAAACGTATTGTTTGTCTTTTCTCTACCTGTCCTCTTTTAACGGTTGTTCTTGTTGCAGCTACAGTGAGCCGGCCTATTGTGCAACGCCCTGCTAAAGCTAAACACAGCCAGATGTCAGATTAATTACAGCTTGTCCATTCCGAGGCGACAGAGCTGTACATTATTGCAATTATCCACCCGAAGAAAAGTCTGCCAGCCATTAAATCAAACTCAGGCAGCTGAAATAGTAGAAGTTTCTTCGTGGACCTTTCAGGGTCGGGACCGAGTCACCAGACGAGGGCTGAGAACTTTATTGAAAAGAAACCCATTAGTGTATATGTCACTTAATGGCACCTTGTGGCTGCCGGACAAACAACTCATTAAAGTTGTGGATCATTATGCAGATTTTTTAAAATGAGCCGAAGCAATGGCACCATTATAGGGTGTTTTAACCAATCAGAAGCCTGAAGAAAGTCCAATCTGGAAAAGGCACAGCAAAAACAGCGGCAGCTCATGAAGAATTGTTCTTTTTTGGCACATTTGACATATTGGCACCGTAACCTTACCATCTTGTGTGTTCACTTAGTACATCGCTGGTGTGTCTCCTTTCACCCTTTCTTCACCTCTTTCCCAATCCAAATGCATACATCCACCAGCACAATCTAATCAGACACAAATGATTGACACGGTCATAGTGGTATTACCTGATATTTTGACCCTCCAATGTGTGTAAATAACTGACAAGTATGTGTGTGGAACATGTTTGCCCTGCTTGTCATCCCAGCAGGAAAGACGACAGAGAGCAAATATGCCGTTTTCCTCTT
Organism: Dunckerocampus dactyliophorus; assembly: GCF_027744805.1. NCBI lineage: Eukaryota > Metazoa > Chordata > Actinopteri > Syngnathiformes > Syngnathidae > Dunckerocampus > Dunckerocampus dactyliophorus. The sequence continues at coordinate 2,450,112 of NC_072833.1, read as the reverse complement.
ACGCCATCTCACATCCGTCCTCCTGACCCTGTTTGTTAGGCCCGTTATGCTCATCTGAAGCCAGCTACAGTGTTATTTCTCAATGCCAATAAGAAGATCCAGTAAGCGTCCCATGTGGACCACATTAACCCATTAAAGAGCTAGCATGTATCATCATCAAAAAAGATGACTTCACTTCGGTACACTGCCTTTCTTTCCTAGTTCAATCAGTCCCTCTCCCTCCCTCGTTTCGGCTAATCAGTCGCTGCAGCCAACTGTGAGGGAGGAAAAGGATATAGAGGGCTATCTAATGAAGGACGAAAGGGGTCAACGTGATATGGTGCTGAGGTGGAAAGCTAGCTCCAACATTCCTTTTATTGCCTGTCATTGTGTGTTTATTAGAAAGTGGTGGCGTGTGTCTAAAAGCACATGTACTGTGTGTACGTGGCATCTTTGCATATTTGCACTTTTTCCCTCCAAGGGTTTCTTGTGAACCCGCTGACAACCTCCAGGGCATTTCGGGAGTTACTTAGGACACTACTGCTATTGGCTATTTTAAGAAAAGTAACATTTTTGTGTGCATTTACTACATATGTATTAGCGATAGAAACTTACAAATTTAGTCACATGACTGAAATAGAGTAGGTTTTTTGTGTGCATTTGTATTTTTTTAAGTTGTTTTTAAAATCTTTACTTGAACTTTTACTTAACTCATTCAATCCCTGCCATTTTCCAAAAGACAGCCCCTTCAGTAGCGGCCATTTTGACATATTTTTCAAGGCACAGGAATATTGTGTTCTATGGCTATATAAACATGGAACCCACCAAAAGAAAGATTAGACTCCCTTCTTTCATCACAAAAAGGTTTGTTCCTACCCTTTTCTGTTCTTAAGTAATCAGCAGAAGAACATAGGTAAGTTTCAGGAAAATATCAGTTCCTGACTAAAAAAGGGAGAAAACCAGCTTTTTGTGAAAAGATACATTTCAAGCATAACTGCCACTTTGACACAAATGTTTTGCTTTTGTGACAGTTCGAATATCTAAACAACTATACCACAACATAAACAATACAATAATGCTTGTTTTACATCAAAATAAAAAATCTATTTGAAAATATAACAGCATTGACTAGTGACAGTTTGCACATTTGGAACTACAGCAGAAGGGTTTGGAGGGGGACGAGTGGGTCGTGTGACATTTTTATGGGTGTCTCAATTGCTCACAGACTTTTGCTGTACTTATACTAATAGAGTAAAAGTTCTTTTACTTAAGTACAGTATTTTAGTACTTTAGATATTAGTCATGTTTTGTACATATTTAAATTCCCTTTGTAGTTCTACTTGCTGTTGTTGTTTCTCTGAAATGGCCATAGGCTGAAACACTGAAGGTGTTTTTGACCCCTTGAGCGAGGACAACCAAAGCACACAAACATGGCCGTCCTTTCCGCCCTCAGTAAATAATAAACATGACAAAGGTGAGCATTGCCTGCTAATATTATCCTCCCTCTTCATACTCGGCAGCAGTAACCCAAGACGGGCTTAAAGTTCATCCCCAGGCGTTAAGAAAGCGTCGGGCTACCCATTTAATAGCGTGCAAAAGGATCTTCCTGCCAGATTATGCAATCATTGTATTTGAAACGCCGGCCCCGTGCTCCCAAACACTCTCCTAACCTCTGCATTAGATCATCTGGTCATGTAGTAGAGTCCGGATGTGGCCGCCAGATTTCAGTTGCACGCTTGCGGGATTCAAGGGCACACGGGATCCAAGAGGTTTCTTGTTAATGAAGTTCCCCGCAGTAGCATCTGCTGGTGCCACGTGGGACGACATGCTGGACCGGGCCTCACATATTTGGCCCCGGAATGGATCATGTGCGTCCGTGCCCGACCTGTTTGTTTATGACGTGCGAACACGGAGACAGGCGGAGCTGTGCTATACTGAGACGGCAACCTTTTTCCACACTGGGGCAAGGTCTGCCAAGGCATGAACTTCCACCATCGAGCTGTGGTAGAATGGGGACTTAAGTGGTCTACGGGTTGTGCTCAAAAGGATTTGGAAGACATGCTAGCAGACATGTAATACAGATATCCTCAAAGTGGCTAAGTCCCACACCTTTGCTTGATGGCGGCCATGTTTTTCAACCAATCCTGCTCAAATTTTACAAACGTGCTTGTCAGTCATGGCCAAAAACATTGGCATCTTTGGGATGCCAGTGTTAAATGCCCTGAAGTTACAGTTGGTGTAGAGCTGTGCCAGAAATTTCAAATCCAACGGTTAATGGGGTTTAATAACAGCGCCACCATGTGGTGTATTTGTCAGTAAAATAATAGCACAGGCAACACAGTAGGGGTGCATGTTTTGACAAATTTTAGCCCCTCTGTGTGCAGTGGTTCAGAAGTAGAAGAGTTAGCTTAGACCAGGAGTGTCACCCCCACAGCACATTGTACAAGTGAAATTAAACAAAAAAAAGCAAACATTTGTAAAAAAAAAAAATAATAATAATAAAAATAATAATAATAAAATACCAATACCTAATAATAACACAAAGTTTTTGCTTTAAATGTATACAGTCATCCCTCGTTTGTCGTGGTTCGTGGGCCCAGACCCGACCACAATAATTGACTTTCAGTGAAGTAGGATTCAATATTAGTAAATGTAATATTTTTGTAGTTATGGCATGGAAAACCTGTTCATGATCATCTAAATACAGTTTTTAACATTATTAGAGCCCTTAGAGACATGAAATAACACCCCTATAGTCACCTTTACATTCGAACTACGTATAGTAGATACGGACTCACACCCTAGTAGTTCCTTATTGTTTTTTCTGGACAGCATACTTCCTGCAGTGGCTATTGTCTCATCAGTGTGGCGACTTTAAATGACTTTACACTCGTACTACTCAATATAGTAGACATAATAAATAAGCCATTTAAGACGTAAATAACACTCCTGCTCATGTGTGTCACAATAAATGTATTCCCTAGGGGACCTTAGTGGCAGACAGATGTGAGAAGTTTGTCGTGGGTTATGGCCTCCACAGTAGCCCATGGTACTATTAGGATTATTATGTTATTATTATTATGCTGCCAGCTGTGAGGTAATTTCCACCTGCAATAAATGCCTGTCCTGGCGATCACATCTGGTGCTTGTCTCACCGAACAATTACTGACACCTAGTGGCCAGTGTAGAATACTTCATTCACAATTAGAACGCTTTTCTGCCTTGTATTTGTATTTTACTTCATTTAGTTAGTTTATTTAGCAATTTCTATGCTTGAAAGTGCTTAATTTAGGCCAAGACTGAGTAGAATTTGCTTAAATCTGCATTTTTAAAACTAATAGTAGGCTGTAGTCAAGCACGAAACAGCAATCATTTATTTATTAATACAATTTTTGAAAACCCTTGATAGAGTGAAGGCGCAAATTGTGGTGTTTGGACACCCCTGGCTTACACAAACAAATGAATGGGTGTGCTAATATTTTGACATGATTTGTATGCACAAAAAAATGGGGGCTGAAATGCATGTTCTTCTTCCTTCTCTTTCACCGCCATTAATAAAACCGTGGCTTGCCCCAGCGTCAAATCCCCCAAGGTTCAAAGACTCCCATGTCCCTTCCAGCCACAAAGGATGACTAAGATATGCGCCAGCCTTTACGCTTTTCAATTAATCTTCACCAAAGTTCTAAGAGGGGATATCTCACCGCTAATCAATCAAGTCACACAAAAATCCATCTCGTGCTCGGTTGAATACACCAGTGCACTTTCTCAATTGAATTTAATTGGTAACTTATGTTTTTTTAACTGGATGTGTATTTTTAGGCAGTACTGCAGCAAGCAAAATCTCATTCCTTAACTTTTGACCCGGTTGGCTGCATGGTTTTTTTTCCCACATGATTTAATTGGATGCTTGTTTCCTGTGCCTGCAACAAAGGAGGCTTGTTGTTGGTTGCTAATCATTTCATCAATAACACAGAAACGAATACAATCAGTGAATAAGTCTTTGTTTGAATTTCGCTCAAATGATTGATTGATTGATTGATTATATCATGTAAAATTGTCACATTTTTATTAGCTATTAATTGACTGTATGATTTGTCCTCTCTTCCACTGTGAAAGCTGGAAGCCTGGCCCGCCACCCTCTTTACTCATTAGCCTCATTTTGGGGATTACCGCAGGTGTCACGTGAGCGAATGTTTGTGCACAGTGTGTTGCAGCACTGAGGATTAACACACAAAGTTTTACTGGTTATTCTCAGATTTCAACTGACCAGTGGTTGTGTGTTTTTGTGTGTCTGTGCTCTGCAGGGGTGAGTACCGAAACTTGTACGTAAACGGTCGTAACCAGACGAAAAAACTAAGTAGCTATCGGTGCCTCCTTTCACTGCTAAATGAAAGCACACTCAGCCACATGCAACAAGCGCTTGAAGGTGATATTGTGCAAGTAACGTCTCTGTCGCGCACCACACCAAACACACAACACTTCCTTATTATCCAACAATTCACAGTCACGGCGAGGTGCATTCACGAACAGCGGAGTTCTGAACATCAACATTACAACTAGGGTTGAGGCATCGAGTCATGAGCATTGATGGGAACCGGGGCTAACATTGCGATTCTCTCGGGATGGTTCCAAAGTTTTTGTTTTGATTCCTAGTTTTGATGGCCATTTTGCTGACCGGAAGAAAGAGCGGCGAACACCAACAAATAAGAGGCGGATAAAACGTTTGGCTTAACTACATAAAAAAAGAGTCGGCTCAGTGTAACATTTGCAGCACAATGATATCATGCAAAGGAGGGTGTACAGCCAACAAAATGAAACACCTCCAGAGTGCCCCGGTCTTTGATGCGCTACGTCGGACTTCCTCTAAGCAGTCAGAATCAGGGAAGTCAAACAATGAATGACGTCTGTCTCTTTCCAGTGTAACCGAGGGTTTCAGGGTGCCCGCTGATGTTGTGGAAGTTCGGTGTAAGTAAAGGACTGGAAATATGGCTTGACAAGTTTGCTGTATTCGTGTGCACAGTCCGTCTCCATTAGCAAGTCAAGACACCTTCTTCACCCACACAACACACTTCCGGCCTTCAAAATGAGAGCACTATGGGCTACATCCTAGGGCCGGGCGATTCCTTGAAAAATAAACCGAAATCGACATTTAGAGCTTCTCATCGACGTAAAACTGCCGTGTCGGTTATTTACTCCCCGACAGTACAAAGCGAGCAGCTCGCTCCCAAAAGGAATTCTGTGTCAGGTGTTTGGACACACTTTGGCTTCAAAGGAGATGACGTCGACCAAAAATTAGTGAAGTACAAACACTGCAAAATAAACAGTCCAAAGGTAACACATCCAAACTTTTTCAACACTTGGAGCACAATCATGTTACCGAATATGAACAGTGCATGGCACAAAAGAGAGAGATAGCTGATTATTTTATTCTGTATAAGGATGTATATTTATTTTTGCTTGCAAGAAATACATTTTCTTTATTCTCTTTTTTTTAAGGAAAATAAAATGTGAATTTTTTTTCACAAAAGATTTTCATTCTAGTTGTGGTTTTTGGCTCCATTGTTCCAATAAATAGCCCTGAATTATTTATCTGTGCATATTAATTTCCCTCGTTTCAAAATGATACAAATATTATACAGTAAATACAGCATAAATAGTTGAAAGTGGGATAATCGTACATTAACCAAAGTTGAGTTTGGAGGTTCAGTTAATTGTGATTTTGGCCAAATTGCCCAGCCCTACTACTTCCTGCTTACTTGTGTTAACAAAATAAGGGTGTCATAAAAAATAGCTTACACCAATTATTTTCTGTATTATTTATCTGTACTGGAGAGACTCAACTCGAAACTGAAACCAGCGAAATGCAACAAAATGGTGAGCAGGGATGCATACAAGTGGATTCAAGAGTCAAATTGCATGCTGAGTAGGACAAATTCAAACTTGTTGGCAGGTCTGCACTAATACTGAAAGCCCTCCCTGCCTCTCATGTCCCCTCGTGACTGTTCATCCCAACCTGCCCCCTGGGGGTCACCGCCCCACTATTTGAGAAGCACTGGCTTACACCAACATGGAGGCAGCAAACAAAGTACTCTACTTTTCAAAAGTAAACATGTTTTATGAAAGTTGTCCTGTAAAAAGAAGCTTCATAACGTTTACATTCAAGTTGGATGGTTCTATATTTATATACTGGCTGAAAAGAGCCCTGTGAGAAATTCATAGTAAAGTTGATAGAAAGTTCAGGTCATTAAAAAAATTCATGAAGCAGTTCAGACATTTCATCCAAAAAGAACCTGTCAGCGCTCTAATTTATTTAAACCATGCAAACTTTTATCCCCCTGCCTCTTAAAATCATATAGGAGTCAAGAATCGTTAGGAAACGAGGAATCTGAATTGGAACCGGAATGGTTCAAATTCACACAATGCCCAACCCCATTTACAACACAAGCATGTTGTTAGACTAACTTCACTTTGCTCAATTCGTGCACAAGTCTTGCAGTGTCATTGTTTTTGGATAAAATTAGTATGGTTGCCATTTAATTAAGTCGTTTAGTTTGGGCACAGTTCAAGTTTCAAAATCTGATCACATCTAATAGAAAATATAAAGCAGTCAGGCACAGGCTGATGAAACAATGGGTTATGCAGTGAGTACCGTTATGAAATATTTAAAGGTTGAAGTTATAGGTGGCATTATCTTGAGGAAGAGAAGGTGCCACATTTACTCACTGCCCGTTTACGACTCTTTAAACCCAAAGAAACCCATAATGCTCTCACTCGCCCTCCTTTTTCAGCCACAACTAGGTCAGATTTCAGCTCTCCGTCTCGGACACATGGCCCTGGTTACTGCAATATGTAGAGTGGTGACTGATGGGAAACCAAAAACCACCTAAGTAGGAGGAAGGAATGAGTGTGGAGAATGGGGAGGGGGAGGGTGGTTTGCATAGTGAGTGAGAGAAAAGAGAAAAGACTTAACGATAGCGTAAACACATTTGGAATACAGCTGCAGGGGGCCAACAAGTCAACTCAAATCTCCATGTTTTCTTTTGGGGCTTTAGCACCCTCACCTGAAATGTCTTCAGTGTGCATGCAGACCTTACTGGAAGTCATTCACCCCCTCCGCCCTTCAAACACACTTATTCACAACAGATCCCCCCCCCACTTGGTGGGGCCTAACCATAACAAGCTGCATTAAAGGTCTTGCAGAGGTTTTGTGTGCAGCTTCCCTGCAGGGGAGCATCGCCTTAGCATGTGTGTGTGGGGTGGGTTCTTGACACTCTGGCTCCATACTAACGAAGCACAAAGTTCCTCTTAGAACACGCAGAACCCCATTCACTTAGTGCAGACAGCTTGATGCAACAACGCCAGCGTATGTATACACCCCACATTCTTTTTAAAATTTGGGTCAGAACACACAGGTCGAGCGGGTCGACGAAACATTTCCGTGGTAACCCCGTTTACTAGATTCCGCTTGACGTTTAAAAAAGGGTTGCCTCGTTGCTGTTTAGCCTGGATTTTAAATATGAAAAAAAAAATTAACACAAATTAACTGACAACCGCCTCGTTACAGAAACTAGAGGTTGATATCACACACACCAAAGCAGCAGGCGGTGCCGTTGTAGCCAATTAGAAGCCTGAAGAAAGTCATTTCTGGAAAAGAAACAATGGCAAAAAGCTGAAATACATTTTGTGTGTTGTGTGTTTTGTGTGAAAATTGCAGTGGAGAAGCATTCCAGCATCAAGGCGAGGTTTTCACACACACTTTCATTACACTATGGTGTGACGTCTGACACTGTACATATGTAGAAAAACCTTTATCTCTGCCGTAAATGACAAATGAAAATGCTGTGTCATTAAAAGCCAGAGAAAAGGGTAATTGTTTGGCCATGGACAACCAAATGTAATGTGTGGTTTCCCGATCAGATAATAGCATGTTTTGTTTTGCAATTCCAGTTCTTCATTGCTTTTGACCTGCACGGAAGTTATGTTTTCATCAATCGTTTGTTTGTGTGAAATTCTACTTCACTGATGCTGTGTTGTGACCTCGGCCCATATGGCAAAGGCACTCACAGTCTGCTAGAGAGGCGTGGGCCGGCCAGACAAGACGATTCGATTGGATCGGGTTTCAGCTTTCAGCCTCTGCAGGAAGCCGCATAAATGCTTTAATGCCGCCCGAGCTGCCGGTGACAGCGTTCCTGGCGGCCTTCTCCCTATGTGGGCGCTGGTTTCTGTGTGTCCTCGTGCAGAAATAGGGCACAGACATGACAAGCTTGTGCAGCAATGACTGTGTTAGCAGCTCCGGATAAGAGACTACAGATATGTATATGTCGTCCGCCCATCGCTGAGGTGTGTGTTGGCGTGTTGGTGACAAGGAGAGAGAGTGAAAACGAGGACGAGGGTATTTTTGAATCTTGACAAACACAAGTCTCATGATGTTTTCAAGCAAAGACAGCGCAAGAGAACATTCACTCTCAACAAGACTTCGGGTGTTCAGGAAATCCAATTACTAACTTAAAATTACTAACACAAAAAATCCTCATCAAATTGCTGTATTGGCCCGACGGTGCTCTAAAGGTATATTTGACAATAAAGGCTATTCTATTCTATTCTATTCTGTGCTATTTTCGAAGCTTTTTGTGAAAGCTGAGCTGGTAGAAACAGTCACAAAGCACGACACAAAAGCTGCCCGATTACAACCGTACTATTTTATATATATATATATATATATATATATATATATATATATATATATATATATATATATATATATATATATATAGTCAAGGAAATGAGGAAGAACCTGATACTGTAACTGCATGCATACAAATAATGCATAAATTAAAATTAAATATCAAAAAGACCACCGAATCAGATGTTTCACTGCAACTGCAAGAAAATTATACCAAGGAAGAAAATGACTAAAGCTTTGCTCAATTTTACTTCGAAATAAGTCACATATTAGTTGTATATTACATATTTTAGTGTAATTATTGACTTGCTGTCTGCGACCCACCCAGAATGGATCTGCAACCAACTTTTGGGTCCCGACCCACCAGTTGAAAACTACACAAATGGCATACTTTTTTTTTTACTACACAGCATCTGGTGCGATGACCAACTATGAAAATAATCTATCATCTCTCCATAATACGGCCTTTGACCTGCCCCTAGCAAGGTGAGCCCGCCTTATGTTAATGCCCACTGCTCCACTTAAAAAATAAGCGGAGCTACACATCTTAAAATGAAGCATTGCCAAACAACAGAAGAGGAATTATGATGCTACATTTTAAGAAAATGGTGACCAAATAATAACTATTGAGCAACTAAGAAATATGTTATCCTTTTCAAGGTTTTACTGATATTTAAAATGATTATAATATATATATTTTTTTTTACAATAACGAGCGTTCAAAAAGAGGGTCCGTCTTATAATAAGGGTTGTCTTATGTTCGGGTCACAGAATATACCGTATTGGCGCATTCCCTGGGATTAAAAATTGCAGGATCACGCTTAACTTTATTCACCCTGTAAAAGAAAACGAGGAGCCAAGCAGGCATTAATAATCGATTGGAGAGTCTCCACATGCTCACACGTGTAAAGAGACACACAAACACACTCAGAGAGAGAGAGAGTCAGAAGCAATCTTCTAGCGCCCCGAGGGAGGCGTCATACAGTAATATGGGTGCTCAAAGTGCTGCTGGGAAAATGGGAATGTTGACTTCCAAGCAGTCAGGTGACCCGCGGCTATTGTCATGTGACCCCGGGGTCGAGGGAGATGACGACGTGATCTCTCTGAAGAATCACAAGATCTAATACACTGTAGGGAAACTGTGTACAATGTCACAAACAGATTATACCATTCTTTCAATTCATTCAAGAATTTCATTGCATAGCAGAACCACCAGTTTTACTGTGCATATGACAATAAAACTCTTGAATCTTGAATCTTTGACATGCTTAGTTAGTACCAAAGAGAATATAACACATGCGTAAAACTGGAATAGTTACCTAAAAACAGTATAAAAACAGGGAGAATGATTGTCTTGGTGATCATCCTCATCCAATTATGGTGAGGTGTGTAAATATGGGTGCCCACCATGCTTATTTTGAGTCACTGAGCATACATTATAATGTGTGTGTGTGTGAGAGAGACCATTTCTAATGTTTCAACAAGTGAATGTCAACCCAATTGTGTTTATTTTTGGGGCTGTTCACATGAGAGTCATTGATATATGCAAACACATGACGCACACGTTCAGGGCTCTTTGCATTTTATTGAGGGATCAGCAGTGGAGCTGGAATGTCCATTACAACACAAAAATGCAGGAGATGAACTCTAATTAAGTGGATTGTCCGCAACTCTCAAAGCCATGAGAGTAAAGTCTATTTTTTTTCCAGACCTCATAGTAACGTCACGTACTGTAGCGATGTATGAAAGAAGAGCCAATGAAAAAACAGAAGAAAACATGCACAATGAATACGGACTCACCAACAGGGTGTGCTGGAGGTTGTTTTCCATACAAAGGATGACTATGGAACGGTTTGACGTGCATGAGTGACAGACTCGGCATGTTTTTATCCTCCATTTTGCTGCCCAAACCCAAAATCCAGTCATACACAAGTAATTGTACGGGAATGTCAGTATCATTTTGTGAAGGGTTTGGCGCATCAGGATGCCTGGAAACGACAAGACAATATTTTAAGTAGCTGCTGTCGTGATTTGGGTAGAATTTTGCTCTTTTGTCTCCCCATTCTGCTCATCGGCCTGGCAAGTTCTTTCAGCAGCCCCAGCGAGAAAACTTGTTAGCGTGTGTTTCTTTGTGTACGCACGAGACAACGTTGACCCCTAGTGACGTCAGAGTAAAATATGTATTAAATTAACATTATTTCCAAAATGGATGTACAGTCGTCCCTCGTTTATCGTGATTTACTGGGTCCAGACCGGATCGCTGAATTTCCGCAAAGTAGGATTCAATATTAATAAATGGAACATTTTCCTACTTAGAGCATAGAAAACCTGTTTATAACCGTGTAAATATGGTTTTTACCATGATTAGAGTCTTGTAGACATGAAATAACACCCCTATAGTCACCTTTACACGTGTATTACCCAATATAGTAGACGTAATAATAGAAAATAAGCCATCTTAGACACAAATAAGATCAGAGTCTCAAACTTTAGCATTGACAGTGTGCTTCCTGTTGACTGTTACTGTTGACTGACACCGAGAGACCAGTGTAGAATACTATTCTACTGCTGCTGTTTATGGTTCAGGAGGGACTCACGATGCGCTTCGCTTTATTAACAAGCAGAGAGCACATGCAGTCAACTTTCTTTTCACACAGGAGCTGCTGTCGGCCACTCTCTACACTGCCAACCTGCTGCTAGCACTCAGCTAACAGTCAACTCTTACACTTCATATCATGTATTTTGAATGCCTTATATTTGTATTTTCACTAATTTAGCCATTTTGTCCTTGAAAATGCTTAATGTAGGCCATGAATACGTACAATTTCCTTAAATATGCATATTTTTTACTACTACTATATAATATTCAACCAAATACTCCCTCCCATGTCGCTAAATAAACACAGAGATCATTTATTAATTTTGAAAGATTTTGTACCGTGATATAGCAAGGGATGGCTGTACATTTACATTTAATTCTACGTATTCACAAAAACTACTGAATAAACTGTGTTGACTGATTTTGGCCATGCCTAGGGAAAGTACAGTACTGGGCCGCTGTGCGGTTGTTGGGAACCCCTGACCGAGTGTACCACCATTCCATTTCTCCAAGAAAGCAACGTTTTTATCTGATGAAACGCAGAAAAGATCAAAATCCACTGTAGCATCAGATAGACTAAAACACTATGATGGAAGTCTCTGTTGCCAAGATGAAAGGACAATGTGCATTTCCAGCCACCGAGTGAATGAACATCTGCATTTCAGTGCCATGTGACACCGACATCATCACTTCTTTCCCCCCGTGCAGGATCGGAAGCTGTCCAAGTCAGAACGGCAGCGCTTCAAGGAGGAGGCGGGCATGCTAAAGGGCCTCCAGCATCCCAACATCGTGCGCTTCTACGACTCGTGGGAGGGACCGTGCAAGGGGAAGAAGTGCATCGTGCTGGTGACCGAGCTCATGACATCGGGCACGCTTAAAACGTGGGTATACGAGTAGTATCAAATTGTACAGTGGCGTTGGTCCATCTGTATCTGACCACCCTATCACCACGCCCCTGAACATGAAAGGGCATGAATAATCGAGGTCTGTTGCCTCATTCGCTTTTTGTGGCAGTAATTGTAATGCAGGGGTCGGGAACCTTTTTGCCTCGGAGAGCCATGAAAGGCACATATTTTTAAATGTATTCCCGTGAGAGCCATATCATATTTTTTTAACACTGAATATGACTAAATATGTACATGTTTAAGCAAGACCAACAATTTTAGATTATAATAAGTCTCTGAATTGATTCTTTTTACTAACATTGTTATACTGAAAGCTATCCAATAATAAATAAAATACTTGTTACAATTAATGCAACTTCTGGTGTTGCACGGTTTGGCACCGCACTCCGTATCGCTCTTTCTTTTCGCCATCTTCTTCGTCAAAAGTGGTTGCTTTGCAGAATTAGCAAATTAAAGGAGGGAAGTTTACTTCTTGACATCTCAGTGACGCAGGTAGGCTACCACATTATCCAACAATAATCAAGTTTTGGTGTCCGTCCCGGAAAATATCGGAAGGACAGCTGGCATTGGCTCTGGCCACCCGCTTTGTGGCAGACGATGAATGGATTAAAATGCATAAGAAAGTTTTATATTTTGAACTTTATTTTTACACTGTGATTTCTGTAATGTTTTACTTTAAAATGTCAGCGAAAAAATAATTGAAATAAATAAATTTTATCGTGTTAAGACATGTCTGAGAGCCAGGAGCAGTCATCAAAAGAGCCACGTCTGGCTCCCGAGCCATAGGTTCCCTACCCCTGTTGTAATGGATTGGTGGGAATGTCAACAACGTCTTCAGTGCCATTGTGGAAAGTTCTGGATAGTTCCTTTTAACTTTAATACAGAACAACGAACTTAACAACGCACAAGGGATTTAGCACATACACATACGTCTACGTTGCCGCCATATTGGATGTGCCAATGCTGCGCTGTAAATGAATACGAGTGAATGTACTTGCTTTCATAAAGCGCCTTTCTACAAAGAAGTTAATTCCTCTCGTTTATACATTCACACAAACACACTAATATGCTTGGGAAACAGATAGGCACCAAAAACAATGTATTGGCACTCAAATTTTTGACTATGAAAGTAAGTACATTTACTTGTATTCATTTGCAGCGCAGCCATGGCACATCCAATACGGTGGCGACGTTGACGTATCACAGCAGTGGACAAACCCACTCTATGCGGCGTCTATCTATGTCTAGGATTTAGCACATTAGCATGCTTGGAAGTGATGAAAACATTTTTGGAGGGGTATTCCTTGCACAATAAAAGGCAAAATGCCCACCCTGGTATAGCACATGGTGGGACATGGGCCCACCTGACAGCTGCTGCTTCTGCTGCAGATTCCTCTCATTCCTGTCAGACGGACAAGTGGAGGGGGGCAGTACGAGGAAGGTGCAATGACAGTTATAGATGAAGCGGTTGATGAAAGAGATCTATAAAAAGGGTCATTTATTTTATAGAAATAGGTGAAAAGTTGCGTTTGTATCACACTGGGCTGACAGTGACCAGATAATGAGACTATTAAACCAGTAGCACAAAGCCTAGAAGAGTGACAGTGCCCTCTATTGGATGCTGAAGGATATAAATAAATCAGCTGCACTATGTTAAGTGAGTGGATGCCTGCATACATGTGCATTGGCTTGTGTCCATATGGAATACTCTTAACGGGGAAGTAGGCTCTTATGTGCTAAAGTGTCAGGGAAAGGAAACAGTATTGACAACTGATACGAAGGATGGTGTGTGCCTGGGAATTTTTAAGTAGCGCCTCATATTTAGACTTTTGGAAGATGAAGGATGACTTTTGGCTCTAACCTCTGAAGGACTTGCATAAGAATAATGTGATTTAGCCAATTTATAAAAACGGCCACAGATCGGATGCTGATTCCGTAGTGCTGTACCCTTTTGATCAAATGACAACTAATCTAATTTCATTTGCAGACTTCAAAACATCTCCGGGTTTCATAACAAACGAGGAGAAAGTTCAACCTGCAAATGCTGCTAACTAAATTTCACATATCGTTAAAACTTTCTGATGTATTCATGCTTTCCTTCCACGTTTAAAGGGGCCCCACCTAGCATGCTCATTTCAGGGGCTTTTAAAATGATATTGGAGCCCACTGGGGCACTATAGTGAGTTTATTTGAATACAATAATCCATAAATCTCAGGTTTTATACAGGGCAAATCTGCATTCTTCTCCTCTTGACCTGAACATGCCTACTCTGTTACCATTGGTTATCAGCAAACGGTAAAGAAAGTTGAGCTACTGGATATAATTGGATGAATATGGGAGAATCCGGCGTGGAACTGTGCTTTGCTCATGCAACAGCTGTCCGTGGTCTTTAGCTCCCCAAAAAACCTTCCCCTTGCTGCCTTACTGCGACTTAGATGCACCATTCTTGCACCTGAAAAAAACACTTTCTGGCTGAGATTTTCCAGTAAACGCAAGCAAAGCAGCGGTCGCCTATAACCGCTGGACACCCGGCATATGTGGACTTCCTGAAGTTGAAGTTCAGGGAACTTCTCGTGAAGTTCTCATACCCGAACGTTCACGGGATTTAAGAGAGGCATAAAAATGAAACTGGGGATAGCTTCAAAACATACCAACCTCATGACATGACACTTCCACATCATGTAGAACATGAGTGCAACATTTTAAACATGCACATAAGTCTGAAACGTTTCAAACATAAGATAGTCCCCTTTAAGGTTCATCAAATATCCTGACCTTATTTATTGCTGTACAACGTTTCTGTCATTTGACATTTATTTATTCTTCTATTATTGAATAAGTGATCTATTAACTCTCCTATTACACATTCTTTTCTTTTCCTGTTGGAAAATGGTAACATATTAAACACAGGAAGTGAGTCATCGCTGAGAGAAGAGGTAGGATTGAACAAGCTCTGCTTCTTGCTACTGCCTTTCAGACATGTTGAATTGTGCAAGTGTATGGTAAACATGTGATGTACTTTAATGAAACACCATGAAGCATATTCAAAGTAACCAAATGCCATGTTCCAACTAAACACTGGGGGTGTCACAAGATCTTGTGTCACAAGATCTCGCAAGATTAAAGCGTGCCAAGATTGCTCGTTCAGAGGAAAAAATGTCTCGTGGGCACTAGGCCTGGGGCATTAATCAATAAATAAATTAATTAATCACACAATAAATTATAATTAACTTGATCATTTTGCCAGCCTCGATATATTGCCATGTGCATGTGAGTCTGTTTTCCTAGTCTCTCTCCTCCAAACAGGCAGGAAAAGGATTCACTATGTGCATCGGTTTCAGCACCTTGGCACGTTTGTTCCATAGAACAACGGCATGAACAGAGTGAGCCCTTTTGTCAGTCAGAAGAGGGTGAAGCAGTAGAAATTAGATTAGTTGATTGCAATATATTGTCATGCATTTTATATATATTTTTTCATTGTATTTCCCTTAAAAGTCACGTTAAAATCTCGCATCACCTCGTTCTCGTAGACCAAACCCCGTGCATATCGTAACTCAGTAAGCTGTCGTGGAGTCATGTGTTGTCCCCCGCCTATCGCCCTCCTCTAGCTACCTGAAGCGCTTCAAGGTGATGAAGATCAAGGTGCTGCGTTCCTGGTGTCGGCAGATCCTCAAGGGCCTTCACTTCCTGCACACCAGAGCGCCGCCCATCATTCACCGGGACCTCAAGTGTGACAACATCTTCATCACCGGGCCCACCGGGTCGGTCAAGATCGGCGACCTGGGATTGGCCACGCTGAAGAGGGCCTCTTTTGCCAAGAGTGTCATAGGTAGGACCATGTTTCATACCTCTGATGGCATATTTATTATCTGTTTAGACAGTATTAGCCATGTGTTGACTCATTTTCAGTGGATTATAAATCTATACTGTTATACCAGCTGTACACAGACTACTCTAAAATATTTTCATTTCTATAGTATTGTCCCTTGTGAAGATATGTAATACAAATGAGAGGGCTGTGCTGATTTATGTGAGGTACTGTATATAAATGCGTCAGGTACTCCTGAGTTCATGGCTCCAGAGATGTACGAGGAGAAGTACGACGAATCCGTCGACGTTTACGCCTTCGGGATGTGCATGCTGGAAATGGCCACCTCAGAGTACCCTTACTCGGAATGCCAAAACGCCGCCCAGATCTACAGACGAGTCACCAGCGTAAGTATTGAATCCTTATTTCCTCACTTTAGGGCAGGGATAGCCACCTGGCGGCCCGCGGGCCTAATCCAGAACTCTTTGACATGTACAGTATTTCTAACTATATTAACCATAAGAGTGTGACAGTACAGCAGAACAACAGTATGGTACAGTAGAGTAATTTAGTTACCCTTCCGTGGGGGATCCTGATTTAACCCTAACAACATTTAACACTCCAGCAGGTCTTTTTCTGCCACACTTGACATTTTTTATCAAAACAAGCAGTTGGCAGTGTGTCATGTTTCCGACGCCCACAGCTTGTGGCCACCCCAGGGTGACGCAGGGGTCTGCTTCCTCTCATTTTGGCCGCCTAATTGAGCCGTACAGCCATTCTGTGTCCTGTGGAGGCCAGTCACCCCAATAAAACCCTCATGTTGTCACTGTGGGGCTTTCAACATAACTAAACTAGACTAAGTGGAAAGAAGAAGCCATTAATTGTTCATGTGGCGCCAGATCAAGATGCTAAGATTTCTTAATTTCTCCAGGGGTAATGCATGAATCCTTTCTTTGAAATTCACACAGTATTGTGTTACGAGGCCCAGACGTCATCCTGCGTCACACCTTGCCCTCTAATCCACGCTGAGAGTCCCTTGCCTTGCTTCCTCCAGAACATTCCTCACGTCCAATCAACCTCATAAAGCCTGCTTTCTCTCCTGCTCGCACCCTTGTTTTTCTTCTCTGTCATACCTAATAGCATTACTTCCTCCGTGAGTCTTAACTTTGTTTGGCCCTGGTTTGTTTGTGGGATAGAGGGCTGGTGGGGGGGTTGTTGTGTAACGGTGCAATCAGGGGTGGAAGGAGAGACAACAACCAATGAAAGAAAAGATGGGTGGGGGTCATTTGCTCTTGCTGATAAACACTCTGTCACTTTTTGACTAAAAGCTAAGCTTCGTCTCAGAGGACACTGAAGGTAAGCCACGCGAACAAGTTGTTCTCTCTATGCAATAGTTGATCTTAACCCATGTTTTTTGGCTGGTTGTTGTTACTTTATATCCACATTTATGCAAGTTTTGTGCATGTAAATGAAGCATTCGATTATCTGGTCCTGTCCAGAACTGAAAATTCTGTTGACGCTGGTATTTTTGTCATGGAACCAAGGAACATATGCATAAAGTAAAGACTTGATTGGGCAGCTTCTGTGACATATTATGTGACGTAACGCAAATACTCCAAAACAAAAGCCGTCTCCTTGGTTGAATATGTCGGTTATTTTTATATTCTGCTTAATTTCATGAAAAGCTTCTAAAATATACTTTTACACAGAGGGATAGAGCAGAGCATAGAGACAGCACTTCTTGTATACTTGTATTTGTCATTTCTGCACGTTTTTGCTGTCACTGGTCCGTGTAGCGTTCACAATTGAGCTCAAGTGAATCGCACCGCACCGGAGTTCATTTGCAAGTGGACCGAGACCCATCTCTCAAGTGGCGTTTGATGCACACCAGTGTTCGGATGATGGCGTTCCTTGGAGTTCCTTGTGTAAACTCACTCTTGAAGGGATAGTTGGGATTTTTTGACATGAAGTTGTATGACATCCCCATCAGCAGTGCAGTGCATCAACAATGACTTACCCCCCACTTCGTCCAGCGAGCCGAGTTCTGGCCGGATTTTGGTGATGAGGGACATAATTCTGGTTAGTTGGTAGGGCCACTTAAGTAAAGAATTTGGGTTCTCAAAACAATATGCGTTCAAAAGAGTAATACATTTGCATCAGAAAAATGCCTTCTCGAAAAAGAAGACCTCACAATCGCTCTGCATTACTTTCTCTCCTGTCGTATCACTGCGTGCTGTCACCTTGTTGTCTGCGTTCCACAGTGTTTACATGCGCGGATAAAGGGGGCTGCGACACGAGACTCTCGCTGTGGATCACATATAAATTTACCGCTGTGGAACAACAAAGATTACAAAGATTTACAAAGATTGCTTGAGAAGTTGGAATATTTGTAAAATAAAAAAACAACAGCAGCAAAAATGGGGAAAAACTAAGTTCATAATAATAATAATAACAGTTTTTCACCGATATGACAAAGCTGACATGCAGTTTTGTCTTGAAATACTTCTTAGCATATCAGTAAAATATCAAAGTGATACATTTGCATGCTTTCATTTTTCACTGTGGCCCTCGGTGGGAAAAGATTGGACATCCCAGGCCTAGAATGAAAAAAAAAAAAAAAAGATTTTAAGTAGATATTACATTACATGACCACCTGATGTTTCACGGTGTAAAAAAACAGACCTCTTCTTATCAATGAATGAGCAGTCTATCAATCTAAAATGACAAGGCTTCTTTCACATTTAACTTCATTAGACTTGTATATTTCCACTTCATAGAAGTGGGAGGCAACATTGAGTTATCATGTTTTTCCAAATTATGTTGAGTTCAGCAGTTTTTTTTCCACCCCCGCTGTAACCTCCTAATCCAAGTCACACACAATGCATCACTTTGCAAGTTGACAGCAGCTTCACATCCTGAGGATGGACATGTAGACATTACAGAGTCAATGCTGTACGTTGTTTTTCATTTTTAAAATAGTTCATTTACCTTCGCTGTTATTGTGCGTGTCATGCAGGGAGTGAAGCCTGGCAGTTTTGACAAGGTGGCCATCCCCGAAGTGAAGGAAATCATCGAAGGCTGCATCAGGACAAACAAAGATGAGAGGTGTGACTCGCACAAACCGTCCCGTCTTTGATTTGCTCATCCAGTTAGAAGAACGACTCTGTCCTCCAGCATTCGCATCATTTCATTGTCCAAATTTAGTTATACTCAGCTGATTGAAGCTGTGTTCTGAAAATATGTAATTGTTTTCCCCAAAGGCTGAAGGTTGTGAACAAGTCCCACTTGGGAACGCCATGTCTGCCTTGTTAGTCTATCACAAATAGACTAGATAGATTAAATTATGGAACGGATTGAGTAAAGAACTCAAACAATGTACAGAGATGAGCAAATTCAAAAAACAATACAAGCAGTTGATGTTTGCCAAATACAAGGCAGAAGAGTCCTGATTGTTCTGTCAGGTTTGTTATTTTATTTTATTTATTTATTTTTTTATTTTCTATTTTATTTTATTTTATTTTATTTTTTATTTATTTAATTAAATTTTATTTGTTATTTATTTATTTCTATTTATTTATTTTTTTTTTTTTATATAATTTTCTTTGTTGTGTTTAAAAAAAAAAAAAAAAAAAGCTTTGTTCTTATTTATTTATTTATTTATTTAGTATTGTCATCATATTATCATTATTATGAATGTTCTCTCTTTTTTTGGGGGGACGGTTATCTCACCGTTATCTATTATGTGTTATCCTGACTATCACTGAAAACATGACATGGAATCCAGGAAGTGAACTACATGTACTGTACTAGATGTAGAATGGATGGGGGGTAGGATTAAATAAGCTTTGCTTCTTCCTACTCCTTTTGGACATGTGGAACTGTCAAAAAATGATTCACGAGATGTATTCCATTGTAACCTTCATGTTCAAATAAACTAAACCAAACCAAACAAGGCCATCTTCTCCTGTCTCATATGCATTTGTATCCCTCCACTGTAGGTATGCCATCAAGATCCTGCTGAACCATGCCTTCTTCCAGGAGGACACAGGGGTCAGGGTTGAACTGGCAGAGGAGGATGACGGGGAAATGATTGCCATCAAGCTGTGGTTGAGGATAGAGGACGTCAAAAAGCTTAAAGGTGAGGAATGAATGAAAAGGAAAAGGAAGAAGCAGAGCTTATTTAATCCTACTCCAATTGTGTTTTTTTTAAGGAAAATACAAAGACAACGAAGCCATCGAGTTCTCCTTTGACCTCAACAAGGACGTCCCCGAAGATGTGGCGCAGGAAATGGTATTAGCCAAAGCAGGGCAGGGTTCAGTTCGAAGGATGAGGAATTGATCAATCCTTGACTTGAACCAGGTTGAGTCTGGCTACGTGGCCGAGGGCGACCACAAGACCATGGCCAAGGCCATCAAGGACCGTGTTTCTCTGATCCGGAAGAAGCGAGAGCAGAGGCAGCTTGTGCGGGAGGAGCAGGAGAAGAGGAAGCTGGGGGCGGAGCAACAACAACAAAAACAAGACGCACTCAAAGCATCACATACACAGGTTTGTTGGGCACCATGACATGATGTACTTAAAGGGATAGTTTGACATGACGTTGTATGACATCAGCAGTGTGGTGCATCAACGGTGACTTACCCCACACTGTCCCGTGAGCCGAGTTCTGGTCGGATTTCAGTGATGAGGAACGTAGTTCCGGTTAGTTGGCGGGGCCACTTAAGTATAGAGTTTGGCTTCTCAAACAATATGCATTCAAAAGAGTAACACATACGACAGGAGTAGAAATACTGTAAATACTTTCAATTACGGTAGTCAGTGTACAGCTTGTGTCGCTTTACTATCCACTCAAAATGAGTCAACACACAGCCGTTGTTGTCAAAATAGCTGGCAACACAAGTGAGTAGCCAGATAATTGTGTCTTGCCTCCAGTCAAGGTGGTAGCGCCATGGACTGGGGCTGCATGAGTGCTGCCCACACCGGGGAGCTGTGGTTTATTGAGGGAAACAGTCATTCCAATATGTACTGTGACATTCTGAAGCAGAAACATGGCTGGCCGCATGGCAGTTTTAAGCCAAAGTGCAGGTCCAAGATGATCAAGTGCCTTGCTGAGGAAGGTGAAGATGAAGCTGATAGAGTGGACAAGTATGTCTTCACCAGACCTCAACCTCTTTCCATCAGAATGTCACGGTACGTGTAGAATTCACCTATTCCCCTAAGTGAGCCGCAGCTCCCCTGTGCTGGCAGCACTCGTGCAGCCCCAGACCACAAAGCAACTATCACCCTGCTTGACTACTCACTTGTCTTTCCAGCTGTTAAGACCATAATGGCTGTGTGTTCAGTGGACAGCAAATCTATACTGGTGTACAAGCTGTACAATGACTAATCTAAAGCATATTTGTTTAAGAAGTATTGTCCCTGGAGTCGATATAATAAAATGGTTGCTTAAAATGTGAGGGGGATACTCACTTTAGTAAGCTACTGTACTGTATGTCCCCCAGCGTTTATTTAAGGCCGATAGATTTAATTCCAATTTGGCTGCTGTTTTGAACTGTTTTGTTTGTCTCCAGGCGGAGCTAGAAGAGACCGAGGCAGAGCATCTCTATCAGCAGCTGGGTATTTCACACACAAATACTCCAGATGATAACTCCCTTCATAATTACGGCATTCATAAGCAATCTACATTCATGTCACTCACAGCCGAAGGAGGCGTGGACAACGGCCAGGGATCCTCAGTCTTCTCCTCCGACTTGCCCCTGCTGGGTCAGCTGACCATGTCCTACAGTTGCCCCCCTTCCACCCACGCTCAATCCCAGCCCCTAACCCCTTACCCGTCCACGCCTGGCGCCAGCACGCAGCAGCATCCGGCCTACACCCAGCAGCCACAGCAGCCAGTGGTGAGTGGACGTGCTTATGTCTGCCAAAATGTCCTCTGATCAGTGTGCAGTGTTGAAATGGAGTTTGCAGTGCCTGTGTTGAGCATGTTTTTTATATTTAGTTGCACTATTACTTGGATAACAGGTTTTTTTTATGAGTGCACTTGCTCCATAGTGGCGCAATAGCAGGAGATACTCAAATACCACTTAGTCGTCTTACCAGAATACCATTTATGTAGTTATTAAGGTGGAATCACAGTCTATTGTATTTGATCTGTTTTTATATTTATCACATTGGTGCCTTCTGTTGTAATGTTGTCTCTTCTACCCCTCTTGGTTTTATTATTATTCTGTTTTGTACTGATTGAGAGTTGTTTTCTTTCTAAGCATTATTTGGATTTATTTTGCTCCCATGTGTTTTTATCTTGTACCACATTCATATGACTGTTAAAATGCATATGGATGTGAACATGAATATGTACAGTATGTTTTGTTGACGTTATTGTGATGTGTTTGCCTTTCCCTAGATGTGTTTGTTACTTGTGTGTTTTCTTTGCATCTTCATTTCTACTTTCTATTTTCATTCCCGACACACAGCCTGCGTCCCGCGGCCGCCGGAGCCGTAGCATGTCCATTTGCGTCCCCCCCTCCTCCTACTCCTTAATCCCCACCCCCTCCCCGACGGTCCGCCCAAAGCAGCCGTCCGCCACTCCTCCGGACCTGTCCTCCCACAGTGGCGCCTCCCCTCCTCGCGCTGCTAGGGACACATTCGCCGGGCGCCTCTCCAAAGCCCTGGAGACGGTCCTCCCTCTTCACTCCACCTCGCCGTTGCCCAGGGGCAGGCAGCGGAGGGCCAGTCTGCCCGCTCTGTGCTCCAGCCCTGTAGGTTCAAAGATCCTCAGCCCTTTGCGCCGCACTTTGGCGGCAAGAAGCAGAGAGTGGGTCAGAAAGAGAAGGAGATGGCGTGTGATGCATCTCTTTGGCTGCCTCTCTTCTTCTGGAGGACTAAGTCCAATTCTAATTGACTTTTTGTCCAAAATGTGCAAATGTACTAATACCTTATGCATCTGCCATCAGGAAATCCATGGCGAAGGGTTCATAGATTGTAGTTTTTCTGAGTGGAGATGCAGATGGATGAGCGAGTATTCAGTGTTCCCACTTCACTCCTTTCCTAACGCTGTCCTCTTTTTTGTACCACCCTCTTCCTTATCATTTGGAATATTCTATTTGATCCTAACCATTTTGTTTCTTGTGTGTGGGGAGATACGCCACTCCTTTTTGTGTCATTCTTGTCTGTATCTCACTTGTAGCAGCATTCAGTGGCGCACCCCTACAGCGGAGGAGCAAGCACAGGAGCAGCAGCAGGAGGGAGCTTCTCCTTCCCAGCACTGCCCGACCCGCCCGCTATATTTTTCCCTTCCATCCCAGAGCGCCCCATTTCCTTTTCGCCTCCTCCGACCGCCCCACCAAAGGCCTACAACACCCAGCGGCGCAAGAGCACATCCATCCTGGAGGCTCACACCCGCCACTTCCAGCCGGCTCACCCCAGATACGGCAGCAGCCTGCACCCCTTCTCAGGGATGGAGGGCGTGGACCCCCCCTCTCTCTTCATGGTTAATCCCGGTTTTGCCACAGCGGCTCAGAGACTCGGAGTTGGCGAGCATGTGCATCTCCAGGGACAATCTGACCCATCTTTCTACGGCTATAAAGACATGAGGGCAGAACATGAGGAAGCGGTGAGGAGGCTGAGTTTAAATCAAGCGGCCTTATTGGACCATTATGAAGCCATGGCATATGGTGGCTACCCAATGACTGCACACCAGCTCAGCTTGTTGACTTTCCATCAGCAGAGGCAGGCAGCAGCTGCAGCTGCAAGTTTGGGCTTCGACACAGGCCCTCAGCCAGGCTTCCTGCACCCTCACATCATGCAAAGACTGAGCGCGCACAGTCCAATCCCTCCACCATCTGTGAACCAACCCCCTGCTGGTCCTGTTCCTGGTTCATCCTCTGATGGATGCAACCCTACACAGCAACACGCATCCCCTTCCTCATACCCTATGTCGGCACCACCAATAATAACCGATACACCGACAGGAAGTGTTTTTGATTACCACTTAGCTGCTGCAGCTGCTGCCGCCGCCAACGACCCAAGTCTCCTTGCCTCCAGACTGTACCGAGCCCGCAGGAGCTCCATGGACCTTCCCCTGGAAGAAAACACCCCAACAGGGTCCGGCGGCTCAGGCTCATACCTTCGACTCCAGCCTGTAACGGAGGAGCTGTGTTCCTACGTCAGTCCTGAAATGCCTTTACCGCCAGGAAGTCTCTTCCTGCATCACGCAGGCCTGAGCGCCAAAGACCGAAGTCCAGAACCATCCAGCGACTCTCTGGCGTCCTCTGACGCGGGAGAATTCCTGTCGCCTCCTCCCTCATCCCTTCTCTCTCAGTTCGACCCCTCGGCTGCTCAGTCCATCCCTCAGTCGTCCTCCGCTACCCTCTGCGACTCAGCCGTAGACAGCCAGGCTCACCCACCCTCCATGCAGAGCTATCTCCCGCCCACGCCGTCCTCTGAGCTCTCACACGGGGGAACGTCATCGGCTCAACAAGAGTCTCTGGTTGTGAGTGTGTGGGCCCGCCATGGAGGGGTAGTGCCTGCCCAGCTCGACATGACGTACCATGAGTCACTGCTGGCCATGCAGGCCACTAACCCCACACTGGTACTGAATTTCTAAAAAGTTCTACGATTTCTAAAGCCCTGGGTCCAATTGCATTATTGCACTATAATAATGTTATTTCCTGGTTCACCACAAAATACCAGAGAAACTCTGTGTTTATAGTAATTTTTATCGTGAATGACTCACTACTGTTAAAAACATAAGTGATAATGCAACCTGACCAGTGGGTTTTATACCAATCCCTGTTGTACTCCCCAATGATGCTTATTTGTCATCATGTAGTAAGATTTAGTTTAACCCCCCGCCAGTCACTTGAGCGCATCTCGGGGTCACCCTTTAGCAACGTCTCACTCGTTTTAGACATCCAGAGCTTCCAGAGCCCACATAATTTCAGCATAACGGTAACAAACGTGGGACAATTAGAAGGTTTGCCTGAGATGCGCTCCATTGCACCAGCTTTGTAAACAGTCTAAGCCTTCTCCAGTCTTTTTTTTTTGTTCTAATGTTGTGTTTTCATGTCAGTAAGTAGTATTTTGTCTGTATGTTCATATATGACTGTATATGAAAAGAAACGTGTGTTTGTGCAGGTATACCCCACAGTGGCTATACTTGTATATGTGTACAAGTCCAAAGTTGGCCGCCATCATAAATGCAGCATTTTTAGCATAGCATCAGGTAACATTCAACGACATATTGGCTGACGATAAAGCGGCAAGACTTTGTTGATTTTGTACGGACAAATGCACGAAAACATACAACAAAAGCACGGAGGCTTGGACAAAATGTGCAGATATTTTTAAGTGTATTTTTTTATGTCATTTTATTTATTTTTTGTAGTTTTGTGTTGTATCGATGAAGTTGTTTTTGTGTGTCCTGCCCAGATTGGAACGCGGGGTCATTTGTAGGGTTCAAAGGTCACAGCTGCAACCCATCAAACCCTTAGAAAGTTGATGTGATCTTTTTTGTCATTGTTTACTTTTTTTAATTTTCTAATTTAGCTTTCATTTCAGCTGACATTTATTTTGCTTTGATTTCTGTCTGTGCGCCAGTTCATGTTATACATGAGATGGAGATGAGTGGATGCCCAAAAATAACAGCAAAAAAACAGATTGGTCAAGAAAACAGTGACAAAAAGTAACCAGCAAAAATATTGATAAAAAAACTACTTAAAAAAATAGTGAGACATCCATATTGTTTGTTTTTGTTTCATTTAGCACAACTATACTTGTTCAAGCGCCCTTTATGACAAAAATAGTTACACGCGGCCTTCTAAAGGTTCGACAACAACAAAAATGTGACTGAGTGACATCATGTTATTTAGAACAGTGGTTCCCAACCTGTTTGATTCCAGTTCACGGTCAAACAAACCTCTGGCAGACCTTCGTTGTGTATAAAACAAAAACAAGAGGAAACGGGGAAAATATCAGTCTATACCCGGCAGAATCGGAGAAAGATATGTGGAACTTTCACTTGGAGCACACAACTCTGGTGCGTTCAAGGACGCCAAACAAAATGGGAATAAACGCCAGGAGCAAAAGAATGAAACATAACAGCATAAACATACAAAAACTGTGGACTTTCAAACAGTATAATATTATTCCAATAAAATAATAGTACTTCTTTCCAAAATTGATATGCATTTTCATAAAATTCTATGTAGTTAATGACCAGACTATTGGGGGAAAAAAGTGTCTTTTTTTTTTTTTTTTACCATTGCGTTTTCCACGGCCTGGCTCGGCCCCGCCCACGGACCGGTGGTTGGGGACCTCTGATTCATCAGACAAAAGGAGAGTATTCTATTAAACAAAAACAAAGCACGAGTTTGAAATAGAAGTATAACAGTACAACCATTATGTTTGTACCTCTAATGCCATTAATTTAGAACCTGCATGAGATTCCCCCCGCCTAATGAGCCTAACCCACAAGCTGTCCACATAGTGTGTGTGTTATATTGCAATGATGTGTGTGCATGTGTGCCTACACAAGAATGAAACCTAGAGTTCCAATAGAAGTACCTTGCGTTTGCACTCATGCATCATCAGTCAGCCATAAACATCTTCTGATTACTTTCTGTTTATTTCACCATTTTTTTTTCTCTCTTCAATATTCTCTTCAAATCTAAGAAGCAGGCTCAGGTTTCGAACCCCAAACCCGCCCCGGGTTCCCCGTTGTTAGGCCACGCGACCTCCCAGCCTGCCCCTCCAGGGACATCCCAGCAGGTAACCAGCCAAATGATGCCTTTTTAATTCAATTTAAAAGACCCCAAACACGGTAACACTGTATATTAAGGTGCTTGTAATAAACTTTAATATCCAGCAATTAAAGTTAATAAGCCTGTTATTATACAGTATTAATAACATTATTAAGCCTCTTAATAAGGATTTATTAAAGAATGTATTTACTTATCAACAATGGGATATTTATCGACAATAGTGCTGAGGTAATGGATAATAATACCTTATAAAGGCTAATAAATCCTGGTATTATGTGCTTATTAACAGTTAACAATGCAGGACTGCAGCTACTGGATCTACAGTGGGAACAGTACTTTATTAGGATCAATAAAGTCATCATTAAGTACTTATTAACCGTTAACAATGCTGGTCTGCAGCTACTGGATCTACAGTGGGAACAGTACCTTATTAGGATCAATAAAGTCATCATGAAGTACTTATTAACCGTGAACAATGTTGTGGGAAAAGTTTCTCATTAGGATTATGATATAATCTGTAAGAAATCAATAATACATGATGAATGCATTACTGATTGAATGTATTATATGTAACCCTAACCCTGATCTTATTAATATAGTAACTTTAATTACCACTTATTGAGGCTTATTACAAGCACCTTAATATAAAGTGTTGCCAAATTAGTAAATAAATGCAAACTGATATAATATTGATAAAACATGATTGTATTTCTCTGCAGATGATTGCATCCATTCAGTCCATCAGTACATCGGCACAAAGCCCCACACACACCTCGTTGCTGCAGGCCTCTGCACAGGTACACCATTAAAGCGTGAAATCGACTTCAACAATCTCAAACAAGTGCCAGCTCAGTTTGCTTTTGTTTCTTTCCCTGACTGCACTTACCGGCATGCCTCCTGGGTTTGTTCACATGTGTGCTCGCATTGCTTTATTGCGGTTGCTCAGTCATGTGACCTCAGCCCATCTCCCAGCATCGAACACCTTTTCCTTCTATACCAACCTCAGAGAGCACTGGTTCAGGTAGTTCTCCTTCCTGACGTCTTTTACTGTTCTGTCTTCCTCCTCCTCCTGCTCCTCTTCACCTCAGCCCAGTGTAGCTGCGCCCACCTCTACCAGCCTCGCTTCTCCGCCGCCGCCGCCTCCGGCGGCCGTGGCCTCTCTCCCTCCCTCTCCTCTTCCTCTGTCCCCTCTCCCTGCACCCGTCCCCCAAGCGTTGGCCACCATGGTGCCCATCATCAGTGTAGTCACCGCCCCGCCCGATACTGCCACTGAAGCGCCTCTCCAGGTACTGGAAGTGGAAGCCCCATACAGAAAAAAAGCCAAATCTTAAGCAAGCACTGAAATTCTCCCAGGTGTTGATGGTTATATAAGCATTATTTGAACTTACTCTTTGTAACTGTGACTCTGTACGCCTTCCAGTCTGTCTCTCACCCCTCGGAGTTGTCCCACTTCCAGCTACAGCCACCCCAAGCATCCATAGAGAGGTAACACATTCATGAGCTTGATTGCATCTGGCAGTGATAGATGATAGCTGTCACCTTTTAACATTAAAGTCAGTTTTAAAAAGTCTCCAAAATCATCTACAAAGTCAAAACCCATGGCTTTGCGCATGCAAAATGGTTATGTTGTCTGTATATGCATGTACAGTATATGAAAACAAGACTGACTGTGTCTTGTTTTGGTCAGCGGCTACTGCGAGACCTCGGGCCTGAGTGATGGCAACGAGGGAGGAGGCAGGGGTCGCCACGAGGGCCGCTCTGCCAAGCGAACCCAGAGACGCTCCGTGCGAAGCCGATCTCGCCACGAGAAGCTCACCAAGGCCAAACTCAACGTCCTCAATGTACTAACGAAGACACATGAGGCACTCTGTGTACATTTCTCTGATTGCATTTGTGTCTATTTGATACTGTAGATATCCAACCGTGGCGACAGGGTAGCAGAGTGCCAGCTGGAGACCCACAACAGGAAGATGGTCACCTTCAGGTTTGACCTGGATGGAGACAACCCAGAGGAGATAGCACAGATTATGGTACAATTGTCATCTCCGCCTCAGTGTTTTAACAGCTTTACAAACACCTGAGGGTGTCTGCTGTCATGGTGTCCAGGTCCAGAGCGAGTTCATCCTGGAGAGCGAGCGGGAGTCGTTCATTGAGCAGGTCCGAGAGGTGATAGAGAACGCAGACGAAAAAGGCCTGGAGAGAGACGTTGGCGGTCAGGTAGACGCGTTTCCCACAGGTGCATCAGGTGCATTGTTGCAATCCAAAACTCACAGTTTTGTTTGTCTTGTT
The DNA here is from genome assembly GCF_027744805.1 of Dunckerocampus dactyliophorus. Classification (NCBI taxonomy): domain Eukaryota; kingdom Metazoa; phylum Chordata; class Actinopteri; order Syngnathiformes; family Syngnathidae; genus Dunckerocampus; species Dunckerocampus dactyliophorus. The sequence continues at coordinate 2,421,090 of NC_072833.1, read as the reverse complement.
TTCTAGATGACTGGTGACATGACACAGCAGAATCCTGCCATATCAGTTCCCATGCCAGGTGATCGTCCTTATCATAACAGTAGTCTTCCTACTCCTGGACGTGCAGCTAACTCATATGCTTTCCAGACACGCCCCCTAGTGCATCAGCACAAGTGGTCCACTCAGCAGGTCGCAAGTTTATCGTCAGCCCCGTACCTGAGGCCAGGCTCAAGGAACCAAGCATCCCCGCTTCTCCCTTACCACCTCCTGCACCTTCCGTTGAGACAGGTAAACAGTGAGAGTAGTTATGAAGGTCCTGGTTTAGAAACAGTGTCACAACTACTGGTAAATGACTAAATTGTGATTGCTTCTTGTCCATTATATACGCTCACGGACACCGCTCTGTCACGTATCATTTATCATTATCATGTATATCATGTATATATGTATCATTATCATTTAATTATCATTTAATTGTGATTGCTCCATAGTGCACAACAGAGATTGTCAATAATAAAGAATAATATAATAAAATTACAAGGTGTAGTTTAATTGTAAAGATGGCCTTATATGACTTGTATTGTGCTCTGGCGCCGTATAGAAATTTAAAAAAATGGGAGGGGGTGTCGTTGATGGACCAGGGCTCCTTCCTAATATGGTAGTAATATGGTGCCACTGACACATCCATTTACTGTTCTTCCAAAGTTCCTCCGGCCTCATCTCAAGCCCAAACCTTGGGCTTGTCAAAATCGGCGGGCACAGTCAGCCTACAGCAAGCCTTCTCTGAGCTCCGACAGAACAAAAGCCAATTGGATCCGGGACCAAGCACTGCGCCGGCCTATATCCACACCGCCCATCCTCCAGCATCCTCGGTTCCCCCACTGCCTCCTGCTGTGGAAGCTACAGCTGGAGGTTCTACTTCAATACAGGAGGATGCTTCTCCTCCTGCTTCCTCCTCCACTCCTACAGCGGTGAATCAGTCACAGCCCATCCAAGAAAAGCCCCGTACCCAAGCAGCAGTACCCACTTCAGTCCCCTCCACCTTACCTCTCACCAGTGTATCCAACATTGTCCCAACGATGCTCACATCCCCTCCTGCCTCCCTTGTAACTTCACCCCCCTCAGAAGTCCCACCTGATCATTCCTCGGCCTCCCCCGCCTCATCCTCCACCTCTTCCTCTGTCATCCCCACATCCTCCTCCTCCACCACCTCCTCAGCGCAGCCAACTTTGGCACACTCGCAGCCGCAGACAGCCACCCTTCCTGGGCAGACTCACACTCACTGTGGCGAATGTGACACGAGGTGAGCTGGAATTGATTTGTTCAAGAAAAAACTTGCGTTACTGAGACCTTACGTTGTGTTCTTCCTAGGTGTGACCCATCCATGGAGTGTCAAAGCAAACCAGACGACATCCAAGCCCTGGAGAAGAAGCTGCGCTCTCTCTTCATGGATCTGGGTGGAGGGGTGGCCCCCGCCCAGGGAGAACTGCTGCCCGACACTACCTCTGCAGCCTCTGTCGGGGGGACCTCCTCCCCTCTGGGCACCTGCTCTACCCCCACATCTGTCAGCACGCCTGCCCCTAGCCAGGCAGCCAATCCTCCTCAGCCCCCTACCAGCCTGGCGCTGGGCTCTCCTGCTCCCACGCAGCAGGGCCCGAGCACACCCATTTCCACTCCTGCACCAGCAGGTATGACCTTTAGATCAGTGGTCCCCAACCTTGCGCTCCAGACCTCATAGCTATCTAATGCTATTGTCATGCAGCGATGTGCAAAACAAAAAAGGCTAAATGTCAAGTAAAAAGACTGCACAAACACACACAAAAGGAATTCACCATCGGTGCGAGCCTGGACGTTGTTTTCCAGAGAGAAGATGATAATAGCGTAGTGTGGTGTGCGTGATTGACAGGCGCAGCGTCATTTTACCATCCATTTTGCTTTTGAGTCTTGTTTTGGTCGTGGTCAGCACCCAATGTCTTCAATGCCATTGTGGAACGTTCTGGATAGTTCCTTTGAACTTAAATCCAAAATGAAGGAACAAAGGAAATCCAGTCAATTACACAAGTAATTGGACAGGAATAGCAACAATGTCTTCAATGCCGTTGCGGAACGTTCTGGGTAGTTCCTTTTGAACTTTAGTCCAAACTGATGGAACATTGTAAATCCAGTCCTACACAAGTTATTGGACAGGAATGGCAAGAACTTCTTCAATGCCGTTGTGGAACGTTCTGGGTAGTTACTTGGCATAAGCATGCCTGGAAGCAATGAAGTCAAATTTGAACTGGCTGCATGTATGACTTTAAATCAGTCTTCCCAAACCTTTCAGTCATTTACCGCTTCAGACATCTGACTGAAAGTCATGTACCCCCTACTCCTTCTTTTAGATATTATTAAATATATTGCATATTATGACAATATATTAAAAAATCATGTGTCTTATTTTTCAACTGCACACATAGGCTACTAATTTAAAATGGAGAGGCTTTTAGAGGGGTAAGATGTCTCCTGGCAGGTGTGTCTTCCTTCTGTTTGGTGAATTTTTTTCTAACAAGTGGTGCTAGGATGTGTTGACCTGTCATCTTTATGCTCTTTTGCTGTGCTTTGGTCTGCAACAGTACAATGCAACAAGTGTTACACGTAAATTAATTATGAAAACAAAGGCACATAACGTACAGAAATTAATAAGGAAATTAATTCAATAGAAGGCTTATGGCTGAGCCAAATGGGCGTTTGAAAAGTGCAGCGCAGCACAGAGCTAACATTTTTATTCACGCACCCCCTACGGCAATCTGCGTACCTCACTTTGGGAACCGAGGCTTTAAATGATTCGATCTACGCATCTTAGTCTCGTTCAGTGATGCCATCTTTGTGTTTTCTTCAGTAAACACAGCCACCAACTTTGGCCAGACCGCTCCATCCAAAACCCCCTTATCCAGGGTGCCGGTGAGTGACGCTTCAATCGATTGTCATGCACATTATGCCGATTAACATTTCCCATCATTTGATCAAATTTCTACTCACCTTCCTCTCCTTGCATGCAAGTCCTTTTTAAGAACATTATTTTTTCCCTCCTCTCGACCTCTTTCCTCTTCCTCTGGAGTAGGCCACCTCTCCTCCTCCTTCAGAACTCCTGCCATTCCTCCCTGGACCATGTCTCACTCAGGTGTTTTGTTTTTTGTCTCCATGTTACTGCTTTTACTAACTGTGAGTGCTTTGTTGTGTCGGTTGCATGCTGTTTTTGCCCTAACTAAATGACATTCAAGTGGACGAACCTGGTGGTTGTAGAGGCAGAGAAGTGAAAAAAAAAGTGTTATTAACAGGAAACGCTGCAGGTCAAAGACACAATGAATGGACTTTTTATTTCGCAGACTGTCTTGCATCCGTCTAAAAACAGTCATCCATTCACTCCTTGGCTGTTATGCAATTCCCGTAGGCGAGACATGTCCACTTGGATTAAAATGATCTCCTAGTTGAAGCTCGCTGTGCTATATAGAAAATGTGGCCTACGGAAAAGTATTTTGCCCTGCTGCATGTGTGCCTCTGGCTTATTGAGTCTTGAAGAAGACATTCAGTAGGATACATTGTGGTCATCTACAACCAGTAGTTGTGTGTTTTTCTGTCTCTGCAGTCCCAGCAGCCTTTAGAGGACCTGGACGCCCAGCTGAGAAGAGCCCTGAGTCCTGAGATGGTTCCTGTCAGCACACACTCACAGGTACACAAACACACACCTTGTGTACACATTGACACACTGCTAATTTGTGTCTTCCATGGTTACCTCAGGCTCCTCATGGCGCCATTCCCCCGGCAGGACAAGCAAGTACGTTCATGTAATGTGATGGTTGCTACTGGTTTCTGTTGTTTGGTAGCTGCCTCTGACTTGTAGACTCTACTGTTCAGATCCTTTCTCTGTAGAGGGAGATGCCACCTCATCTCCTGCTCCCCCTGTTGGAATTAAACTTGGGAGATTCCAGGTTTGCATTCCTCCTTGCTAAAAATGCACTCATCCCCTTCTTGCTCCATCTTATCTTCCCATTTTTCCTCCCTTGCTAAGGTGTCTCTAGCCACTGAGGAGTCACCAAGCCAGCACTTGCCCTGCACAGAATCTTCCTCAACCACATCCTCCTCTTCCACATCCTCCTCCTCCTCTAGTCTCTCCAGCCCGGAGAACACATTGCACAAGGGTTCCTCCACCCCTCTGAGAGCAGGAGGAGCCCAGGGTGGAGATGACGTAGATGGACTCCCTCAGAGAAAGCTGGGAGAGAACCACCGCCTGTCCCCTCTCACCTCCACTTGCCCCTCACCGAAACCCACCACCACCATTGGACGATTCCAGGTATAAATATCACCTGTCATCTTCACACATTTGTCCCTAACAGCAAACAAAAAAATGTAAACAAAAAAAGGTCCTCATGGCAAGAAATGTCAGCGTCCCAAAAGATAATGTATTCATAGTTTTTCCACCCCTTCTCCCTCTGCCTAAGCTATACTTTATATATGATATTTATTTTAACCCTTTTAACCTGATTTCAAAATGCTCTAATTTTGCTGCATGCTTTGAATGGGTAAAAAGTAGTGCCATCTGGTGGACAAATGTAAAAAAAAATGTAAAGCCAGGGCTTCTGGATACTGTACATGAACATCTACGTACTGCAGGTCACCACCAACCCTGAGGCCAGAGTGGGCCACTTCTCCGTCAGTCAGGCCCCAGAGTCCAGGCAGAGCCCTCCCCCCGCTGCCCAGGCTTCTAACGGGCCCACCAACCCTGGAAGTCCAGACGTCGCTCCCAAAGCCTCCCTGCTCAGTGTGAACAGCAGCAACTCCTTCAACTCCTACATGAGCAGCGACAATGACTCTGAATTCGAGGACGAGGACTTGAAGTGGGAGGTCAACCGCCTCCGAGAGAAGTGAGGCATCCTTTTGTCTCATGCCCTCAATATCCTCTCACCACTCCCTGTCCATGCTAACTGGTCCTCCTCCTTTGTATTCCACCAGACACTTGCAGGAGATTCAGGCCCTTCACTCACGCCAGAAGGAAGAAATTGACTGTCTGTTCACCAGGCTGGGCAAGGTAAACTGACATGTGCCACTTCTTCGCACATCCTAGACACATACACTATTGTCCATCAGTGGGAATGATTGTTTGTCTAGATGTGCCCTGACTGATTTGTTTGTGGTGTAGGTTCCTCCAGTTGCCGTTCTCCCTCCTATCATCGCCTTGGCTGCCAGGAGGAGGCGACCCACCAAGAGCAAATCCAGCAAATCGTCCAGAACCAGTTCCTCCTCGCACGGTAGCAAGAGTCCACTTCAGCCAGGTGGGCTCCCTCACACTCCCTCACACTGATCTCACAGAACTTATTTCCATCTTTTAGCAGTGGGGAAATGGTTGAGCACATTTCCAACAATGTGTAACAAAGTTACATTAAGGAGCATCATATGTTGACACTTGCACCATTCACGACGTCAGAACAGGGCTTGCAAGAAGCACAACTATTTCATCTTACCCCTTCATTCCCCCGTCTCAGCACTTACTGATAGCTTCTTCACTTCCTCTACGGAACATGAAATAAGAATACATGAATGAATTCACTAAAAATGGCATCAGACACTGTGGTATTCATTAAATAATAATGCATGAATTAATTCAGGATAAATTATATCAGACACTGCGGTATTCATTAAATAATAATACTGTACATGAATGAATTCAGGATAAATGATATCAGACACAGTGGAATTCATGAGTTAATAATGAATTAATTATCAGACACTGTGGTGTTCATTAAATAATACAAGAATGAATTCAGGATAAATGTGATATTTGTTAAATAATAATTCAGGATAAATGATATCAGCCACTGTGATATTCGTTAAATAATAGTTCAGGATAACTGATATCAGCAACTGTGATATTTGTTAAATAATAATTCAAGATAAATGATATCAGCCACTGTGATATTCAGGAAATTAATGAATGCAGGATAAGTGATATGAGGTTGTCAGCATTGTGTCATGTAAACATCACATAATTGCATTTGTTCATATTTGTGCATTGTTTGAGTTCCTTGCTCAGCCCCTTCTTCTCCGCATGTTGAGATGCGAGAGGTTTTTGCTGTTTTAAATTGAGTGTGCAGACTTTTAACGTACGCCGTGTGTGTGTTTACATGTCTGCTTGGTTACACGTGCGTGTGTTTGGGTGCTGCGCAGGCTCGGAGCTTGAGCATTTCTGACAGCCTTCCCCGTGTGTTTTCCTGTCTTTGTGTGTTGTGTGTGTGTGTGTGTGTGTGTGTGTGTGTGTGTGTGTGTGACTGCTGTCTGTGTGTCGCCTCCTTCCTGCTGCTTCCTGCCTTTCGCTGCCACTCTGCTGTTTCCAGGCAGCGCTGTATCCACCCAGAGTGCCCCGACGATGCACCCAGGCCAGCTGGCTCAGTTAGCGCCAGGATCGGCAAGCGACGGCGGCAGCGTCCAGCTCCAGCCTCTCAAATTGGGTCCCTCCAGTGACAACCTGTGTTCTGCGTACACCAGCGAGGCAGCTCTTTCCGTGCCCAGCTTGTGCGCTCCCACCCCAGGTATCAACACCGCAAAAAAACCAAAACAAGACTTCATGGAGCCCTTGCATGCGAGTGTGTCCTCACACGTCCTCACCTCTTTCCTGTATCTGTCTCTCTGTGGTAACTTACATTCTTCTGTGTCTTTTCCTCCATCTTTTTGTTGCACTCTCCATCCTCCTCTTCCCACTCCTCACTCAGGCTGTGTAAAGTTCAGCTGGGGTTCGGAGCGTCTGCCCTTCAAGCCTGGCGGCAGGAGGACGCGCTTTCTGAGTACGCCCTGCTTGGCTCTTTGTGTGTAAACGCTTCATTTCTTTGCTCTTAAACCTTCTACGTATGTCGCCTGTCCTCTTTCTTTAGTACTGCTCCAACCATCTCCTTAGGAATTACAGTATCATGTATAGTCGGGTACCAACCACAGAGCTTTTAAAAAGCAGCTTCAGGTTACTTGTGGTTTATGCTGCCCCCTGCAGGACACAATGATTATAACATATGATTGTCGCCTTCAAGCGCAGAGCTTTTTGTCCACATGAGCATTTATATATCTTCATTTATTGTAGGTATGATTTAGATCAGTGGTCCCCAACCTTTTTTGACCCACGGACCGGCTTGTGTTCCCACAAATCTTTCGCGGACCGGGGGGGGGGGTTGTACATTATAGTGATCTAATTTATGTTATTTATTATGTATTATGTAAAACTCAGACATGAATAACATCAAATTAAGAGCACAAAATGAATGCTAACCCACCATCCACCAGTTCAAGTTCCATCCAAGTTTTTCAGAGAGATGATTACATGGCTGTTTGACGTGTGTGCTAAAAGGCAGTGCGCTAGCATGAATTAACTTGAGACAAATGTGCACATTAGCGCTCAACAAGTCATCCAAACTTACCTTCATGCATTCCCACATAGTATCAGCATTTGACACCAAATATGAGGTGAAAGAAAGATGGTAAAAATACAGTAGTGGTCTATCTGTGCGGCATGAGATAAAGTTAGCACACGCACGATGGACATGCGTCAAGTGAGACGGATGTAACAGAGAGAATCCGGCCACTTTTCAAAATAAAACATAAAAAAAATGAAAATGGAAATTATTTTTTTTTCCTGTGCGGCCCGGTACCAAATGACCCAGGGCCCGGGGCCCGGGGGTTGGGGACCACTGATTTAGATGAGTCATTCAGGCTGTACTGGCCCTGCACTAAGGGGCTACAGTGCCACCTGGTGTCAAACATTGTTTTTGAGGAAGACTTTTTCATGAAATCTTTTCGGTTTTTAGATTTACAATTACTCTAAACTGAATTGCACAGTTTCTCCTCATTGGTTGGTAATAAAATGAGTCTTTTTCCAGTGCTTCTCAACCCTCCACAGCTCAAACATTCTCTCCTCCCTGTCTTCCCCCCAAAAAGGGGATTGAGAAGGGTCTCAGCCTGCAGCTTTCTTGTCATTTATTGCAAATAATAGTCCACATCTCCGTCATACCTTGGAATGTTGGACCCCGATCTGATGAGGAGCCGTAGCGAGGACTCAGAATCACTCTGTTGTGTTACGTGAATGCTGCCAGGAAGCCATTTTTTTTAAGATTATGGACACGTTGATGTGGATCTATGGTGTTACTGGTTGTCATGGTGCAGGTTTTTAACTGTTCCCTCTCTCCCAATCCTCCCATTCTTCTTGCCTTCTGGTCCGCACAGGGAAGATGGTGAAAAAAGTCTGCCCCTGCAACCAGCTCTGTAGTAACTATCTCTCTTTTTGGTCCTTCCTTCCATCATCCATCCTCTTGCTTTGGCCCTCTTGGTACAATGCATTTCACACACGCATGCCCCTGTGAGCTAACACACGCTAACTAGTACACACCTGAGCATCTGTTGCCATGGAAACCACCATCACTCCCCCTCATCCCCGCCGCTGTCCTCCCTATTTCACCGTGCAACGAGCCGCCACTGAGCTCCTTCTAACAACCTCAATGTGTGTCCTCACAGGGACCAACAGCACCAACACAGTGAGCGGTTCTGGACCCCTGTGTCAGAGCCAGGGGGGCTCCCAGTGTCTCAACATCTCGGCCCCCCACCAGCGGAAAGGCACATTCACAGATGACCTCCATAAACTGGTGGACAACTGGGCCAGAGACGCCATGAGCCTCTCGCAGGTATTTTCTTGAAGCCAGAAACATATAGCAGCTATCTAGTGTTGATGTTTATGTATTTTTTTAGGGTAAGAGGAGTGCCAAGCAGCTGCAGGCCCCAGCACAGGGACACAGCTACGAGGTAGGACCCAAACACACAACTTATAGTGTATTGATGTGCTTTTGTGGCATAGTGGTGACATCTTAAAGCAGGGGTGTCCAAACTTTTTCACTTTGGGACTTTGATATGAGGACTCAGTCGAAAGTAATCAATCATCTGTGCAGGTGATCCAGTCAGCCAGCCTGGCCAGGAAGTACTCTGCGCCGAGCCAGCTACTCACAGGCTCCGCCCACCTCCCCTCCAGCACGGCATCCACTACCTCTTTGGCCACCGCCCGCAAGGGCTCGCTGTGCCAGCCCCCTACCTCCCCCGCGCTGCCCCACTTCATCCCATACGTGCCCGCCCCCGCCTACACAGCACAGTGGTCCGGACCTGCTCAGGGGCCCTCTGCTCCTCACGCGGCGGGGCCTCCGCTGGTCAGCACCTCTCAGCCGCTCGGTCCTTACCCCCCCTCGACTGCGGGGCAGATTCCCGGTCATGCTTTCACTATGAGCAGCGCTCTGCAGAAGTCCGTCAGCAGCCCGGGGGGACCTAACATGAGGACCACGTAGGGTTTGGGGCTCCTTTGACCTGACTGGATTCATCAGCTGGATATGATGATGATGATGATGATTGGGAGTGGGAGTGATGCATCTCAGCTTTTCTTCTGTCTTTTGTGTGAAGAACCTGTTTGCCAAAAAAGTCCAAAGAGTGGAACAAAGTTTAAATACTACAATGTGCAATGTGTGTATAGAAAACACTTGAGGAAGAGAGGCAAGGATGAAAAGGAAATGGGAGTTAAAATGGTGCATTGGATGCAGGTAGAACGTCGACAAGGAGGCCTGGATGACTCCGCCCCTTCCTGCGCACAAAGCAATAACATCACGGCGAACACGAGAGCTCTGGAACATCCAAAAAGTGGCCTTGTCAACACAATATCTTGTATCGTTTGTATTCCTTTTTTCAGCTGTGATAATTCCATTCACAGATGTGGATATGAATGGTTATTTAAATGAAAAACAACACTGTGATTATTGTGGCTTGGGGTAAAACAAAAAATCACCACAAAAACAACGGGGGGAAAAAATGCCTTAATCGACAACAATTCAGCTACCGTTTTTGTTTTGTTTTGTTTTTTTAATCCAATGCTAGCTACTTGTTTCTTATCCAGTACTTACATATAAGACACTTTAAACGTTTGGCCCTGTTAGATGAATGTGAATGTACAAAGCAGCTGTTTCATTAGCTTTCTTGTGCCTTGCTTATCCCCCCGTTTGCAAACACTGGAGAAGCACATGAGGACCACGAGAGATTTGTTTTGACGGGGATGAAGAGGATTGCATTGGTGACTTACCTCCATACTGTGATGCATTTTATTATTTACGTTTGACGCACCCTCTTGTGCTACATTACTGTGAAAGGCATTGTTAGCATTAGCTCACACATAGGGGCACATTCTCACATACTCACTTTTTTCTTCCTTTTCACAATAGAAGTGTTAAAATCCTGCAGCCTCTTCCAAACAAAAATGTTCCAATGTTCGATGCTCGAGCACAGAATTTTTGATGATATATTTCCATTCTCATGTTTTATGTTGTTTTATCTGCTGTTTTATTGTGTGTAGCAGCACCTAACTCAGTAGTTGCATTCTCTCGATTTGACAAAAAGAAAAAAGAAAAGACAAAACACACGTGTGGGGTCTCATCAGCAGCCTTTAACGGTTCATGTTTTGCACTAAATAGAGTGTTCCGAGCTTCATATGAAATAAATACAATGACATTTGTTACATTGTTTGTCAAAGAAAACTTAATAAAAGTTGTTTAAATGAATGGCTGGAAGTTAATGTTAACATTTTTAACATTTTTCGGGTGTTTTTGGTGTCACAGTGCAGCAGCGGCAGCGTCTCAACACAGGTAAGTCGCCTTTTAAATATGTAGTACCGGTTTTGTCCACACGATGACGCCAAAACGAACTGCTGATGATGCCGCCAATCAATTGCATATGCGAACCAATAAGGCACGTTTATTTATAGAGCACAATTCATACACAAGGTAATTCAGAGTGTTTTACAGAAAAAAGGGTAAAATCACTTAACAAAATCATTCTAAAATCACATGAAATTCCATAAAAATAAAAAAGAAAAGATTAAAAATGAAGAGTACAGATAAAATACGGTCAGTTGTCAAATGTTGAACAGAAGAGTTATCAGCTTGGATTTGAGCATTGCCAAAGTTGAGGATTGTCGCACATCTTCTGGAAGAGTTCCAGATTTTGGCAGCATTAACCTGAAACGTACCCTCACCGTGTTTAGTCCTGACTCTGGGCACCCGTAGGAGACCACTCCCTGATCTTCTCCTTGCCCGAGATGATTTATGTGGCTCCAAAATGTCAGAGATGTACTTTGTCGACTTGTACACAAGCAGAGCTGTTTTAAAGTCTATTTTCTGAGTGACGGGAAGCCAGTGCAGAGACCTGAGTACTGGACTAATATGCTCATATTTCCTGCTTCTAGTCAGGACTCGAACAGCAGCATTCTGGATGCACTGCAGCTGTTTTACAGATCTTTTAGAGAGTCTGTTTAGAGAGCCCGGCGAGAAGACCGTTATAGTAGTCAATCCTGCTGGAGACAAAGGCATGGAATAGTCTCTCTAAATCTGGCTTAGACACTATTCCCTTTATTTTGGCAATGTTTTTAGGTGGTAAAAAGCTGATGATGTTATTGAGTTATGTGGCTGTTCAAGTTCAGATTGGGGTCCATTATTACTCCTAGATTTCTAACATGATTAGATTTTAGAGAGTCGCAAGGTGGCTAATAACACTTTCTCTTTGTTTCTGTGAGCCAAAGACAGTGATTTCTGTTTGGTCTGAGTTTAGCTGGAGAATTTTGTTTTGCATCTAAACACTGATCTGTTTGATGCAGTGACAAAGTGAATCTGCTGGACCGTGTTCACCGGCCGTCAGTGACACGTAAATCTGAGTGTCGTCTGCATAGTTGTGGTAGGACACATTGCAGCTTTGTATTAGCTGGCCTAAAGGAAGCGTATACAGATTGAATAGTAGTGGTCCCAGGATTGACCCCTTGGAAACCCCACACACAGGTCGTAACCATTTTGTCTGGAACAGTCAAAATACTGTTTTTCTTCAAATGAAATCAGATTCATGTACTAAATCGGCACTGCTTTGTGCTGAAATGTCAATTTAAAACAAATATGTGGCAGGTTTAAAGGATAATGACGTGTTTGTTGTGTAAAAGGAGCTTGATGCAGGCCGATGAGGGCGATTTAGACGTTAAACTGGTGAGAGTGTGTTATTACTTCGTCATGCCTGCATGCTTTTCAATTACGTTTGTTTGTGTGCAGTTTCCAGTCCTTTACTCCTACTTAAGCATATTGTGAATGGAGGCGTGCTTGTTTTATGGTTCTGTGTGCTTTTGTGACGCAACCCCGCTTTGCCGGGTAGACTTTGCGACTACGAAGCAGTTGCTTGTCACTCAAGGTGCCTTTAGACTACCTTTTCACTCGTACAAGCTGCTTTTCCCTATTTTACGTCATTTTTACAGGCACTTGAACTCACCATTCCCAGCGCTGGTTCACGCGAAGCCACGCCTACAAAACATTTCCATGACAACCACCGTCCCTTCAGAGTCTTCGTGACGTGCGCGCGCGTACTCAACTCATACATGCGTTCCCCTCCTTCCCCCGAGTAAAGAACGCGCTCACGTTGACTGGTAGTGTAGTTTGATGGAAGGAGGCTCAAGGAGACATTATGTGGATTTCAAAGCGCAACCATGACGCGCAGACTTCTGAAAAAGTGAGTTTTGTTTTTCAGTTAAAATGTAGACTAGGCTACTTCAACAATGTGCCGTGTTCCGTTTAATGCAACTGACGGAGCTCATCATGTTTAGCCTTTATGCTAGCTGAAGTAAACATTAGCCTGCCACTTTGTTGCAAAGTTTAGTATAGGTGTTATTCTACAATCTCAACTGACTCTGAGGAGGAGAAAAAGGAACATCTGGAGGCTTTGACCTTTGAGCCTTTGTGCAGGTGTCCTTAATGAAGTGGCAGTGTGTGGCCCTTCATCAGCAGCCTATCTTAGTGCGTGTGTCATTCTATCTGCAGGAGAGTCAGTAGGGATGCGGATCCAATGTCCCTCTCAGAGTCACTTCAATGTAGCTGGTAGATCTTGCAGACTGTAAACGTGTCAAAAATGTTTTATTCCCTCAACCGGCTCTTCTTGTTTGTGCCTTCAGATGCTGACTACACACCGATGTTGCAATTGCTGACACGCTGCCGACTTCACCATGGAAAGAGAAGGCTCCTTCAGGAAGTAAGTGCTACCGTGCCCTCTTAGCCAGCCCAGACAACCTGTCTCACGCAGTTTATGTTCAGCTTTCAACTATGGATTGGCATTGGATGGAATTATTCAGACGAGTAAGTCCTGTTGATGCAGAAATGCTGACATGCTAACGTCACACCCGGAGGAACCTCACTCCATTAATTTTTTTACTATGGATTCCATTGGCGTTTGAAGGAAGGCTCATTGATCCATTATTCGAGAAAGTAGTCACACCGATGCAGAAATAGTGGCATGCTCACTTCACCAACCCGGGTAACCTCACTCCAAACATTTGAAAAAAAAAATTACCATGTGCAACATTTGGTAAAGTAATTGCCATTTGAATCGAAAGTAGTGAAAGTAGTGGCGTTAATGTAGAAAAAATATCACGCTAACCTCACCAATTTAGGGAACCTCACTCCATTCCCTTTCAACTATGGATTGACATTTGAAAGAAGGTTCTTTAATCTGTTATTTGGCAAAGTAGTGGTGATGAGAAATAGTGGGATGCTAGCTTTACCGCCTTAGGGAACCTCACTCTATTCCCTTTGAACTATGGACTGACATTTGAAAGAAGGTTATTTGATATATTATTCGGCAAAGTAGTAGCATTGATGAGAAATCGTGGCTTGCTAACTTCACCACCAGGGAACCTCACTCCATTCACTTTCCACATACAACTACCACTTAATGAAATTCCCTTGATTCACTTTTAGGAAAGGTTAGTTGTGTTGATACAGAAATAGTGACATGCTAACTTCACCACCTTGGGAACTTCACTCCATTAACTTTAAACTCTGAGCTGGAATTTGACGGAAAGTTTCTGTTCCATTATTTGGAAAAGTGGTCCCACCAATGCAGAAATAGTGGCATGCTAACTTCACCATCCTTGGTAATTTCACTCCATCCATTTGAAAAAAATGTGGAAAAGTAAGCAGATACTGTACACAGATGTGCTAACTTTGCTAGCCTGGGGAACTTCACTTTGATTATCGATTGCCATTTGAATTGAAAGTAGTGACGTTTATGTAGAAAAAGTATCATGCTAACTTCACCACCTCGGGGAACCTCACTCCATTCCCTTTCAACTACGGATTGACATTTGAAAGAAGTTTCTTTTGAGGCATTATTTGGTGTTGATGAGAAACAGTGGCATGCTAACGTCACCGCACCAGGGAACCTCACTCCACTCTCTACCTGTCTGTCTTGTAGGTATTTACTTCACGATGCTGCAATATTTACATAAAAACAACCAAACCAAATGAAATAGTCAAACATTAATGGCATTATTCTCATTATTATTGTTGCATTATTGCTTGAAAAGAAATCAATGTTGCATGCCCAACTCTAGTAGGAGGACATGCTTCGCTACAGACCTTCCTTTTTCTGTCCCACACATTCCCGAGTGACCTCATTCGTGCTCTCATTCATGCCAAAAATCCCCATCGCCCTCCCTTGTTTACTAATTACAACTCATCCTGTCCTCTCAGCACCAAAAGAAGTCCATCTTTTTTAAGGTTGAGGCAAACTGTAAGAGCCTTCCTTCCGTACATCATGCATCCCCACACGGACCAAACAGGACATTTGTGTTACTTTTAAATTCTTCCCTCCCTCTCGGCAGCACTTGAACCTCAAAGGCTTGCTTTGTCGGGCCTGACAAAAGCTCACATGGCCACCGACTGCTACAGACTGTTAAAGTGGAGATGAGGAGGAGGAGGAGGAGGAGGAGGTGTAGGAGGAGAGGACATGCTGCTGCTGTGTCCACATCATCTAAGCGTTGATGTACTGATCATCATCTTGTCTCTTTGTGCCCTTTTGGATTTCGAGGAGTCTCCACAGCAGGTTGAGGTTGGCCGGTGGCTCATCTTCCAGCCTGACCGACCTCTCAAAGACACCTGGAGGAGGAGGAGGAATGGAGAGGGTGGTGGCGGAGGAGTGCAGCAGGGACAAAGGGACCCAGCAGAGGAGAGCTGGGGCCAATGCCACCTGGAACAGGTCGGAAATGCCACACTATGAGTTTGTTCATCTCGCTTCTTTTCATTCTGCAATCTGCCCCGAGGTGCTCCACGTCTGAATACAAGCACAAAGATGTATGCATGCTGCATGAAAAGGAACACACACAAATGGACGTGAGCATAGAAGCATCAGCGCTTCCTTGCTTGCCACCCCTTCATGCAGCTCTTTCAGCCTCTGCACATCTCTTTTTAATGTAAAACCAGCAACACAATAGGAAATATAGAACCACAAAACCATAAAACCTGTGGTCCCTCAGGTTTTTGAGCCCATGTCGTGTCATTTAGCCATGTACAAAAGAAAGACAAGCAAAATATGAAATGAAAACACCGCACGACAAACACAAAATGACTACTCACTCACCATCGAGACTGGAGTTTGTTTTCTCGAGCCAAATGAAGATAATAGCATGGTTTGATGTGCATGAGTGACAGGCACAGCGTGTTTTTACCATCCACATCGTCTTTGCCCAAAATCCCGTCTTACGTAATTGGACGGGAATGACAACAATGTCTTCAATGCCGTTGTGGAAAGTTCATGATCGTTCCTTTAAACTTTAAATCCAAAATGACGGAACAACGAAAATCCTGTCTTACACAAGTAATTGGACAGGAATAGCAACAACGTATTAATGTCTTTGTGAAAAGTTCTTGCTAGCACCTTTTATATTTTAATCCAAAATGACGGAACAATGAAAACCCAGTCTCAAATGCCATTGTAGAACGTTATATATAGTTCCTCTTTAATCCAAAATGACGGAAGAACGAATGGCAATGTCGTCAATGCTATTGTGGAAAGTTCTTGCTAGTACCTTTCGACATTAATCCAAAATGCAGGAGCAAAATCCTGTTTTTCATAAGTAATCGGATGGGAATGGCGACATCATCTTAAGTGCCATTGCAGAAAGTTATATATAGTTCCTCTTGAATCCAAAATGACGGAACAATGAATGGCAACGAATACTTAATGCCACTGGTCAACGAGGTGACGCCAGGGTAAAATAATTTGATTGTACATCATTATTAAATAAAAGAAGGCACATTATATCCGAAATGGATATGCATTTACATTTAATTGGACTAAACTGCACTTCCGATGTGACATCATGGTAATTGATGCTCATATTGTGTCCCCTCAGCATCCACAATGCAGTTGTCTCCGTGTTCCAGAAGAAGGATCTGGGAGAGAATGAGCTCTTCTCTTTGAATGAAGGCGTCAGGTAAGCTCTCACAGTTCTCATCTTATCTGTCGTCGCTGATAAAAAACAAAACAGAAAACACTCATTGGTTGCTGTGGCTTTCGTGTTCTGAGCTTGTCATTTCCTGAACGGGCTGCTGTTCAAACACTGGAGCCTACCCAACGCTGATTCCATCATGCATGTACAGTGTGTGCCCATAATGTGTGCTTTTACAGGCAGCTGCTAAAGACAGAGCTGGGCTCTTTCTTCACCGAGTACCTTCAGAATCAGCTGCTCACCAAAGGCATGGTCATACTGCGGGACAAAATCCGCTTTTATGAAGGTAACGCATACCTGCCTCAATCCCTACAGCGGTAAGTCATTAACTCAAGTTTGAGATTAACTTGCTTTATTGCCCAACATGACAATCTGAAGACTTTTATCTCAGCATTGCCTCTCCAAGTTAATGCTTCAACTGTAAGACCACGCAGCACTTTTCATCTGATGTACAAATAAAGTTTTTCAGCTATTAGCTTCTCAAGCGACAATACTGTAGAAGTGAATATACTTAAAATTCAGTAGCTTATACCACAATACCACCAACACGCTCCACACAATTATCTTGCTACTCAGTTATTTGGACAATAATGGCTGTGTGTTGACTCCCTCTCAATGGATAGCAAACCTATACTGTTATCCAAGCTGTACACGGACTACTCTAAAGCAGGGGTCGCCAAACCGCCGATCGCGATCGACCAGTTCATCTCTCGGTCTCCAAAATGTTGATATTCATTTCTAAGATATGATACAACTGCTTTGCTGAAATGTCAGCGGCTGTGTTGTGGTGTCAAAAGTGTGACCTTTCTTTGAAGCACACAGGAAGTGATGCCCTTCAATCACGTTGCGCGGCGTCCATGTTTTTCTTTTTTTCCTATGCGGCCCATGTTTGTTGTGACAGGTCAGAAGTTGTTGGACTCTCTGGCCGACACGTGGGACTTCTTCTTCTGTGATGTTTTGTCCATGCTGCAGGCCATCTTCTATCCAGTGCAGGTTGGACACCAACTTTATCACTGCACAAGTTGTGAGCATATTTTATAATACTTGTGTGTGTGTGTGTGTGTGTGTGTATGAGCAGGGGAAAGAGCCATCGGTGCGTCAGCTGGCACTGCTCCACTTTAGGAACATCATAACCCTTAACCTGAAGCTGGACGAGGCTCTGGCACGACCTCGAGCACGAGTGCCGCCCTCCATCATACAGATGCTCCTCATACTTCAGGTGCACACACACGAAACTATACAGTCTGCAGGAGGGAGCGGCAGATGGTTTTCTTGCAAAGGGGGTCTCACAGGAAGTCGTCTCAGCGTGAACAGTCTTCCCATGACCTCCTCCCCGGCTGCTAGCAGCCAACTATAAGTTTTGTTCTTGGTTTTATTTCCTGCATTTGGACTCTGCGGCTGCTTTTACGTGAAAGAAAAGCATTAGCAGATTTCATCATTCTTTCATCTGCAAGTTGTTACCCTTGGTTGAGTCGGCATGACGCCCATGCGGTTTGTTGCTCTAATGTGGCTTTGACTCATGCCCCTTCTGCTCTTATGAGGAGTGGTCCATGTGTCTCCCTGAAGCCATTACAACAAATGTTCTCTTGCTAACACCACAATGTGTTGGTTGCAGGGCGTCCACGAGTCCAAAGGTGTCACAGATGACTACCTGCGTCTGGAGTCTCTCATTCAGAAGGTGGTCTCTCCATACCTTGGCACCCATGGATTATATTCCACAGATGGTTCGTCCAATCAGCACTGTTCTTCCTGTCTGTTAGGTATGAAGTCAACATTGAGCATTCGTCTAGTTGTCTGTTAATTGTTACCCAAAAACGTTTCTTGCCAGAAAAGCGTCTTCAGCGTTCCAGGCTGTCCAAATCTGGTAACCCCCCTACCGTGAAGAACCCGGTGGTGCGCTCAAAAAGCTACAACGTTCCCATGCTGACCCCTGTCGTGGAGAATGACGTGGACTCGACAGCAGGTGGGGGCGCTGGTATCAGACGCCACTCTGTGTCGGAGATGACTTCCTGCGTGGAGGAGAGCCCCCCCGTGGCTGAATCCAGCATTAAGCACTCGGGTAGGACACTTTTGACACGTCAAGTAAACGCATGTAAACTAATCCACTTCCTGTCTTCCACACAGGTACCTCAAGTCAGAACCCCCAGGTCCAGCAACCCTCCCCTCCAAGTGATTACACACACTGTATGGACTCTCTGGTGTCAGACTCCCCCGTGTGCTCCAGAGTTCTGGCGCAGGACACAAGCTCAGGCTCCAGCCCGTCGTCCAGTCCGGAGATCACCGCGGAACTCCGCATCCCGGAATCTCTGGACTCTGAGCCTGAGCACGACGGCATCTTTCTGGACTTCTCCAAAGCCTGCGCTGGAGGTGCAACACACAGCAGTATAGATTGACAGGTGACAATCCAGTACCTTTTTAGCTTATTTAGTCAAATGAACCATCAGTTTAATCAGCAGGTACCCCAGCATGAATGAGGTTAAAATGTTGATAATACAGTAGCAATAAAGCATATAGCTTACAATGAATAGCAAGAAAACCTTGCAAACACTGCCACCTAGTGTTCACCCCTATACCTGCATATTGTAATAGCCCCACCTTCAAACATGCTGACTGATTATAATGAAGAAGCACTTAGACAATTAAAGCAGTTTATTCTAAATGCAGCAAATGGCATTCAAATCTAATTAATTGAAAGAAAAGTTTAAGTAATGCAGCAGTCTTACATTCTGGTTAGAGATTTCAGTCTTATACTAACGATGTACAGCAGAAATGATGAAAAACATTTGTGAAGCCGAACCCAGCTCAGCTTTACCTGCGATCGGCGTAAAAGTCTACATTTTAAATATATTTTCTATATATGTATGTCATGTAACAACCAGGCCAAGTATTCATGATGTCACTAACAGCCACAGTCAGTGGAAGACGTTCCCGTCACGTGACGTCAGCAGGCGAGACTCTCCGTGCTGCAACGTGAAGAAGGATTCCGGTTTCAGCTCGTTCTCCTCCAGAGCTTCTTGGAGGCGACGCGGCGGCTCCAGATAGTGCTGGGTAAAGGACAAAAGTGGCTTCAGTTTTTGGTTTCCAGCTTCTCCACCTTTCTCGGCATACAAATACTCATGCAGCTTAGCAAACAAAGGCCCTTTTGTTGGGAACATAATGGTGATGGTATACATAGTTTTACCTCATAGGCCAGAGCAAAAGTCCCCCAGTGAATAGCCAGTGAGTGTTTGGCCTGAATGTCCATGTGGATCTGCACCGCCTCCTTTGGGTCTACATGCTGCCCTTTCATCACATCCCTACAACAAACACCACCATTATTCTTCAGCAAAGTCCTAACATGTAGGAGGCATGAGTAGATGTTCACCTGGGAAGATACGCTCCAATGGGGATTGCCGCCAAGTCAAACGGTCCAAAACGTCGACCGATCTCCTTGAAGGCCGGGCAGTAGCCAGTATCGCCAGCGAAGAAGAAGCGGTGATCTGGACCCAGTACAGCCCAGCTGGCCCATAAGGACTGAAAAAAGATGGATGACATGTTTAGCGGGCATTGTTAAATCAAAGACAAGATAAGTAAGCCACCGTGTTGTCGTCCACGGCACTGCGTTTGCTCCAGTGCTGGGAGGGCGTGCACACAAACGTGACATCATCGTGAGCCGGCACGCAGTTCTCCTCCCACCAGTCCAGCTCCATCACGTTCTCACAGCCCGCCTTGGACAGCCAGTCCATCAAGCCGAGGGGCACGAACCTACAGACACTCCTGGTAAGCGGCGTTTGAAGCCATTTTAGAGAATACCAGCATGGTGCACGTACCAGCGTAGCTCCCCTCCAAAGCGTGTGTTAAGGCTGGCCACTGTTCCAGCATCAAGATGATCGTAGTGGGAATGACTGATGACCACAGCGTCGATCCGGGGCAACTGGAGAACCAGACCCAGTTTAAATAAAGCACATAGATGTTGTTTGAAAAGCAAGCACACCTGTTGCACGCTACAAGGTGGGCCTCTGTATCTTTTAGGACCCATGAACTGGAACGGTGACGCCCTCTGGCTGAAAATGGGATCTGTCAGAATATTCAACCCGTCCAGTTCCACCAGAACTGAGGCGTGACCCAGCCAGGTGACCCTCAGACCTGGACCGGAGAGGGAAAGGTCCGGGTTCTGGACAAAGTACGGCTCCATCACCGGTAGCTCGTTGTCAAGGGCCTGGAATGAGGCGAAGCATAGGCGTAATAATCACTTTGCCCACCAGGAAGTGCTGACTCGTGACGACGCACCTCTTTACTAGTTGGGATATTGCTGTGGTTCTTGTCCAGTAACAAGAACCGGAGCAGGGTGGAGTAGGAGGGGAAGCACCATGTGGGCCAGGGGTTGGTGAAGCGGCCATGTTTGTCTCGACAGGACTTTGTCACATCTTCCTGTAAACAAAAATACAATGATGCTCCCTTCTATTTATTTAACTATATACAGGTATGTACTGTATTCATGACTGATGACCTCAATGCGGTAGTCCAGTCGGAAGCTCTTGCGTGAGGACCGGCAAGAGCTGCTCCTCCTCTGGGCTTGAGGACCCGCCTCTCTGCCCTCTGCCCCCCTCAGCACGCCACCATCCTGCAAATGTAAATAAACAATGGCAACCATTTTGGTGACGCACTGTAGTTCATTTCACGCCTTTGGTACCTCCACTAGGCCTGTTCTCTCCTCCGGGGCTCCGCTGTCTGAAGATAACGACTTTTCCATGGGCTCACCTCCACATCTGGCATGGACAAACACCAACTTTTACAATATTTTATTCAAATGCAGACAGGAGGAGGATAACAGCATCACAGTGTTACTGTGTAACGCTTTGTATGTGAGATAGAATGGGGTCAAATTAATCCAGTCTTGTAAAATGCACAACTGGAAGCAGATGTTAGGAGGTGCATGCCACTCTTCCTAAATGTTTACTTGAAGGACAACTGGACGTAAAGTTGTCTACAGTGTGGTCCAACAGTGTGAGAAGATGGATGGTCCATTCATTTTGATCAGGGGCATCCTCCTTACTGCAGTGGTGCGTTCACTACACACACTATATTTGTGTGATTCTCCGACAACAACGGCGGCCTGTGGTTGAGAACCAAAACAAAGGTGTGCAGTGTGTGCAGCCATTTGTGGCTCGACGTGCTAAATGACAAAAAAAGCACTAGAGTTGGCAGACATCTCTGTCTGTCCTCGAAATGTATTTGCGAGTTTATAAATAGTGTCGTTTCTCTGCAGCACAGACCACTCTCGATGAAAGGTGCAGGTTATAAATAGGACTTAGTTTCCGTGTAGCATTAGTAAATTAAGCTAAAAAATATCAAACAAGTTAAAACGAGATGATTTGGTTACTAGCAGCGATAGCAGTAACATCGTACTAACGCCCCCTCCCCACAAACATTATAGGTATCGTACAATATACCTGAACAGTGAACGCAACAGCTAGCAAGAAAACATGTTAGCCAAACAACCGTGCTACTAAGAGATATTGCTAACTCTACGACTCTTGTTTAGCAGATTTCAAAATAAACTTTAGCTGGCTAAGTCATGAAATAAGAGAAATTACCGTCAAAGACGTCGCTCACAAGCTAAAGAAAGGTTTTTGCAGTCGAGTGGCAGGCGGAAGGTGAAAGTCATTGGTCAACGTAGGGGATTGGTGACGTCAGCCTAAACGTCACTGGGGCACATGATCACAGTTCGTCAATTAGCACTTTAATTACAGCAACAGAAAACGCACTAGCTCGTTACATTTTCATTATAAATATTAATTACAGGACACTGGATACTTGCGTTTTAATTGTATGTGCATTTCATAGAATTACATTTATAGATTAATGCAAATTTTGCAGAATAAAAATACATAAATATGTGGTTGCTGTAAATAAATAAATAAAACATGTCTGCATTAGACATATTGATATTTATATGTCATCTGTGCAGAATATAAAATTTAGAAGTTTCTTACATTATTACATATAGTGATTTTCTTTTGGGTTTTTTTCCATGACTGAAGAAGAAAAGAGTTCATCCCCATCATGAGTGATTTGGGTCAGTGGGGGAGGAGGGAGACTCCACATCTGTTCCACACTGCTGGTGTGTATATTTGTGTGTGTGCGCGCGCACAACCGAGTCGGTCTCTTAAGTGTTATTAATCTAAAGTACCCCCAGTGCTTCCTGCTGCATGATTGCATTACAACTACTGTTTATATTTCTGTGTGAGCCGATGTGAGACATGTCTGTGTGTGTGTGCGCGCGCGCGCTTGCGTGTGTACTCATGAGATATAATTATTGAAAAGCATTTATTGAGTATAATAAGTGTAGATTCTGCTTAATTTGTATGAGCCTGTGATATTTAATTTAAGATAATTTGTGCCCCTTCAGCGAAAGTACAAATTCAAAGCATAATTTGAGCTTTTTGCATAGGTAGAGATAGTTAAACATTTATTGTGCCTAAATTCTCTTACTAATGTAAGCAAATCAGCACTGTAGTCTGCACTACTTTATTTGACCACTAGAGGCCCCTATCTGTTAAATTAAAACCTTGAAACAGTGAAACCTCTATGGAATGTGATGATTGATCCGTAACAATCATACTATGTCATTTCCAACACACAGGAAGTGGGAGAAAAGGTAGAAAGGCAGTGGATCAAAGAAAAAGATGGAGAGAGACGTTAGAGAGAGTAGAGGGAAAGGGGGAATGGAGGGAGGAGGGGTTTGGTAATCCTGCCTGGATTAAGAGAGAGAGAGAGAGAGAGAGAGAGAGAGAGAGGAAGTCCCAACATCCCTCTCTCACTCACTCTCCATCCTGTACATTTCCCTCCAATCATCAGTATGTGGACGACAGTGGGTTCAAAAAGACAAGTTGGACACCCCCGAAAGATGAAGGAGGGGAGTGTTTGAATGATGGGAAGCTGTGGACATGAAGATGGAAGTCTTAAGAGGATGGTTGTTAGGGCTGCTGGTGTGGAGATGTGAACTTTCACATCTTGATATCTGGATTTATTGTATTTTTTAAGCATGATGTCATGGATTCTACAGACAAACTTTGCATCTCTTAAACAGGTCCAGGACCTTTGCAGGCTCCCTGTATGTCAGCATGGCTCATTTCACGCTTTGGTATGTCACATCAAGCCTTTACCGGCTCTCCGGACTTGAACAGAAGTGATGTTTGGACTTCTTAAAGAAGGCAAGTTGGCAAACAAGGAGGAACTGGTGAATTTACAGTTTTATCATAAAAGCACAGTCAAGATGCTGTACTTGTTGGTGTGTTTTGTACTCTGAAATAAAACCCCCTCACGTGATGCAGAGATGGACGTCGGCGATGCTGGACCACGGCACAGAAGTGGGCCACGGCGAGGGACGCTGATGATGTTCTCGTGGATTATCCTGTGCTGCAGCTCTCTGTGGCTGGTGGTGGACGGCCAGATAAAGATCTCACCGGAGACGTGAGTTACTTTTCATCCGTTCAATACTAAGATAGAGTTGTTTTTTTTTATTTTTATCATTTCTGGCCTTTTTTTTTGCCATTTAGTCAAAGCCACAGTACCTTTGAACCACCTGAGATTATTATAGCATCAATGACAGCCAAATTCCATGAAATATTGTCTAAAGATCAACCTTTACCAATCAAATAATGCTGACATTTGATTGTATTGTTGTTTATTTAACAATATGTTGTTGTTTGCAGTACTTTTGGACCACGTGAGGCCGTTATTGCATCAATAACAGCCAAATTCCATGTAATATGGTCTAAAAGTCAACCTTTATGAAGCAAGTCATGTTTGCTTTTGATTGTATTGTGGTTTATATAACTATATGTTGGTATTTACAGTACGTTTGGACCACCTGAGGCCGTTATAGTGTCAATAACAGCCAAATTACATGTAATATACTCTAAAAATCAACCTTTACAAAGCAAATAATGCTTGCTTTTGATTATATTGTGGTTTATTTTGTTAAAATAAAATATAAGTGTATAATAAATATGTTGTTATTTGCAGTACTTTTGGACCACCTGAGACCATTGTAGCATCAGTAACTCAATCAACTCTGCTTCTTCCTACTCCTTTTCAGACATGTTGAATTGTGCAACCGTAGTGCTTATGTTTGAAATAAACTAAGCCATTATAGCCTCGGTAGCTCAAATTAGACATAATAGCGTTTAAAAATCAGCCTTTATAAAGCAAACCGTGCTTACTATTGTTTGTATTGTGGTTTCATTTGATTTCTTTGCAGTGGTCAGAGCTGTTTCTAATATTTTGGTGCCTTTATTAGCTGCTCAAGAGTGTCAAAATAGTGTGATGCAGCACACAATAATAAAAGAAAGCGTCAACTCATTCCTCCTCATTGGTGGATTACTACTACTCATTGTCACATTTACTATCCAAAGCATCGTGATCCAACACTGCATGAATGAATGCTTATTTTTATTTTGGAATAAACGTATGATCTCCAGCAGGCCGAGCGGTGACAAAGCTCGGGCTGGCTCCCCATTGGCCGAACCATCTGTCGCATCCTGTCTGTTAGGCAGAATTACATCCCAAAAAAAAAAAGAAACATCAGAGAGCGGTGAATAAGTCGGCGACCTGGCGGGCAGCATTGACTGTCACCTTCAGCCGTAATCTCTCTTAAGCTGACCTCTGAAACATGAGCGGCCGCGACTTTTCACGGCAGCTTACTCATCGGACACCTGCACATTACAAGATAGTAATTCTTAGTTTGAAGTAACACCAGTATAAAATCAACCCACACTAAGTCTGATGATGTGATCATGTGATTTGTGGAGGTTCTATGTTGTGCGTTTGTTGTGTTGCAGGGTGCAAAAGTGGGCTGTGTCCTTCGGCAAAGAGATAGCCGCCCTCTCCACCAAATACTCGGGAGCGAAATTGCTACAAAAAGTAAGAAACGTCTCACGACGTACAGGAGACAGATTGACAGATGAATATATGGATAGTCATTGATTTTTGCAGGAAACTCTTCCGCTTTTGCTGCAGCAGCCGCACAGGACAATAGACATGCAACACAAAATAAACCATGCTAAAAGATTTTCATTAATGGAAATTCTTTTTTTTAAATCTATAGATGGCAATATTGTTATTATTATATCATTATATTTTATACATACTGACGATTTTTAAAAATTCATATAATAAATAAATAATACAGTATGTGGTTTTTTTGCGTCATTTAGGCATGTGTACCTAATATTAATAATAATTATAATATGCTTTTGTACAGCACGTTTTTAGACACTTTCATCTTATGACCTTGATTTTTGCAAGTAATTGCTTGCTGTTGTTGGGTTTTGCCACTGCACAGTACAATAGACGTGCAACATAAACAATGCTAAAATATTATAAGTAATAGAAGATACATGTAAAAAAAATATACTGTATATATAAATAAAATGTCTTTCTTATATATCTGTATATTAAACATTTTTATGATTTTAAACATTCCATGAAATGATTTCAATGTTCTCGTAGGCAGCACAAGTCGATTAGGCAGGTCTAGCAAATAATAATAAATAATAATAATACATTGCTTAGACAATTATACAAATAATACATTTTTTGGATAATTTCATCTTATTAGATTGATAGATAGGTAGTCACCGCAAATGTTGATTGGGCAGGTGTACATAATAATAATAATAATAATACATTTTTAGACAAAGCATTTCTAGACATTCTACAAGAAGCGATGAGGATAAAAATGAACAATAAGTAGTAATATTGAAGGTGTTTGTGTGTACCACTAATTCACTGTCATTGTTTTGCTTTAGCAATACATGCACTGTTTTTGTGTGCGTGTGTGAGTGTCTTTTAGTAATTAGGCTACACGGCGCATGCCACCCTGTAGAACCCCCCCCCCAGCAGGCCTGTTCACCATCTGCCAACCATGCTAACTCATCTTATCCTCATCACATGATTTAATTTTGAAAGAAATATAAGGACGTGGAGGGCGTGCTGAAGATTGAGGAAGTGGACGGCGAGGAGCTAGTGAAAAAGTTTGCAGAGGAGATGGAAGAGATGCTCGGGAGGAAGATGAAATCTGTCAAGGTGCTACGACACATCAGTAATGATTTCGTCATAAGAGTGTGCACCATCACTAACTACATGATAATAAAATGGTACAGTGTGTCGCAACCAGTCAACCAGCTGTTTTCTTTATTATAGAGGCTAGCAGAAGCAGCCGAGGATGCTGATCTGTACCACGAGTACAATGACACGCTGGAGGTACGCAACCATTGGCATCATTTCATTAGGGACACTCCGTTCGCTAGATCTGCCCATATGAAGATAACTACAATGTAGAATGGGAACTATTTAGTAGAGGCAGTTGCATACTATCCTCATTTCATCACCCCTTCATAGATGGCCTGAAATGTACCATTAAGGTCCATTCATTATTTACTGAGAGGTAAATGTTTCAAAAAATACCCTGAAAATTGTCCAGATCTGCACCAAAATTGAATCAGTAAATAATAGTTTTTGTATGTATGAATGTATTTTTTTATTTGATTTGTTTATTTTTAATTAAATCTAAAAAAGGAACTTTATCCTCACCAAAATTGAATGGGTACTTACTTTATTTATTAATTATGTTATTACAAGTATGTGATATTTTGGTGGTGGCTTGTATGACGATGACACCCTCTTTGATTGATGAGCCCAGTGGCGCCCCTAGTGGTAGAAATGTGTATGTAGCATAAGTGTAATATTGCACTACAGTATAATGGGAGTCAAATTCCCTAAAGGACAAATGTTCCCACCCCCTTGAGCGAGTCTTCGTTCAACGCTGCTTGCAGCTTTATCCAAAGTCTCCAAGGGACATACACAGCCCCTGAACAGGTTGATATTTTTCCTTTTTTGCAAATTGAACAGTTCAGTCGTACAAACAAAACAATAATGTTCACAAACAAAATAATAGACTGCAAGAAAATACCCCTGACAAAATATTAGAACCACCTCTCAGTATGATGCAGAGCAGTTCTACACTAATGCACACTAAACACACCAAAAAGCATCATGGTCATCTTTATAAAGGCAGAATTGTTGGTACAACTCTTGGCGCTGTCCCTTTTCTTCCTCACCAGTTTGAATACTACAACTCCATGTTGATCAACGTGGTGGACGAGGACGGCAATGCGCTGCCTCTTGGAGGAGAATTCCCGCTGGAGGCCAACGAGCACTTCAGCAAACTGCCCGTCAACACGCAGCAAAGCAACATCCAAGTCCCTACCAACGTCTACAACAGAGGTAGAACGCCATCAACTTGTTAAATCCACAAGGTCATCATTTCACTCTTGCTTGTAGATCCAGATATCCTCAATGGGGCGTACATGTCGGAGGCTCTCAATGACGTGTTCATAGACAACTTCCAAAAAGATCCCACGCTTACCTGGCAGTACTTTGGCAGCTCTACTGGCTTCTTCAGGCTCTACCCGGGTACGACGTCAACATTTAGCAACCAAAGCAGAAACACGGACCGCTTAGCTTGCAGTTGCGACTGGTGATGACTCAGTTGTGTGTCTGTGTGCATATGTGTCTGAAGGTAATTAGCAAGGATTGGTGCCACACGTCCTCATCCATCAATCCATCACTTCATCGTATAGCCAACCAGCAGATTTTCCATGGAAGTGCTGTGACAGCTTTGCTCTTTTTTTTGCAGGAATCCAGTGGATCCCAGACGAAAACGGGGTGGTCACGTTCGACTGCAGAAACAGGAACTGGTAAAGCCATCTTTCATGCAAAATATCTGCCTTTAAAAGTGCCACTTTTTACCCTTAGGGCCCAAAATGGTCCCTTTTTTTTCCACTTTAACTCCATCAAATCCTTTCATAACTAAAATAAAATACAAATAATACGAAATAATAATAAAATAAAAGTTTGAAATGATTTTTTAAAGTATATATTTTTCTGTATAATGTCCTTTTTTTCACAAGAAGCCCAATTTTTGTGGGAAAGATATGCATTTTTGTCCCCCCAATAACAATTCTATAAATATTCAACTCTATGCAACGAAAATGACATTATTTTTGCTCATAAATCACAATTGTTCTCGTAAAATTGCGACTTTTTCCTCGTTAGAATCTGACTTTTTTTTCTTGTAATAGTTGACTTTGTTCTTGTAAAATTACATCTGTTTTTTTTCCATTTTGGTTGTTTTTTTAGCAACTATTTCAACTCCCTTTTTGTAAATGTTGTTATGTTCTTCATCATGACTTTTTTCCTATAACATATTGGTTACGAGAACTTTGTTGTTGTGTTTGTCGCTCATAATATCACAACTTTAAAAAAGTAGCGTCTTTTCATCAAATGTAATTTTGAATGATTCTCGTAAAATGATGACTTTTAATGTTAGATTACAACTTTTTTTTCATGATATTTTGACTTTATTCTTCTGTTTTTGTTGCTGCTGCTTTTTTGTTTTGTTTTGTTTTCCTGTTGAATTATATTTTAGAATGTGCCGCGGGCGAATAAAAAAAACATCCGTGGGCCGCACTTTGGACACCCGTCCTACACAATTATACTTCACAAACATTACATTGTGCAGGTGTACCTAATGTTGTGTCCAATGTGGGTTTAGTCAAAAGTTTGGAGACGCCTTCTCCTATGTTTGACTGGTACTGCATTTTAGTGATTTAGCCCAACTAAAGCAATGTGGTGATCCGTATAAGACGGAATCACATTCCAGGAATGCCGTCTGGTCCCTCAGACGGTGCATCCACGAAGTCGGAAATCAAACAAACAGATTATGGACCTGGAAAGTTGCCTGGGAGCAGCTGCTGCCCCCGGGTGAATCTCATTTATGTCAACAAGCCCGCAATTAGAGATAAAGGAGGGGATTGGAAGGATGAACTGTTAATGAATGTCATTATGTGTGGTGTTTTTACTCAGGTACATCCAGGCTGCCACCTCCCCTAAAGACGTGGTCATTGTGGTGGACGTGAGCGGGAGCATGAAGGGGCTCCGACTCACCATAGCCAAACACACCATCAACACTATACTGGACACGCTGGGAGAGAACGACTTTGTCAACATCATCGCTGTAAGTCCTTGTTGTTGCAGCCCGGCTGGAGCAAATAGTAAAAATAACGCCTCCTGTTTTGGGTCTTCGCCAGTATAGCGACTATGTCCGCTACGTGGAACCGTGCTTCAAGGGAACTTTGGTGCAAGCTGATCTGGATAACAGAGAGGTACAAAGAAAACACACACACACACACGCACGCACGCACGCACACACGGCTAATTCATTTACTTAACCTCTCATTAAAGGTAAGCTGTCATTTCCTAATGCCATGAGGATAAAGATTATGTTGTCCAGGCTCCATTATTATAGTATTTCCATGTACTTCCTGTCTGGCTTCATCTGTCAGTGTGTACTTGCTCTTTGCTTTCTTGTTCATCTGCTGTCTTGTTCTTCTTATCCTGCAAAGCCTGCCCGTGTGTGTGCGTGCGCGCGTGTATGTGTGTGCTTTTGTTTGTTATGTGCCGGATGCATGCCCTACTTTTTCCCCCCCATCACTACATCACAACATAAGAGATCAGGTGAGGTGACGGTGCTGCCGCTACTAGTTTTTAAGCATGTCACATGACCAGCCAGGATGCTGGACGATTGGCTGGATTCCTAGCAGTGTCCTCCTACAGATGTTGGCTGACACGCTTACGTGTCAACTCATACGCACACACAAATGAAATGAAATGAAATGAGTAGATCCAGTATGATGCAGTGCACCTTCCACCTGCTGTACAACCACAATCATAAACATTGTTAAAACTGAGCATTATTTATAGCTTATTTTGATGCTGTCTTGTATTGGATCCGTGTACCTGATGAAGTGTCCAGGCGGTGTATTTTGGGTTTATTGTAGTGTTGTTTAATCCAGATTATCTGTCGGTGTTGTAATTAGTCAGGGAGCCAGGGAGCCATGCTAATCCCTCCTCTGCACCCCCCCAACACACACACACACACACACACATTTGCTTCTGTATTCATTCTTCAGCATTTCAAGCTCCTGATTGACGAGCTCCACGTGAAAGGCGAGGGCAAAGTGAAGAATGCAATGAAGGAGTCGTTCAAGATCCTCAATGAGGTTGGCCTTTAATAAAGAAGGTAAATTGTTGATGCAATGAATGCGTTGTGGATGAAAATGTGTATGCGTGTGTGTGTTGTCAGGCTGCAGCGCTGGGCCAGGGCAGCCTGTGCAACCAGGCCATCATGCTGATCACAGACGGCGCCATGGAGGACTTCCAGGACGTTTTCGAAGAGTTCAACTGGCCAGAACGGCGGGTATGACGCACATACCAGCACGCGCAATAAGCATACTATATATACACGCCTGATCAAAATATTAAGACCAGTTGAAAAATTGCAAAAATTGCACTGTTGGATCTTAAGGAGTATCTAAGTAGAGCTTCAAAATGCAAAAAGGAGAAATGGGAGTGAAACAAAAACACATCTGAGTAAGCAATTTATTGCACACATGCATTAAGGTGAAATAGGCGGTTTAAAGTTTAAGATCACAGCCTTTAAAAGCCAAAATCTTGGCAAAAATGTGGATTCAATGTGATTTTCTGTCAGGTATTCACACTGACATGGTCTCTTGATGGCAAAGGCAAAAAAGCTTTCTGTCTTTGAATGTGGTGGGATTGTTGAGCTGCATAAGCAAGGCCTCTCGCAGCGCGCCACTGCTGCTGAGGTTGGACGCAGAAAGACAGTCATTCCAAACTTTTTCAAACATCCTGAGGCACTTGGAACAATTGCAGTCCACGGACTGCATCTGCGACAGAAGCTTAAGAAGAAAAAACGTCTTCAAAGGCCTCGTCTCCTTTAACACCACAAAATTGCCAGTTTGGAATTTGCAGGTGAGCATCAAACATGGGACATTGAAGGGCGGAAGAAAGTCAAAGAAGGCTCATTACTGAGTCCTTTTTTTGAATGTTTTAGGGGGATTTCGGTGTTTTTTTGAGCTATGGTCTTAAACTTTTGATCAGTTGATGAACAGCCAACTACACTTTAACGCTTGTTTGAAATAAATTGCTCACTCCAAATTTTTTTTCTCTCTCTCTCTCTCTCTCTCTCTCTCTCTGTCTCTCTTTCTCCCATTTCATCTTTTCACATTTTGAAGCTCTACTTAGAACCCCGGTTAAGATCCAACAGTGGATGTACATGTTTACATGCCTCTAACTGTAATTCACTGTCATCCCAGGTTCGAGTGTTCACTTATCTGATTGGACGAGAGATGACGTTTGCTGAAAATGTCAAATGGATTGCCTGCAACAACAAAGGTAATGACAATGGAATGAATTAGCCTAGAGATGCATTGTATTGGTAGCCACGCACGATGGAATATTAGGGCTGCACTTAAAATATATACCGTATGCTGTATAAACACATTTCTAGAGTTAGAACATTATAGTTCGAATTGCAAGAAAATAAACGATAACTAGAATAAGTTGTAATTTAATGAGAATAAACACTACGCAAATAAAGTCATAATTGTATGTACGAATAAAGTCCTAATATTACAATAAAATAGTTTTAGGTTTACACAAATAAAGTCATGATCTTACAAGAAAAAGTGAAAAATAATAGTACAAGAAAAAAGTCAGAATTGTATAAAAATTAAGCTGAAAAGTCAAAATATAAATAAATAAATAATTTATATAAAAGCATATTATTAGGAAAAAGTTTCGATAATTTTAAGATGAAAAAGTTTAAGAATTCAATAAAAAATGTATAATGTTATGAGAAAATGTAATTGTATTACAAAAAAGAAAGCAAAATAGGAGAAAAAAAATTGTAACAAACACGAGTTTGTGTGGAAATTTGTACAATCAGTAGCTAAAATTATGACGCTATTTCATAATATTGTTTCTTTCCTTTTTGTGAATTGATTTCCCTTTCATTGTGCCCTTAACTCATCCAATACCAAAGACGTGTTTATACGTTAAATTGTTATTTTGATATAAAAACAAACCTGTTTTGTGTTGTTTATGTTGGTATAGTTGTTTAGATATTTCAGCTGTCACAAAAGCAAAAAAAAATTTGTGTCAAAGTGAAAGTTTCGCTTGAAATGTATCTTTTCACAAAAAGCTGTTTTCTCCCTTTTCTTGTTGGGAACTGATATTTTCCTGAAACTGCTGATTACTAAAGAATGGAAAAAGTAGAAACAAACTTTTTTTTTTCCTGAGGAAAGACAGAAGTCTGATCTTTCTTTTGGTAGGTTCCGTGTTTTTATGTCCATGTGTGCCTTGAAAGATCAGTCAAAATTGTCTAAAATGACGGGTACCGAAGGGGTTGTCTTTTGAAAAACGTCTGGGATCGAATGAGTTAATTGTCCTTCATACTCAGGTAGTGACATATGGGAGTGAGAGAAAAAAGCGCTGCCCTCTTGTGAATAACATGGGATTACAGCCGATAAGACGAAAAACTAATCACTTTATACCCTGCTGGGAGTCTGTGAAAACCTCTGATTAAATAGCAGATTATCAGCACAGATATACTGTAAACACAGCCTTGGCTAACAGATGTGCTCGCTTCTGTTCAGCCAAATACAAAAAGGCCTTCAATTCAAACCGGAGTGAGGAAGTCAGCATTGGAAGCAGGTAGTGCTTAATAAATAGAACATCTCAGCAGGTATCCCATTGACGTCATCCCCTTGTACAACAAGAAGCCCAAAACTGCTCAGCCTTTTGGGGATTACAGTGTTTGATGTCTGATAATAGGTTTACTGCACCAGAATGCCAAAAACCAAAATGAAAATATTCCATTTGAATGTGATTGCTCGTGTTGTGTTTGTGTCGCAGGTTACTACACGCATGTTTCCACGCTGGCCGACGTGCAAGAAAATGTCATGGAGTACCTGCACGTTCTCAGCAGGCCCATGGTCATCAACCACGACCATGACATCATCTGGACGGAGGCCTACATGGACAGTGTGGTACGTCACGGCTGTTTTGGAAAGCATTCCCACTCATCAAATCCCCTGGAAACCCCATGAAATCATTTAGAGACGGTTTAGCAATGAATTCGAGCATTTCTTTGGCATTTTTAGAACTTTATGAGCCCACTCAACTTTAAACCAGACCCCTGAGGCTAGCAAACCGTGGCTAACAATAGCATGCTTGCAAGAAGCCACTAACGAGCTGAATAAAAAGTTAATTTTACTAAAATGTGTCATTTCAACTGATAAAAGTCTTCTGTGGAAATGATGACATGTTTTTTTTGTGCCATTTGTAGTTTATACTATAGTACTTTTATACTTTATTACTATGCCACTACCTTTTTAGCCGCCATTTTTCATTCATTCATTTGTGTTTTCCTTTCACCCCCAGTTACCAAGCACTAAAGAGGTACAGTAATCAGTCATGATGATAGACGTTTTTAAATGTGAATGCAACATTTTAATGTAGCTTAGCATCTATAGTTAGCTTAGCCTCTAGTTAACATAGCCCTCCAGCTAACATAGCGTCTTTTCCGATCACAATAAAGCCATTTCAATAGCAAAGACAACACCAAAAAGCACTACTACGACACCTAGTAGGTGTATTTGTTATAAATTTAGCTTAATTTTCATGTCGCAGTTGTTCAACAGTCAGGCTCAGAGTTTGCTCCTGATGACCTCGGTGGCCATGCCGGTGTTCAGCAAGAAAAAAGAGACGGTAGGGAAGCTGTTTGTCAAACACCCAGTGTGAGTTGAAACAGTGGGTGAATTTATTATTGCCTCTTGTAGTTGTCTCATGGAATTTTGCTGGGAGTGGTCGGCACGGACGTCGCGCTGAGAGAACTGATGAGATTAGCGCCAAGATACAAGGTTAAAACGCCGCCATTTAACTGCGCTACCTCCAGTATCAACGTGCAGTTTATGATGATTATTTTGTCTCTTTTTAGCTGGGTGTCCACGGTTACGCCTTCCTCATCACAAACAACGGATACATCCTGTCTCATCCGGACCTCCGGCCTCTGGTAAACATTACGTTTGGTTTAACGATGCCAATTCAATTAAAAAAGGTAAAACAACATGTTTTTAATGTTTTTGTGTATGTGTCAGTACAAAGAGGGGAAGAAGCTGAAGCCCAAACCCAATTATAACAGCGTGGACTTGTCCGAGGTGGAATGGGAGGACATGGAGGAGAAGGTGAGCGCTGATGTTCATCCTTCTGAGAGCAGCGGTTCACGACCGGAAGGGTTACACTCATTTTTGCCCATGACTGTGTGTGATCTGGCAGCTGAGGACGGCTATGGTCAAAGGAGAAACCGGTACATTGTCCTTAGACGTGAGAACTTCAGTGGACAAAGGAGTGAGTAGGCTTTTTTTTTTTTGTAACTTTATGGGCCAAAAATGCTATATACATCTGTTTTATTTTTTTTCCAATGACTGAATGACAGCATTTCTCATCATCATTCAGGGAGCCCCTACACTCTTACTTGTACCTTCCATCCACCTCCAGAAGATGCCTTGTGGGGCACACTATGGCCGTCGATCCACCAGTTAGGTTTACTTTGTACATTTAGTTTCTCTCTTTTGAACAGAAACGAGTGATGTTCCTGAAGAACGATTACTTCTACACCAGCATCAATGAGACACCTTTCAGGTTGGACTGCATGTTTTGTTTGATGTTTTGCTCATTTGTCGACCAATTTATTGTATTTGTCCGTCTGTCAGTCTTGGCATAGTGCTAACAAGAGGAAACGGACAGTATATATTCATTGGCAACGTCTCCGTTGAAGAAGGTAAGCCTTCCTCTTCTCTTTCATTTCTCTTTTTACTCCATCCGTTGCTACATTTTTGTTGATTGTGCAGGTCTTCATGATTTAATAGCACCTGATTTGACCATAGCCAGTGAATGGTGAGTAGAAAGTCAGTACTAGCGGGACATTACTACCAGCCGTTAGTCTATTGCAGCATCTCTAAAACCCTGCAGGACGTACTGTGAGACGGACATCGACCCGGCGCATCGTAAATTGAGCCAGCTGCAGGCTGTGGTCCGATACCTGACAGGCAAAGAACCAGACCTGGAGTGTAAGTCAGGACTTTTTGGTGTTTAATTAGCTGCGTCCTGATACGATGTAGTTATTGGTCTGCAGGTGACGTGCAGCTCTTGCAGCAAACCCTTTTTGACGCGGTGGTGACTGCGCCCATGGAAGCTTACTGGACAGCCCTCATGCTCAACCCAGGCGGGTGAATAGTCGCCCAAATGCATGACTGTACGTTTAAATATTAGCTCCTGATAATATTTCTATATCTGTTTTGTGTCCTAGTATGGATGAGGGCATGGAAACAGCGTTCCTGGGCACCCGCTCGGGTCTGATGAGGTTCCAACGATACAGTGGCATTGAAAAGAGAGTTGGCAAGTGAGTAAGGAAAACAACTTTTAGTCACAAAATCCTGCTAATACTCCACAATGGAACATTGCAATAAAATTGTGAAACGCCGCCTTCTAGTGGATGCTCATATATTTACTTCTAAATGTAAAAGAGGCTTGACTGTCAGTCGTTTGGTGCTGTACAGTATTGCTCATAAAATAATGAAATAAATCATGCAGCATTAGATAGGTACTTTATTGGTATTTAATAGAATTCGCAGAAGATCACAGCACTTCCTACTTCGTTTCCCCGTCGTATCGCCATTAAATCAGAATGCGCTACATGGACAGCCCACATGGACAGTGTGGTATGTGGCCATGTGGGAAAGCAGTAGTAGTCCATGCAGCTATAAACAAATACCAGGCTGTGGTTAACTCATTCAATACCAAAAACGTAGTTATACCTTTTTATAAACCCGAACGCCCGATCCCAGCAGCGTTTTTTTGAAGAATGGCTGGGATTGAATGAGTTAAGAAGCCAACAAGCTTACTATGAAATCTGTTTTGTACTATAGTACAACATGTGTAACTTATATTGGGCTTGAGTTGCCCTCATGTCTCCACTAGAGGGCCTACTTGCATGACGTCTAGCTTCTTGCTATGCAGAAATTCATCACGCAGAGATACATCAGCCAGCATGATAGTCCTATCATTTTCTGCGTGTCTTCCAGGTCCTTCCTGACGTCCACGGACAAGGAGAACATGTTCACCCTGGACCACTTCCCGCTGTGGTACCGCCGGGCAGCCGAATACCCTGCTAAACAGTTTCTGTACTACATGCCCCGGCAGGAGACCAGAGGTAAGGGACAGAACACACACACGCGCACACACAAAGATTTGTGTCTGTGGTTAAACGCAGTGTGTTGTGTCCAGACATGTTCAGGGACTATGACGCAGACTATAGCGCCACCTTGAGCGCAGAGGAGATGGAACGCCGAGCGGAAGAGGGAGGGAGAGTGCAGGGGGAGGAAGAGGAGGTGGAGGAGGAGGAGGGTAGAGGAAAACTGTTACTTGGCATGCTGCCGCTTGGGTTTCCTCAACTTTGCATAGCATGACCCCTTGTTTTTTTAAATCTTTCTTATGTCTTTAAAGCCTCATTTTTAGTTGATTTATTTACGGCATGGACATAAACGTTCATAGAAGCAACCTCCTCTCCTCTCTTGGGAAGCCTGCAGGTTCTTTTACATGCAGGGTGCTACATGATGTCACCTATACAGGGACTGGACACATTTAAGCATACTTAAAATTCAACATAAGGACAGCAAACACTGTTTATTTCATTGTAGTGGATGCACGCATATACAGTATGTTTGCAATGCATACATGAGTACGCATCATTCATCACTGTGTAGTGTAGTGCAATATACTGTTTTTAATATTGTGTTTTTTCTCTCCTCTCACCAAAAATGAGCATTCTTGTCCTTCTAAAGGCAGAACATTTTTAATAGGATATCTTTATGTTGTGAAAGTGTACCTATTGTTGTGATAGTGATAACGTGCACTCATTTGTGTGTTTGTGCTGCTCTTCTTCCAGCTGGCAGGATCGTGATCGCCACCACTGCCATCACTGTGACAGTGGGCAAGAAAACAGCCATCGCTGGAGGTAGAGTAGGACACCAAAACTTCTTTTTTTTTTTTTAAAGGGATTTAAAAGAAATAATTCCTCTTTCTTGCAAATTTGTTGTCACACATTCATTGTTTATGTCGGCTTGCTTGGTCTTGCGTTGGTTTATTTAGGACGCAAGGTCACAAGCAGTATTGTGTTGTTAATAATAGTGGCTTAATCCACCACTTTGCATATTGCAACTCCGCTGATGACCGGTAGAGGTCAGTGTTTGCCTTAAGTATTCAGAAGAGGATGGTTGCTGTCACCTACAGATGAACCCTCCTGCTTAATACACCTTCCAGCGCTTTGGGAATCGAACCATAGCAACCCTGGACACCGGGCAAACCACTTACCCACACTTTTATTAGCTTATCAGTCATAAACAATGACAAGAACTGGTGCAAAACAACTCTAAGGCCTAGTACATAACTATTGAAATGGTGGCCTGAGTGTTTTTTTCAGTATCTCCTTGACAACAGAAGAACGTTACTGTCATTTAGAGCAGGGCTTCTCAACTGGTCTCATCCTGAGAAGCACATTTTCCCATGGTCATTAAGGTGTAACCCATTTTTATACATGTAAAAGCACGCTAATTTAGTTTAAGTTCAAATTGTCTCCATTACACATGCATTTCTCGTCAGCCATCCAAACAATACAACACAGCACGTCGACTCACATGAAGCACAGTTACCTTCCTACTGCACCATGTGGGCATACGGATATCTAAGCACAATACCTATGTCAAAAAAACACCCATACAGTATATTCCCGCCACAAGGCATGCTGGGTAGCTTGTGGTACTCTTTCTCCCAACATTTTGCCATATTTTGTCGCATTTTCAGAAGTAAAGAAGGAGGAGTTAAGATACTACCCATATATCGACAAATTTTTTAACCCAATGTGGCCCGCATGTCAAAGAGTTTGCCCACCCCTGATTTAGAGGGTCTTTGACCAGCATAAACACGTTTCTTGTGATTCAATTTATGACTATAGAAACCTTTCAGTCAAGTAAAAATGTGAAGATGTTGTCAGAACCTTGCTATATACAAAATAACAATAACAGAGCAGTGAGAAGTCCGGCACCACCGGTAGCTTTCTGAAACTGTGGCCCCCTGAACAATTTATTGTCCTTGTTTGGGGAAAAAGAAACAGACACAGGAAGCCAAAGGTCGGTTAGCCGTTGTAATTAAAAAAAGGACAAAAAGGAGATCAGACAAAAAAGGGCACAGACAAAAAGCAAGGTGAAAACACTCAAAATGATGAGGAAAGATGTGTCAGGAAGATAAATGGACAACAGATAAAGCCAGAGGAGATGAGAAGGACAGAGTGTTGAAAGAAGAGGAGAAACATTAGCTCCCTGTGTGGGTTTACGCCATCTTATTTGACTGCGCTGTGTGTTTGTCTCATCAAATAGACACAGGTAGGTGTGATATGTTTTTATTCCAGTCTATGCATACTGTATGTACCAGGAAATGCTTCTTTTATCATCGTCATAACAACAACACATCACCAACACCACCCAGTCCTGGGCAGTGAAAGTAGCAAACTATAATTTATTATTTTGTACGCACGGCCTATAAGAGCTAAGATACTTAGCTAGCAACAGCACGAGACCTTCAGACCAGGAGGTTTCATGGACAGACTTTAGACCTTTTGTTATTGTTTCACATCAAATTTGTCCAATATGACTCAAAATCGCCACATATTCTCCACCTATTCGGGCAATCAGACCCTTTCAAAACACTGAGCACAATGAAATGAACACGACTAATGAGCCAGTAGTACAGTGATACCCTAAACAAAACATACACAACAAAGGACAAATATTGTGCATCGGTAACATGTGGTAAAGGTTAATATAGATACTGTATATAACACATGGTTATTATTGTTATTATTACAGGTTTATTATCCGCCAATTAAAATAACAGGGAACAAAGTGCAATATGCAATGAAAGTATCAATAACTTTCACTATTTAAGGTCAATCAAATCCTCTAACATTGCATATTGCCTATGGATCGAGGGAGGATGGCTTTTCTTTTACACTGTAGATGGAAAGATGGATGGAGATATAAAGGGATGGGTGAGGGGGGGTAATAGCAGCATCAATCCCTTGTTAGCTCTTTTAACACACACGAACACACCCGAACAAAGTTGTAGAAAATAAAGGGAAGAA
Source organism: Dunckerocampus dactyliophorus (assembly GCF_027744805.1). Classification (NCBI taxonomy): domain Eukaryota; kingdom Metazoa; phylum Chordata; class Actinopteri; order Syngnathiformes; family Syngnathidae; genus Dunckerocampus; species Dunckerocampus dactyliophorus. The sequence goes on along the minus strand of NC_072833.1, from coordinate 2,381,593 downwards.
AAGGGAGACAACAGGATTAGGGAGATAAAGTGCAGGAAAGTCACTAGATGAGCCTTGCGGGAGACTTTCGCCCCCGTGGGTCTAAAAAGACGACGTTTTTGACTCAGTCTGAAAGCGTCGTTTGTGTGACCAGGCGTTTCCACCGATAAATGACAAACACAGTGGCACCTCGGTTAACGTCCGCCCCGGTTACCGTGTTTTTTGCTTAACAGCCAAAATTTTTGCTAAAAATTTTGCCTTGGCTTGCATTCGCCCGCTTGTTAGGCGTCCAAAATACCGTCCGGTTTGTTTACGCCGCCATGTTGGATCACGCACACAAGACGAAATGTCGCGATGCTTGCACGTGATGGCACCATTTTAGGACGTTTGTTGTAGAGAGATACACGACGTAATAAACACATGGACCGCACAAGAGGGAAAGGCAATGGACCGTACAGAGACACGGGTGCGAGACCTCAGAAGAGGTACATAAATGTGACGTCGTGGCTCAATCATCGGCTGCGTGCACACACACACACACACACACACATGCATACACAACGTCACGTGTAACAGTCTATCAAGCCGGCGGCGGGTGACACTCGGTGTTTCTGCCTGTCATTTTACATCCATAACACTCATTTCTGCTTCCAACAGCAAAACATAAGCATTCCAATTTACCATAGCATGTTTGCGGCACCCACAGTCCAACACGCATCACCAGACATAAGGCATCCTCGCCGGCGCACTTCTGTGACGTTACTGTCGAAAGCGGTTGTTTTTTTGGTTTTTCATTTTCTATATCAAACGGCAAAGTACGTTCTACAATGTGGATATTTAGTTTGATATATATTTAAACTTTTGCAAATTGTATTATTTTGTTAATTGATGCTTTTGTGGGGTTTTTTTCTAAACAAAAGTAGGTAAAAGTAATTTTAAATGTTAAGTTGTTCATTTATTTGTCATTTGTAACTATTTTTGTATCACTTTCTGCATGTAAAACTATAATTATTGTCTATAAAATGTGTTCTGTGTTTACATTTCTGGGTGTTTGGAACGGATTAATTGGATTTACATTATTTTCTATGGGAACATTTCCTTGGGTTAGAGTCCGTTTTGGTTTGAGTTGGACTTTCTGGAACGGATTATAGACGTTAACCAAGGCACCACTGTACCTCAATTTTATGCCAATGTATGTCCTGAGACGGTCTAGAGAGAAGCTGAAATGTAAATAACGGTACATCATGTCTGTGGCAAAGCAGTAGATGTGTTGACTCATTAGCTCAAATTAAGCTCTGATTCTTCCTACTCCTTTTCAGACATGTGCGAGTGTAAACGTGATGTACTTCAATGTAACTTTGTTAGGGCATGTTCATACGAAACCATCTCCATTACTAGTTAGGTGACTTCTAACATCTGTATGGGCATTTTGGAGGCTTAGACAAGGTTCAAAACGAGGGCTTACTATCACATTCATGTATGTGGACATTGGTCCCATTAACTGCGCACTCCAAAGTCCCTGGAAACGCCGTCATCCATGTTCTGACGATAGTTTGCATATGAGATTCTTGCGGTCTCCTCCATGCTAGTTCAGCAGCTGCATCAGTAGGTGGTTAGTAGGCGAGATGACTGCTAAAAAAATATATGCAGGCTTTGAAAGAGGACAACGAAGGTTGGTGGAACACAGATTGCAAAGGAAGACATGGAAGGATGACTTTCTGTTTCTCCTCCTTGAGCCCTTAAGCCAACTTGTCCCCCTTAGTGTCTCCTCTACGCTACCGAGGAGATCTGTTTCTCCTCCCGGTCGTCCCCGTCCGCCTCTCCATCCCCCATGAGGGGCTGCCTCTTCTTCAGCTCCCTCTGGTATTTGGCCATGAGCGAGGCGTAGATGCACCCATATGCGGCGGCCACCACCATCATGATGCACACGATGCCGCACACCACGCCGGCGATCACCACCGTGCCGATGGCACGCCGCACGCTCACAGGCCGGTAGCGGGCGCGCACGCAATCCGCGGGAGCCTCTCCACCACCACCACCTCCTCCTCCCCCTGAATTTGTAGAGGAGTCATCAGCACCAGAAATTGGTGGTGCACCACTGGGGGTAAGGTTGCTCCTGCTGCAGGGAGAACTACCGCCTCCTCCTCCTCCTCCGTTCTCATCTTCAAGCTGGAGGCAGTAGTCGAACATTTCCACGGGAACACCACGGATGTCTCGCCCCCGCAGATCTTTGGGTAGCGTGCACTCCACCGCGTCCACCTTGCCGCCTGGAGGAGAGAGGACATTTAGCATTAATTGAGAGTAAGCGGAAAAGACAGTGTGGAAGGAGCAAACGGGGATGAGTCATACCTCACTGAGCACACTCTTCAGTTTGCTTACGCCTTAAATTTATATAGCACCAATTCACAACAGGGCTTATCTCCTCATACATCAAAGCACAAGGAAAAACTCCCTCCAAGGAAGATAAAAATACTTATCTATTTATCAGTGCTCATGTAAAACTTTTAGCAAAATGTTACCATGCAAAACACATTTTTGAACCAGAATTACTTACTTACAATCAAATTAATTAACCAATTAATCGTGTTCAAGTTAATGAAGATTAAAAAAAAAGATTTTTGTTTTTAAGTGTGCAGGAGTAGGGGGTACACGGCTTCAAGTCCAATGTCTGAAGGGGTACGCGACTGGAAAGTTTGGGAACCGCTGGTCTATGGGATTAAGGACTGGAGACTGGTTTGGTTGTATGTTTTGGGTCTGCTCCGTAGCCCATCAGAGAGGTGTTCCTGTAGACTTAGCAGACAAACAACACCAAAGCTAATGTTTGGGGTTGTTGGGGTTGTATTCATGATACATTCCTTTTATTCTCTCAGTTAAAATGAATCTACCATAAAAATGATGGCCTGGCTTTGTATGGGGTATACCTCTGGAGGACTGGGGGTTACTCGCCAGAGCCAAAGCAGAGTAGAGTGGAATGGAAGGGCGAGGGTAACGGAGCGCAGAGGAGATGCGGCTTCATTAGCAGTGCAGCCAAGGCACGAGGCGCTGAGGTGAATGCAGATTTTTACACATGAGGAGAAAGCAGCTGTGCTCAGCCAACACACCGACACGGACCATACACGCGTCCATGGAAATGAGATGTGCATTCACACCCTGATGGGGATGATTTCCAATCACATGCGCCCCGCGACATAAATCAAGCGCTCACCTCGGTACAAAAGCCACTCCATCCAGTGCTTGAAATCTCGCAGGTTGCAGTTGCATTCCCAGGGGTTTTGTCCCAGTTCCAGGTGTTGGAGGTGGGCCAGGGGCTCGAACGCTGCCCTCTCCAAACCGCGAAGCCTGTTACCAGCCAGGGACAGCCACCTACAGGGACATTTGCACTCAAAGTCAACACATTCTAATAATACTTAACTGTCTTTGTGGTGATATATGGTCACCTGAGACTCTGCAACTCGTCCAAGAGCCCCAAAGGAACAGACGCCAGACCATTTAGTGAGAGATCCAGACTCTGGAGACCCCCCAAACCCTGTAGAACACATCGAGGCCATTTCTTTTGTATGTCATCTCTACTTTTACATCTCACAAGAGGGTGTGCAGTGATTACCTGGAAGAGATCTTTGTCCATTACCGTCAGGGAGTTGTTGTACAGGGTCAGTTTGGTCAGATTGATCATGTCTCGGAATAATCCGACTGGCAAATTGTCAAGGTAGTTGTTAGAGAGGTCCAGCTCCTGTGACGCACAATGTAACACATCAGGACGACGCATCCTAGAATCCTAAACCCCTATAAACAAAGTTTCTCAAACTGAGGTGAGAGTACCATTGATGGTACGCGAGAGCCATCTTGTGGTACTCAGGAATGCCAGAGATTGTTTTTTTCAAAAAAATACATGTGAAAAAATTGGACAAATACACATTTTTGAACCAAGGATGTGCTGAAATTTAATACATTAAAACGGAGGTAGCAAAAATTGTGTTTTTTGTTGAAAATGTTTGCAAAAATTTGACCTTTTGTACACTTTTCTCAGTTTTCGTAAAATATTGCACTTAACAAACTATTCTAACAATTAACTTAACCTAACCAATTAACCTGATTCTAAATTGTATATAGGTATGAATGTGAGTGTGAATGGTTGGTTGTCTATACAGTATGTGCCCTGCGATAAGTGTTTGGGCTGAAAGATGTAATAGCGCACTAAGGCTAACCAAGTCATGCATTTTACTGTTTGATTGCATCGAATCCATTTGGAAATGTCGATGCTATTACGTAAGCAAAAATCACTTGCCTGGGTGGGTGCACATAGCATGCAACTATGCAAGTATTCAAGTGTCAACTTCACTTGACTTTACAGACTCTTGGCAGCAGTTTCTGCAACATTTGTCGAACCATCCCTTATTCTTGTCCACTGCAGCAAAAACTTAAGTACCGACCTCCAGAGAGGAGAGGTTAGCGAGCGCAGACGCTCCCAGCGAGGCTAGCTTGTTGTTGGCCAGCGAGAGGAAGCGACTCCCGGGAGGCAGAAGGTGCAAGGGAGGCGGGGAGATGAGGCCTCGGCTCCCGCAGTCCACCACCAGGCCCTCCGAGGAGCAGACGCAGGGGGCAGGGCATGGGGTGGCTGGCTGGAAGAGCGCCACCAGCAAGCAGAGGAAGGCTGGAGGGGGAGAAAGAACGCAACATTAATATAAGGAGCTTTGTTTCTGAAAATGTAGACCTTGTCTGTTCCATCCACTCCTCCTGACTCCTTTCGTCTTTCTCATTCTGCATCATTTCATATGCGTTCCCTCAATGACTCGTTTAGCTTTTGTTTCCATCCGCTCTTATCAGCCAAAATGCATTTGTGTGTGTGTGTGTGTGTGTGTGTTGCTTGCATATGCCGAGTGCTCACAAAGTGTGAGATTAAAAAAAAAAAAAACACTCCAGACACAGACATAGCACTTTTAACTTCCACCCGGCGGCAGAATTCATCAGTTGCATCATCTGCATGCGAATTAGCTTGTATTTGTCAGTGCGCCAGAGCTCCTTATTCATCTACATGGACATATGTATTGGGACACGATCTGATATTTCAACATGGAACAAAAATGTTGTCCCTTTTTTATGAATTTTGACCAATCTTCGTGTCTGTCTACAACAGCTATATCCAACTGGCGGCCCATGGGCCAAATCCAGCCTGTAAATGAACTTGGGAGCAACAAATCAAGTCCTAACAACATCAGAGCATTCCTGTCCAACAGAAGATCTTTGACGTGCATTTTTGCTGTTGGTAAAACTTGAAAAAAAAAAAATTTTAATATTTTTTTTCAAACTGTTGTGCTTCACATGAAGTCCTCTGGTGTCTCCCTCGGGCTGCCCACCTCACCATTTGAAAACTGATCTTCATCTTGGTTTTTGCAATTGGTTCTTCAAAACGACAGAGCCCTCCAGTCTTTCACGAGCATCTTTGCAGTAGATCAGGGGTGTCCAAACTTTTTCCAGCAAGGGCCACACGGTGAAAAATGAAAGGATGTGAGGACCACTTTTATATTTTGTATAAGAAGTAAAAAAAAAATAAAACAAATAAAAGATAATAAGAAGTAGGGCTGTCGAAAGAATTTTGTAGTCAGATTAATTACGGTTTCAAATTAATCATGACTAATCACCATGTGCAAATATGTGTGAAATATGCCCATTTTTACTGTATTTTACTGAAAGAAAGCTCAATGACAAGACAGGAGTATATACAGTATATGTTTGGATGTAATAACAGCTCCAAATTAACTGGACATTTAATTCAAGATAAAAGAAAATCTATTTACCTAACACTAGCTTCTATAATAGTAGTCGAACATTTGAATCACGCAGTGTTATTATGAGCAATGAGGGGTTGTGTTCAAAGGCACCACGTCATTTAAGTTGAGTGTATTTTCTGGGATTTTTGAGCGTACTTAAATGCAGCAAGTTGTACTTCCGCATTAAGAGTTACAAAGTCAGTGATATGAAAATCCACTTATTGGTTTACTTTGTCTTTCTGTTCATTTAGACCACGCATATACACATAATAAAGATGTTGGGATGTTCGCAGTGTCCACGAATGCATCTGGCGGTCGCCTCATGGAAGTGTCGTTTTGATGACGAAGGGACTAGAGACGTGTTTGTGAGTTGTTGTCATAACAGAGAGGCATGGCTTGCCATGATGCGCATGTGTTAATTACGCTAAATAATTTAACCTATGAATGAAATTCATTATTTATTGCATTTTTACAGCTAATTTGACATCTAATCAGAAGTTACTGTTTCAATATTTCAGGAAAAAACTGCAACTCAGCCTTGCGCTATAGGTGAAAAAGTGGATTATTTGTATCACCTGACTCTTTGCTCTTTTTTCCCCATTTTTGCTTCTGTTGTTTTTCTAAATTTTCCATATATTTCAACTTTCTTCTTGTAAATTGTCTTCTCATAATATGATGACTTTACTTCTATGAAATTGACTTTTTCCCCAACCTAATTTTCCAAAAATGACAACTTTATTTAGTTTTTTTTTGTTTGTTTCTGCATTTGTGTTGTTTTTTTTTTTTTATTGTCCAACTATTTGAACTTTTTTCCTGTAAATTTTAATCTCTTCATTCCCATAAAATTAGAACTTTTCCCCAACCTAATTTTTTTTCTTTTTCTATGCCGCTTATCCTAATTAGGGTCGCGGGAGTATGCTGGAGCCTATCCCAGCTGACTTCGGGCGAGAGGCGGGGTACACCCTGGACTGGTCGCCAGCCGGTCGCAGAGTGTATGTAGGCTTTCTGATTAGTGTAAACATATTGCTTCTGTTCTAATTTTGGACTATTACTTTTTTCATGTTTATATTAGCATTTGGTACACATTATACACAGAATAAGGATAATAGTTAATGGAGAACTCCAATCTCCGGTCCATAGCTTTCTGAAAATGTGCTCCCCGATCCGGTAGATGTCAATTTTTTCCTCTTAATTCTTCATGGTCTGGATTTGTATATCCATCATGTCGTGTTCTGTCTCAGCCTTCCGCCTTCCATTACACACCGGATGCTCTTTAGTGACATAAGAGCCGCGTATCCTAATACATGATAGATAAGAGTCTGGAGATAGCATCTTGTCCTCAGATGTGCCACCAGACACAACCTGACCATGAACCGTGACCGCTAATATCCACCCCCCTGCAAAAAATGACTCACTTCTCCACAGGAGAAAGAGTGTAGAAAATCCTCCACATGTTCACTGCGGAAGCTCATGCGAGGGATTTGGCCGTACAGTGGCTTTGAATTTTGCGTCGCAGGTTAGAGACGAGATTTAAGCTGACAGTTGGAGGTAGTTGGAGTTATGCAACTGCGACTGGAGTTGCTGGTGCTGAGGATGGAACTTTCCTCGTAATGTAAAAAGTCAAATTGTCATCATCTCCGCTCACAAATGGTGTCTTTCCTCCCTGCATCCATCCGTCCAGCCCTCGCCTCCTCTGCTCGTGTTGCTCTCTCCCACTCTCCCTCCCTAACTTTCAACATTTATGAGAGGTTTGAGCCGCTCTCATGGAGGAGGAGGAGGAGGTGGTGGTTTGTTTGGCTTATTTTAGCTGCTGCAAATCCTCTGCTTTGCTTTGCTTTGCTGTATCTTGCAGACAAAACGAAAGGACGACATGCAGCCTGGCAGGCGTGCAGGGCCTTTAATGTGAAGCATAGACTTGTGTTGGAATGCTGGATATTGAATTGAAAACGATTGATTAGTTCATTGATCAAGTGCGACGTACATTCCGGTATCGAATTGTCTCGTAAACACTGGAATGTTTGACCAGCGTTGTCTTGACGATGCGGCTCGGGGCATCAGCTGTCTGACATTTAATACCCCAATGGCCCCACCCCCCCGGGTGACACTGGACCCCGGCTGTGATGTCATTACCACGGGCGCTTCTCTTTCCTCGTAGCGCATTACGACCACGGGCCGAGCCCTCGCTGCTATCTGATTACGAGCCTCGCCAGCTGTCCTATAGTCTTAACGCTTTCATTTACAAGGAGACTGTGTTAGTTGTTTGCTAATGACAAACACGCTGTCTAAAAGGAAACATTTGTTCATTAGTGGCGCTGCGGTGATGCTGTGTTGTTGTTTTTTTGGCCGTTTCATCCAAACGGAAATGAAATATATCGATACTTCCCGTTCCTCATTGACAAAGCAAGCACACTCCCCCCACACACCCCTCATAAGCAAGCACTTGGAAGAACCAGGCTCTGTGGGGCGGCCGTCTGTGTCGACCGGCTTGGCTTCGGACAGGAAAAATAGAGTAGAGGGATAGATGGTAGACCAAGTGGGAAAACAGGAGAGGGACAGGGAGGCGTATCAGGACAACCTGTTAAGAGAGAGTTACGATAATCCAGCCTGGAGGCCCCAAAAACATGGAAAAGCTTTTTGGCAAGAAATTTCTGATTTTTTTGATGTTTCGCAGATGAAAACAACGCTGTTCTTGACACTGGCTGTGTTTGGGAACTAAAGGATGACGCCAGGGTTCCTGACTGTGCTGTCGGGTGTGATTGCAAGACCATCGAGGGCTGTTAGCTCAGTTGCAACCTTGTCTGTGAGGTGCTGGGAACCAAGATGAGGATTTCACTTTTTATACTCTCTAGGTGCATTGTACATCTTCAAAATTCTTTTTCCTATTCTTTCCTTTCACCTTGTTGTTCTTCTTCTTATTGTTCCTGTTCCTGTTCCTGTTCGTGCTCCTGTGTCTCTTTTTGTTGCTGTTCTTTTTTTCTTTTCAAAGTTGTTCCTGTTCTGTTTTTGTTTTTTTCTTCTTTTTCTTTTTGTTGTTCATGTTTTCTTTTTTTCTTGTTGTTGTTCTTGTTCCTGTTTGTGTAGCTCTTCTTGTTTTTGTACCTCTTCTTCTTCTTCTTCTTCTTTTTCTTGGCCTTTTTTTTTACTTTTGGTGGCTGTTCCTGTTCTGTTTTTCTGTTTCTGTTTTTTTGTTTTTTCTTTTTCATGTTGTTGTACCTGTGCTTGTTCTTTTTCTACTTGTTGTTCTTCTTCTGTTCCTTTTTCTTGGTCTTTAGTGGCCCTTGTTGTTCCTGTTCGTGTTCTTCTTCTTTTGTTGTTGTTGTTGTTCCTGTTTTTCTGTTCCTTTTTTTGTCTTCTTCATTTTCCTGTTGTTTTTTCTTTTTTGTTTTTGTCGTTGTTCCTCCTCTGTTTTTCTTTTCTTCTTCTTTTTTCTTGTTGTTGTGGTTCCTTTATCTCTTCTTGTTGTTTTGTACCTCTTCTTGTTCTTGTTCTTCTTCTTATTTTTATTATTTTTTACTTTTTGTAGTTGTTCCTGTTTTGTTTTTCATTTTCTTCTTCTTCTGCTTCTTGGTCTTTTTCTTGTTGTTGTTCTTGTTCCTGTTCCTGTAGCTCTTCTTGTTTTTGTACCTGTTTTTGTTCTTAATCTTGTTGTTCTTGTTGTTCTTCTTTTTCTTGACTTTTTTACTTTTTGTAGCTGCTCCTGTTCTCTTTTTCTGTTTCTTTTCATGTTGTTGTTCCTCTTGTTCTTATTCTTGTTGTTCTTCTTCTATTTCTTTAGTTTCTCTTGTTCTTCTTCCTGTTCGTCTTCTTCTTCTTTTGTTCTTGCTGTTTTTTGTTTTCTTGTTGTTCTTGTTCATCTTCTCCTTCTTGTTCTTGTTCCTGTCCCTCCTCTTCTTCTTTGTCGTGTACTTATTTTTCTTTTTCTACTTAGTAGTAGTAGTAGTAGTAGTAGTAGTAGTAGTAGTAGTAGTGGTGGTGGTGGTGGTATGTGTTATATACTTCACAAATCCTATTGCCATCAGTGGTTTAGGATCGTTAGGCCTTGGTGGAGGTCTCAGTTGTCGCCTGTAAACCTCAGATGTTTTTCAAGATTCTAGCACTTGGATTTGAATTTGTTTAAAGAAAGACCCAATATGTTGAGTTGGCTTAGGTCGAAGGTCAGCTCGGTGGTGACTTGCTCCTGCAAAGTACGGCGGAGTGGTGACGAGCTCTCAATGTGGTTTGATGGCAAAGCAGCAACTGTATTTGAAGGCCTAAATGAAATGCCAGGAAAATGACTGAGGGTGGTTGCCTCTTATCATGTTTGGTAGTTGCAGTGCGGCACATTATTTCTTCTGCATACTTCTTTACTTAGATTGAAAGGTATAAAACACAACACACGCACGCACGCATATAAAACACTATCGAAGTCGCAGCTGCTCCATCACATCAACACCTGACAAGGTAATGCCGTGTCGCTATAGCAACCGAGGCGCCGGGATGTTTAAGACAAGCAAGCAGAGGCGCCGCCGTAAGCATCTCCCCCCTCTGTTTAACCCACATCATCTCATGTCAGACCTCCGCAATAATCGCTTACTTACACACACACACACACGCACACACATTTGACATCATGGCTGCACACACAAACAAGGACACGCCGGAGCAAGGTGTAAGGGTTTACACCAGGGCTGCCACATTTTCACATTTTGACTTCACCAAATGGATAATATAGTTGTTAATTCAACGAGAAGCAGTATGTTTACACAAGCCAAAGATCCTCTACATGACAGGAGGACTGTTTACAATCTTTTAATTATGATTTTTAGCATTATTAGAGCCCTCAGTACATGAAATAACACCCCTATACTCGCCTTTACATTTGTATTACCCAATATAGTAGATATAATCAGAGAAAGTAAGACATATAAGACATAAATAAGATAACAGAGACTCAAACATTCGCAGTTCCTTGTTGTTGTTTTTCTGGACAGCGTACTTCCAGCGTACTTCTGCCATTACAATACATCAGTATATTGTAATGGCGTCTTTGAAGTGGCTTTACACTGGTATTACCCAATGTAGTAGGCACAATACGAGTAAATAAGCCATTTAAGATGTAAATAAAAGTCCTGCTGTTGCAGTGTCACAATAAATGTGTTCCCTAGCAGACGTTAGTGACGAGTCTAGTGCCCGCCTCGCCGAACAATTACTGACACTTAGTGGCCCATGTAGAATTAGTCCAAGAATAAGTGCAATTTGCTTAAATATGCATTATTTTTCCTACTGTTCAACACTGAAACAGCAATCATTTATTAATTAATTTTTGAAAAAAACGCGGCAGAGTGGGGGAGCGATGTTCGAAACGCGATGGAGCGAGGGAAGGCTGTAGACTTATTTTGCATGTAATGTTTACCAAATGACTACCGTAATCATGAAAAGGTGATATACATTGAATGAAAACAGGCCTAAAACAAGAATCTGCTGCAGAAATGTTAAATGTCAAAAAAGATTTGAGCTAAACTCGTGGGTGAGTGTAATGTCCTTCCCGGGCCGTATTTGGCCTGCGGGCCACCACTTGTATAACACTGTATTAGTTGCTGACACGGTAATGAGACTGGAATGGATGAGCATCCCTCTAAAATCCTGCTAAAATCACACTTCATGTTTACATTTGGCCAACATATGTGGAGGAGGAGTTCTTCCCTAAACCTGAACTTTGACCTCCCATCCTCCTGGATAAAAGCAATCATCGTTCTTATCTCCTCCATCTGCCAAATTCCCTCATTAGCATCCAGGAAAAAGAAAGTGATGACATGGAGCACTCTGCAGTGGAGTGATTGAACATATTGCTGCACTCTTTGGAGCCCTTTAGATGAGATGAGATGCTTACAGGCTTTCTCTCGGCGTCTCTCCTGCGTGTCGGCTGGCACGAGAATCCCAAGCCGAGCTCATTTAGGGGGAGGATTTTACGCGATGAGTGGAGCGAGGCGGAGCTGAAGAAGATAGAGATATCATTCACACGTGCCAGTGACGGATATTAAATGGAGGGAGTTTTGGCAGGGCCATCATCTCCTCAGGGTTGCCACTGACTTCGTTGCATGGAGGTTGATATTCCTAAAAGGTTTTGCCAATTTAGACTAATGAAGCACAAAGGACTGCAGCATAAGCATTATATGCAAAAAGAGCTCCCACTAATACGTGCCACAGAAATGGCCGACGCGTTGAGATGGAAAACATAACACAAAAAAATACTAATATGTGGGTGTACAGTATACATAAAACATTTACATATAAAAATATTCTATACAAACTATACAAAAATATGTTTATACTGCTTTTACAGTGACTGAGTAAGAAATAATCAATGTAAATTATATTATTAAGTAATCACTTACATCCCCTAATTAGATGCATACATGTTTGTACCAATAGTTAGCAAATGATAGACATTTTGTGACGGCAAATCAAAACAGTGTGTAAAAGTACTAAAAAGTAATCAATCAACTAGGGGTGTTATTTTCCACTGTTTCTGTACAAAAGTGTAGTGGAAATGAGATGCAGGGATAGAGGGTGATACCTGTTTACAAAATGCTACGAAATTATTGGAGGAACAGTCTTAGAACAGCTAGCGAACAGGACTTTTAAACATTCACCCCTCAGTTTATGTCTGTTTTATGCTCTGTATGCACGTTACATCAACGCAAATACGTATGTGAAAGTAGTAAAGATGAACGGAGAGATGAGAAAGAAGAGGATAGGAAAGGAAACAAGCTTTCGGCCATTGTCTTCCTGCTGTTTGCCATCCACACACTGATACTGTGGTGTAATGTGGCATTTCATGGAGAGATTTAGCTTATGGCCACTGCATGTTCAATGCCCTTATCCTGTGCGTGTGCACGTGTGCGTGCGTGTGCAAGTATTCCGAGCACGCTAACATAAGCAGCTGTCAAAACAGTCCGCTCCACCACGCGTACACTTGGGAGTATAATAGATGGGATCAATCAGAGCGGCAACGTTGCCTACCAGGTCTGGACGGCCCGATGCCCCCGGGGAAGTGGCTGTGGGGGGCCATGACGCACAGCTTCCTCTGACAGAGGGCGGTGGTAGTGGGAGGTGTCAAGCGGCCATGCCTGTGGCCTCCACAAGGGTGGCGAGTGCACGTTGCTGGGCCCAAATACCTAAAAACAGAGGAAATGTTGCAATAAAACCGCAATAACAGCATCTCAGCGCATTTTCGGCCCGATTTTGCGTCGGAGAGGCGACTCTTGAAGAAGGTGGGGATGCAAATTAGGTGAACAACCAATCACAAAGAGGAGACAACAGCAGCAAATATAAGTAGAAATACATACTGTGCATTCATGGTTGTAAAAGACTGATATATGGCATCATGCTCAAAATGCATCGTAATGCATGCTGTAATGCAGATAGTGACTTTTTACTGATGCTCTGCCACAGGGGTATCCAAACTACGCCTCTTTGGCCATTTGCGAGGCCACAGCTCGTTTTTTTTATTGGCCCACGGAACATCCTGGAAATGAAATTAAACAAACAAAAAAACAATGGAAACATAAGCGCAAAAACGTGTTACTAGTATCATCTATACCACAAAGTTTTGTGTTTAAATACATATAAATACATATACATACATATAACAGTAATTGAATGTATTATTATATCATATATTATTTTTTTATTATTAGTGTTTATTTTTATTGTTTATTTTGTAATATTTAAATAAATTATATTATTACAAGATAATATAAATATAATATATTAAATAATTATATATAATAATAGAATCAATAAAAATACAATAATATAATAACAATACAATTTTAATAATTGTTAATATTATTAGTTCTTATTTTATTATTATATAATTGAAATAAACAGTTTATGAGCATCAAACATGACAAAAATCGATTACTTGTTTGCTCCGCCCTCAAAGAAACGGTTGGTTTAGACATTTTTTTTTAATTCAGGCTTTGCTACACGTATTAAAACAAAGCTAAGCCAACTATTCGTCAGTCGGCTATAGACGCAAGGGGGGTAAGTCTGATCGTGTTGGGGGTTTTTTCCCAGAGAATAAGCTAACCTCGTATGAGATTGCTGTTAAAATGTGACGCGCTGTAGCTCACATCGCTATGTTAGTGTTGCTAACGTATAGTGTCAACACCAGTGGTTCTCAAACGCTTCCCAGTGGCGTACCCCTTCAGACATTTGACTTGAAGCCATGTACCCCGCCACTCCTACACACTTAAAAAACATAAAGCTTTTTTTAATTAACTTGAAATATTGAACATGATTAATTGGTTAATTCATTTTGCAGTAAGCAAGTCATTGTGGTTCAAAAATGTGTATTTTGCATGGTCACATTTTGATAAAGGTGCATGTCCATAACATGAGCACTTTATTTCAGCCGGATGTTGGGAACTTCACTTTTGTCCACTTGTAATCGCTATGATTTAAGACTGCATACTCATTTGATACCAGATTGAAACAAACGTGATAAAGCAGAATAGGAAGTACAAAAATACATACAAGCAGCAATAAAGCCTCATTTTTGTAGATGCAGTACTTGTGCATGAAGAACTTCATGCTCTGTCTCTTTCCTTCTTTCTGCTCTGAACTGTGAGGCGTTCAGGCGCACTCGTAATTGTGATTGTTAACTGCTAATTGTTTTTTATTTTTATTCACGTACCCTCATGACAACTGTCGTACCCCACGTTGGGAACCTAGGGCATACACTAGTGATGTACCAATCCAATCTTCAGGATTGGGATTGGCTGCCAATCCGCTGTATTTTGAAGATGGGATAATATTGTCTTCCGCCACGAGATTGGGCCAATCCGGTTGCCATACAGCGTTTGTAACTGTGGGCCACACTCCATCACTGGAGGTGCGGTAATGCACCTCAAAACTGGTTGCCACCAGACTCCTGCAACCCGCAAGAAGAAGAAAACACTGCACCACCATGCAGACATGTACGCGGTGTACCGTGGTGAAGTTGGTTTCACGTTGGACGTAAGATATTTGGCTCCGTAGCCACGGGAAGTGCCGCTGTAACAGCTGGTTGTTTATGCTAGGGACCGTCAATAAATTACTATTGAGAGTTTGTTAAAAAAAAAAAAAAAAGAAAAGACATACATTCTAAATCACACCACAAACTGATCTTTAACCATGTCAAATGATTAGTATTTCAAATAAAAATGAAAAGCATTTTGCACGCTCATTTTTTCCAGTTTTATCTCTCATTGGACAGACTTTTATTGGATCTTTTATTGGATTAGGGACCTGACTCACAGGGGCTTGTTACAAAAGCCAAGCAATATTGTTGGTCATGCTGTGTAATAAAAAAGTAAATTCAGCAATACTTGGGTTGCATGATTTTTAATGCTTTGAAGAGCTATTTTCATACTCACATTCAATTCCACAAATTCATGTTTGTAACAAAAGCGTATTATTAAAAAATAAAAAGGATCGGATTGGCAAGAATATTTAAAAAAATTGGATCGGATCGGAAGCCAAAAAATGTGTATCAGGACATCTTTAGTATTGACTATATGTTGCTCACCTTGTCCTTAAACCTTTTGGGCCTCGCAATGACATCATGGCTATTCTCAGAAAGCTTTTTTTACCAATTTGACCTGCGCCCAAGTGCACATTCGCACACCGCCACACGTGTCAGTGCTTGCCAGTCAAAGTCGGTCGGGCATTGAGGAGGGTGGGAATCAAATGACACCTCCTCCTGGCCCCTCTTTCCTTCGCTCCCAGTCCTGTCCACGCTGGGATGTATAGCGTCTTGCTGAGCCTTGATATCACACACTGAAATAATATTGGGCTCTCGAGCAAAACCTTTACTATATCTACTTGTAGAAGAGTGTCAACATCCATTTATATATTAAATGCATGGTTTTTTTAGTTAATCAGCAATTTGTGCAATCTGCCTCACCTCCTAATCAGCCTCAAAAACCTTTGATTTGTAAGCTTCAGGCATTAACGCATCTCTTCCCCCCCATTTGCTTAATTGATCACATTTCATCATCTCGCAACATGTCTACACACCACGACTAATACTTTTTAACTGTTTCTGCCCCATTTCCCGCCAAAATGTGTCCCACCTGTGTGTGTGTGTGTGTGTGTGTGTGCTCGGGTGGGGGGGGTGGTTACGTTGTCCACACAATCGACAGAGCGAGCAGCCGAGCGCCGTCCACATCAATATTTCATGTCTTTTTCCAGCCAGAAGAGGACACACACATTAACACACACATAGGCAGACAACTAAATACATGACGATAGCTTGGCACGTGCGCGTTGACAAGCGCATGAAACCAAAATATGCGCTCATATTTATTTACATGACACTCGTATAGTGTCCGTACGCACACACACGTACATGCATAGCATCGGACACAAAGTGAAGGTCAATGCCATGTTAACTTAGCAATTGTGTTCATGCTCAGGATTGTAATGCATAACAGCACATCATAGCAACATCCAGGCAATGTCCCGCCTCCAAACAACAATAATATCACACTGACTTGCGTGCTATTTAGCGGTCAGCCAATTTAAAGTGGCACGATATCCCTCAATGGCGCCGCTGTTGCTTGTGTTCATATTAAAATGTCATACGAAGAGGGGCAGCGATCAATTTATCAATAAAACATTATCACATTAGCTGTAACTGTAGCTTTAAAAAGGCGGTATTACTACTTTTCAAAAGTTTGTAGACACTTTGTCATACTTTCTCATGAAAAGGTGTCCACAAACTTTCGAGTCATACTGTACATGGCATTGAATTGGAACACAGTATGGGGTCTATTAGTGCCAAATGAATAAATCTGGAATATTTAATTTATGTAGCTGCATTTGAGGGTGAAAATTATTAGAAACATCCCAAAACTGCATACCCTACCTTTGCTAAATAGATTATGTTTAAAAATGTTATATATAATAATACTGTATATATATCCCAAATTGTGCACCCTATTTCTGCTAAGTAGAATATGTTTAAATAAAGTTGCATAGTAAACTTTTTTTTGTGCTATTGGAGGTATGGTGTTCATTTGGTTACATTGGAGGATGCAAAATATTAGAAAATGTTCCAAAACTGCACACCCGACCTCCGCTAAGTGAATTATGTTTAGACTGTCAAGTTGCACAGTAAACTATCTTCATATATATATATATATATATATATATATATATATATATGTATATATATATATATATATATATATATATATATATATATATATATATATATGTTATTTGAGGTGTGGTGTTTATTTGGCTCCATTAGCGGGTACAAAATATAAGAAACAAAACAAAACACAAAAACACAAAACTGTGCACGCTACCTATGCTAAGTAAATTCTGTTTAGATTATGAACTTGCATAGCAAACTTTTTTTTTTGCTGCTATTTGCGGTATGGTATTTTGTTAGCTACAATGGAGGGTGCTAAATATTAGAAAAAATCCAAAACTGCACACCCTACCTTTGCTCAGTATGTTTAAGGCTTGAAGTTGCATAGTAAACAGTGGGGGTTTTTTTTATATTGTTATTTGCGGCATGGTGTTTATTTAGCTACATGGGAGGGAGCAAAATATTACAAACATTCCAAAATTTCTCACCGTACCTCTGCAAAGCAGATCATTTTTAGCATGGTAAATGATCTTTGTTTTGTTTTTATTAGTTGAGGTGTGGTTGAGGTGTCTACATCGGAGGGTGCAAAATATTAGTAATGCTGTGCTCAGGGGATTTAAAAACAATATATATTTTTGACAAAATGACAGGCCATAATAATCAACTTATTATTAAATTGATACCCAAACTGAACATAATTGTTAATATTATTATTATTATTATTATTATTATTATTATTATTATTATGATTATTATAGTAAAGACAGATTTGTTTTGGATTATCATCGGATTATGCACGTATAAACTCAACCTTTATGATCAGAAAAAACTTATTTTAAGTGTGACATAATGAAGAAATATATCAAAGTTAAAGGTACCATACGTTTTCTATGCATCGCAAACTACTGCAATAAATTTGCAGACATAACCAATGTCAATATCGGTGTCAAGCGACGTGTGAGACTCACCTCTGGACTAAATATTTCAGAGCCTTACAGCGACATCTCTTCCCAAAAAATATCCCTGCAATTTAAGACAAAGCAGTTGTAGAAAAAAGGGAATCCATATGTTGAAAATCCTGCA
Organism: Dunckerocampus dactyliophorus; assembly: GCF_027744805.1. Taxonomy (NCBI): domain Eukaryota; kingdom Metazoa; phylum Chordata; class Actinopteri; order Syngnathiformes; family Syngnathidae; genus Dunckerocampus; species Dunckerocampus dactyliophorus. Next base: position 2,363,638 of record NC_072833.1, on the reverse strand, counting down.
GGAAAAACCAAGAATAATCCTTCTTCATGTATAGAGACAATCCCCTGCTTGCACTTGGAGATGGAGGGAATGGGGGATTGTGGAAGAAAGAGAGGATCTAAGCAGGGATGGAGATGGTTTAATCCGCGTCTTGCAGTCCGATCCTTGCTGGAATGAGACGTCCGACGCCGTCCTCCATCTGAGAGGTGTGTGAGAGAGGACGACAAGGTGCTGGCGTCACGCTCCTGCTTTGTGATTCCTGCACACGTCCGAGGATGTGTGCGTCTACACTTGTTTTTCCAGTGTGCCCGCCTCCCTCTGCCTGTGCAGTCGTGCGTGTGTGTGTGTGTGTTGTCAAATATAGTAACGCTTGTGTGTACGCCGCCTCTGTCTGCCCCTCAGCTCTCCCTCTGTGTCACAAGAGAGGATGAAGGGAGGTGGAATGCTTGGACATGGAGAAAGTGGATATAAAGATAAAGTAGCAAGGAGGGAGGGGCACAAGGAGAGGAGGAGAGGGTGGGGGTGTCATCAGCTGATTCCAGCCAAGATGAGAATCTCCCTCTCGGCCACATGGGCTTTTCTCCTCCATCCGTTTTTTTTCTCCTCCCTCTCACGTCTCCCATTATTTTCATTCTGTTGCCGGTGGCAGCTGTCGTAATGCTGGCTTTTAGAGTGTGTTTGTGTGTGTGTGTGTGTGTGTGTGTGTGTGTGTGTGTGTGCCCATCTGAGCCACAAATTACCTTACCTTGGAATGAATATTTACAATCATCTGAATTTCAATGCACGCTATATAACAAATCATTTTATTGTTATTTTAGGTGTGGGCGTACAGTACCAGCCAAAAGTTTGTACACTTTGACACTTTCTCATTCAACAAGATGCAAAAGTGTCTCAAAAAGTTTTGACTGGTACTCTACTTGGTGTTGAATCAGGGTATGGCGTCTATCTGAGCGAAAATTCCAGAGGAGTCCCTAATATTTTAGTTATCTTCCTGGTAGCAAAATATTAGAAATAGTCCACAATTGCAAACCACCATAATAAATACTGTATATTGTTATGGTTGTCCGACTGTGTCTATAGAAACTGCGCACCATACCTCCACTAAATATATTATGTCCACATGATGAGGTAATAATTGTTCCATTTTTCTGTTATTTGACATGTGGTGTCTTTTTACGAGTAAAATTGCACACTGATGCCTCTCTGACAGTGTCAATAAAAACTGCACACCCTACCATTTATAAACTAGTTTATGTTTAGATACATGATGCATAAGAAAGGTAATGGACTCATAACTATGTTATTGTTTTGTTATTTGAGGTGTGGCGTTTATTCATAACAACGAACACAATTTATACCGCTGTTTCATCGGGGCATGGTGTCTATTGCAGACAAATTCCGAAAGAAGTCCTGAGAATAAACCACAAGAATAAACATATTGTTAAATTCACACCTCTCTCACATTATGAATAAAAACTGCGCACCCCACCCCCACACGTCCTTGTAAATATATTTTTTTGTTATTTGAAGTGTGGTTGTTATTTAACTGGCCACACAGTGTTTAATCGAGGCGTGGCCTCTATCAGAGCGGAGGCCACTGTTTAAGGAACACATGATGAACTCGAAGGGGCGACCTTGAGCGGTTCATCACTCACCACACGCTCCAAGGCCAGCGCTGTCGTAACCCGTGGCCTTCATGGAACGAGTGGCGTGAAAATCTTTCAAATTAATGCCGCGTCGCCTTCAAGCGGCAAAAGTCAATAATTTCATATTACAGCTGTCACTTGACTGAGGGGACGTGTTCCCACCTGTGTCATGCGTGCTGTGCTGTACACGAGGGGCTATATTTACCAGGTTTGCGGTGATGTAATAACTAGCATTCGATAGCTGTATAAGACAAACAATCTGTTCCCTTGGCGACCATCCACTCCTGCAGCGTCCATCTTGACTCAGACACCACATTGGTCAGCTGGCCGCCATACGCAAACAAAGAAGCGGAACATGGACGTGGTGTTGGCGCCTGGTGTCAGCGGCTATGCATGTATTCCTGGAAAAACCACTTTCTATTTTAGCGGCGGAGGTTGGCGTCTAAATAGAACACCGTGGAAGACTGACGATGAAGGATGACGTTTTGTTTTAAGGCCGTGCACGAGGCCCCTCTCGCCCTCACGTCCGAAATTGGATGTGATTCTCGCCACCTTGCTATTATCCACTCTGCATTTGGGCCAAGGACTATTGAGACCGCTTCACTTTGTCACGCTGCAGCGCCCCAATCAGCGGCCCGTGTCACAGGCGCCACGTCCACCGCCTGCTATTTATAGGGCGCTATCTCATTGACCTCATCTAATCGAAGAGGTCAATGCCAAAGTCTTTATCCCGAAAAGCATGTCCTTTCCAATTTGCCCCAGCGTTCATACTGGAAAACGCCACACTTCATCATTCTAGACCAGGCGTGGCAATTTTCAAACTTTTCTGTCCCGCAGCTCATTTTTTATTGGGCCTAAGCATAGTGTAAAAATAACATGAATTCATGATTAATGAGATATATTAGCGGACGTGACAGTGGATTTCCACTTTTTGCGGAGGTTACTTTTCCATTGAATGCCGAGTAATAGCCGTAAAAATGTCCTCCGAGCCCACCTGTTAGCGTGACGTTGATGTTCTCCTCCGACATTTGCAATAAGAGGGAGTGTAATTATTAGATTAGATTCAGCTCCGTAACCCTCCTCGTCTCACTTCAGTATGCCTCACACACTTATTAATTCATTCATTAATAAATGATGGCGTTTGCATGGTTGACTACGGCCTATTATTAGTCCACAAAATGCACATTTAAGCAAATGCTACGTATTGTTGGTCTAAATCAGGGGTCACCAACGTTTTTTCTTGTGAGAGCTCCTTTTAGAAAATGAAAATGGCCACGAGCTACTCATTTTTGTAGAAATGATTTTCATACCTTATTTCAACCCAAACAGATTAAATATGCTTGTTTTACCAAAACATTAACAAAATGCTCACATTTTATGTTTCACAATACTTTTCTTTCTAGTGTTCTCACATTATTACCTGAAAACCTGAATGAAAAGCAGGCTTGCGGGCGCCTCATGTGGTCGTGACTATAGGGGTGTTATTTCATGTCTAAAGGGCTCTAAGGATGATAAAAAACTGTATTTAAAAAGTCAGAAACAGGTGTTCCATGCTCTAACTACAAAAATATTCAATTTATTAATATTGAATCCTAATCCTAGAACTAATTACCTGTGATAAATGAAGGATTACTTTATATAATTTTCACTTTTGCGTCTCACGATAGCCCGCGGTGTGTTGAAGGACTGCCGAACAAAGTGCAAAACCTCGCATGCAAAAACGCTTGACGAAGCATAAAGGCATAAATATGTAAAAATGTAGGGAATTTTTTTAACAGTGATACATTCATGCTGTACATTTTACCTCTCTTATCACCTATTTCTAAATTATTGCCAACTGAGATGTGTGTTCTTTATTTTTGGAGGAAAAAAATAAAAAAACATTATTATTATTATTATTTTTTTTTTTACCAAAAATCTCCAAATTTGCAGGGCTGTGAAGGCTGAATGGTGAAAGTGCCTGGATCCTCTGAACACTGAAAGCTAAGAGGAGGATGTTTTCTTCAGCTAGCGTAGCATATACTGACCTACATTGGATTGGCTTTAACATCTTTAAGGCACAAAATGTATCAAAGCGCTTGCTTCAATTTGTCTGTAAAGTTTGAACACCCCTGTCCTGAAGAGTAGAAATAAACTACTTATTTATACCAGGGGTCCCTAACCAGTACTTTGTGGGCCGGTATGGAAAAAAATCATATCCACACATACCTGTACCTTTTGTTCCACTTTGGAAACAATGATGTTAAATGAAAGCGTATTCATTTGATATTTAGCTTTTTCTTCATTCTACATAACAATAGCATTAAATTACCATGAAATCCGAGGCACACCTCACCACACCGTGGGCTCAAAAAGTTAGGGGTCCCTGCTATATATGGCATGTGGGACCACCTCTTAACCAATTAATTCATCAGTCAGATGTTGGGGTGGACGAGCATTCCGAAAGAGATACTTCTGTGCATCGCTAATTTGCCTCTGGGGCACACAGCACAGCAGGTTAAAATATACTGGCAGGAGATGATATCACCGTATATATTGACACCCCCGGGCGCCTCCTCCTCCAGATTGCCTGATTAAGATGGGGGGGGGGGGGGGGGGATTTGTAACAGCAGACACAAGATACACTTGATTAATTCGACCTTCCGGGGAAAAGTGTCCGCTTTTTTTTTTTCTGTCTGTCTGGCAAAGCATGCTGAAAGTGCAAGGGAAGATGCAGGAAAAGTCTATTACTTGGACAAACATGTAGGGACTTACAGGAACGTGTGTCTGTTGGAATTTTCTCCCTCCTCCCTCAAGCAGCGTCCTCCTCTGCAGCCCCTGTAATTTGTTGGACCACTGTCAGGGAAGACAAATGGTCTCATCTGGTCCTGGTATTAACAGCAGGTCCAGTCACACGATGCCCACCTCTTCCTGCCACCATCCATCTTTCCACACATATACGGTAGATTGTGTATGCTCGAGCGTCCCAGAGGGGGCGTTGGCTATTTCCCATAATCTGCACTGATGAGATACTGTAATGGACCTTGGGTTCAATGGCCGACGAGCTTTTTCGTCATTTAAATCAAGCTTTATTTAATTGAACCCTTTTTTCAGTGTGAGTGGAGGGGTGATGGGGCTTTTTCAGAAGGCATTGTATACCAGGGCTTCACCTGGTGGCCCGCACGCCAAATCCGGCCCGTTAACGACACCAGGCGGGCTCTCGAGTTTGGTTCAAAACTTCAGAGTGAGTAACATTTTTGTAGCTGTGCTCTTGTCACATAGAGGACCTTTGACATAGCTACACTTTTTGCAGTCCTCAAAAACAGCAACACTCCTCTCATATAGAGGATCTTAGACAATTTTTGCAATAGGTCCTCAAAAACAGCAGTGCATTCCTGTCATATAGCGCATCTTGACAAGCATTTTTGCAGTAGGTCCTCAATAACAGCAGAGAACTCTTGTGACATAGAGGATCATTGACTGGTGTTTTTGCAGTAGGTCCTCAAAAACTGCAGCACTCCGCTTATATAGAAGCAGTACATCCTTAAACTCAATACAACGCGATGATCTTTGACAAGCATTTTTGCAATAGGTCCTCAAAAACAGCAGAGCACTCCTGTCATACAAAGCATTTTTGAGAAGCATTGTTTCAAAAACAGCACAGAACTCCTGTCACATAGAGGACGTTTGACTATAGCACTATAGCGTTTTTGCCGTATGTCCTGAAAAACAGCAGTGCTCCTTTTGTGTGGAGGAATTTTCGCTAGTGTTTTTGCAGAAGGTCTTCAAAAACAGCAGCACTCCTTTTATACAGGAGACGGATGACTAGCATTTTTGCAGTAGGTCCTAAAAAAACGGCAGAACACTCCTGTTTTATAGAGTAACTTTAACTGGTGTTTTTGCAAGAGGTCCTCAAAAACAGCAGCGAACTCCTGTCACAAAGAGGATGTTTGACTAGCGTTTTTTGCACTAGGTCCTCAAACACAGCAACACTTCTCTTATATAGAAGATGTATGATGATGCATTTTTCCAGTCCTTAAAAACAGCAGTGCTTATCTTTAGATGACTCTGGCTTTTGCAGTAGGTTCTCATAAGTCACAAAGCAGAACACTCCTGTCATATAGAGCATCTTTGACAAGCATTTTTGCAGTAGGGCCTTGAAAACAGCAATGCTCCTACGGTACGGAGGAACTTCCACTAGCGTTTTTGCAGGAGGTCCTCAAAAACAGTTGTTAGACTTGTATTTTCTCAGTAGGTACTTAAAAACAGCAGTGCTCCTGTCATATACGACAGGAAATTTGACTAGTGTTTTTGCAGCAGGTTCTGTTCATGACTTTTTTTTTTAAATTGTCAGCTTGCATGATGTATGACACTCATCTAACACTTTTTTCTTGTGGTGTCGACATATTGCGACACTGTTTGAAAAAGAGAGAGGATTCTCACTCAGTGCGTCAGCCCATCTATCTGTCATTGCAGGAGAAATGAAAAGGTGGCTTAGGAAACATTTTAGAGGTACAAACTCCCTCTTTAAGTTTATAATCACCGCTTGAAGAGGAGTTGAAGAGTTCAGTGAGGAGAATCGTACTCAGAGGTGCTTCTAACAGTCCGGGTCCGGGTTCGGGTCCGGGTCCGCATGTTCTACTCTTGGCAAACGCAGCTCTGCTGTGCACCTGTCATCACCCACCCTCCACCCTCAAAAGTCGCGCATAAAGACACGAGAGCGAGTGAGTTTACGGGAAGGGAGGTTGAGTCATCCTCCCTTTTGTCCAATGGCGTCTCTCAGCCTGTTGCTTTGGTAACGTGACGTCACAGCTCAGGCTCGGAGTTACATTCAACTTCACGTGAGCGCTTCTTGTACCCTGAAAGGAGAAGTTGCGCACAAACAAATGATTGCACAAAGACAACTCTCTTCTGAAACACCTGTGCATGCGCGGCCTCAGCCGACGCAAGCCGCTCATCTCGATCGAGCGTCAGTCGACATGATTACACAAAGGGGGCACCGACAGAGTTTGCTTCCCCGAAAGGTGTCGGTTGCCAGGCAACATCAGTTTATTGAACACTCAGGAAAGACTGTAGAGGCTGTGCTGAAGAACGCTGGACTATTTTTGGTAACTTTGCAGGTTTTAGTCGATGACTCGGGGCTGCCTGTGTTTGTGTTCGTGCATGTGGAGGTGCTCAAGTGTGTCATAACATGTAGAAGACAGTACTGATACATTGGTTTCATCCTATCGCCTTTGTCAAGGTGGTTTTGTTTCAGTGTGGTTTTGTTGCTTTGTGAGCAGGCTTTCACAGCAACTGCATAACCGTTATTTATGATATTGTGTTGTGTCGAGGTAAGGCTGTGGCAAAGGAACAAACCTCTGTCTTTTTTGATGCAGATTTGTTAAAAAAAAAAGGTGCAGATTGGCAACATTTCTAAATACATTTGGAAAGCTTTTTGTTTTTTGGGGGGGGAACTTTGGGAACTGATTCTGATATGCTTGGGTCGTCTTATTGCGCAGGCAGGGGTGTCCAAAGTTTTTTTAATTGGCCCGCGGCACATTGACTCTACACATAGGCTCTACAACACCTGCACCACCTGAACCATGTTGTAGTCACTACGCATTCTTTACACTGTACTCTTTACTTGCGTATCTTGCTTGCTTGCTGCTGTTACAAGTAAATTTCCCCGCTGTGGGATAAATAAAGTACATACATACATACATACATACATACATTGTAAAAATACAATTTACCAAGAAATATAAAAAAACAACAACAAAAAAGGACAAATCTGCAGTAATTTTACAAGAATAAAGTCAAAATATTAAGAGAAAAAAGTTGTAATTTTATGAGAATAACATCATAATATTATGAGGGAAAATACTCTAATTTTAGTATTTATGGTTGAAATATTAAAGAAAAAAATAAAATAAAGTTATTTTTGGAAATTTATTTAGAGGAAAAAGTTATAATAATACGGGAATAAAGTCAAAATATCGTGGGAATAGAGTCATAATATTACTAAATGAAAATTTATGAAGATTATTTCAGAAAAAAGGTTAAAGATTTGGACAATTTTTTAAAAAATGCAGAAAAAAAGAGCAAAGTTGATACTAATGATAGGCTTCTTCGCCTATATCACAAAGCAACTTCTCCAACAACTACATCAGCATTATTTATGAAAGTAAGTATGGCAGTGGTAAAGGTATAGTTAATTACATTTTTGGTGCAAGTTAGTTATTTTATATGTAAAGAAAGCTTACCTTTTATAACGTTTTAATTTTATTTTCATTTATGATTTTATTTCATATTAAATTTACTTTTTCTTATTTTTTTCTTAAATGTTGGTGGGAATTCAAGACCACAATGCAAACAAAAAAACATTCCAGCCAATTATAGCAACCCCCCAGGTACAAGTATGCCCTTTAGTGGCTGAGAGCAGAACAGGGATGGAAAAAGTGCAAGTTATAATGTACTAATAATAGTCCACCATGCACAAGCATGACGTAGTGTATGTATTGTTGTCAAACAGCATTTTGCTAATAGCTATTTGTGTTAGTCGCGGTTTAGCGGCTTAGACAGTGTGACCTGCACTGTTGTGTGTTTTCATACACGACTCATGAAGGTGGGAAATGACTCATGTCTGTTTTATTTTCCGAATCTCAACTGGTGCAACAAAAAAAGCGTAATTGCATAAGTTCTCTGAGCAGCACATGCACACATACTGTACACACCTACACACACACACACACACACACACACACACACACACACACACACACACACACACACACCAAGCACTGCGAGGGAGGATATGACACGTCCTATTAGCATCAAAGACTCAGCACTTTTTTTCTCCTCCTCCTCCCAGCATGCTTTGCACAAGAACTCGGGGGAAGCCTCTGCTATTGTCACATAATGACACGCATGACCAACGGGAATAACAAAACCACCGGTGCAGATGTTCTTTTGTTATTGAAAACAGCTAGCAAGGAGCTGTTAACGTGCTCGCACAACACAGTGGCAACTCTCAGTGAGTGAGTTGTAATCAGCACAAGCCGTCAATCACGTCGCCAAAGTACTTTCAACGGGAAATCAACCAGCCAGGCAAAATAAATAGGAGTTAATTGCTCATCGCTCTAATGAGATACAAGGTGTGGACAGCGACCAACACGGATGATGAAGTCATTGTTACTATCTATTCCCAAGAGGGTCAGAAACGAGGAACGGAAATCGTACGAACAAAACTTAAAATGACATCTTTCTTATAACATTGCATACATTTACATTATTTACATTGTAACAGTTTTTTCTTGAAATAGCATTCTTCTTGGAACATTCATAAAGAATTTTTCTGTCACAATATTGCAACTTTATTCTCACAACATTAACACTTTTTCCCCTCATCATATTGCAATTATATTCTTGTGACATTACAGCATTATTTTACCCAAAAATGACAGTATTCTCAAGATATTATTTCTTTATTTAGTGTATCGATCTATTTTTTATTGTTCGTTGTAAAAATACAACTTTATTCTTGTGACATTACGACTGTTTTTCCCTTTTTTCCAAAATAGTACATCTTTGTTCTTGCAATTCTCCTAACATTACGACTTTTCTTCTTTTAATGTTGAAATACAACTTTATTCTCAGAACATTACGACTTTTCTTCTCGTAACGCTACGACATGTATTGTTGTAACATTGTGACTTTTCTTCTTGTAACATTACGACTTTTTTTGTCATAAAATTACGACTTTCCTTCTCGTAATATTACGACTTTTCTGCTTGTAACACTACGACTTTTCTTCTCGTAACATTACGACTTTTTTTCTTGTAACATTACGACTTTTCTTCTCGCAACATTACGACTTTTCTTCTTGTAACGTTATTCAATTTTTCCGAAATATTACATCTTTGTTCTTTCAACATTACAACTTTTTTCTTGTAATATTACAACATTATTGCCAGAAAATGACAACTATTTATCTCGTAATATTCTGACTTGTTTTCTTATTATTATTATATGTGACTTGAATGTAATGTAACATAAAAAAGCTTTGCTAAATAACCTATCGACTTCATTCTCATAACATTATAACATTTTTTGGAAATATTACAATTGGTTCTCGCAACATTACAATACTTAACTATTGTATTATTCTCATAACATTGCGAATTATTGTTGTTGTTGTTTTGGGTGCATATACCTAGCATCATAAATGTGCAATTTCACATTCCAAGCTGGTCCGTGTTGCCTATGAAGTCCATCGTTGTCACTGGCCGAATGAAGCAAGTAGAAATAAAGCACCATCTTTAATTTGTGGGTGTTCCATTTACATTAATAGTCCAAAGTGTTCACACGCTCTCTTCAGGCTCCCACCTCCACTTAACACATGTGGAACAAATGAGAAATACGCCATTATAAAATGAAAGCTCACGTAATGTTATTAAAAATCAATGTATCCGCTTTGGTGTCCTCCCCTCCTCTACACCTGTGACTCCATTATAACAATTAATCTGCTCCTTTCCTCCAGAAAGCCAAAAATGTTGACGAAAAACATGTTTTTATACTTTTACAATTATAGTTGTATGCGCAGATAACAACTGGAAATGCGAGGTGGCCGCGAGATCGACACGCACACGGCCTTTGTGTTTCGCCCTGAGTTATTTCTTGAGTTCAGTAGTGTTTCTCTCCTCAAGTCTCTGCTTTTCTTTTGGTGCAAAATAATAATCCACAATGGAGCCAAAGAAAGTTGCAAGTGCCAGCATTTTGGTAAAGAAGGTGAGAAATGCTACTGAATTCAAGAAATAACCCATGGCAAAACAAATTACATGTCATTTATATGCATTTGGAATCATTTTCTGCATCTAAAACTATAAAAACATGTTATGTGTTAACATTTTAGAGCAGGGGTCTGAAACTCAATTTATCGTTGGCACCTATAAAACAGATATGAAACTTTTTTAGTGTTGTTAATTACCCTTTACTTAACATATGTACCCTTTTTTACCAAATAAAAAAATAGCAACAGCATTCATTTTTCAGTATGCAGGCCTCGGTGGTTTGGACACGCCTGCTGTACAGTATAGGCTGGAAACGCAGCATGCATGGCAAAGAAGGCCCCCTCCAAAACAGAAGTCCATACGCCTTTCTGTATTTTTAGCCTCCACTCTGGGGAAACATCAACACTGCTCATTTAACACACACACACTGACCTTCCGCACTACACACACACACACACACACACACACGCACGCAATAACACACCACCCGCACATTCGCACAGCGCGTCTGCTTAATGGGCATAAAGGGTGTGAAGACACGAAGAGGGCTTTTCGCAGAACTGCAGCACAGTGTGATAAATAGTGGAGATGGATGGATCCTCTTACACGTGGCCTTGTCCCTGGGGGATGCTGCCTTCACTGACCGCTCACAATGTTGGTACAGATGTCACCATATACAGATAAACTGAAGGATTCACAGGCCACTTTGATCCTCCTTTGTAATATTCTGATGAGGGTCGTGTTTCATTCTCTTGAATGAAATGAATGTGGCTGCAGGCCACACACACTTTGGGCACCTCCTGTTTATGATTAGCATATTGTTGTAAGATTTAAAATGCCCGGTAACAAAAAAAAAAAGCCTTTTTAGTCAAAAATAGGCACTTTTACCCTTGATTTTTTTTTTAAATTTTGCCTTAGATTTCTGCTTTTTGGATTGTACTAGAGCAGTGATTCCCAAATACTACTGTGCCGCGGCACATCAGCTCATTCAATACCAAAGACATATTTATACATTATTATAAACCCGAACGCCCCATCCCAGAGACGTATTTATACGTCGTTTACGTTTTTTTGCGCGAGAGGCAAAAAGGAAGTGATGACGCAATTGCACACTAAAAGATGTCACTGTTAGATCAGTTTTAAGCCACATAAACGGCCACAATGTGGCAGAAGTGCATTTGATGAGAGCTCGGCATGGATGTTTTGCATTTAAAAACACACTCGACAGCAAGGAGGAAGTGTAAGAGCATGGAAGAGTGTAGCGTGTAAAAGGTTACTCATTGGAGGGAAATTTTAACGTAGGCACACGCACACATGCGTGCACACACACAGTTTAGTTCCAAATGTGGAATTGTAAATAGTTCTCGGTCTTGTACTTGTAAATTTTGATGTAAAACAACCCTTTTTATTTTTTATGTTGTGGTATTGTTATTGAGAGATTTGAGCTGTCACAAAAGCAAAAAAAATGTGTCAAAATGCTTGAAATGTATCTTTTCACAAAAAGCTGGTTTTCTCCCTTTTTTAGTCGGGAACTGATATTTTCCTGAAACTTACCTATGCTCTACTGCTGATTACTAAAGAACAGAAAACGGTAGAAGCAAACGTTTTTTCCCGATGAAAGTCTAATCTTTCTTTTGGTAGCCAAAGAACACAATATTCTGTGTGCTTTGAAAAATCAGTCAAAAGGGTTGTCTTTTGGAAATTGAATGAGTTAATATGCCAAGAGATCATCAGGTAGGAAATTATCTAATTTCACTGAATTGGTCCGAAAATGATTATTCAGTACAAATAACGTGTGTTCATCTATCTTTGGCAGAATAGTTAGGGCTCAGGGGTAAAACAAGGGCGTAGGGGTATCTTCACCTAGATGGCAGAAGATCCAAAATTGACCTAATTATTGCGTGATATGTACTTTTTGTGACATTCTTATTTGGTGGTGTGCCGACACTTTTCTCTAATGTCAAATAAAAGAAGGGAAAGAAAGGGAAACACTGGCGTAGAACTCACTGGGAGTGATAACATTCACTTTTTTCACACTTCTTGCGTGTCTGTCTTGCAGCCATTGGTGTTCAGATGACTCTGGAAGTGATGGAATCCAAATTTTGGGCCATTGCATCACAGGTGCGTATGCATCCACTCATCGGACACAACATTAGGCACACCTTCTCAATATGAACATTTAACTTACATTAGGAGATGTATTGATTTAGCAATATGTTTATAATGTTAACAAACTACCTGAGACGCGGGTAGGGTTAAATAAGCTCTTCCTACTCCTTTTCGGACATGTAAACATGCGGCGCACTTGAATGCAACACCGTTGGGCATGTTCCAAATAAACTAAACCATAATGTATGTATGTACTAGAAGTGCTAGATGAAGATTAGCGGTGTGTTGAAAGAGTGATATATGGTGTCCTTCCACACCTCCAAGGCTCGGCCACCTTCGTCTCCCACGGTGGCAAAGATAGCGATTAAAAGAGCATTAAGGCCTCTGGCTGGCTGGGCGTTAAATGATGGATGGCACTACACCAGCCGTGTGTGTGTGTGCGTGTGTGATATAGTGTGTCCCGTGTGGAACATATGCACAGCCATCTGTTCACAAGTTGTCCGTTTTCATCTGCGAGGAACTCGTTAGTGTCATTTTCAGACGTTATTCTAGCTGGTGCATGAATATTTCACCTTATTGTTGGCTTTCATGTGTTAAGAAGTAAAGGTATCACCCCCCCACACACTGCTTAGATGGCTTACGTAATCTTGATGTCACTGTCAAACATGTTTATTTTATAGGCTTTGTGCAACATCATACACTCACACTGTGTCTATTTTTAAGTTTTCATCCTCCTGGGGTGGGGTGGGGGGATGGTAGAGAGGCTTCAGAATGACAATGAAGCAGGAGGTACACTGCAGCCATTCATTTATTGAATGCTATGTTTGTTACTGTGGGTCTAATTACACGGCTGGTACCAAGTGTAGTGGCCAGCGAGTGAGGAAATATCTTGTAATGCAGTCATTTAAATTCTACGACCTGAAGTCAAAAGTGCAGCGTCATTAGGCAATGAATTACGACTTGCCGAGAGCAGCTGTAGCTGCCGAGTAGCGGGAATGAGTGTGTACGTTAATTGGGCCGTGTTCTGACATCACTGTGCTGCTGCGCTGTGGAGAGACGCTGATTATGTTCATTGGAAATGATGTTTACTGTATATCCATTCATATTCTTCCATGTCCAAATACTTTTGTCCATGTTACATGTTGTATATTGACGGAAAGGTGATCACATATAATAAGACAGTATAATCTTAGTGCTAATAATGCTAATGCTAATTGTGTGAACGCCTTCAGGGCATATACGTTTCTCCACGATTTTTAAAATTTATTCCGTGGTTTTTTGTCCGCTAACTCTTAATTCATTTTTCAACCGATTCACACCATTCCAGCATCAAATTGTTAAGATCGTTCAGGAATCCCATGCAACCGTTTCAGGTTTTCAAAAAATTCCCAGATTTTCCAAAAGTCCCAAAATTCCACAGATTTTTTCCCATTGAAAATGAATGGGCCCTTTTCCATGCTCCCACCATTCGCACATTTCTCAACCGATTCAAACTATTCCACCATGAAAACATTGCACGCATCCAGGGCTTCAAACTAACATTCCAAAAAGTCAAACTTTTCCCGGAATTCCCACTTTTCCTTTGATCTTAATTACCCCACTACTTCAACAGTTTTCAACCAATTTCAACATCAAATCGTTCAGCACAATTAAGGATATCTATTTTTCACATTTAAAAATGCCTACTTTTTCCCATAATTCCCATTTTTTCCAGAAAAGTAATGAATTTAAGGATAATTCTTTGATCTTAACTTACTAAAGTACTTCATTTTTCAACCCATCCATTCATCCATTTTCTATGCCGCTTCTCCTCATTAATGATGACAATAATGCCAATAATGATAACAATGATAATTTTGGTGATGATGATGATAGTAATAATGACAATGATAATAATGACGATAATGATAAGGGCGATAATGGTAATGTTGATGATGATGACAATAATGTCGGTAAGAATGATATTCATGATGATAAGGATGATGATAATAATGATAATTTTGATGATAATAATAATGACAATGATCATAATGACAACAATGTTCATAATAAGGGTGATATTGGTAATGTCAATGATAATGATGACAATAATGCCGACAAGAAAGATATGGATGATAATAATGACAATAATGATGGTAATGATAATAATAATGACGATAAACAAGGGTGATAATGATTATGGTAATGTTTAGTTTACATTACATCATGAACATCACATGTTTCATGATATGATGTGATAAATTAAGTCATATTATAGTAATGGTCATGTAGTTTTTGCTAATTTAATTCCAAAACATAGTGACATGAAAGAACATCATGTGTTAAATGATATTAATGATAATACTGATAATGATTCCAATAATATTGTTACTCATTACAATGAACATACTTCTACTACTACCACAGGCTTACTATAACTACTATTACTAGTAATAATAATGCTAATATAATATGCATATGTATGTAATATGTATATGTATGTCATGTAATCTTCTGTATTTTTCTCTTTCCTTCTCTCCTTTTGTGTGTCTTCACAGCCAAACGACACTGATGTAAGTATCTCTCAGCTCCTCTCCTTTTTTTACTTCTGTCTCCACCTCTGGTGTCAACATCTTCTGCACCTGCTGAGCTCTGTGAAATCCTTTCACACACCTTGAACAGATTACACACGCACACGCACACACACAGTTGCAAAATGCGATCAAGGGTGCTGGAGTTAAGTCGGGTCGTGCCCAAATTAGCGCCTTCACGCTGAACGCTGGCACCTGCTGATGAACTCCTGGCTTTGAGCGTTGAGTGTTGATTGTCATGACTTTTGTGTTGTGTTGTGTTGCTCTCCAGTGCTCGGCCGTGGAGGGAGTGTGTCCTCTTCGCTGTGACAGCTTAGTGAGTGGAGCATCTTTGTGCATCACAGAGCTGATTATTTTCTTGTGTATGATTTCAGTGTAATAGCGCCTCGTTTTAAGAGTGGTAATTGCGTCGTCTGTGTCTCGTGGCAGGATATGGAGTGCTACGTGATTGACAATAATGGCTTTGTCCTCATTTCCAAGCAGCGTACTGACGTAGGTTGTCTTTTTTTTCTACACCCGTTCTCTCATAAACCTGCAGTAGATGTCTTTGTCTCCTTGCTAACAGGCCGGAAAGTTCTTTGGCGAGGTTGACGGATCAGTCATGACCACACTCATACGAATGGGCATGTTCAAAAGGTAAGGTTGCGCTTCACCCCATTCGAGCCAAATCTGGCCCGGGAATGACATCAGACCGGCCCGCAAGTTCAGTTCCAAACTTGGGAGTGGCTAACATTTTTGCAAATTCCTAAAAATAGCAGAGGATTGTCATATGAAAAATCTTTGACCAGCATTTTTGCAGTAGAGCACGCGTGTCATATAAGGGATCTTTGTTTTTTGGCAGAAGCTTCTTAGAAACAGCAGAGCGCTCCTGTCATATAGGGGATCTCTGGCTGTTTTTTTTTTTTTGAGTAGGTCATTAAAAGTAGCAGAGCACCCTTGAAGTACAGAGGATCTTTGACTAGCATTTTTGCAGGTCAAAAGTTAGGAACGACTAAAAACTGCAAAGCACTCGCGTCATATAGAAGATCTTAGATCTAGATCTAGTGGGGGGGTTTTAGCAGTAGTTTCTTAAAAACAGCAGAGCACTCCTGTCATATAGAGGGGATCTCTGGCTGGTGTTTTTTTTGCAGTAGGTCCTTAAAAATAGCAGAGCGCCCTTGAAATAAAGAGGATCTTTGACTGGCGTTTTTGCAGTTGAAAACTAGAGAGCGACTAACAATACAGTAATTTGCAGCAGATTCCAAAAAATAGCAAAGCACTTCTGCCATAGGATATTTGTCTATTGTTTTTTTTTTGGCAATGGGTCCTTAAAACCAGCAGAGCACTCCTGTTATGGAGGATCTTTGACTGGCTTTTTGCAGTAGCTCCTTAAAAATAGCAAAACATTTTTGGGCATGTTCACAAAGTAAGCTTTGAGTCTAAGGCAGGGATATTCAATTGGGAGCGACTAACGTTTTTGTAGCACTCTTGACTGGCAGTTTTGGCAGTAGGTTCCTAAAAACAGCCGACTGGTCCTGTCATTTAAGAGGGTCTCTGACAAGAGCTTTAGCATTTGCATGATACATTTTCAGACTATTAAATATGTGGCAGACAACAAAAATGTTGCAGCTCGAAAGAACCGACTGTATGTGACATTTGTGTGCAGTGCGTCATCCTGTTAGAAACCCCTTGATTGTCTTGTATGGCACCTGAGTGTCCAGTGTCCATACGCAGAAGGTACCGCACCATTCCCCCTCCTTGCAGCCTCCATCCTTTCCTCCGTGCCCTTCGTCTTTTATGCCCCGAGCCTCCTGAGTGATGTTCTATTTTTGAAGCAGCTAAAAGATTTTGTCAAGCTTCATTTGCCACAGGACATTACGTAAGAGGTCTGTATGCAGCGCGCGGCGTCGACTTTGGCGGCTTCACATCTGCAAATATGTGCGTGTTTATTACGTCATGTTTGGCTTTGTTTGTCCTTCAGGGTGTCTCTGTTTGACTACCAGGCCATGTGCAAGATGAGCGTACACTCCATCAGCAGCGCACGGCCGCTTCTTAGCGTGCGTATGCATCTATCTATCTGTCATCTATCTATTCATCTCATATACTGAATGGTCTTAATCCCATCTAGTCATTCTATGGCTTGGCATCCGCCTTCAAGTGGTTCCTGTCCAACTTCCTCCTGTAAGTGTTGCTAATGGCAACAAGCATGCATTTTTTTTCCTCAGTCATTTGGTCAAAATATTCAATGCATATTGTGCAGGAAAGTTATCAATTATGATGAAAAATAGCTACACTAAGTTACTGGAACATTTTTGCATACTCCCATGACACAACTTTGGCTCCTGGCCCAGTTTCTGTTAACAATGGCCGCCTGATTGATTCCCTTTCTGTCCACTCTCCTCTTTTCTGCACTTCACAAGCTTTCTCCTTGAGTTTAACATCTGCGGATTCTGGCACACGGAGCACTTTGCGGACGGTGAGGAGAAAAAAACCAAAAGCATGCCTTTTCCTCAGTTGTTCCCACAAAGACCTGGCAACGTCTTGCTAAGGTCTAGCTATCTTTTCGACAAATGTGACCCGGGAATGACATCAGACGGCACCATGAGTTCAGTTCAACTTGGGCGAGACTAACATTTTTGAGTCCTAAAAACACCCCAGTGCTGTCATGTAGGAGAGCAGGGGTTCTCAACTGGTCTCATCCTGGGACCCACATTTTCTCATGGTCATTAAGGTGTGAGCCACTTTTATACAGGTAAAAGCACACTCATTTAGCTTTAGTTAAAATAGCCTTCATAACACATGCATGTTGGGGGTTTTTAAAACCAAAATACACTCAGTTATATGTGCAAAATGTATTTCAGAGCACAATATTAACTACAACAAAAAATTATACTAAAGAATTATAGTTAATTCATCAAAAACCTTTTCAAAATATTTGACCCTAATGAGAAGCGGCATAGAAAATGGATGGATGGATTTATTTCAAAATCAAATTAAATTACATTATTTTACTTAGTTTTAATTAATATACATTAATTAAACATGAATTAACTTAACATTAATTAATATATATTACAAAATTAATGTAACTAATCAAATTATCTTCTAAAGTACACCTTTTTAAATTTGGAATGCAAATGTTTTGAACATTTTAAAATAAAAGTGCACCAAAAAATTTTCTATAAGTTTGTTTTATTATATTATAAATTATACATATTAAAATATTAAGTATGATATAAGTTTTTTTTATTTTGAAATACAAATATTTTGAAAATCTTAATATTTAAGATTAAAAAGTTAGTTCAGACTATTGGAAAATTACATTACACTATATAATTTTGTAAAGTATAGTATGTTTATTTTTAAATACAAATACTTTAAATTACATTCAGTATTTTAATGCAATTTTCTGATAATCTGAGGTATTTTTATTTAATGGTATAGTTGATTTTTTATTTAATTTTAATATTGAATTTGATTAATGAAATAGAAGTATTCTAAATATATTTCTGATTTGCCTGTGACCCAGCGGCTGAGAAAAACTGCTATAGAGGATCTTTGATGATCAATTTGATATTTGACGAGCATTTTTCCAGTAGGCGCTAAAACAGGGCGTGGTGCTCCTGTCATGTAGAGCAGTGGTTCTCAAATGGGTGTACTTCAAGGCACTCCAGGGGGTGTACTTGAGATTTTTTAAAACACACCGTGAGGAAAATAGGTGAAGAGGTGAAGATATGACAGAGTCTTAGGCTGACATAGCGAACAAAATTAAAAAAAAAAAAAAAAAAGGAAGCCCAGCACTCTAGCCCACCTCCTGGCTAATTCATTTATCAGTCGGACGTGTGTCCCCGTCCATATAGTGTATCTCAAACATGGATTATGTGACAATTTCTCTATATCATATCATGTATCACATTATCCTCTCATTATGTCACCTCTTGGTCCTACCTCATCACCATTATCACCATCCCTCCATCAAAGCCAAGCCATCTTCCCGTACGTGTGAGTATCTTTCATACAAAGCATGTGTGTGTCTTCAAGCAGCTCCCAGTGACCTTTGTTTGTCCCTCATTAGCCTACATACACAAGAAAAAGGGGGACATCCTGCAGCCGTGTGACACTGAGTACCCCAGCTTCGTCTACGAGCCGTCAGTCAAAGAGACCAACAGCATCATTAAGTGTGGACGCTGCCAGAAGTAATTACACACACACACACACACACACACACACACACACACACACATCAGACAATCCTGCAGTGCAGCTCTCCGCTAAGCCCACGTCCAGTCATTTCAAATTGTCCCTGTGAAAAAAAAAATCAATTTTGTACGCTTCTGCACACTGAGAGCCGTGTGTATGTATGGAAGAAAGACAGCATTAGATCAGGCTGTGTGAGGTTATACCAAGCACATGGAGGGTGAGAGAAGCATTAAAAAAGCTAAAAATGAGTGAAAGGGGGGGAAAGTTTCACCAGCATTCTGTGTTTGAGTGTGGAGAGCGCCCTCATGAGGACAGACGTGGTATTCCAATGTCTTTCCCTACAGCTTGGGTGTCCAAGGGTGATGGCGAATGCACATGTGCTGACTTTCAGCTGACATCGGAAAGTCCAGGCTTTCAACTGCATAAGAGTCTTTAAGTGGTGCATATTGGTCAAGTAAAACCAGACTTATGATCAGTCATTTTCACCAGGATTTTATCACTTGTGTCAATATGTTATTTCTCAGTTGTAAGGGCTCGTGGCAGAGGGCTCGGGTTCAATTCCTAGCCAGGGTTACGCCAGGAGGGGCATCCAGTGTAAAAACTAAGCTGAAACCATTCATGCAGTTGACTTGCAGTGGCGATTTGGCGCAAAAAGACAAAGCGAAAGTAAACAGGCCAAGAAACATGACACCACCAAAAAAAAACCACCCTGCAAAAGCTTGTGTTCAATCAATCAATCAAAGCGTGAACAGTCGTTTGGTTGCAGAGGGAGAAGGCTAAAGATGAGCCAACAGTGCCATCAAGTGGCCAATTGATGCACAGACTCACATCGTGGCTTTGAAAGGCCAACAGGCCTGACTTTTCCCTCTAGATTAGAAGATGAAAGATGTTATATTGGGCTTTCTTGAGGTTGCTTGCTTTAGTGTGTTTAATAAACAGATAAAAGGCTAAGAATATCAAAGTGGCCCCTGAATTCTTTAGTTTTTCCGTCGGCTGCCTTCTGTAAAAAAACAAAATAAACAGCGTGCACACCCCTGCGCTACATGATCGTTGCTTTTAACCTTTAACATTTGTGCTTTTCAGGATGTTTGTGGTGCAACAGATCCCAGAGAGCAACCTGCTGATGCTGGTGGTCCAGGCTGACTGTGACTGCTCCAGACAGCACTCCCCCATCACCATGGAGCCCAAGGAAGTCAAATATATCTTTTTGATTATGCGTTGTACATCACTATAACCCAAAGAGTCAAGACAGCTTGTCATACGTTCGCTGTGTACGCACCTTGACCCCTCTGAACATAACTCCTCAGTGAAATGTGAGCGGATGCGGTCCCAGAAGATCCGCAGACGCCCCGAGTCCTGCCACGCTTACCACCCTCAGGTGTGCTCCTCATAGATGTCCTCGTACATTCATCGCACTTAACTCTCACAGTGATGTCTTGTTACTTCCAGGAGAACGCCAACGACTGTGGAGGAGCATCCGCCGCGTCCCTTTCTGCCTTTCTTGTCCTCCTTTGTCCTCCCATTGCCACGTTTCTTTCCCTATGGTGACCCATCCTGTTGCCGGACACCACAAGTGGATTTATTTTGTATGTTGAAGTGTGCGTTCACACTTGTTGTGTTTAGTTACGTTAAAAGAAACGCTGCTGTGTTGGCCGTGCGAGTAGGGTTGCTTTGGTCGAGAGTGAGCGTGATCATCGGAACCCAGTCACTTGAGCCACCAAAGACACGGACCAGTGTTAAAATGACAGCAAAAATCATGCAGAAAGGACAAATATGTAAGAAAATGTTTTGGAAGTGCACAAAAGTGCACACCAAGTACCTTTTTTATTATATTTGGTCTGGACCACAAGTGCGAACGCATTTTTCACCTTGTTTTGGTTAACGGCAGTAAAATTGGCTGTTGCCATGGTTACTGCTCCTCGCATGTCAAAATACAAATGAAGGAGACGCAGGTGGCCGCTCTAACTCACGGTGATGAATTATGAATCACATGAGTGAATGTAATGACTTTTTGATTTACCTTCACCCCTCTCAGAGTCACATATGGCCGCAATAATATTTATTGTCTATATACAGGTGCAGCTCACTAATTTACTGTACAACATATATACATACATTTATTTGTGTGTATATATATATTATATTGATTTTAGGAGTTCAGACTTAGACCAATTAAACAATTTTCACATTATATGAAATTGAGGTTTTTATTAGCTGTAAACTATAATCACCAAAATTATTAAGAAATTAAGAAATAAATAAATATATATAATATTTCATACATAAATTAAATATTTATGATATTTCATATCTACAAGATATAAGAGTTGAACTAGTGAAATAAATTAACTTTTCGAAGATACTGTACGTATTCCAATTTATTGAGAGGCACCTCTTTCTCTCTCTTCTTTTGATTATCCATCCATCCATTTTCTATGTCGCTTATCCTCATTAGGGTGGCGGGTATGCTGGAGCCCATCCCAGCTGACTTCAGGCGAGAGGCGGGGTACACCCTGGACTGGTCGCCAGCCAATCGCAGAGCACATATAGACAAACAACCATTCACACTCACATTCACACCTGGACAATTTAGAGTCTAAAACATGCATGTTTTTTTGGAATGTGGGAGGAAACCGGAGTACCCGGAGAAAACCCACACACGCACGGGGAGAACATGAAAACTCCACACAGCGATGCCCAACGGAGATTCAAACCCAGAGCTTCCCGATCTCCTGACTGTGTGGCCAACATGCTAACCACTCGGCCGCACCGTGCGGCCCTTCTTTTGATTATTAAATAAATTAATAAACAAATAAACATCCATTCCCTCGTGTACGTTAACAGAGTACATCTACAGTATCTATCAACATAGGGTATTTTTGTATCCTTCTACTCGTTTCATATACTTTTTTGTTGTCCCTGTTGCATGTTTACCAACAAATTGCCTGACTGCTGACCCATTTCTAATGTGTAAACCATCAACCATATTTATTCATTTCTGTTTTTCTTTACACTTCGCACTGCTGTACTGTATGTAATCTATATTGTACACCGTTGAGCAAAGCCATTATTTATACATTAAAGTATCTCCATGTTTTTGTACTACGTGTTGTTGTCTGTGCGAACGGATTCGGATTTTTTCATCCGTTGATATTTTCCCATCTATTCTTAAACTGAAAAAACACATTTAAAGTAGTGAACAGCAACTGGGAACCAAATTGTTTGTCATTACTGTATATGCTGGGTTTTCCGAAGAAAACAGCCACATCTTAGCTTTGTGTTATAGACAGACAAAGCAAATTAGTGTAATAGCTAATAATATATCTCTGTCAGATGAATGAAAAACTTTCAGAAGATGCAGAGGGCTAATAAAAAGGAAGCTGCGGGCCTTAAATGGCCCAATCGTGTCCATACTTTGGACACCACTGGAATAAGATATCAATTTTTACACATTTCTTTCCCTATGACAAAATGGCAACATGCTAAAGAAAGGAAGTGAACAAACAATCAGTAATTGTTGGGAGATGAAGAAGGGATAGGATTAAAGAAGCTCTGTTTCTTCCTACTCCTTTTCAGGCAGGTTGTTTGATATATATTTACCACTACCAAATCAAATAACAAATTTAAATCACTAGTGAAAGCCTTGAACAGTAAATATTGATTAACTCCTGTGTGACGTCAACAAGTGGTTGTAATTGCCAATAACGACCGACGAGGGGCGCTCGCTTCCCCTCATTGTTGCTGCTTGCTCTCGATAGCGCTTGCTGGCGCTAGGAACGGCCCAGAGGAAAATGGCGGACGGTGTAGATCACATCGATATCTACGCCGACGTAGAGGAGGAGTTCAATCAGGTATTTAATGGCATTTTATCTACCCCTTTCCGGCAGGATGCAAGGTTTGTGTGTTTCTGTTCACTATCCATCAAGGCCACTGTGTCTGCGGAAACGGCTAGCAACGTTAAGACGCCTTTTTCCTCCCTCGCGTGCAGGCCCCGTGATGCTCTTAACTGTATTTTTGGTTACCTTCGTTGATAGAAAGCATAATTGATGCAATTGTGTTCTTATGTATTGTTTTTTACCTGGCGAATGGTAAGCCGGGTAAATGCCGAAACGAGTCGTTGTTTCGTGGATAAAATAGTTTGGGCCTCGGCATGGCGGCCAGTGGCGGGATAACAAAGCCAAACAAACGCAGTTTTATTAGCCAACTAGCCTAGCTTAGCGTTGCTTCACAAAACAATTAACTTTTAAGTCAATGACGGCGTTTTCGTACCTTCTTCGGTCTTGCTATGGACATACGCACTGCTTCAAACACAGCGTTTCCTTTCTTATTTAGTTTAGTTTTTCTTTTGCGACCGTTGCAGTTTTGTGGGTTGATATTTATGTGCCAAACTACAGCTTACACAAACATTGGCGGTACGTTATACGTTTTTACAGGTGCGTTACACGACAAGAGACAAATCAATCATTCGTCACATCTCGTCATATTTCTTGTCAGGCCGACTTTGCTTCATTGATCACCATTGTCTTAAAATGAGCATCATTACGTGTGTGTTGTAAACAGTGTTCACACTTGGTGGTTTGGTACGCTGTTCCCTTTTGAACACATTTTTAAAAAGCGTGTATTTTGTCATGGGCTGCCTAATAAAAACATGTGCGTAAAAGTAACGACGTGATTGGGTAGCTTTCGTGATAATAGTGCGTGATGAAACTCATATTTCATAATAAAACGCTGTCAGACTCTTATTTTTTAGATTAGTCTATTTTTTTCACCTTAAGATTTCACTAAAAGCGCCTTCACTTCAGTGTTTTTTTTTTGGCAAAAATGCTTGTATTCTGATTACAAGTATACTAGTACAGTTATAATAGTCTTATATTTGAGTCCGTACACTAAAACTATTGATTGAGCTGCTTTTCATGTTGCGTTTACTGGACATTCTGTTTTATTCTAATACCTTCGTAGCGAGAGTAAATAAAT
The DNA here is from genome assembly GCF_027744805.1 of Dunckerocampus dactyliophorus. NCBI lineage: Eukaryota > Metazoa > Chordata > Actinopteri > Syngnathiformes > Syngnathidae > Dunckerocampus > Dunckerocampus dactyliophorus. Next base: position 2,339,431 of record NC_072833.1, on the reverse strand, counting down.
CATTGAGTGTCATCGCAATGTGGGACTCTTCCTTGTGTTTTTCAGGAAGCCGAGTACCCAGTTCATGAGCAGATCGACTTGTATGATGACGTCATATCCCCTTCAGCCAATAATGGTGATGCGCCAGAGGACCGCGACTATTTGGACTCTCTGCCTTCGCAGGGTGGGACAGAGGGGGGCAAGACCGCCCCACCCAATGTAGTATACACCTACTCGGGCAAGAGGATCGCCCTGTACATTGGAAACCTCACTTGGGTAATTTTACAAACAGGCGCCGACTAACTTTAAGTCACAATAGGATGTATGACTAATGATGTCTGTCTCCTCTTACAGTGGACAACTGATGAGGATTTAACAGAAGCAATACGCTCAATAGGCATCACAGACGTGTTGGAAATCAAGTTCTTTGAAAATAGGGCTAATGGCCAGTCCAAAGGGTACGTATTTGACGGTTGTGGTAGATTTTCTTTTGGTGTGCAGTATTGTGATGTATGTCCTGTCTTTGTCTGCCAGCTTTGCTCTGGTGTGCGTGGGCTCAGATGGGTCGTCCAGAAAACTAATGGACCTTTTGTCCAAGAGGGAGCTCCATGGTCAGAATCCTATTGTCACACCATGCAACAAACAGTCTCTCAGCCAGTTTGAGATGCAGTCACGCAAAAGTAAGTCTAGTTAGACTCACATTTATCAGCTGTTATGTTTGAAAAGGGTGACGTGATTTTCGACTCAAAAGGTAACCAGTCTGGCCAGATGTCAGGTGAAGGTAAAGCTGGTCCCCCAGGCACTGGCCGTAGTGGTTTTCCAATGGGCAGTCGAGGTAGAGGCAGGTTCCCTGGACCACCTGGCCCTGGAGGAGACCGCTTCCCAGGTTCTGTTGGCCCTGGAGGACCACCACCACACTTCCATGGTTCGTAAAAATGCACGTTCAACATGTACAAAGTTGGCTCATAGTCATTTGAAACAGTTAAGTCACTGGTACCAGACAAATGCGGCCATCCACCAGTCATGAACTAAAAAGGTGTGTATTGATGTTGTAGGAGTTAGCACCGGCTGCATTGTGCACTGCTGAGCTTGACATATTGAGGAGGCAGGATTTATCTGCACCGTTATGCCAAGAAGATTTTTTTGTTTGTTTTTTTTGTTCAGTGTTCCTGAATTGAACACAAATTAAGTATTATGCTTTCTGTTTGGCTCACATCTTACAGTGTTTGTTTTTGTGGTTACATGTTGTTTGTTATGACTCTTGACATCCAGGCTAAAGAAATCTTTTTCCCGCCTGCAAGTTTTCTGCACACTTACAACCTCTTTGGCTTGACCAACAGCTGCCAATGTCATTTAAATCTACCAATCTTTTCTGGCTACCCACTATGCTTCCTTTAGGAGAGAATGGAGTTTGACTTTTGTCCTTTCTCACATCTCTTCTGTCTCCTAGTGGTCTCACCATGCTGGGCTGCAAAAAGCCATCAGCTTGCTGGCGCCAAATAAAAAGTTGTGATTGGTTTGCTTTCTCCTCCCCATTAGGCTCAGGGATGAGACCTGATCTGATTAGGCACCAAGATGGCCACCTGGATATGAATTTCAATCCCGGGAGCTGGCGTGACAGAGGTGAAACGCCTCGATTTTGATTTGACTGACCAGTGTTTTATTCCTATTAGAAGTGCAAGTACAGTTTGCATCAAGTATTTAAGGCCAGCGTAATCACAGTATGTCAAGGTGTTCACTCTGAGGGAGGAAAGATAGCTTGGATAGAAATTTGTTGGCTTTCAGTGTCATTTCCAGCATTATGTTTTTGTCCTCTGTATGTGTTGCTCTTTTTTCATCTCTGTCACTGTATCTTTTTCAACCAGCCCATGATAAGAACTAGAGCAATGAATTCTATTTTAACGTTCTTTTATTCTTTTAATCAGCAGATTTACTTTCCCCAAGGGAGGCTG